>NC_092590.1:52260000-53698750 GCF_047663525.1 Anas platyrhynchos
AAGTGTTTCAGCTTTCTGAAGTAGGTGTTCTCTGCAGAATGGGCGCTGATGAGAACCATGCACAGAACAGGAAGTTCAAAAGACAGGGAATGGCAGCCGAGAGCAGCCCCATCTGCTCTGGAAATGTATGACTGTACGGTGGAGGCCAAACCAACTGACAAGACACAGTCGTTATTTATGGAAAGACTCTGAACCCTGGCTGTTCGTCAAGCTGACTCAAGGAGTCTGCTGCTGGACCTGATGAGCTAGCAAGTATCTAACATAGATTTGTGCTCTAATAAATGTCAGATACAGAGGCGTTACTGAAACAAATCGCGAAAATATTAGGAGAAAAGGGGACCGTACGTCGAATGGCAAAAGACCCTAATGAAGAAGCCTTGCTAATAAAGACTAGAGAGCATCAGAACGCCTTATTTTTAAAAGAAAAGTGGGGTGGGAGCAGTCAATATCCCAGCCTTGAAGCCAATGGCAGAGCTCTCCCTGCCTGATATGGAGCTGGGGTTTCACCCGCTGTGTGCAGCATCCCGGTGTACTTCTCCGTTAATTTATTTCACGTTACAGAAGCTGGGATGGCTTACGGGTTTGTGAAATAGTTTCCGCATCTGCCCATTTAGTACAAGCTCCAGCCCCCAGGCCAATGAAAACATTCCCAGTCCTCTTCAGAAATGCGTATCAGGAAGGACAGGCGATATCTTTCAGACTAATAAAAAGCGATCGGGATGACTCCGTGCTTTTTTACATTTGCTGCTGTTGAGAGCTGGAAGTTTGGAAAAAAATCAGCTGAAATAAGTATGGATAACCTCCTGGCCAAGGCAGGTTGGCAGCGTTTGTTTTGTCTGGTGTTTGGGCGTGCCCCAAATCCTGTCATCGTTCTCAAATCTATTCGTTATGACATGTTAGGAGATCACCAGAAGGAAGACTTGTTTCCCTGGCAGTCTTGTATACATGCTGTGTGCAGTCACCAACCGGAGACCCCTGTGCCATCCTCTTCAGTTGCTCCCCTATCTGACTTCAATAGCAGTGAGCGATCGGCTGTTATCTTCAAAAAGTGTCGTGACTCTCCACTTAGCTGCAGGCACTTTGCTATTGCCGAAATCTTTTCTAAACATAGGCACTTCTCAAAACAAAACAAAAAGAAAAAACAAAACAAAAATCTCGTAGTAGGAAGCCTGTCTGGAGTCGCTGCTTGGCTGCGTGACACACAGCAAGAAAGGGAGCCACATGTTCCTGTCTGGAAAGTGATCAGTTGCATTATTCTAAGCATTAAAATGTGTCTGGATGGGTGCATCTGTGCACACGGAGACACGCATACTGCCAGAGCGTGCTGACAACGAAGTTTCCAGTCTCAAATGAAAAATAGAGTGTGTACACAATCTTTCCTTCGCCAGGCTGAGAATTTCATTGTAGTCTGCCCCTTCAGCTTTAGAAATATCCTGTTGTGATTCCAAAAGCAGTCTTTGAGTGGTTTACTGATGCTGTGTATGGCCTCTTTTTTACAGTGCTATAAAATGAAGTAAAAAAAAAAAAGTGAGTACGGTAATTTCCTATTTTATTTATCATATTCTATGCAGTATAAGGGCAGGATGCATATATCTGCAGTTATCTATATAAAATAATACCTTCATTATAGCCCTGTAGATGCGGGTATTTTAGGGAGCTGATAGTCTTACGATGAGTCATAGCCATGCACCACAGCCATCTATCACCGCTCTGACAGTCTCACCTGCATGCTGGCCATTAATCTGCTCTCCAAGAATATCTAGCATTACCATCCCCAAGCACTTTTGCACAGCTTCCATGCACAGAAAGGAAAAATAACCCTGCTACCAAAATGTGGTGTTGTGTTTTTTTGACGTTGTTTGTTTTTTTTTTCCCATTCTTTCAAAGGTAGAACTTCCTCCATAAGTACTCTCAGGAAATGAACCATATTCAGTCTAGAGCTGCGGATGACTTTGGACATAATAATGTGTGTGATTTTTGAGAGCTAGCACTTGAGCAAATCGGGACAACAGGCTGTCTTTCTGCTGACCTAGGGGTAACATCCATCCAGGCACTTAGCAGTCTAGAAGGCCTTGGCAAAGGTGGTAGATTGGAAAGGAGCAAAATTGTCTTTGAGACCTTGGTATCTGAGACTATCACCTCAAGTAGGGATTGGAAATGAAGAGAAAGCCACTGAAATTATACGCGTGGACTGCAGCTTGACCCAGCCTCCTTAGCAGGAGCCTGCACAAGGCTTTGGGACCTCCCAAGGTGTTACTGGTAAGAGTGGTGCTGCAGCACTGAACCTTTGTGGGGCTTTGTCTCTGTCTAAAGAAGACAGAAGGAGCCTACGAGGACACGGTGCAGCATGGACACTGAAATCAGGGCACAAGCACAGATGTTCACCCTGCACTTTTTCTGTCACAGTGTTCCCTGTTGTCTACATAAAAATAGTCACTTAGTAGGCTCCTGGAGTTAGGTCCGATCTCACGGAGAGCCTGGTGGAAAGAGCAGTAACGGAGCAGCAGGACGGTGGTTATGTTCGTGAGATCAGGCTGCATTTTTCTGTCTCTGCTAAGAATTTAGTTTTGTCAGGAACGTTTATTTACTTAATTGCAATTTTTCAGTGCAGAAGACAAATATGCATGCTTACTTCTTTTCTTGGCACTGGGAGGGGGAGAAGGGTCAGATATTTTACAAATGAGCAGCCAATTCCTAAGTGCTGCACTACAAAGGTTACTGTGCATTTTTATGGCATTTGATACTCATTATGCCGTACATGATCTGTTCTTTCCATGAGGAATCCTGCAGATGTAAAGGCTCACACTATGATTGGTTTAATTAGAAATAGTGTCAAGAAATCTGGCACCTTTTTTATTCTTTGTTCAAGTAACAAATGTTAAACACATGGACACCAATTAATTCCTGGAGCAATTTAACTGATTTGAGTGGCGTTACAACAGGGGTGATTTAGCTTATGACGATAATTTCGAATGATTTTTGTACTAGCTGCTCAAATTAGTCTTGGCATCTGAAAATCTCTGGTCAAGAGAGAGATAGCCTGAGATCTGGGGAAAGCACTGTCAGCTATACTTCTGCTTGGAAAGTCATTTGCCAAGGAATTTTCTGAATGTTCTTATTTTGTTAAGGTCTAGCATTGGAGAAAAAGGAGGGTATTTTTATGAATCCCTCTTTCATTGTTGTTTTCCTTAGGGTGGTGATTTTGCAGATTACTGGGCATCTTTTTCTGCAACTACGGTTCATGCAAATTGTCAACTGAAGTAGCTTGCCGCTGTGAGATGCAGACAGTAATGGTTGCAGAACTGGGCTCTTCAGCTTCAATATTGTCAAAGAAGCTGGTGCAAATAGTAATAAGAGCCATAAAATGTTTTCATTAGGATTTGCTCTGAGAAATAGCCATTTCATGTGCCTTTGCTGCAAGTGTTAATTTGTATGTGTGTCCATACTCATTTCCAAGGTGCAAAATTAGCAAATGACTTGTGGAATGAATCAGTAAAGCTATTGTGCTCTGTGAAGAAGTGAATAAACCAGCTATTTTAACCCCAGCCTAGGCTTCCCCTCTCGCGGGGTTCCTAGCGGATCCTTTTGAGATATATCTGTTCGCAAAATAAAGCCACTTTTTATGCTTTTTAGTACTTGCTGACTGTTTGCCAAGGAATTCTATGAAGTATCTGTGAATATAGCCTGAGACGACGCTACACTGCTTCCCCTGTTTCCTGTGCTGAATGGCCAACCCCAATGCTAAACTGTAATACTACTCAAGGTAGGAAGAGTGAGCTGCCAGAAACTATTTATCACTTCACTGGCTTTGTACCATGCACATCCGTCTGAAGTTAAATTGAGGTTATAAGAGGAGTTTTCTTATGCTCCAGCTTTGCCAGTGATAGCATCTTGCATAAAGATGAAAATAGAAGGTCAGTGTTTAGCCTTCAGATGTGCCTATTCCATGAGGAGAAGATGGAAGTGATAGAAAATTTGACTCAGACGCCTTTGGTTTCTGCCACCTCGGTCTAAAATGTTAATCTGCCAGTAACACTGATGAGGTGAATGCTTCTTTCTAGTGGCAGATTTCAGAATGATGCTTTATGTACTAATACATAAATGGTCAGGTTTTAAGTAAAATTTTAATCCTTGTTGGATATTTTAGGAAGCTTTGAAATAGTACTATCTCCTGTCTTCTCATTCTATTTGATGTTGCTGTTAAGGAAAATTAAGTGACTCCTTTTTTTGTCTGTACAAGCTCATTTTAGACATTGTAGATATCCTAAGCTAAAAGTAAAACATGCATGATATCCTAGGGCAAAGCTTTGGATAATTCTGTGTAGTCCAAGTCTTTACAAAGCCATAAATCAAAGTGGAGATAATTTTAAGAATTTCCTACAGTAGAATGAGAGTTTATGTTTCGTGGTGTTCCTCTCTTACTCGTAGTGTCAAGCACCATGAATCCCGTGATACTTGAGGTAACCATGTTGTAAAATGGAAGCAGCATCAAAAAAAATGAGCAGCCTAGCGCTTCTCACTTCAGCACATCCAAAGCAGACGTGAATCTTCATTACCTGTGCTGCTTGTGTTTTGTTGGCAGTGGTTGTGCCAGGTGTTGCTTTCACCTGGGGAAAAAATGAACCACAAAACCAACAGACTTTACAACAGACTTTAGAAGATGCTGTATGCCTTGCTCACTGTGACAGCAGCCAACTGATGGTGCATGCCATGCTCTAAAGCATTTTCAAATCAGTAGTTCTAGCCGTTGCAAAACGTCTTTGCTAAGAGATCCCCTTGTGATTGTATCGCTGCTTTACAGCCTCCCACTGGCTGCAGCTTGCTGAGGTTTAAGCTGTTGCTTTTGAGCAGTCTGCTGCTGATGCTGATACGAGTGTTGGCTGCCTCTCGCCTGGGCTGGAGCGGGACAGGGCGCTGAAGCCGACCACCCCGCCGTCTGAAGACAAGGAGTCTGAGAGCACGGCTCGCAGCTCGGGAGCAATTACGTACTGGGTGACCTTCCAGCCACTCCACACGAGGCGTCCAGTTTCCCAGGCTTTCTCCAGAACTTGGCAAGGGCGGAAAGTTAAATGGATGAGAGGGTGTGATGGGAGACGCTGAATTTGGGATGAAGGGAAGCAAGGAAGGCTTTATTTCTAGACCTTGGGAAACATGTGTGTGTAAGAAGCCTTTGCCAATCCTTTGTGCATGTGCCCAGAGCTTTAAGTGGGCATATTTTAAATTAATCAAAAGACATTATTTAAGCAACCTTATTTGTATAACCGAGATTCCATCAAGCAATCAAAATTCACTTGCTCTTTCTGTAAATTTATGGCAACTGCAAACTTATTTATGTTCATGCTTTTCTGAGCATGTAAAAAATGCTTAATATATCACTTGAAAAATGTTAGTGCAACAACTGTGTTTTCTTTTTTATCATGCACAAAAATGTATGATAAAAATGCCACGGAGGGAAGTAATTGATTGCTAGTCCATGCTGTAGAGACTGACTGACTACACAACACCCTTAAGTAATTAAATTGCTTTAACCACAGATAGCTGGGCCAGATTCCTTTGCATGATTCCTGCCCCCCACCCAGTCTTCATCACTTGATTTCACTTGATGTCGACCTTGCTGTAAGCTAAAACCACGCAGATAATGTGTCAAACTCTACTTACAGTTTTGATTTTGCTTTATGAAAGAGTTGGTTTTAATCCATTATTTTCTTGTTTGTGCTTAAAAAATTCAGAAAGGTCATTGCTTTTAGGACTTTGATGTGTTTGGGGGTTTCTTTCACAAAGAAATGGTGGTATTAAAGCCACTCAAGCAAAGGGGCCTTTTTCTGATAAAAATCCAGTTCTTATGATTTCCTTCTTGGTTTTACCACACATTCCCTTTTCCTTTTGAATTTTGCTCTTACAAGGGTAGCTAAATAAATACAGTAGCACAGAAGCAAATGGAAAACATCTGTTGTTCTCATTCAGGAATTTAGTGAGTCAGGTTTTGTGAACATCCAGACTCAGCACTTTTACATATTTGTAGATTTTTCTGTAGTTTAAAATTATTATTGTAAAACTTACACCTAATACTGTTAGAAGTCTTGAGAGCATGCTTTGTAAATGCCAAAGGTGTACAGGAATAAGGTGTTTTTTTTTTGTTTTTGTTTTGCTTAGTCTGGTGTCTGTTTCTGCTAGTAGCCTGTATAAGGAAAAGAAAGACCAGTTCTTTTTGGAGTGATCCTTCCCTGACGTGCCATCCTGTTTTCCAGCAACCAGAGAGTGCTGAGCTGGAGGTGGATCTTGGGCTGGGAATAGCAGTTTAATGAAGATGGATATTTTGTGATTTAGATTTGACAAGGTTAAAAGATATTTGAAATAGATGGGAGCACAGACGTTTTACAGGAAATGGGTAAGTATTGTGGCTTAAAAGCTAGGTCATTACAATATAGAAGCTTTCAAAAATATGATGTTCTGATAATGAAGTGAAGTGATTTAACCTAAAATATTAGGAATGACTTTCTCCATAATTTTTGAAGTTTAAAGAGTCTTTTTATGCTAATATGGCCTCTTTTTTGTATCAGCAATGTCACTGTGAAACTTCTCTTGGTGTCTCTCACTCCCTCAGACCATGAGCTTATCTATTTTGTTTCTATAGCTTTCTCCTTCTCTGCATTCAGAGCCCCTTCAAAATTTAATTCTGTACAAATCTGGCGATTGAGACATACCTAAGTATCAGCACACTACCAGAGATGGATGTGATCACTTTCTCAGTTACCTGGTGTTCCCACACTTGTGTCTCCCTTTGCTGAAAACTACTTCAGATGCTCATTAATTCAAGCCTGTTACATCATCTGTAACTTGGCAGCCTTGAAGATAGAAGACTTTTACTCACACCTGTCTTCTTCACCTGTAAATTGCTAAAAGTAGGAATAAATAATTCATCCACCAAAACGTAACTCTTTATAAAGCTTATTTAAATCCTCTTTACTGAAAGCTAAGCAGCTTTTTCCTCCCTAATGCCAACGTGCATTTTCTTGTAGTCACCACGGAGATGAGGCAAAGTCACAAGTACTGCTTCCGTAGTCTGTAGACAAGGAAGAAGATCCTGCAGTACCCGTGTCTTGACCTAGTAAAGTCTACAAAGTGTGAAAATCAAATTACTCCAAAGACTTTTTTTTGGCTCCCGGTGAGGGACATCCAGATTCTGCCAATCTAATTTAGTCCAATACATGCTGGACCCTAAAAACATATAAAATTCGAGGTGGTCTTTACTATATATTCCTCCCAGCTTTAAATTTGAAGGAACTGAAGACTAAAATGAGTGTCATGTGCCAGAAAATATTTTAGGCTAACAAAAAGAAAAAATAAGCACATTAAAACGTGCAGATATTTCAGTCTGAGTTGTTGAAAAAGGCGGTGCAGGCACTATCTGGCAATGGTTTGAAACATGGAAAACTAAGTATACCCAATACACTGTGTGGCTTCCAGCACTGGAATGCTACCAACTCTGATACAGAGAATCCCAACCATTTTCTGTATCTAATTAACTACGTGGGGAGCAGTACCTGTGCAGGCAGGCCCACCCATAAGAAGGATGCCCAAGTCTTCTGTGCTTTTGCTTGTACGTGCTAATTATTGGCTTTGACATGCATGGTATTCATTATGTTTTTGGCAAGAGTATGAAAAAGGCATTTTGTTCTGAAAATAGCTAAAGAAAGAGGTGGGAGGGAGAAAATGTTCTTTTGTAATTGGTCCAGACTGAACTGGGAATCCACCCCCCTCCATCTCCCACTTGTGCAATTTCAGATCCTCTGCCTTTCTAGGTCATTCGAGCAAGGTCAGAACGATTCAAAGGAGCTGTGCACTTTGCAGTTTGAACATCGTATTGGCTTCAGATTTTCTGTTACATATTCAATATCTTGGTTTAGACTCTGCAATGGCTTGTGACAATCCTGTCACCTGAAAAGTCTTACAGTGAGGTTGGCAGCTGTGCTCCAAGAAGCGAGCTTTGTCAGTCTGTGCAGACCTTTTTGTCTATTAATGTATTTTCTCAGACTTCTAGCCTGGTCCTAGTTTAAGATTTATAGATGGTAGAAATGTTTGTGTTCCCTTCAGGACATTAACTCGCCTTTCCAAAAACCTTTATGTATTATTTTCACTCGATTACATAGAAAGCTGGGGCACAAAACCTATAATTAGAAATGGTTTTATTCCACTCTTGGTGTTCACAGATTTACTGAAACTGAAAAGAGAGGCTACAGCACTGCTCACCTACTGGAATGACAACAGCAGCAGATGGTTCCTGATCTCAAAGCTTGACTTGTAGGCAGTTTTGGTTAGGTCCCAAAGTATACACTATTGATGCTGCATAAGTGGTAAGTAATGATGATGAGCTTTCAAGTAAACAGCAAAATTTCCATTTGTCTTTGGAGCTGTCACCACATCATCTGAATGTCTTAACACGTTAATCTCTCAGGTACGCCAGTGTGGAACAACTGGCAGATTCCTAACAGGAATAAGGTGGTGTAGCTCTGTGTATCTATAGAGCATCTGTGATGTTTTAGTCCACCTGAGAATGTATCCCATAATTTTGGTTACCTCTGTGGTCTCTGTATGGTCACCATCCTTAGAGAATGCTGCCATCTACCATGAGCTGAAAAACATATTCACCTCTTGTCTCAGATTAAGGGCTCCATTTTGTTGTTTTTTAAAGAGTTAGTGAGACTGAGGATTCTCCTGAGAATCCTCTCCCCTTACTAATGAGAAAACCAAACTATTCCCCAACCTACCAGGAGAGTTCCTCTAGCAGGAGGACATGGCTGCATCTGACTTTAGATGAGGGGTTTCAGATATCCCACCTGCATCAGGCACGCATCCTTTTGTTCATCCTGCTCCCTGTTGTTGTATTTATTGGCAAAAAGGAAGGACTGCTCTGTAGGAATTTTCCATCCTTCGTGGCCACAATTTTATATTTCTACCTTACATGTATCTGTCTAGGAAAATTAGTGTCTTTTTTTTTTTTTTTCTTCTTTCTTCCCCTGACCAAATCTCTTTTTACAAAAAGGAAAAAAAAAAAAAAAAAAAAAACCTCTTGCTTTATCACAAAATTACCCAGAGAATGGATGAACACTGGGTGCAGTTTGGGGCTGTTGCTCTTCAGAAGCAGAGACAGAAGTCAAAAAATGATGAGGAATGACTCCGTTGAATTTCAGTGGCTTTTGCACCTTCCTTTGCCTTCCTAGCTGCTGGACTGTTCTGGGGATGGGATTGTCCTCTGGCGTAAGCAAAACAAGCTTGGCCATACCTGATGTAATAAAGCACCTGCTAAAGGGAGTATAAAGTTGTTTAGCATTTCTGCGTCAGCTTCTTCTTCTGCCACCATTTTCTATATGCCAGCAGTTATGAACACATGCCTTGAAGGGCAGTATCAGGGTAATCTGTCAGTTTTGTACCACCACATCTTCCTGAGGAAGCGAAGAGCTGTAGGACTGCCTCGTGCCACATTAGTCCCTTACATGATGCCAGTGCAGGGAGGAAGGTCTCACCCTCTTCTTCATGCCTGTAAGATGCTGACAATATCCAGCTGATCAGCGACACCTTTGGATTCACTCGTTAGATGCAGGACTTGGACTCAGTATTTTCCATCTCGCACCCCAAAATTCTGTACGAAGACCAGTGGTTGCTTCCGTCTCATTGTGTACGTGCAGATGGAGACAGGGGCTGTGAGGCATCCAGGAAAACAAAGGGAATGGTGACAAAACCAGGGCTAGAAACAGTGTTTCCTGACTCCCAGGCTAATTTCTGGAGCAGTGGTTTTGTTTTCTCCCATTCCAGAACTGTCTTACAAAATTGTACCTCCTATGCCATCCTCTTAATATACTAAGCAAAAGTTTAATTGAGTCCTTTAAATGATTTTCCAAGCTCAAGCAGGTCTTCCCTGTGGGCAGGGAAACTTCAAAGGGGCAGGACGAGTGTTGTCGCTGTACCCATGCTTATCAACGTGTCAGGTTGGACCAGGAACATTCTGTAAAAGTTATTCCTCATTACGACAAATCCTCTAGTTAGATTACAGCACTGACAAATTCTTACCAGACTTTTACTGCCGGGTTCACTAGGAGCACATCTGGAAGCATTAGAGGTTGCTGCGTCTGGCATATCGTGTTCCTGTTCCCTTTAGGGCCGGCTGGTCATCCTGGGGTGAAATCCTAGCTGCAATCCCATGTCCTTCCCCACCAGCAGTGCAAACGTATCGCCCAGGCTCCTTGTCCTCTGCCTGACAGACTCGGTTTAGGTCCATAAGCTGAATTAGGGATGTGTAGCACTGATCTGTGTGTTAGCTAACAGATCTGCTTAAGGGGTGCCTGTGTTAATGTGCACGTGTGTGTCCAGAGAGGTGAGGGGAAGGAGAACCGTGCCCCAAAGTCCCAGGTCCTGTGCACCAGAGGAAAAGGAGCCTGACAGGACCCTGAGGCATCCCTCAGTGCCTCCCCCTGACCCAGGGCAGGATCGGTGCTACCTAAACCACTCCTGCCAGATGTTTGTCTAGTCCCTAAAAACTGCCAGTGAGAGAGCTTCCAAAACTCCCCTGGAGAATCAAGTGCTTGACTCCTCTTACTACACAAGCTTCTCCTAGTATCCAGTATCTTAAATCTTCCTGCAACTTAACCCTAGCCTCAGTGCACATAGAAATGTTTTTTTTTTCTGTTAGCTAGAGGGCGGCTGAGAAGAATATTTGAAAAATGCTGCCCTGTCACTTCCTTTCTCGTCTGCCCCAGACTAAACAAATCAAGGTCTCTTACGCTTTCTTCATACATCATGCTTGCTAGCTCTGTGGTGATTTGGGGTGCTTTGCTTTGGACTGTCTCCAGCTTTTCCACGTGCTTCTTCACAGTGGTCAAGGCCGGGAGCAGCACCGCAGCGGAGCCGTGTCCCTGCGGAGCAGAGGATAAGGTGATCTCGTGTGGCTTCTGCGTGATGCTCCTGCCTGTAACTCCCAGCGCCAGGCATGCTTTTCCTGCAGTCGTGTGGTGCTGTTCCTAAGCCTGGCCTGCTCCTGCAACTCCCGTTTCTAAAGACAGGCGCTGTGCTTGCCTTCTGCTGGCCTTGTAAAACTTCAGCCGTCGTCTGTGCCGCCTCAAGGAAAGCCTCTAATGGGTCTGTGATTAGTTCGCTGGCTTCTCGAAATTCTCTCAGGTGCAATTCATCTGGCCCAGCTGACACGAAAACATCTTAACTTATCTAGTCTGTTTTTCCTCTAGTCTGTCTGTGACCATTTTAACCATCTGATTATGTTATCTTTCCTAGTGAAGGCTACGGCAAAAGGGCATCGCCCCCATTAAGTGGTACCTGTGGATAGACTTCCTTGCACTGAGCAGTATCTCTGATTTTCATTGTTATCTCCGTGCAGTTCCTTCCTTCCTTTCCTCTTTTCGCTTCTTCCTTCCTTCAAATGTTCTTCTGCTCTACCTCTCGGGGGACATCAAACCACCTTTGTGCATTTGGATTTTGCCCCGTGTGCTTGTATTTCATCTCCAGTAGTCAGAGCAGATTTGTGCTCCCCCATGGCTTCTTGTCTCTGAAGCCAGTGAAGGCCTCGTGATTTAGCCATTGGCTCTCTTTCTGTTCTGTTTTTTCTACTTTATAGGGCAATTTATGCTTGTGTCTTCCAGAAATTCCAGAAAATAAGCTGTTTGATTTGTAGTCTTGTTATGCATGAAAAGATTATCCTGCATGGCCTTGTTTGCAAGGGAGGTGGGTACTAGTCTGATTGTTAGCACTGCTGATAAATGGATGCTGAGAGGGAGTGGTTGTGCCTGGCATTCTCTCTGATGTTTTATCTTTTGTACTGCCCATTCTCCAAATCATTAATGCCTCGCTTGCGTTTGCACTAGATGTGAGGCTAAGGTGCCAAACATGCACAGAAACATGAAGGCCTGCGCATAGCTACAGGCTGTGGATGAGCACCGGGGTGTGCCAGCAGAGGAAGCTGGGTCTGTATTTCCCTTGGGTACAATGTAGTGGCATCTTGTGGACAAGCTTCAATTGCCCAAGGTTTGTTGTTTTTTTTTTTTATAGAATAAAGTGGAAACCCAGAAACAAAATCACCTGGAGGTGGCTTGAGGTGGACCTTACCTGTATGACCCGGGGCTGAGCTCAGAGGGATCACAGAGGCAGCAGTAGAGGTGCACAGGGTGCAGGTAGCCCTGTGCATTGCCTGCAAGAGCTCACCCTACCAGAGCAGACACCAGCACCTCCATGCCACCTTTCTCAAAAGCATTTCTGGATACCCAGGCTTCTTTTTATATCAGTGGATCAAAGACCTATCACTCTGCCGTTGCATTACATCACAGGTCTTGTAATATTTGTGCTTTTGTGTCCTGCAGTGCCATAATTGCCAACTCTTTGAGGTGTGGATGGTTTGCTCTTGGATACACGGAGCTGTACTGTACAGATACAGCAATGATAATGTTGCTTCTCCATCCATGAAGAAAAATTTCACAATTTTTGTTTCAAGTTTGTCTCTGCATAATGAACTTCTCTGAACTAAAAGTAAAATAGCCAGTCCCCACTGTGCCTTTGCCATGTAAGCACTGGGATACTCACTGCCTGCAACAACCTCTTCTTTCCTTCACCACAAAGTAAGAATCAGCAGGGAAAACTTTCAAAACTGCTCTGGCATACATCTTCCAGAGATGCAAAAAAGCTGGAAGTTTCTTTCTTCTTTGCTGCGTCCAGACACAGCAGCAATTTTCTGACCATGAAAAGGGTGTGTTCTGGTACCTACCCAAATTTAGAAGGAATGGCACTTCTGCCAGTTGAGCCTGTAAGCTTTCAGACATCTGAGCACCAGAAGAAACTGCAGCTGAGAGCAAATGCTGCAAAACGATGCTGAAAATGCTCTCTGAGTTCAGTGAAAGTGCTTGTTCCTGTTGGGAAAATTCTGAAATGAATTAGCAAAAAGTCACAATGAAAGGGAAGAGCTTTTGCATGCATATCTGAAGCGATGATGGCATGCAAGAGACAAAAAAAGGGCAGTTTAATCACCGCCTGCTAACCTGAAAAAAAAAAAAGAAATTGCATCATGGCTAACATGTGGTATGTCATTTTGGTGGCTTTTTTTTCGTTTTCTCTGCTTTGAAGAGAACTTTGGGGGAAAGGAGCAAATATGTGACAAGCAGCATATGCAAACTGTAAGGTGGAAGTGGTAAATGAATAAGACCACATTTGGAAGAGGCAGATGGTGCTTTTCTTGATCATATGGTAGCACTGGCAACAGAAATGTTTTGGAGTTAGGGAAGCGGGGAGGCCAGACGCAGTTCCTAAATGCACGATGATTTATTTGTAGAACATGCAGAAATGCAGGGAACAAAAACATTCAACAGCCCTTGGAGACGTGCATGAACATGATACATTTACATGTGGTTTACACTGAACTCCTGGCAGCTCACATGGGATCTTTGATTAGGAAGTCTTGGTTTGGCTGATGACATCTCCCAGCATCTCTTGTCGCTGTTGCCAGTTTTTCCTTCTCTGGTACCTGTTCAGCTCTTGGTGTGATCTCGTGTCAGCCAAAATTGTGCATTCAAAGCCTTTATCTGTGCTCATGGTATTTGTATGCTGGTTGTTTGCAGATTAACCTTCAGTCCGCTAGACATTTATTCTTGATTAACAGGTGCAGCCATATGCCTGAATGGCCAAAAGCCTGGATGTTGGGCTGGCTTATCTTCATGCTGGAAGGAGGAATAGTGCAGTCCAGGCATAGAAAATGGATAAAATCTCATCGTGTGCTCAGGAGGAATATATAATGAAAAGTATGATTTATAAAAATTATCTGCTGGAGGAAACAACTTTCTGCAATTTCGTATTTTTATAATTACTTAAGCAGCAATTCATGTCTGTTACTACTGATAATACATAATCACAAGGTCTTTTTGAAGAGCAGTGCAGCAAGAGAATAATTAAACCTAATTACCATTTGTTTGATTGCTATGTTGTTCTAGGAAACTTTGTTTTTCTGCTTTTTATTGTAGCATAAACAGTAAATCTTAAATCCTTTTAACTGCTGAGTGTCTGAGTATACAAAACTAAATTTTTGTAGCAGCACATGAAAGGTATACGCTGCACAAAATCCTTTCCAGAATATGGGAAACAAATGCTTAGAGTTTAACAGGAAAAAAAAAAAAAAAAAAAAAGGCAAAACATTTATGTGAATATAGAAGATACTTTGAAAAAATCACTTGTATTTTTTTGTCCTGCAAAGATGATAAAAGTACTGCCATTTCACAGCCTCCTGGAAGGAGACAAAGCAGACCTCCTCAGCTGACAGGGTAAGAATAATTCTGCTACAGCTACAGTAAGAAGTGCAGGATCCATAAGCCTGACAGACTCAGGGCTGTGAAGAAAATCTGTTTGAAAATAGACAAGTTCTGTGCACAGTTATCTTAAAATGTAACAGAAGATTGAATATTCGGGGGTTTTGACTTTCACAGCATGGAAGAATTAGCCCTTGCTATTGTTCTGTCCCTGATGGAGAGCACGTTTGTTTGTTCTAAGTACAAATCAAGGGGAGGCCTGAGAAGAGACTTATGAAGACAAAACGCTTTTGAAAACTTCCTCAGTTCACAGCTTTGCAGAAGATGAGATGCTGAGGACACGCTCCTCCACAGACCACGGTTATATTGTCGTAGACCTCAGAGGTACACCTCGGGTTACCTCGACCTGTCCCAGCAGCAACCCCGATGGAGCAGGCAGTGTCCCCGCTCCTCGCCTCTCTTTGTCACCCTCTGCAGACCCCATGGGTGCTGTGGTGATGCCTGACCCCTTCCCCAGGCACTGCAGCGTGTCTCAGGCCTCAGCCCTGCTCTGCGAGCCGTTCACCATCGTGTTGGCTCGCCCTTGCTCTTTGACAGCACAAAACACATTTCCCTCTTTCCTAGATTTCCTGCGGCTGGCAAGCCTTTTGGTGCCTTTTGCAGCCCCAGCTTGAACTGATTTTATATTCAGCGCTGATTTGGCAGCAGCGTTGGCTTGGATGGGGCTGTGTGTAATGATCCTTCCAGGGCTGTGCTGGACGAATGCTGAAAAGCTAATCCGTTTACCTGGACTGGAAATACAGTTTCATTGAGACCTACTCCATATTACTTGTAGAGCAGCAAGTTAGAAAGTTGTGTTTAAATGGTAGAAAATGTGCTTAAAAGTCTCTGCGTGTCATGGGCTTAATTCAAAGAGAGGTGTGGGATTTTGATCACATTGGGAAACCATGCGAGAGCTGGCTGATCAGGGATGGGGAGGATCAAGAGAAGAACCCAGGCACATACCTGAGGCTATGGCAGGTACAAGTTTGGTGGGACCAGGATTGCGGGTGGTAATGAAATATACCTTCCCCTCTCCTTATTCAAGTAGTGGAGAGCATTTCAAAGAAGCATTTTTCTTCATCAAACTGAAAATTACAATTGTGGTCCTCTTTCTTCTTCATTTCTTCATTTTAATTTCTTTTCCTTCTCCCTAATCAACCAATTAGCTTTATTAAATGCATCTTCTCATCACTGCTATGTGAGTGCTTAGCCACCTTTGCATTGTTCATCCTCAAAGTCAAATATTTCGGGTCCTCCAGCAGGCCCACCTGGCAGTATGGTGCCATGCTGCCATCAACTCGGGTACTTGAGGTTCTTTGTGTTGGAGACTTTTCAGGAGATGTCACTTAGCCATTAATGCCAACAGCTGAAAACAGAGAGATTTCAATTGACTAAGTAGTACAGAATCAGTCGTAGTTTGCAGATGATTGACCTAAAAGATACCTTCAAATAGGTCCTTTGAGCTCGCAAGTTTATTTTTGTTTCTGTGCAGCTGGTGTGCATGTGTTTCTGTAAGAC
Organism: Anas platyrhynchos; assembly: GCF_047663525.1. Lineage (NCBI taxonomy): Eukaryota > Metazoa > Chordata > Aves > Anseriformes > Anatidae > Anas > Anas platyrhynchos. The sequence goes on from NC_092590.1 coordinate 52,275,852, forward strand.
CACATGTTAAACTTCTCATGAAACATTAGAAAATGCACTGTACATCTTACGTAGTTGTTTACCAAGTCTTAGTATCTTTATTCCTCCAGAAATGAAAAAGTACTTTTTTTTACCTAATTTCTCATAATAGGTTCTCCTGTATTTATTTATTTATTTAAATGAAAGGCAGTTAAGTAACCTCAAAGAAGACTTCATATTTAATAGACTAAAATTTATATCCTTTAAAAGTTCAGAACAATAAGGTTGTGTGTTGTGGAGTTTGTTTTGTTTTGTTTTTTTTCCAGAAGGCCTGGGAGCAGTAATTAAAATCCTGAATCCACTAAAGCTGATGGCAAATTTCTCTGAGCTCAGTGGAACCAAAATTTCTTTCTTTATTCCTGGCCTGTATTTCATGCCAGTCATCATCCTTGATGGACTGCAGGAAGCTGGAAAAGCATTAATAGTGAACACTTTGGTGGCCACCATGCTACAGAAGCAGTCTTATTGTAGGTCATGAAGACTGACTGCCTAAAAGAAATTGTAAAAATTGATGAACCAAAGATGTAAACAGTTACTAGCAAAGACGCTTTGCACAGGCTTAAGCAGCTCAGACATAACTACCCGAGTATTTCCTCCTAGTGCAGCCATTACTTTTACCGAAATTGCCTTCAACTAAGCTTTGTCTGAAGCTGTTACATGGTGAAATTGGTCACCATTGAATGCAGCTTCTGCTGTATGAGTAAGGAAATCTTTCCGTGTGTTTCACGATGTTTGAGATGAGGTTTGAACTACTTCTGAAGCTGTCTGTTTGCAACTTCTCATGATAGATTAGCCAGTCAGTTTTGGTGTCTCAGAGACAAGAGCTCAGAGTCATGCAGAGTTATTTTCCAGTTATTTCTTTAAAAGTGGAACGACGTAGGTAGGTAATGCTGTGTTAAACACCGTGAGCTGCTCCAAGTCTCCATATTCCACCATACGAGCTTCTGTGCCCTTGAGCTAAGCTAACTGGTTAGTCGCCTGATGGTCTCAGAAGACCAAAAAATAACAATAATAATGAATAATTACGAAGAAAAGTCAAGTGCTGCATGGTGTTTAAGGTGAGCCTCTTCATTTTGCAAGTTCAGTAAAGGTTGTGCCCCTTCCCTAATGACACTCATTCAAACTACATCCCTGGTAATGTCAGTCAAATCCTCTGATGAGTTTATAAATTAAAATGTGCATTGAAGTTTCTTGTAGTTAAACATAAGCTAAATCTTGCAAAAAGGAGTTTTTGGAGAAATCAGGGTTGGAATAATTCACATCAAGAGTTGTCTTTAATTAAGCAGCTTGGTTGCTGTTGCTCTGATGTGTTGCACACCAGCTCAGCCATCGGTGCTTGAAAGGCTCCCCACAGCATTGTTGGCTTTTGCTTCACTGCTCGTTAAGGCAATGTTTCTGGGGGAATCAGGGGCTCCTAAAGCCCCAAGACATCATGACAAGGGGACTCTCTGTCTTCCCTCTCAGTAAATGCCAATCTTGCACAGCTATTGCCGTCAACTTCCAATTGACGTACGAGGAGCCAGATTTGCTCTTTGATCTTAAATGTTTTGCACAGCTCCAGAGGTCCCCTGACTAACTATCAGCTTTTCTTAGTTGGGGAACATACACCATCTGCTTTGATATAGCAGTGAATATGCACATAAAAATAATGTCAAAGTGTGTATGTTTATAAGGCTGTTATTGCATATCTTCAAACCACAGAAATACTGTATATGACATTATTAATAATGCATTAACATAGAAATGTTTACAGAATATTAATAGTGAAAGACAAGGATAAAATAATTGCAGGGATTATGCAGTTATCTTCAAATCAAGCATGGTAAATGATAATAAACCTTAAATTCAGAGTTATACTCACTCTTGGAAGTAATCTGAGCATGTAAACAGAAGCAGTCTTAACTCCCTTTGGTAACGGCATGAAATGAAATTGGGGGGAAAAAAGAATCCTTAAAAATAGGTTTAAAGTCAACTTGGGTTTGCAAATGCTGTAAGTGCAATCAAAAGTGTAGCATGGAATAAGAGTAGTGCTGAGTTACAGTTGTTTGAATGCTTAACTATGCAAGCAGTATCTCATACATCTGGATTTCTTTTAAGTATAACCTTAACTCTGATTTGCTTCTACTTTCAATCTGTTTTCTTTTGGCAAGTTTCTAACATGCCGATGAACGAATAAAGAAATGGCAAGATCACAGACAGGGAGACGTTGAGTACAAAGTTAGGGACGGAGGGAAAGTCATTGCTGTGTCTTTTTATAATTTCTGAGAGAAATCTTACAGGTGTGTGCACAAATTTGGAGAAAGTATTGAGCTCTCAGAAGCTTCTGCAGTTCTTTGCATCCCAAGGCAACCATTTATGACCCAACTAATACAATCAAATAGACAAAAATGAAGCAGGATATACTACCATTTTCCCACTATTTCATTGTGTTTTTTGTTTTTGTTTTTGTTTGTTACTTTTAAATTTCACAGACTTCTTTAATGTTTGAAGAATATGCGTAGAAAATCTGCAAGAACAGAGTAGATTTTGGTCAGTGTAACTTGTGCACAATGTTTTCATAAAGGAGACTATTTTCAGATTTTAGCCTGTGGGTTTCTTTTACAGAAGAGATTGCATTTCTAGAAAATCCTTTCTGTGAAAACTGCAAAAAAAAAACTGTTCAGTGCAATCAAAAAAAATCATTTTGGGGAAAAAAAAAAAAAAAGAGAGAGAGAGAAAAAGAAACAAAACCCCAAACAGAATCTGTTTCTGATCATGTTCATGAAATGTAAGGTCTGATTGCAACAGTTCTTGACCCAGACACAAACAAACAGTGCTTCTCACTTTAATTCAATTTTGGGCTATGGCTGGAGCACCACCTCCACTAGGGAATATAGCTCCCCCCTTGCTACAAACATGCAAAGTAAAACAGCATGGCTGCAGAACCACCTACGGCATGGACCGTACTGCATCTTAAACAGCCTGTGTCCTTACCACCTTCGATATGCCCTAGACAAGGCCAGTAGGTCGTGTGGTGGACCCTGAAATCCACAGGTTTCTATCCACTGCAGTTTGTTGCGTGCTGTACACTTACTAAATAGCCCACAGTGTAAGGGTTAGTTTGTAGCCTGCGTTTTCCCTTTCAGGGAATACCTAAGAAGGAAATGAGGGTGTTTGTAGTCCATCCTGGTGGCCAGGAGATGCCTGGCAGCCCCTCCTGCATGGGGTTTCACCTCTGCAGGAGGCTGCCACACGTGTCCTGTCCCCTGTGGGGCATGTGCCTTCCTCCCCGCAGGCTCCCACTGTGCCTGCTGAAGGCTGATAAGTGATTTTGTAGCAGCTCTTTGGGACCAGCAAAAGGAAGGGCTTTGCAGAAGTAAAACAGGGCCTTGGACTTGTGTAAGTGAAGATGCAGGGTGATCTTGAACAGATTTGTGCCGTTCCCTTATTTTGGAGACCCTATTTTGGAGACTCCTGCTTCCTAATGGAAGTCTTTCTCCTCTAAACCATCTTTAAGTAAGCTTTGAATTGCTTTCCAGCATTAGCCAGTCATCGACGGGGTTCCCACCTTTCAGCTTGCTTACATGATTGGAGTGAAGCCTTTCTACAACATGATTATCATAGAAAATTTCCTGGGAGCAGAATTACTTATCTCTAGTCTCACTAAGTCGTAATTCTTGAAAATGCCTGCAAACCTGTCATGTCACAACAGAGATACAAAACAGTCTTACCTTGGGGTAAAATTTGCATTTCCTGAGCAGTGGAAGGAAATCTCTACTAGCTCTGGGATGAAAACAGATCTCACTTGCTTCGTTGTTTTCCTTCCCATAGCTCGGTACTCAGTAAGCTACAGAGGAGGTTAGTGCTTCTCAGCTGGACTTGTTTGTACTCAGAAACAGGGAAGGAAAGGGACATTACAACCTACAGGCAACCTATAGAATTAATCAATTTTAACTCTGTTCACTAAGAGACAAAAGGAGGGGGGGTGGTTATCTGAAACCTAGGTCTGCCCAGCAATTAGAGAAATAAATGGGAGAAAGCTATCAGATTCTTCGGGGTAAAAAACATTCTTGCTTACCACTGAAATCTGTGACAGCACGCTACAAAAATTGAGTATCTCCCGGAATTATTATTACTTTAAAATAATCTTTTTTGCTTCTTTTATTTTGTGAAGTACTTTTGGTCTACTTTTTTTTCTTCCCCAGAAGACCATTCACAGTCCAAAGCCAAGTTACCAAGGGAATATCTCCTTTCATATTAATATCAAAAGAATGAAATGATAGCAGTGCTTCCAATGGCCAGCAAAAAACTTCCTTGAAACCCAAAAACCTGAGCTCAGCAGCACACGAAGCTTCATGTTTTTATACAGTGCTGTCCTGTGAGCCTCCTTTATTTCATACCCTGGGATCCTGGCATTCAGCTGTTTAGACGGGATTTGTCCCGCTCGGTAATGGGTTCCAGCTGCTGTCTTGGCACCGTTCGCCAAGAGGTGTCGCTTGGTTCCTATCGAGGAACGGCCCGTGCCAAGCCACCTCGCAGGAGAGCAGGCTCTCCGTTGCGTCTCTTGGCACCGAGGTCTTTATTTGAGCAAAATGAGATGGTGATGATTTACATCAGTGGAAAGAAACTGCACTTTTGAAGGAACCAAACTCTATTGTGTGAGGTTTCTTCTACAGAAGGAGCAAAATATTATGCAACGGGCATTCTTTTATTGTTTTTCAGTAAGAAACGGGAAAAAAATATACAGCTTTTTGTCAGATGTGCTGAGCACACATTGAACTAGAAGCCCAGTTTTGCATTCCCAAAAGCTTCAGAACACAGCTGTACTCCTCACAACAAGTCACTGCAGATTTGCCCTCACCGTTTTGTGCTGAGAACATCATATTTAAGCACACACCTTAGTGTGCCATATGTGCTTCAAGTAATAGCGAGCGATTAAAACAACATCTTTATCAAAACATTCATGCGGTGATGCATTGCTTTGGTAAGAAATTCCTACGCTATTAAAAGATTATTTGAAAGGGAAATGGTTTATTGAGTTTTTTTGAATTTTCTCTCCCCTAGAACTAATATTTTAAAGTTAAATACTGAGCTTGGTTATGGAAGATTGTTTCATTTTAATGGTATCACAGGGTTTATTTTAAGGTAATTTCTAAGTTAATTACAGCAAACTACATCTTCTGGTATTCTACCATTTAGTATTAACTGTAATAAAATAGTGAGTTTATTTAATGGAAAGGAAGATTTTCTTTTCCCTGCCAGCCAATGCAGCACATGCCAAAGGAAGACCAGCTAAACATTGTGAAATCTGAGAAGAAACACCATTCACAGTTGTTATTCCATTACCTCTGTCATCTTTGTTTATCATCATAAACAGGGTATTTATGTTTCGTTTTGTTTTGTTTTTGAGATTGCAGTTGAGATTCACTGCTTACAGGGCTTCATATGGAAAGAGGTGGCTATTATTTATGTAACACAAATACCCACCAGGCCATGGAAACATTGCCATGCAGGGACCATGACAACCATTTTGAGAGCCAAATTTTGTTTTTAAGCACGATGTGACCTTTAGGTACTTCTACAGATAGTCTATAACTGAGAACAAAATTTCTCAGTATCTTCTATCCCCAGAATTAACATGAAATCTCATTGGTGTAAAAAGTGGCAGCTTGGTTTTTTACCAGCAGGAATGGACAAAATAAGCAGATAAATTGGTCCACATTCAGGATGTGAGTAAAAACAGCAAACTTCAAGCTCAAACGTGATGAGAATGAGAGTAATAAAGAGTAGAAGTATGTCAAAATCTGAAGGGAAGAGCCTTTCCCTCTTTATTCTTAACATAGCCTGTTGAACATTTTGGGTGAGAGAAGGCAGCCTGCCTGCTCTCCTCTGCCCGGGGGCTGTACGAGTGGCTTGGCTCTTACACAGCCAGCTGCCCCTCGCTGTGCTGCTGCAACACACCCACAGCCCCTTCGCTTGCCCCAAAATTAAGCATGTTCCCAGCCACAGCCACACAGGGAGGAGACAGCAGTGAATGTAGGAGCTGGGTTGGGTTTCCGTCTGCTGCAGTGGGTTTTGTGGCACGGGGAAACGCAGTTTTACTCTTAACCTAGTCCTGTTGAACATGTTCTGCTGAAAGGCTTTGCAACTGTGCCTGTTATCCTCGGGAAGACAGAGGTCAGGGAGATCCCGCTTGTTGGTTTAACGTATGGGCACAGCGGGTGGAGATGGCTGCTCACACTCCACGGGCTAGTCTGGAGCAACTACCCGTGTCTCCTCGCATTAGATGTGCTGTCGGTGCTCAATCGGACGAGGGGAAGCCCTTGTCAAGTCCCGTCACCGTGGATGTGGCTCGGACGGACGGGGGCTGCCTCTTGCACCCCAGCACCCCTCATCGGAGGTGTGGGAAGAGCAGCTCTCTGCTTGCTCAGCAGGATCGTGGCACTCGGGGGCAGGCTGCGGAGACGTGACCTCTGTAGCCTCTGCGCAGCACATTGCATTCAAGCAGTAATTAGCAGCGGTGTGGAACTAACTTGGGGAACTCAGGAACAATGCCGTGGCCCAAGCTACTGCCTTTTTAAATTAAATCAGTGTCTGGGGGTAGTTACCGACTTGTCTCTTCCTCTCCCCCTTCTCCTTCTTCCCTCCTACCCCCATTGCAGTATTTCTAGATGGTGTTTTAGCAAAGGCTGCAAATAAAAACATTTTTTCTTCTGCTGCAGACACAACCGATTATGGGTATACAATGATAATTATGTTTTTGTAGTGGAAGTGAAACACTCCGCTCCATTATCAGCTTTGTTATCAGGCCTTACAATTTTTATGGGATAGTATTTCTGTGGTATTATCAGCACTGTATATGCAATTGAAAACTAGATGCAGTAAATTATGGCTGAACACCAGCAGTCCAAAGGTTAATTTGATTGTGCAAGTACAACCTCAGAGTTATGCATAAACATATGCTCTACATACTTATTAACAAGCAAGGTCAGACTGGCATGAGTTTTGTTATATTTATATTTCCTGAATATTCTTCAAGAGTTTACATATGATCTTCAGGACAGATAACGCCGAGATCTGTTTTCAGGAAATGCCTATTTTAACCGTAAGGAAAATAGCAGGATTGAAATTGTTAGCTTGAAGTTTGCCTGTTTTCCAGTTAATGGAGGGGTTGATAGGGGTCTGAAAGAGTGCCAGTAACTTGTGGTTGGCATCACCCTCAAGGCTGTGTGTGTTTGGGAAAGGCACAGCGAAGGAAACCTGTGAACCCTAAAGCATTTGCAAGTTGTAATCAGATGTACAGCTGCGAGGGAGTACTTCAAAGAACCTCCTCTGTGCATTTGTATTTCAGTGCAACTGCCTGCAGCTTGAGATGAGGCTCTTTCACAGCACCCACCTTTCCGAAATCACGGTTGGGTCATCCCTCTCCTTTATGCCAAAGGAGCTGGACAGCTAATACAGGGTGAAGCGAAGCTCCTCAGTTACATTTCTTCTACTGATTTAGAGCATTTTCCTGTGATCACTTGCTGTGGGGTAACCTTACTGGATGAAAGGATAACCTTGCTGGATGAAAGAAGCCAGCCTCACATTTGTCTTCGTGTAGCTTCAGTTTCTTCATCATATCTGATTTACTGTGTTACTACATTATTATAGCTTGGCATATTTAAATCCAGTTTAATATGCGCACAGCTCATTCAGTCTAGGCGTCTCATTGTGTGCTTAAAATTGGGCAGCGTCCAGGTGCCCTGGTGGTTAATTTTGATGAGTTAACACAGAAACCCATCAAAGTGAAGATAAATTATACTCTTTCTGCCAAGAAGTAGTACCTTGGTGAATTAAAGCTACACAGGTTTTACAAGCAGTGGCCCTGCTCCAGTGTAGAGTCCAGATACAAGGTCGGTGCCCGAGTGGTAAAATAAAATTTGTGTTCAGAGGCAGTTCTCGAAAGTGGTTGTCCGCAAAGCTCCAGTTGCAAATGCTATAGGGGAATACTGCTTTTCAGATACCTGTTCCCTACAAATTTTCTCATGTAACTGAATATAGTAATAATAATAATTAAAAAAAAAAAAAAAAAAAAAAAAAAAAACAAGCAGACATCCTCAGATATCTCAGGAATATTTCTGAGTAAATCTAGACTTCTCTTCCTTGAAAGAAAATGGTTGGTGGGGAATTACCACTCTAACTGGCATCCTGTGTTGCAGGGGACATTTGCCCCGCTGTTCTCTCTGTACATTGGTTAGGTTATGGGACTGCTAAATGTGGATCTTATCTGTCTGCAGGATGTGGATCCTAACGATGACATTTTCACTGATCTGTTCTTCATCTTTAATGTTTTGAGATGCTTTACATCAGCGTGTTGCATGTGTAAGGGTGAGCACTTAGGCATTGCAAATGTTGTCAAATAGCATTTTGAAACCCCCTTGAAAGGGTTCAGACATGTTTATTATAAACTGCGTCCCCATGTTATCCCTTCTGAGCGTGGAGCACTGGCATCGGTTATGCTTTGTGATACAAGCCTGCTCGGGTGGGTGTGATGAGTGTGGAAGGCAGAAAATGGGGTCACCTCTGTGCCTGCGAGCCAGGAGCAGGCAGGATGTGTGAGCCGTGGGCAGGCAGCTTTCTGCTGGGGAAGGGGAGTGGTTAATTTAATTTGGGAGAGGAGGCAGCAGCTAGAAAGCAAGTGGTTCCATATACTATCTCTGTTGTTATTGCCAGTTCAACTTAATTCAATTCTGATAATGTCGACAGATCTCTCTGTACAACATCTTTGGGCCGTATGGAGCTAGTCTGGCAGCTCCCCCAACCCAAATGGGTGTCTGGCACTATCCATCATATTGCTCATGAGGCTCAGACAGTGTTTTATCCAGAGTCCTGTAGCAGCCTCGGCACATATACACTACCCAAAAGGAGATCTTGCAAATCTGTAGTGGTCCCATTTGTTACCACCATTGCTCCATGCTGGCCTTCAGCTGTGTCACTGTGCAGAATTTGGGCCCACGCAGGGCACTTCCCAACAATTTGAGACATGTCAACATCATAGAGAATAGCATTACATGTCTTCAGTGCAGCTGCTCCTGATTTTCTGTGTTCATGTTAAGGGGAGAATAAAATATGGCTGTAGAAAAGCACTGCTGAGATTGTCCACTCCCTTGCTCATCTCCATCAGCAAATAGATCATTCACCGAGGGAAGGGGAGAGTCTCAGTTCTGCTCTCCTGGCCGACAGCTTCAAATCTAGACAAAAGATTGATCAATCTTCTGGGCAAATGAAAGACTGTATGATTTAAAGACAGACTTGCCTGTTGGGAGGTATATTTAAATGTGTCAGACTGAGACTAAGCTGCCTTTTTTTTATTATTTTAGCCTTTTTTAAAGGTTTTACATTCTTCCAAAATACCTTTTTCTGATGCACTCACTGTGTACCAAGTCTATTTTTAATAGACATACTCCACCTATATCACTCTGTTGTCTTCATACATGATCCAGAAATGTTCGTATGACTAATTTTGGACATTGTATTGATTTCCATGACAACTGACTGTAATGTGGTAAACAAAAGATTAATTGTTTTGTTGTGGGATCAAGCAGATGAGGACTTTAGATCACAAGAAGAAAAAGTGAACCTCCTGTGCAAAATATACAGCAATTCCAAAGGGAATATAGCAAAGGAATAGCTAAATATGTTTTTCTTTAACTAAACCTTCTAATTTGTCCAGCTTGTTCCAGTGTGAAAGTCGCTTTCTGAGAGAAGATAAACAAGAATATCAGTTAATTCCTTGTGCAAGGCTAAAAAGCTTATCTCATGCAGTGGTCAAGCTTCTCAACTTCAACTGGCCAAACATCTGCAGTCAGACAAAGGCAGCTGTCCTTCATGACGTTAGATAAACCCACACGTCTTGTGCTGGGCCCGTAGCAAAAGCCAGCAAGAGTGAAAAAGCTGGCAAATACCTCCCAAAATATCATCGTGCTTCTATTTCTTAGCACACAGTGCCTTCTTGTGGGCAAAAGGCATCACTGCTAGATGGAAGCTGTAGCACAGCTGATGTTTCCCCTTCCCTTTGTACTTCAGGCAACTTGGGGAGGAAACCCAAGGAATGTGGGACATGAGTTTGGGTCACAACTTGCAAACGCATGTGGAGGCATCGAGCTTGTCACACATCACAGCTTCCCGTAATGAAAGCACTCTTTAGAAGCCTCCAGAAATGAGATGAACATCAGGTTTGGCTTTCACAGCACTAAGAAACGTTCTTCCATTTGGTTTAGTTTTGTTTAAGAATTAAGACTCGGTCTTGCTCAGGGATGGATGCAGCAACCCCCTGTCAGGCAAAGACACACACGTGTGCACAGACGTGTGCCGGGCTAGGCGGGTGGGACAGAAAAACACCTTCTGTCGGAGGGTATTTACAGGCTTTTCTCCTCACAGCCAGATGGACACAACCGTGGCCATCTCGGTTACTCGCACCGATGCCTCCAAGTGCCATGGGGAAGCAGCTGGCTGCGGGATGAGGCCTGCGTCGCCCTGAGGGGACGCGCGGGGCCTGAGGAGCAGGGAAGGGGTGAATCCCCAGTGCCCCCGTCTCATCGTCGCGTTCTTCTCGTAGCGTGTTTGTCGTAAATGCTGGACGCTTCCTCTTCAGCAGATCCTGAATGTTTGCAGGACTCAACTGCAAATGTGTTTATTGCCGAGATGAGGCTCGTGTATGAAGTCGGTTCCTGACTTTGCAGCTTCTTTCGTGCAGCCAGGATCAGGCCAAGTGTGGTGGAGTGCAGTCTCGTGAAGGCCTCTTCCTGTCATAAATAAGATTACTTTCATTTCACTTGTGGAGTGTGTTATTCCTCAGAGTAATGAATTTCCTCTGTGCCTTTGAGCACATAAACATGGTTTTCATTAGGTTTCTATTAAAAAAAAAAAAAAAAAAAAGAGGCTGAGTAAAATTAATAAGAAGGCTATTAACTCCATAAATGCAGATGCGTTTTTACTGTATAACCGTGTTGGAAGTAAACAGCTTCTTCTCCGACAACTGCAAAGACTGCAAATTGCATAAAATGAAATAGTTCTGCAGAACTGGGTTCTGCTTCCAGAGAAAAGGAGGTGGAAAAGATGACTGTTCAGAAACTAGTTTTTTAGGAGGAAAAATAGACTCAGATTAAATGTAGACAGACAAATAGCCTCAGGCATTTTACTTAATATGTAACGTGTGTGATAATAATAGTTTTGAGACATATATTTAGAACTAGAATTACAGCTAGGAGTTGGAGTATTGCTCTTTTTTCTTCCCTCACCAGATACGTCCCTGCAGTTTGCAGAATAAGGAATAGCAACATTTGCAAATATTACACTGATAGACCCTGTAACTCATAAAATTTTCATGTACAGTTTGTATTTGTGGCTTGAGATCTCTGTCAAGTGGTGAATCACTACAGCATCATTGCGGTTTTCTTTTTTTTTTCATAGTTACCAGCATTTTAAACATGGAAACAAAAATCACCGTGCATACAAAGTAAGGCATTTTCAGAAGCTCAGACCCTCGAACTGCTGCTGTGTCTTTCCACTCTCCCAGTCAAATAGGCAGTAAAAGGAAAAAAATCAGTAAACTCTGAACACGTGCTCCTTGCACTCCTCTACCTTAATTTTGGTTTGAAGAACTGGAATCACTTTCTTGCTAATCAGATCCTACACAGTAGATGGAACTTTCTCAGAATGAAGTTGCTAGACTTTAGCAAAACCTCAGTGCCAAGAAATGAGCTTGGCAACTAATTAAATTTCGAAACATTGCCAGCCTATTGTGAGTAATTTCATATTATACTGTAGACTGTTTTAAGCCTTGGTTTCCCATAAAATCAAAATTCTTGAAAATTCTTGTACATAGCTTCCAATTTCATTCTGCTTAGGCAAATTTAATGTGAACAACAACAAGGCATCACATGGTAGTCATTATTCATGATGCTAATAAAAAGACAGAGTCTGCCAAGACTTTTTGCTTGAGCATAGAAAAACAAATGTTTCTTTTCCTATATCAAATGGCTGTTTTAAAAATAAATTATCTTCTTTTTCATTTTTCTTCTCAGTATTTATATCTCTGTAATTCAGTAAGGAGAACTGCAATTTACCTGAGAACCCTTTTTAGTCTGATGCCAAACCTTATCATTATTGGTCCTTGTTACAGTGCAACTGTTGCACTACTGTAACCGTAACAGTGCAGATAGTTTTAATTTAAAATGGTAAAGATAAAGTTATTTAACGAGCCAGTCTCAGTTATGGGTGAAAATTGTTGATTGTAACCTCAACAGCAAAGGAAGAGAACTCTGAAATACTGGCACCCATTTCCCTTAGCTGTCAGGCAGGAAATTGTTTGAGGCTTTTGGGGGGGCTGAGGGGAGCAGGAGGAGGTGGTGTGAAGATAGAAAGCACTGCACATTAAAAATTCTGTCTGGCTGTTTAATATTTGTTCAGTAGTGTGCTGTTCCCTAATCAAGCCCCCGTAGGCTGTAAATCATGGCCACTATGTCACTGTTTTGATTGGAAGCAAGAGTTGTACCATGGCAAACCTCTAGGGACAGCAAATTTCTGCAGCTGTGGAAAGCTGGAACTATTTGCTGTTATTACTAAAGGAATCTCTGAATTTTTCTTCTCTTTCTTTTTTTTTTTTTTTAATATAAAGATGTAGTGAAATTCATAAGGTGCACAGAGATTTAGTATGAAGGTTTTATAGCAAGCATGGCCTATAATAATAGTGCTCTGGTAATAGAAACTGAATTGTTCTAATTGTCAAAACAGCAAAAGTGTACAATTATAGCCCCTTTCTCCCCTATTGCTTTGTGCATCTTAGGAAAAAATATATGTAAATGAGCATATATTATTTCTAAATATATAAAATGTCGATCAAGTATTTGGTGCTTCAGTAGCATATCTTCCTTTTGAATAAAAGCGTAGGTTTTACTTCTAGAAACATCCTGGAAATTTGTACGATAAATTTGTTTTCAAGAAGGTGTTTAGAGTTTTTTGGGGGCTTTGACTTCTGAACTATAGCCAGCATAAATGGAGACTGAGGGCCGAAACATTAACTTCTCCAGAAGTGCAAAGTAAATACTTGAGTTGATTTATCTACCATTTATCACAGACAGGTCTAGAGCTAGACGATAGCTTTCCATTAGAATATTCTCTTCAAGATAATCTAAGTGCTTCCCTGCGACCAAATTGAAGGGCTGCAAAGGAAATGCATTTCTGACATATGTAAATCCTCTATCCTATGTGCACGGCCTTCCTACAGGATTGATAGTAGTATTATTCCCAGATGCCCTGATCATATGGTAGGGCTTGATTAATTAAAGTAATAATGTAGTCGTGCTGGGATTTTTCTAACAGTAAATCTGGCACTCTGGTACACCAGTCTGAGAGAGGGGGAAAGCAGAGGAATTTGGATGATAGCATGCGTATTGACACGTGGCTTACACTAGCTCGTAGAGCGGGTATGAATCAAAGTGAAATATGGATGTGGAGAAAATAACTCCTGTTGGACTAGAAGATGGCCTGATCACATTTAGCCGTCTGAGATCATTCTTTGTACTTACTGCAGAGGATGGTGTTGCGGTAGGATGTATCTCAGATTCCTGCTGATGTTTAACAGAGCTCCTCCGCTGCATGAATGTGTATGTCTCTTGGCCACTGCTCTTCTCTCTTCTCTATGGCTTTCCCTGTATTCTTCTTTGCACAGCTTCACCTTTAAAAACGAACTACACTACTTCTACTACTACACTACTTCTGCAAGACTGGCCATAATTAGTACAGGTGGTTTAGAGAAGGGGTCGAGAAGGGCTGGAGGAACAAATCTACCCTTCTTGACTGTACAGGGTCTTGAGCCAGCTCTGTAGGGTTGGCACAGAACTGAGCCGAGCCTCAAGTGTGGGGTCATCTGCACATAGCCTCTCTCAGGGCCTTCTGCAATGACACGCATGTCAGTCCAGCACAGAAACCCCACCTGAGATGTGTTTTATTGTCTGTGGTAACTGCAGGTAGGCAGAATTTGGTGCTGCTCTTTGGGCATTCACTGCCTTTTCCAAATATATCAGAGAGAAGTTTGCACACACTTCCCACTCCCCATCTTTGCAGCAAATGCTGGCGAGATTGATGGCTGTTCCTGTGAATTTCAACCAGGAAAAAGAGGGCTCACACCACCTTGCTGAGAAGTGAGTTGTGAATTAGTTACTACAAAGTTGTTTATGTAGGGTAGCAAAGTGAATATTGGGGAAAAAATATCTTAAATCCATCTCCTGGATGTCCTTGTTGTAGCCTCAGCTATCTCTGTGTAGATAATTATTGTCCCTCTCCATCACTTTTAGAGCCTGGATTGCTTTGTTTTTCTTTACATCCTTCCTTTCCATTCTGGCATCACAGTGAAACAGAGCCAGGTTGGACATGCTGGTGGCATTCCTAAAACACCCCTATGATGTCAAAGTTAAATCCCAAACTTCGTTTGCCATGTAGAAATATATCCCATGGTTCTTTCTTGATTTTGAACTCACTGTTGTGCTTTGCCATTGAGCAGATGAGGTGCTTTACCTCCTGTTCCCTTGGAGTTCGTTGCGAAACGTTATTAAATGCAACCACTCCAGCAGTGCAGCTTATCCTTAATAAGGCCTGCATGCTTTTTCATTATGAAATAATTAAAATAATTTGACTTTGCTTCACTCATTCTTCATGGTCTCATATAGTAGCCCCAATACTAGTTCATGCCCAAAATTCTTCAACAGAGTGTTAGTGGCCCAAATCAGCAAGGATTATTTCAGTCTTATAAGTCACCCTAAGAATATCTAAGAGGAGAAAGCTGATAAAATATTATGTGTACAGTACCTAACATGGAGCCACTTTTAATTCGGGAAGACTATCCTGTAATATTATGTGCATATTTTATATTAAATATATTTGTTCTTTGATTCACCCGCTGTTTGGTTTGTAGTGCCACTTTGATAGCACTTTCTCCTCTCTCACAAGCCCAGCCTTTTGGGGGGTTCATATATCACTTGGCATGTCTGACAAATTATCTTAATTGCAAGCACATTTTGTAAAATCACAAAGAAGTTCTAATCTGTCTTCTGTGTATGGTGAATGTATTTAACAGTAAGTACCCAGAAATCTGCTGTCAGTCCTATTTGCAGTAAAGCTCTTCAGCTACGCAGCAGAGTTGGTTTTCCCTGCGCTTTAATAAATGCTATTAACTTCAGTGCCAAAGTTCTCCAACTCTAATTGCAGGACACAATTTGGACAGCCCTGTTTTGGACGTCTGAGTCAGTGGGATTATCTCCTGCCATTGTTTCATCCTCTACCTAGTGGCACCTGTAAGGTACAACCATATGCAGTGGCTAGAAACTAAATATCTAAGTACTGCTTGCTTCTCTTTGTAGGACAGTATGACTAGCAGAGGCTCTAATTAAAGAGGCTCTAATTAAACAATTACTGTTTGGAAGTCTAGGTAGATACTCAGAATCAGCTGAAGCTATCTTGGACTTGTTGGACTGTGCAGTTACCTAAATAAATATGATTCCCCCTTCTTATTTACTGCTGTCTATTGCAAAACCCCTTGAAGATCTAGCCGAGTTTACCCTTGTGGCTTGCATCATATTTGCATCCAATGTAGATTTTAAAAGCTAGCATTTTGCCTATTTTCAGTATGAGCAGGGGTTTTTTCCCCTATAGTTTGATTATAGGTACATTGGTTCTCAAATGTTGGAAACTATCTTACTGTGTTTTGTTTCAGCTTCTCTTTAAACCTGTGCGATTTCCTTTTCATTTTTTCCCCATCTTGTTCCCAAAGGCATTGGTAACAAACTCCCTTTGAGAAAAAACATGGCTGGGGAAGAAAAGTACTTTTGATGGCTAAGGCCCTTGTGTTCAAACGGTTCCTGCCTACACTATGGAATCCATAGATACTGGAGATATAAAGGAGAGGGTTAGAAGATAACTAGGACCCCTCAGGCTTGATATGTAGTCAAAGAAGTATTGTTTGGGAATGACTTAGGGGAAGCAGAGTGGCTAACATTTTGGCCCTGGTCCAGCTACCGCTGAAGCTGATGGCAAAGTTCCCACTGACTTCAGGAGAAGCAAGAGCAGACCTTTTGTCTGGTGAGGACAAAGCTATGAAAACACAATGCGAAAGATGACAACCATGCAAATTGGGAAAGACAACTGGCTACAGATGCCTTATGTAGAGGATGCCTTTGCCTGTGTAAGGGGGATTGGCGGGAGGGTTGCATTTCATCCCTAGTTCCTGGGCAGTGCCCGGCTGGCACGTTTTGGAGGAGGCAGGACCCCACTACGCAGGTAACAGCAATTCCAAGGGCACAGCTCTGCGTCTGTCTTTCCAGGTGAAGTTGTAAGGGCAACTGGGAATTGACTAACAACATAGGCACAGTTGCACTGGGTAGGAGGAAAGACCTAACGAGCCTGGTAATGTGTTTTCTCTAGGGGATTATAGGAAACCAGCAGAACAGGGCATGTAAAGCACATCCCTGGTCCACCATCCCAGCTTCCCAAAGTCAGTAATTCAGAGGCTGTTTAGGCATTATCTCCATTTCAGATCATCGTGTTTAAGGACCATTGGGGGAAAAGCAATGTTTGCTCTGTGGACAAATAAAATCACCAAATAAATAACCAAAGTTTGAGCTCCTGCTTTCTACAAACTGGACTACCAGATCTCTCAGGGGAAGGAGGCTAACCTCATGGGGATGATTTAGAAGGGGCTGTGTAGCCTTGGAGGCATAACACCTCCCGTTATATTGATGTTAACAGGTCTACAAGCTAGCAAGGTACTGTAGGGCATCTCTTTCAAGGCCAGTCCCTGAAAAAGGCTCTCTCCAGCCTTTCTGGAGAATCTCTGGAGAGAGATTACCTTTTCTGCTGTCACGTGAGTCACCAAAGGTGCATGCTTCAGGTATAGTGGCCAGTCCCCAGGACACATCCAGCTTAGGAGTTGCAAAGCCAGTGCTGGGCTCTAGCTTCTGGGTTGGACTGGGACCCACTCAAAAACGTGCTTTCCCTAATGAGCCCCGACAGCGGTGATTGGCACTCCTCGAGGTGAAGAGTGAAGGCTTTGTGCAGACGCCTTCATCTTGGTGAGGAACCAGCACTGGGGGAACGAGCAAAATCCACGGAGAGGAAAGCACACTGCTAGGAAAGTCTGCGAAGGCAAATAAATATGCAAGGTACAGAAACCAAGGGAAAAAAGGACAGAATAAAAGAGGTTTGACAACTGTGTTGGGGCCTACAAATGGGCCACATCTGTTCTGGCAGTATCCCAGGTAGCGAACAGGTCTGACATTCACAGAAGAATCTTTCCCCATGCAAAGATTGGAGAGGTGTTTGGTGGAAAAGCTGCAGTGTAAACTAGCTGCGCTTTCCCTCGCTTTATGGTCATATGGTTCCCATTTATTGGGTGGAATTGAATAGCTGCAGACTTGCCACTCTCGGAGGAAAGAGATCGTCTTACTTACTGTAAAAGTCTTGGGGGCTTTTTTCCTTGGACGTAAGAGAAGGACACATTGGCCATGACCTGTGAAAGCTCGCACAGTGCACAGCAGGAACTGCAAGGTGGTTCAGCTTCAGTGCAAGTGTGAATGAAGGGCATGTGTGGGTGCAAATAGCATTCAGCTGTCGGGGCATTCCTCCCTGAGCAGGATCAGCCCCGGTACCCTGACACCCACTCCATACCTTGCACTGCATAAGGCCAGAAACAGGAAGAAAGAAAAGGTGTGTGGGGGAAGAATGCAGCCGAGAATACGTTTGTCTACAGAAGATCCCTGGCATGAAAATAAAGCTTTTCTTCTCTCTGCCTTCTTCAGGTGCTAGCTGCTGTGAGAAGTCAGCTTGGTGTCCACTCAGTGCTCATGTAGAGATGTTCAGGTACCTCTGTACTTCCCTCATTCATCACTGCTCCACTTGCCCCATGTCCCTGTCTGGCAGGATTGGGACTTTTTCTTTAAACTCCATCTGCTGGGTTTGGACTATTACCTGTGAGTCTCATTTGGCAGAGGAATAAGTCCCAATCCCTTGTGGCTGCAGGGGACAGGTTGAAAACACGCACTCTAAATGCCCCAAGGCCATGTGAACAATGAAAAGAACTCAAAATCTAAAATTTCTCATGGATTTTTGAAGCCTTTTTCATAATTTCTGAATCCTTGGGAGTAGTGAAAATGTGCAGGCAATTCTCCTTAGCAGCATAAAAAAGGTGTATCTTTTGTGTCTCAGGTAGAATAAGTCCTTTCTCAAAGTTGATTTCTCATGGTGCTAAATAATTAAGTCACTTTTATGTTCCTTGGATTATTCAGAACAATCAGATTTAGTGATTTTTGTTCTTACTCCCTTTTTGACAGTCACTCTTAAACTGAGCATTTCTCCAAAGAACATTATTTATTTTCTTTTATAAATGATTAGGCTTTTGTAGTATTAACTGTGCCTCGTAAATGCTCAGCAATGAGCGTAAGGAAGGAGCCAGCAATCAATTTTCTATAGGTGACACCGTCCCTGTAATATACTTGCATTTCATAAACTAAACCGCAATGGTCGGCATGGAAAACTCACATATAGATTATTAACTGGTTAAAAATTAAGAAACATAAATTATAAAGAAGCCGCGAGCAGGGTACCAGAAATAGCCGCAGACATTTAATGTGACGGTGCCTCAATTTCTCCAGACACGCTGAAGTGTGAGATTACTGATTACCTTTGCCACTTCTCTCCCATTTGGACTGCGGAAAAAAAAAAGGTTTATACAGAGTAGCTACTCAATTTCTGTCCCAGAGGTGAATGAAACATGAGTGGGGAAGATAATATTAGGAAATTGCAGCACTGCTCTCAGATTTCTTTGGCTGTATTTTGACAGCTGAATTAACTTGAGTTATCTGTGCTCGAGTGAGCGGCACGGCACGGCTCGCTGAGGAATGGCCATCCTGCAAAATGACACAGCAACTGCCTGAAGTCAGCGATCAACAATGGGATTGCAGAGGTTCAGTTGGACATGCTATAAATATTGTACCTTTTCCTTATACCTGGAGGCAAACCACACGAGTTAAGAGCACCACGATAATGTTTTTCTTTCTGGATGGAAGTCTAGGTAGGGGTGAAATTTTAGTTTTGGTTCGAGTTAATTCTGCACTGAAGAGAAGCGCTTTGATTCTTGGTTGTTGCTGTGCCTCTGCACTGCAAATCACATCGCTGCCACCCTCTTAATACAGGATTAAGAGTCTAATTTTTTAACCAGTTGTGAAAACTTTACCCACCGTTACATGTGTCCACAAATATTTTTTTTTATAGAAAAGCTATTTTTAGCACTTTAGCGAAAAATATGGTTTTGAAAAACTTCCTTTATCCCTCCCTATTCTTAAAGCATGTCCAAGCAGCTCTGGGAGAAACAGCTTCTGGGACTTCATGCTTTGCCTCTTTCTGTTGGAGAACCAAGCTCAGTGCTGCTTTTGGAACGAAAAATCACATTCCACATTCTCTGTTTACATGTCTCTCATTTTGCCATGGAAAGAGAAAGGCGAGTTGTGTCTGGCAGATGAAGTGATACTGGAAAATTAGCGCTATGTTTGAGAGTGACGTGAAAATCTCTCACTTCAGCCAGAGCCCACCAGCGCATAGGTGCGGTGGAGATGGTAGCTCCTCGTATTTGAAAGCATCGTGGAGCCCCCAGGAGCATGTGTTTGACACAGCAATGGAAATGTAAAGCCATGAACTCAGTGGAAGTTCAGATTGTTAATTTTGTTATGTAGTTACTTTACCAAAAAATAAAAAATAACAAGAAATTATCTTCATTCTGATAAAGCCTTGAATTTCCCAGATGAGACTTTCAGAAGGGAATCTTTATCTTTGTGTTCTTCGGCATTGGCAAAGCTGCTTGTCTCTTATGTCTAGAAAAAAGCTTTTTTTCTGGGGAGAAGTCCCAACTGCAGACAGGCTAATTTGTTCTTGGCAGAGCCTAGCATTTGCACTGCTGTGGGGGTCAGCAACGTAATAATTCATGAATGTATCTGCTGAGCAGGGCTCAATTAGTTGGTCCTCTTTTTTTCTGCTTTTCCAGTTGCTTTTCGGGAAGGGTAGGGGCAGAGCAGAGGGTCTGGCTGGAAGTGTGTTGTGACCCTGTGCCTAGCAATGCCACTGGAAGGGGCAGGTGACAGTGCAACACTTCACTGCTTTCTGCATGGATGCAAATGAGGTTTGGTAGGAGAAGCCTCACCTCTGAATCGTTGGTTGTACAAGCAGAAATTGCACTCCACTTGCTTGCATTTAAAATGCTTCCTTCCGTTCTTTACCAGATCTGCAGGAAATGAACCGTTCTCACTTGGGGATGGAGCTTCACACCCTTGTGCTATCAGAGATCATTTCTTTAATGATGCTTCCTCCTTGCTAGACCCTGGCAGAGGTCAGCTATGGGAACGAATTCCTCTTGTCCAAGGAAGGTCAGTCTTTGGTCACTATTAGGAATACATTCAGCCCAGGGAGCATCTGAGCCCCACTGGGAGAGATGAAAAGGCTCTGAGCCACGGTGCTGTGCAGGCACCCACGGTCTCAGAGGGCTGCTGTTAATGTATTGTGAGGCCCTGGGCAGGTCGTTTAATTACTGCCTGCCTTGGTTTAAACAAACTACAGGCAAAAAGTAGCAATAACCTCAGGTGAGAGCTAAATGCAGTGATTCAAGCTTCATAGGGCTCTGGCATCTCAAAGCTGCTCCTAAATGCTCAAGGTGCCATTGTTTTCAAGCCACAACTGTATATTTTGAAAGTACTTAGGCCATATTAAAGTGTATCATGACCAAACACAGTAAGATGTTTATTTACCTAATCTCAAACCCAGTTTGAGCATCCTAGCTACTTCCAGGTGTTAAAGACAAGCAAAAGAGATGCTGAAAAATATTTGAAACAGCAAGGAATTTCTGTTGCCTTTGTGCCCAGAAGCAGCTGAACTATTTTTGCTCCTCCATTCCAATAACATGCACTTTTTGAGGAGAAATCGGATAAAGAATTTACTGTTTTGACAGAATTATGTGAAACTGAAGAAGGACTTTGGCATGTAAACAGCAATCTTCAGCTAGAGCTGTCACTGGTGGCTCTAGCCATAATGAAAAATTACATTTAATGCAAGTGAGGGTTCATTACATCCTAAAGCTTTTTGACATCCAGACTCTAGCATCATTAAAAGCTCATTGCTGTGACTTGCACTACGACCTGACATTCGAAGCATGGTTCCAGGATAGGTCAGGTAAACAAATGGAGTGTTACTGAAGTCATTAGGGATAAGGTGCGCTTTTCCTACTTCTTTCTGCCTTGTGGACTAGGGTCCTATGCTGGGCTTTTTAGTAAGCAATATGTAATTGTGGAAGCATTCGAGCAAATTCTGGTTTAGTAAGATATTTCACTGCTATTATTATTGAACATGGGGAGAGTCCCCAGAATGCCATCATTTCTTTGCTGTCATCAGCGGCACAACCATTAAAATCTTGATCCGTGAATATATTATATATTAATATTAAGAAATACCAGTTTTTCTAACATTAGGTGAAACCTCTTTGTTCAGTAACAGTTCGGTTTCTCAGTATTGTGTACCTGTATGCGTGCACATGCAGACATTAGAATGGTAAGAAATCAAAGTTCAGGAGTAATGATACGAAACCTATTTGGTATGTGTATATATATACATACCTAAATAGCGCTAGGCAAGCAGAAATATTGATTGTTTCATGCTCTTTTAGCAGTAATTGAAAATAGATGACCAAGGGGCTTAGAAATGCCCTTCATTTATGCAGTGTGCTGATAATTGTTTCCACCTAATGAGATGCTTTAGACCAGCAGCTGGAGAGTCCTAAATATTCTGTGCCAAGGCAAAAATCACTTACTGCATCAATTAAAGTTCAGGATAAACTTTGAAGTATATCTCGGGGCAGAAACAATAGAGTGAAGGTTAGAGAGTTGGGATTGAACAAAGACGTGACAGTCATTCAGGGTGACATAGCTGAAGGTCTAAAACATAATTAGCCTTGTAGTAGTAATAAACACGAGCTAGTTGGAAATAGTCTGGGAGAACAGTGAATTTAGAATATCTGACTCATCAGTTTTAATGGAATAGGGCATTCATGTCATAGATTACATCAGGCATTTCAATTATTTGCAATGTCTTGCAGGCCACCATTCATTTTGTTTCTTTATTGAGAGTTTTGCAGAAGTACACCAATAAGAAAAGAAGAGCAAGTATATCAGTAGAAATTCAGAGAATTCCACACAATTGAAGTAACTACAAAGGACATTAAGAAGGAGCTTATGCAAGAAAATGGCAAAGGGCAAAAAATACATATTTATATGGTGAGCAGCAGAACGGCTGAATTTGTCTTTCCTACAGATTTGTGTCTGAGGTCTACAGACATCTTCCAGTCTGCCGTAGTGCCAGCTCAGCTCCTCCTCAATGTGTGCCATGTACCCTCACCTCCCAACAAAGTCCCTCGTTTCACCCCCCAAAAATGATGGGAAGCATCCCTGTGTTATCTAAGAGCCTTTTTCATTCAGTTAGAAGCTGTGAAGTCTGACTTGGTGTGATGCAGCATAGAGAACAAGGGCTGGTAGATCAAAAAGCAGGCATAACAGCACGCAGCAAAAGTAGCAAAGCTAGATTCAAAATTCCTGGATATTTTCATCTCCCATTTATTTAGGCATCTTGGCAGGCACGACACAATCCTCTCAGATGGTTTCTGGTTAGTTCAGCACATCTCTGCCTTAAATCCTCTCCTGGAGTGCAAGTCGCACTGCCTGCAAAAGCTCTGTGAAGGAGAACTAATCAACTGCGAGCTCCCCCGGGGCTGTGACCTCTGTCAACAAGCTGTTTATGATTCCCAGGATGGATTCAAATGGATACCAGTTCTTCCTCCGCTGTGAGAAGCTGTTGACATGGTTGCAGCTGATTAAAAAAAAATCCCTCCGTCTTATGAGAGAGTAAAAGTGAGGCACTGCTTTATGCGGGGACCCTTCAGGTCAACACCTCGCTCTCTGAATGAAGGCGTTGAGGCCAACGTAGCCGGGGACATGCTGGCAGTGCCTGCCCCGACCTGGGGTAATCTGGTAGATTTTCTGCAACCAGGACAGACAGACAGACATGCAGAATGGTTTCTCTCTCCGTTTCAGCATGGAGAGCGATATGATAAACGTATGCTGCTTTTTTTGCAAAGGAAGGAAGGGAATGGACCAAGCAGGGGAAGGCTGGGGAGGTTTTCTTGCTGCTTTCCTGAGCAGGATGTCTTTCCCAAGACAGCAGAGGTCACTGTGCTCATTGGGAAGAAAGCGGTGAAACTGCGAGGCACGACGGCTATTTCAGAGCTCAGTTAACAAAGTCAGTGCCTGTCTTCCTCCAGAAAGAAACTGCTAATTCAGATTAGCTATCCTATATTAAAAATCAGCCTCATTTGGCCAGCAATGAATGCAAAATCTGCATTTAAGAAAAACTTTGAATTCGCACCTCCACTAACCTGAAGAAGGTGTTTAAAGGGATTTGAGGTTGGGGGCCCCACAAACTGATCCATGTGGCCTGGAGGACAGGAGGGAGTGCAACAGCAGCCTGTCTATGGGCAGGGTTTGGTCTTCTTACTACAGTACCAGAAAGGGTTTTAATGGCAAGTGCCATTTGCAAGGAAACCCCGGGAGGTTTTATTATTGTGTGTGTTTCTCAGGCAAGGAGCACCGTGGTGAGCGTGAGGGATTTGATGGCATGCCCTGAGTGTCGATGGTGGTGTGCCGGTGCCCATGCAGCCCTCAGGCAGACCCTTTCAAATGTGATATGTCAGAACTGAGGGTGGTGTAACACAGGAAAAAAAATGGGGAAAAAAAAAAAAAAATTGAAAATGGGATAAGCTTGTTTTTTCAGTCGAGCATTTTCTCCTTGGTCCTTGGCATGCTCCGTGCTGTAATAGCTGCTGTGTGTGTTTTCAGGTTCTGTCCCTTCTTGTCATTGCAAAATCAAATCTAAGTCCATTTTGACAGCTGACAATGAAACCTAATGTTTTCCTGCTTTATAGGAAGAAATACCGAGCTGTTTTTTGCTTGCTTGTCCAACTGCTGATTTTCTGCCTCATAGCAGAGGCTGAGAACTGAGCAGGAGAGGGCAGCAGAGGAGTGTGTGAGCACCCGGCGGCCTGGGCAGGACATTTCAGCAGGAGCAGGGCACTTGGAAGCACAGAATTTCACAGAATTTCTAGGTTGGAAGAGACCTCAAGATCATCGAGTCCAACCTCTAACCTAACACTAACAGTCCCCACTAAACCATATCCCTAAGCTCTACATCTAAACGTCTTTTGAAGACTTCCAGGGATGGTGACTCCACCACCTCCCTGGGCAGCCCATTCCAGTGCCTCACAACCCTTTCAGTAAAGAAGTTCTTCCTAACATCTAACCTAAAACTCCCCTGGCGTAACTTTAGCCCATTCCCCCTCGTCCTGTCACCAGGCACGTGGGAGAACAGGCCAACCCCCACCTCACTACAGCCTCCTTTAAGGTATCTGTAGAGAGAGATAAGGTCGCCCCTGAGCCTGCTCTTCTCCAGGCTGAACAAGCCCAGCTCCTTCAGCCGCTCCTCATAGGACTTGCTCTCCAGGCCCCTCACCAGTTTCGTCGCCCTTCTTTGGACCCGCTCAAGCACCTCGATGTCCTTCTTGTAGCGAGGGGCCCAAAACTGAACACAGTACTCGAGGTGCGGCCTCACCAGAGCCAAGTACATCGCAGTGTTTGAAAGCACATCGCTTTGGAATCGCTTCACATTGGAAGCACATCGCAGCAAGACGGAAGCCCTTAAAACTCCGTTTGGTTTTTCCAAATAAACGTTTTTGTTTCACAGGCACACTGCAAATGAAATTCAGGATTGTTTAGTGGCTAAAACTCAAGAATGCTGTTATTGATGTTGACACACGGGTTTTATTTATTGTGATAACGAGAGGACCACTGATGTCGGCACAGCCAAAAGCGAGGTAGCAACTTTTGTTCCATCTGAGGCTAAAAGGGAATATTGGCTATGTGTATTCAGGTATCTTTCCTGATCTGCAGTGTAATCAGTCTTCCATGGGTTTATATCCTTGGATTTGTGGTTGAGCAGGGGGAATGTGCCCAGGCACAGTTTAATTCGGAGGCAATCAAAGCACGTAACATGAAATGAGGAGCGCCAGGTTTGCCCTCTGCCACAGGACAGCAACTGAGCCTTTTCAAGCAGTTCTTCTGTAGAACAATGGCGTTGAAATGGCTCTGTAATCACGCACGGCTCAATGAGCACGTCAATGGGCGCCCTGTGTCTCTGTGCACTCTGCCATCCTAATCACCCCCGCCTGCTCCTGCAGGGGGTCCCCTCTGAGCTCTGCCCTTCTCTGCCTCCCCACCAAAGCAAGCTCTTACAGGTTAACTTGTGTCTGTAGGAAGATGAAGAAGGTGGCCTTCCAGACAGGAGGAAATCCTTCTTTTCTCTCCAAAAGCATAGAAACACAACTTAAGCACAGGGCCAATTCACTGGTGGGAGCGGGAGTTCGGCAGCCTGGTCTCCTGGCACAGAAGACACACTGGACCGGAGTAAGGCAAATTGGTCAGCTATTGGCAAATTGGAAGCATCCGTGCTACGGGCTCTTGTTTGTCTTCTGAGATTGACTCGGGTGATGCAATTTTCCTAGAAATTCCTGTGTTTCTTGTACTATCGAGCACTGCGTTTGCACAACTCAGAAAGATGCAATTAGCTTGTTACTAACCTGGTTTCAAGAGCCTATAAAAAAAGACTAGATCATTATTTATGGTAAAACAGATCTTGTAGGGGCCACTGTGCCCCTAGATGCTGTCCAAGCAGTTGTCAGTACAAGCTCGAGAGAAACTTCTGCTCCTTCAAACCCTTTAACATCTGTACAGGAGGCAGCATGAGGGTTCATCTTAGCTTGTCATGCCTCTACCCTGCTAATTATGAACCCCCAAGGTCACGGATGTAACGTAGAGAAGGACTGTACCGAACCAGCAAACAGACCATTAAAAAAGACCCTACTGAGCACTAGCTGCTGCATTTGTGTTGCAGCCATGGTATGGTCAACTGATGTAGGGCTTTTCCATTCACACAGCTGAATGAAGCTTCCCCATACAGTATGTGTGTGGAAAGAAACAGTAGGCAAAGGAATTTGTCTATTTGTCTTGTTTTGTTTTTTGTTTTTGTTTGTTTGTTTTTGTTTTTTTTCTTTTGGTTTTGGGTTTTTTTTTTTGTTTTTTTTTTGTGTGTGTTTTTTTATTTGTTTTTAAGGGGAGATGTAGAGAAGAGCTTAATTAAACAGCAAAGTAATAGGATCTGTTTAAAGACTGACCTTTATTGGTTAGTCCTTGAGCAAAACTCCGCTTTGCGTTGTGCATGCTTATGGAAAGTGGGTGACCTAGACTCACTCAGTTTCTTTTTTTTTTTCTTTCATTCTGTCTTTTTCCTTTCAGAGCCATCCTCTCAGTATCTTCCCTTTCTTGTCCTAGCAGTTCTGAAATATTTACTTCCACCCCATTATCTTTTATGGTACTTAGCAGCACTGTCATTTGTTATTTTTAGAGCTTTTCAAACAGCAGACGGTTTCACTGCAGTTTTGCGTGTCTTTGCTGCCTACTAATGTTACTTTAATTTTTTTAAATCACGTAGGTCTGTGTGTATATCATGGGACTTGCTATCTGAGCAAATTAACTTTCTGTTTCCCTTCTGCTTATTCTCCATGCCCACAGTTGGTGCTGAGGTTCTAATTCTGGCCCTGTCATCTGAATTAATTGTTGGGGGGCAATTTTGGTTTCGTTTCATCAGAAGGAGTTTGATTTGCACACTCCAGGCTTTCTCTGCAGTGCAAAAGGAAGCACAGTGAATGAGCAAGAGGAAGACTCTCTTTGAAACTCCAAATCCAACCTAAACCCAACATAGATGCATCTGCTGGGACTTAAATGCTTACACCATAAAGGTACTTTAGAGAGTCAGAATTACTTCACAACTTCTCTACAGGCATTTTTGAATAGAACACATGGAGTAATTGGCTCTAAGTGTGGTCGTGCATGGGTAACTGGAGTGACAGCAACACCAAATGCCTGTTCTATCTCAGCTGTTTTTTTGTGGGATTTTTTTAAACAGTCTTCAGATCTGTTAGATGTTCTTAGGCTTGGGATTTGAACAGCACGGTTAGTTTTTTAGAACAGAGTTTGTTTTATATGAAGTTTTCTGTCTAAGATGACAGAGATGGTAGATATCAATGTATTAGAAACAGATATTGTGTGTTTTGTATGTCTACATGCCAAAAGCCTTGTCCTCATTTGATTTCTAAATTGTTCAGACTCAAGTGTTGTGAATCTACGCTCAGATCCCAAATGCTCTACCCAAGTGGATTTATAAGCACAAAGAAGTCAGCTTGCACAATCCTGACCTCTTTTTAGCCTGCATAGATTTATTGCTAGATGTACTGCATCTGTAAACTTGACCTTGAGTGAAGAAAGGAGCTCTCTTGCAGTGATGCAGCACAGCTTGCCAAATTAAGTAAATTCTGGATTTGAGAATGCCCTTTCATTTGTTAAAAGCACGACTGAGGATATGCTGAAACGTTAGCAACTGACAGATAATGGCCTGCTCTGCAAGGCACTCCCATTTACCAGCTTTGCGCAAGGTATCTCCTCTAGCACAAAACACACAGTTCTTGACTCCTTTTATTTTTATTTTTAGGTGGCCTCCCATTTGCAAACCTCTTTGTAAGTAGCAAAAAGAAGTTTATGAGACTCTTCTGTTAAAGAAGGAGATCGGATAGACAGCTACCTTTAAAGAGCCTGCCACTCCTTTGGAAACTTTCCTCTCTCCCCTAAGGCCATGCATTGAACTTCAGAGGCCAGAAAGCAGCATTAAGGCCAGGAATGGTTGTATACAATGGCATGCCCCTTTTCAGTCTAATGAATGTGTAAAGGGATCATTTCAAGTAGTTTATAGAATTGCGGGTTGTATTTCTGTTTCTTTGAAGTAGCTTTTCACACTGACTTGTGCTAAAATTCATGCCTTCTCCTTAGGGCGGGGAACCTCCTAGACGTCTGTCAGGGCAATTGGCTTAACTCCTTTGACTGGAAAGATATTGCAGTATTGAATTACCAAAGGGATTTCTCTAAAGAAAAGAGAGAAAGGGACTTGGGGAAGGAAGGCATGGGCCGCCTGTCCTAAAAGGGTGACCAAATAGCCTTTGCTTGTGCTTTGCAAAGAGCTGTCTGATCACACCACACAAGTACTCCTTTATAGCTTGTAGCTGCTGAGGTCCCTGAAAAGATGATAAAAATGTGTTCAGTGTTTCCCTACGTCATTTAACAGCGGTTGTCGCAGTTACTGGGTGGTTAAGGTGCACTCTGGAGGTGGGGATATGAAGGCCATCGCTGTTGAGAAGTGATTCAAACCATGAAGAAAGTGTGAGACTCCCTGTTAAGCATGGGAGTTAGGTGATACTTCACACTTCGGGCTCTCTTTCAAGGTGGTTCAGAATATCTTATAATTTAGAACTGAAATCATACTAATACAGTAATTTTACATACCTTAATACAGTGTGGAAACCTTTAATACCCCTGCAAATCACTGGCCTCTCTTTCTTCTCTCTTGCCTATGCGATGATAGATTAAGCAAAGCAGAAATAGTCCACCCATCATTTTATAATGGAGGATCTTTAAGTGAGGGTAGGAAATCCCTCCTTTAAAACTAGAAGGAACCCCAGACATTTATTAGAACAACGGCTCCTATGTGTTATTACTTGCACTGTCACTTCTGAAAGAGTCAGTGGGGGTGTGTTCTAAAGAAGAATTTGACCCACTGCCTTTTTTTAGTGCATCTATTCTGTTGTGATACTAAGTGCATGGTCCATCAGTGGAATAAATCTGCCTACCTGTATAAGTTGCTCTGTAGCCGTTGCTACAAAGAGGCTCAGTCAGCTATTCACTGTGCAGTGTTGAGTGATCGGATCTGGGATTCTCTGTGCATTCAGGATCTCCACCCACACAGCACGTTGGCAATCAGATCATTTTTACCAACCACAAAATAACCTAAATTTAGTCATTAGGGATGGAAAGATTCAATCTGGACACCTATCTTGCTATAATCTAACAAAACATTTTTGCTTGGTCGTTGAGAATATGCTGGATGTTTCATTCACTTCCAGCATCTCTGATTTATATCACCAGAGCTCCGATGTGTGTGTTTTTTTAGCGATGTTCAGCATTGCTGCAGTATTGCTCCCTGCAAAGCAAGGCACAAAATGCATTTTCAATGAATGTAGAGTGCAGCCCACCCACTTCCCTTCTTAAAATATTTTCAGTAGTTCTATGATGCTTACGTTTTGAAAATCCTATTGTAACAAAGCTCCGTATTGACAGCCATGGAAATAGCAATTGCTGATTTTAACGTAAAGTAGGAGAACCTAAGGCAGGAGTAGTACAAGCTTCATGACACTTCCCAGCATCCCTGGAAGATCCAGGCTATTCTGCGTGCCAGTTCAATCTTTGGTTTTATTCTGATCAGACTAGGTTTGAGTCTTTTTTGTGGGTAACTGTAAAGGTAAAGAGGGTTCACCAACTCAACGTGACTCAAGTCATGGTTCTTCTGTGAACAGGCATGCCTTAAAAGTAGTGAGTGCCTGGGGAAAGGTACTTGTGCCATACGCTGACTCTCCAGAGATACCTCTTCTCCAGAAGTCCCTTGTCTCCTACATCTCCATTTGCCAAAGGAGCTTTTCTGAACTGTTTTTTGCAGAGCAGATTGGTGCAACATTTTGAGCCTAATTAACTTGTGTTTAAACTTTGGCTCTAATACTCCTGGAACTCTTTAAAACTTCTGCCCAGGTTTACTGCTAATCTCCTTGAAACATAACTAAGATGATGTCACTTTCAAGTACTGCTTTTTCAGTAACTCTGCATGGATTTTTTTTTTCTCGTAAAGATGTAAAAATAACACCCTCGCTTTAACTTACAAGCCAGTAGAAAGATTGCCAGCAAATCCAAATTAATATTCTTTGACAAGAATATGAGTTCACCATGTCCCACAACTGCTCAGTCTTCCAGGGTTTCATTTGATGGTGTTCAATGTGTCTTTCCTAAGTGTATTTCTGTTGAGCTAGAAGTTGAGCTGGAAATCACTGAATCTCCTCTTGACATCCAAGGAGCTTACATTTGCACAGAGCTGTGCAGATCTGGACCTTGCAGCCTGTACATATTGCTCTTGGCTCACAGCATATCTTTAGTTCTGGTCATTCCTGCATTCCCAAGGGCAGCAGATTAGCTATTCACACTGAGGAGCTTCTTGTGTTAAGGAGGATGCTCCAAGGAGCAAAAGATGCTCAGTCCCAACCTGGTCTTCAACCCAGCACTTACTGCTAGGGCAGGTTGGGTGGGAACAGGGCCAGGCTGAGGTATGCTGCCTCCAATTCTTCTCTTTTCCTTTGTGGTAAATATCAGCCATGTTAGGTCCTATATTATAAGTCTTGTGTGTCTGCAGTGGTCTGAATTTTTAATATTTTTAATATTAATATTCCCATTCCAGTATTTTAAGGCTCCCTAAAACATGGAACCTCTTCCTCTCCTTGCACAGGACACTCAGACGGGTACTTCCTGGCGTCTGATTATTGTAGAAGCTGCTCTCAAAACTTCAGCAGGAACATAAGAAACATTTGCCCCAAAAAAGAGTCCTCTTCCTCATGCTCCACCTCTTTTTCTCTGCTTAACTCTTTTTTCTCCCTTTCATATGCAATTTTATTTTTATACAAACTATTACTCTGATGCACTACTCTTTTTTACTGACTCCCTTTCTGTAATTCCTTCCATATGTTTATTGTCCTTTAAAAAGTACGGAGTGAATGATTTCTACTGAGGTCATGTCATTTTGTTTGCATTCTTAGTAAACGTGAAGAGCTTGATTGGAGCCATTTAGGCATTTCAAGTATGAATGCCTTTTTCCTGAGTCTTCTATAAAAACAGGATGCTGAATTTTGCAGAGCTAGCCTGGCAAGTTCAATAAACTAAATAGGCATCAATGTCATAAATTTATTGATAAGTGCAGTTGTTTTTTTATAACATTCCTCTGTAGTTCAACAGCTTACTAAACATTAAAAAAAATAAAAAAGAGCTTTCTGCTGCACATTTTCAAAATGGGCTTAATCTTTTGGCAGATCCTCCTCAGCCCTGCTGAGTGCCAGTAGTAGCCCACCCCTTGCTGTAGCTCTGTGTCTAACCCCATGGCATCAGTTCAGTGGTGTAGCCAAGGAAATGGGACAGGCTTGTGGTATTTAGTGAAAGTGGCACATTTTTTGCTGTCTGATCACTGCTAAGAGCTGGGAAGTAACAGATCATGGCTTCTCACTCTTTAGCAATGATGGATGGACTGCTCTGTTAGCACAACGCCTTCTGAAAGGCTGGAGTATGTTTGGCAAGAGCATCCTTAGACGTCTTAATTGTGAAAATCCAGCGAGGCTTAACTGAACATGTGTGAGTGATGAACTTTCAGAGGTTTATAGCTCACCCAGGCTGGAGGAAGCTCTCGGAGGAACAAGCAAATGCATGTCCCTGGCTATAGGATAGGGCCGTAGCAATACACCACATCCCCGTTCTCTAGAGTACAGGCAGCAGAAGGTGTTTGGAATATGCTTTTTCACAAATATCCTCTGCCTCCTCCTTCCCTCCATTCACCTAAGCCTTCTAAACAGTGAGGTGGTGTCTTTACTTTTCCATGCTGCCCAGAAGGACCTGGTGCAAGTCCTTCCCTGTGAGAGCAAGTTGCAGATCCTACAGAATCCCATCGGCTAGCTCTGTATGCCAGGAAACCTTCTGTCTTTCAGAAACTCAACATACAACTAGTTTCAAGCCTTTCAACCTTGGCTTTTTCATTCATTTGCCTCTGTGGTGACCTTTCCACACTTCTTCAATGCCAAAGCAGCTTGGCTTATTAGGGAAGTGAAAGAGCTATGCATCTGTGGTCTCCGATGGCTTTACTGTTCCTACCAACCTTTTCCAACAGCTAGAGAACTTGCTCAACATTTATGCTTTGGGAGAAGGAAAGAGAAGTGTAATGACTTTCTGTGGGGAAAAATATTTTCATTTCTATTAGAAACCGATTCCCAGCTTTGAGCACTTTGTCATTAGCGGGTTGTAAACCTCTCAGACAGCCTGTCCCATAGCGATCCACGGAGCCATTTGTCAGGAGAGAAGAATGTGCGTGGTGAAATTGGTCACTGACAGCCTGCAGCCAGACTGAACCAGGCTTTTAAAAAGGCTGCCAGACATTTCTACACTTTTAATAGTCAAAATCCTACATTAGCATTTATGAGAACGTTTATATAGCGTTTGGGCAATTGCATGGTGGTGTGTTTTTTTTCCTAGATGTAGTATTAAATCTTCGAAATGTAAAAATTATGTGAAATGATCAAGGGTCTACATGGAAAGAGAGCACTAGGGAGGTGCACCACCAAACCAGGCCCCCCTCCTCCTTTCCAGGCAACCATATCATCTCATCTCACTTATAACCTTGTCAAAATCCACCTTGAAACTGTCATTATTTCCAACCTCATCCGATGACTCTCGCACAAATGCTCTTTCAAGACCTTGTTCCTTTGATGGCCGGATACTTGATTTTACTTTTCAGTTTGCGTATCTTCATTCTTCCTCTTGCTGATCTGAAAGGTCCCACTTTTTCCGTATATGAAAGGTTTCATTTCTGTAGTCATGCTCACAAGTCTTCTTTACACATAGTCCAGTTTGAAGTCATGTATCACAGGAACAAGCAACCAAAACTGTTTCTGTTGAAGCTTCATCCCTTTTACAACGTCTGTATATCTACAGGAAGTATCCCATCTGATGAGTTTTGCATGCTTCATGTGGTTTTGGTAGCCTAGTATCATCCCTGCATCATCTACTAACAGATTCTTCTCTTTCTGTTCTTCTCCACTGCAGTCCCAGCTGATGGAGAGATTTCTTATTATTACCCACTAAGTTCATGACCTTGGTGAGCTTTATCTCATTTTGCATTGCTGTGCTGTTCTGGTGTACCTCATTTCTGTTCCTTCAGGTTTTGTCTAGTTTAATATTTCAAGCTCCCTCTGCCTTCAACGAGACCTTTTAATTTCACCATTAGCGGTTTCAACATCAAACTCCTGCTACTTGTGCACAAGTCAGTAATAAAAACAACATGACCAGTCCTCCAGGGACTCTCCATCCAGCCCAGGCTGCTGTTTCTCCATCAGCCTGTTCCAATTCTTTTGCTAGGTCCCATCTCTTCACTCCAAACTAATTCTCTAGGTGGCATCGTATCAAATGTTTTGCTGAAATCCATGACTGACCAGGTTTCTGCCATCTGAACAGTCACTTATCTCACCCAGAGAGCTGTATGACGAGCCTGGCTACGATTTGCACTTGTCAGCTTTTGTTCACCCTTTTCATTCATTTTTAGCAGCCAGTTATTCTTTTCTTCAGTATCTGTTTGAACTCCATGCCTATTTAAAAAGCAAGTCACTAGACGGTAGTTGCCTCTGTCATTTATTCCTCTTGTCTTACTTTTATGTACCGTATTCTGCAGTTATTCAGTTTTTCAGTCTTCAATTGAATGCTGTGGGTATATGCAGAGAAATGCCTCGCAAACAACTCTGTGGGGGCTGCATGTTTACAGCCTCTGTGACTCATATCAAATTTGCTCAACTTACAACTGCAAATATGTTTTTATAGCTGCTAGTTCTGCACAAACACGCTCTGAAAGCCAACCTGAGTCCATTTTGGCTCACACATTGGAGCTTCAGATTCTCTTGGTTTTCTGCTCAGTCAGGATTTTAGTTGGACATTGCTTCATGCTGCTTTCATCTGGCTCCCTGTCTCCAGAAGGTTGCTCTGTAAGGCAAGGCCCTGAATTTTGACTTCAGTGCCACACGCTGGACAAGCTACAAGAAGGGCTGTGTAAATAAAAACCAGACACAATAAATACACAAATATTCTGCATATGAAACATTCCTCACAAATAGATTGCATTCCATTTATGATTCCCAGGGTAAGAGTAAGGTATAATCTAGCTGTTCTCTCTGTACATTTTCCCTTCTGTTGTGCTGGCATAAGCAGAAAGTAGGACAGCTTATTTATATCTGCAGCGTAATCATTGCTGACTTTGAGTGTTCTGCGGACTGATGGTAGCATCTATTCACAGTTGTATTTTAGAAGAACAGCACAGGCTTTATTTTGCTTGTCATACTTCTTCTGGCCTTTAGTTTGATCCTTTTTCTTATCCCAGATTGATGTTAGAATCATCAAGACCTTCAAAAAGACCTCCAAGGTCAAGTCCAGCCATCACCCCGACCTACCAAGTCCCATCACTAAATGATGTCCCCCAGTGCCATGTCCACACCTCTCTTAATACCTCCGGGGATTGGGATTCCACCTCTGCCCATTCCCACGCTTGACCACCCTCTCTGTGAGGGAATTCTCCATCAAATCCAATCTAAACCTCCCCTGCACAAATTGAAGCTGTTATTTCTTCAGCTTTTTCCCTGTTGATGACATGAGCCTTTAGTTGGAAATGGGTATTGTTTCACAGGCAAAGCTTTCTGAAGTCCATCTGCAGTCAGAGAGATTTGCCTTTCCCGGAGAGTCCTTGGGATGAGATAATGAGTGTGGACCACGGTTCTTCAGATGACTAACACTATTAGAGATGAATCCCACTTCAGAGTATTCTTTAAATGGCCACTAATCAAAATAAAACAAGTGCAGCTCTGCAATAGCAGCAAAAGGTCCAATTAAGTGCCTGGGAGTGCAGGGTGTTACAATAAATTATGACAGGATGGTTCAAGAGCAAGGGATCACAGTAGAAGCTTAAATGTGATTCCCATTTAGTGCAGGGGAATTGCTGCTTTAACTAATTTCCTTCATTTTTATTTAGTTATTGGGGCTGTTCAGCCTCAGTAAACAATGAAAATACCTGAATACCTGTGTACTTTCTCAAAAAAAAAAAAATACACTGAAAAACGGGATATTTTCCAGCTGCCATATAGAATAACCTAATATGATGTTTCTAGTCCTTCGGTATGTAAAAATATCTTTTTTTTTTTTTTTTTAAAGAGAGAAAGGTCCCCATATGAGGAAAAGAATACCTTATTACATTCCAGATAACTGAAGTAGTCACACTTTTACATCTGAGGCTGCTAAAAACCTCTTGAATAAAATGGCAGGGAAAGTCACCATGACATTGGCTGAGACTGTAATGGTGCCGTTGCACAGAGTCTGTTGTAAACAACATTTTACTTTCCTGAGAGAGAGTAGTCATAAAGTGTACAGGGAAGCTTTATCTTTAATCTGTGTCACTGCTCGGGAGCACAATCTCTTTCTAACTCCACAGTAGTTGACTCCTGAGGCGAGGTTTGCTGATGCGTGGAGGCTGCTGTGTCACCTGTGCCTGATGCCTTCACACCACAGGTGAGTTTACCCAGCAGAAAATATGGTTTTGAGTTACCAGCTCCTTGCCTCAACAAGCAGCAATGGGGCAGAAAGAAGTTTTGAGAGCAGCCAGCTGTTAACCAGAAGCACCCGGCATTTCCACCACAGAAGTGGCCCCGTGTTCACCAAGCGGCCGGCAGAGTGCAGGCAGTGCATGACTCTATTTCCAAACACTTGTGGTATAGCAAGAGCTTTCTAAAAATTGATGGTTTTCTGTTAACACTGAGGAACAGAAAGCCCATAAACATGTGTGTTTTCTTGTGGTATGGGCTGAATCTTGGTGGAGAAGGGTTTCAACACGGCCTTAGAGAAGGCAGCATACAGCACGGTGTGGTTTCAAGGCCTGCATGGAGGTGTGAGGCTTCCTGTCTTCTCTGGTCAGTTTTATGCAAGAAAGATCCATCCAGGCAAAATTCAACAAACCATTATGGATGCAGTCCCAATTAGTTATACTTAGTAGTGAGTGAGGCAGCATAACACAGTGAAAGGTTCGATCAGGTTCAATGCTGAATTTGAATATGGGAGGAAAAGCTGAAGATGTGATTTTTCAGCATTCTTTATGCAGAAATTATTCATTGAGATCAGCTGTCATGAGCTGAGACAAGGACTTCAGGACCAAAATTAGTAAATATTTTACCTTTCTGAAATGAAAGGTGGTTATGATAGGCATCTCAGGAGTACACAGAAGTGTGTTAGAAAGAGATTGCTGTTCTGAACTGTGAATGTCTGATTTGTTATGACATAATTTGACTTAAATTCCTGTCTTTACTAAATAATGATGTAGTAGGAGGCAGCTGGTAGTATTTGTACACCTGAAAGTCAAACCCAGGGATACCTCACTCTCCGTATGTTTCAGCTCGTGCTCAGTGCATCCAGCAATAGGATTCTCCATAAGAAAAGGTCATGGCTACTTGTGGGAAAGGGCGCAAGGAGCAAAGCTAAACTGTGGTGCAGTGCTTAGGAAAAATAAAGTTTATTTCCTGATTTTCTATTTCCAATTCCTCCTCTCCACTGGCTTCGCTACATGTGGTGCATACATGTGAAAGTGTGTCTACCTACTGATCATATTGAAAACGTATTAGATATATTCTTACAAATATTTCTATCACAGTTATATGATTGCCAGTGTACATACAACTTGCAAAGGACAGTTATTACCCATAACCTGGTGGTCTCTAGCGGAGGCGCCTCTCAGCTCTGCTTGCATAGTCCCATGGTAGCCAAGAGGATTGTGCTGTTACGGATCAACCTCATTGCTTAATTGCTGTTGTCAGTCCTTCAGACTTGATTGGTTGATTGCATTTAGTAAGCTCTTTGTTTCCTAAAAAAGAAAAGCACAAAAAAAAAATCCAGTTAATATTGAAATTGCATGTCCTCTTTCATTCTTAGGCAGGCACAATTTAATGAAAAAAAATCCCTATGCTTCTGCTGTATGCTTGAAGCATAAATCATGCTATGCTTTATTCTTTTGGCAACAATAAATAAGCAGGTGTTGAAATTTGATGACAATATTATGAGTGTTTTTCATTATTTCTTTTTCCTGGAAACATTGTCAATTTATACTAAATAGAAATGACTATAGAGATCCCACACATTTTCTATCATTTGTTGTTTCTTCAAGACTGTGTTCAAATCTGTGTTTCCACCAAGCATACAAAATGTCCTATTTGTTTTAAGGACAAAAAATGTTGATTCTTAAGCGCTAAGAGAAAATGGAACATTTATAGACCAGCTTCACAGGCTGCTCAGTTGTTTCGTAAGTAAAATAGCACAATTATTCCTGAATCTAAACCAGATAGTTGAACCCTAGTTCAACAGAGCACTTAAGCACTGGCCTAACTTCATCCCATCACACCTTTTAAGTTGAATGTGTGTTTACATTTTCTGCTAAACTGAGGCTTCTGTCAGCATCTTTTTTATCTATTGCACATATTATGAATTATTAGCTGTTTTAAGAATATGGGTTTATTCTGCTTAATACTCCAGGATATTTCCTCCCTCTGCACATGTGCTTGCAGCACGTACTGCTGATCATTTTCTTCATTAACTGATACTTGCAATCTGCATGACAGTGTGCTTTTGAGTTGACAGAAGGAAAGGAATAAAAATGAGCATCCCTTGTGTAATTTTTTGGTTTTGCTCTGTCTTAGCAGCATGGGTGCAGCAAGGGGAAGGGGCAGCTTGGTACATGATGCAGTTGTTCATACTTGGGAAACCCATGGTGCCACACTGGTCCATCTTCCCATAGCAGGGTTTCTTCTCTTCTTTTTCAGATCCTTTCCACAGCCTCACTTCTTTTATTTTGCTTTTTACTCAGACTATCCTTTATGCAGTCAATATGGCTCTTGTATAACAATAATTTCCATTTAAAAATTAACATGAAGTGGGATAATGTATGCAGTGCTATCTGTATAGCTTGAATTCCTTACTGCTTTATTGTTGTTCTTTCTGCACATGCTTTTTTCCTTGGTTGTCGTTCCGTGTTTACCCACAGATTGCTAGATGTTCAGACTGGTCTGTGTTCTTCTGATCTCTGCAAAGTGCAGTGCCCAGTTTCAGTGCATTATAAGAGCAGATGAACACAGGAAGACTTCTAAACCATTTAGATGAGTCAGTGTTACCTGCTTTCATAAAGGGAAAAATCTTCCATAAAGGTACTTTTTATAGGATGTTATTGTTACCAAGATGGGAAACATTCCCAAAAGAAGAAGAATTATCCTTTGAGACAGTGCTCCAGTGATGACTTCATTTGAAATAATTTTATGGTGGGTGGTGAAAAATATAAACAACCATTTAAACAAAAGCCGAAGAGAGAAATTTGCAAAGGCCTCTCCTGTTTTATTTCTGACACCAAATGGATTACTGTTTTTGCACAGATATTTCCATGAAATTCATGAAGAGCAAACGCCTCTGCAAAGTATGTTTTTCCTAATCTTATCAGAGCCACAGTGCTCATTCCAAATCACATAGTCACCTATGCTGGAGGCTAAGCTATCATCTAGCTTTTTACTGAGACACAAAGCTTTTTAATATCAAATTCTGCTACGGTGACAGACAATTCAGCTTGCTTTTATACCAGAAGCAAGTTGTTTGTGATTCATAACTTTGGAAATTGATTCAAGCGTTCCAAGTCCACGTGTGCGATGTTGTGCCTTTCAAACAGACAGCTGGTAGGAAAAATGGCAGCAGTTTTTCTCCGTGTATTCTGCCAGGGAAGATCCGGAAAACAATATCATTGCATCAGGTCATTTGTTCAGCAGATCAATACAGTGATTCACCAGAGACAGGTTTTTGTCTCCAGCATGTCTGTGTACGCACGAGGTGCCACACAATCGATGTGGTAACACAAGCGGAGGCTGTCAATACACTGAAACGCGTGTGGTGTGCACCTTGCGTTTTTGACTAAGTTGTGATGCTTCTGTATGGAAGATGGAAAAAAAATGACCCTAGATGTTGTGAGAAAGAGGTGGGCTGTGAATGGCTGAGCTCTAAAATATCAGTGGTGCTTCTAACATCGCCCCATCCCTGGAGGTGCTCAAGGCCAGGCTGGATGGGGCCTTGGGCAGCCCGGGCTGGTGGGAGGTGTCCCTGCCCATGGCAGGGGTTGCAGCTGGGGGGACAGAGCACGTCACCTCCTTGCACTGCTTCTGGGAGTACCAGAGAAGGCATTGCACAGTCTGCCACACGGAAAACTGTTCTCTCTAATGTGCTATCAAGTGCTTGATAGTTGAAAAAAAGGGAAACCCTTCCTTCCCCCTCATAAGGCCTACAGCTGCTGAAGGATATACCCTTGACTTTTCTCCTGATTGGTTTCTGCCCTGCAGACCACAGTAAGTAATCATTGTGGCTCTGCTTGTCAGCCTGCCCTGCCCTAGGCCTGCAGCTTCCTAAATCAAGTCAGTGGCTCAGAAAGCAGCTGAGCCTCTGCCTGTGCTGCTCTGTGGTGTCTACAGGATCATCCACCTACAGTTCGTGGCCATAAACTTTCTAAATCTTGTTTGAAACTCAGCCACAGGATGGGAACGCTCTCCTATTGTGTCATTAGTGTATGCCATGAACATATATATATAGCATTGCCAGTGTCAGTGAAATGCACTTCAACAAAGGCAGCCCTGTAAGATGCTTCATGGAAATCTGAATCAAAAATTAACAGAAGAGTTACCAGGAAATGTCCACTGATGGGTGGTACTTTTGGTTACTGTCACGTTGCGTGCTTTTTCAGAAATAAATGATTTAGTGACAGTGCATAGTAGGACTTCTATTTCTCTTGGAGCTGGGATGCTGAAGGAAGAGCGAAGGCTGGGTGAAGGCACACCTGGATGCTTTCTGTGATCAGGATGTCAGAAGTGAGCATGGTGCACCTCAAACAGTAAAGGTTTCTTCTAAAGTTACGGTGAAGCTATGACTTCCAATGTCGTAAATTAACTTCATCACTTGGGAGAGCTTATTGTTAAGCATTTTTTGTTCTGACATAGTTACACGGAACAAGGCTTTTACTCTTTCTTTCATTTCTCTTCCAGTTGGGTAGTGCAGCATTAGCTGAACAGTACATAAAGTCTATCAAGACCGGTGTGTCATCTGATAGATTTTACGCTTGCATTTCAAATATTACAAAAACTGGAGATCCATGATATTTTTGTTTATGTGACAGCTTCATTTCTTCCTATCATGAACTCTGTAAACTTGTTACAGCGTATTTTTACCTACTGTTAGCATCAAAGCTGTCATAACAGCATAGATTAACACAGAACTGACACAGAAAAGCTTTCAGCCTTTTCACGCTCTCTCCTGGAAAACAACCTTAGAGTGTTTTGGCTAACAATGAAACCTTCTAAACTCTAGTTTCAATTTTAAAGGTAAGCAATGTCTTTTATTTTGGAGACACAATGATATTATTCTGTGCATAGTTACAAATTTCAAACAAAAGGTATTTAAGGGACATGCATTAATTCTGCTAATTTGAATAAAGGATAAAACAATAAAATTCCAATCTGCCATTTAATGCAGTTAACCACCTATTATCCTTGTCAGTTTTCAGATGGATTTTTACCTGTTGTAAAGTAAATTGGGTAAAAAGGCCTTTTTGAACAGATAATGATACCTAACATTAAAATGTCATTGGTTTTGTCTTCCTGTTAAAAGTATTGTTTTTCTTCAGTGGTTGATAAATAGATTACAGCTATTCACTTTAATTGAGCCTACACCTCTACGCAGTTATGTTATTGTAAAGCTATTTTCACCAGTTTAAGCTCAGTGAGTTCCAATTTGGCTCAGATCTTAAATTGGGAAAGAAAACATCTTTTGGACATTTCTCCATTACCATCATTCCTAGGCCCACACGTTGAAACAGTTTGATGCATTTTTTAAAAAATTTAGGTAGGGTGGTAATTTTCTGAAGGAAATGTTTTCCAATCATTTCTGCAAGGCTGCCTTGGCAGATGAGGAACACAGAATCCAATTTGTCTGTGAAAGCAAAAAAAAAAACCAACATTGGTATTTTCTTCCATTGTGAAAGCTAAAGAAGATAGAAAAATCAAACAAAAACACTAAAAGACCCATTTTACTTTGTTGTTGTTTTAACAGTGTGATTCATTTTAATGAACAGAAATAAGAAAACTTTTAAAATATGAAGACAAAAGGAGAGTAAGCTTGCACAAGACTGACGAGATTTGACTGTGTAGGTTCTAGGGTGGTATTTTCATAAAGTTTTATATCATTTTATATAACCTGGAGTTTTCCTAAGTTCTTGCATGAACATTAGTGGCAGACCTTAATAGACTTACAGGGCATTTACTGGAGCTTTATTAACATGTGTGGTGTTTTAATTAAGATGCAGACTACTTGAGGGAGCAACTGAATAGTTCCCTAATGAATTTCTTGCATTAATTTCCTTCAAAAAGCACATCTGAGCTTAACTTAAATTCCTTCTGCAATTAATTTATGTAATTTATTCTAGTAAGCACTGTAGTTTTTCTGTTTAATTGTTCACAGAATTGACAGGTTTAATTTCATGTAACATGAGAGCCTCCAGTACCAAGTTTGCAGTATTTCATTAAAGTTGGTATTACATGTTGTGCTATTGAATTTTGGCAAGAAGGAGGCAATAAAATACTCCTATAAAACAGAAATGTCCAAGTGACAGATATTGAGGCCAAAATTAAAAAAAAAAAAAAAAAAAAAAAAAAAGACTGAAGGTAGATCCTAAATCCATATTTGATGACGGAGGTAAGCAGCCAGGTTTTTATGAGTGCAGCTTCAGAGATTAAGGTTCAGTGGAGCACTCAATGATTCTCATGACCTTTAAGCATGCATCAGCAGGAATGCGTGGTGTGCTCACCTTCCAAGCCAAAGAGCAGTTTCAAGCACAGCATCCAAGACTTGAGGCCAACAGGCTCTCCATCCGTGCTGGCAGCTCTTAGCCCAAGCTATATCTAGCTTTGAAACCTCTGTGCTCTGCCAAAGATGGACCAAACTGGGGCTAGCTGCTGTTGGCCAGAGCTGTACCACATTCAGCCTCAAGAACATGCTGCTCCATATCTAACCATGCTGCTGCCATCCCTTCCCTGCTGATGTGCTCCTGCCCCTCTGTGCCAGCAGCAGCAACACATAGCTTTCCTAGAGCTCTGCCTCCAGAAAATGGACCTTTTTAAAAAATATTTATAATTTTAATTATTTCTTTAAGTGCCTGTTTTCTTGGGATTTTAATTCATTGTGCACACTCTGGGAGATGCCAAGGATGGAGACATGCCATGTGCTGTAGGGAGGCTGTCACGGGCACTGCTGTGTCCCCTCTGGATGCTCTTATCTTGAGGGAAGTTGAAAACACCTCTCTTTTTTAATTGCACAAACTAAAATTCTGATTTTTCACATTCTTCTGGTGTTGCTAGTGGGAAATAGCAGCATCCTCGTGTTCTGGATCATCTTTCTGTGTCCTCCAGTGTGATGCTCAGTTCCTAGCTTCCTACTGAGACCCAGAATTAAGAATAAAGATTCAAATGCATTGCAGAATCCATGAGGAAGAAGGGTGAGAGGAGAACCACACAAATGTCATCCTAGTTTGTGTTGTTATACTTTTTTTTTTCCCATTGTAAAAAACAACCACAGTTTGTTTAACTATTTGCATTTGCACCAACTTTTTCATAATGATCTTAATGTGTGCATATATCAGAATTATTATTAAACATATGGCTGTGAGTATATGGATATATGGCTTTAGACTTATCTGCTAGAAAAAGAAGGGCCCTGTTATTATACTAGCATCTAAAGTCTAAAAATTGAAGATTTTCATTAGTTTAATATCAGTGATACATTTTGAATTCTGACCCTCAAGGAACCCTTTATCTCTGTTCTTTCTCTTTCTTTCACTGACAGCAAATTAATTCTACATATCTAGAAAATAGCTGGCATAATGCAATCCTGATGCTGGATTTTATCTTCTTCAAAGAATCGATTTTCTGTTTTAGGACATGCCTCAGTATGTGCTGCTAAAATGGCTTAGTTACTCTGCCAGCTCTCTTCCATGGTTCGCAGGGTTTATATCAGTTTATTTTTGTAAATGGGCTGTAGAGAGAGACCAAGTTAGAGAAAGACAAAGCTAATACCAGTGACAAGCTTACAGTATAAAACAGAGTAAAGCAACAAACTTTGGGCTTGCCTAGATTTTGGATTTTGGATCTCATGGGGTTACAGTGTCAGTGTCCTCTTCCTAAACTCAGTTCCATCCAATTTCAGAAATCTGTAGAAAAATGAGTTTGGTTCGGTTTCACAGATCGTAGAGGAGAGCAATTCCTTTCCCCTTTTTCCAAGCATCTTGTGAAAACAGATTGGTTCTGGTTCTAGCAGCTGTGCTGTTTCAGCGGTGATGCAAAAGTTGAAAAGAAAGTCAAAAATAAAGGCTGGTAGTCTCGTCCTGATGGCTGCTGGCTGCTGGGTGTGGTGTGACCGTCCTCAAGTTCAGCACAAGTGGACAGCAGCAGAGCAGAGGCAATATTGGTGAGATCAGGCCCCATGTACCACTGCACCAGCTTGTTTTCTTCTTGTGTTATTGTCAGGATGCTTTAGAGTCTTTAACCCCACAGTGGCTAAAAGCATTTGTCTTTTTCCTACAACTGGGCTATGTTAACCCTGGCAGAAAAGCCATGTCCAAGCATTTCATTTAAATGCTTTTTCCCACATATAACAGGGCTTGGGATTCAAAGAAATTCATTCATGCTCTCCCAATGCCATTTAACTTTCTGTGATAAAAGCAGTAAGAGGAAGAGTTGGTTTAATTAGCACATGAGCTGTGCAGCAGCTAATGTATTCCACCTCCTCACTGCTGGAGCATGTTTCTCAGTAGCATTAAGCAGGCAGAGGCGCGGGGTTGTGCTCCAGTCCCCATATGCACACACAGGGGAGGTGTCAACAGGAGGGGATTTGCAGCCGTGTGTCCAAGGCAAGCTGTAGGTGTCCTTTAGGATGGGGAGAAACCAGGGCAGAGCCAGTCCCCTTGCTGTATTAATCATTTTTTAATCAAGCTAGCTCAGCAGGTACGTATGCACCAGCAAGGTTTCCTTATAACATCACAACACAAAAATTAGAATGTGATTATGT
The DNA here is from genome assembly GCF_047663525.1 of Anas platyrhynchos. NCBI lineage: Eukaryota > Metazoa > Chordata > Aves > Anseriformes > Anatidae > Anas > Anas platyrhynchos. The sequence continues at coordinate 52,319,921 of NC_092590.1, forward strand.
GTGTGTGTACATACATATATATATTTATAACTTTGCTTGGTGGCAAATTTAGTTCTTGGCTGGATTGGCAGAATATGAGCTTTTAGGCTGAAGAGAAGGACAAAATCACAGCTCCTCACTTTCTGAAAGCCAAAGGTGCATTATAAACATGAATCTTTTCCTCTGATTTTTAACAGTAAGAATATGTACCAAGTTGTGCTAAAGAAATTTCAGGTGCCCATAAAATGAGGCCTTTATAAATGTCTGTATTTGAAAATAAGTGAATGTTAAAGCCAAGAAAATATTTTTACTTTATGTCCTTTGAAAATCAGGCTTGCACAGAAGAAAATCATGGTGACTGACTTGTAAATCTATCTTCTAATTTCAGGCATATTTAGTAGAAGGAGAGAGGGGATCAAAGATAATTAAGTTCCAGCAGGGCTCATGGAAAGGTATGCAGAAGGGCGAGGGAGACCTCCTTTCCTGCTATGAGAGGGGAAGGCTGTGGTGTCTCTTCAGCCTGATGGACCTCCGAGTGTGTCTGCACAAACTGTACAGCAGAGCCTGAGCTCCAAACAGCATTTTGGCATTGAGGTTTGAGCAGGCTGCTCTTTGCTGAGACATTGCTCAAGAGCAGGTTGGCCCTGTAACAAAACGGGACGCACTGGGCCAGGCAAGGGTAGGAGCATCTTGGGGGTTTCCAGACACAAAAGCAAGACCGTGTCCACTGGAAACTGCCCTTTGGTTCCAGGAATGGGGAATGACAAGCTGGTTGGAAAGTTCTTGGTAGAAATGCTTGTGTTAAAATAAAGAGAAAGGGAGAGAGAGAGGTGATGCCAATAGGAGAGGGAAACAAATATTTCTCGTAATGAGAAAAATATCTGTGGAGCAAAGCAAAAGGCTTTCAAATGTCCCAAAGAAGATAAACTATTAATAAGAAAGGAGAAGAGTGTCCAAAGCAAAGCAAACTTGATGTGATTTTTACCTTGCCTGAACTTGCTCCACGCGGGGGACTTGCGTTCACTTGCAAAAGCAAACATGCCAGAGGGGGGCTGGCCAAAAGCACTGGCTTCTGCTGAAAACGGATTGAAAAGAGAACAAAGAAAATGTAACTAAAGTTAACTGGAAGCTGCTTATCTCTAATGTGGCTAAGACAGAGAAAGCTTGTCTCCCGGAGAGAAGAAAAATCTAGTTATGCAACAGTGAGATACAGCTCTTCGTTTTAGTTTTTCATTTGCAAAATTAACATGCACTATTAAGTCAGCCCTGCCTCTGAATCAGGAGCCACCGGTAATTTTCCCGTCCTCTGATTCCAATGTTTTCCCATGGGTAGGTGAAAAGCACATTGACAATACAAGACCTTCTCTGAATACTTTTGGCCTGTGCTGGTTATAAATATAAATCATGTTTCATGACCTCAGACTTTATTTTTAGGGCTCGTCAGCCTAGGAGGTGCTCGGTTTCACTTTCTTCAGCTGTTGGACACCACTCGCCTACAGATTAACCGGCACGAGATTGCTCGCAGGAGCAACCTCTCTGATTTCAAGAGCATCGCTAATGTGACAGCATTTACAGAATAAATTTACGGAGTTTACAGAGTTTATGAAGTAATGAGCTGCCAAGTGGGGTCTTGTTTTCAGTGCTTTCACAGGCAACATGCAGGCTGCTCTGCAAAATGAAAAACCAGGTTTTTAGTCAGAGTATCAGAGCATGCAAGCCTTGCACATGCATAACAACAACAACAACAACAACAACAAAATGTTTCTCTAGGTTATTTTGCACTCATAAAATAAAAAAAAAAATAAACTTCAAGAATCCTTTCCAAAAATATACAAGCCTTACAATTACAGCACAGGAGTCACTGAGACTCTGTTTGTGTTCACTTTGTTGCTTTTAGGGATACAGTGGCATAAATCTGCAGTATCCTGGTGTGGCGCAGCCCTGCAGACATGCAGTCACTTGTTTTTGTTGTGCTGCACCAGAGGGGGTCTGACTTGCAGTCTGGCAACAAATAATATTTGGACAAATGAAAGCTCAGCCTCTAATCACCATCTATTAGACCTATCTATAAGTGTGTATGTGTGTATATACAGGTGTTTATAAAATATATTTGCCATACAGAATGCTAAGATCTGAAAGGCAGTCATCCAGATTAGTTTACTATTAGCTCTTCCCAAAAAATGTGCATGACATGCTGTGGACATGCTCTATAATAAGCCACGGAGATTCTAGAATATAACAAGGTTAAATTAATTTAAAATTTCCTCCCAGTTAGCCTTTTCCTACTGCTTTTTATCAAAATGCTTGAAAGTTTCTCACTCACTCAGCTCCTTGTTTCCTTATTACTTTAGGCTGTGACTCGGCACAGAACCTGACGTCCCAGAAAGCCACAGATGCAGTGGACAAGATCTTTAAGACCCTCAGGGATATTTCAAGAGCTCGAATGCACATGAAACAGTTTAATTCCATACATAACCCAGGCAGCAACACCCACCAGGCAAGTGGATCTTCTTTTCCGTGTCTATGTTGTTTCTCTAGCATGCTGTTAACATTACAGCTTCACAAACATCACTAGCTTGGCTGATGTTCTAAACCCATATGGGTTCTGCCCATGTGGAGCATATTTAAGCAGAGATTTTGTAATTGACTTCACCATCGAGAGCTTCCTTGAGTCCTTCATTCAAATTCAGGCATATCCATGGCCATGTCAATAAAGAATTGTCTGATGAAGAAATTTGTGAAAGACAAGACAAGGTCACAGTGGTGCAGGAGTAAGACTCATCATAACTGATCCGAGCAGGATGCCTGCATCCAGACAGCAGCTATATTTTTGTGTATTTTCTCTCCCATATCTGTGATTTGTGAATCCCAGTCCCATTTGTGAATAGGTGAAAAATGCAGCTTTTGTTTATAAAAAGTGAACACATGAACTACTATAGTACTGTAGGTCATCAGGACTCATTTACAGTGGTTTTATCTCTCCCTATACCCCCTGAGGTGCTTAACTTTTTCAGTTAAAAATAGAGAGTTTTGCAGTGGAAAGCACATACAGTGACTTAGAAAGATACTGTAAAACTTGATTCCAGTCTTAAGCCAGAAAAAAAGTCCTTCCAAACTCATAAGTATGCTGCAGACCAGCAAGGGGACATGTTCCAAATTAAGCATTGCTTTATAACAAGAGGAATCGGGAGTACTGCAAAACATCACTGGAAAGCTAAGGTGGAGGAAACCTGTTCCTGAGGTCTCCCGGCACTTATGACCAGTCTAGTGTCTGAAATGGGGAAAATGGCTAAACATTTAATACAGGTCAGTGTGGAGGCAGTCAGATGATAAGAAAACGTTCTCTACAAGTTTCCTGAAGTGTAATTAGCATCAGTATGTTCTTTGGATGTAACCCAGGTTGTTTGCTTAGGGCTGAGTGCTGGAACACAGCAAGAGGTGCATTAACAGCTTGCAGCCCCCAATCTGGCTACATAGTGGGTTTAATCATCTTGAATTGGACCAAACCTCTGCTGAGGGCAGTTCAGGAGTCTTAGAGTAGCAGAAATAAGCAGGCAGTACTTTTTCTTTTTTTTTCTGCCATACCTTTCTACACAGCTGTTTGGCTCATCTGAAAGTACTGCCTTTGTCATGACCATACACAGTCCCTCCCCTGCACAGTACTACAGGAATGGCTTTAGCCTACAGATGCTTTTGTGCTTCAGCTGTTAGGAGCTGGGAAGCTTCCATTTATTAAGTCTCAAAACAGCTTTCTGTGCGTACATGGAAGTGGATAGCCTCTTAGACCTTTTGCAGTATTGAATTCTATATTTGTACATAAAATGATGAATGAATGGTTCTATCATACTATCAAACCATTTAGTGTAGTGACTGTACAAGAGGAGAGTATTTATTTTGCTCTTTCTTTTTCTTCCTTCCTTCCTTCCTTCCTTCCTTCCTTCCTTCCTTCCTTCCTTCCTTCCTTCCTTCCTTCCTTCCTTCCTTCCTTCCTTCCTTCCTTCCTTCCTTCCTTCCTCTTCCTGTAATCACATCTAAGGTGCATCATAGCCAGAGTTAACATTTTGATAGATAAATGTCAAATCAGAAAAGATCTTGAAAAGTCTTGAAACTATGAAATTTTAAAAAGGTAGGTGTCCTTGATGCATTTAGTATCTGTGTAGCCAAATCAGATAATTTTGAAGGGGACTAAGTTTTGATGCTGAAACTTCAGACATGCAAAATCATAGCACATTTTTAACATCTTGCCTTTTCAGTACATAGTTATGACTGAAGTCAGATAATATTTATCCTTTAATTTTGTACAGCAAGGCTCTCTGTTTAACTATGGTTTGATCTTTGTTCCAAGTATTTTATTTGTAATGTCTTTCTGTTCCTCATCTATGAAGATATTAAACAGATCTTTATACATAGGACTTCATGCCTGCATGTATATTTTCAAACAGTTGTTTATTGCATGACTAGATTTGACACAAAACTTGGCATGTTCTACTGAAGGATACTGCAGCTAATGTCTGCTGTAATTTGCTTTGTTGGCTCAATTAAAAAATATGCACATGTGTTGGAGGAAGAAATAGATGAGTTGTATAAATCTTTGTTGACAGGATCATATTCAAAAAGTATAAGCTTTGTTTCTCACTGCAGACTGTTGGATGAAAAGCATCTCTTAAATTACTTCAGAAAATTTAGTTTCAAGTTGCATAACCAAGTGGCTTGCTTTTTTATTTTCCATCCATTTTTATGTTTATCTTGCACGATGTCTCTTGTAGATATCCTCTCTACAAAATGAATGACGTTACACTTGATTCCCTTAAGAAATCCAGGGATGATGCATACCTGGACTAGTCCCAAAGGAAAACAAACATACTAATTTGAAAGCTGCTAATTTTCTAAAGCTGTTTTGCTTCCTGAAACTGTTGTGGTTCCGTTGCAGCTTTGGCAAGGTTATAAAAGCAGCAAAACAAAACTCCATCTGCAAACCGAGTAAGGCTGAATTTTCATTAAAGAGTATCTTTCCCAAGTCCCTAAAATTCTTATCTTAGAAAGCTTTACAAGGTGTCAGAATGGTGCAGACCTTGGTAAAGGAATGCTGAAATTTCTAGACTACTAATCCATTTTAAGCACGGGTCTGTGGACCCTCAGAAACGTTGCATGGTCAGTGCTCAGTTTGGTCTGAGCTGAAATGGGAGTCCCAGCTCACTTGATGTGTAAATGTCTGGGTGGCTCCGAAAACCCCACTCCTTTTGATGTGCATCTCCACACAGGATGGGTAACTGACCTCCAGTTTTTCTGGATGGTGCAGGATATGTCTGTGGTGTGGTATGTGGATATTTGGGGTGTCGTCACCCATTAATATTGAATGCCATTTTGCTTGACTCAAATGACTTAATAAATTCTCTCCTTATACCTCTCAACTCTCCCGGTTCTGATGTGACCACCCTCTTCTCTCCTCCTTAATTATACTTTCTTTTCTTACTTCATTGGTCTGTTGTCAGATCCAGACTCCCCACACAAAGCTGCTGGCCCCTTTGCTAAAAAGCCCTTAAGAGTCTTCCAGGATGCAAATCCTGAGTGCCTTTACATGCCCCACTCTTCCTGGTCATTAACATCTCTGATATTAGTGGGGTGTGGCCTATTTTTCTCAAGGCTTTTGACAGGTGCAGGTGTTATGTAGAGTGAGCTGGCTGCAGAAGCTGAAGGACTAGTAGGACTCCTTAGTTCTGTGCTTCCACGAGGGACAAAGAGGTGGGTTGGCTCTTCACAGTCCTGTTCAATGATGCCATGACATCTGTGGGGAGGCAGGAGCTGTCAGTGAACAACCTTTCCTAAACATCCCTATTAATGTGTTTGTAGAGTCATTCCAAAGAAAATGAAACCTTCTGGGTGTGTGATGGGCAATAGCGTCATCCCTGCTGGTGTCCCCTCTTCTACTACCCCAAAAAACACCTAGAGAAACCAGAAGCCTGCCTTCACTCCTTACCTCTCCTTACTCATCTGATACACACAGGGCAGAGAAAATATTGGGCTGTCTTCCTGTCTTTTCAGTTCGGTGCTATGCTGCTGCACACCATTTGTTGTCAACATTACAAACACCATTGCTGCTTCTGCATTTTTTATATGTCTGTCAGTGATTTCCTTTCTGGAATAAGTATTTCTGATTCCTTTAATGGAAATAAAAGGTTTAGAAGAGCAGTTGCACCAAGTGTAAAAAGCCTTACTCACAGTGTGTTGTTCTTTTTTTTGCGCAGGCTTCTTACAAACCACTGCTGAAACAGGTGGTGGAGGAGATCTGTAATCCTGATCGACCTGATCCTGTTGATATCGAGCATATGTCATCAGGCCTCACTGATCTCCTTAAAACTGGATTCAGCATGTTCATGAAGGTAAATAAGGCTTCCCAAGTTCATCTCTACGATTTTCCCAAGGTTATAGCATCACATGGCTGTAGCTGACTGTATGTGTTTGCTTTTGTTCTGAGTTAAGTCCCTACAAAGGGGCTGAGAATAGCTTGAGGCAGCACATTGTGGGTACAGAATAAATGGGTGTCACCACCTGAAGAATGGAGCAGACTGGACACCTAAGAGTGATACTAGACACCTAAATAAGGATGATAAGTCTGGGAGGAGTCAATGGGGCTTCAACAACAGGATGTCCTACCTCACATAGCTTTTGGAGCTCTTCAGAGACATCAGCAAGCAAACTGGTAAGCAAGTGGCAGGTCATATAACCTTTGTGGATTACCAAAAGGCACTCCACAAGGCATCTCATCAAGGAATGTTATGGACAGTGGGCAGCACTGAGATAGGAGAGAAGTAAGAATAAACAGTCAGTTCTCACAGGGGAAGAAGGCTGTCCAAGGAGCTCCATATTCGGTGCTTTTTCTATAACCTGACAAGGTTCAACTTGCAGTGTGGAGGAAGACTGATAAGTCAGAAAGTCCAGAGAGGCTAAGAATTCTCCATCTGTATGATTTTAGGAGCTTGATTGGCTGTACAAAGCCCTGAGCAACACGATATAATGTTGATATTTGCCCTGCTTCGTGCAGGGAGGTGGATTTGATGAACTACAAAGATTGTTTCCAACCTCATCTGAATTGTGATTCTATAATTGAAAAGAAAAACAAGAAAAACATTTTCCTATTGTGTAAATGCCTGCTAGTCCTTTCATGCATCTAAAGACATGTGACAAAAGTGATTTTTATTTTTGTGATGGTACTATTCTAGAACCCATTATCAAGGTAATGTAATTTTTCTGTTATTACAGGGCCAGCTAGTCTTGAAGACAAGATCAGATAGGTCTAAATACAGTGCCTGTTTTCAGAAACTTGTGCCTACTGCTGAAAAGGATTTTCAAAGTGTACTTAGCAGGGTTACTAAATGGAAATTCTCAGCTCTTCAGAGCTTATGATAAAGCCCTGAGACAAAAGAGGATAGCTATAGAAATAGTGACCCAGTGTTGTTTCTCTTCATGTATCAGTATTGAAAAAAATCATGCTGCTGCTCCAAAAATAGGAGAAGAAACAGATGTTCCACCATCAAATAGACTAAACAAGGTGGTGCACACACAACTGATTTTTTAAATGATTGGGTTTATTTACCAGTAACTCTCACAATTGTATTTTTTCAAGCAAGAACGCAAGAACATAGCTTATCCTTTTTTTACCAAAAAAAAAAAAAAAAGGGGGCAAGAAGCAAACTTCATAAAGTCTAAATATGTCTAAATATTTATATGGAGACATTGACAGCTTTGGCTAGTTGGCTAGTTTTAGGTCCTAATCACAGAGTTTCCTCCTGGACTGTTGGTTGCTGTACTAACATAGACGAAAAGAGCAGAGCTTGCAGAAGGCGAGGATTAACCGAAATCCGAACAGGTGGGGGAGTACAGGGAAACAGTGGGAGAGGATCAGTCAGCGTGACCGCCAGCGTCTCTATTTCTGTGAACTGCATGATGTCAGAAGAGGAAGAGGAGGAGGAGGAAGCCTTGTGGAGGTTTGCGGTGAGCTTCCCACAAGCCAGAGCAGAGTACATAAAAAAATGCAACATCTATTCCTGAATAGCAAGTGTTTGAGGGGGGTGATATAATCTTAAAATGTTTTTTCTGCAGGAAAAGGTTGGCTTTTCTATACAGATTGAGATGTAGATAAGCTGACAACTCCAGCTCTCTTCCCCAACTCTTTCTGGTGACATGGTAAAATACTGGATGCCGTTGTGATGTGCATCTGCCCATATCTGCCAGAACAAGGGCTTTGTACCAATGGTTGCATGACCCAGGCAGGTGTCCACTGAAACAGATTTGAGCTCAAAGTTCAGGCATCCTCTATCTTTTCCCTCTCTCCTGTCTTCCCAGTCCTGTTTGCCAGATGACAAGTTCTTTGGTCTTTATGACTCATATGAGTGTTTCCTGCTGGTCTTCCTGTGCTTATAACTTGTTTTTGTTGTGCCAGTTTAGACATTTTATGTTTACTGTTAGAGTCATTCAGCAACACCTAGTACCTCAAGTACCTGTACCTCTGCTAGTAAGAAAAATACCCTGTTGTAAGGAATATATAACAGATGACCAAGTGAACCTCATGTTGGATGAATATTTCATGGACATCATCACTTACCTCACAAATGTGTCTGTACTGGTTCATTTAGTTAGTAGCTTGGCTTGTTGACAAGTGCTCGATTAATACACGAATGAGTTTCAGACCAGGCTGTATTTCTGACACAAGAGGAACTACTCCACTTACTGCACCACCAGCACTGTAATTATTTAATTAGCTTCCTTGCATGTATATTTCTTCCTCAATGCCTGAATATAAGTGCCAGCTCAAATAAAGATGCCTTGGTAAGCATTCTTCCTTTGGGCCCTTTGCTTTGATGTGATGGGGTTGTTCCCGACAGGCCGTGCACTGGCCTCTTCTTGACTGTGCCAGTCATGCAAGCAGCCCTTACACCAGCAGACCTTTCTTCCTGACCTGCCCACTCATTGGTGTGTAAAGGGTTTTACAAACCTTCTCCCATGGCGATTACAGAGTCTGGGAGAGCAAAGCAAGGAACACGGCATCAGTTGACCAAATTTTGAGTGTATCTCTTTATACATCCTCATCACAGGTAGAGGCTTTCAGGGTTTTGCTCGTCTTACTTAGTCATTCTCATTGATAATGGTACCCTTTTTTTTAATGCATGGCATTTTGAACCAAAAGTGAATTTCACTTGGGGATTTTTACAAAACTCAGATTTTACAGTAAACGAGATTCAGGGGCCTCAGAAATGTCCAGGAACAAACTAGTTTTAGAAGGACTGCAGAAGGTGTGTGTTGCTTTTGTCGCAGTCCATTCCAGCTCTTCTTCTGTATCATAGAAATGAGTTGTGTTTGGCTACACGGAGCCAGTTCCTTCAAAAGAAAGCCTTGGGTGGTTGTATTATCAAACAAAAAAATCTTGGCAGAAACTTACATTCTTAACACAGCCAAATATTTTGTACCCAAAGTATTGTCCTCCTTCAAAACACTTGTGCATAGCATAACGAAATTACAGATTCCAAAACCCTTTTCATTGCAATTTTAATTTAATTTAGAGTTTGCATGCCTAATAGTATTTTTAATATGCATTTCTGGAATTTGTGGTTTGAACTTCGGTCTTCTGAAAAATAATAAGTTTTATATAGGCACCATGTGTTTGGATCTCGGTTTATTTTGACTGAAGGAAATGATTTGTCAAGACATTTTCTCTCAATATTGCCACGAAAGCTTGTGTTTTCTCACTAACGTACTTGTGCTGGGTGTCCTTTCAGTGTGTCCAGTGTTATACATGTTTGCTTATGACAAGTTTGTTGTCACCAGGGAAGTTACTAAGAAAGAGAGGCTTTGTTTAATAGCAAGCTCCTGAAGTTCAAGCTCTTCACTTGGATTTTTCAGGATCTTCATGAAACGGAGTGGAGCAGTTTGCTCTGGCAACTGTGTTAAGAACCAAGAGCCATGAAAAGGAGTAGAGCTAGAATAAAGCTAGTAATTCCTGTCTTACCTTGAAGGGCAGTAGCAGAGCATTTTGTTTTGTCAACTTCTATCTTCACTGTCTTTGTGAGCAGTTATTTCTTTAGCCGTGTGTCACTGCTTACAGCAATTAGGGCATGAAATACTCTAATATTTTAGCAAGTAACAGTTCTACCTGACCTGTTTTGTAAGTAGATATTTAGGTCTTATTTAACCTCCTCATGGTATCTGTAATAAGAGTGGACTTCTTTTCGCTTGAGACTGACACTATGTTATATGCAGATAGGTAATCTCATGGGAAAGTAATTAAAGAGTCCTTGTAAGGTCTGGTATATTGATTTAATTGGTCTCTTGGTGTAAATGGACAGTTGCTCAAAATAGCACAAGAATTGCAGGACACCTTGCTGAATGTATATGCCATCTGTGACATCGGCTGAATGCAGATGGCTGGCAAAGTGGGTGCAATTAAGAGAATAAACACCCAGTACACAGATAGTCAGCTCACTGATACATCTATCTTAATTTTTTTTGGACTGGTTTCAAACTCCTGAGGAGCTCAAGAGCTCCCTGCCCGGGGAGCAGCATTTAACAGGGAGCACAGTGTCACCAAAGGCCAGCTAGCCCGGAGAGGGAGAGTGTGCAAACCCCCCGTGCTTGCTTCAAAGGGAGAAGTCTCCTCTGAAGGCTTGCAGTCAGGAAGCATGACAGAGCTGCAGGACAGAAAACTGCCCAGAGACTACATGGCAGCCACAGTACAGCTCAGAAGAGCTATTCCCCGAGGAGCTGGAGCACCAGGGATCAAAGGTAGCTGCCCCGGTGGTGAAAGCAAAGGATCTGCACTCTGCCCCAGCAGGGCTGATTGCCACTTCCATTCCGTCAATGAATGCTGCCCAAAACCTACTCGTTTGGAAGGGGAGGGGGCAGGGAGTCTAAAAAAGAGCAAATTAAACTGTTCTCACTGTCACTTTTCGGAGCCAAACATTTTGAGTGTTTCATACTCAAAGGCATGCGGTGTTGTAACGAGAGCAGTTGCCCGGGCTCCGCTGACATCCCATCCAGAGGCTCAGCAAGGAGCAGAGCAAGGCACCATCAGGGTCGTGTGTTTATTCAGGAAAGAAAGAGTGTTAGGAAACAGCAAAGTTTCCTAGCCACTCTCCTTAACCACTTTGAGAAGTGGTTAAGAGGCAGCTGATGTAAAGCAACACATTCACATTTAAAATTAAAATTTGGCTTGATGAAGTCTTAAGGGCTGAAATGAATGTTTGTACCATTTTAATGATAATTGCGAAGAAATGAAACAAGTATTTTTTATAACTTTAAGCTAGAGTTTCTCTAAATGAGTTACAACCCAGTCACAGAAGTAATGAAAACTTTGAAGTGAAACAAGCTAGAAACTGATTTTATGCTATAATGAACATGACTTATTTTCCTTGGATGAACTGTAAAGGATTATTCACTGGACTGGTGAAAACACATTATTTATGATTCTTTCCATTGCTGACATAAGGCAGGGATTCTGGTGCAATCAGGCTGGACTCCTTGCTTCTACCAGGTAGTAATTTACCCCCAGTTCCTTAAAGCCTTGTGTGCATCTGTATGCAAACTGTGCACCTATGCAAATACTCTCCTCCCACACTGGGAATGGAAGGAAAGAAATTAAGAAAGGGTGGAGGGAGAAGCCCTCAGGCCTCATGAGAAACTCCTCTAGATTTCAGTGGAAGCCACGAAGACTCACATCCCTGGAAATGGTTCATTATTTTTTAACTGGTCATCATTCCCACTGATTTCCCATTCAGCTGCTATGGAAACCAGCATTCCATGAATATTTCTGTCTGAACTTCCTCGTTAGTCTTCCTCCGGCAGCTCTGAGAGCCTGATCGTGGACTGAGCAACTACAGTTAATGCTTTCTTTCATTTTGCAGGTGAATCGCCCTCACCCTGGGGATCACCCTCTCCTGATCATCTTTATGGTTGGTGGAGTGACGGTCTCCGAGGTCAAAATGGTGAAGGATCTGGTAGCCACACGCAAACCTGGTACCCAGGTAGAAACAGCTCAAAGTGTTCCTATCTGAACAAAGATTAAGGAAATTCATGAGATAATGTTGGCAATAGCACTGGTACCATACCTAGACTAAGTCACAGCCACAGATACAGGAATGGCATTAGGATTTTGCGGTGAAACATCTGTAAGTAACAAGTGTTCAAGGTCCAGGGATCTGGATTTTTTTGCATATTAAAGTCACCACTGAAAGTTTAAATTCAGGCTGGGGACTTCTAAACAGACGAAGGAGCTTTTTCATGTCTCCAAAGATTCATATATTGTAATTCTTCATAAACAGAAACATTTGCTGTATAAAAGGCTACAGGCTCTCTGGCAGCGTGTCTACGGGGCACAGTGCAGGGATGCTCAGAAAGAGCCTGCCAAGGACCTGCTTACCATCTAATGACCTGTCAGTGGTGATCCTCCAGACAAGTTAATTAGCATTGCAGAGGAGCAAGATAATTTAGCCTGGCTAGAGCGGTAGTGGTTGGGTACCTTTGAGTGTTGGACATACCACCACTCAACTACACCAAGGAGCAGCTAGGGCTGTCTTTATAAACCATCTCAGACAAAGTCAGAAAGTGTTGTGAATGGTGGCTGAAAGTGAAAAGGTGCTGGACCTAAGGGTCTACACGTCAAAATGTGATTTGACAGGACTGAAGTTCATCTATCAGAATGAAAAAAAAAAAATAGTTTAGCACAGGAGTTAGGGCAGAATTGTCCAGCAAACTGTGCCTCTGAACCTTCACAAGACTTTGGCTGCCTCAAACAGCACCTCTGCTAGATGCCTTGGGTGGCCAGAAGCAGGTGATGTAGAGAAGGCCCTACGTGTCTGCTGCTCTTGGATGTGCTGCTGGACGCCTGGAGGGATGATGGCTCCTGTGGTGAAGCTTCAATAGCATCTATGCATCTGGTCTTTGCCTTTCCCACTCTGTCATCTCCGTAGAGTAGAGAGGGAGAGGAGAAGGATGGATGTGCTCCAGTGGTGCTTAAGATGTTAAGATCACTGTTAACTGGGGAGGAGTGTGTAAAAGAGCAGTCAGTATCTGCTGAGCAGTGCAGATACACGGAGTAATCCAAAATCTGCAGAGAGATGCAAGGAGTGCTGCAGATCCAGCGGCATCATAAACACCAGTCTAGTTTCCAAGATGGCTTGTAAACATCTTGTATGCAGTTCCTAGGGAATGAAACTTTGATTAGTGAGAGATTAGCAAAACAGAGCGATCCAAAGGCTGCACAGCCCCTGGCTTTGACATGTGCTTCCCATGTCTCAGCTGTCTTTGCAAGGCAGTCTCAACCAGTATTGTATAAGACTGAGTACCATTTTTCACGATGTTTTTTCACCTGATAACACATTTCTTCCCATTTAGCCTATTGCTAATCTCCTCAAAAGAGTGAATAAAATTCTTCCCTCCCTTGAACGGGGATTGAATTGTGACACACTGATGGACAAGTTAATCCACACCCTAAATGCATTAATATACCCTGAAAGATCAACGCAGGGTTAACAAGCTGGTGGAGAACTATGCAGCAAGACTTTTGGGGAGCTTTCTGGACGGAATTGAGGCTTGACAGTGGTGACATGGGATCTGGTGTTGCTTTGCTTTGGCTTAACCCTGGTGACAGGTCACTCTCTGAGGCAGATTCCTAAAGAATTTCAGGCTTTTACTGCATCGTGCCCTTTGTCCAAATGTGCTGTGTTAGAGGTGAAAGGACTTCAGGGGACAGCCAGGAGGAGGAAGGAAAAGAAGAAAAGAAACAGTTGTGGAAGTCTCTCGTATAGAAAAGTTTATGAGTTTGCTGGATTTACCTGGATTTCTGCACTACAGCTGTGAACGTGTGCCACCTGTTTGGGATTATTCTCTTTTCAAAAAGCCAGGCATTTGTCTAACTTGAGCCAGCGTTTAACAGAGCTTTTTTGTGGCGTTCAGGCAATCAGCTTCAGACATCAGGGCAAGGGGGGAGCATTGGCCTCACAAGTCTGTTCCATTCAGACAAAGCACTGACATTTATACTAATTATTGGCTCTGGGAGAAATGGAGAGACGTGTGGGTGCAAAAATAAAGAACTGAGCAAAGTAACAGAAAAACTGGCAGGATGCACTGGTTACTTCAGCAGTTCTTTGGAGTTGAAGCAAATGACATTTAAATGTGGAGTAGGAGACACGTTTCCATCCAGAGAACTGTTCTGCATCTGAATATGAATGACAAATTTATTTCTCATGAAGAAGCACAAAAGAAAATAGCATTTTCTATGCACCATTTGTTTGCATGTGGTGCTGAATAGCCTCCCTAACCTACTGAGAAGTATCCTACCCTAAAAGGAAAAGCTTATCTTTTCCTCCCCTTTAATCAAGAGAGTGAAAAAGAGCGTGGTGTTTTACCCTCCCAACATGCACAAGCATGTATGCATGTGGCTGAGGCATGCAGACAGATAAATCTGTGCAGATTCACCATCAGATGTCAGCTGCAGTCTCCCCTTTGCTTATGGGAGCTGCCCATCGCAGGGCAGGGGGTCAGGCCGTGATTTCCTGGCTCCTCTACCTTGGCTGTCAGCCGGAGAGGTATCCCTTCACATAAAGCATCAAGGGCAGGCACACTGTACTGAACGAGAAGGTCTGCAAAGGAAACACACATTCCTGAAGAGACCTGCCTGGAGAAGAGACAAAAATTTCGTATCTGGGCAATTGGGACCTCAAGAAGAAATTGCTTGTATCTGATCATGACTATTGTTGACGTTTGGCTTATGGAACACAAAAAAAAAATAAAAAAATTGGGTAATGTGTCCCCTCATGTTTTTCAGAATTAAACTGCATTATAACAAGAAGAGCACATACCGTGCTCCACTCTGATGTGTGCACAAAATAAGCAAGACAGCGTCAGCCTTTGGCACCCACAAATTACAGAGACAGCTTTTCAGCCATTGTAAAGAGAAGAGATAATCAGTGTCAGTTTGCTGCAGGTTGTGTGGGAGGATAAGGGAAGGGGAGAACTGAGGGGGAGTCTATCATCAGTGCAGATGGGATCTGTAGTAATCTAACTCCAGATTCCTTTCATCATTTGAAGTGAAAAGATGAAAGAAAGAAAAACAAGAAGTTGAAATGTGGTACTACCAAATTCTAAACTGCGCTTGTGTTCCAATTCTTTCTTCCAAATCCCCTGCTATGTTACGCTGTATAGACTACACATTTGGGCTGTATGATGAAAAGCAGAAAGATTTGATAACTACTACAGGAGACAGGCACGCACACAGTCAAGGTTGGTGATGCCTGTGCTTCCTCTCCTTGGATTTGCACTGAAGAAGCAAATTCATTTTCAAGTGAGCTGGTAAGATAAACCTGCTCCCATGTCCCTGCATGGATAACTAGCCATTAGTCCTGATCCTGCAAATGCCACTGAACTGGGGCTACGAGCTGTGTCCTTTGACCCTGAGTTAATTCCAAGAGTGTACGTGCTCCCTCCTTGCTTGATAGCTCTGCCCTGCAGAGAAGCCTTCACGCTAGGCACCTGCGTATTGGATTTCACTCAGGAGAAATAGCCAGGGCGTGCCCCTACCAACATGTGTTGTAGTGAGAGACAGTTTCACTCATCAGACCCATCTCGGATTAGTAACTCGACCAAACCAAAGCAATAGCATCCCAACAGCATCCAGGGTCAAGCATTGGTTTAGGAGAGTGTGTCCTGTCCACAGGGACGTTTCTGAACACAGTCTGTAGCTCCCCCAGTAGCCACAGCAGGCCAGCAGCACTTCTGTAGTGCTTGCTTTACCTTAAACAGAGGAAACAGCTGCCACTCAAAGGTGCCTGTTGGCAAAACCCTGCGCTACAGGAGAGGGAACTGCTGGCTGATCATCTGGTGCCTCACAGCAAACACAATGGCAGTCACAACAAATCGCTGGGCAGGCTGCGGGTAGGAATGACTCAAAGCACACATTCATTAGGAGTACAATGCCACCACTCATTACGCTCCCTAAGTGATTTAACTGCAGTTATTAGCAGGCGGCTTCGCTGGGCAAGCTGCATTGCCCTGTCAGTAAACACCAGGGACTCAAAGCGGGCCTAGCGCTGCGTAACGCCAGCAGCTCATGCTCACGTCTCATTAGTGCTGCCATCAGTCCCCTTAACTCTGACTTCTTGTTTCTTTTCACCCTTCTTTCAGGTACTTGTGCTCTCCACGGCACTCCTGACACCACTCGATGCTGTCGAGCTGTTGTTCACCACAGACCATCCCCAGCCTGACACCGATATCTGACGGGGGAGGATTTGTGGAGAAGATGAGCGACTGCCTTGGCTGGAAGCATCAAATCCCTGGTCTGTCACTGTTCTCAATAGCCTTCCAAAAAAACAACGTGGTCCCTGCTGCAGTACCTGGCTGCAAGGGAACCTGTGCAGCTCCCATGGGGCTCTTTAAAAATAGTCCATTTGTCCAGTGAGTAACTCCCTGCTCCTTAAGGATCATACAGGGGGGTGCTGAATCATCCCCCACCGCTCTGCCCAGGCGAGGATGATTGCTTGTAATAATTCCCTGGAGAAGGAGTAGCTGAGGACCAGGTAGGGCTGAAATGTGTGCTCCCTCAGCAGTACTTCTCCCTGCAAGTAATCCTGATGGTTTCCTAGGGGTTGCTTCTGGTGGCGAGTGCTGCTGATGGAGGAAAAGGCCAGTAAATCCACCTCTCCGTCGTGCTGCCTTGCAAAAGATGTGTGCCTTACACAGCATGAACAGCCCCTGCTCTTATTTTGTCCAGAAAGAGGCCATGGAGCGCAGCCCCAGTTTAGCCAGCAGAGCAGCTCCCAGTCGGGTGATGCTCTCCCAGCCAAACTGGTGGAAACAGAGCAAGAGAGCAGCAGAATGGAGGGCTGAGTTGCGCAGCTGCTTCCCTCGCACATTCCCATTTCCTGCTCTAGTTTACCCACCCACAGTCCCGGGAGAAAAGACTGGTTCTGGAGGCACATTGCTCTGTAGTTTAACACAGGAGGACATATGGGCTGTGATGGGTTGATGTTAACCCTGGAAGAATCTTCCTCTCACATTCAGTTAAAAGGGAAAGAAAATTGTGTTCCCATTTTCAGGAGGCCACAGTGACAGATTCTTGAGCTGGATTTCTGAACAGCATGATTAGAGAACAGCTTTTATTTTTCATTTGTGATCATAAAAGAGCTGCTATCAAATTCAGTTATGTAATTTTTCTTCATAAAAATTTGGTATAAACTGGGATAAGATAGCAGCAGCCAGTAGAGATGGTGATTGTGTATAGCACAAGGACTTCCAAATTGCGACACAAAATGGTGGAGCTACAAAGCCACATCCTCTTGGGTCATCTGCAGGAGGCTAAGGCTGCGGCTTGCACTAAGAATGGGAATGTGAAATCCTATGTGGAGTTCGCTCTAACGTCGCATTCTTTCTGATGCCAAAAGAGTAGATTAAATAGGAAGTAGCTTTTTAACCTTTGCTCAGTAGCTAGCTTAAGTTCTCTAAAATGTTTATAATGATCTTCAGAAAAGGCTGCATTTTGATTTAAATTCACTTTTGAGTGACTAGAAGGAAACAAAGGACCAATTATAAAGCATGGACAATGGTGCCTCTATGAAGGAGATTTATAAGAAAGGCTATAGAATGGAACTTTGTGCTATAAAAAATTAGAAACATTGTGCGATTGTAATGTTAAAAGCTCAAGACGTATTTTGAGCAGAGCAATTCAAAAGCAAACAGCCTGTCTCTGTTTCTTTTCTCTTTCCCTCTATACCATTTAATCTTAGAAGACAGATATTTTGTAAATTATGTAATCAATAAAGCAATGCTCTTACAGTGCATAAGCTCATTCCTCATCTCTTTCCCTCCTAGGACACAAGGCTGTGCATGCCAGGACTGCGTATTCATGCAACTTTTTTTTTTTTTCTGCACTATTTGCTTGCCCCCAAGAACCAAAACCTTCTGCCTTTGGAGGTGTCCTGAAGGGGCTTCCATGCTCTGGCGAGTTTGGGCACTCGCACCTCTGAGCTGCTGCTGCTTTCCTGAGATAACAGAGGCTGGCGGTCGTGGTCTTCTCTCCCTCACTTGTCTTTCACGAGATGCTTTCAGGTCTCTGACATGGCCATCTGAGGAAATGCTCTGTCAGGTAATGGGGGGCTGAATTAAAGCAGACTCTGGTACTCTTGCATGTCCTATGGGGCAAGCAGCTCCTCTGGCTGAGGCAGTGAATGGTTTTCCCTTTAGAGGGACCTTCTCAGCCAGTGGAGCCACAGTTGTGGTGATGGATGCAGGGACCCAGCCACCATCTCATACTCAGTAGCTGAGAGCTGAAAGCAGGTCACAAAAAGCCTGCTCCTCTTCTAGACCTCTGGAGTGGGATCTTTTCAGTGGCCCCTGTGTGATAATTAGCTCCTTATTTGTGGAAAACAGCAGTGGTAGCTACACACAGCACACGCTGGGGAAGAGGCCAGGCTGCTGAGTGGTCTCCTACCAGCCACACGTGAGCAGGAGCAGCACAGAAGAGACTGTGTTTGGGCAGGTGCAGGCCCACAGCAAGGAGTGCCCGAGCCCTCTGCATGTGACACTGAGCTGTATTCATCAGGTCTTAAGCAGAGAAAACACAAGGCCACCCTTGGCACACAGGTCTCCTACAGGAATAAGCAAAACAGCATTTGTTTATAAGCTCAGACTGGCTGGGCAAGCTGTTGTGTTCACAATTCCAGTCTTAGGTTACTTGAGGGCGGTAGCTCATGTCCAAAATGCTCACCACCAGCAGGACCTGGCCAGTGTTTTCTTACGTCAATTATTACAGCTGCGTGCTAACCATGAGGGAGCCAGCATGGCAGCCACACCAGTCACAGCACAAGCCTCCTCCTCCAAGAGGGCTCACAGTAAAACCACTTTAAACATATATTAAAAAAAAAAAAAAGTTGAAAGCTTGTAGTAATTTGATTAAATTTTTCATTGTCTTACTAACCTCTATACAATGCTGTTGTTTTATGTTTTTTGTTTTTTTAACTGGGAGTCCCTTAAAACACCATTTAGCCAGATGCTGGCCTACCTTGCATCATTTTCTCAGAGTTTTTTCTCACAAGGGGATATGAAGGATCCAATTTTAATTTGAAAAGTCTCCGCCTTTTTTCCAGTTCCTCTCCTAAAAGAATTTCGTAAAAGGAAGTTGTAAAACAGTCCGGAGAGCTTCCCCCCCCTGCAGATTATGCTAATAAAGCAACAGTGTAGGCAGCAAAGGCCTTCGTACAGTTTCTGCAACGTATGCTAACTACCCTGAGAAAACAATTACCACATCTCAACACTTCACTGACTACTACTAATTGTTTCTCACACACGGGAAGAATGCACAAGAAAACATGCAATTCAAAAATTTAATGTTGAAACAGGCAGTAAGAATGAGAAGTCCACTCCCTAGGAGGAGCAACTGTACACAAAATAAATAAGTTACAGTTTAAACAAAAGCACAACTGGCTTTTTAAAGTGCATTTGTGTAAGGCCTTTAGCCTGCGAACTCCATTGGCTCAATGTAAGGAAAAAAAAGTCAGCCACATGTGTTTAAGAATGAACAGGGACTGGCTCAGCTCTGAATACACTACCAGCTTCATCGCCTCAGGCCGGCCGTGTTTCACATGGAGCCAAATCACAGCCAGGTTCTTTCTCTGCCTCACATACAGCAGAGAGAGAGAGAAGTGTCTGACACTGGCAGCTACAGTGGACTATCACTCCAACTCCAGGCTCATTCCTCAAAAGCTCTGTGTCGGATCATTTAGTCTGGGCAGTATTTTTCTGGACAGTAAAAAACCCACAAGTTACTGTTACTCAGTATGTTTACACCCTGTGCACAATAGTTTTGCATACAAAGTCTGGTCAAGTTGTCAGCAATAACATAACCAGTAAAAAATAGAAAGGACCATTGTTTACAGTCTTGCTACCTAGTCATGTCCACTTATTTTACACTTATTTTTACAGAACAGTTTTATGCTCGCTTGTTTTGAAATACAAGGGAAATAAACAGATCTACTGTGCAATAAAATTAAACAGGTACATCATGCTGTCCTTCATCCAAGTGAAAACACAGTAAGACTCAAGTGGTTACTTCTGGACAGTGAACTGCAGTTCAGGGTGCTGCCCTGCTCAAGTACAAGTTGAGAGTTACAGCTAAAAGGTTGTCTCTGCACAAACATTAAGCCAGATCTGTCCCACTGGAGAAAAGGCAAGCTGAAAGCTTATTTCATATGCCGAGAGTTCCATTTCCAAATGAAAATATTTGTTCTACAAGTCACATCCTAGAACTGTTGGAAGAGGGTTTATTGGATTATTTTTTTTTTTGGTCATTACTCTTTTCCCATCTGCCACTGTTCATTTCAGCAACTCCTTGCTTCTACAGGCATGCAGAATGCCACCTGACCCATCCTCCTCTCACAATGCCTTGGACTGGCCTAGACATGCCAGTGTTAAAACACCCCAGGTCTCAATCTCAGGAGCAGCGCTTGGCTCTGCCGTCACACAGAAGTGACAGTCCTCACTTTGGCAGACAGAGCTTGCTTAAACCTTCTCTTCAGATCCTGCATGTTGGGCGATTTTGGCCGTGGAATAAGAGAGGTTCTCCTTCTCTCGGGGGTGCTGGTGGTTTGCTGCTTGCTGACTTCTCTGCAGAGGACGTGGAAGGCATTGAAGACATCGTTGTAGTTTTCACTGACAGATACTTCGTAGAAAGTACAGCCCAGCATGTTGGCCAGCTGAAGTCCATGCTGAGGCTCCACCTCTTTAACATGCAGGAGATCAGCTTTGTTTGCTACGATGACAACGGGGACGGTGTTTCCTGGGTGCAGCTGTCGAACGTGATGGTAAAGGTGACTGAGGAGTTCATAGCTCTTATAATCTGTGATGGAGAAGACAATCACCAGGGCGTCTGCCCAGCGAATGCATCGGTTCAACTGCTCGTTACAATCCAGACTGTGCTCATGGATCTGAAAAACGAGTGGTCTCAAATTAGAGAGTTGAAGTAGCAAAAGACTGAAGGAACCTGTCTTTAAGAGTCTGTAAAGCTAAACAGCATTTTACAGTTTCAGACACACATATCTGCATTTCACATTGTAAGTACAAACTTAATCAGAGAGTGGCAAATAAATACATATGTTGATTCAGCTGCAAAAAGCTGGAATTTAACACTGGAGTTTGCTACACTCCAATGGAAAATTGACCTGAGTAGTTCTGCATGCAGAGAAAGACTTTGTAGTTCCACAGAATGGGAAATTAACTGGCTAGACAGTAAGTCTGGGGAAGCGAAGATATGAGCTGGAAGCATTTAGACCTGGAGCACTGCCCAGTTCAGAAAGGCAAGAATCCAGCATTACTCAGGTCTATACATTCAAAACTTCAACTTGTAACATCCTAATGAGCACGGCCCCAGTACAACTGACTTAACTTTCTATCATACAAATTTATGAATAGTAGTCATGCCTTTTTCTTCTACATATGTACCATAATTTTTCCATCTAGTGTTCCTAATATACAGGAACAAGACACTTAAGTAATTCAGCCATCCCAAAGTAATGGGCCTCCAATGTACAGATGATTCACCGAAGCAGTGAGCTGTTTTTTTGCTACCAGTGTACTACAGACACCAACACATCTGGCTTGGCCAGTTAAAAGCCAAGTTGCTAGCTCTGCCTCCCACACTGACAGGGACAGCAAAGTGTTTTCCAGGAAGACCAGAAGATGCTGCACACAGAGGGATGCGTGCCCACAGACTGAGCTGCTCTGGTGACCCGCGCAGCTGTGCCTAACTCACCTGAACTCCTGGGGTGTCCTGCACTTGGATCGCCAACATCTCCCCATCTATCTGGATGTGCCTGCTGTAGAGGTTACCTGGCGAGAACACCGACAGGTTCACAAGGACAGTCACAAACACCACAGGCAAGTGATGATTTTACTGCCCGTTAGTCAGACAGGGAGGGATGGAGCCTATTTACCAAGTGAGGGACCAACATTAAGACTTATTTTCCCCCTCCATTGTAATTCTGTTATTAGGAACCTGGGGTTTATGATGATTTATGGTATCGCTGGCAGCCTGAACTTTAACCCATCCTCATTTTGAAGCCTGGCATTTAGCATGGTGCAACCTGCAGCTCGGTCACCCCTCGGGGGCTGCCGTAACTCCCTACAGGTGAATGCTGAGGGAAAGCTGCGTGCTCAGCACTGCTGCCCTTCCGAGAGGGTTACTTACAACTCCCAGATCTGGGGGGTTTCTTGGGCGTGTGTGTCCCCCCCAGGTGACACCCCCACCCCGCCACAAGCCCCTCCAGCAGCACCGCACCCACCTGCGTTCCTCTCGTAGTCCCCGATGAAGCGCCGCGTCAGGAACCGCACCACGAGCGCTGCGGGCAGGCACACACAGGCGTTAGCCGCGCTCCCCTTCCACCCTTCCTTCCTCCCCCTCCTCCTCCTCGCTCCCCCCTCACCTGTCTTGCCCACGCCGCTGCCCCCCACCACGGCGATCTTGACGAGGCGAGGCCGGGCGGCGGGGCCGTCCCCGCCGGGCGCGGCGCACTCGGCGATGCTGCACATGCCCTGCGTCAGGCGCATGGCGCTCCCCGCACCGCTCAGCACAGCCCCGCGCCCAGCCGCCGCCGCCGGCTCCGCTTTTCCCGGCCCACGCCGGCTCCTCCCCGGCCCGGCCCCGGCCCCTCGCCGCCGGCGGCCACTCACAGGGAACCGCCGGCCCCTCCAGAGCCGGCCCCCTTCGCCTCGGCACGCCCCTCGCCGTGAGGGAGGCTCCGAGGGTGCCACCAGCGGCAACTTCGCCGCCCGCCCAGGCTGGCATGAAATGGCGGCGCCGCAGCCTCCGTTCGTTTTTCTCCCTGTCAGGGCGTGTAAAGCCCGCTGCCCCACGCCTCTGGTCATCCCTCAGGAGCTTCCCCAGCCTCCCACCCCTGCCCTGGGCAGAGGGTGTGAAAGCTCAGCCCAGCAGGAGCTGATGGCACCAGCTGGGGAGGCTGCTGAGAGATGAGACATAGGAGATGACTCCTCTCCTGAGAGGGCTTCAGCTGGGCCAGCTCAGTTCAGCTGCAAGGCACAGAAATAGTGCGGGAAAAAAAGCAATTAAAGCACGATATGACAGTGGTTAAAGAAACAACAGAAGATGATAGTGAATAAGGAAAAATATAAGTGAGAAGTGGGTGGGAAACAGGACAGTGCCAGCCTGGAAGCAGGGAGTGGTTGACCACCTGAGGTACTCACTGGCCGTAGAGAGGGTCCAGAGCAACAAACTGGAGGAGTTAAACCTGCCCACGTGTGAGGCAAAGCCTGGCTGGAGGGAGGACAAAATCACAGTCTGTATTGATAAAAGATGGACCCCACAGCAAAGGTCACCAAATAACAGTGCTAATTTTGCAAAAAGAAAACACACCCAACACGCTTGGCTCGAAACTACGGCAGGGAAAGTGTTAAAAGACTCAGGGTGTAACTGGGACTCTATGGGAGGCATTGGCCAAAGACACTCACTGTCACAGCAGACATTCATGCAGAGCTTTCTGTGAGCTGTAAAGTTACATTTGCATTTGGGAAAAGATATCTTGAATATAATGAAGCAAATTGCTGCTCCCTCGGTAGCTGCCTTCATGGATATAAATGTTTGAGCAGACACTATGAATAGCAGGTTGGGCTGGATGCAGCAGAGGGATGGATCTCCTTGCCAGCCACCAGAACAAGAAGGGATGGTGGTGTTTTAGGTTTGTAACTAGCAGCAAGGCCGCCAAGGTCATAGAAAAAATAAAAATGCTTGATAGATTTCATGGAGATGCAGTTTAAAATAAATGGATGGGTAAAAAATAGGTCTAAAAAAAGGCATTCTAAATCAAACGGGAAAGGAGTCAGAGACAAAGTCATTAGGAAAAAAAATCAAAAGGGCTGACAGACTCAAAGACTCGAATATAAAGGAAACACTGGACTTCTTTACGCCAGAGCAGCAGAAATGATGTGCACGTTGTACCTTATGCAAAGGGGAAAGGTTTCACAGAAGATCTCTTGACAGCTTGGTAACTAAGGTCACTGGAAAGCCTACAGGTAGTCGTGAGGAAGAATGCTCACCTGAGAGTTTTGTCTTCAAGATGGGGAAATACAGAAGGTAAGCAATGACAGATCGAAGCAGTTATTTCAACCTGGGAAAAAGAAACAGGGTTGCCATGCAGTGAGAAGGAAAGAATACTGAAAGATATGGGACTAAACGGGATAAAATGAAACATGGGATTACATGAAATGCTGCTTCGGAACAATAACATTCCATGATACAACTTTGCTTCCCTTTTATTTAAAGAAAGGAAACGTGTTAGATCTATTCCGTTTGGGTTCAATAATACCTGACAGTGTCCAGACAGGAAACGGTTGTTTAAACAGAAGAATGTGGGACCGGGAGACAATGACAGAGAAGTGTTTTGTATGGGAAGTGGCACACTGGGGGAAAGCTGCTCTGTAGGATTCATCGAGACCTCTGTCTTCCTCCGTATTTTCATTATAATGCTGTCCTCCAGAACATGAATGTGCTAATGAAGCCTACCGTGGGCAGAGCTGGGGGTCATCATCAGTTCAAACAAGGGTGGGAATAATACATTGGAGAAATTGGATGCCTCTTAGAACTAGATTAATGAAAATATAATTAAATTTGATAACATTCATAGCTTGCAGAGATTAATCACAAAAATTTCTTCCATCAACTATGAGATCAGCACTTGGAAAAGAAAGACTAGTTAATCACAAGATGAGTGGGAGCCATGTAAACAGGCAAATATAAACCCAGTTATGTCAAATAAGTTCTTTCAGAAAATATCTGAAATAAGAGGTGTGATTTTGTCACCCAGTCTCAAGTGCATTCAGTTTTGTAAGACAAGGAAAGTGGGGCTTGGGGAAGGAGGACCCAAGAAAGCCTACTTAAGACCAAGGGCCAACATCTGCATGAGAACAAGTGAGTAGAAACTCATTTCTGCAGAGTAGCGAAACACTACATCAGCCCTCTAACAAGAGTAGCAAGAGCAAAATCAAACCTAATCTCTTTGAAATTGGGACAGAGTTTATGTAAGGGATTATAAAATGTGGTTGACTGCAGGGGCAATGAGATTGGATGGTAGAGAGGTCCCTTCCTGGGGCCTACAGAGAATCCTCTAATGCCAATACGTAAATGAATATTTGGGTCTACACATAACCATGTGTGCAGCAGTGATGTCTCATGCATAAAGAGGCATGGTAGAAGGGGAAATCTGAAAGGGTGATGAAAATGAGACGCCGCCGTGATAAACTGTGAGCATGTCAACGCTATGCTCCATTTTATGGAGGAGATGATTAATTAGAGACAAGCTGAAAGTGCCAAAGTAAGCAGAGAATGGGATCTTCCCACCCTGTCTCAGAACAACAAAAAGCAAGACCGAGAGGCAAAACTTCTGGAAAAGCTGGGATACAAAACATATTTTTGTAAAATATGTAATTGAGCTCTGAATGAATTGTTATGGGAAGGTACTTGGATAAAAATAAGATTAGCAATATACCAAGAAGTATATTTATAGATTATGAGAAAATGCTGTTTTACAATATTTTATGCTAGCTTAAAATCTGTAAGCAGCAGTAAATTACTTTCCTCAACTTTTGAACCAGGCTCTTTAGCACTGGGGACCTGATGGAATTCTAGTACAGCAGAGACATGCGTCCTCATCCATCAGTCTTTTAAATTCAGTTCAATTCCTATTAAATTTAATTAAATACTACAATTTAATTCTTTATCTTTAATGAAGTTTAATTCTTACGTCTTCCTTGAAGCTATGCAAAGAGACTGCTGCCAGAGGCAAGGTCTTAGCCTGGTGGTGACAGGTCAGAGCTGGAGTGACGGCACACTTCCACAAGTTAGGGATGCATTTCTGTATATTATTTTGTGCCGCTGTTCAGTGAGTAAGTTTACGTGCAGCTTACATGTTTCAGAAAGGCATGAAGAAACTTACTTCATTGTCTAATTGGTAATTAAATTCTAACACGTCTTTAAAGAAACAAGTGGCCTGGACAAAATGTTCCAAAACACATGGCTGCTCATTCCAGATAAGTATTTGCTTTCCAAAGCACTATGATTTCTTTGGTTTTATAGGAGTAAATACAAGAAATATCCCCGTGCATGGCACAGTGCACATGTTCCAGGCTCACAAAATGCAGAGTGAAGGTGACCAAGCCCTGTGGAAAGCCCAGAAAAACGAGGCTTACCCACTGTGCAGGCACAGCGCTCCATCACATCACCTTCCACGAGCAGAACAAAGGAGGGAGGGAGCAGAGATATTAAAAGAAACTGCATAAACAGGAAAATGACTTCTTGCTGCACTGGGAAAGATCATCTGGCCGAGAGGGAGATAGGATCTTCATTCCAGGGCAGAGAAAGTGGGGGAAGGGAGGGACGCCCGCCAGCACCCTCACCTACCCACACGCCCCACGCCGTTTCTATAGCAGCACAAGAGCAGACATTTTTCTCTTTCCACAAGAAAGCCTGACTAATGTTCTGCAATTATATTAGTCTGCATTTTAATCAGATTTTATCTGCTCTTGAGCTTGCATTTCTTTTTTTTCCTCATTTCCTCCTTATGTAATGCTCCCAAACTCTCATCCAAGAGCTGAAAAGCTAAAGGCTTTCTTCTCCATTTGGGGCTGCCCATCTGCTACCAGTATTATTTTTTTTTTGCGTGTGCTGGTTTGTGCCCCCACAGTATGAGCAGCCGATCTGCACACAGAGTGCTGGTTTGATCTGAAAAGGGAGGGGAAAAGCCCTGCTGACGGAATCTCTTGAATTAATACAAGCCCTAATGCTTCATTCAAAAATATACATGGGAACGCTTGGCAGAATTTTTGTTGGCCATTTTAGGAATGCCTTGGGGTCTATATTAAGCCATCTAAAAACCTGTGGCAGCCTAAAAACCTGTGACACCATCTGCAAGCCCATCCTTTAGCTCAGTGGACTCATCCCACAGAAGTCACGTCCCTAAAGCTGTGGAGAGGGAAGGCAGTGCTCCAGCAGCCACCTCTCCAGACCTTGGTTGTCACCCTCAGGCTGGGAGCAACTGGCCCCGAGCATTGGACATGGACTGGGCTGGCCTCCTGCAGAAGATAGGAAATCATCTAGAAAGATATGGAAAGCTTTTCATTTCGGATACAATGGTGTTAGCAAGAAGGATGTATATTCGAGTCATGCCTACAGTCTACAGCAGAGTTAAGACAAGTGAATGTGTAGGTTGCAAAGTCAAAGGCAGAAAATATAGGAGATGCCGGAAATCAGATTGCCTGGGCAACCTGAACTCATCCTCCCACATGCACATGCATGTTGTTACAGCCTTAATTGCACAACGTCGAGCCGTTGCACCGTCTCCTGTCACACTGGCAGCCTGCCTCCTGTTTGCCCGTGGGAACAGAGCACCGAAATATACTTGAAGATCTGGTTGTTATTCAGCATCTCTTTTAAATCCCCTCTTCATCAGCCTGTGGCGCAACGTGTGAAGTAATTACTAACTCCTCCCTAGGCTCATCATGGTGTACAGCAAAGTTAGGAGAGGGAAGCTCAAGCTTTAAGGGGACTTGGCTGCAGAAGTCACGTATGCCACTTAAAACCCTGACTGTTGCTGCCTCCTCTTGAGCCACCTAAATGCTCCATGTCCTAAATCTCCATATTCTGCTTCACCTGAGGCCAGAGCCCGTGGGTGATGCTTTGTGAGGGATGTGTTTTAGGGTATTTGAATGAGCAAGCACTGATGCCTATGAGGCAGCCTGAAATAATTTTTATCCATCAAAGTTTCAGAATAGTCATTAGCATCCAGACAATTATCACACAGGCAATTGCCTGCAGATAGGCAGCCAAACGTTGTCAAAGAAGTGGCATTCATTTTTATTAGCAAAAAAAATGAGACTTTGGAGCTACTGCAACACCCAGCATTTTAATAACAATCCATTTTTCAACAATGCACTGCCAGGATGGCTAAACATGCATGAGGATTAAACACAGGAAGCTTAAGAGCAGACTCTGTCAGCTCTGTTTGTTTTCTATAAATCCCTTTGTGATTATGATGAACGGCACCATAACAGTGAAGGGTAATTTAGTGTTATTGTATAGATGACTCATGGAGTCTCTACGGTTTGACAAGAGCAGGGCTTTTTTTTTTTTTCTAAATAAAGCAGTCGGTCCAAAAATAGAAGTAACACTCAGAAGAATGCAGCTCCTGGAGGAATTACAAATTCCAACCACCAAAAGCACAGAGGTTGGTATGCTGGGGCATCTCTGCTGAGGATATTGTGTGAAAGCCATTAATGCTTCATCTGGAATGTAAATCTGGGCCGTCCAAATGGGATTTAAGTATTTCAAGGTAGGACTGCAGCTCCTGGCCGGAGCCAGTTTTAACCGGCTGTGCGATTTTCACGGTCAGTTTTATATTTGCTTTCCTGCTCAGAGCCCGGAGTTATTTGCCCTGCGCTACCTGCAGCGCTACGGCATGGTATGGCTGGAATGGCTCCCGAGGCTAGGAAGGAAATGGGGCCCTGGGCCTGCACCCGGCCAGCTCTCCTCCTCTCCTTACCCCTGGCAGGGCCTCTCTGGCCAGCGGGCTTCGGGGTAATTGCTCTGCTTGCAGACCCGAAGGTGACACGGCCACTGCAGTGGATTCAACTGCACGTTTTAGGGCTCAACACCGCCTTGTTAACAGGAAGAAAAGCACAGATTCCAGGCAGAAGGAAAGCAGTTTCACTTGTTTCTTGTGCTAGGCCAGATGGCTTTGTTTCCCAGGTTTTCTTTGCTCCCCAAAATATCCAGGGACTTTGAAAAGAAGTGCATTCGTTTGCCTGAAATACCCTGGAGATGGGTTTCTGCGCCTGAACTGCAACTTACCTTTCCCACAGGATGCCAATCCATTAGTCATGGGTTTTGTTTTTACAGTGAACAAATTAGAAAAATCTCCACTTAATGAAAAAGAAAAAAATAATAATAACAAAGAACCCCTTATTTTTCAGCTTCTGATATATTTAAAAACCAACAGAGCACAAGAATGAGGAAGAGGTGAGCTGGGAGCTGTAAATGGAGGCGCCCAGGATGGGCTGTGCCAGAAAGCACAGACACACCATAGGAGTTTTATCCAGCTGCCCACAATCACTTGTAAGTCAAGCCAGGTTGAAACTACACTGTCCAAAACAGACCCCACATATGATGGACCAAATCAGCTGAATGATGGCAGAGAAACTTCCCATCTAGTTCTGAGAGTCCCACTGCTACAGAACTGCAACCAACCAACCAACCAACCAAACCAGCAGCCAGAAAGTCTGGGGGAAAGGTGTGCTTCTTTACAGTTGATCTTGGAGAACAGACAAAAAGATTTTGTTTATTTGAGAAAGAATTCTGGTCAAAACTGACTTGTAACTCTAGATATTTCAGATTGCTGAAACGAATACGAAGAATCAGCAGCATTGTTCTTGGCATAAAAGGAAAGCTTGCTCAGAGCATGTCGAAGACTCTGTGTACTAAGTCAGGTTTAAGAGCAATTCCAGCTACAATCAACTGCTGAAAAATAATGTCAGTGTTGCAATTTAATACGTATTGTGCTTTTACTGAGTACCAGGAAAAGAACAGCTGTATCTGAAGGTCCAGCTACAAAGAGCAGTAATTCTCCCCCGTAGTTATTGTCAGCGTCTCTCCTGTATTACCATGGTCGTGGAGGTGAGGCTTTTGCACAACAATGTGTAGGAGATCTAGTCAAATGAGACGTACCTACATGCCACCTAGCTATAGGTGTACACACCAGCTGACCCTGCCTAGATTCACACATTCTCTCACTTCTTGGCCTCTAAAACAGCTGAAACGTCGCAAACTGATAACAGGAATTCTAAATGAGAAGGAGAAGAATTTTGCATTAATATTACATGCAGTCATGAATAAAATATTAACATGTAACCCGAATGTTTTCTACTTGTATCTGAGCAGTAACTGCAATCTCAGCTGTTTCAAAATATGTATTCTTTCCAAATACCAGAAGGCAGGCGTACATAAAAGATTCGTTCTCTTTTGGTGTATGAATCAGCCATGAAAGAACTGAGGTTGCAATTCATTCTCCCGTCTGCTCAGCAAGCAGCAGAACTACATCAGTACTGATCTGGGACAGATGATAATGTTATAATTAACCCTGAGATTAAAACTCCTGGAAAGAAAAAAAAAGTAAAAATGGTGCTCAGTAAAAATATTTTGGGAAAAAATGAAAAAAGAGCAAGTGACTGAGACTACAGTAGAGCATAATTTTCTCAAACTCTACTCTGCAGTATTTTCTAAACCAACATGTACATTTATTAATGAATGCCCCACTGTCTTTGACTAGCAAATCATTTGGCTGCTGCAGTAGAAGCCTTTGTTCAGAGTTATAATAATCAATTGCATTTACAGAAAGTTAACATTTTTTTTCAAGACTCTCTGGAAGCTGTATCTATGGCAATTGAGCTTAGGATTTTTTCCTAACGCTAGGACAGACTGTCCTTTAGCTGGCAAAGAAACAAAACGAAATGCAAGGATATTTTATTTATCATTTCTTATTCTTTAAAATGAAATACAAAGGCAAATTATGTGAGTCTTGCTTTGGGTTTCAGGCTTATAGTTGCGCTTGTACTTGAAGAATGCCCAACATTTTTTAGATAAAAACTTCACAAATACGAAAAGAAGACTGCAACGAATAGAAAATGGAAAACCAGTCCTGTAAAGGAAACAAATCACAGCTGGCACTTGGAATGGGAAGACAGAAAGATGCTGTGAGGAGGCAGGTTAAAAACCTCATGGTAGGACTCCAGAAAGCATATGGGCTGGAGGTGGAATGGGGAGAGCAGAAAAGGTGATAAACCTTTCCTTTTCGCTCACTTCAGCCCAGTCTCAGTGCATGTCCACAGCCACCGCTTACCGAAATCTTCAGGGCTATGTGGCTTTGGCTCAGGATTTCCAGGAGGCAAATGTCCCCCTAGATCTGGGGTGCCCAAAGTTGACTTGTTGGAGTGCCCAAAGCACAGCTCCCCCATCAGCAGCATCCCTCAGGCTTCGGGGCCTGTTCGTGCAATGTCTGCTCTCACCAGGGTTGTCTGTTTCTTTTTTTCCTGTGAGTTTGTCATCTTGCAAGCCTGGCATCTTGCTGGTGGCTCATAGGTGAAACTTGTGCCTTCAGGCGTGGCCTTGCTGGTGCTGTATAAGGAAATGGAGGCACTACGGGTGCACTGGACTGTCAAAACTCCCAAGGGGAGGCTGCCAGTGGGGGCGACAAGACTGGATACAGAATATGTACAATCTACATTTCATCACGTATTGCTGGAGGTCACGTACTTCGTGTCTAGAAAATGAAGCTGTTATTACAAGATGAAAGCCCATACGCTGTCAGGCTCGGTTTCGGCCGCGACGCAGGGCTGTGCTCGCAGGAGCCGGGTTGCTGTGAGGCAGCGAGGGACACGCTCTGAGGCACTGTGCGATCCGGCGAGAGCTTCTCGACTGGGTAGCAGTTGTTTTTCTTAGAGTCTCCACATGGCTTTGGTTCGCCTGCCAAATTCAGCTGACTTGTCCTGCCTTGCAGCCCTCTGGGAAGGCAGAGCAGGCCGAGCTGGCAGGCACAGCTCAGGCAACTCCTGTCCGCTCACGCGTACCTCAGCCCAACAGAGAGGTGAGGATATACAACATGTTTGAAGGAGATATGTGCCCTGTCATTACATACTAGTGGGCTATGTTTCACACTGGTTCTTGAGAGATTCAGAGTAAAATTAGTGGGGCAATGCCAAAAAAGGCCGAACAAGCCCTCTGATGCAAGAGCCATATGAACTCTTGGGCCAGGCCCGCTGCTCTGGGAGGTTCCTGCTGCTGACGTCTTTCTACACACTTACTACACACTACTGTATTCAGCCAGCTTTACCAAGAGGAAACAAAAATAATATTAGGAAAAAAAAAAAAAGTATAGCTAATTTCCTAATAGCAGAAAAATCAAGAAACCACATTATGCACAGTCCCAGAAGCTTATTTCCCTTTTCCCTTCCCCTCTCCTCTCCTTTCCCTTTCACCAAACCTGCTGCTAGGCACTGAAGTGTGTATGAATTGTGGACAGTGTGCACTTCCAAAATATACTCTGCTGCTCACCTAGTTATAAAGTATGTAGTTAGCCCTTTATGATGGACCACAAATACTGAAACATTCACGTAGTCGCTTGCTGTAATTTTCTCGTTCAAGTGCAGTGGTGGAAGTGCTGCCCATGACTACCTAGGTGTTGAAGGGCTCATCCAGAAAGCAGCAGACCTACCTTCAGAGCTGAACTGATTCAAAGCCCTATCTTGACCCCTCTAGGGATCCCTCCAGCCAGTGGACTGCATGCTTCCATGGAGACATGGCACTCCCTGCCTCTTCCCTCGGAGCAGAGTCTTGGAGCAGAAGAGAAACAAGCTTCAGAGGGCCAGAGAGAGAGAACAAGCAAGAAGCACCTCTGTAAGTAGTCCACAGCACTAAATATTCGGGTGGGGGGAGTAACAATCTGTACTTGTTTTTTATAAAATAGAGGTCTCAGTCTAACTTTACTTGACAACTATTGACATTTTCTATCTCCTAACTATAAGAGGAGTTTAAGTGATGTATACTCCCATCCCTGCTGTGAGAATAAATACCACAAACAGACCCCCTCTTGAAAAATTATAGGTTCCTCAAGTAAACTGATCCGATGGCTCTTGCTGTAATGCCATATCCCACCTGAGCAGAGATAAACTAATGACTCACCAATGCTTCTAGTTGGAAAGGTACAGGCTGTTTTCCTGTTGATGAAAGCAACCTCCCCTCTCTCACTGAAACACAGAGTAGAAGTAAGCCCGAGTCAACCTTTATTGCTGTGAGTCATGCACACTGTGGCAACTCTTCAGGCCTCCCAGTTACATCTCCAGCCCTCTTGTGCTGGGTGAAATAAGGGACAGTCAGGAAAACAGGGAACTTCCCAGGTCAGTCCTGTTCTCTGACTCTTACAGTCACAGGTTAGCCAGCAGTGCTCTGAGCTGGGGCTCTAAAACTGCCAGCTCAGCAGCCTAAAAATAACCAGCTTGGGGGTGAATTTGCTAAGGTCATGGCCAAGTGCATGCATTTCGTGGCATTCATTTTCTACCCCCTGCTGGCTCTGCTTCTGAGAGCAGCAGGGGATAGAGAGTCACAATGGTCCAGAGCTCTGAGAGGGGAGTGAAGGTCAAGTTCAATTACCCCTTAATTGATAAGCATGGAGCCAACAGCTAGGATATGAAGCCAGGGCAACATGCCTGTGTGTGTCCTTCACCCCAGGCTGGCTGCTAATGCTGGCCTGCCTGCTAGAGATGTTTAATGCTGTAGGCTGATGCTTTGCCCTTCATTCTCATGTTTCTCCATCAGATTTTTCTCTTTAATTCATTTTTTCTGGGTATCTGGGGTTGCCTTTAGATGTTAACCAAGACACTCAAACCCTAGTTTTCCTTGTACCTAAAACCTGAGAAGTTACATCTTAAAGATCACTCGGTTAAACAAATTGAAGTTACACAGTTATAATATATATAATGAATGTCTTTCCAAACATCAGTGCCTACTCAGCACCTTAGAACCCAACATACAGAATAAGGTTTATGTCAGATCTTAAATGGAAATATAAAATGTTTTTAAAATCTGTATTCAGCAGAAAGAAATATTGCTCTCCAATAAAACTAAAAGTAAATGTTTTGCTTTCTATCTAGCTTTACAAGGACAGGCAACAATAAGGTGGATGATGTTTTAGAACTAACCTTTTGTCCTCGAAGACATACAGTGTAGTGTCAGGGGAATACAGAGGCAAAGAAAGGCAAAGGATAAATGAAAATTTTATCACTGAGCAGTTGCCGAGTTGCACGTTTTGAAGGTTTCTTCAGAAAGATTGCTTAATCAAAAACAATAAAGTAGGTTAAAAATCCCCACAAAGTCTCTAAACCACATTACAGGAACTAATGTGTTAACTCTGGCAGCCTGTTGAGGTTGAACTTGCAGGGCATGAAGTAGCCACACAATCCTTGGAGTTCACCATCTTTGTAGGTTAGGCCCATTATTGGTAATAATTCCTACTGTGTTTACAAGTTGGTTAATCACTACAGGACAGCTTGAATGCAACGGAGAACTGGGAGCTGGGGGAACTTATAAGACAAATTCCTGGCTGACAGTTAACAGATTTCAAAATGAACAAGCAGCAAAAGTAGGGAACGAGGTCAGGCTGCCCGGTCCAACTACCCTACTGACTTGCTGGGACAGGGAGAGGAACAAACATGCAGCACACAAGATACTAGGGCTGGTAAAGATTAGCAATACTTGTAACTTGCTATTAAAGTGCTTGGTAGCTGTTCTACCAACTTTGATGTCATACCGAAGTTTTAAAGCATATAAAGGAGGACTTTTTAGAGAAATGTGATCCCAAAGCCTCAGAAACTGCTCCCACATAAAAGAGAGAGGTAAAATAACATAGTAATGCTCCAGTTACAAAATGCTAGGAGGAAAATTACAGGCAATTTCAGTCCCGTTGCTATTTTCTTTACTGCTTTAAAGGAATGCAGTAGATTACCTGCATTAGACAGGCAGGCTTAGAAAATGGTTCTCTTTTACAGGCTGCTATAGTCTCAAAGACTTTAATGCCTTTGGAAATGTCTACACAGCAAAATAAAGGACATGAAATAGAATGGTAAACCTCAACAAGCTTTTATCTTGCTATTACAGATAACAAAAGCAGCAAAGGCATAGCAGGTAGGAAGGGCTTTCCACACCAGTATGTGTCTGTAACATCTGTACAGAGCCCCGGGGGGTTGTGTTTGGGTTGCTGGTTTGTGCTCCAGTCTGTGGCAGTCCATCCCGTGTTGTGGAGGCATGCTTTCCGTCTTACAGGCAGAACACACATGTAGACACCAATGGTAACAACGCCTAATTAGTGGAGCTCCCCCTCACCCAAATGAAAGCTGAACAGGTTGGGGTCAAACCCAATTTAATGCAAGAGCAAACAGTGTCACAGACAGTCGGCAGAGGCTTTGGTTTGCATAGCAGGTTCATTTCAACTGCTACCCAGAAAATGGGACCTGCTAAGAACTGTCTGCAGGGAAGAAACTTTTCAGACTGGTTCAGCTATTGCCTAACTTATTTTTAAACCTTCCCATTAACATTCTTAGCACTATTACTTGCACCATGGCAGGTGCTGCACGAATAAGGTAAAGCAAGAGGGGAATAATTCCCTAGTGTAAGGGAAGGATTGAGGTGGATGCCACTAATTTGGGTTACTGGTCACACATCCAGGCTCTGAACCAGAAAGCAGAGCACAAAATGGCATGGCAGTAAAACCAGAGGAGGCAGTTTGCTGTGTCCCTGCTTTGCCAGCCCAGTGGCTACCATATTAATTGGATTGGATTGGATTTCTTTGTTCTCCACTGAAAAGTAAACTGCTTCTGCTAGAAATCAAACCTACACACCTTTCTTCCATTTCTGACATATGACTTGTCCAAAGAAAAACCCAAAAACGTTGAGGCAAACATTGAAGACACTGATTTCTTTCCACTTTGTTTAGCTGAAAATGACCTGACCAGGAAAACAACTGCTAGTCTGATCTTGATCTTCCTTCTGTGACCTGCTAGTAAGACCATGTATGCATTGACTAGTGTTACTGGCTCAATGTGCAAATTTCCAGTGGAGTTGAGGAACACAAGAGAGAAGAGCTGTTTGCCATTGTGATGGCATGTTCAGCCTGTGGCTGTTTCAATGAAGAAATATCATACCAAGCTAACCCGGATGCTCGAATTGTGCATCCCTACCCCAAAGCTCTGGGTGGGTTAGTTTCACCAAGCGATAAGGTGCATGTTCATGATGGTGACAGACCCACCTTTAAGTCATGTCTGTGTAAGTCGGTCCCTTTCCATGAATGCAACACATAGACACGAATGGCTTTCCGTCAGTAACCTCACTGGTGTACATTTTCCTAAAGCAGGTAATGAAAAAACATGCCGCCTTCACAGCTGAGAAATCCCCTCATCTTTTCCCATTACAGAACAATAGCGGTAAGAGGGACCCAGACAGGTCACACAGCCCACCCTGCACCTCCCACCCCTGGCAGGAACAACTAAATTTAAACCATCTATCACAGGAACTGCTTACTCTACTTTTCGTGCTCACACATTCTTTTTAAGCCAACCGTAACCTTTCTCTTTCAATTAAAAGAGGATGGATGATAACTTTTTGCTCAATAGACTTCCTGCTGTTTCTCTCTTTTTATGCACTGGTTTTTGCCGGATATTTTTCAAAGTCAAATGCCCTCGCTAGAAGTCCGGGCACCTTGTTTTTGGAGCTGAAACTGCTGTTGGATTTCACTGCTGACTAAGGGGTGGAGACTGGAATTAATGTCATTTTTGTAAGAAAAGCATAGGCTTGCAGAAAGTTATGGGGAATAAATATATTATAGTGGGCTTGGAGACATGCATTATGTAGATGATAGATTTTATTTTTCTTGTTTAATAATTTCCTTCATTTTCTGGGATAGATTCTCAGCTTGTGTAAACAGTTTCACATACAAGTAGCCCATGCTGGCTTACACTAAGCACTAAGATGACAACCTTAATTTGAGCAACCTTAAGTAAGTGAGAATCCGCAGTATTTCTCTCTGGCTTCAGCTGCTCTGTACACCACGGTGTTCACCAAGAGGCAATATAAACCTGTGGCAATTCACAGATTTGTTTTCAATATGCAGGGCTGAGAAAACAGCAAAGATCCTCTTTCCATTGATGAAATAGAGATTTTACATACAAGATGCTCTGACTCAAAGGCTTATTTTGGCCAAAATGCTACACCCTGATGGAACACAGAAAAGTACAGACCACAAGAAATCAGCTTTGATGAGCAAATGGAACATGAACACAGTGATCACGTAATTACGTCCCTGTCATTCTGTGCTGCAAAGTCCAGGAAAACTCTTGCAGAATGAGAGCATGAATACAAAATAGCCATTTCTCATATTTCCAATGATGCAGAAAGAAGTAACAGCCTATCCATTTCCATTGCGCATTTTTTTAGTGTTCCTGAGCAGTGCTCGGATGGTAAACACTTAATAAAGGGGAGGGGGGGAGAGGAAGTCTCCTGCCCATTTTCTCTTCGCATGTATAAAACTAATTACTCTGCCTTAACAAGGGGAACTTTGTTCTCATATTTTCCAAGTTTCATTCCAACCCCTGCAGCTAATCATGACCACAGTCGCTGATAATGAGTAGTAAGTTGCTGGAGTCCTCCGAGCCTGATAGGTGCATTCCAGCCTGCATGGTGGAGCTGTGCTTCTCTATACGTTATTGTTCACAGATGGTAGCTGTCAAACCCTGTCAGCTTCATATACACATTCGGAGAGTCACATCCGCATTCCTGGAATTTATGACTGCACAGCCCTCACCTTCTAAGGCCCTTAATTCAATAACATGTCACGTCCCTTCAGTCTCACCCTGCTCTAAAATACTTTCACCCACTTACAGGCCTTCCATTTAGGAAAAAAACCTACTGAGTTATTACAATGTAAATATTTTAATAGAATAGGGGGGAAAGCCTATCAGGCTTTAAAACAGCCCCATTATTACATTGAGATTGATGATCAGGAGCTAATGGAGCATTTGCTTTAAAAGTTTATTTAACTACGGGGAAAGTGGCCATAGATGTGTGTGTGTGCTGACTGCCACATCGCTGAGCCGCTGGGTAACAGCACATAGCGGGGAGAGATGTGTGCAGGAGCTTCAGCTCCCAAAGGGTTAGTGCTTAGTTCAGCTTCAGCTAATATCTAAACCCCTTGCAAACTGAAAATGTGTATTAATGATTTCAATTTCTTCTTAAAAGCATTTAGTTTGGATGAATTCATATTGCACTCTGAAGACGGAAGTCGGAGCACCCTGCCAATAGGAGCGTGAATGAAAAAGGAGAAACTTCCTCCTTTGTCCAGAATGAGTAGTGCGAATAAGTAAACAGAGCAAACAAGGCATAAAAAGTAAATAAAAGGCAGATTAATTTATTTATTTTTTCTTTCAAAGATGTTTCTAGTAACCCAGACAGAGAACATGCTTGCTGAATGCACTCCCCTTTCCTGCTGGAGTCCCCTAACCAAGCTGCTGCTGGCTTAGGGCAGGCAATCTGCAGAGGCACCTTCCCAGAGTTTTTGCTTTTGCAGATCAGCTCCCAGTGTAAATCAGGACAGCCTCACCCTCAGGCTGTGATCATCATTACTTGTACCCAGTCACCTCTTGGTTGTGACCCTGTCCTCTGCAGAAAGAGCATTTATGCTGAAGTGCACAGACCAGAGACAAAAGCTGACCTAAAGCTGCAGTAGACAGGGGCAAACACCCACCTGGCGGTGAACGTTCACTAAAAGGTGAACTGGAAACACTTTTTAAGCAGAGAAAACTCAACCTGCCCACTGAGCAGAGATCAGAAAATAAAATTATATGTAAATTATACATACACAACTCTCCCCATCCCACTGTGTTCTTATAGACAGGCCCTTACTGGAAGGCATTTTTTCCCTCCAGTTTCACCTCTCCCACAACCAGGAGCACCCAGACATTGCCCTGCTGCCACCCGTGTAAGTGACTTGGCAGGAGCTCACCGTGTGTCACCAGTAACTCAGCAGAAACTCTAGCTATGTTGAAAATCAAGGTCATCTCGTGCCACAAACTGACTGGAGCAAGTTTTCCTCCTACACGTCTTTCAGGCTAAAGTCACCCAGTTTGCTGCCATGAGCCATGCGGTAGGACAGAGCTGGTCCTGGAGAAACACTTCAGTCACACACCACATCCCGGTAAGAGGAGAGCTCTGAGTAACCTGATAGGGGTCACTCTGAAGGCGAGAGGCGATGCTGGAGTCTCCCCTCCCTCATTAACCTTTTTAAAACAACCCCGAGACTCTTCTCGGTGTCCCTGGTGGGAAGTGGTGCCACCACCGAGGGCATGCAGCACACCCGCTATGTCACTTTTACGGCCAGCTCTGCTACGAGCATCACCGTGAACCCGCTGTTGTGGCAGTGATGTATGTGCCAGATGAAAGGTTTGTGAGCCCATAACTCATCCAGAGCTTGATCTTCTGGGACTGCCACAGCGGCGACCTTGAGATCCTCTCACAGTGGGGCTCTTTTAAAGGCTCCCCCACACGAGAGCGCATCCTGCCCAGGTGAAGGTGCAGCACGGGTCAGAGGCTGGTTCTTGAGAAATCTTGGGAATAACATTCCGAGATCATCATGTTCTGTTGTCTTCCCTTGCCTCCTGTAAAAGGGTAGCAGCTGAATCACTGCACAGTGGATGAAATGATACTTCGGTGCTAGCAGCAAGCAAGCAAATAGCGGCGCCAGGGATTTAACTCAAGCTGTGATTTTAAATCAGTACATTCTAAAAGAAAGCCTGATAAACCAAACACACCTGGGAATGTTAAAAAAAAAAAAAAAAAAAAAAAAGGAACAAAAATGCAACTACCCCATTAGTAAAACATTAACAAGGTGAAGAATGTTTTCTAGGAGTAGCTAGGCTGTGATTTCCAAGGTTCCCTCTGTGCCACAGGTCTTCTGTGTAACTGGGCAAGTTGTGCGCAGCCTGCCTCTATCTCAGGAGAGATTGATACATACAAGACTCCTGAACTATTCAGATATCACAGTAAAAGTGGCTGCAAAAAGGGCTGCGTTATCACAGGTCTGGACTCAAGTCAGGAAAACCTCTTCAGTCAGGAAAGCACTTCAGGTCACCAGGAGATATGTCCACTCGTGGTGACGCTTCCCCTGGGCTCTGCTCTTTGTCTCTCCAGAGGGCAGAGGCAGAAGGTTGTGTGAGAGCTATTCAGTAGCAGTTTATCTGCTTTTAAATTATTGGAAGGGGAAAAAAGCAATGTATAGGCTCTGGATTTTTAAAAAATAAGGTCTCATGTATAGGTTTTTTCTGTGCCAAGACAGCATTTCAGTCTGCTCTGCATAGTCGAGTGCTGCAGGGCATACAAGGGAGGAGAATTACACACAACTTGCTAACAGAGCCATTTCACATCGCTAGATTTGGCTCCTTGCTGATTTCCTGATAACCACTCAGCTCGAGCTATACAGGACGTCTGAGAAAAATAACCTCAAGGAATGATCTAGTCTTCCTAAGAAGATCTGTCTGCATCAGCCAGCCATCTGAGTGGAGGCAGCCAGGGATATCAGCTTCCCTTTCAGGTGTGTCGGTCTGTCGCCGGGGGCATCTGATGAATTAGGAGAGTGAGGAGCCGCAGTTAGCGCTGGTAGTGCTTCAGTCCCACCGCCCTGCAGGGGCCAAACTGCTGGTCAGCGTGGTGCTGGGGCAGGAAAAGCACTTCTCTTAGTGTGTTTTATTTACATATCTCACCAAAAGGCAGGCGTGTACAGAACACAGGGAATGTGGCTCCGACCTCAGCCAATAGCTTAAGTGTTAATGCATAACGAGTAATTACAACCCATACCCAGAAGAAAGTAACAGGAAAAAAAATAGTTTTGAAAGGCTGGTTGTATTTTTTTCCTAAATTTTCAAAATGGGAAAGCTGTTACTGCAGTCATGAGAAGAAAAAAGTCATCCTCAGTGACTTGCTTTGGATGAAGGATGGGAACTTCCCCCCCCCTTCATCCCAATCAGCCTCTGTGGCAGGACAAGGAAGCTCACGCTGTACTTGTGCTGGGAACAAAAGGAACAGTTCTTGTCTCTAGTGCTGACGACCTAATACCATTCACAAGTACTGCCAATTTCAATCAGGAAGGTGAAAAAGGTACAAGCAGCATGGGCAGTTCGACTGAATTGATACGCCTATTGAAAAGGGCCCCTGGCACCCCGAGCTTGCACGCAGCCGGCCGGGACAGCAGATCACTGGGGACAGTCTGGCAGAGCAGGCATCCTTCATTCAGTTTAGCAAGCAAGATTTTTGTCTTCCACCTAGGCGTTACAGCAACAAGCATCCCTCGGTATTATTTTTAAATACAAGTGTAATTCGAACACTGCCAAGCCAATTAGATGGTTACCAGAAAGGTCACGAGCATCCTCAAGAATAGTGCAAATTGACCCATTTTCTGGTAACAAAAAGCCTTAGAGGTATGACTTTCTGGCACTTTGCATTCATTCATTTTCATCCCTCAGTGTTTTGCTATCGGCTGAAAATCATCTCAAGTGTTAGTTACACTGTGGTGCTGTTAAGTACCTTGCTCTCAGGCTGGAACAAGAAGGAAAGCTTGATAATGTTCTTCCCATTTACTTGCTAAAAGTTGAATATGTAGAAAAAAAAAAAAAGAAGAGGATAGGCCAGTACAGTCTTGAATACAGGTGGTGAAAGATTAAAGCCTAATGGTTTCAAAACCCCTTTAAAAATCATTCTGAGAACAAAACGTGCTTGCTTTCCTCACTATGCTGAGATTAAATGAGTACAAAACAGTGCACAGGCTGCCTGTCTCTGTAATAAAAGACACCAGGCTCTGCAATAGATCTGCAGTAATTCTAAAACGAGATTGATATGGTTATTATTAACAACCATTTAGCAAACGTCTCAGCTATCAGGGTGGGATTGTGGGTTTTTTGTTGTTTTTGAGTTACAAAATAAAGGCAGAGAGGAAGAAGCCACTGCTCTTCTCTCCAATCCCATCCAAACAACTTCACATTCCTTCAGCGCTGCCTGTTAACCCTTCGCTGGCTTTAGTGGTGGGTTCAGATCCTACAAGGGCTCACGGAGACCTTGGTGCAGCTCTCGGGATAATTTTCTTTCATTGTCCCTTTGCTTTGTGTAAGGCTGAGATTTTCAAAACTGAAATACACAAAGCTTAGTTTTCAAAAAGAAGTTTTATAACAACTTATTTTTCCCTTAGTTGATGATACAATGCAGTGTTTTTCAGCAGCATATGCTTTTCAGCATTTCACCCCTTGTTCAATCTTTTTTTCCTCTTTTCAAGCTAACCCATGATTTCACTTGAACAAGGCAAGTGATTGGATTATACCCAGTATCCTGGTTTTGATATGCTAATATTTCCTTCACAAGACAAAAAGCCTTTTTGTTGTGATTAATTAGATTTCAGAAACTTATATAAGACATTTTGCTTGAATCTTATCAGTCCTGGGACTAAAGGGAGTTCCTTTTCATGTTGCTCTGAATCAGGGTAAACTTGCTATAAGCTCTCACTTGGTAAAAAGCAGTTCTGTGACTCTATGCAGAGGATCTAAGATGCTCCTCATAAATGGGACACGAATATATATTGAAATAAAATAGCACTTTTGTCTTTGGACAGCTAAGGTGTTTGGCAGTTGTACAGTGGGTACCATGAGGCAATGGATAACACATTATTATTATACAATTCATTTTCTCAATGCCGTAAAATCCATTATTTATAGAAGTATGATAATAAGGAGACGTATTTGCTCCTAATTCCAGCTACTTAAAACAGTTGCAGAATATCGTAATTATTGGTGTGATAAAATCATTAATGCTAAAAGTTCCACACTGCTGCTGGATGCCCAGCACTATGGAAAATCAAGTCCCGTAGGACATATCCAGGCTCCTATAGCATAATACCCCCCACAAAATTAGGTCTAACCAGATTGGCTTGCTTCCTGCAAGGAGTGTAAATGCAATTTTACCATGTTCCCTGTGGGCTTATTTTCTGTGTTTCTCTGTGCTACTCCAACAAGGGCTGATTCTGTATAAATTACAGTCGACTCTTTTTTACATTGCAGTTATCACATCCCTCTAGGCTCATTTGTAGCTCCTGGAGAGAACAGGAACTGAATTCCTGAATGAGGGCACTGTGCCCTATCTTGCCATGCAGCTGGCTGGCTGCAAACCTCCATGGGTAGGTGAAGTGTAGGGAAGCCCCATCCATTCCCATTACCTCCCTCTTCACCCCCAGCTCTTTCCTGAAGCCATAATGCCCTACAGAAGCTGAGCTGGCTGGGACCTCCAACAGAGGTCCGTATTACCCTTGTTTTTTGTTTTGCTTTTAGCTGAATTAACAGCAAGTACC
Organism: Anas platyrhynchos; assembly: GCF_047663525.1. Taxonomy (NCBI): domain Eukaryota; kingdom Metazoa; phylum Chordata; class Aves; order Anseriformes; family Anatidae; genus Anas; species Anas platyrhynchos. Next base: position 52,362,916 of record NC_092590.1, read on the forward strand.
TAAATGAAAAAAATTTTACTGGACAAGCTGCCTGCAAACAAATTTAGAGAGGAAAGATTACCTAAGATTAAAAAATCAGATGAGCTTTTAAAGCAACATTACTGAGTTGCTATGTAACATACTTCATCATATGCCGTGTGTTTCGGGCACATTTTTAGCAGGTTATGATTGTGAACAAAGTATGTCAGCCTCCTAGGCTATCCATCTACAGACACTGATAACCAATGACTGGTATTGAATATCCCACCTCTTGCTACGTTATAGATCAGAAACGTGAAGTGTGTGAAATGCTTCTGATTTTTATATATATATATATATATATATATATATATGCTATCAAACAAGAAGAAAGACTAGCTTAGCTTCAATGCAGACAAGGCATACTGAGATTTACAAAATGCCTGCACTTTGCTCTGTCTTTGACAATTTCATATCTGCTCTGGGTAAATTTTGATCACAATTCCCATATTGACTTTGATTTTGTGACTTGCCATATGGCAGTAACTTAAATTGCCCTGCCACCTGAAGTTATTAAGGAACACCAGCGGTTTTGCTTTTAGTAACCATCAGTAGCTTTTCAAAAGTATTAAGCACTGGACAAGCTTTGCTCTTTCAACATCAACAATAACACTAATTTCAAAAAGACTGGAAAAAATCCAATTCTGGATACTTCTGAAATGCCCTACCCTAAAAATCTTTACTTTAGATCACTTCAAAACATGCAGTTTATAGAATCTACCATGAGAAATTCTGCCAGAGTGGATCTGAAATGCAGCTGTGAATACAAGCAAACAGATGATCCATTTTATATTCTTACTTGAAGCTTTGAAAGCTGACAACTAAAAATAATTTACTTGCAAGGAAAAAAAATCTTCTCCATCCCCTTTTCAATACATGAAATATTCACCTCTGATTTATTTTTCCTTGAGAAAACGGCAGCAGCATTTTGCATGTTGTATTCTGTACAAAACCTTCTCAAGCTGTGCAACTTGTACTCGGATGTCAGGGCAGTAAAAATATATAAACTACAGAAGTCCAGCAGAATAAAAAATCAGAACAAAGGTGTTTAAAACACAGGCTGTAACTACTTCAGAGATGCTGATTACAAGGGACTTTTTTTCTCTGTTCCCAAGATATAGGGAAGATGAAAAATAACCTTCTTAAGGCAGACTTGGTAATAGCACTATTACTTTAAGTAAAAACAAGAGGTGGTGAAATGGCAATAAGTCACTGATACTCAGAATTTACCTGCAGAAGCCATGGAGGAAGAACAGATCGCTTTTATGGAAGAATAAAGATCATGATTCTTAAAGAGAAAACCAAAGGTAAACTGTATGAGTCAAGCTGGAAGCTTATGACACCCTGCTGAACAAGAGCAGAAATGAGTTCAGGTCAGCAGCATGACGGTAAGTGAGAAATGGTATAAATAACCTGACTTTATGTAACCAACACCCTTCAGGCCATGCCAGGACACCTGGTAGCCCAACACAGAGCAGGGCTAGCAGGGTGCTGAGACAACACACAAGCACAACTGAGGACAGGACCTCAAATCATGCCAGACATCAGTCTCAAAGCCACTTAGATGTCATCCAGGTAAATCACAGTGTGATGGAGGAGCTGCTACAGAGATCTGTCAATGAGGTCTTCAAATCTAAGAAAAATGAAACCGTGAGAGCTTTCTTTAAAAATTCAATGGTAGTACCCTTCTTCTCTTTCCACATAAAATAGGGTTAGATGGCAGCTGTTACTCACTACATAATGCTGTACCTGCATGCAGTTCATGAAGTGAGAGCAGCTCGGTAACTCAGAGCATTGTGAAGCAGTGAGAGATGTGTGGGCTATTTGAGAGGGTATTTCTTCCCTGTTTTTCTTTACCCCTTTATTTTATATCCAGAACATACCAATAACACGCAGAGAGAGCACTGGTCTGATAACTGGAGCTGCAAACAATTAGTAGTCATAACTTAAGAAGGAAAACCATCAACCTCTCTCTAAATGCCATAAAAAAGAACACTTGAGTTCTCAGTGTTTTGTGATAAATTCTCGGTATGCTTTCTTTTTAGCAATTTCCAAAGAAAGTGAGAAAATAGTTCAAGGAAAGAGTTTATAAAAATATTGGACTACAGATTATGTAGTGCGTAAGCCAGGTGGTGCTGAATTTGTTACAGAATTACAACAACAGCAATCATCAGTTTTCTCTTCCTGCTCACCTCAAAAACATGCATCCTCCCAGGCACAAGAAGAAAAAAAATGATGGTTTTGGTGATTTGAAAAATCTGTTCAACACTGTCAGAAATTTTAAGCATTAATCAGAGTTGTCTGGATAGCTACAAGGCAGAGTAGATATTTTCCCCTATCTTAAAGTTAGATTTTTGTTTAGCCCCTCTAATTTTGTATCTTTAGTGTTTATTAAAATCTGTTACTTCACCGTATTCTCAGTCAATTCAAGGTAGCTTTTTGTTTGCCATTTCTGAGAAACGGTAACAACAAACCTCTGATACTATGGTAAGTCTATTGAGCGTTCCTAAATTGGTTGAAGGAAGGAAGCTCCATGATGAGCAAAAATTACAGCTCCTGCAGAGGAAAATTGGAGCCTGAGAAGAACGAGAGACTTGGTGTAGAGCTTAATAGAACCAATCTGTAGGAGTACCTATATTTCTGCCTCCTGCTTTGACTCACAGTACATCGACATTCTGCAGAGTCTTATCTCAAGTCAGGTGAGAAGGCATGAAATACTTACCATGAGTCAAAAGAGATGCATCAATAGAACATTAATTTGAAAGAAAAAGCAGAGGTAACTATAAAATATATCACCCTGTTGTTTATTTGTGTGATTAGGAGAGCAGTTTCCTTTAACCACAAGATGTAGGAGATAGAGCATCACTCTCCAGGTCAGACCAAGAGCACAGACTGCACCTTCCTCCATCGGGGAGACTTCTCAGACTCAACGTGATGCAGAGGGAACCAGATCACATCTGCACCACTAAGAAGAAAGCACCTATAGTTAAGGTACCTGAAACAGGGGTGCTCTCCCTACAGCAAGTAGGGATGTAGCAGTATCTTTTTGAATATAGCCAAGTGTGACTTATGCCTTGCCATCAATTACAGGTAGACAAGGACTGCTGTAGAGTCAGCTAAAAGGATTCCATAAAGCCTTTTCTAACCAGTTGATACTCAGCTCCGATATATTCATCATGCAGCACGATGAGCAGCAATGACTTGAATCCAGGACACATTTAATCTCTTATAGTTCTTAAGGTTGCCTTTTAATCATTTTCACTTTACTATTATTGTAGAAACACATGATGGAGTTAAAACATTTCTATTACATATATGAGATCTGTCATTGTACTTCCCCCCCTCTTTCTAGCTTTTCTTGATAGCAGGTGTGCATCTAGATTGAAGACCAGATTTTGTGCAGTGCAGCAGCACAGATGCTGGTTTGTTTCTTTTTAATGTTGTTTCTTTTTAATCTTTTATATCACACAACAAAGGACAGAGGCCATAACCAACTGCAAACTGAAATGGTGACAGCAAAGACTAAAACTGCAGTTTTGAGGAAAACCATGGGTAGCTGGAAAAAAATGTACCGCAGCATAAAAGTAACCCCAGAAAGCTTGTGCCATACTGGACCTGAAATCAGTATCTCGAGTCTGGGTATGGAGGAGATAACACATTTCTGGAAACAAACTCATCCTTCTGTGTACTTTTCTTGGCTTTATTCCCTTCTGGTTACTTTCCTAACAAAGTTTGTTTATGTGTTTTAAGTTTACACTTTGGAAAAAAGCATGAAGCAATTAATCTAATAGGATTCAGTACTAAAATCCTGGGGACATAACTGTTAGCAAACTTTTCAAGTAGTGTGCAGATAAATTGCAGATTTTTTTTTATAGAACTCCTATTTTCTTTCACTTTCTGAACTGCATGAGATAATTTTCTATTTTTAAGGGACAGATCATGATATAACCAAACAAGCTGGGATTCATCCTCCCACATCAGCTGTAATAAGGCTCAATGGCAGAAGCAGTAATAAAACCTAAACCAAATTCCTTTATACAACTTCAAGTTCACCTTCACTTCTCAGGAGGAGGCCTAAAAAACACTGACTCATAGGCCACATACCACCTCTGCTTTCGTGTGCAATTTACCACTGAGAAGGAAATAACAAGCAAATAACAAGTGACCTCACCTGCTACCACATGAGACAAACTAGGGACCTGCATCTCTTGTTGCCTCCAAGCCCTAGAAGTGCTAAAAGCTGGAACTCCCAACATTTTTTCATCCTCTGGTCTTGTGCACGCTGCTCTTCTTAGGACTCTGCTTATTTCCAATTACTCCTGCTCAAGAGTTTAATTTAAAATGTATATTGAGGGTTAAATTAACTTTGTGCCTTAGAGTAAACACATTATCTACAGTAAAATCTGGAGATAAGTCATTGTTCTCAGCTTCTACACTTTAATCTGAAAGAGGATGAATTTTCAGTAATGAAGAGTTCAGTATTCATGCATTGAGTCAAAACCATAGAACTGAAATATCAAAGCATGTGAAGAAATCTCTGATCTTTACATCAAAGTCCACTGAACAGAAGAGACCCTCTTTGCAGCAGTGAATGTCAGTGAAGGTCGTGCAGCTTCCACCTTTACTTAGATAAACAAAAGCATTGATGTGTTGAAGAACCCAATGCCAGTTGCTTCTGAAGCCAAATGCTGAAAGTTTTAAGAAAATGTGTTCTGTACATATCTGATATCTCATGAATACAAAAAGAAACTCAGGTTTTGTAGGAAATGCCTGCTTGCATGGATCCAAACCAGAATGCGTGGGATGCACACTCATTGTTTCTTAGGCACAAGTGCATCCAGCTTAGATCCTCACCCTACAGCTATTTTGCTGTTTTTCACTCAATGAAGTCCCAGGATTAACCAGAATCTAGGTCTTCCAGCTGCAGAATCACAAACTCACCCACTGGTCTAACAAATATCTTCCTAAATTTTAAATAAAGGTTAAATGGCTTTACCAAGAGATACTAATGAGCTAAAATATGTGAAACTAAAGCTCCCCCAGAAAGAACGAAAACCCTTATTAAAATCTCTTTCCAAATCAGGCCTAACAAACTTTTAAACTAGCTTTTGAACTAGCTGCTCACATTCCAAGCAAATCCTCTAAATGCTTAAAAAAATGAAAAACAAAAAACACCAACAAAAAACAACCCTATTACTAAACCAGTACGGATGCTTATTTCCAGAAAAATACTTACCTTCCATATAATAACAGAACCTTCCATTGTCTCCTCTTCTGAGCAAGGTGCTCCACTTTTTCCTCTGTAGTCTTGTTGTTGTCCCCTCTTCTTCCTCCTGTTTAATAAAAGAACCTCCCCAGCCAAGATCATTTTAGACTCCCTTTAAAAGTTATGTACAACTCTTCTGCTGTGTATGAGGCTGCTCTCTAAGCACGTTGCATACTTCATCTTTATTTGCATTTCCTTTGACCACAGAGACTCAAAAGCAGTTGTAACAACTTCCTAAAAGGAACTGAAGTAGGAAATATGCTTTTCAGCTGCCTGCTAAAACACTAAATACAGGCAATACCCTCCCTACTCCTGCCTAACCAGGCTATCTCCAGTCTTGCTGAACAAACTTAACATTCCTGCAGATTTAGTCAACAAAAAGCCAAAGCAGCATTCTTAAATTTGCAAACGATAGCCAGAATAAACAAAAATGCACAATTAAATGCTACAGCTATGTAGTAGCTCTCATCCATCCTTATTCCCTCCCCAGCTTCTCTTACAATCCCTAACATACAAACCATACACACAGTTTATATAATGACAGAATCCGTCTTGATGCCAATCAGCCAGAAACAAGGCCAATTAATACTGATCTGTGATGGTATAAACCAAGCAGTTAGCTGTTGACTATTCTCCAGTAAACCTGTTTTTGCCCCATTAGCCTTTACTTTTCCAATGAAGAGAGAAATTCCAATATTACAACTGTGCTTAAAGGATAACATTTGCACAGATCAGCTCTCTTCAGTGAACTGCACAGCCTCAGGCACACAGCCCCACAGTTGTGGTCAGGACAAATGAGATGATTTAATCATTATTATCAATTTTTAACTCTATTTGTACACTGATCCTAAACCCTTTGGTTGCTTCACTGCTTTATCATGTAAGACACCAACAAGAACCTGCCTAAAATTTATTAGAACAAATTAGTGAAAAAGGACCAAGTCATTAGGATTCAATGGTACTCACCAAGAATAAGACATGCGAATAAAATTGTCACCAAATACACACTATGAAGTCAAAAAGTAATGACTCAAAAAACAAGTATCTGAAAGAGCAAGCACAAAGCCTAACTCAAGCCTTTAAGCCTTCAAATAGGTCCTCCAAGGGCCCTACAGCTACTTTACAAATAGAACCTTTAGAGTGCTCAAGTCCTTAATACAGAAAGGAGAGAAATAAATGACTAGTTTTCAGAAGTGAAAACATTTCAGAGCTGTTTCAGCATTGATGTTGAAAAAAAAAGTCAACACTAACAAACTGCAGAGACTCTAGATCTTGATTCTGTTGAGACCTTGTGGACAGAGCAGCAAATGGAATTTAATGCCAGTGTTTGCATGACTAGTTAGTCTGTGAAGGGAAACTCCAACCCTAAGCACCATAGGGTACTTCTACCTCCTTCAGAAAGATCTGGAAGTGTAGACAACTCACTGAAATCACCAACCCAAGCTATCAAACAAGATTAATAATTAAGGAAAACAGAACACATTTAGTAACTAATCTAGTGTACAAGTACAGAAGAGAATCAAGAGCTAGAAAATCCGTACAGGGCAGAATGGATACAGAGCATGAAACCATTCACAAAGACTGACTTGACTAAGATTTAGTCCTTAAGCATGACTGGAGAAGATAGAGGTCTATAAGATGCCTGACAGCTTGTAGGAAAATGGTCTTTCTCGGGACAGAAATTAAGACAATTGCCAGCTTAATATAGATTAAAAAAGCAAAGAATAACTAGAAATTTTAAGAGTAGCTAGAAATATACTTCCTGCTACAGTTTTAATTTTCATCTATTCAAGGATATTTAAGTTTATATTTAAGAAAGTTTAGCCCTTAATCTGCACTAATTCACTGACCTGCATGTCAATAGAAATGGCTTAAGATATTTCTGTCTTAAATTCTTCCTTGAACATTCTGCAGAAGCAGTGGCTAGTAACAGAATGCATAGAAATTGCTATTTTAAATTTCATGTTGAAGTCATAATTTTTGGCCTATGCAATACAAACTTTCAATTACTCAACAGTATTGATCCTGCTCTTCACAGATCTTCAGCCTAGTTGCTCTTTACAAGGAATGTTGCAGCAGACATTTTCTTTTGTGAATTTTAAATAGGCAGGTAATGGGATTCTTGAAGAGAACACTATTATATCTTTAGCAAGATTGATACAATCTATTGACTAGTTGAACAGGCAAATTACATACAGCCTAATGAAATAATTCAAAAGTTGGCCAATTCATCTGGATTTTGCATTTTCAATTTTAGAAAACCATGATCAGACATTCAGAAGATTAAGTAAGCCTTTTTAAATGAATTTGTAAGGTAAATCTTTAAACAGGAAACAGATGAGAGAACTTCAGAACACAAGCTTCTGGTACCATCTTTGTTTTATTTCAATTAATACACAGACAAATAAGTTACAAAACTTTAAGAAACTTCAGTTTCAACTAATAGCTAGATTGTTTGAACAACCACTGAAGATGTGTAGCTGTAGCCATTGCTTATCTCAGTTCCACTTTCAAGACAACACATCACAGAGGACAACTGGAGTCATCTTGGGTGAAGTCAGCAGTCATCCACTCAGCAAATCATAAACTGATGTTTAGTATCAGTTCTAATCCCTTGCACACACTGGCTCTCTATAAAAGAAATTTAATTTGCAATCACCATTGTACACAGAAAAGGACAGGTGTATATACTGACACATTTTAGGATTCAACTGTACAACAATGCTATGTGAAACTAACCTTTTAAGTCAAAGGCATTTCTCAACACATTTTGTCATTTGTACAGGACAGGATTTTACATGCCCATACAATTAGTACAGATCCCAGCCCATAGGACCAGCTTGATACGAAAAAATGGATCGTTTCCTCAGATGCTTGCCAATTTAGATTGGCCAGACTAAGTCAGTTTTAAAAATTCTGAATTTCCACACATTTTTCTAGTAGTCCAAGCTAGTTTTTTTTTTTTTAAACACTTCCAGGTAGGGAATAATGTAAGCTTCTGTAGGTATGGAATTCTTATAAGGTGTTTTTTTTTTTTACATTACATACCTGAAGAGCAATCAATTTAGAAGCAACTCTTGACTCAAGTTGTTTATCACACAAGCTCACGAAGTGCATTCTAGGTGGTCAAGCAGTACCATCACACTTGAAAACTCTGGAAATATATGATTAACATGGAACAGTTAGATAACAGTATCAGATGACTAACTGTCCTACAAGCTACTTTGAATGCACTAGAGTTGATTCAGTAACTTTCTGAAGTTCAGTGGTTTCACATGTTCCTCTCAACATGATCCAAAGAAGAGTTTCAGCCTCACCTCTGGGTTTGAGAGAGAGTTTTTATACCCCTCTGTGTTGGCCACTTAAGACACTGCCAGACTTAAGAGGGCAAAGCTAAAAAGGGGAGTAAATTGTAATACCATTTTTTTCTTATTAACCAAGATGACCTGAATGCACCATTTACTCAAAATAGATTATAACTTATTTGAAGCTTGTCAACCATCAAAAAGCATGATTTAAAGTGGTCAGTAACTATCTTTACATCAGAGTGCACTTACCTTCTTACCAGAAGGTATTATTCATTCTTAAGTAGTTCTGAGCACTGCCTCCAATTTGGGTGTGGTCATCCCTATCCAGACCATTTCAAACATGAAATTTCTAAGTGTCCCCTAAATAGCACAGAAAGAAATTATTCCTGTATAGTTTATACAACATGCCTAATTAGACCTTCTTAAAGCCATATTCCAGATCTCAAGAGTCACTTAATTGAGGTTTTTAATTAGTATCCAGCACAAAATGTAAATTGCTTAATCCACTGTTTTCTATTCAGATCATTTAAGCTAACAGAACTGTCTTTTTAAATCCACTGCTAAAAAGAAACAGTTTTTAAAACCTAAATTGCTTTTAGCCTTGACACTACCCTGCAGCTGTTGCTACATTTTAGACTGATCATTACCTGCTAATTTGTTGCTATTCTGTACTTACTTGCATATACTTTATAACAAGAGCTCACCCAGGATAACAAAAGCTACTGTTGCACCACAGTAGAAGAGAGGACCAAAAAACCTAAGCAAGTCCAGCTCTCCTTTTTTGAGAAGCCATTTTATTGAGTCAAGCTCATTTATAATACCTACTGAATCAACCAAACACTGTAGGTTATCAGAAAAATATCATTTTCGTGATGAAGGCTGTAAAACTACACTGCACTGAATGTGAGTAACACCCTTAAGAACTCAATTTAGACAGAGGGAACAAATGTATGCTAACACTGATTTTTGTTAAGTCCTGTGTGGACTCAGAGTTGATTTGACTTTGTAGGTCCCTTCCAAGTGGGTCCAATGGTTGCCCCTCCACCAGGGCATCTTCCTTACCTACAGGTATTTGAAGGGGCGACTCCAGACCCCAGCCCTGGGGGCCCATGGCGCTCAGCCTCCCACCCACACGGGGCACACTGCAGCCTTCAGGAGCTCCCCAAAGCCCCACCGACACCTCGGGACACTTTCTGCCGCCATCCTCCCCGCGGCTCGACACTATTAAGGGAAAAAAGAGAGAAAGAGGTGAGCGCGGTGGGGGTGAGGGAGGCGGTGGGGCGGAGGGGGGGCGGCTTGTGCCTCACGACAGGATGCAGGGCGGAGAGGGAGGCTCCGCGCTGGGTTTTTGTGAGGGAAAAGCGCTCTATCCCCCTGTGTTGACTCCCCGGAGCACCGCCAGGCTCCGAGAGGGCATATGTGAAGGGAAATAGATATGAAGTGAAGATATAAGCGAAGGGAAGACGCGAGGCGGCCCCACCCCAGCCCCCCCCCCAAGATGGCGGCGGGCGGGCACCCACGTTACCACGTCGGCGTCTGGCGGGCAAAGAGGGCAGGTAGCCCTTCCCCGCCCCTTAAATACCACCCGCCGCTCCCGCGAGACCCCTGTGCTGCTGCCTATTGGTCGAGCCGGCACACGTGACTCGCACGCCCCTCAATAAAAGGCGGCGGGGCGGTGGTGGCCGTTGGCTGGCCCCTCGGGGCGGCCGTCGGAGGGGTGGGTGCTGCTGGTTCCTCTCGGATCCCCCTGGGATAAATGGTGCTGGGCTGCTTCCCTCACCGCGCTGCTGCTGTTAGGTAAGCGGCGGGCCCGCGGCCTGGGACGCCAGTGTTTAGCTCAGTCCAAATTAAAGATCTGCAGGTCTCTAGTATGCCTAAACTAAAAGCATCTTTGGTGTGAGGTGGCGGCTGCAGAGCGGTTTTGAGCAGCTCACTGCAGCTGATCCGTGTGTAACCCCACAAACCCTGCCTGAGGAGGCTTAGGATTTGTCTGCAAGGATAGCGAGCTAAGCCTCAAGCCTGCACTAATACCCTCACTGGTGTCACAGCACGTCACTGATGCCCTCCCTGGCACATGCAGGTCCCTAGAGCATGGCCAGAGGTCACCTAGTGCTGAGGTGGCCCTGGCTGCTGCCCTGTGAGGTAGCACACACTGTGTCCTGGCTGGATGCAGGCTGCCCCTGTGCCACCTCAGCCAAGGGGCATGGCTGACTGGCACTGCTAGGAGGCTTTATGGTGAGTACAAGCAGGCTATCATGAGCCGTGTGTCAGTAATTCCTAGCAGAGGTAGGAGATGGAGCCTTGGCATCTTGGTTCCTGCAGAGTTCTGGACTCAGCAGGAGTCCCAGCTTGGCACACAGTGGGTATGCTGCTGGTATTTCTTACCTTCCTGCCTCAGTGAGAAATGGCACCTCCTGGCTCCTGCTGCGTTGCCACCTGAACAGCACCTACCTGTCAGAGCGTGGGAGGAAAGCTACAGTTTGGCCACTATCTCTGAGAGTTTTCTAATCCCTACATTTAAATTACAATCAGCAAATCTAAGCTAGTTGGTTTGATTCAGCCTGCAACAGACCACAAGCAGTCACATAGTTGCAACTGAGGGATAGTTCTAGATATTTTCTTGTCACTTCTGGTTACTTTTAAAGCAACTATCCACATGTAGACAGAAAAACACTGTTGCAGATGTTTGTGCCAATACCTATATTGTGAGTACCTCAGGGTTCAAAAGAAGTCTTCATGGCTATAGGTAAGACATTCATTCCCTGGATATGAGCATTTGGAGTCACCTTGCTTCAGGTTATTTCATGCAGAGTTCTCTGCAATGACTTTCTACAGAGACATAAATCAGATCAGTCCTTCATTGTAACGTAGTCAATAGGATGAAGTAGCATCCAGCCTTTACATTTTTGTCATCTGTGCCAGTTATCATGAAAGCTTGACCAGCGAATGCAGAAGTATTTGGGGGGACGGGACAGTTAAGGACATTTGTTACAAGAACAGTACTTAAGATTCAAGTTCCTACATGCTACATTTGTCCCACTCAGGTCACCTCTTGATGAAGTTGGGCCATTGCTTGTTGCAAGTGTGAGGGGTTAGCACATTCTGCGTGTGCCCAGGAAGAACTATCAAGCGCCTGGTCAACCATGTCAGCAGACTTCAGTCTGACTACAAAATGTAGGCAGTCATCAAGAAGAGTGTTTGGAGGCTTGCATTTTGGACTCTGATAAGTGACAGCTGTGGGCCTGTGTTATCTTGTGGATTTAAAGCTGATTTTTTTTAAAGTTTGGTGATCTAAATCCAGCTGCTCAGGTCTTGAAGGTTGCTGCTCTAATCCTCAAAGTCTCTTCATGAGATGCATGAATTTAGTCTCAAGGTTATTGATACTTTGATATTTGATACTTTTCTAAGCTATCAGATTTTCATTTGTTCAAAAACCTCACACTGAGTTCATTAAAACACAAAATTATCACAAATATTTCATTTCAATTTCACTGTTCTTCACACTGATATGAAGGAAAATCTTGGATGTGACCATCAGTCTTTGCTGACGATATCAGTAGCCATCCACATTAAATAGTTGGTAGATTTGGGACCTGACCAAACAGCTTTTTAAAACTTTGTTGTTTTTTTTTTTTTAACAAATGTGTTGGACAATTTACTTTGTGTATGTATTGCACTGTGTCCAGTGCAATAAAACTGTGCCTTAAAAACAAAAATGGGAGCTGTGGGATGCTAACTTAATAGAAGTGTAATTTGATTAATTTATGCCACAATTTACATAAAATGAAAGGGCTATTTTAAATTCATACTCAAAATAGACTAAGTGCCACTTTCAGCCTGTGTACTGTCAAAATATCCTTTGTGGTTTGTTCTCAGTGTGTATGTTAGTTAAAATTAGAACCTGTAGAATAGAACAAAAATAATAAATAAAGTCTTTAGAGAAGAGGAGGGCAAACCAGACTTGTTATTTCCTTTCCAGAGGCAGAAATAATACATTTCTGTTATTTTTCCTCAGTGAGTCTTTTCTTGTTTGGTAAATTACCTCCATGGCTAGAAGATTTGGTCATCTCTTTCTAGGCAATACTTAAGGGCTAAGAATCAAACAGTGTTTTTCCAACTGAAAGCCCATTTTGCATAGCCAAGGAAAATGCCAGTAAAGTTTGCTGGTGAACTTGCTGAAGTACCCTATAAAGAGGCCATTCTACAAGCACCTATACCGTATGGAAACACATGGGAATATTTTAAATTGAGTAGTGTGTCAGGGAAGATGAATACTTGGTAAATCAATAAACAAATAGCCTAATATATAGACATTCTCTTGTTGTTGTTGTTCAAAGCTCCTAATACATTTTTTTTTTTTGAAATGCCATTTAGCAGAAGAAAAAAAAAAAAAAAAAACAAGAGGAAGATATTATGAGATAATCACACCTCTAGGCCATTATTGAGCAACAAACTGACTGTAAAGGCCTCAGCTGCCTGCTTGTAAATTAAGTTGTTTAATGGTTATGACTGTAGAACTGTGAACTATTAGCTCCTTTTGTTTACTCAGTAGGCTTCTGGTGTATTTGCATCTCTTTTGCTGTTTTTGGACCTCTGAATCTGATATTTAATGGCAAAAAAAAAAAAAAGTCAGATACTGTAAAAGTGTGTTTTCTTCTGTAAAACCTTTTTTTGAGAAAAGGGAAGGGAGAGTACTCCCTTTCTGCCAGCTGGTATAATGTTTATATTAGCAAAGGTAGGCTAGATTCATAGATGAATTTAATGTAAACTTCCATCTTCTATGCTTTATATTCAGTAGGTAACAATATGACTTGCTGAGATTCTGTAGATAATGATTACAGTGTTTAAAATTAAAAACAAAAACTCATAATTTGAAGAAATTGGTAGAAGCAGCTGTAAAGCTGATAGTGTCTTGAAGAAGAAAGTTGTTCCTTTATTAGACTAAGGGCCACTCCAGCCCCCCTGCCCCCATACACACATTTTCCTTGCACAGCCATGATTTTTTTTTTTTTTTTTGTGGGACTACAACCTGCTCTTATCATTAGAACTTCAGAAGTAGAGTGGCTTCTGTTGACCTGCTGTGAAGCAGGCACCATAGCCTCAGTCCACAGGCTGCAAGCTGGCATTTGGCACTGTACTGAGGTTCCCAATCTGTTCTGCAACGGGGGCCAAGCTGCATGGAAAATTTCTGTTTGTAACATTAGGAAGGGATTGTCATGAGATTTACTACTGCCTTTTTTTTTTTTCTTTTTCTATAGGAAAGCACAATTGTTTAACTTTTTAAATGGCCCCAACTCATATGAATTCCTATTAGTTTGATAGTCCCAAGAGCTGTTCTTTCCCACTGAAGTTAATGCTGAGCTATACTAAAAGCTGATGGTGTTATCTAGCTCAAATAAGGTCAAAATGATTTTGCCTAATATTTATACAATGTATACTGTCTTGCCTTGCAGAAAAATATGAGAAACACAGACATTTTTTGTATTTTCAAGAATAAAAATTCTATACTATAAGCACAAGTGGCACTGAAGTTTCTTTTTCTCAACTGACATCAACGTAAAAATTATGGTCTCAGTATTCTGAAGGGTTTGTAATGTATCTGTCCTCATTTGTTCACACTCGGACAACTCACTGAATTTTTTTGTTGCCTATTTTCTTTGTAAATTAAGATAATATTAACTTGGCACCTAGTAATTTGACAAGTCTGAGTGAATGTCTGCATAGTCTGAGACCTTCAGATGGAAAGTGTTAGCAAAGTCCAAGCCTCGGCTAGCCAAAGAGGATATTTACAGTAGGTACTGATATTATGTAGTAAAATAAGTTCACAGAATCACAGCTGAAGTGTATAACCAATTGAGGCAAAGACTGATCCAGAAGTAAATGCAGAAGGCATTTTTTGACCTTTCAACAGAAATTATATAAGCGCTCTCAGGTTATAAATAGCCCTTTGTTTTCCCTCTTTGTTTAACACTCCGAAGAAACACAGGGTTAGTTGTTTGTTATGAAGAGAGAGGGCAATGCTGTAGAGTGGAAACAATTGTTCACTGTTCTTTATTTATACAGTTCCTATAGTGTTTGCAGCTAGCATTTGCTGCTTTACTTAGCACTTTATTTTCAAAAAGCTACGGAAATAAACTTTCTAGTCCTGGAAGTGACAACAGCAGCAGAATACCAAAGCGCTCACCCCAATTTCAAGTGAGAAAGTTTCTTCTTTCCTGGCTGGATCTGTGGCTGAAGAGCAAAAAATTGGTGCTAAATGATCATTAAACTGGCACATTTCCTACTTTTATTATGAATCCTCTAATATGGGGTGAAATTATGATGTTCTAGCATGATGAATTGGAAAGTGTAGCCAAGCACAAGTGTGCTGTGCTGTTAGGAGCTGAGGTGCTTACACAAAAGTTAGCAGCTCTCTCTGTGAAGGATTTCCTCAGTACAGGCAGGAACACTGTGCGGGCTTTAAGCTTCTGCTGGAAACAGCGATGTTCTGAAGGAAAAGGGGAATTCTAGGAGGCAGTGTCCTAGGTGAGTGCCATACGTCTCCAAATTTGCTGTGTGGCCACAAGTTAGATAACTAACATGCTCTTACCTCTTGTCATGAGTGTAGGTTTGATGCTATCATACTTCTTAATGCACTCAGACCTTGGAGAACAGCATGGGCTCAAAATTATTGGAGTGGAGAGGATCTGAGACATGAACAGCGCTGTATAAATGCCTTGCAGTGTAACCTTGTGAGCAAGCAGTTCAGCAGTGACACACCTCACGGTATGGCCATGGTATATGTACAACTTCTGTGCCGGTGCCCGCCGGCTGCGGGAAGGCACCAAGTTTTGGAGCCTGCAGGTCCCGGGGCTGTCACTTCCCCGGCCGTGCCCCGACTCTGCCTTCACTCCCCCACGCTGCTGCCTGCCGCTGAGCCTTCCCCTCCCCTCCCAGCAGACGATGGAGCGCCGGGCGAGGAGGAGGAGGAGGAGGAGGAGGAAGGGCGAGCTCGGCGCAGAGGCGCGGCAGAGGCGGGAGGAGCGGGGATGCGGCTGCCGGCGCCGCGCTGCTGAAGCCGCCGGCCCGGGGAGGCAGGCAGGGGGCAGGCAGGGGACAGGCAGGTCCTTCCCCCCCCCGGGGGCACTCGGGGTGCCCGGGCCGGCCCATCCCCTCCCCTTTCTTTCTGCCGGAGCCCAAGCTCTGCTGCCGCTGCCGCCGCCCCCTCTGCCTCCGTGCGCTGCTGGCACCATGAGCGGGGCCGTTTTCACCTCGTAAAGATGGCGCTGCGGGATCGCTGCAACCTTTAGCCCGATGACTGTCAGAAACATCGCCTCCATCTGTAATATGGTGAGTGCGGCGGGCGGGGGGCAGGCCCCGCTGGGGCCGGACCGGGGGGTGTCCCCCCCGCAACCCGAAGGAGGGAGGCGACGGGGGAGGGGGGGGCGGGCAGGACCTGCCCCGGGACATGCCCGGGGTGCGGGGGCCGCCCGAG
The DNA here is from genome assembly GCF_047663525.1 of Anas platyrhynchos. NCBI lineage: Eukaryota > Metazoa > Chordata > Aves > Anseriformes > Anatidae > Anas > Anas platyrhynchos. The sequence continues at coordinate 52,378,982 of NC_092590.1, forward strand.
AGCCGCCGTGTCCCGGGAGGCCCGGGGGTGCCCCCCCGGACACGCTTTGGAGGGGGAGCCGCAGCCTGCCCTCCCCCTTTCGGCCCTAATAACGCTGCTTTGGAGCCCCTTGTTCGGCTCCCAGCCCACCACAACTCACTCAGCCCTTTTGATCCCCTCAGCCAGGCGCCCCGTGGTCTCCTGCGGGCAGGAGGAGGCAGAAAATGAGGATGGTTTGGTGCCCCATAGCAGGCTGTGGGGTCGGGATGCATCAAGGAAGCCTTTCGAGCTGACATCAGGGCTCTTCTGGTGCTGCAGGAAGCACTTAGCTTTCTCCAAATCAGCCTAGGTAATCAGGAGGGAACACGGAAACATCCCTAATCTGGTTTGTTTTGCTCAGACTTCATCACTTTCACCCCCAGGAAGAGCTGACAGGACAACTTCTTCACTGAGCTTCCCTCCGATTTCAGTCCCTGCTTTAAAAACTTGGAGCATCTGATTGGTTTTAGATTTTTTAAAACTTTTTGGCGGGGGGACAGCGTAAAGTTTGTCAGTCAACATCTACCAGCACTGTGAGACTGTCGTAAACTTCCCAAAGACATGGGTGAGCACTACGCACACCAACACAAGCAGAAGAGAAGCCGATTTCTGCACACCTTGTTGTTTTAGTCTATATTTTTCCCCCTTATTTCCAGGTTCTTCAAGAGCAGCTCCACACAGTTGCCAGCTTCCCTCCATGTGGTGCCCCAGCACACCCTGTGCTGGCGATGCCACACGTGGCATTCGCCTGCCCTGGAGAACGGAGCTTACCTCTAGGGTAAGGCGACAGGCACAGCCCCAGAGGGGTCAGCAGCAGTGGTCTGGGGGAGGGAGTGCAGATCATGAGCCCACTCCCTTTCCATATCAATGTCAAATTTTCATTCTTAACAACCTCCAGTCCTGTGGGCCAGCGATACTGCAAAGAAAGGTTTAAGAAATTGCAGTACCGAGGAGACAACCTGAGCTTGCTCACCTTCCTCCCAGGGCAGGCTCCAGTTTTATGGCTGATGAACGGTGGCTGGGACGCCCTGCAGACCATGTGGAAGAGCACCGCATGAAGGGCAGCTGGAGACTGTTAGGTGGTCGTAAGCCTTTAGCATTGGCATAAAGTACCAGGAACTCCGTGCTTTCCCTCTCAGGCTTCAGGCATGCCCTTGGATACAGTTAGCTTCTCCCAGAGCCTGAGTGGACAGAGTGAAACTGATGGGGTTGTTCTAGTGGCGTGCTGTTCAGCCCTCACTGCCACCATATCCCGCAACAGAGACATCTGAGAAATGGGGAGACCAAAGGGAAGAGTTAGAGTCTCAGGCAAAAAATGCACAGAAGGGCTCATAGTTCAAGACAATTCTGGCTCGTGGCACTGGTACTGTGACAGAGAGTGAATTTGGTTCAACAACAATGATGCTCTAAAGTTGCATGCTCCTTGGGTTCTGTGCACTTAGTTTTCAGAGATGTTGTGTTATGCTGGTCACATTTAGTCTTTTCTGCATAATCCATAGGATTATGAAGTCCTTTTAGGAAAAAAAAAAAAAAAAAAAAAAAAAAAGATGAGATATTTAGCAAGTTACAGGAATTTGGGCCTTGAAGATTAAACTGTTGGAAGTTTTGGCAACACTGCATTATGGGTCCTCTGAAGATGAGCCCACTTAGATGCAGTGGTGGACTTGAATCCAAAGGACTATAGGAGGAGCTGTGATGACCCTGCATAAGAATGGGATTTTGGAAGGTTAGAGTTTTATAAGCAAACCTTTTGTTTGTATAAAACCATATATTTGCAGTGCTAGTTTGATTTAAGGCATCTGTTGAAGTTTACCAGTCAGAAATGTTAATTTCCAGATCCCGTTCCTGTAGTATGACATGGTGCTTGAAAAACTGATCCGTGGCCTAAGAAATAGGCAGCATGTTAGGACGTATTTATTATTTAACTGACTGCCTGAAGTCAAGAATTTGTTCTGCTGGGGTGGAGGTGGGATGAAGGCTTGCCTGCCTGAAGGAACTGGTGGCACTCATGTGGGCTCGGTGGCCACCCTCACTGAAAATGGAGATCTAGCTCCCGAGATGCTGCCCTTGCCTTGCAGACACTGGGAGCGTTCATCCACTGGGCCTGTCCACTGGGCTGGCCACAGCAGGAGGCTTGCAGCAGGCAGTCAGCAGCTTTTAGGTAGGACAGGTGCAGCAGATGTGAAGAAGCATAAGATACATTGAAGAAACCCTGTTAGAAGGAATATCAGCATGCAGTGCCATGTAGCCCTTGTAGGCTCCAGGCATAAACTAGGGATGTGTTTTTAGCCCCTATTACGCTGTAATCCTCTTTGGCATTGTTTTTGTGAGATAACCCAGAAAACTCAAGTACAGAATGCTGGTTCAGAACTAGAGAGGCGTGCTGTCATTTTAAGATTGCTGCTTACCAAAATCCCCTGCAGTATGCTTCTCTGTTTATAAGCTTTTGATACAGCCTCGAGTTCTGAGTTAAGCTCGTGTGGCAGCTGTGGCCTGTGGAACATTGCTGTTACAGGCAGTGAACAACATCTAACCATTTCATAAAGTACTGACATTTTTACAGAGATGGCTAACAAGCCCCGTGGACCATGTTTCTCCTAAATGCCTTTTAGTGTTCTGCTGAAAATAGATATTAATTTTCCCTTTCGTAATTTTGTAATAGTACTTCAAATAATCTTATCTGCCTTTCAGAGTGCTCTATCAATTTGATGAATAGCACATTTTAAACACACTCAGATCTCTGCTGCTTCATAATATTTGAGATGCCTCACAGTTGCTCCTGTTTTAAAGGCATCCTTTGACAAAAAATACTGTAGTTTCTCTCATCACTTTTCTTCTTTATTAATGGGGCTTCCATGTCGCAAGCTCTTCTCATAGTCTTTATGAGTTTCATAACAATTGGTGATTTTCTTCAGGTTCTAGCACCAGGATTACGTGAATACCTGCAACTTTCAGCCTCTGATTTTAAAAACAACAACAACAAAAAAGTTTCTAACTATCCTACAAATGAGTTGTAGAGAAAACCATAAAAACACCAGTCTTTACACTCAGGAAGCAAACAGAAATAACTCTGCTTGTTGTTGTTTGTTTGTTTTAATATCATGCTTTTAGAAATTCATTGCAGGATATGTTTGAATATGGGGCATTGGCAGAATGAGGTATCAAACTGCTAACATGGATCTGGAAAATGCTTTAGACCAAAAAATAAGACAATACTCTAAAATAGATTCTGCTTCATACAATAATAGTGTTCTTGGATTACAGAATTGATCACTTTTAACTGGATTTATTCATTTGGACAACTCGTGGTGTATATTTCTTCATGACTTTTAAAGCTGCTTCTCACTGAGATTAAGGCAGAATAATAACTGTCAAGATGGTAAAACAACTATTTGAAGATTTATTTAGATTGATAAAGGAAAATATTTTTTACATCTGAAAATATTAGTTACAGGCAGTTCAAGCAATACTATTTTAGAAATAATCTCAAGAGAGCACAATTTCAGTACGACATACAGAAAATATAGAAATGAAAGCAAAGGATGCAAAGGCAGCCATTACTGGATAGTGTATGCTGGGGTTATTTGACTGTTAATGACCTAATAATAAATTCAACCAAACTGTCATGGGACAATAAATAAAGTTCCTGACTGTCCTTTGAAATTCCATTTGGTATACCCGTGTTATTTCTGGCCTACGTCTGTCTAATCTGAAGACTTCCAGCGATGGTGACTACATCACCTCTCTGGGCAGTCTATCCCAACGCTTCAATGCCCTTATGGGTAAAGTGTTCCCCAGTGTCTTACTTGAATTTACATTACCATGATAGGAGCTTCCTACTTCTCATCTTGTCCACCCTTGAGGTCAAGAACAGACTAATGCATTTCTCTAACAAATTTTATGTACTTGAAAACGTACTCATGCCCTGCCTCAATCTTTTTTGTCTTGTGCAACACAACCCTGTTCAACCTTTTATACAGGTTCAGTTTTCTCTAGGGTTAAGTTCTCCATTTTTACTGCCCTTTTTTGGACTCTCTCCAATTATCTTTGTCTTTGTTGAAGCCTGGCATCAAATCTAGACCCGAGGTGCTGTCTGAAGTCTTACCAGTGACAAGTTAAACAGGAAAGTTACTTCAAGTACTTTGAAGGCTCCTTTCTGTAACAATTTCATTGTTATGTCTACATATTTATTTTTATTTTTAAATAGCACAATGTGGTTGATGCTTTTCATTTACATGATAGTCTCCAGACACTGCTGTTTGTTTGTTTGCTTGTTTTCAAAAACTACTAGTTTAGCTGTCTCCCATTCTGTTCAGGTGATTCATCTCTTATGTGCAGAATCGGATACTTGTCTTAGCTGAATTTCAACCATTTCCAGAGCATTTCTCTAATGTACGAAAAATCATTTTGAATTCTAAGCCTGCCATCCAACATACCTGCAACCCTCATAATTCATGTTATATTGAGATTTAATGAAGATACTCTGTCTTTTGTCCTCCAGGTTATCAAAGAGACTGGTGCAGTTGTGATGAAGTCTAGAAGGTGCCTTGCCCTTAAAATGCTCTGAGGCACCGCATGTCATCTGGGTGGCCCAGCCAAAAGTGCTGGTGAAGAAATTATAGGCTGTAGGAAAACCTCAGGCTCTTTTTCACTTGTGAGGCCATGTTGAGGTTTTGTGTTCTTCAGAAGAAGGAAAATGGAGAAAAAAAAAAAAAAAAAGTTATTGCTACTCATTCCAGGAAAAGCCTGAATGCCCCCAATCCAAGAACAAACTGGATATGGAGACAGACTCATGAGAGCATACTGAGTTGCAGTTTGGTAAATGTTGCCTAATTATGGAAACTTTAAAGGTCAATATTTAAAAAAAAAATCACTTATGGATTTAAATATTGAAGTTAGAGCATTTCACTAGAAGCTCATATCCAATACTTGCTCTTTAAGGTATATAAGACTGAGTGCCTTAAAATCATTTAAATGTTAAATCACAAAATGTTTAAGTGATTTAGGATTTGGGGCCTCATTTTTTTTCTGTTTCTTGGTAACAACACAGTGAAAGAGCTGAAGTTATTTATGGTAGATGCAATATAAGCATCTGTGATTAGAGGATAGTTCAGTTTATCCAGCAAAAAATGAATTTGATGCCTCCTTTTATGCTCTTATTATTTGTCTTAAAGAACAGAATACTCTAAGAAAAAATGCATAAAGGCAATTTATTTAGGTATATTGTTTTAAAACATGTTTCTTTCAAAAATATGGTCATACAATGTTTTTTACGTCAGTCAATATCCTTTTACTATTTACTATGGTCCCCTCTCTTTTTCATAGAACCCTCTCTTTCCACTTTTATCTCTTGGCAACAACAACTCAAAATAGCTGTGCTGGTGGAATAATTAAACATTTCTTTAGGGGAAAAAAGCAGCAAATCTGGTTCAATTAAACTATTTGGTGCTACTTAAACTTAAAAAAAATACAAAAAAAAGTACAAAAAAAATTTGGGTTTGGCATTTAATATCAATGAATATAGAAGTAGATGGGTTTTTCCAATTACTCACATATATACTGCCTGGTGTAGTCTCTCATACTCTTACTCTTTTTGTGTTGCTTCTGGGAGACCAGTTTGGATTTTCTTTACTGTTGCTTCTTCTTTCCAGTTACCCATCCTTGCCATGTGTTGGTCGGGAGGCCTTACACATCTTTCTTTCCCTTCCTTTTCCCTTCCCTCCCATATGCTGTGCCTTCCAAAATGCTGAAACTCAGGCTGCCTGGCCCTGAAGCCATTTCTATTTTTATTCTCTTTTCTACCAGTCCCAACATCACCCCTAATTTGTTTTAAGGCTGTAGCTTTTCCCTTTAAGAGACAACTCTGCTTCTAGCACTTTGCTCAAATACCAAGAAAAAGAACATCTACTTCACAGCTGTGTATGATCTGAAGCTCCTTTTTGCCATCTTCTTCCATTGACCTCTTGTTCTTTATATATTTGTTAAATCGCTGTTTTCATAGTTCAACATCTATGTGTTTTTCTTATATTTTTTAAGATTTTCTTGTGAACAAGATATTTCCCGTTCTTTCTTATTTGAATTTTCTTGTTTGACGGTCACGTATGTTTCTGTTTATTGGGTGAATACATATTAAATAGCTTTTCTACAGATGACGAACGAAACCTCCTAATTTCTTTGTAGCATTCCTGTACCTTTAATTAAGCACATACAGCATTTCTAGAAAGTTAGTGCTGTATTTAGAGCTCTATCACCATACGAAGTCAAGTCTGATTTGCTGTCTTCTGGTAAGAAGTAGCTTTCATTTTGGCCCTATCCCATTTCTCATCCTCCATAGAATAATTGTATTTAGCTTATTTTGCTACACGTGATTTAATGATTTAAGCTGATGTGTTTTTTTGTTTGTTTGTTTTTCCCTCCTGCACTATTATTTTGTATACATGCTGACATGCAAAGGAATGGGAGGTGTTTTTTTTTTTTTACTTAATCTGCTTCATGTGATACAAAGCACAAGTTAAACTCTTAGCAACATTATCAGAAATTTCAGTTGAAATGAAAACTACTAGACTTATCCCTAGGAAAGCCTACAGCAAAACAGCAAGAAGGAGAATAAGTAGGTCATATGGCCAGAACGTTTTTGGAATGATGCTATGGTAGAAATCTTGGTTTAACCCAGACTGACCCATGCTTGGTTTTGTCTCCAGCTGCGCATCTTCGCCATTGCATAAGGTCTAAATGCTGGTTGCTGAATTATGTGACAAAGCTGCAGAGAAATGAAGGATCACTAACACCACAGAATGTGTAGTAGGAGTTTCTATGCTGACCTACTTCTCATTCTCATAAGTTCTGGCTACTGCAGTCACTTTCTTGCATTCCCTTCATTCATGTATTATTTAAGAAGCAGTTATACCTCTCTGTTATCTCTATACCAAGATATGAATTTATGTAACAGTTGCAGATCTTGGTTCATTGGCATATTTATGTGGGCTCTCTCTGTGGCTGCACTGCCACTCTTGCAATTTTTATGAAACTACTGTGGATTCAGCAGTGGGAGGATATTTCTCCTACCTGAAGCACAGAATTTTTTATTAAACCATAGAGAATGGATTGCATTAAAAAAATGTTTGAGCAGGTTTTCACTAGCCAAAGTGACTAAAATGACTTGCTGGGACTGGGAACAAGGACAGTTGTGCTCAAAAGCCACGTTAAATAGTTATGGTTGATTATTGCTCTAGACCGACCAAAACAGTCTAAAATGTTTTTTATATTTCATGCAGTGAGTTTAAACTGACTCCTGTATCACATTTAACACATCTCTAATAAAATTTTTTGAAGTTTAAACCTGGCTTGGGTGCATAGTTTCTGGTATACTTTAGTTGGAAAATTTCCAGCCATTCCTTATGCTATCATGTCAACTGCTTTTTGAGGAGCCTTCATACACAAAATGTAATATATAGAAATTAATGTTGAGTGGCAAGGTTTGAGTTTATTAAAAAATTTCTAGTTTTATTTTTCTCCATGCAATAAATATATCCTGCTTTGAAGTATGAGGTCTCTGTGCTTGTTAACTCTTTCCCTGATCTTCTTTTTCTGTAAATTTTATCTTTTTGGACACCTTAGAATAAACCAGACTGAAATTGCCCTTGATATAAGAAGGCATGACTCCTGGTGAAGTCAGTGGGATTTCTATCAGCTTACTCAAAGACTGAATTTAGCCTCCCTGTTTCGCAGGGAGAAACAGAACAGTGCTTCATTGTATATTTGCAAGACCCAAGGCTTGGTTTTGCAGAGCAAGCTCTATGATATACGCTGTTAGACAGCACGTGTTGTTTCAACACTATGTACTTGGGAACTTTCTTTGCAATCTATAGATTTTGTATGAAGATCAGTTAGTGCACCTCACGGACTTGTTTAGTTTGCAGTGATAATTTTGTTTGGTAAATCCTGATTCTTGATGTTCCTCACAATATGTTCAAGATGATTTAAATGCTAGAAAAGATTTGTCAAAACCAGCTGGTGTCCTCTGAAGTAAGAAACCCGGCCCTGGAGAAAAGTAAATGGGTAACGTAGGAGCAACTGGTTAGCAGAGCAGTTGCATTCTGCTTGTCTACCAGCATACACTAACCTGCAATTTATAAAAGAGTAGGCGGTTACTTTTAAGAGGCAATTATTTCCCACAATTTCTAGAAGGGGATTTTTTTTTTCAGCATGGAAAAATCTTCCTGCAAAACTGAAAAAAACCATCCATTATATTCTTATTTTAAGACAGTTAATTTGAATGCTAAATATGTCATTGAAGAAAGCCTTTCTTTTGATTTGAATGCCCTACAATGAGTATTAATATGAAGATGGTTTTCTTCAGAAGTTGCATTAATATACTGTATTCAGATTTTTCTTGTATCAGATAAGGTTTTGAGGGTATCAGCAGCTGTTTGCTTCACTGTTAGTATCAGATAGGCAAATGTCTATCGGTTTCCTCCCTCTCAGGAAGTCAGATGCCTTGCTGAATCTGTGCATCTTTGGCAAGGCTGTCTCTCCGTGCAAAAAAAGAATGATCTTCATGCAGACCTTACATAATTATCATGCTGTCATCTCAGCTGAAAGTAGCCAACAGTTGCTTTGTGTGGATTCTTCCTTTTTCTGAGTTTCTCACTGAGGCTTAGTGGAGCCCAGTGAGGACATACGGCTTGTTCCTTAAGCTTTGCCTTCTTTTGATGGGTTGACGTGAAATAATAACCTAATACAGCGAGCAGCGCTAAGCAGTGTTGATGGTAGGTATGGTAAGGAAATACAAATTAGACATAGGGGAGAAGATGGGGAAGAAACACCTCAATTACTGAATTTGTTTACCAGTAACTTTGATAATTTTAATTTATGAGCTAGCTCTCTGATCCAGCGTTATATTGAACAAACCTCAGGAACACGAGAAATTTCAGAGCACGAGGAAAAAATGCTGTGTATGCATTTTTGGTGCATAAAAGAGTCAGAAGGGACCTGTGTAAATATAATTTGATCTCAGCCTCAGAGAAAACCATCAAAAAGCTGGTATGGGAGGCAGCTGTCAAAAAGCAAAAGGATAATGATGTTTTACATGGTGGCATCTTTGCAGTGGCATTTTACATGGTTTTATGAAAGTCAGCCAACTGTGCTGCTCTTGTGCAATAGAAATTACAAAGGCATGGTGTATCAATGCTTCACACTGCAGAGCATGTTCAGTAAGGGAATAACTGTTTCATGTCAGTACATGTACAGTTATCAGACCTTGAAAATTGGCTAACTGATAGATCTTGAATAATTGTACACAGGGAATGCTTCTCCAGAGACAGCATTTTTACTGAGGTCCTACAGGGATCTGTATGTTTATAGAGTGGACAGGAGTGATGGCACTGTCACTGGCAGCAATCTGGCCTGCTTGGTAACCTAAACTTGTTAAAAATGGGCTTTTTAATGCAGCAGAGCTCCAGGTAACAGACACAACAGTAGTGATGGTACTTACAGACCTGTAGCTGTGAAAGCAGCTTTGCTGTTGGAATGGCAGTACAGCAAAACATAATTTGGTACACTGAGACAATGACCAAGAGGTATAACGATGCTTATGCACCCTTCAATGTTAGCTGGAACAAAATGGCACGTAAATGGTGCTTATTTTTAACATTTGTGGTGCTGTTACTAGAACTGAGTGCTGTTGCTGTCCTGGAGCCCAAGTTTTGTTGAAGGTTGCTGACAAATTAGAAGGGATTCAGAGGAGTCTCAGCAATGCTTAGAAAACCTGCTTTACATCTCAAAACTGGTTTATCCAAGATAACTTTCAGGGATTTGCTTAAGATCAACAAGTGTCTTTATGAGACAAGAGGGTAATGGCACCCAGCTGCTCAAGTACAAAGTAAAAATAAGGGAGGAGGGGGAAACCACTGTTGTGGTGACCCCTTCACTTCAAATCAGCCATCACTAGAGTGTCCAGGTCAGGCCAGCTCCACTACCTAGAACGACAAATATTTTTCTTGGCTCTAGTGACTGTCGTGCTTGGCCATTAGTAAGACAGGGTCAGCTTGGCTAATCGTAAGTGAAAGGAAAACATGCATTTCTTGATGCTGTCCATGACTTTACTTTAGAGTCTTAATGTTCTACATTAATTCTTTCCTCTTTCTTTAGGGCACCAATGCCTCTGCTCTGGAAAAAGACATTGGCCCAGAGCAGTTTCCCATCAATGAACACTACTTTGGATTGGTCAATGTAAGTACTGTTCTTAATAAACTAACCATATACAGAATGATGGCTTTGATGTTGTTTGAACTTTGCTTTCTTTTTATTTATTATTTTTTTCCCTTCCCCAATCCTGCTCTAAGGCAGGACTGCCTTCTTTTGAAAGAGTGCTGTTCATGTTCCAATGTTGGGCAAAGTGGGTTTGCAAAATTGTTTCAGATGTTTTGAAGATATTTTCTCTGGGGGAGTATGAAGTTTAGTGTTCTCTGAGTGTTTTCAGTGGTTAGCACTTACACTTAATAAAGCTGAAAGTCTATTTCAGTTATAAAACACGTGGGACAGTCTCTTTAATTTTTGGTAGGAAGTGATGGAAGTATGTACAAGCTTAGATACCATGATCTGCATCAAGAACTCTCTTAGGAGGAGCTTTTTTTATCTGACTAAAGAGAGAACGTGTGAGAAAGCCGTTTAATCACTTGTTTATTCCCATATAAATCAAACAGACATAGTAATTCTTTCAAGTGAAAATATTAGTCATTTTGCTACTAAGCAGCATGATGTAGCCCAGCCAGAACGTATTAATATGTGGAAACAAGTTTAAGGGAATCTACTGCAATAAATGTATTTACTGCAAGTGGAAGAAATGTTATATCCTAGTTAATTTAGAACACCATAGTGTTTGTTTTGTTTTTTTTTGTTATCATTTTTCTCTGTTCAGTGTCAGATGAGGGTGTGGAAATACATTCCTACAGCAGCCAAATGACTGGTATGTGGCAGGGACACAGAAGGCAGAAACTGAAGTAGGAACTAGCTCAAGTTGAATGTAGTAATTAGTTTTTTTGTGACGTGCACTGATCAAGATTGTTTTTACTTTTACATGGCAGTTCGGGAACACCTGCTACTGTAACTCCGTGCTGCAGGCATTGTACTTTTGCCGGCCGTTTCGGGAAAATGTGTTATCATACAAGGCCCAACAGAAAAAGAAGGAAAATCTCCTGACTTGCCTGGCAGACCTTTTCCATAGTATTGCTACTCAGAAGAAGAAAGTTGGAGTTATTCCACCAAAGAAGTTCATATCGAGGTTACGAAAAGAGAATGGTAAGTGTGAAACTGGAATCCTTTTAGACATCTGTAGGTTGATCAGGAAAATTTAATTAATGGGCTATGTGGTCATGTTAGTCAGAACTTAGGTTAGATTTGTAAATTGCTTTTAGTGCTTTGTTTTAGATATTAATATTTTAGTATCTGTGTGTATAATAATATGCTTGAAATAGCCATACCAGCTTTCCTGAGTGCCCAGAGGCGTGTGGTTTTTGCTGCTTTCGCAACATGGTGGGACAGACCACACCGAACAGTGAGCTAGGGCTAGCAATAGGGTGGCATTCTGCTGCAGGTCTTTTTTATTAATTTTAGTGAGAAACATTGTGGGCAGTTGGCAGTATGTCCTGGGAGGGCTACAGGCACACCAAGCCCAAAACACACTGGAGGACAGGTGGCAGATGTGTATGAGGGTTTCATGTCAACCACTTCTCTTGTTCTTAAAAGCAGTGGGTACATCATTTTGCGATGCATCGGGCCCTTTCTGAGCATGAAGTTGGCAGCAGCATATGCCTAATTTTGTAGTGTTACTTCCTTAAGGGATGTGGGGAATTGCTTGGAATAAGGAAGCCTGCCACACAGTTCCATTTTGGCCTGGATTCATATCAGTGTGGGTGGCATACTTAGAAACAAGGGAGCTTTGAATCTCAGATAAAATACAAGTTAAACACCTGGAAGAAATTGCTCACCGGTGACAGGCTATAAATGGGCTGACTGTCCATTGCAAAGCAGGCATTTGGAAGTGTGACAAAGTTAGCTCTGAGTCAGCTAGAGATCAGTGCCCCCACACTGCTGGGGATCACTTCTGGGGACTGGATCTTGGGTTTTCAGCTTTTCTGAATCAGGGCCAGCCTCGGTGTGCATTAACCTGCTCATCTGTCCAGACTAGACACTACAAAGCCAAAGGCTCTGTGCAATATTTTTTGGAGGAAATCCACATGGGCTTTTTCAGGAGCAGGGGGATAAAAGCACACATTTCTTGGGAACAGAAATTCTTTTTTCTTCAGCTTGGTGGGCAAATCAAATTAAGCCTTCACTAGAGAACTCTGTTCTACATCACCACGGAGATATTCTCTCCTCCTCCTACAAGGATTTTGTATGGAAGAGGATAAGTCCATGCTCATCAGACTTGTATGTGAAAAATAAGCTTTGTTAGATGGTGTTATTATTACTGTTATGTGTCAGCATCAAATGTCTTCGTTTTCCCCAGCCACGTGTCTTACTGTCCAAACTCAGTGATGTTTCTTAGTGTCTGAGTGATGTAGAATATATGGGTGGGAGTCAATGCTGCCTGATACTAAGCGTCTAGTCTAAGGAATTAACATTGGTCCCCTCTGTAGTCATCCAATTTCTCACACCCTTCTAGGTACTGAGAGTTGGCTGAATTGAGTCATCTTGCTTTCTTCACTGATTGTAATAAAAGCCTACACAACTAACTCCAAAGATGAGCCTAACCTTTTAGACAGCTGAAGTTAGGTTAGAAATGAAGCCTTCCCTCAAAGTAGCCTCACTGAAGGCAATGTGACTGCAAAATTGCTTTTCTTTGTCATGATTCTAAGTCCTCTGCTTAGCAAAGACCAATGTATGCATTTGGAAAGAAATAATGAATTTAGTTTGCTTTTTTGAAGAAACAGATATATTCAGCTTTGGAAATCTTGACTCTGTTTCACAGATCTCTTTGACAACTACATGCAGCAGGATGCACATGAGTTTTTAAATTACTTGCTGAATACCATCGCCGACATTTTGCAGGAGGAGAAGAAACAGGAAAAGCAAAATGGGAAACTGAAAAATGGCAACATGAATGAAGCTGAAGAGAATAATAAACAAGAACTCACCTGGGTGCATGAGATTTTTCAGGGAACACTGACTAACGAAACTAGATGTTTGAACTGTGAAACCGTAAGCATTGGGATAGATTTTTTTTGGTTGTTGCCCATTAATAGATAGATACATTTTATATGTATAAATATATGAATCTTTTCAGACATCTGAGAATTGTGGATTTTCCTGTAGACTTTGCTTCTTGAAGTGAGTATATTCTTTTCTAAACATTTTTTTTTTCTAGGCGTTACTTGGCTAACCTATGCCAAGTCTTGCTGTCACAATACCTATCTCTACAGCTAAAATCCTTGCTAGGTAATCGGTATACTTCTTTATTACTGTAATTTCAGGAGAAGATATTTGCATCATTATTCCAAGAACCAGTGAAAAGTTAAATGATTTTGTATTAATTTATTCCTAAAAATGTGACTGACGTACAGAGGGTTTGTTATTAACAAACCATGTGTTTTCTTTTATCTTCCTAGTATTTTTAAAAGGATGCTGTCAATTTGAAGTCTCTTGTGTTTGAAGTACCAGTAAAAAGTAGTTTTAGTTAGTAAATCTGATTGGAAGTTACCTGTCAGTTTCTGTGGTTTCCAATCATGCATTCCTACTTAAACGGGGGGAAAAAAAAAAAAAAAAGAAAAACAAAGAAAAAAAAAGTTTTTGTCAGTGAGGCTGGTATGTGAAAGTACACAGAGAGTATGTGCTAGAGAGTAGCAACCTGTTTTGGGGGGTGAGTAGTGAAACTGGCTTTCCAAAAAGGATGGAATTAGCCTTATCTAACCTTTGCTATGTAAAAGGTAGCTGTCAAGGATGAACTGTTTTTCTCAGCTCCTTCTGTGATGATAGAGATTACAGAAGAGCTCCTTCAGGAAGTTCTCTCCATCTGTCTCTAGGCTGTTACATGAGATAAAGGTTTGAGCATTATCAGGTATTTTATCTACTCTTGCTTGTTGTACAGCTGTTGTAGAGCTTGCTTGTGCTCATTCCATGGTGCCACTATCCTTGCACTGAGCTGTTGCAATTGTTTCTGCAGCAATGCTTTAAATTGATCAATGAACTGATCTCGCCTAAGAATGATGTGCTTTTAACTCAGACAAATATTGGTACCATGGACTTTGTCCAAAGAAAACACAGCTTTTTTGTTGTGATTACCTGCCTGAAGATAGAAGGAGGTGCCCTGAGAAGGAACCTTCTAACAGCAGGCTGAGGTTAAGTGTCTAACTTCAGGCAGCCAAAGTTAGGTGACATAAATCCTACCCAGGTCATAACAGATGTCTAAAATAACATATTCTGATATCATTTAATTATAAAGAATAGCACTGTTCTCCAATAAAATACAGCTTCTCAGGAGGTTTGGTTCAGTGACAGGGAAGAGGAATAAAGTGGTAGTCAACATGAGAGAAGGGGCTGTTGGACCAAGTCTGGAGCAAGGTTGTTTAGGTGAAAACATGACAGAGAGATTGAAAATTAATTATTTAATCTATTTCAATTATGAAAGCTCAAGTAATACTAGCAAGTTAAGTGAAAGGGTAGAACTATATTTTTAACTGACAAGCTTCTTTGAACTGTTGTGGCCTAATTCTAAATTGATATCCAGTGTTTACATAAGACAAATTGTACTAAGTCAGGATGTGTCCTTGGGTAACAGCAAAACTGCACAATATCCTATTTGTAATTCAAAGTGACCAAGCTTTATGGAAAAAAATAGTGCTAAGTACTGCTGCTTGGCCGCAGCTTCCTGTGATTGCAGAAATACTGTTTACTACTCAGTAAACTTTTCTAGTTAGTTATATACATTTTTATTTTTTTTACTGTACCTTGAAATCCTTGGAAAACAGTAGTATGGGTTAAAAGGTTCCCCTTTGCTAAAATACGAATATATTGTGCATGAAGAACCATTCAGATTCTAGCAGTTCTTGTTCTCACAAAGAGTGCAGTTTGAATCTGATTTTCTAGATACCTTCAGTTATGGTCTGTATTATTCTGTAATTAGTCTGTAAACATTTTACGTGCTGAAATCAGCAACAAAATCCCTAACTTCTTTGTGGTATTCAGATGAAACACTATATTTGCCAAAGCCTTTTCCAAGTATTTAACCTCCTTGATATGCAGTGTGGCTGTCAGAACTTCAGTTCCAGCAGCAGAGACACAATGTTCTCCGAAGTTTTGTTGCTCTATCTTTTGAGTTCTAGCTATGTGTTTATCCTGCAGTTGATTGCTGCCAGTTTTGTGGTTTCCTGTGCTCTTTGGGTAGAATCCTGTCTCAGAGAGGATTCTTGTTTGAAGAACTGCTGTTCATTTTATTTGGATGCACTTTATGCCTCTGTACTTCCATGACAATATCAAAATTAATCCTGCTAAAGGTGTTCTTCTGGATTCAGGACTGATACAGACTGCATTCACTATGTTTATAGGATCCCTGACATTATGCAAAGATGAGCCCAGAGCAGTATATAACTTCCACACACATAGACTAGCACTGATCTGAGCATGAGTGATCTGGGTCAGAAGAACAGACTCAACCCCTCACTGAAGTTCGTGATTTGTACTTCACTATCTTGTGTGGTTTGGTCATTCTAAGGAAAAGCAGATACAGGAAGAGAACTATGGAGTGTTCAGGCAGCGTTTTATAAACAGAATTGGTTGTTATAAATAAGGATAAATTCATGTGCAGTAATTCTGCTACACTCTTAGTTTCTATGATCTGAAAAAGACATTATGGCTTTTCTGGATTTTCAAGGCCTTAAAAGCCTCTTAATGGATGAAGAGAAAATCTCTGCATTTTGGAATTCTATTGATAACCTGCCCTAATTCATTTTTTAACCTGCAAAAGTATATGTTTATATAATGAGGAAGTTTTAGTATTCTAAAATTTGAGATGACCCAAAATGGGATTTTTTACTTGCAACTTGTTTCCAGATCTGTTTGTCTGCCATTCCCAAAATAGTCCCAGTTAATGGTTTTGAAAACACCTTTTATCAGATTTTTTTTTTCTCCTCTTGTTCCACCTAAACAAAACATTGGCAAAATCGTAATTACTTTGCAAAACACTAACACTTTGCTGTTTTTACCTGTAACCTCTTATTCAGCCTGTTCAAAATTATTGATCAGGAGTAATATTCAATGGGGAAATGCAGGTCTGTCAACAAGAAACATAATGACAGGCTTTTAAATGCTGACCAGAGAGAAAACAACGTGGTTGAATGACACTTCTCAATGAATGCCTACATGGAAAGTATCTTCACTGCAACCTTAATGGTGGATATAATTATGCAGGGCATAAAGTGAGATTATGTAAAGTAGTATATTATACACAGATAAATAAAACTCCAGTGTAATAAGGAGCTGGGCTGTGTTGCATAACAAGAGACCATATGTAACAGAGCAGTTACAGCTAACATAAGGGATGATGCTCTCCTTGTAATAGACATAAAACTGCAGCCACTGATCCATGGTCAGTGGGTTTGGCTAAGTGGAACAGATGGAAGTAAAATGGTATGAAAGCTGGGTTGGTCAGGTTGCTAACCTGACAGAATGAATACAGTCATGCTGAACTAGGGACAAAATTAAGTCATCAAAATAAATTCTTTGTATAATTTATTTTAAGAAATCATTCCATCTTCAGCACTTGCACATAGGCATAAACAGCATTTGGATGTATGATTTTTACTAAGTCTGTTTTACATGTATATTCTTTGCCACAGGTTAGTAGCAAAGATGAAGATTTTCTTGACCTTTCTGTTGATGTGGAGCAGAACACCTCAATTACACACTGTCTAAGGTAAATTAATTCATCTCTTTGACAGATATGTCTATCTGACTTTGCTAAATATTCCAAGTCTAGTAAATACAGAGTAGAAAAGTAGAATAACATTGGTTTTTGAGATTTTCCTAAGCAGAAGAAAACTAATGCAAACCGGATGTTTCTTCTAATGACAAAATACACATTAAGGGATTTTGTTTTACTCTCACTTTCAATGCCTGTGTTTGGAAGAGAAAAAAATTCCTCTCTCAGGGAAAATAATTTATTGCCTTGTCATCTGGAAGAATTGCTGCAGAATAAGAATTGGCTTCAAAGAGATTTGTGTGTGCTTATCTTTAAGCTTTTAGTCAAGTGCTTTGTTGATTAGGACTTATGTGCATATTAAAAGTCAAGTGTATGCTTTGTAGAATGAGTGCTAGAGTCCCTAGAGGGCAAAAGATTCCCAAAGCCTAATTTTCTGCCATATAAGTTTCTTGTTTTGTGTCTCAACCTAAAAATACAATGAGAAGTCTTTTATTCTAAGTCTCAGTTCTGCTTTTAGTACATGCTTAACTATTAAATACTTCAGAGATCAAAATAAATTTCAGGTTTGCATGGGTGATTATCCTGAGAGATTTAAAATATACGGAGTTTTGACATTGATACAAAAAAACTATATTTAGGTTTAATAAAGTGTGTTGCTGATCTGAAGGATTATCAATTGCCCAAAGTACTTTTTCAAGCTCTTTCAAAGGCTAACGACTTTGAACTTGCATTTAGTTTTAGCAGTTGTTCTGGAACACTTAGGAGATGTTGCCTGACATCTCACACCAAACTGAGATTTACAGAAAGAGAAAGCATATGAGGTGCTAACCACTTCCTGAGTTAGAAAGCACTGATTTCTGTGTCGATAAAACTGTACTAAGAAACAACTGTTGCATTTTAAAGTGCTAGATACAGTAAGTTCATTCCTTCTCAGTTTCAGTTCAGTCTCCTGTAGGATACTGTAGAAGTCCTTAGCCCTCAAGTAGGGATGCTTGTCCCTCCTGTTCCAAAAGATCTTTTATCAGTAGTAACTCCATTGCATACCTTCTGTATATTCTGGGCATTAAAAAAGGGTTTCTCCTCTTGCTCTTAGCAGCGGTGGTTTATATACAGAATGTCATCACTCTTCCTAGAATTGTGGGTTTATTTTTTTTTTTAATTTTATCTTTTCTTTTTTTTTTTTTTTTTTCTTCAAATTAAACAGCCTAACGTCGTTCAAGCATTCTTTTACAGGTCATCTTCTCTAGGTCTCTGTTCATTTCCATTACTCTTCTGCATTCTCTCCAGATGAACCTCTCTCTTGAATTCCCCTTCCTAAAGTGCAGTTGCCAAAAACTAGGCACAGTATTCCAGCAGAGGTCTACACAGTCCTGAAAAGTATGGATAGCCAAAAAGCCAAAAGTTGTTTACACACAGCAGAACCACGTCTGCCTAACTCCATCAATAAATATTCCATGCTACTTGAAAGCTATCCATTGTTTCTTCTAAAAATAAATGGAAGTAAAATCTTTTTTTTTTTTTTTTTTTTTTGAAGGGGTACATGGTGCTCTTTACATATTAAACAGGAAGTGAGTTATCACCTGTCATCTCTTCTAATTGTCTTTCACACTAGAAGCAGGTCTACCTCTGTTTAGAAAACATATATTCAGTGAGACTATAGATTTCCTCTCACTGCTCTACTGCATTATTCATTAGTAAACAGAGTGTAAGTGCTTTTGTGGTTACTGCTAATAGGAATGACCAAGTTACCATTCTTGTAAAATTCACTATATCCCTTTTAAGATAACTGCTCTGCTGTGCTTTTAAAGCTTTAAATGCTGCTGCAGTGAAAAGGCAAGTTAAAGAAAATCTGTGCAATATAGCATTTTGGTAAAACAAATTTCTTTGCCACTATGGATGAATGTTCTTTTCAGTTATTTTCATAGCTATTCAGATTGAAAAGGTCCAAAGAACACAAGCCTCTGGCATAGTCTAACTCCACAGGGTAGACAACTGGGCCTGAAGCAACAAAAGTTTAATAACATACATAGTACATTTCCATTATTTTTATTTCCACCAGGAGCTGCAAAGTTTACAAGTCCATTTGATCCTGTTAACTAGACTGCCTGTGCTTTTTTTTTATTCCACTAAGAATTCTGTCATCTCTTAAAACAGAAAATGTATACTATTTATTCATATAAACAACAGAAAGCATCTTCTGCACTGTAGCACTGAGCTTGTAGAAGTGTGGGAGCATATAGGGTCAGCGTTGAATTAGTATGTCTTGAGCAGGTGTAGTTAAAAATTCCTTTTTCCTGTTAAAATAACATAAAAACAGAATGAAGACTGGCCCATTCATGGAACAGGAGATAGTTGGAGGTGTCTTGAAATTAACTCTGCAGTTGTAGAGAAAGGTTCCTCAAGCCTGTAGTTCTTGTGCATTCAGACTGCCTGAACTCCAATGATCAGCTGTTTATAACTGTGAAACATCTAATGCCGAAAATTCTTGATTGATGACACTACTACCAAAGTTGCACTTGTAAACGGCAACAAAACCATCTAATTTTCACCTGCATACCTCCCTTTCCCCAAAGGAAATAGTTATAGTAAGATCTCTCATGCTCTATCAGTCTTAAAGAACTTAAATTTGAAACTGGAAAATTCCCACTTTTTATGAAGTTGCAGAAGTAACCTAGTACCCATGCCCTGGCAATACTTACAGTCTTCAGTTCTCCCATCTGCCCCTGTGGTGATGATGCCAGGTAAAAATAATAGTGAGGAATCCTTTCCTTGCCTTTCTAAGAGGAGCCTGCAGCTGCCTGCAGTGAGAGCAGGCTAACCTTGCAGGCAGCGTGGCTTCAGCCTCTATGCACATGGCCTGAATGAAGCTTATTGCTGGGACTGAATTTGTCTGGAATTCAGAACTCTGTCAGGTACCACAACGTAGGTTCAATCAACAGGTCAGTTCAGTTCTTCAGAAACATCTGAATCTTTAAGGCCTCATTGGACAGGTCTTCAGGCAACCTGATCTACTCAGAGGTGTCTCTGGCATGGCAGGGAAGTAGGAGTGGATGATCTCCAAAGGTCCCTTCCAACCCAAACCATCCTGTGATTCAGATATATCTATTTAAAGCTCAGAGTCACGAGAAAACCTGTGTGTCTAAAGTGGAAGATAGGTGTTTATGACTGTATTTACAGTTCTCAAAGCACCTGCTCAGCTGCAATGTAACACTTAAGGTGACAAAAAAATCACTGCAATTTTTTTCCAGTTAAGTATTTTAAATACCTAAAATGGTGTTCCCAAGATTATCAGCATTGTGACTATAGCAAATCTTTCCTGTGAGCTGAGCAGCATTATCAAGCCAGGTCTTCCTCTGCTTCTCTCAATTCAGAAGCTCAGTCCAGAAACATTTCTAAGCATATTTACTTGGTAGATATTTAGGAAAACTGCTATCATAGCTGTCACTTTCATTTTTAGACAACAAAAAAGCATAATCACATAACTTCTGGATAATGGTTCAGAGGTTAGAATATACAGAAGACTGAATTCAATTTATTTCTTCTGCATAAGAGTATTCAAGCCTGTCTTACGGAAGAACACCATAAAATGTGATCAGTTTGTGAATGACTGAAGTGCACTTGAAGATAGTCCATTCTGCAAATAATTTTAAAAGACACTGGATGGATCTGGATCAAGCAACTACATTGAACTCTAGGCAGCTCCTTGACATGCAAGAGATGAGGATGTAGATCTCAGTTAGAGACACCTGACCCTTTCCCTGAATGGTATGTAGGCCCTCAGCACATAACACAGGGCTGTCACAGCAGTCAGATACCCCAAGTCCCTTTGCAAATCCCAGTATTATTGATTTAGGTGCTATAGAAAACTGGATGTCAGTGGAAACAACATTTCTTCATGTGTGTCTTTTTAGGGTTCCAGTTCCACAGCCCAAGTGTGGTACTGGGGCAGAAGTGTTAAGAACCTTTAAGAACTTATAACTGTATTTATTTACAGAGACTTCAGCAACACAGAGACATTATGTAGTGAACAGAAATACTACTGTGAAACTTGCTGCAGTAAACAAGAGGCACAGAAGAGGTAAGCAAAGAGTAGGGTGTTTCACTGTGTCCCTCCTGAGCTTTGACAAGCCTTCTCCTTAAAATTCATTGTGTTTAGATTGCTTGCACCCCAAAGGCACACTCTGGGGGCCTGAGGACCTACAGACAGATTAAAAACTATTACAAGTTTTAGTGTATATGCTACTGCTAGTAAATAGACTACTGCTAGTTACAAGGTGCTTTTTAAATGCAAACATTACTCATCAAGGAAAGAATGGCTTTGAACTGGGCAGGTCTTTATTATGTGCACTCTAATGGTTTCACAGGATGCGAGTAAAAAAGCTGCCAATGATTCTTGCCTTACACCTCAAGAGATTCAAGTATATGGAACAATTGCACAGGTATACCAAGCTGTCATATCGTGTAGTATTTCCTCTGGAGTTACGTCTCTTCAACACATCTGGTGATGCTGTCAACTTAGATCGGATGTATGACTTGGTAGCTGTTGTTGTTCACTGTGGAAGGTAAGACACTTTCATGTCTATCTCAAGCTATTGCTTTTCTCGAGCTATTGCCAATTCCAGGCATTTGTAAGGGCAGAGGCATGCCTGACAAAATGGAGGGAGAGTGGGAGGGGGGACATAAACCATGCTGCTGCATCAGCTTGCGTGTATCTTGGCCTGAACCTCTTAAAATATTTGCCTTAGCTGATGCCTGCTATCAGCAAATCTGCAATGAGCAAATTGTTAAGTGCTCTGCAGGTTAATTTGCAAATGGTCATAGAACAGATGAAAACAACACATTTAGCTTTTAGCCTATTAAGTCATTGCAACAAGGGATAAAAGAACATTTCTACTGTAACACCACAGGTGGGTTTATTATATTCTTCTTAACAAGTATTTATAGTTCAGTCTGCTTTAACATAGACATGTGACTTACCAAAATGAAACCAATAGTACCATCTAAAGTTATTTCAGGTTTTGTGATTTTTATTTGTTTTGCTTTTTAGTGGACCAAATCGTGGGCATTATATTACTATTGTGAAAAGTCATGGATTTTGGCTCTTGTTTGATGATGACATTGTAGAGGTCAGTATGCTGAAGGCCATGAGCATAAGGTTTGTTTATGTTCTCTTCTCAATTTGGAATTAAAATTCTGATCCAGATCTGGGTATAGATTACTACTCTACAAAGTCTCAGCTTGGTTGTAATGTGACATTTAGCTCAGCTCAGTTAGGAAGTAGGATTGCAAACAGGATGATTAATTGTGCAGTTTGTACCCTGTCAATGTCAAAAGGGGTTGTTTTATTTCAGAGCAACATCAAACATTTTTAATATCAGATTCTGAGAGTTTAATTTGGAATGTTTTCTCTATGTAATAAAATCAATTTAATTCATTACAGGAACTATTTTGCAATCTTTGGCAATATCACCAGGCAAAACTGGACTGGTTAAAGTTATGTTTGCTGTAGGATTTTAATTCCTGAGCAACTGGGAAGTTATAAGAAAGTCTGAATTCTGTAGTCAGTCTGGGATTGTCTGGATGCAAATTAGAGCAGAGTCTGGTCCACAGCTCTTACAGATTCTAAGCACAGAACAATTAATTCCCAAGCAAACCCTTTATGTCACTCTGGCACCTGGCAAAACTGAGGTCTTCAGTCTTGTTTCCCAGGTTTAAATTCATTGGAGTGGAATAAGCACTGGGAGTTTGGGACCATTGGGAATGGTGCATGTCCTGAAGAGGTGCATGTCACCTCGCAGAAAGATGAGGTCGCATGGTCACATTCATGCTTTTTGCCAGCATTCACTACTGCATTCAAAATAGTCTCTGTTATTAGAAAAAGCCTTAATTCAGCTAGCTTCTCTGAAACAAACATTTCTATTGACTTCACAAGTGCAATCAGTAGAATTTAGCCCCTGAACGTTACCCTTTCAGTGCCTGAACTGCAAACAGAATTTGTTAATTGCTCCCCTGAACTGGATTTGTCTTTTGTTTTTACACAGCCATTTAATCCATGCTCGGTGTTTCTTTAACCTAACTGTACATAAACAATTCTATTTATCTTGCAGAAAATAGATGCTCAAGCTATTGAAGAATTCTATGGACTGACCTCTGACATATCAAAAAATTCAGAGTCTGGTTATATTTTATTCTATCAATCAAGAGAGTGACTTGGCAAACTGTGACCATTGCACACCACAATGCTGCACGCAGAGAAGGTGATGGCCCCCCTGAACCAACTTTTACAATGATCACATCTTGTATGGTCGAACAATGATAAGTCTATCTCCTATTAAACAGTCCACGTGGTATTGACTATAACCACTCACTTTTGACATGCAGAACTTTATTTTGGTGAGGGGGGTTAGTTTGTTGTTTTTAAGTCTGACTGAAAATGTAATTGCAGTCAGATTTTAGTGGAATTTATATGGACTAACATTTACAGATAATAAGATCTGGATGTCAACTGTTAAATCCAATCCAGCTAGAGTAGTATTTTATATGGAAGTGTTCATTGCATTTAGGGCAAAATTGTTTAAAGCTTTCTAAATGATTTTGGGGTGTGTTGATTTACAAAGCATTCCTTTAAATACATTCTGACATATACTTACCCAATTTAAGTGTATGAAAAAAAAATCTGCTTCGTAATGACTTGAATTGTGGTTGCATAGGGGATTTTTTTTTTCTGACATGTTACTCTTCCCTGCAAAGATATTCTTCCAAAACCACTTAAGCTTTGGGTTTTTAAAAACTTTCAGTTTATAACTTCAGGCCTAACATTCACATAGAGAGAGTTAAATTACAGTGGAACTAAGTAATGTTGTATGTCCAGTCAGTGTGCTAACCGTGTGATAGCACAGCTAGGTGAGATTTCAGAATTTAGAGAGCACTGGGTGACATACATGTATATGACACAGAGATAAGTAACATTTATAGAGACTGGGCTTATCTGTCTGTTAAAACAGTATAATAAGGTCCTTACTTAACGTAGTTCGCAGAGATAACAACACTGCTCAAGTACAACATATCCATCAGGACTGAAATTACACAGTCCTAAATATGTGTTGTTGGTACAATACAAAAAACAGGGCTTGATCCTGCAATTTTCTGAATATCTGTAGGTCTCACATACATTTCTCAAGGAGTTCATTTCTTGGCAACATAACAGCATGTAACAATCATTAGTTTACACACGCTGTCATGTATATGCTATCGCTAGTGTTTTGGATCACCACAAAAATTTTAGCCATACTTGACAGCATTTGGACCACCACAAAAAGAGAGGGCTCTTGAGGGTCTGATTTTTAAAATATCAGAAGGCTTAGTGCAACTGTTTCTGATTTTACTGGGTGAATTTGGTTGGCAATAGTCATGCACTGGTTAATAAAACTCTCAACACACATACTAGAATTTGTCAAAAGAAAGAATGTAGAAGAAAGTATCAATAGGGTTATGAGAAGCAATGGATAGCAGGATGAAGCAGTGGTAACACTGGGTATCTAGCTTGCTTGGTTTGACACTCCTTTATGCAATGCTTGAACCTCAGTAGCCAAATACCTGTTCCAATAAAGTCAACAGCAAAGAAACTCCTGCTGTCTTCAAGGGGACTGAAAGTTGGTTCCAGTATTTACAAGGAAATTTTCTCATCTCACAAAATGTATTTCTACTTGTTATATTTTATTCACTCTTGTTCTGTATTTATTAGTCAATGTTGCTTTTGGTACTTTTCTTTTAGAAGCCCGCCTACCATTTTATGGCAGGCACTGTTTCAGAAAATGGCTTTAGAAGCACAGATAAATGTTGTATTTTAGTTTTCTGTAGGAAAGAGAAAAACATTTTTCATTGTAATCTACTGTGAATGTGGAATATCTTTTTGTTGAATAACAGTGAAAATGAAATACTAGCTTCTACTGTATCATCAGCTGAACAGCTGGATTTATCAATGGCCATTTTGTAAACAAAGGAAACGTAGCACTTTACACTGAAGGAGAAACAGAAGTGGACTTTTCATATAACATTGTTTGTGGTTTATCATGTTGTACCAATACAAGAAAACAGACGTGGAATGTAACCTTAGAGTACTGAGGTGGGTGAGTAACAGTAGAGGTCTGCAGAGATCATTCACATGAATGAAGGTTGTTATGCAGGCTAAAGGCAGGCGTAATCGGGATGCAGTTGTACTTTTATTGATGATGGAATTAAATGTTCTGTCTGTAACACAAAAGACAGACATCATACAGGAGACCAGCTCTCACTGAGCCCCAGGAGATTTTTCCACTGAGAAGCATATCCTTCTTTAATGGATGTATTTATGAGCATTCAGAATTTCCCCATTAAAAGTAGAATAATCACTTGCCTTTTAAAACAGGAGTGTATTCTGATTGTGAATGAAGACACTCCAGTTCAGCATTCACCAGTATTGGTCCAAGAGTCTGTACTTTAGGGCATTCTTCAGTTTTAAAACAAGCAACAAAAAATACATTCTCAATGTATCATTTGGATGTGTGAGGCTCATGTTTGTATGTAAAGTAATTTTGCATAAAAATAACTTTAAGATCAGTTCAATTTTAGAAAAGGTTTTTCATATTTGAATTAACTTATCTGAAAAATGATTTTTTAATGTTAATAAAAATGAAGTAATATATAAATGATAAAGTATAGGATACTAATCTTTGCTTTTCTCTAGCTGCAAGACAGCTCTAGGTTGTAAAACATACAGGTAACTGTTGTATGTTACTGCTTTTCATAAAGTAGGAAAACTCTTTAAAAATGAATTGCCCAACATTTCTGTTACAAATGAAAAGAGATGCACAAGATGCGTGAGAAAATATTGGAAAAATATTGGAAAGGTACTTGTAGCAGGAGATCTTTGTCAAATTAAGCACGTTTTGCAGGATTAGGATTGTCACAGGAACAATATTAGGATGTAAAGTATTTTAGTTGATTAAAAAAAATGTAATCCTTTCTTTCTTAAGCTTATATATCAATTTCCAGTTTCTTATAAAAAATGGTAAAATATCTAGGACAATCAAAGTTTTTCAATCAGCAGCTAGAACATAAAAATATAGCACAGATATCTATGAGCGTCATGTCCTTCCCTAAAATGACTGTTTTTATGGTTCTGAGTGTGTTAGGCCTAATGACATCTGAAGTTCTCTGCTCGTTTCATGTGCTGTTACCAATAAGTTCATAAAACTTCCTACCATGTTCTTACTTTGAAAAAGAACACTTTTGTCCTGTGCTGTTTTTCAGCTAAACCCGGTGAAGCACTGCAGTGCTGATGAATCAGTTGTCTTAGAGGATGAGCTCAGACCTCAACTCCAGTGTTCTGCAGAACAGGCTGTCAGGATTTTATGTAATTTCTATTTCTGGGACACAGCAGAGGGAGTGATGGAGGAACCATATCAGCAAAGCAGAACACCTTGTTGCAATTAAGTCCCCAAATTGCTCCTGTCAATGCTCCTGTCAATTCAATTTTAATAATTTACAGTTACCACAGAGCAGCAGATAACATCTTAAAGATCTTGTTCCTTTAGCAGTTGTAGTAAAGGAAATAAAGCAGTAGGTGTTTCCTTCACGTTAGATTGAATAAAGGTATTAAAGGCCTAAGCTGAAATTAAAATTCATGTTATGTGGTGGCCCTAACGTGCTACCACACCTGTCTATTATCTTCAGACATTACATTTAATTCTCCCATCTGTAACAGCATCACCTACTTGGGACCGGAGCTGACAACTTGCAGCTGCCAGTGATTTGATGTCTCTCAGCAGCAGACCCTTCTTGATTTATCACATTTTCACTGTGTGAGGCTGGCCAGTTTGAGCAGTATCTTATAGCTAAATGTGTGTTAGTAATTTTAAGAAGTTTTGGATTTGTATCTGTTCCATGTTAGAACTTTTATCAAAGTCTGTTTTAATTTATTTCTCTTTTGTTTCTCTGTTAATGTATTTGTATAATAACTTATGTAGTTAATATTATTAGTTTTATGTTTTAATTTTTACGTACTTTAAGTTTTTAAATGTAACCAACCAAAGCACTTTAAGCATCAGTGTCAATCTTGAGAAATTCCAATCAGTTTAACACATTGCTGTTGTCTTTTTGCTTTTGCAACCTTCTGCTTGCAATGCAGCATCTCTAGTTACAGCCCAATTTCCATTTCTATGTTTGTAGTCCTAGATGGGCTGTAAATTTAGGAAGCACAAATTTGCTCATATGTATTTGTTCATATTGCTGTAGAAGGCGAGAGGACAAACGCACTGTAAACACTGCAAGGATGACAAGGATGCAGTATTTATAGCGTGTCTGTCCTCTCACCTTCTATAGCAATATGTATGTGATGAATTGCACTTACACCTCGCATTTCACAGCCTTTTTTGCACTCTATCTGCAAGGCTACAGATAAAGAATGGAAGGGCTGCAATACTTCCTTCTGTTGCACAGTTATTAATGACCATAATTTAGAAAAGCTCCACTTCTCCCAGGGATATTCTCTTTTACCAAACAGTTACCTGTCAGTCAACTGATAATGCACATAGTGCTCTATTTGCCATTTTACCTGTGCTCTGTGCAATCTCAAACATGAGTAATCTTAAGAGCTGAATTTATTCTTAGCCTTCGTGTGAGTACAAGCAAGGAGAGCAATCTTTTTGTATCTTCCTTCTCTCCACTTGGGCTCATATAAAGGAAAGAAGTAGGACGCGTGCTATTAAAATAAAATAAAATAAAATAATAACACTCCATCTATCAAAGATGCTGAATATTTCTTACAGAGCAGTGCTGATAGTAACCATATCAGAAAATCACTGACTTAGTTTTGTTAGTGCAAAACTAATTACAAAAGGCTGTTGTTAATTTATTTTAGATATTGTACTCTCTTCGATCAATGAAAAGACCAGGACTTTTTCCTGTTGCTGCAGTTCTGTTGGTGAGGTGTTTCTTATCAATTTAACATGGCACTGAATATTTAAACAGCCCTTGGCAAGCCTCAAAGACACCCTTTTAATTTCTTTCCAGCTAATGTGCATTACTTTGGGGAGATTGCTTGAACCCATCCACAAGAGTGATTTAGATT
The DNA here is from genome assembly GCF_047663525.1 of Anas platyrhynchos. NCBI lineage: Eukaryota > Metazoa > Chordata > Aves > Anseriformes > Anatidae > Anas > Anas platyrhynchos. The sequence continues at coordinate 52,407,025 of NC_092590.1, forward strand.
CGCATTTTTGCATACAAGGTCAAACAACACCTACCAGGTATGTGCCCACCTGATGGGACCAGCTGGGCTAAGCCCACACCTTTTTACACACTAATGATTCTTTACCCCCTAGGAGGTTTGCTTGCTGGCTTTGCCTGGAGGATTTAATATGAGGCTGCACATAGCTCCCTTTATTCACGGTCTCAGAGTTGCTATAATTCTCTAATAATTCTGCTCCACTGGGTTATCAGGGCTGGGACCATTGCACAATGTAAAATAAATTAACTTGTGTGCGCCATTTACAATGGGCAATTTTACAGCTTAATGCTTCTGATGAAGGCTGTTACAGGTGGTAACTTTGCTGTATGAAAGACGCTTAGAGAGTGATTTTTCTGTGTTAGCACAGTAGTTTGTAGGAGGAGCTGGACTGACACACAGCATCTTAACCTTCAGCTTCCCAGATGAAGTCGGTGCTCCATCCTCTAGGTAATCCTAACCCTTCTCCTAGAGGTTCCAAAGCAGCAGAAACAAACCCTGTGAAGACACCCTGTAGGTCATCACAGCCCACCACAGTAGATAATTAAGAAATATTTGCAGTCCTTCTCCCCACAACCTCAATCTCTCATTAATGGGAATACATTCCTCAAAGAAGCTGTGCTCAAACATCAGCTTTCTATTATCCATGGTGTTCATATCTGCAAGCATCCCATGGCAGACTGTGTTCAGACACTGTATTATTTTCTAGTCCTTTTCTCAACTCTCACTCTAATCCTAAGAGCAACTTCAGGGCAGCTGAGTTACAGATTCATGTGTTAATCCTGGAAAAAAAAAATACCAACTTCAGTGACTTTCATTAAAGAGCACTAACAGGAGCTCTGTAACTTACCTGTGACTCTTCAGGAGTAAAGTCAGCATTAGTGTACAAATATGAGTGTAGAGTAGTGGGGAAGAAGAAAAAAAAAAGAGGAAATATGGAAAGGGCTGTTTTGTCTGAGGCTTTGGATATGTATATCTGTTTGTAAATATGCAGTCCCTACCTACCTGGTCAAAAAGGTGCAATCATAGAAAAACTAAGTATTTTGTGCTAGTTTTTTGAATGGAGTAAGAGGTAGTAAAACTATTAGGCATATGACTGGGGACTCGTAAAATACTGAATTTCCTGTAAAGCGTACGATATCCCATGTGTGTGTACAGTTGAGTATCTGCTCTTTTTAATCATGTACATGTAATTAAACCCTGCGCTATCTGCAGAACTGTAAGATAAACCTCATGTTGGATATTAAGGTTGTAACATAAGAAAACAGTATTTTCTCCTGTTAACATGTTTATATTTTACATAAAATAAACTCCCTAAACCGATCTTGTTTCCATTCAGCTTGCCTTGGATTTAGCTGGAGCCAGACTAAGGCTGAACATTGGTGTTTGTTGTTACACAAAATGCTTCTGAGTGCAAGGTGTCTGTAAACTTACTGACAGGGAGACTGCCGATGCTTGCTTGTTATTTCACGTAGTGGAGTGCCTCCATTTTGCCACTGGGGCTGCCTCCGAAGTGTGTCAAGGGAACACGTTTTGCATGCAGGCCGTGAGTTGTCTTGGTGGACTATACACACAGCTGCGTGACCGAGCTGCACGTAGTTAAAGAACACCACTGACCTTGCCAGTGTTACTGAGAACAGCTAAAACTGAACAGAATAAAAAGCAGCAGAATTGAGCTACGTATTGCAACAGTGAAAACTCCAAGGCCTTTAGTCCGGGGTTTTGCTGTGGCTACTGGAGCAGGAAGGGGTTTTGCTAAAGGGGTCTAAAGTTCTGTCAGAGGACTGAAAGATTCCTGCAGTCTGCTCATTTTTCTGAAGTTACTCATTAGCAAACACGATTTACTTTCTCAAAAGTGAGGAAAATAAAAGGCTGGAGTTTCTTGCCCTTGTCTAAATGGATTCCTGTATTCCTTCAGAATTCTTTAGAGAACCAAAATCAAACATAGCTGTCAGACTGTATGCTGAATTTATAGGTAACATACTATAAGATTTATGACACATCAGACTATCAAAGGACTAGGTTCAAAAACACTTCACATCTTACAACACAGATTTCCTCTCAGATAAAAACCTTGAAGCACCTTCACATTTATTCTTGGGTTATTAGAGCATAAGCCTTAAACTAGAGGATAGGGAGACAAATTTAAAATGCAGGATATGACAGAAATAAATCTCAAATCTATAATTTTAAAACGTTTTATAATGTACATATAAATAAACCAATAAAAAAAAATCAAGAATTATGTTCAAAATCACTCTATGTGGGCTCCAGAAGAATTGCTCTAATTTCAGAAATGCATTTTCCCAGGAGTTGTATGATGCTTACCTATGCCTCTGTCCCTTCATTTTCAGTGTGAGTTAATCATTTTTAGATTAGATTGGGTTGTGTCCAGTGTACCAGATAAATAGAGAAATGCTAAAAATATAGTTCCATCTTGATTGAAAACTCAGTTATGGTAGGAGAAAATGATAAGATTCCTCATTTCAATACACTCACCAAAATAAATTAAAAAAAAAAAAAAAAAAACAATTAATAAATAAATAGACTACATGGAAGACGATGTTTCTGATTATGATGATTTTCAATATCTGTGTGCAATTAAAAAAAAAAAAAAGGAAGAAAAATGGGACAACCATTTTCAAGATATAAATATAAATGTATGGTAACAGAACATTTCAATCCTCAGTTCTGAAAAATGTTCCTTTTCACTTATTAATTTTATATCAAATAGTGAAATATTACTCCATAGCCGTGTTGCAGTTCACTCCTCACAGCATGACTCATCTGGCCACTGCTGTGACCAAAGAGCTTCAACCTTTCGTCAGTCTTAAAGAGGTTGTAGCCATAAGTCCTTACTGTATGGGGAGCTTATGTGGTGGGGGCTGTGGGGCCAGAATCCCTATGAACTGGATCTTCCTGGATCCTTCCTCCTGGGGCACACCAAACCAGTGACGGCTTTCCCTGTTTCACATGAGCAGCTTCCACTTTTCTTCAAGTTTATCTTTCCAGCAATCCATGGTGCACAAATTTTTTGTTATTTCCACTGCAGAATCACTTTGCTTTAGATAGGAAAATGCATCAGCAGATCTAGATAAAAAGATAAACAACTGTAGGTACTCCTGCTTCAGGTTGTTCATATGGTGGTATGGCATCTGAACCTGGGAAGGAATCCTTTGATGAATCAACCCAAGATCAAAGCTATTAAGGTATTTAAGGTATTTTAAGGAAGGTATTTAAGAGGCATGTGGATATGGCACTAAGGAACATGGTTTGATGATGGGACTTGGTAGGTGAGGTTGATGGTTGGACTTGACGATCTTGAAGATCTTCTCCAATCAAGATGATTCTATAATCTATGATTACAGATTGATTATGTATACTCATTATATATGATTATAATAACTATATATCATTATGATAATATAAAATCTATGATTATCTTCTAGATTGCATTTCACACACACGAGGAAAAATATTCAGATCATGCTCCAGAACAGCAAAGGTGTTGAAAAAGAAGATACATTTTTCACCCAACAATGTGACAGAGACCAAAGTCTACCATCAGTCTCACCAGGGTATCTCTGAAAAAACTCCAGATAGGTTTACAGTTTTGTTGCAGAATTAGTAAAAACAGGAACTAGAATAAAGTTTCTTCCAACTTCCTCACAATGTTGTTAGTGTGCAGAGCTGTGCTTCCTCTGTAGCAGTAAGGGAGGGAGATGTGTGGAATACTAAGCTCTGGAGAACTACAAGTGGCATTGTCTCTGCTCTCTGAAAGTATGATTCAGGAACACAAACAGAATCTTACACTTCGTTTAGTTGCTAACCACATAATTCTCACTCATTTATGAAGCATTTGTGTTTTTTTTTTTGTCTTCAATATAATCTACCAGCCAACTTTTCAACACTTAACTTTTTGAATATTGTATACACTGGGGGATGTGTACCAAAATCCACACCTACTTGAGATACCTACACCTTGCACTGAATCTGGCCACCCCTCAGCTAGATAACTTTAAATAGTAGGAACATGTCCCTGGCTCCTCAGCAGGTGCCTTAGTGACCTATTCACTCCTGGATGCAGTTCAAAGTACAGGACTTGCAGCACGTGGCTCCAGTATAACCTGATCCGTTGCTATCTCTGAAACAGCCTGGCTTGCCTGGAATGCACTGGGGCAGCTGAAGTTACTTGGGAAGTTTGTCGTGACAGCATTTTACTTTCCAAGGAATGGATTAGTGCCCCAGTAATTGACAATTAATTATTACACGCTATCAGGGAATGTTAGGGAAAGCAAGGATGATGCCATTTATTTGATTTATTTCTCTCTATCCTGGATATTTTACTTACATTTTCAGATCAACAGAAGTATTCTGAGGTTTTGACTGTTTAAATTCCTGCAAGGTGAATAGTTCAGGCAGAGCCTAGCATTGGCTAAGACACCAGAATTGCATTCAGTGGCTCCTCAGAAGCTGCATTTGAGAACTCCCCCTAAAGTTAAACAGATTTTTGCCTTGACCTTTAGAATGATGGGATCTTTAAATGCTCAAGCACAGCCTACTAATTCTACTGTTAACAAACATGGGGTAAGATATATGGGGACATTTCTGGCCATACTACATCACTGTACTGTAACATAGTTTCAGCATTGAATTAAACACACTTTTGCAATAACATACTTAAAGTAGTGTAAATGTTACTTTTTTTTTTTTTCCTCACCATCCAACTGCTAAAACCACTTGTAATGTTTTTACCCTCAGAGGACATTAACTGATCTTAAATAGTTTCCAGACATAGGGCCTTCAAACTCTCCAGGGCTTCCCTCTTCAGAAGGCAAAAGCTCCTTTTCAGGTCTGAAGAGGAGAACGTACATTGCAACCAGACTAGAGGTTAGGAGTGTTCTTTACATGAAGGCTATGGTCTTCATCATAATTTTCAAGACCCTTCATGTTTCCTGCAGTTTCCAGTATGATTCCATGATCTTTCCCTCCATCTTCTAATCTATATTACGAAAATCATCTGCCAATGGGATTGGTTTTACATGCTCTAAACCACAGGAAGATCTGTTCAACGTTGTATTAAACTATATTTTTGCCACAGCTCAGAGAAAGTGGTGCATGAAATCTAAAAGCTCTACCGTATAGCAATGTTCCACATTCATACTAATCTAATGTTCCCAAATGCAGTTACAAAGGATGAGGAAAGAACATCAGTTTATCATAAAGCAAAGAGCACTGTGGAATACAGACTGTGCACAGGCAACAAACACCCCCCACGTAGCTGGTACATTGAGTTGTCGTGCCACTTGTAGAGAAATGTACCTAAAGGATGTGTTCCCTTCATACACAGCTTCTCTCTCTCTCTTGTGCAATCACTCCCAGCCTCCAGACACTGAACTGAAAAAAGGAACATTTCATTCACCGTGCTCCATCTACAGTTGGAATTTGTTTATCCAAAGGCATTTTATTCAACATTGTTGTAAAATGAAAATAAACCATATTCCCCAGGCAACACATTTTTTTTTTATCATGAAACTCTACCAACCTGAACTCATGCAATCATTTCGTAACAACAACAAGGAAAGAAAAATAAGATGCAGGTTCCCTGGCACAATCTGAAGTGATGTTCCACCCCCGTTTTATTGCTTGCTTGTTTGATTTTTTTGTTTTGCTTCATCTGTTTGCTTGTTTGTTTTATCCCATAAACCATGGTGCTTCTTTATTTTTCCTGTTATTCCTGTGTTTTTGGACAGTGTCTTCTACTATTCTAGCTGTCACTGAACGGACAAGTACTTAGCTTCCCATTTCCCATAATAAATGCAGCACTGCCTTCAAGAGCTGCAGACAGCAAGACAGCCTGACCATTATTTAACAGGAGAAGAAATTTATGACAGCATCAACCAGCTATCCAGAGGTGGCAGGAATTAAATCAGTGATAAAAATATATTCCAAGTTTGTCCTGAAAAGGCAGCATCACTGACTTTTGTTTCCAAGCAACATATTCCATCATAACCCCAGTCTAAGTCAGTGGGCAAAGATCAGGTCCGGAGTGAGTAATAGGTGACCTAGCAAGGAAAGTGCTGTGTGTTTCTTCCAAAGTGCTGTCTCTCACAATGACTCTATCTGGAGATTTCAAAGGAAAGGGGGCAAACCCTACTGCAGACAGCTATGAAATTAAAGAATGTCATTTCCTTCCAAAGAGTAGAGAGCATCCAAGCAAAAGAAACCTCCTCGCCAAACTTACAAACTTACAAAATTGTTGCATTTTTTGCGGGTAGGAATTAGGCTAATGGGTTGTGCACTGAGCACTGCCTGGTTCTTTACACATTTGCTTAGCTCATTTCCTTCAAAAAATATTTGTAGTTTTGTTTCCCATAATAGTTTTCCATTTATTCCTTAGATGATAAGATGCTATCATGTTATTTACAGTGTTTCTTATTACAGATGTCAGTGCTTTTTCTCCTCTACTTTCAGGACCCAGCCAAACTGCTGCTCCATTTCCTTGGCAAAAGATGATGTATAACGTCTTGGCCACAAGAAATATTCAGCAGCATGAAATGAAAATAGAATGGGTTGAAATCAGAAGGAAAAACAAACAAACAAAAACCAGTATTTATATTTATAGTATAGAGAAGTATGTATATTATTATTATGGTATAGCACAGTATAGGGAAGTATTATTATTAGTTCTGCAATTTATTTTCTGTAGTCTCAATAAGTGTGTTATGTTACTTGAATATCCCCAGTCTTCCCTATTTATTCTGCTCTCTTCTTGAGTGGATGAGAAGAAACCAAGTTATTCCATTGGCAGGAAGGCACGTTTCCTGTGACAAGTAGAAAAACTTCAAGCTTTCCTCCCTTAGCTAGAAAGGACAGAAATGGGTCATACACCAAACTGACGAAATAGCTTGATAGCATTGTAAGCTGGTTAAGCCTTAGCAGTGTACTGACAGAGAGAAAATTATTTAAGCCAAACCACTACTGTCTGTCTAATTTTACCCATTGAAATATTTTCTGATGAGGCAATAAATCTGATGGCAGTCAAATTGCATACTAGGTGAGGAAAGATGGGTTTCATCACTTCAGGCTTTTCACCCCAAACTAGTTAATTTTGAATAGTAAAAGCAATGATAATAAAAATGTTAGCTAGGGGTAAAGAAGTGTAACACAAAGCTGTATTTCAGGTCAGACACAAGGGAAGGAATAATGATGATGTGAAGGACCTGACAAGGGCAAGGGATCCACACAGCAGAAAAGATCAATCAAGGATGGCTTAATATACATATATATATATTCTTCATAAGAAGTGTACCTGATTGTTTCACAACAGCAGCTTCTCCTTTGTGTATTTCCTCTGGACTGTAACACATATATTAACCAGAATAGAGAAGCTGCAGTAAGAGAAAGCTGTGATCTTATTTCTCTAATGCAGTGTATTTCCTTGGCAGCAGATATCTTTTGACAGTGCTCTCATTCACATTGGATCTGTACTTTCCTAACACTGTGAGTTGCTGTTAGCACTGCTTTTCTTCGTCAGAAATCCAACCTGCCATCCTTCTATACCAGGAATGTAACGAAAAGCCAAACAGAGCGACCCCCCGTGCCTCCAAAAATCCTAATTGCCTGTGGATGAAACAAATCCAGGCACTGATGAGCATGATTTAATGAAAGATGAGCTCAAAACAGAACACCACATCCAAGTAAGCCCCAACTGGCATTAATTATCATCATCTAAATTCATGCAATATTTGATACACATGAACAGATGGGAACGAAATCCCAGCTTTTACACGCTACGACTCAGCGTGCTCTGTGGCATTCACTGAAGTCAACGTGAGCAGTCCTTGCCCTGCTGCAAGGGGAAACTGGCTGGGACTGCTGCTAACTACATATCCATTAGTTTTAGATGCACATACATGTATAACATTTGCAGCTAGGTGCATGTTACTATTACAGAAAAATACTGTGTAGAGAAGTTGGACCAATTCATGATGAATTTCCTGAAATTATAAGCATTCTGGCAGTTTTGCCTCTGCTTTCCACGATAGTTTCCATACAACATGAGGCTAAAAGGACAAAAATTGCCAGGTTTCTGGGGGAATTATCAGCTCCAGAAGGAGTGTGGCTCATCATGAAACAGCTGGGCTTGAAGGTCAGTAATTTTTTCACCCTGGTTTAGAGTACCTGACCATCATCTGAAGACCTGTACACAAAAAACTTGTATATAAAGAGCTTGAAGAGGAACAACTTCCATGTTTTTTTATCATCTATTTGATGGAAGGTTCTGTTTGGCATTGGAAGCAAAGGGAATTTAGAAAAAAACATGTGCTAAACCTTAAAGAAAATATTCAAAAACATTTTTGTGTTGCCTTTCTTCTGATAAAAAGATTCTTTTTAGACTCTTAAAGACTCTTTCCTGCACATGTCTCTCATCATTGTGTCTTTTGTCTCTGCAGCTGTCAATTTCCAGTCTCCGGTACCATAGAAAGCAGAAGGTAACAGTTGTAAACTAAAAAACATGTATATTCTTTAATTACTTTATGGCTCCTTTCACATGAATCACATAAATCACTTGTATTTAAACTACCTAATGTCTCATCCTAAGATCATTTACGTGCTTCTCTATAGCAACACATAAAGGAGCAAAAGTTTTTGTTTTGACTGTGTACATAAAATATAAACCCATATTTTATAGATACTGGCATAATATCTAGCCACTATTTCCTTAATTAGTCTTTTTGCAAAGGCTGTTACACTCTTCAGAGCAATAAAAGGGGTAAGTCCCAGTATCTCAGTGAAAATGGTCGGAAGCTCTTCAATAAGCAGTTTGGGGAAATGTGAGTCTTTCATTCCCTTTCCAGGACCATCGAGGTTACCTCTGGAAATAAGCTAACCTGGTTTTCAGCTTTACAAAGGTGAAGTCCTTGATGCAGTACCACAACGCCCCAGTGACCCATGGGCAGAGAAACCCAGAGCTCAACATGGAGTGGTTTGCCCTTCATCCCATGCCCTCTGGCACATGGGACCCTAAGGTAATTACCCAGGTTGCTTGTTGCACCTCTTGTCACTGTAGCCATAAAGCATCATTACAATAAAGGTCTGATTACCTGGCTCTGGAAAGGGCTGGGACATAAGTTGCTTTATTCTAAATATCAGAATATTGTTTGGTTAACTGGTAACTATGATTAATTGGTAAATATGCATATAAATATTGGTAAATATGGTAAATATGCACTTATAGTTTTTTTAAAAATTATATATTCAGACTATTTTTTAATCCACAGATCCCACGTGGATTTTTACAGCAACTTTCCCTGCTTTAAAGTTCATAATAACAATTGTCCTTCCTCCTGACCCACTCCACAAATTCAAATTCAGCCTGTGATCATTAGAGCCCTTCCAGTGTTAAATTGCTGGTAATTCCTTACTTATTCAAGTGAGAAACTCATCATATAATGAAAGCTATTAAACTAAAAGAGTTCTTTTGCAGTCCCGTTGTATCTCAGCTGACAGAGTATTCATAAAGGAAATAAATCAGACTAGCTAATGAGACAAAATAATCAGCTAAAGCATTGCATACAGATTGTTCCTGTTTGATGCCTGTTTAAAAGTCAGGACAGTTTATGCTCTTATACTCCAACGCCCTACATTCAGAAGTCTCTCTCTTATATATCCACAAATTCCTACCTCTTCTATTTGAAATTTCCTATGTAAAGTTGCAGTCGAGGTCTTTCATTCCTTATCTAGTTCTTACAGCAAGAGAGAAGTTTTTTTTTCTGGCATCAGCACATGTTGAGTTCAGAGCTTTTAGCCTTGTCTCTTTTGCTCTGGCCCTGCCCAGCAGCTTGCTAACTCTGGCATGCATTCCCAACAACAGTAATTTGCGACAAAAACCTCTGTAGCCGTCTAAGGAGTCAAAATTTCTACTGAAATAGACTGGGTAGGTCTACTGGGCCATGAAAACTCACTGACCTTCACCAAATGGAAACCACTCTACATCCTTAATTGTTCCAGTCTTGTCTGAACCAACGTAGTTCTGATTTCAGACATGTAAGTTATACCTGGCCTGGGGGTGGGGAGGAGCAGCTATATGAAACTCTTAGTAAGTTACCCATAGACAGTTTGGATACATAATATTATGGGGAAAAACATATCCCCTTCCTTTTTTTTTTTTTTTTTCCTTTTCTGTAAAAAATTATTATAGAATTACCAAGAAGAGAGAGAGTCGAGTTTCTAAATTATACTTTCATAGCCACATAGAAAGCTGTAGCTCTGTGCTTTTCCCACAGACACTTGTACGAAGTAGATTAGGAGTCCTACTTATCCCTGTCTGCTTGATTGCATGTAGATGATGTGAAGATTATCTGTACTGCATACCTAATGTAGATAGTTCTTTCTTCTGTTTGTAATAAAGCATGAGATGGGGTTTCAAAAAGCACTTAAGGTAGAGTCACATCTTCTCTTCATTAATGCATGCTTGAAACTCCCACATCAACAGGCTTTTCATATCGCCGCTCCTTCTGATTCATGTGGCAATACAGCCGAGTTGTATTTGGTAGGTGCACATGCAGGGAAAACTTTGACCACAACCGTCTAGAAATAAGCCCTGGCTTTTATAAGTATTACACTGAATCATTAAGAGATTCCTTGCTATCCTTCCTAATCTTCATAAGCTAGGAAAAAAAATATCTGAATTGTTCATCTTTCAGAGCAACCTGCCCCACAGGGCTGAGGGCTTTTGGTTTGTGAGGTGTGGGCAGAACACTGAACCTCCCAGCTGTGAGACAGGGAAGAAGAAGCGCCAGTGGGAAGCACAACTATCAGCAAAGACAGCCCAACTTCACATCTCCACCAGGCCTGCTAGCAAGATTCAGGAACATTTATTTACACAGAGTGCTATTATTAGAGATTGTTCATACAGGATCACTCATGAATTTAGCATGAGGAAAGGATAATACTGTCTTTGCTGTATCTCTGCAGAATATGTGAGCACACAGAATCAGCCAGAAACTGGAGAAATCATGGAGAAACAAGGCAACTCGTGAGCAGCGTAAGTGGAAGAGAAAAGCATTCAAAAGCTCCTCTTTTAAACAAAACGAAGCCAAGAATTCACCCAATACAATTAAAATTCAACTGAGTCCTATCCATGAGAAGCACACTACACACGATGAAATTTGTTTCACCCACAAACACGATTAACTGAGGACATCAACAGGAATTTATCTTACATAGGGCCATAAAATATATTTGCCATTATTTGTTTCAATTATTTTGATCTTTCCTTTTGTATAATCCACCTAGATGTACTCCAGTGACTTTGTTGGCCTGGTTTTCTTTCTTGCACAATGCCCAGCTCTCAGATATACAGATAGTTTGCAAATACAACTCTCTGTTTGTAGGAGATACTCACTGTAGTATTTCTTTAAAAACAGTTTTGTTTTATTAAGATGTCCAAGTGGCACATTTCTATACCAGCGCAATTACCAGGTGACATTGTTTTTACTTTTCAAATACCATTTCCAAGTTTATCATCCCACTCTGCGACTTGTAATTCTTGTGGATAAACATGTTTCAGGTCTGTGGTGGTATCCCTGGAGATGGTTGCCATAGTGCTTCACAGGATTTTATTTTTGCTCATTCCTCAAAAGCAGGACGTTGGATCTCTGTGGGAGGCCCAGGACTGCACTAGTCTCAGATTTTATTGGCTTTGCTATTCTGCCCCCACTGGGGAATAAACTGCTCAGATGTGTCACTGTCATCTTTACCATATTCCATCAGCCCTGCTCAAAATGGATGCCTCAAGCCACTCTCCCTATTTCCATAGGACTTTATCACATACCTGTTGAATTTCTCATTTGTTTCTACTTAGTTTCCACATGAAGCACAGATTATTCTCTACTAAATATTTCAGATTGCATTTTCTAACATCATGCATAATACATTGAGTTTTTAACATTTTGGTTATGTATTTAAAATACTTAGGAAACAACAAAGCAACAGTGATTCTGATTGCCTCAGATCTTATGCAAGCACACCTGTCTCTGTCCAGGTCAGTCTTTCCTTCACTTTGATAAATGCTTTCACCAAAACCTTTAATTCCTAAAAGTTTTAGGGAAAAAATGCTCAGTCTCATTTCTATGAAACAACTGATGTAATGACTATCAGAAGCAATGCCAGTAGCAATCAGGCACCAAAATATCTTTGGGAAGCTGAGCCATGCTGATCCATTTGAAGTGGTAAACCATATCCACTGTCTTTGCTTTTATTATAAGACACCTTCAGCAGCACCTTGTCTAAACAAAGGAAAAGGTGAAGGATCTTTTCATACAGCAGAAACAGAATCTAGTTCAAACTCAGAAACAGGTTCTGGTTCAAAGTCAGGTGTTCAAAATGTGGTCTCTAAAGGGCATAATTATGCAACAGATATCACAACAAAGCCTCTTCTCACAGTAGACAGAGCAATTGTTTTAAGTGAATAAGCACAGATACACACATTTTGTACACATTTTATATAACACTTTTGTACACGTGTTTTATATAAAATAGCAACAGCCTGTCTTCTGCGGGATTCGCATCTTCAGCGGTATGGAGGAACAGAGAAGCATAAATGAACTCTGTTAGCCATATTTAACTTTTGTCTTGTGGTTGAATACATCTTAAATTTGGTATACAACATTCAAGAAGTGGGCAGGATGCAACTGAAAGACATCAAGGAGGAGAAAGCTTCCAAAGGAGCATGGGCACAGGGCAGTAACCTTCCACATTCCCTGCACAGATGTTCAGGTATGCTAGACTGCTGGTGTCATAACAACTAAAAAAGCAAGTGTTTTGTGACCCTAGACCCAGTCCTGGGCACAACAGGTTATGTAAACAGCAGCACTTGCCCAAACAGGATCTTGCCTTGTGGTATGGCAGGATGGAAGTGATGGAAAGGGCATGACAACATCAAGACGACCAGAGTTGTCTGGGAAGTGGCTCTCTCCAGCCCACGAAAGCCTAAGAGCTCAGAGATTTTTCTGTTCCTGGTCAAACAACTTTTGAAGCTTTTCTAGTTCTTTAGGCAGTAAAAAAAAAGTATAAAAGGTGCTTCTGGGAAGACTCATGAGCAATCCCACTGCTACCCTCCATCCCACAATAAAACAACACTCATCTCCCTGTGCTTGCTCAAACTCAGCAGTGAGCAACAGCAGTCAGACCTTTGCCCACTTCACTTTCCCAGTGGTACCTGAACAGAGGTATTGCAGCTGCTGCAGCATGTTCGATTTCAGACCATCTTCATCCACTGCATTCACTCTCCTTACAGAACAGTAACCAACCTTTATCTGCTGAAGAAGAAAGGAGGCAGAAATCACCTGCCTTCAGTATGTGTAAATGACAACGTGGCCTTTTAGGTTTCCAGAGCTCACAGGGCCAGCTGTTGATAGAAAGCTGCTCTGCTTCATGTTCCAGCTGTGAATCTCTGGCATTGGCTTATCATACTGGGGCAGAATGGGGCCAGTTACTCTGCTTATCGAGCAGGTCTACATGACACAGAGCTGCACCCAGAAGGCTAAGCAGCAAAAAGTTAAAAATCCCATCAGTGTACTGATGAACCTGGGTGAATATACCCTGTTGGTTAACAAGACTAATCAATTTGGGTAGCTATACATAGCTCCAGTGCCATGACAGAAACATTCCCTAGTGGCCGACCAGGGCAGAGTTTAAACCAAAGAGAAAACACAGTGCCAATAAGTCAATAAGAAAAGACAGTGGGATCCTTTCACAAGGACGTCAGTCAATGTTCATCTACTTCAGGTTAAAATAGAAAAGCTCTCATAGTGACCTCTCTTCTTGTTCCCGTATCTACCTCTGTGTAAACTTGCATTGTTCAAAACGAAATTCTAAACTTTCCAGAGAAGCAAAAGCCTACATCTATAAACACATCATAGCAGATTTATGGTTGGACCAATTATATTATGTGTGTCTCTTAGAAACACCCAATAAAAATTATAAATACTCCAAAGAGGCTTTAAGTACGAAGCAAATAAATGGACCCTGGGCACTGGAAGGAGCTAGACGTGGTACAGGCAGGCGCCGGCTGAGCTGCCTCACATACTTGTCCTCACATTTCTGAGCCTGGCTTGCAATTCCCTTCCTTCCAGGGGCAGGATCCCCTCGTGCCACCCCTGCATGTGTCTGTGTGCAGCCAGGCCACCAGCCCCAAAATGTCTGCTGTCAAGGAGGGGCATGGCCTGAATAGTTTAGACACCTACCCATGTACGTGAATAGTATGCATACTTATGTGCACATACCATAATAGCCTCGGGGATTTTAATAGCTGGGAGAGAAACAAAGTTGGTGGGAAGGAGCAAATGACGTGAAGAAGTGCACGGTACAAAGACAGGGCAGAAAGCTGTGAAGAACAGAAAGAAATGGGCCACATATGGCCTGTGAAGGGCAGGTACATTCAGAGACAGTCCGGGATAAATAAAACAGTCAGAGGTAGCAGACAGCAACACGGACTACAAGAGATGACAGCACTTATCCTGTGCTGTCAACCAGTGAGTGGTGAAAAAAGATTGCACTGGAAGATGTGACAGATGCTCAGGTGGAGCCACTCTCCAAAGAGCTCCTGGCAGCCCCAGGAACAACAGCAGCACCCAGCAAGGACAGCCAGGAGGTAGGAAGAGGCAAAGCTCTCATAGGCAAACAAGAGCAAGATCCACCAGTAAGCCCTGTGTCACAACCAGATGAAGCAGCAAATAAAAAAGATGAATTGCCTGGGCTGCTATGGAAAACCTGGGGAGAATGAGGACTTATTTGCAAAAAACCCTCCTCTCTTTGGTATCCCCTTTCTTTTGCTGTCATTAATGCCGTTGAACATTCTTTGAAGCTGAAATAATTTCCTTCATCCTCTTTTTCTCCCCCCCTGCCCTTGTTCTTAGCCTGATTGAATTAACAATTTAAATTAATTAAAAACAGACTTGTCTAAGTCAAAGCTCTTTTATACAATGTGTTAAGAAGAAATATGCCACATGGTTGTAGTAGTTTCAAGTTTAAAGGATTTTACCTTTCCAAGCTCTGCAGATTTTCCCTATTGAGAAAGCCAATTTCATGTGATTACAAGAGTATCTTCAGAGCATAATTGTCACCAAACTTCATTCCTGCTTTCAGGAAAAGACTTTGATCTTCCTGACTCTCCTCCCATTCAAGTGAATACTTTTTTAATGCAAGAAATACCCAGTTGTTTTTCAAACTATTTACATTCTTCCTTTTCAAATCTGTTGTCCTTGTCCAATAGGATTTCTACATGCTCACAATTCTTGGGATATTTCCTCTGCATCAGTCTGTTTCAGACTGAATTGGCACTGGGGGGAGGCAGGGGTATGAAATTCTACACATATTCCTAGCAATACTGGCTGCACTGTCTCTGCTTACCGATCTTATCATAAGCCTTTTACTGTTTCCATTTTATCCTTCAATTAGACCCTTCTTCAAACCCATTCTCGCACATTCCTTCCCTAGGTTGTATAAAAGAAAGGTCTTTAATCTCTCCTTTCCTCTAATTGAAGCTGTCCTTCCCTGTGTGTTTTCCAGTGGAATGCTCTGGTTTTCATTAAGCAATGTCAGCAATACTCGGGTTGCTGTTCTTTCTGTTTAATGTGGTTTTGGAAGAATAATAACAACTTTTTTGTCTTTCCACAGAACATGGCAAGAGAATTTTAATTTATTAGCCTCATAAGAGAAAACACTGCAGTATGGATGCTTTTGGACATCTAGGGTAAGAAAAAGACAAAGTTCTGTTTCTACGTCCCAGATAGGTATCCTATTACTGGGAGTAGCTGCCTGATTAGACACTGACACGCCGATACCTTCCAACTGCAACTGGAGTGACTGCTGGTCAACCCTCTTAGGTAAACACCATGAGAAGGTAGAGCCAGGAGTGAAAAGGGGAAAGGCTCCCTGGGGCACCTCGTGGTGCTGTGTAGGGGCACAGGGTGCTGGGCAGGTCACAAAATCCTGATGCAGATCTGCGTGGCTGGAGGAGCTGGGACTGTCAAATCCCAGCAATAA
The DNA here is from genome assembly GCF_047663525.1 of Anas platyrhynchos. Lineage (NCBI taxonomy): Eukaryota > Metazoa > Chordata > Aves > Anseriformes > Anatidae > Anas > Anas platyrhynchos. The sequence goes on from NC_092590.1 coordinate 52,423,093, forward strand.
TTCAGTGTAAAGCGAGGGGAGATGTTAATCATTCAGATTTTGTTTGCACTGGAAATGCACTGATTAGCAGCCACCGAGGATCTGATCAGATTAAAGGAAGACAAATAGTGGCTGTTTCCTTAAGCAGGAGGTATGCTTCCAGCAATTAGCTGAGCTCCGCTATTATCCACCCTCCAAGGAGCTAACTTTGTCTCAAATAACACACACAAGCAGTGATAACAGAGCAAGCTCCTAGCCTGACTTGAATTGAATCTGTACGGCTGCCAGTGCTTTTGTGGTGTGCAGTTTCTTAGGATCACACCTGCAGACAGCCAAGTTTGCTATGAAACAAGTGATGAAAATGAAAACAGCATACACAAAGTGTGCTGTAAATAGCACACAGCTGCTGGAGTAGGGTAATACCTGCTTTTCTCATCGTTTGCTTTTGGTCAGAAAGAAAAAAAAAACCAGCAATTATTGCAATTATTGTTTTTGGGTGGGAAGGGAAGAGAAGGCAAACTGAGGAATGAAAAGCAATTAAAAGCTTCTCAAGATATTTTCTGGTGTTTGTTCTTGCCTTCTGCTGCAGGACCATTTCAAAGCCAGAGCTTAAAGATATGCTCGGATTGGAAGCAGGGACCATGACAACGCTCACAGTTTCATCAGGCTCAGTGTCTCTGTGAGATGTGGCACATAACCAGCTGCTGCTGGCTTTCAGGACTCAAAACCACTGTAACACCTACAGAGGCACTACCTAGGCCAACACAGGTATTTCTAACTACTAAGGTGTGTCCTGGAAACCCCCTTACAGGTCCTTCAGGTAACAAGGGCTCTTGGGCAAGTGAAGGATTAGCCATCTTCCCAGATCTTATTCCTATTACCAATTCCCTTCTTTACAGGTCTATAAATATTCTGCATTTTTCATTTTTTCAACATGTGTAGTGAGCAGCTTCCCCACCTGCCAACCAACAGAAGTATCTGGCAGCCTTAATGGCTAATGAGAGCCCATTTCTCCACCAGGGCTGTTGTCTCTTTGGTCTCAGGTGAAGGGTGCACCTGTGAGTGGGAACCCACACAGGCTCCCAGGTGCCCCACATCACTGTGGATTTTGGTTCTCTGTGTTTGGGAACATCTGTTCCCAATGTTAAATGTTCAATATTTATCTGAATGAAAGCTTTTTACTTTGACTTTAAAAGATTAAAATTTTTAAACGTTTACAAAATTAAAGCTATTAGACATGAAGTAACTTCTAAATGGTAAACAGAAGAGTTACGTGTGGGAAATGGAAAAAGAATTATTTCACCATTATTGGAATACTTCATTGACTCTGTTTAGAACAATGTGTCACATAAAGAAATACACATCAGAAAAAAATACTGTTACCAAGCAGCATTTTCTGATCACTGAAGGCAGTGGTCAAAATTTCCTGTTCAGCTTCAAAGTGATATTTGATGATTAGCTCTGATGAGTAGATCCCCACCAAAAATAAAAAATAAAAAATAAAAATAAAAAATTGGAGCCAGAGCCCTTGACAGAGAAGGTATTTGTGGAAAGAGTGTTGAACATCAGAGGATCTCAAGATTCTGAGTTTGCTGCTCCAGTTCTTGACTCATCTTTTTCAACTGTTTTTTGTTTTTTTGTTTTTTTTTTTTTCTTGTTTGGCAGGCAACTCTTGTCTGTGTTTATTCACAGTCAAGTCCATTTCACTTTTCTGAAAGCAGATTGTGTAGAGCAAGTAGAGCAAGACCCCCACTTCCTTTCTTCTCGGGAAGAGTAAGATATAGCATCAGTCATCACGTTTTTATAAATGAAGCTTTTTGTATACTATGCACTGCCAACTAATAGCTTTAATTCATGCTGCATGAGGATTAATCTCTTCACAAAACCTGATAATTGTGGTTTGTGTCTGCAGATTTTTAGAATAAAAAACATTCCACTTTAGCTCATGCTCCCTGTCAGTGTCACTCTATGGTGGAGTTTCCAGAGGGCTATTTTAGATAGAAAATATTGTGGGTTTTAAAAGGAGTTTTGTAACACGTTGCAACTAAAAAAAAAAAAAAAGAAAAAGAAAAAAAAAAAAGGAAGAAGAAAAAGAAAAAATGTTGTTTAAAGAAAAGTGTTGTTTAAAGACCTCCTTTCCAGTGACTGTATTGGTATGATTTTATTCAAAAGTTATCCAGTAAAGATTTTCATGATTGTTATCATCTAATAATATTATAAACTGTAGAATGAAAAATTTTAAATAAACCAGTCTATATTAGTCATCCTCTGGCCTTAGATGCAGACCAGATTTCAAATACCTGAGTAATTAGAGCCAATGACAGTTTTACTCATTTACTTCACTTTTGACAGCTATGCACTTTAAGACTTAAATTCTGCTTAAGTCTAAGCAGTGGTTCTGTGTTTACAAAAAAGTAACACAATACCTTCTCCCCTTTTCAACAAAAGCTGGCCAAAACGCAGCACTTTCTATCCACAGCAGAGGATCTCCAATGCTGGGCCATGACTGTCTTCTGTGCTCCTGCTATAAGCAATGCACTACACGGAGGACGCTTCTCTGAGGCAAAGTCTGCTGCATTTTATTGCCACAGGTAGCTGGGCTGTGCAGTCTTCACTGAGACATTGCCTTTACCTGCTGAGCATTTGTGTTTTGTTTTTCACTTCAGTCATTTGTTGCCTTCCTTCCTACCATAGGTTATGCTGGGGAGATATCAGGCAGGGAAACAAAAGCTCTCACTGGATTGCTGTGAATGTGAAAGGGGAAAAAAGCAAATAAAAACATAATGAATAATGCAAATTTTAACTGGAGCCAATGAGTGCGCAGTGCAATTCAGGAAGGAGGCAGAGAGCAGTGGGAGCTGCTAGCAGTTTGGCAATGGCTACTTCTTTTGTGTTGACCAAGAAACTGTAATTTTCCAGTGGACATCTGAAATGAGAAAGCAGCTGAAGTGGGAGGTGTTGATTGAGAAGAGCCCCGACTAAATTCTAGGATTTCATAAATTTTTCTGTGCCACAGGGACAAGTAAGGCATAGTTAATTAACAGTTTAGATTAGTGCACGCCATATATAGTATAATATGGCACACCTGGAGTGATTTCACTAGGCTCTGGTCCATGTGCTGTGACATACATATTTTCAGGTGACTATTTTGGGATCTTCAATCATTCTTTAATTTTTCAAGCTGTCACCAGGCATGTGTTTGTTTTATTGCAAACATGCCTGTGACTGATGTTTGGATGAGTTCAGACAGAGTGTATCAAACTTTTTTATTTGGAAGAATGCCCTTTTTGTTGCAAGTGGCCTCAAGCATCACTCTTAGTCTTATCAAGAACTACCTCTTTTATCAATGTCATGTGGTGCACCTTCAGATCCCTGAGACAGTGGCTAGAGATGTTTAACAACTTTCAGTGTCATTACGGTTATTCAATTTGTCCCAGTGCTCTGTTGTTAGAGTCCCATCCTTCATGAAAGATAAGAAAAAAAAAAAATACCAGGGAGAAAAGCTTTACCCAGCTCATCCCTTTGGATCCCATATTCAGGGCTCTCCAGACTTGCACACTTGATTTGCAGTGCCATGGTGCCATGTAGCAATCTCCACCCAACTCCAGACATGACAGGCTGGAAGAATCACTGTCCTCTCCCGTGCTTTTCCTACTGCTCATGGAAGCCAGCTCCTCTCCAGCTTTCCAGTACTTCCATGCAAAGGGATCTCACATCCCCACCAGGCAGGGGATTCAGGCCAGGCCTGGTCTGTTTCCTGAGAAACCCAGGACAACCTTCCTAGTCCTATTGCCTGAGTGCATAAAAACCTACTCCAGGCTTTGGTGAACAAAAGCAAACATATCACGCCTAATACAGCTTAAATAGGAACTTGTTCTTCTTTTTAACTTTGTCTTCCTTGCAGAGTCTTGAAACCATCCTCATTTGTACACCAGGAACTGCAGTTCACGTCATGCTGGTTAGCTCTTCATGAATGGCTTCCAGATGTCTGCCCAAAGCTGTGTGAAGAGTTCAGTAATCAGGAGACCCAAACAGTAGGGTCACAAAGTGCACCACAGAAAGGCACAATATATCTATCATACAAGCTACATCCTCTTGCCTCACTTTCTTCCATCCAAAGCTGCCAAATATTAGGCCCTTTCATCTGTCTCTCTATAGAAAACATTTACAACTCTATCTTCTACACTACATCTCAAATTGACAAACTGATGTTTTTTCTTATTGTACTGTGTGTTTGATTCTGGTCTAAAACACCTACTCTGTCAAGCTATTGCCTCTGCCATATCTGTTATGTGCTGCAGTGAGAAGTCCTCTGTTTATCCAGTTTTACACAGTTTCTTTTATACCTCACTCATGGAAAGTCATAAAACAGAGGTTGAAACATGAAAGTAGGGTGTCGTGGTTACGTTTCCCCTTCAAAATCCACTTTTAACTATTTCTCATCCTTCTTCACACTACTTGGAGTAACCATTCTCAGGACTAGGCATTGTCTGACCTTGTTTTTAGAAAGCTGGGAAGATGAAATTTCCCGATCTGAATGGAAAAGGTTGGCTAATATTTTGTACGTGTTTTTCTTTAGGAAATATGTAGTACCAGAAAGTAGAAATAAAAGATGAAAGATGACTTTCAACCTAGTTCTGCTGTGCAGCATGACAAAATTCCAGATCAGCTCAGGTCTGCAACAGCAAGCACTGACAAAGGCTGCATTTCAGCTATCTGTGTTTACATGACCACTAATTGACAGTGTGACAGTGAATTCATTACACTGGGGAAGCTGGCAGAATCTGTTTGGATAATCCATTTATTCTAATTTTCTTGTCAATTGACAAGGAAAAAGAAAAAGGAAGCACACACCAGAAAAAACATGGTAAGATTAATTTGCAGGAAGGCTGGTTTATATATGTTAGGATGATACAATTACAGACAGTTAAATTTTAATGGCCCGTCTCGATGGCCATTCAAATCAAGTAACATGGTCCACTGACTCTTGTCACAATGAGCTATAGCCAATGCCAAAGTATCATTTATCTCTGCATTTTCACTTTCCAAGAACAGGAGTTTTAGCGTTTTATTTATTTAGGTATCATTCATTTTCTTATTTTCAAGCTGATCATACCTCTACATAAAATGTCATCTCTGGTCTTCAATCATAACTCAGGGCTGGAAGGAAGCAAAGCCTGCTAGGAATGTGGTAATCCTGACAGAACTCATCATCTGTGGACTATGAGGTGTGTGTGAGCCAAAGCATTTGATGGGAATATGCCCATTACACCAAATTTTCTTCATATTACTGTCAGAACTCTGCCTGCTGCAGTGTGCTCAGGCCACCTATTTATGAGCCCCTATCTACTGAATGACTCCATCAGACAGACTGCTATAAGGCCAGGAGCATCAGAGCTTTCAGGCTCTCAGCAATATCACCTGAATATGTGGGAGCAAGAGCCCCAGGTCACCCCAGCTCATGGCAGTCCTGAGACCTTCACACCTGGGACTGTTCTTGCAAAAAGACTTGGATTCAAAACTAATTGAAGACATGCAGCTGCGGAACAAGAGCTAACAGGACCTTCCACCTCTTTGCCCAGGATACAAGGGAAAGCCTTCTGACAGAAAGTGGGTATCCAATCCTTACATTAAATATCTGTTTCAAAGGCCACTCTGGTTTCTGCAAACCCTACTGCATGTGTTTATTTTTGCTTTCAAAGTAGGTCTTATGGTTTTACCAGGACGGCTCACATGCATCAAGTTTCTTATGCCCTGCAAGAATGAGGCCTTTCCCCACCTGCCTGCATGAGCCCAACGATCAGACATTTACAGTAAAAAAGCATGGTGTACCAGATGTCTTACAGCTTCTTAGCATCATACCACAAATTTAGTTTTGCTGCCTTACACACAATCAAGTTGAACAGACATATTAATCATATCTGGAGGTAGCCATTTTATTTGCCTTTTAAATAAGACAGTTGATCACAGATGGATTATCTTTATCCCTGTGCACAATGCCATGACCTTTCTGGACTGCTATATAAATATTTAGTCTTTTCTTTTGGCATCCACTCATTTCCTGTGCTTCAAACAAAGAGATTACTAACCGCAAATACATTTGCGATGAATGCTCAAGTAAAAGTAAACTCATCGTTCTCTTCAGCAAACAAACAGAGTAGAAACCTGACAAGAACAAAACCACTGTAGTCTGAAATGTATTCACCACTGCCTGAACATAGGTTAGGATCGCTATTACCATTTATCATTGCCCTCTGGCAAAGCAAGACCCATGTCTAAGCAATTACTTCCTGTCACTGAACTCGTAATGCCCTTCGCTGTGCATATTCATAGCCTCCTTACCACCGTAAAAATTGCAGGCTTTCATGTTGTATAGATTTGAAGAGCTGGAATGAACTTGTGAAGGTAAAAAGCCAGGAGGTATTTGGACAGCAAACCTTATCATGTCATTCAGACCCACTTTCTCCACTGGATATTCCTCCCACAGTCCAGTTTGATAGCCCTATTAGTAAATTTAGAAAAAACGCACAAAAAGTAAAGCACAAAGCATTCTGGCCTTGCTTTAAAAGGCCATTTTTCCAGGCAGTGGGCCAGATTCACATCATTAGCCTCCTTCCTGGCCTTTCCAGGTGACAAAGAATGCTGCTCACCAGTGACACTGTTATTATCAGTTGTGACCACAGAAGAGGAATATTTGAAGTATAGCACCATTTCATGACTATTCATTCGAAAGTACCCTAGGTCCAGATCCCTTTGGTCTGAACAGATGTTAGAAGATTTGGTTGGTTCTGCAGCTGTGAACCCCTTGCTAATGCATCATTTCATAGAAACCTTTCCATTTTAATTGAAGACAGATGGCATGCTGAAAGGGGCCATGTCAGTCTAGCCTAATAACACGAATAAAGCAATAATTATTTCCTTCTGTGTGTTTTTTTTTTTTTTTTTTTTTTTTTTTCAGTTTCAGTGTATTTGAAGCTGTTACTGTATTTTCTGCTTTGCTCTTTAGTGTATAATATGAAATCCCTCAGCAACAGAGGGTACTCCAGATTGGATGCAGCAGCAACAAATACTGCAGACACATTGAGAAACTAAAGAGTTCTAGAAATGTAAGAAGTGCTCCCCTTTTCCCAGCCAAAGCTTAGTAGGAAGGAAAATAAAATAAAATAAAATATAAAATAAAATAAAATAAAATAAAATAAAATAAAATAAAATAAAATAAAATAAAATAAAATAAAATAAAATAAAATAAAATAAAATAAAATAAAATAAAATGGACATTTTCAGGGGAAATGGGATACTGCTTTTCAATCAGTTCTTTACCAAGCTAAGACTGCAAAATTGTTGGCCTCCTCAAAGGTCACTTTTGTTCAGATCATGAAGTGGGGCACTTGCAGAAGAGCTTCAAGAGAAGCTAAAGTCAAATACTTACATACAACAGATCTTGAAGTCAGGAAATGTTTAGGCAACACCAAATAGAAACAAAACAAGAGGAAAAAATCTGTATTATGATACACAGTAATGCAACTAAGACTAAATTATGCCTATGTTAATGATGGTTTAGAGTTATTAGTAATTGTGGAAGTCAGAATAATACAAAATATACTGCACAATACATTTCTGGAGTGGAAAAAACAGAATCAGCTATCTTGATATTTGTTATATTTCGTGCAGCTTTGAATCATGTCAGAAGTTTTTAAGACTTTACATTTTATCAAGAGAATGATATTCCAGTTCCAGTGTTAGGAGATTTGTTTTCTAGGGGTGTTTTGGACCAATCAAGAATGTGCAAAAGATACAACATCTACAAAACAGTGTTACAGAGGGAGGAAAGATAATGCATTTGCACTGATTCCTTAGGTGTGTGGCAAGCACCGAGGCAGGCTGAAGAGAAAGGGGGAGCTCAGTGGGGAAGGTGGGAGGTATGCAGATAGGGGATTGGAGCTGGAGATACGAGGGAGAGGTTAGAAAGCTGCAAAGGGTCAAGTTAAAGAGGGATCTTCTGAAGAAGCAAGGAAGCTGTGAATGTTGAGAGAAGGTGATAAAATACCCCATGTTGGGTGTTTTGCATGGGAAAGTCATTGCTTGAGTAATACACCTGTTGGCCTGAGGAGAGAAAAAAGGCCAGTGACCGTGAGAACCACAATAGATAAAAGCATAGATTGACTGTTCACTTCCTTGGGGTGACTGTAGTGAGCAAACAGATTTCTCTGTCCCCTCTTGACCTTACTACCTTATCCACAGCCTGTGTCCAGAAGGTCCTTCTTACCTTTGAGAAAAAAAAAAAAAAACACTTCCAAAGGCCTTGAGCTTGATCTATTTTTTTTTTTTTTAAGTATCCGATTCCAATAGTAAGTTTTATATAAGTGTGGAATCTCTTTTTTCCCCCCTGAATAAATACATCAGTGCTATATTTCTTTCTGTTTATCGCCTGCAGCCTTGCATATGTGAGAAACCACAGACATCTTCCCTTTGGGAGGAAAAATCACTCAAGTCTGTATTAGCTGAAAAACACAGAACTACACCAACTGTTGAGGTAAAGGCTTGAGCTGCTTTCAACTGGAAGCATAGAAGCAAACTTCCAAACTGATTTGTACAGGACTGCTGCTTTCACAGAGGTCTCTATACAGAACAGGGGGCACAGCTTAGCATGATGACTCACAGACCTTCTCCCATGGCACCTGCTAGAGCAATCCTAAGAGCAGACTGAACTTTGGGTTGCTTGCAGGGGTTGGTAGCCACCATCCTTGTCTCTCGTGGGCAGCCTGAGCTCTTTTTGCTTTAAGGCTATTCAGCCACATACATCCAGTGTCAAAGTTCTCCTAGGATGGATGTTACAGCCCTTTCAAGTCATGGGCAAGAGAAGTTAGCAGGACACAGCAGATATATGTCCTTTGAAGAGTATGCTAAATGCTAGATACACACTGCTTCCTGCCAGATATACCATCAGTCACCTCAAAGCTCATCTCAAAGTAGTTCCTACAGTCAGACCACGTAGCTGAAGCCATAGGTTATTTTTATTGGCCAGAGATTATGTCCTTTGTCATCACTTTCATACTCTCCTGTCACTCCTCTCTCCTCCTACACTTGCTCTGAGAAGTTACATTGCCAGGTGATGTTAACTTTAAGTGTTAGAACTATGACAGTGATTAATATATGAGCAATTCTGTCCATCTCTTTGAAATAAATTATAAAACTCTGTTTCCTCTCCCCTTAAAAAAAATAATTATTATTATTTCCATTTTTCTAAATACAGTTTTTTTCTTTTTGACATAATTGTACAATACCATGCTTTCTGATACAATGTCACTTTGTACACAGATGTTCTATGTCAACACCCCCTGAAAGCAGCATTCTGTAACTTTAGCATCAGTGTTATTCCAAAATTATCTCAATGTCACACCAGTCAACTACTGTAGATACAGCAAAAATGATAATGTTGCATTATTTTGTTCTGTTTTCTTACTTAAAACATCCTCCAATTGAAATCACACAGTGAAATTGGCCAGTGAAAAAAGAGAATAACAAAAGTTGAATAATTACATATTTCTCAGGACATGAGGTTAGAGGACATACAAAATTTAAGAACAATGAATAGATAAACAGTATGAAAGTTTCTTTCCAAAGCCTTGCAAAAAGAAGAGAACAACCTTCAAAAACAGGCAATGGAATGAACATAAAGTAATCCTTATTCTTAAATAAATAAAGATTGTTACAGGATTATGAACTCAGACAAAACAAGAACAAAGCTTTCTTTCTGATGAAAGACACAGAAAAAAATATAGTGATCCAAGAAGCATCAAGGGCATTTATCTAGATATAAACCATAATTATTATAAGGGCAAAGGAAATCCACAATGCAGACGGCTTTCATTATTATTACAGTAGTGCCAATCTTCATAGGAAAATAAAATGTAATTTCATTATGGTATCATTACTTTATATAGAGACTATGGGCTTAATATAACCTTTTTTCTTCAGATGGAGAAGAACTGTAACAATGATGAACACTTTCAGAAAAAAACACTGTGAGATTTTCCAAAGATAGAAGACATCCTTACCAATCTAAAGACAGTATTGACAGTCACAAAACCTGGCTGTAATCCTCAGTTTTGCCTTTGCAATCTGTGTGTGGCCAAAAAGAGGTCATTTCACGTCGTTGTGCTGGAGCTCATTACATGATGCACTGCTTGCCTTCATTCTGAGGATCTCAGTGGCTTGGTACAGGAACAAAAATGTCTTGTTATAAAACATTTTGGTTGATGAACTCAAATTTTAGTGACAAATTAAGAAAACTTTTGATTTCCTTCATTCAGCTTCATTCACTATTTTCTCTACTACAAATTAATGCTACCCTTCTCCAATACAGTATGAAACTAATTTAAGTGCCATTGTTTTCAGAGGAAATGGGACTAAGGCTTTCATGGAAACTACAGGCAGTATTGTGGAAACACTGGAAACTACCATGGAAACTTATTCATGGAGGGCATAAGAAGCAGAAAGAGTTAGTCATTTTTGAAATTATGCAATTTGTAAGGTGTGTGGTTAGTTCTGGCAGTGAGAAGTGAGATTCTTTAACAGGCCTAATGAACAATGTCAAATTCTATGCTTAAATATTTAATGTGATTTAACTGCCCAAGAGTATCCTGTTGCAGGTTGTCTGGCTTTTGAAGCACATGAAATCCCATCAGACTCTGATGCATATAATGTTACAACCCTAATAGAGCTGTCAGCATATGACACAGATGTCAGCCTCCTCTTGGGGGATCCCTATTCAGAAATAATTAGTTGGTGGCATCAATGCTTTAAAACAAAGGAAAGAACCCAGATAAGAGATGCTAAGTGATTCCAGGCTTTCTGATAATTGAGCATGCACACAGAGCTTGAATTTAGAGAGGACTGTTGGTGGTGTGACCACAGCTTTAGGTTCTGCCTCTAACCAGCATGTTGCTTGAACTGCTAAAGAAATCTGGTTGTTTGGTTTACAATATAGGGGACATATTCTCAGGTTATATAAGCAGCTACCATATAGGAAGATGGTACTTTATATCATCTGATGGTCTGTGGAATAATGAAGATAATTTTCTAATAAAATTTCGTTATTTTTAGGGAGTTTAGTGAATGGAAATTTCGACAATGTCACTTTCAATGTGTGAATGGTTTTATGAGCCTTTCCTCCCCCCCATCTACTGTACTCCAGGGTGTTTAGCAAGATTAATACCAGGATACATCACTTGAAAAATAAGTATGGAACTAATCACAACTGCCTGCAGCATTAGGCAGCCACCTCTCTTCTATTTCACAATTGTTTTCTCTGAAATTTGCCTGGAGACATAGGAAGACTAAATACCTGGTACAATTATGAAAACAATAAATCCTCCCCTCACAAAAAAACACTGATATTTCAAACTCAGATGTGCTAACCAGTATAAGAAAACTCATGTTACATCACGCTGAGACTCTAATAGAAATTAAACTATCCCTCATCTCAGCTTCATTGATCTGTGCTTTGTAATCAGAGGAGTTGATATTTCTAGCACATACATGTCTGATTAATAGGCAGAAGTTGTCTACCTGGTAGATACTATCGCTAGGGATACAGTTGTCACAAAGGGGAATTTTCTTTAAGATAAACCATCAAAAAGCCTGTATCCCTCATAGTTTCCATTTATTTCTTTCTCCTTAAAGGCTTTAGTGTGTTTACATGCAACATTTTTTCTGATGGTTTGGCTATAAAAGTTGCTGACAGTAACATATACTCATCTTTAAAATTACAGTCCCATTAAAGGCATTGAGCTTCAGGTATTGCTTTCTGAAAGTTTCTTCTACACTAGTCTAGCTGTAGAAAGAAGTCTTTTCATAAATGAGAATGAACCTCATTGTTTTGAAAATCTGCAGCAGCATTTCAAAAGCAATCAGTGGCCTCTATTGAAAAAAAAAGTAGTAACAGTCCTCAAGAGGACTGAAAATGGCTTAAGTGAGAAAAAATATGTAAAGTTTTCTACTGATATGGTCTTATTGAACCAGCCTACATTATGAAAGGTAAACTTATTTTCTGCATACCACATTATTGCCTCTTCTATACTAGTGTCTGAAATGAAAATCAAGGTAATACAACTTCAGGTAGCCTTGGGCTGCAAGAGACCATTTTCCCCATCTCTGTACAAGCACATTTGCTTATTTATCTTGCAAGACCTTTGCAAGAGAATCTGGACTTCCAGTGGGTCATGCTGGCATTCAACAACTGCTGGATGTACGTGATGGCAGGATTTTCATAGCATATGGCAAGGTAGACCAAGTATCTCCCCTACCCAAAGCACATTTGCTTGGTGGTGGGTGCATTACCAGGCTCCCTGACATCAATGGCACCATATCAGATCAGTGGTTCTCCCTGTAGTATTTGAGAATCATAGCAGGGACTTCTTGGCAAAGTGAGGAATTTCTCAAATCTAATATAGAGCCTAGAGTCCTCTCCCTCCAGCACAAGAATAAGCAAAACAAAAATGGGGAGTGGTGATATTTTTCAGTGTAGAAATAAAAATATTTTTAGAAGATGTTGAAAACAACAAAAATGCACTTTTAGCTTTTGGTTTATTACTATCATTTGCTTGCTGTTCACTTTCAGCATTCACAAACAATGAACAACACTGATGTTATCCAGTAATAAAAATCTGCATAAAATTAAAAGAAAATAAAGCTTGGAGGCCTCTGTGTTTGCTTCACTTGGAGCTGTCAGAGCAAAACAAAGCAGAAGGCCCTATTAACCATGTAGTTACGGAGGCAGTAAGAAAACAAGGGTATATCATTATAATGTGTTCTGATGCTTACAATTGGACAGCAAGTCATTTTTTAAGAATATCTAATTCAAGAGCTTCAGGACACATACAGCTCTGTGTAAAAATCTAAAAGCCTCTTTTTTCTTTTTATTTTAATTAGTGCAGTTGCTTTGCACTTTAAAATGCATTACAAATCACTATTAATTATTAAAATACGTCAGCATTTACTACAGAAAAAGACTTTTCTCACAACACGTAGAGCAGCTAGAGTCGTAGATAAGAGTTGATCTGAGTCAAATCTGTCCTACAGTGAGGCCATTTGTCCTGATCCATGGGCTGAGAGAGGAAAACATCAGGTGCTTCTAGAAGAACCAAAGAACAGCCTTTTTTCTACACAACAATTCCCTCTAGGAATTTTGCTAAGCTTACTAATTCTTGTCCCTGTATGAGCCAAAAGTTGTGTGAGCACTAACCAGGGGAAATGAGCCAAATGATACCTGCCATCTGTGTGGCAAGGGTGGCATGGGACAAACCTAGATGTGAAAAGAGTGGTAGAGTTTGTCTAAAGGAAGAGCATACTGTCTGGAAAACCTGAGCCAAAATTTCAGTGTTTCATGTGGAACCTGTGGACAATGCCAGGGAGCTGAGTGAAAACTAAAAAGAGCCTGAAATCACTGAGTGATCATCACTTCCTTCTTCCAAGCTCAAAAATAAAAATAAAAATCAAGAATGGAAATTTTGGCAAAAATCATCTGATCTAGCTGTTTGAATTGTACAGGGATAACTTCTCCCAGTAATGGGTGCTCACTCTCTCGGGTAGGTTGCAAGCCTCCCACATGAGCTATAATATATTTCTCTACACAAAAGCCCATCATAGTCAGTAGAAGCCCATCAGCCAAAATCCAGTATCCCATGTAAAAGCAAAGCCAAATTCCCCCCTAGGAAACCCCTGAGCAGATGTACTTTAAACAAGAGACAGCCTTGGAACAGGAGAATTGAACTCCTACCTACGAGCTAAAACAAACACTTCCTTCTGGCAAGGAGGCTGGGACTAAACCAGTATTTCTGCTGTTTGCCCCTTGTGATGTCTCAGAACACAGGCACACTTGTTCCTGAAGCACCGTCCTTGTGCAATTGCACATGACTGTACACAGCTCTGTCGGAAAGTGTAGCTATTTGTGCAGCCTCAAGGAAAGACAGCCAAAAGTCAAGCACCAAAGTAGGAGTCACAGAGAAACATACACGGATATTTCTCAGTTCAAGTACCATTGTCTTCCTAACGTTGTCACAACCACTCAAAGTAAGGAGTTGCACATGAACAAAAGCATCCATATCCCAGCTGGCAGGTATCTGCACTTACTGCACTTTATTAAAACATTTATGGAAGAGCAGCTTCCAAGAAGACTGGGTCTAGCACAGAAGCAGCATATTCATCTAAGGTTACCTCAGAGTCCAGATGTCATCCAGCTCGATCCATGCCTTGGAACCTGACTGTGGCTGCAACATTTATAATTCACAGAAGAACACCATAATTTAGTCTGGCTTTTTAAAAAATATATAAGAGTTTTACATGCATGCTGAAAACTTACAGTAGTTACTGACAGCCAAAACTTGAGAAGGCCTTAATCTACCTCATTCCTTGATTGAGAGGCCAAGACTGTGTTGTTCAAAGCCCACCCTCAACCGCTTCTCAGAGGCACCTTGTTCCCATATTCAGCTAAGCCTAGAGATTTAGTTCTGGGCATGGTTTGGATGGTTGGGTGGGGTTGTGGTCATAAAAGTTATTTCTGGCTCAGTAAGGCTGATCTCTGCAGCACCTCTTCTGGCCAGAGGAGTGGGATGGGCTCCCCTGCAGGGCCATGCAGAGCAGAAACCAAGCCTTAGGTGCTCCTGGACGTCTTCTGGATGAGCTTGCTTCTAGCCATTCACTGAAGGGGGAGATCATAAAGTGGTGCTTCCTGAGATCACACTCTCCACTTCCATGGAAGTGATTAGGCCTGCCAGAGAGCAACTCAGAAATAGAGGACAGTTTGCAGCTTTAGAGACTTACCTCTCTTATCCAACTCACTCACAGTCCTGTTCCACAACTCAGTGGAGACAGCATATACTGTCAGAGATACTGTGTTAGCTTTGTTCACCAGAAAGAGAGAGAAGGGCAACATTACTGTGAAGTTTCACCAGTGTGTGGGTCCTAATTCAGAAAACAAACACCTCCATAACTGTAATCACTAATCCGAAATATCATTACACTTCAATGAAAGTATAGCTTTAAGCACAAAAATGTTTGCTGTGCAGAACTGGCGTATTGAATACTATCTCAGGTACCTATTTCTGAGAAGCAGAAAAGCTTTTTAAGGAGCCTTCATCCTTCGTTTAGCTGGAAGTGACTGAAATAGCTGCATTAAGTCTGATGGCTGTGATGCTCACCCTGCAAATCTCATGTTCCACAACCCCTCAAATACTTGTACTTTATACTCAGCAGATTACTGCCCTGTTCCTTGATGCTGCTTGTTGCAGGCAGACTCTAAGATGAAGCAATTTCTGTAGTACTTTTAAAGAGATGCTGAAGTAAGAACTAATGGTACAGTCCCATCCATCGATTATTCCCCTGACCCATTATCACTATGTGAATACTCATAACTCTAATTTGCTCTGGGCTTCCTGAGAGGCTGCCAATGTGTTGCTTTTGTTTGTACAAAGTTTAGCTCTCTCTTGATAAGCTTCTGAATTCTATAATAAAACAGCAAGAGCAAAATGTACTCTGGAAGGTGGCCTAATACAACGCTGTGGCACCAATTTTAAATCACAATGTCACTGCCTTTTTGGAACATTTTCCCATTCTAATGTGAATGTCAGCTGTGATAAAAATATTAAACAACAAACTTTGAACTATTTTGGTGCTCTGATGAAATGTTTGAACAATACAGTCATGCCAATTTAGCTACATTTTATAATAATCAGTAGTTTGGGACAAATTATAGAGTAAACATAGCAAGTCTAAACCAAACAAGTGCTTTTAAAGATATTCTAAACAAAAACATATTTAAGCCTATTGTTATTGCTTTTAGTACAATCACCATGGAAACTATATGAAATTCACTTCTAATATCCATTCTTTCTTAAATGCTTTGTGGTGCCTAAATGATACATGAATTTGCACATAATTGGTTTGGTATTTTAATGGTCAGTCATGGAACAGCATGTCCCTTGGAACATGCTATAACTGAGATAATTACTGCATTTACTGCATGTAAGTTTGTGCCAGCTTCATTATGAAAGAAAAAGGGAGCAAAACTTTTAAAATATCAATGTATGTTCTGGGTTACATATACCTCAATTCACTGCAAAGTTTTAAAATTCCAACAGAGAAAGACTTGGTCAGACTCACCCCTATAGTAAACACAATTAAAATCAAGTTACATTAGAAATTAATTTGTTTCACTAGCTTCAGGACTAAGACGTAAATTTCCAGGCTAGAGGCATGACCATGTGCACAAAAATGTGGTGAAGACTGGACTGCTGAAGAAGTGGGCTGCAGCAAGACAGAGAAGTCTCAAGCATAATGAGTGGGATATGACATGCCTGAGTGTATGACCAATGAAGGAGGCATAAAGCCGTGTGTGGATGCCACCATGGGCAGACAGCAGAGGTCAAGTGAAGAATCCCTATACAAACCTCATTTCCTTAAACAAAAGTGGCATCTCATGCATGTGAGAGATTCATTTTCCCTATTTCTCTAACAATTAGATGTGTATTTTTCTTATAGGTACACCATGGCAAGGCAGTGGCTTTGGTAGTGCAGATTTGGAGACAGGCCAGCAGAAGCCAAGGCAGAATTTTCAAAGAACAATTTTTAAGTTAAAAATTACAGCATTGGCCCAAAGAAAATGTGCAGTGATAGAAAAAACACAGTTGAAGACAAAATTTTAAAAATCACAGAATCACAGAATCTCTAGGTTGGAAGAGACCTCAAGATCATCGAGTCCAATCGAGTCCAAAAGATCATCGAGTCCAAAAATATGTATACATTCTTTTCAGCTGGCTTTTTTATTGAAATGCTTAAAATTTAAATTTGAATGTGTAACCATCTGTCTCAAGGATAAGCTCAGTATAAGCTTTTATTCCAATTTACATACATCTTACTTTGCAAAATGCTTCCTGAAACTCATGCTAAGCAATGCACAGAGGAAGCAATGCATTAATCTTCCAAGGACACAGTACTTCCTTGATGTGCTTTTTAGTAAAAGACCCATAGAAAAGACTTCAGGCAATGCTGTTCAAACTGCTGTATATTTCTAAGATCCCCACCTTGAATCAGTTTCTCTGGGAGCAGAAAAGGTCAAGTTGCACAGTAGAAATACACTCTCTAGTGGTGAAATCCTAGTCCTCATGTCACTTCTCTCTGTGGCTCCATCACGTTCCCTTTGTTCTCCTTCCTCTTTCAGGAGATTAACAAAAAATTCATCTGATGCACGTTGTTACCAGGAGCTATTTTTGTTGAAGCGGGTGTGGTTACCAGCCTTTCTCAACCTAAAAATTAAAATGGAAACGTTGAGACTTAGAAAAGAAAGCTTCAACAGTTATTTCTTCACCATATGCACTCATTGAAGGAAATGAATGATCATCATCTATATACACACACACGGATATTTTATAAAAGAGCAGTTATTTTATGAAGGTGTATTTAATGCAAAATCTTCCCCTACTAGAGAAATAAGCACACAATTGACTTGAATGCTGCAATTAAGTGACCACAGGGGATGTCTTTGTATGGGCCATCTATAGTCCTGGAAAATTTATTCTTTGTTCATGAGAAAAAATGAAGTTGTGATGTTTAACAAGCTTAAAATTATCCTTATAGTAACCATTTATGGTCTCATCCACAAATCGTTCAAAGGTATGTTTATAACAGAAGTTGGAAACCTGGACCCTAAGGACAGTTACAACTTGAAACCAAATTTCATTTGTTTTGCTGCTGTTTGTTGCATGTACATAATTACCGCACCTAGAATAGTTCTCAGATGGAGAAGTTTTCCTAAATTTTGCCTGTGTAAATGCCTGAAAGGTACACAATCATGTCAGATTTTTGTCCACAGATGAAAATGCATGCAGCTGCATCCTGAGGCAGTTGCAATGGGAGATCATAAGCTTTGCTGACTTCAATGAAATGAGAACACCTTCCTTATCACCCATTTATAACCTCTTTGAAGTGTAACGTAAGCTAAAGAGCCCACTTTCAGGAATACCATGGCCAAAAGTCGTACGATTTCATTTCTGTATCCTATCTCCCTTTGCACTACTCTACCCCTTGCACAACATTTAATCTATTCTTTGCCCTGCATTTAGATGCAGATCACTCTCAGTGTTCATTTATGTGTAGGACTGTTGTTTTCTCCTTTGTTGATCTCCACCATGGCCTCCCAAGAGTTTGGGAGAGTTTGGCCACAGAAGTACAGCCACATGAAAAAATATATATATATTTGGAATGTGTTATCATTTTGACAAGGGTAATCAGCCTGTCCACTTCTATGATATTTGGCATCAGATTGCTTCTCTGGACATTCACTAAAATCAGGAGAGATTGCATTTTTAAGGCTTCACTGGTAAACCTACTTTAGCAAGCAGTTTTGCCCAGTAGCAATGGATCGGTAGAGGGAAGCAGCTGGAGCTGTGATATATGCAGTTCAAGGGTTTTAATGTGGACTGGTTCCCTGAGCCAAACATTCCCAGTACGTGTCTGGTTGACCAAAATGTGGTTGAGACTCTAATGACATGGGTTGCACATCTGGAGCAGGGCCTCCAGTCCACTTTCCTCTGAATGAAAGCTGTTTTACATGCACCAAAGCTGCTCCACAGTCTGCAGCACCACATGTTGGACTTCACAAGGTGCAATGGAGTAGGTTTGGCACACATCATGGAACGGGAACGAACGGGTCACACGGTTTAGGCTCATATAACTGTCAGATTAGTCCATTATGCAATAAAAACTCTCTTTGATCCAAGGCACTTCTTTTCCCCAGTTTTGAACAACTGAGAGAAGAAAATGGGGAAATGACAGCATGTAAGGTATGCATAATGAGCATTCCCAAATGAAAAGCTTGATTTATTGGTACATGAAATTTTCAGTATGTATGGCCAGGTGAAATTTGATGTAGTGAACTACAGCAGGCTGTGAGGCCAGCGTGGGGATGGTCATTTAATCATGTATGGGCAATCTCAAACATCTGTACCATTTGCAGCACAGCTGTTTGAGATCGCCCATACATGATCAAATGACCACCCTTTTCCCTTGTGGGGTATCAGCAACTAGCATACTCAGGATCTGTTCCTATTTTTTGGTTGTAATAGAAAACCTGACCACAGAATATAAGGCTGGAATATCATTTTATCCAACATTGCCCTGTTCTGCACCACATTAGGGTCAAGATCCAAATTTCCATGCTAGACTCCATTCCTATTATAAGATAAATTAAAATCCAGACCAGAATCAACAATTTTGGGGATACAGGGAGGGGAAAGCACGAATTTATATCTGAATTTTGCAGCTGAGATAAAAGTCAAGACTTTATTTTTCAAGATTGTGAAGTTCAGAGTAATTTATCCTTTCTGTGAAAGCCATCATTTTCTTATCATGAAATCAATACATTGGCTCTCATCTCACTTCTGACCCTGCCACTTAACCTCCTCATGTGTCTTTCCTGGTGTTTTATTTTATTTCAAGAGCTATCATTCTGTCCGTTTTAAATCTGAATGGAGGTTTCAGATGCCTTGAGGGGAAAACTTTCATGTGTGTTCCTGAAAGAGCATGGGCACATCTGTTCTTTTTGATACATTGATGCAGGATCAAGAAACTTCCACCAGAGTTACTTTTGGTTCTTGAGGAGAGTAAATGAGCTCAAAGCATGTTCTTGCCAGTGCTGTATTTGAAAACAAGAGGGAGATTTGTCATGTCAAGTGCAGATGAATTCAGAGCATACCCTTCGAAGCATCTTGTTCTAAACCACAAACTGCATAATCAATATAAAGTGTTCATTTACCCTGCTATTTGTGCACAAGTGTATACTTAGGCTTGAGTAACTGGATAACACGGAGACCATATGCTGCTCCCACTATGTCAGCAGTGGTTTTCTTATTGATTTTTGAAATCTGCTTCAGCATAATCTTACACTGTATTAGACTATGGGACAGCTGCCCCATGCCTTCATACTTCACCCAGTAGTTTGATGCAAAAATAGCCTGCAGTTGAGTGGTACTGAGCCAACCTGTTTCAGCCCAAATGCAACCAATCTTTTTTTCCCTGATGCTTTTTTGCACTCTGGCTCCTGTAAGCCTGTTGTGCTCTGGGAGCTCCCACCCAAGTCCTGAGGCCAGTGTCACACAGCAACACTCTTCAAGGGTGCTCCCACCATTACCCCATCAGCACCCCAGGGGCAAACAGCAGCGGGACAGCTTTGCTAGGAAAGTCCAAATTACAGCACTGAGGTCACTAAGCCAGTCACTATGAAAATTGCCTTAGTCCAAAAGGAAGCTTTCTGCAAAGTCTTCAAGCCAGGGCAGCAATGCAGCCAGCAGAGTGACAGCACGGTGGGGTGACTGATGGAGTGGCTACAAGGCTGAACAGGAAAGCCACAAGAGAGGAGACAGGATGTACTTCCCAAAATACAAAATAAGATGTTTTCAGAGGCCACAGCCACAGAGGTCTGATTGTAATGGTAGAGACCAACAAGGTTTCTAGAAGTCCTCAAGCACATTATAAATGAGCAGAAACGAACAAACCCATTTGCATTCCTGCTGGAAAGCAAGCTTTGAGCCTGTCTCTCTAAAGGGGAAAAGCTAATGAGCTCCCATGCCTCCTGTGTCACTGAGGTTGGAATTATGACAATATCTATACCCAGCACTAAATGCACAATAATTATTTCCAGATGTATGTAAATGTGACTGTTTTTTTCCACATTAATCTTTCACACAGCTTATATACGTTGTAGAGCTCAGATGTTTACTTAGCATTCAAATAAAACATAAAGGGATTAAAAAAACCTATCTGGTCTGTTAAGCTTCCTTAAAATGGAGTTGATAGTATCTGCCTAACACTCTAGCTTGATTTCATTACTGAAATTACTAGGATTTATGTAACAGTCTTGCTTTTTTTTCCAAGGCCTATACTTTTGCCCAACTAATTCAGTTCCTGGTATCCCTGCACAATGAAGTGAAAATAACCTCTGCATTCTATGCCAATGGTGCCACTTGTGTTCTTTATCACACATCCCCACAGTATTTTATTTCTGGGCTAACTCCTGATGACTTTGAATGGAATAGATGGGTCTCTTGTTCTTTGCATATGGCAGCATTAATGCACAGTAATTATAGAAAGGTTGGTTTCCTTTTGCAAAACAGCAGGGCCAGCCACACCATCAGCAGTGTTCAGACCACATGCTATTCAAATATATGAAAATGTGAGTCTTTTAGTGAACAGCCGGGCCAGAGAAAACTCTATCAGAGATGGAGTCATCTCCAGCTGTTCCTATGTCTGCAGAATGTGTTGTCTTTTGATATTCAGGTGTAGAGGCAAGATGCACATGGTATTGTCAGATGCCTCCCTGCAGGTATACCCCCAGCTTTGCCCTGGCCCTTCAACACTTGTCAATAAATGATGGGTTTTAAACACTAGACATACCACCTTGTTTGATCGCTTGGCAATTTTTGTGAACTGCTGTCATTTGAAAGTTAAACATGCTGTTTATTTTTAGAGACAAACCTGACCTTTACAGTCTGAGCTGGATTTCAATTTCCTCTTCACCTCTGGGGAAGTCCAATAGCTTAAGGTTTTCATCCTTGTTGTAAGCAAGGTGTCATGGTCAGCTGTAATGTTTACACGAAGCCTGTGTTCAAATAGTGAAACTTTCCCCTAGGAGTCTTCAGATCTCATAGGGTTTGGTCCATGTCCATAATATGCAGTAGATCAAAAAGAATGTATATCACCTAATTCAAAATTTTGTACAAAATACAGACTGATGTTGTGAATCTCTCTCATGCTAATAATCAGATGGGTGTCCATTAATTTATTCATGTATAGATCATTCCTGTTCATTAGTGTCTGCAGACTCTGACTAATGTTTGGTTCTGTTTATCTTTATGGATCCAGCTCCACCAAATAAATGTCTACACTAAACCCATCACTCACCAGATCATTTTATCTTCTTTGAATAACACTAATAATGGGCTATGAGTACCATAAATAATGAATATGGAAAGAGACATTCATTTTTCCACAGCTCTCACTGAATTATATATCAGACATTTTATCAAACAGTCTAATTGTTAATACTAAAACAACAGTATTGTTTACCAGAAAAGCTTTCTTTGCACATGCCTTTTTAGGACAGGCAGTAACTAGATACCAGTGCTTTTTGTTTCTCAGTGCTCCCTACCCTGCAAAGTTCAACTGCCAAGAGTTCAAATGACTCCTCGATGACATATAAGCAAGAATACATGAGATTATGTGATCACTCTTCCAATTTTCCCCAGGTGAGAGGAAAGCTACCTTTGCAATTCTCTTATCAATACATTACATTTCCCTGAGCATATCTTTGGGGAGGGGAGAAAAGCACTCCTGTTTTTTTCTTCAATAACCAACATGAAATTGAAACAAAGGACTATGTATGCACCCATCTGCAGCCGGTTAGACCCCTTCTGATGGCCTTAGGGTCTTCTCAGTGTACTGCCCCCAGCAGCAGCAGCATTGCCATCTCTGGCAAGACCAACCTCTTGGAAATACTTGGTACCAGCTCCCTGTTTCAGCTGTCATGCAGGAGTTATTTTTCCCTTACATCTCTCCCAAAATTTTGTTTAGGCAAGACTAACACCTCAAAACAACCATTTTTTACTCATGTATGTGTGATTCATATTTCACTGTTTCTTTTAGTATTGTAGCCTGTGTGATTTTGCATCAATCACTAAATATGTTAAATGGAAATCAATAGCCAGATATTTCTTGACCTGTAAAATCTTCAGCATGTCTTCAGAAACCCCCTATTTTTTTTTTCTGTGTTATAACTGCTCTGTTTGCTTTCCTAATAAACATTGGGACAATGAGTTAATTGGGATCTCAGATCTTCCTCTGCATCAAAGCTTTCAGAGATATCATGATCATTATTACTATCCTATATTGAATAATCAGAGAGGTAAAAATGTCAAATTGTCATATAGCTAAATCTTCTGCTTTGTTAGAGACTCTGAAAATTTTAAGTCAATCCATATTGCTTTTCTTTTATTTCCAGACCACCCACTTGCTCTTTTGTACTGCATCTCAGTCACTTTTGTTATCAACTCTAATTTATTATAGACTACCTAAAGAAAAGTCAACATTTAGTAAAGGCCATATTTTCCCAGTTATAAATGGAAAGGTTTCTTCCTGTGTTTATACAATCATATTTCTCTTCAGTATATCAAATGATTTTAGGGACTCTGACTAATGAAAGTTTGGGACAGGATAAAAATAAACCTTGATGGGTTTTGCTGCAACGAGCTACTAAGAAGTTTGTGTTCCTTGGTTCTTTTTTATTTATTTTATTTTTTTTCCTCCTGCCAGTTTCCAGTTTGCAGCATGAATCTGAAACATATGAGTAAATACTCAAAAACTTCCACTGTGGTCTTTGATGCTTGTATCTCAGGAGTGTATTCAGCTTTTCGGCTCAGAGTCATGAAGGTGGTCTCTTATCCAAGGTGAATGTAGGAAACACCCCCTGCTTACAAGGTAAAATGATGGATTAGCATTAGGGGGGAAGGCTCCTTATTTTACTTGTATTTCTTTTAAACAATATTTTTACAGCATTTGGTTCAAGGCAGTAGATCTCTTATAACAGCATTCCTGCTATGAGGATGAGAATTATAGAGGGCAAGGCAAAGAAGAGTAAGTCTTTCAGGAATTATTCTTCACAGCATTATCTCATCACCCACATTAAGCTATGATGTCTTTTTCTGAGTAGGAGGCCTCGTTACAACTCTGAGAAAGCACTCAGAGAAGAGGAATTACACGTTCTCATCTATGAATGACCTCTATTCCTTGAACTTCAGCTTCAAGTGATTTAATCAGGCATCTTTGCCAAGAGGCCAAAGCTAGTGTTCTTGTATGCTAATCATTACTGCGGGCTGCAACAGGCTTGTGGGTTTCACTTGTCCAAAGTCATGGGAAAGCCTTTCAGATGACTGAAGCTCTCCTTAAGCCTGAAGCAGTAACAGTTTGTACTGGTGGAGGATTCTTCTATCATTGTATGATGAATCAGCCCTTCATTACAACTATGGGTTTCTTTTCCTTTCTTAATTAGAAGCAAGTAATTAAAGAAAACCAATCCTACATGAGATCAGTAAGAAATTGAAAGTCAAGTCCTCCACCACAAAGAGTGCATCAATGCTCACTAATTCTGGTATTACGGTTAGCCCCTTTACCAGAAGCCCATTCCAGCCTGGGTACCTCATCTGGGGCTTCCCACAACAACAGGCGAGCTTTGCAGGGCTCATTTGTTGCCATGTTGTGGATATTTGTCTTCTAAGGATGGGAGGAAACCACAAGCTCCTTTTCCACTGGCTAATTGATATTAAAGACAGAGCTCTAATCAAATGGTAACAATATTTAGTTACAAGCCACCTGGGATGACATTTGAACCAGAAACCTTGTGGTACAAATAACATCCAACATCCCATTCATCTCCTGTAGCTGGCCAGAAAGGCTGAAGGAACCTGTTTCCCACAGGCATATAATCACATTCAGGAAACACACAGCCCAGAGCAAACACTGCTATGTTTTGCCACATTCGTCATCTGACACACTGCTTCCATCAGCCAGCACCAGAGCTGGGCAAGCCAGGCTGCCAGGGGGAGCTTAGTGAGCTTGCTCACACTGCTAAATATGCTGTCTGCTGCATTAGCCTTCCTCTATTTAATCCCTTTTGTTCCATCTGGGGAACCAGTGTGGTGCCTTCAGTAGCTCCTCTTTGGTTTATAATGATTTCAATACCAGTTAGACATACCATTATCTCTGGGACAATAAGTGATGGGCTCTGCTATGGGTGAGTTTCATCTTCACTCCAAGGTAAAAGGTTGAAAAACTTCAGAGCTGGCCCCTTGAACATGGGGGCTTCCAAAGTCCGCACAGGAGCATTAGGTGACCAAATTCCCTGCGCAGCCTGTAGGCACAGGGGCACAGCCAAACAAATTCCGTGTGATGTCTCAGTTTTCACCTGCAGCGATTCAGTGGCTTCTTGGAAAACCTCCTTGCTTTGAAACTACTGAGGGGTTGCAAGGAATGCAGCAATGAAATCCAGCAGCAGATTGGGCAAACAATTGCTTAGTGAAGGTGTTGATAAATGCTTTCTGTAGAGTCTGGAGCCTTTGTTAACTATTCAAAAGTGTCTTTGAAAGAACGAGTTAACCTGCCAATTTAGTTTAATAGCATTGGATAAACAAAGGCAATAAATAAATAAATAAATAAATAAATCAGTCTTATATTTCATCCCCCAACTTTCACTGGCTTTCTTCTGTCCACAGCAGCCTCCTGTAACTGCACAGTAGTTTCTCAGTCTCTTGATGGCTACAGGCTTCTGACCAGGCTGAGCTGTCCCTGCCTGTGCGGAGGGCACCACGTGGCAGCTGTGCCCGTACCTCCTCCAGCAGCTCCTTGTCACCATGTCCCCTGGTCTGCATGTCCCACAGCAGATCCTGCCTCCAAGGGAGCAGTAGTAAATGTCCGCCAGCATTTCTCTTAGAGCAGCTCTGTGTTTTTGTGACCCTGGAATATGAGCAGGAGGGGGGTAACTTATGAAGCAGAAATTGCAGAGTTGGTCTGAAAAGAGAGGCATGAATCAATTTGTAGCAATAGCTCTTTTAGCTGAGCTTCTCTGGCTCTGAGATGAAGAGAAATGGGGTCAAGCCTACCCCGATGTTTTGCTGTGCTTGATTAAATACTGCCCTACAGAAACAGTTGTAAGAAAGAAATCAAAAGCATGATAGAGATATGCAAGCCATTGATAAATAGGGTCAAGGTCTCACCAATTCTATTACCTTCCATTCAACTCTTCTTTGTCTGATGTTATTTCACTTAGGTTGTCTCTGTGTAAATTCTGGCTGGGATAAATATAGATGATAATGGATTAGTAATAATAAATAAATAAAGACGTATCATCTGTTTTATATCTCCTGGGCTAAAATCTTCTGATCTACTTAGGATAAAGCTTATTCAAATTCCAAAGCTCCCCTTCAAAAGACACATAATAATTTATTACAGCCACAGCCCTAAGAATAAGAGTCCACTGTCTCACTGGAATTTTAATTGACAATTGGGTAATGGTCCAGACTGCAGGTATCCGGGAGACAGCGTGATATGAGTGGAATTCAGCTCACTCATCTATACCAAAACCCACTGTACACTTTATTAAAGTGTGTTGGCATTTACGCCTGAAGAACTGCAGCATAAGCATGGTTGCCTCTGAGCTGGCACCTTGTTAGGGAATAAGCTAGCAATAAGGACAGAAATCATAAGAAACTAGGTACAATGTGCAATGACTGGTTTTAAATAATCATCTACATTTTTCTCTGGCTATGGGGTCATTAGGGGTAAAGCGGAAAAATGCCAGCTAGTCCTAAATACAAATGATTGACAATGTCTGAGAAAAGCTGGCTAGACATGTAGCAGTCTTGTTTACAGCTCAGCCTTCTTTGATTTAAAACCCAAATTAATTTGTAAATGAGTGGCCTAGTTTCATCTATTGCCCTTCCAAAATACAAATCGTGGCATGCAAAGATAATTTCAGCCGACTCAGAAACCCAGTTACTTCCAGTCATTCATCAAAGCACTAATATCGCTCTTTAATCAGGGTTAGAGCAAAGTTTTAAGAGCAAAGCATTAGCTTCACACACCATTAGCTACGAGTGCCTCAGGCTGTACATCAGATGCTTGATCAAATGGCACTCATGTTGTCCCATATACCAGAAAATCAAGGCATTAAATATTACCTTTCTTTGAGAGAATCTCAGGCACATTTGACAAGGTCATGTGTATTGATATAGTCTATTTGAATTTCTACAAGGCATTTGATTTAGGAGCACATGACATGCTGTTTAAAAATTATTTTACACAGAAATAACAGAGCACACATTAAAATAGCTAAAAATGCCTGATTGGCGAATCTTGTCATGTCTTGACAGAGATGTATTTGTCACTGAGCCCATTCCAGCCTGGTCCACAGGGACCAGTCCCTGAGGCAGCACTAATAGCTTATCAATCATTTAGAAATATAAAATATTTGCTCATGGTGTTCGCTGCAGGTTAACATAAAAATGGTAGGATAGCAGACTGTGGAGACAGCAATCTGAGTTTCAAGGTGAGGCGGTCACCATCCAACCTGAACGTAGGACCTGGGGACACAGATAAAAGCCTGGGAGACAGAGTTGTGATAGCAGCCTCAACATGCACATTGCTGAAGGTAATTGTCACATTGCAATGCTACAACTAAAGGCTACCATAATCCCTAGATAAATACGAAGGGAAATAAGAAAGAGAAGTAGCAAAGGGAATCTGCTCCAGTACACAGCATCAGTAAAACTGCTGCAGGGAAATTCATTCTCTCCCTGTGCTTAAGCACTGAGAAGGATGTGGGAATACAAGTAGGAGCACAAGAAGGTCACAACAATGTTTTGAACTTATCCAGCTCCTCAAAGAGATATGACATACCATATAAAAGATTTATGGTAGTCTGGGGAGAAAGACGGTACAGGTTTACTCATGCTGGAAAAGACTTACGGTTTGAGAGCTGAACTTATGTACATGAGGCTATTTATACTTTGGAACTGCCTGGAAAGGGAGCAGCGTACTCATTACCAAGTGCACAAACCAGCTTCCCAAACAGACGAAGCAAGAGGCATTTAGAGATGCCCTAAGGCATCCAGCTTTGTCCCCAGCTGCTGATCCAAAGGACTCTGGAGTCCTGCAGCCCCAGTGAATAGAGATCAGCCAGCCCTGTGCTTGTTCCAGGTGCCCAAGGACACCTCTGGTGGCATCTCACCCTAGCTGGTTTTGACATTAGATCAGACACTGCTCCAGAGGAAATAGCTAATCTGCTTTGAGAAACCTCAGTGGGAAGAGATGAGGGCTGGAGGGCCAGTATGCTCACCCATAGCTTCTCCTCCACTAGACCACTTGTTAAGTTGGCCCAGACGTGGACCTAGGTCCTGATGTACTGGGCTCTGTATAGCTGGGAGTTTTGGACTTTTTCCCTCACTCCAAAGCCTTGAATCATAGCTGCACATGGAAAAAAGGTTATGATAAAAGACTAACAGCTGAAACCTACGACTTGTCTTCCTTATCTGCTCAGGCTGCAATTGTGTTAGATTTGGGATCAGAAGGGAATTTTCTTCAGCTTACATTGACAAGGATCAGAGATCTCATCTGCTTTCTCCCCAGGGCATGCAATTTAATCTTTTAAGGTCTGAAAAGCTTTGACCTAATGTCTTTGGACTAATGTGAAAACAACTAGGTGAAAATGTTGAAGTCCCTTATATAAAGACAGTCACAAACTGCTGAGCTAGTTTTTCTTCTTGACCTTAATCTCTACGGGATCAGAATGTTCCTGGAGTGTAGGTGAGCTGAGATAGGAGAAAAATAGGAGAGGCAAAATATGTGATTCAGATTTTAAAATTATAAAGTGAATAATGTCAGCTGTGTGCACACCCAAGATACAAAGCAAATCAATGCATAGTCCTGAATTTTCAGCAGAGAGGATGCTGGGTGTGGAATGGAGAGTTTAAGATAGCTCAGTATATCTTGGGTACTCTCCACTAAATATACTTATTTTCACATGGTCCAGTGCAATGCATCTCCACTCCCAGAAGGGGGTCCACTCAAGTAGTAAGACTACCTGCAGATGTGGAGTCAAGACTTCATGAGCACTAGTGCCAAGCTTGTAAAGTTCATATTTGACAGGCAAACTTTCCTTCGTGGTTTCAGAAATGCATAAACACAGAGGCTTGTAAGAGAAATCATCTTGCAGCATAGCCGCCTAGCATTTAAAAATAATCATTTCCATCTTTCATTTTTATATCGACCACCAACTGTTTCATTCAAAACCACTGACATCAGTAGAAATTTAATCACCACAATGCAAAGACTAGGCACTCCCTGGATTCCTCCTCTTTCTCCATAGACATTTTATTTCTTGTGTTCTGCCATTTTCTTTTGGCCCCACACCACTCTTGGCACAAAATGGAAGATCTGTTCATCATATTGCTAAAGATCATTCAGCATCTTGCTAAAGAAGCCCAGTCATGGATTAGGATCTCATTGCACCAGGCTCTGTATAAAAATGGAATGAAATTTTGATATCTAAATTAGGCTTTTGGTTGGAAGCTATTTGCAATCTTGGCTCTAAAAGGATTAGCTTCACCTAAACGACATGGAACAGTGTGAGAGAGATGTCTGTGCATTTGTCTTAATGTTACAGCACTGAGGACATTTGAGTAGCTGAAAAGGCCTATGAACGCGTGCCATAATCTGGGCATTACACTGCCTTGTAGCTCAGATGGGCCATGGGACAAACCCCACAACACACCCAAGGCCTGTGATTTTTTTTACAGCCAAATCCTCCTGTTTGCATAGTTTCCTTCTTTTATTTTAGGATTAGGACTTCGACTCTTCAGAAAAAATAAGTTTTTCTGCCTCTCCTTTGAATTCTTTCAGGTATGAATTACCTGGAATGCTTACCATAGCTCCCTGCCAGTGCTGGAATGCCCTCGGGACCCAAAGAGCTTCATTTAAATGCCCCATTGATGTAATTTGAAAATAGGGAAAGAAGGAGAGACTGCTGTTTTAATTATAATAACAGCAAGAACTTCTAGGAGTTCTTCACTTCAGCCTCCACTTCAAAACCAGATAGCTGAAACAATAGGGGTTTTTCACTGTCAGACACGTGCCATCATTCCCCAAAAAGAGGAATGTTGGTGTTGGGTCACTTGAGGAACTCTCATGGCTCTTCTTTGAGAAGTTTCAGGTGTCCATGAAAAGAGGCAGAAATACCAGAGAATGAAGGCAACAAAGACACACCAGCCCCAGACAGATGCAGCATGTCATGGTGCAAAATCAGGGAGAGCTTTAGGATTAAGGGCTAGCTATGACTGATTTGTGAATGTCAGCGTATTTCTACAGTCAGGTTTTTTATAGATGGTGCTGATTGTGAAATAGCTCCAGGCTGTTCTATAACACCCAAGAAAAGCCAAGAAAAATTATACAACCCAGTACTAAGTTAGTAATGGAGACTTGCAGAAACTCAGATGATTTCCTGTTCCCATGGAAGAGGCAAAGAAGGAGGATAGAAAGGAAAAAAAACGTGCCCTGGTGAGATGAAGACTAGCTGCCAGATCACCCAGGCAGGGCCTTTGGTGAAGCTGATTTCACTGGCTAAAAGGAAAAGCTTTAATACAAAGAGTTACATCACGTTTTGAGAAAAACGGGGCAGGGCACACAGATAATTTGCTATTTTGTTTAGATCATTACTGATCCCAATCTGTTTAAATGAAAACCCATCTTCAAAAACCCCTGTTTCACAAAAACTGTAAACCATAATCAAATGTGTACTTGGAAGTTAGTACATAGGAATGACCAGGAAGAACACTGGAAAGGTCGAAGAAAAAAGATCACATTGCTGTCTTTTGGGTCCAGGAGAGATAACATAACAAAGGATAGGTTCACAACATGGGCCCCAAATACAACAGCCCAGGTGAGTTTCCATCACTGGCTGAACAGACCAGGAACTTT
The DNA here is from genome assembly GCF_047663525.1 of Anas platyrhynchos. Taxonomy (NCBI): domain Eukaryota; kingdom Metazoa; phylum Chordata; class Aves; order Anseriformes; family Anatidae; genus Anas; species Anas platyrhynchos. Next base: position 52,453,645 of record NC_092590.1, read on the forward strand.
TCTGGGTAAAGAACTATTCCCCTATTTTTTCCAACCCATGCTCAATTTATGGGTTCTGCATCAGGGAAGGTGTCTAGATTCCACATTGTCTGTCCTCTCAACCCAAAAGGAACTGGGGCTCTGGAACTATGGGACTCTGTTATCATTTAGGTATCCATCTGAGTCAAAAAAAAAAAAAAAAAAAAAAAAAAAAAAAAAAAAGAGAATGTCGAATTTGACAGTATTGAGGTTCTGGGAGCACTTTTCAGCAATTGCATGTCTATCCCACATGCCAGCCTATCATACCAATTGTCCTTGCCATGCTGTCTGCATGTGTGTTCATGTGTTATTGCCTTTGTCTGATAACATAAAGCCATTAAGGAATTGAAATGTTGCCCTGGTAAAGCATTATTCAAGTATTTTGTGCTTGATTTTAAACAAAAGCAGGCTGAAATGTAGCATAAAGTTGTTAGCCCATGCGCAAAATCCTTTATACTTGAAACAGAGCCATTAAGATGTGGTTGTGATGATAAAGTTGCATCTTCATCCCCAAAGCTTTTTAGTAGGATTCAGTTATTTTCCAAACAAATTCTCCAGAACAGTTCTATTTATACAATTCCCAATGTACTCAGCAGCGCTGTATCTAGGCACCACTAAGAAAAATAAATCTAGGAGAGTTAATTCATTTTTCTTAGGTAAGTGGTTACAAGGAGAATGAGTTTCTCTGACAAATATTTGGAAATTTCTGCTCTCTTGATGTTAACATACTGCAGGAAAAAGAAGCACTGAGGCAGTCTTATTGCAGAAATCAACTTAACTCACTAGGAGACAGATTATAGCTTTGGAAAAAACACACTGGCTGGTCTGGTGAAGTCAGCATAACGAAAGAGGCTTTCAACCTTGCTGAGAAAGGAGGGATTAATAGTGAATTTTGACCTGGCTTTCTGGGATGCTGATTGACACCTACAAGATACACTGGCCACTTCTGGAAACAGACCCAGGGAAGGTGGTGGGAGGAAAGAGGAAAGGAGTTGCTAAATAAATGTCAGCTGCGGGCAGGGTCAATAGGAAGGAAAGCTCCATCACAGCTTTGCAGAGCCTACCTGTGGTGCAGCCTGACCCTTCCTGCTACTGCAGCACTGCTCTTAGTAACTGGTCCAGTATGTCTGGTGACAGCATCCACCACAAGGAAGACAACCAAATTTTGGGAGGAGACACAAAGGTCTGGGTATTTACATGTCTCTGGTTCCTGAGGTGTAGATGAGGGAGGCGTTTTGGTAGGAAATCAATCACTGTGAAATCCCAGGTGGGGGAAAAGATTTTTATTTTTTTTTGTGCTAAGGGGTATTTTGATGTCTGGGTGACATGTCCTGGAAATTTACCAAGCAGCAGATCCCTGCCCTAAGTGAGAAGACAAATTTCGGCAAGCAATCTATAATCTGTGCTGTGAACAGTGAGAGAAAGAAACATTTTGTAAGCTGTTAATTGCACGGGATGATGTTACAGTGCTATGCCTAAAGGCAAGGGTATGATGCATTTTCCTCCAGCTCACTAACAAGCACACAGGGGTTTTCACTGTGCAGCGATACACCAGGGAGGGAATAAGGAGGGAAAAATAAGTAAGGAAAATATCTTCAACTGTGAAAGAAGCTAGTCTGGCAAAACTCATCCTGCAGTATATTTCAGGGATTTATACACAATATTAGAACAGATTGAATTCAGTGAAAATTCATCCAGGGCCAGTTTCTCTGTTCAGTAGCAGGAGATGGAATGAAATTTCCATCCGTAGACTCTACTCATGTGTTTTGCTCACCAGATGTGTAATTTAACCTGCACATTTATTCCCAGATTTATGAGAAGCATTCACTACTGTCTGAGATGAAGGAATAAAACTTTCAGTCTGTTACCTGCTTTATGTTAGAACCCTTTAATGGTAGAAATTCTTTTCTAATTTAAAATTACATTTCATTTCCACTACTTACTCTAGATCCCAGAAGACTTTTGAAAATCACAACTACAGTGAATAACGTGAAGTGGAGCATGCCTCCATGATGTGGGGCTTTGGTCAATAAACACTGCAAGTTTGTTTATTTATTTATTTAGATAGATAGATACATGATTTCTCCTTAGAAAACAGAGTGCTTCTAAAATCCACTTAGACCATTATGTAAGGATTTCCAATCAGAGATCTAAGAGATTGGTAATGTGGCTTTGCAGGGTGACTACTGTGCTGGGCGACCTCCCCAGAGCCAGCAGCAGCTCCCTTAGCTTGGGAAGGCTCTTGTCTGCTCCACGATGTCCAACAGTACTGAAAGTAGGGCTAAACTACACAGAAATGTTTGTCACCTAACATTTTATTGCCTTTGTCTCTTGAAGTGAAGATCTGCCCATGGTTTTTGTACAGAGCTCATCACCATGGAGTATAAGCATCAACAGTCTCTGTTAGGAGCCTATTTATAAAATGGTTGTGGTTGCTTTGACTTCAGCATGAAGTCTGCCCTGGATTTTAGGCCCAAATCCCACTCCTATGGAACAAAACAAAAACATCTCTTTCAATCAGAAGACATTTTAGACAGAAATTGGCCCTGCTCCACATTTTACAGTTCATGGGCTGTAGTAGGAGTGCAATCAATTTTAACAAAGAATTTCATTTGATAGTGAAATATAGAATTCTTGTGGAAGATGGTCCAGACTGAAGGTGCTTAAACAAAAAATAAAGAACATTACATAAAAATGTAAAATAGTTTCACTGGATCGAACTGAAGGTCTATCTCACCTGCTGCATGCCCTCAAAACGTGCTCTATCATGCTGACTACTATCATATTAAATGAAAAAGATGGAAACAAGTCTTTATTAAAAACCACAAACTTAAGTAGGAAACCATGTTTAAGAGGAGTGACTTTTTTGTTTATTTGTTTGTTTGTTTTTCATTTTTGGGGACCTCAAAAGTAAAGCCCAATCTCAGAACTCCTGACCCTGCAGAGAGCGATGCCCAGCTGGTGAGCTGAGGTATTGCACAGCTCACACAAAGATTTGGGGATGACCCCCAGGACCCTGGGACCCCAGGATGGGGCTGAGCTCCTTTCGCTGCCCCTGCCTGCCACCAGCCCATGCCAGAGTTTGTCCCCATGTTCAGCAGTGGAGCAGGCTGCCTGACAGCAGCTGTAAAAAATGAAGCATGCAGTACAGCACACTTGTCATTACGTAGACGAGCAATGTTTAGAAGTAGCTGATTTATGAGAAATCGAGCTAGGATGATCTTCTTGGGTTTCGGTGAAACTAGACGAGCCAGCTTTACTCTGCTACATGTTTGTACGACAGCACGCTGTGTCTGCTTACAAAATTAAAAAGAAATTAAAACCACAACCCAATAAAAAGTGCTCTCTTCTTCTGAAACATGCTTTTACTGAAAGTTAAGGTCCTTTTATACTGTTTTTCATATTCTATCTCCTCCTCCATCACCCCCCCCCCCCATGCTTCTCAAGTCCATCTGAACTACTTGCCTTTTTTCTTCAGGCATCTCTGCCCCCCAGGGGAGGAACAGAGGTTGCTAGAAGGCTCCCAGCTCAACTGATCTCCCCATTATACAGGATTGAGTCTCCCAGATTGTCCTGTTGGCATAATAAGTCTCTGTAGCATGAAGATTATGCCAAATTTTGCAAACATTTGCTCAGTGCAGAAATAATTCCTCTGACCAAACAAGCCTAACGATGTGAACAATCGCCTTGTTAGAAATCACACAGTAGCCGTGACCCTTTCTCTTTGTCCTTCAGCACAATACATTTTCCAAACATGCATTTCCTTTCAGAGATTTGTGGAGTACAGGAGAGAAGGACTGCAACTCAGCAGCTCCCCTGACTGTGTAAGAAATCACTTACTCAGAGTTAAGCAAGTGGCACACTTTGCTGCCTGCTGAATGCTAACCATAGCTAATTTCAGATTTTTATAGCTCTTCAACATGAGCATGATAAAATGCCATATGGCGCTCTTGTTAACCAGGCAGAGTGTCCTAAATCAGCATGATTTCCTTTCAGGCCTGCTTGGAGAGGCCTGGATGGCAAGGCCAGGTTGCCACTTAGCCTGTGACTGGGCAGCTCACCCTGCTGGGGCTGATGCAACCATTGCAGCGAGGGAACAAATATCAAAAACTGGGACATGACCCAGTTCATGAAACCATCTTCTCTGTCTCTTGCTGCCCTCTGCTGTCTCAAGCCTGGGCAGTGCAGAGAGGGCTGTGAGCGCCCGGGGAAAAAATATATATATAAAAAAAATCTCCATCTGAAATTGAGCCACACAGACAGGAGAAGCCAGGCACAGGATCTGAAAACCTGACCGCCCTGAAAAAACCCAATGTTTCTCCCGTGTGGGAATTTATTCACACTTAGTTGGTGCGGGACGTCTGATGCTGGGTGTGATGTGTGAGCCACGCAGTGCATAGGCTTGATGCTGTGCAGGGGTCTGGGAAGGAAGACCACACAGGAGCCAAGGGGCCTGCAGTCTCTTGGCAGTTTGTATAAAATCCTACATCGCAATTGTAACTGTTTCAAAGGGTTTTTAGCACAGCAAATATAGATGCATCCAAGAAATATAAGTGAATCCAACAAGCTCAGCCGTATTACTTTCACCCTTAGCAATTGCAATCAAAGGCAATCTGACAACTGCATTCTTTCAGCGTGCTGAATTTCTCGGGTCAGCCACCTCTTTCCAAAAATGCGCTCTTTCTACAGCAACGAAACTTCTATCCAGACCAGAGCTGAATCTTTTAGTGTTATTTCTAAAACACTTTCCAAATGCATTTGTAGACTCAGAGTTCACAAGGGAGTACTCCTGTCCCCTTTATTTCAGGTGACACTTGTCCTCCATGCTCCATTATGAGGAATTTGATGGCTTGCACAAAGAGCTGGGGTACTCCGTAACAAAATGTGGGCTTCTTTGAAGGCTTATTTTGGTGCATGCTCTGTTAGTTGTGTTACAAAGCACCACTGAGCCAACACATTTTGGGGAACATGCAAGTAACACTGGAAGTCTTGGTGTAAATCAAGCTCTAACAAAAGATTATTTTCACCTGTGTATTGATTGTGCCAAGATTTTTCTAAATTAAATACAAACAAGCCATGTTAGATTGGGACTGTAACTCAAGCTACAATATACTTAGGAGACATTTGAGACTCTCCCCAAAAGACTGCCCACTGTACTTCCTCAACCACACATCTTTCCTCCCAGCAGCATTTTTACTAGTGGGAGGGCATCGGGAAATAAGTGACTCCTACAACAGCACCCACAGACCACCCAATACCTAAAACACTCTCAAGCAAAAATGATGAATCACCAATTCTTATTTAATAATCTAGGAAATAGTCATTTTTTCCCATGTTTCTTTTTCCCCCTGAAGTTAGATCAGACACTGCAAATTGTGTGGAGTGGTTCAGGGCAAGGAAATATTTTTTTATTTACAACAGTAAAGAGAAAAAAAAAACTCTTGGCAGTGTGTTCTCAGACATCCTGCAGAAATGTGGGAATTTTACAAGGAGGAAAGAATATCTGCAAGAAAGCCATTGTTGTCCTGGGTGCCAGTGAAAAGGACTTTCAGTCCTGGACCGTCGTTTTAAAAGAACTACAGGAAATCTGATCTAGTCCTTGAGGTGTTGGAGCCTTGCTGTCAAAATCTGTCACGTTTCTTCCTGTGGAAGTCAAGTGCATCCCTGACAATGGGGGAAAGCGAGAGATTGTTAGATGAGGAGGTTTTGTCACTTGGGCTGTGAACTCAAAGAGGAAAGCTTAAAACCTGTGAAGCAGATTGGGCTGTGACAAAGTGCCTGAGGAAGGAAGACTGGGGAAGCAAAAGGAGGAACTTGGTGGGCAACAGCTGAGGTTGAAGAAGCCACAAGGAGTAGGAAGAAGCCTGCTCTGAGGGCACAATTGCCTCCAGAGTCTGGAAAGCTACCTCAGTTTCACACAAAAGGACAGCACAAAAAAACTAAGAAACCAAATGTTTTCTTTTCACCCTGGACTTTGACTAGCATGCAGTGCTAGTCTAGTAGATATATACCATACATGCAGCCACCTGAATAAAAGCAAATATTGAAGCACAGCTCATTGATTTGTCTGCCAGCACTGAATGAGGCAAGGCTGCCAGGAGAAAGGAAAAATTATGTCTTGTATCATAATGTATATAATACCTAAGAGGACTGAATTACTATTACATATTTAATCTGGCATTTCCTAGCTTTTGAAGGTAGAATTTTGCAGCCTGAATTATAATCCTTTCCTGTATCTCATTTAATAAGCAATAAATATATGGGAGAAGATTTGAATTGGAGCTCCTGGGATTTCAGGTCTGAAAGGAAGGGAGGTGGATGAGATTTCTCCCATAGCTTTGGTATTTCAGAGACAAATGAGTGATACAAAAACAGCAAATGTAGATGTAGAGGCAGACAGGCTTGCCCTTGGAGCTTAGGCTTTTTATTTTGTCTTCATGCTAGTTAGAACAAAGTAGCCTTGGCCTTTAAGTACTGCTACAACACAAACAAATAATAAACATTTCAAGAATAAATACTACCTTGACTCCTTACTTACTGTCAGAGTTTATTTTATGTGTGGTCTCGTTCTTTGCTCTGGGTTTCCTATTTGCTGTGGAGCTTGCTGTTGTGTTTGTTTATTCCAGACAAGAAGGACCCTATACAAAAATATGTGACTGCTGAGCATTTGCAAAAGAATATTGCAAACAGAGCAATAGTCCTGGGCAGAGTCATTCACATTCACACATGAATCATTCAGATCACTAGCTGGCCCAGTATTCCCTGAATGAACATAAGTTGCTCTGCAGAATTTATTCTTGGCCAGCTCTTCTTGGCATATGTACCTTGACAAAATAAGAATGAGGTTAGCCAAGGTATCTATGCATGGCACTGCTAAAAGAGCAGTAAAACGTAATATAGATGATTTAGTGGGCCATTTATTTTAACATGTACGTTTTTTTAATGCAAATGGAATGGCACTTCGGCTTGCATTTCTAATACCATGCTATCCTGGGCTGCTTTATGACCAACATATCCACTCTGTCGCTTCAGGGGGTTTGGCCCAGAGATCGCTTTGGTTTTATTGTTACTATTTATACATACAAACCTGCAAAGCATAACTCATGCTGAAATCAATGAGACTATGCATGCTTGTGGGTTCAAGTCTCATGTCTTTCATATCACATTGCTAAATAAAAAAAAATAATAATAATTTAAAAAAAAAGACAAGAAAATATTCTGGAGTGAAAAGGAATGAAGAGGTATGATGAGTTCCTATTTTTTTTCATGTTATGAAACAGATAAGAATCTCACCAATCAAGAAATAAGGCAAATCATTGAGGCAAAACATCAAGCTGTCTTGCAACATGCTGGAGCTTGTTTGGAAGAGTTGGTAAAATACAAATACTGAACACTTAAGCAGCCCCATTGTTTGCTTGTTTTTATTGAAATGACAGAAAATGGAAAAGCTGATGCATAAGCACATAATTGTATCACATAGATGGTACTGATGAAAACCTCGTCCTAGTAGCAAAATAGGAGAATTTCTTCTGTGAGGAACATAGCAACAAAATAAAAGTATTTTTCATTTTCTCCTCCCACAGCTGAGGGGAATCCATTTATTCTAAGCTAGTGGACAGATGAATGCACTTCTAGTTTTCTTGTCCCAGCACTGTTTTTTCATGTGGGATTTATGCATCTTTCACCATGCCTGGGTAAGCTGGCAGTGCAGCTCCAATCATCTCCAATCATCTGTTGCAAAACGTGATGATCACTAGGAGCATCGCCCTCCCTATGTGCAGTGCCTGAGCATGATATGGGACAGTGAGAATGGACCTAGGCTCCTGGCCAGTGAAATACAGTTTGGGTGATGAATGAAAGCCAAGACTATAAGACATTTTGCCTCTTGGTGCTGTATCTTGCTTCAGGCACATCTTCCCAGGACTGCTCAGGCAGCCAGCACATGCCTGGGAATTGCAACAGGGCTGGTGTAGCTCTGCCTCCAAATGTACTGTGCTCGTGGCTGCGGGGGCCTCAGACACACAGGAGGATGAGGAGGTGCAATGTTACCTAGGTACTTCCCTTCGAATGCTATTGAGCACCAAAAAAAAAGGGGGGTGAAAATACTTCCTTGAGGCGGTATTTCATTCAACATAGGCTGCAAGAGTTCTCTTTATGGGCAGATTTCCAGTATCATTCTCTGTTTTCACGTATTATTTACAACCCACCCAAGTTCTCCTTCGGGGAATGATCCTTTCTATGTTTGGTCCCAGTCCAGGGATGAACTGTGCACGATATGTAGAAATCTTTGGAAAATTCCCTTCAGCTATTTTTGAGGTACAGAAGTGTGAAACAGAACCCCCCAGTCCTTTCACCCAAATATACACTTTTTTCAGCTTAAGGAATATTACTTTAATTCCACTCCCCTCCTCTCAATCACTCAGTGTCTGGCATATAAAAAAAATAATAATAAAACACTAAACCAACAGTTTCTAACCAAGTCCCCCAAGGATTTCTCATAACAAAGTCAGGCTAAGAAAATATGAAGTGCTATGAAACAGACTTTATATCACTTGTCTTTAATCAAAACTGAAGATTTACATGTCATGGCAAAAAATGACAGTGAACAAAATATAGGTCTTTAGGTTTCCACCATAAAGCCTGCGAGAATCCTTTTCCAATAAAGAAACAGCATTTTTTAATTGTACTCTCCCAGCTCACTTTGAGTTTTGCTGTGATGGATAAAAAGAAAATGGTCCAGAGATGTTTTTTTATTATTATTATTTTTATTTTTTTTCTTAACTAAAATTTAACTGTGAAGGAAATGGAAGGTATACCTTTTTCCCCAAGCTTTTGTTTGTTTGTTTACCAGTAATATTTAGCTTTAATCTTCAGTGGCTTTAGAGTGATAGGGAGAAGCTATTTAGATTTAAAATCCTTAAAATAAATCCCTGGCACTCCTGTGAAAGCAGATCACTGGTCCAAAATCAGCTCCTTGATCTTGCACACACCAGCTTAAGCTGGAATTCCTCTAGATTCACACCAGCGTTTCTGAGATCCGCATCTGGCCTTGGAGATTTAAGCCATTACATTGCTGGAGCTTGATGTTGATGCTGGCTGCAGTTCGGTTTAATTTAAAGTAAAAAGATACTGTTTCAACAGCTGGAGAACAAACTCCAGACAAAGCATACATGATGTTATAATTGCTCCCCGCTATACAGTGGAAATCAGCTGTAATGCTGTTCTGGAGGTGAAAATCCACTTTTCATGGAGTTTTGGCTCTGAGGCCCAGCCTTCCACTTTCTCTGTTTCAAAGCCAAGCAGGGCCAACAAAAGTGCCAACATCCTTCAGCATCACCCAGACAGGGGGTTAAGGGAAAAGCTGATCCTAGAGCCACCGGGCAGGCAGTCCAGGATGGAGAGAGCCAGGTGAGATTACCGGACTGCTGCAACAATCTCAGCTTTTTGGTGTTATTGGGAAATGCAAGCCCCCAAATATTGACTGCCTAGTTCCACCACGCGGCTCCGGTAGGATGAAGTGGTTTTATCAACTGAAAAATTAATCACTGCCTAATAAGAGAGAAGCAGTGTCAATAGCCATTTGTCTTCATTTCCTTTCTGTGACTTTCATGCTCATTAGTTAGATTCTAAATCTTCCTCCCCTTTCAGATTTGTTTACAGCATCTGAGAGCCAGTAAAACACTACAGCAGACATACCAATAACATGGTTGCCAAAAGCACTCTCACACTAATAACACACACATTTTCAGTCATGTATTTGTTTTGCCAGGTCCTTAACTCTCAATTTTTGTCCAAAAAAGACAGTGGAAATGCTGAGGATGTGTCAGGTCTCACCATATGCTGAAAGACCTGGATCCTGTAAAGCGTTTTATCAAAGTAGCGACCTCATGGAGGGTGCTCTCTCTCTTCATGCATCCATTTGTTTTCAATGTCATTGTTTAAAATAAAAGGGAAAAAAAAAGAAATTGCACTGGATATGTCAGAACACATTGTGTTTCTGTGCCAGGATACTACTCCTCTTTTCTGCAAACAATTTTCTGAAAGGTATTTCTGTAGAGTTTTCTAAATAGCCATGGACAGCTGGAAATAGTAGTAATAACCCTAAACCTTCTCACTTGATCTTCAGCCACAAATACCATTGCTATCTATCAAATCTACACATGCTCATAATGTTTCCATTTATATCTAACTCAGAACCAAAAAGGAATCTATTTTCTGTATGTAGCTTGGATATAGCCTGAAACTATTGGTAGAAGAGAGCTACAGAAAGTGCTGATGCTGCTCAAATCATGACATTCGGGCTGTTCTGGATCTTCAGACAGGCAGGGAAGTGCTTGTGAATCTCTGAGAGCCCTGTCCCTGGTGGGGTACCTTGCACCACAGGTCAAGGAGGCGTCACTGAGTAGCACCCAAACCAATAAATGCTGCCAGCATTGCTCAGGTCAGTCGTGGGGCTGCCGGGGCGTGGGAGATAGAGACAAAGGCAGAGCAGAAACAAGGGTTGGTGTTGGTGAGGAAGCAGTGCAAGGACAAGAAGCATCTACACTAGGCAGGGAAGGAGGATGTAGCAGTACTGCCAAGGTGGGGGAAGCAAGAGGAAAAACAAGTGAAAGCAATAACATGAAAGTCAGGCTGCAAAAGCTGTTGGGAACTACGTCATTAGTCTGATCTTCTGTATGGCCAGAAAATCTGCAGGCCAACATCTCTGCCTGTCACTCCTGTGCCTATCTCAATTCACTGCTACTCATTTCCACTGCTTCAAAAAACATTCATTCTTGACTTCTAGATACCCAGTAATAAGGATTCATCGTATAAATTTCACTGTGAAAAGGATGCACCATATTTCCAGCATAATTTTGTCTGGGTTTGGATTCCAGAGCTGAAGTTTACTTGTGCTGTTATAAATCTTGAGTCATCTATTCTCAGAAAAAATAATTTCCTTACATAAGTATTTTTAAAACCAAGATAGAAATCTGTTAGCTTTTTCTTCAGTCTCTCACTGTAAGAAATTATTCCAGATTGGATCACTCCTGCAGTTTTCTTCCAAAACTCTTCCAATTTGCCAATATTCTTTTCAAAAAGCAGAGATTCCAGAAGTCAAATTTGCTAAACCAGAAAAAGAATAAAACCAATCGTGTACTAAAAATACTGATTTTGGTCTAAAAGCCCAATACCCAGCAAAGTCCTAGGTACTCAAATTGTGGAAGGATACTGGGATAAAGACCTACTTCTGACTGTCTCTATATTTACACATCAGAAATTGTCTCTTGGTGGGACCTTATTCAAAAGAGATATTTTGAAATCTTCATTGTAACTATGTTTTGTTTTGTTCTTTCCAATTGAAGATGAGATTCTTATACAAGCAAATGAATGCCAAGATTGCTTTGGTCTCAAAGGAGAGACCTAATCGTGCTGAAACTTTACTCCTTGGCACAATATCTATTTAAACTTAAATGGAAAGAAAGAATCAGCTAAATCTTCTCGGATAGAAGTCTTGGATGCTAGGCTAGTCCAAAGAAAAGGATGATTATTAACAGACTGACTTTCCTATTTTGAGGAGCTGAAGAAGCCTTAATTTTGGTGATTGCCACATACTATTTGTGCATGGAATATAGACTTTCTTTTCACATTTATTGATTTATTGTAGTCCTGCAACAGAATAATTTTTGTATATCTTGTCTTTGAAAGGATCTCACATTTTTCTAATTTTTTATTATAGAAAACTTTAACAACTTTAGGAGGTTTCAGCAAAGGACTGCGGTGACCTTTAGACAAATCTCCCCTTTGCTCTCTACTTGACTTCAAACCATTGATACAGCGAGCTGACCATTTCCTAGGAGCTCCCAAGTGACAAAACTGGCACCACAGCAATGAGCTCGGTACCCTGCCTTCCTAAAGCAGCCCGATGTCTTCTGATGTCTGCAAGCAACCCCTGAGCAACTGCTCAGAAGGCCTAAGCCCAGCGAGAGGTGTACGACCCCTTCACCCCCAGACATCTGTAACATCTCTGCGAGGGTGACGCAATGCTTGGCTGGGACCTGAATGCAGGGCTGAAGGACAGCTGAAGCTGCGGTGCTGGGAGGAAACAGCTTTGAAAGCAAGCCAAAACAAAACAGCCTCCACTGTCTGAAGGTGCACACGTGTAGCTTGTGTTAGAAGTGCTCTTGCTCTCCAAAGGCTAATCTTTCCCACTGCAGGACCTCTTCACTTCCTTAGAGATGCAGAACGCTATGATGGCCAAAAGCCCGAATTTATTATATTCACCACTGTCATTGCCCACCAGTGCTGGAGAAACTACCTTAAGTCTACCGAGCATCCTGACCCCTTGACTCAGCTTCAACCGTCTGGGAACATGATGCTACCAGTGTAATCCCTGGGTGCATGAAGCACTGGAAATGCCATACCTGTTAGTTCCCACAGGAAGACTCTGACAACCCAGCCTGTTCTTCAGGGATAACTGAAACCTACAAAGTGAGTTTGTAGAGAAGACAACGCTTTCTGCAGGACTAGCTGGGTACTGGGGATTTCTCAGAGGCCAGTCCTGTTTCAGAAGAGTCACTCTACTTCATCTGTTATTCCCCTCACAAACATATGCTCATATCTGTATTTTGGAAGATAACAAAACAGTGCCAGTCTACTCCATGCTCACTCCAGTGAGGAACTGAGCAAAAATTGCCTATATACAACAGCCACACTACTTAATTCAAAACTGGAATGAGTACAGATAGTAGAGACTAAAATGCTACTTAAATAAAACAGGAACAGAGCAATCAACTATTGAATATGTTTTCGATACTGACTAGGACTGACATTTGGACTGAAAATTGGCTGGAATGGCATGTTTCAAGAGTAAGTGATCAATGGCATGATGTCTGGCTGGCATCCAGAATAAGCAGAGTCCTCCCAAAGTCAACACTGGGGTTGATGTTGTTCAGTAGCTTCTTCAGCAACCTGGATAAGACTGAATTCACCCGCAGCAAACTTCTAGACAATACTAAATTTACCATTTCGAACATCACAGTTTCAATCCAGAAGGATATTGAGAAACTTGGGGATTAGGAAATGCCATAAAGCTTAAGAGAAATATCTGCACCTGAGCCAAGGAAACCCTTCACCTCAGCACAGTCTGTGAACTATGGGCTTGAGGAACAGCCTTTCTGGAAACAAACTGGGCATTGTAGTGGGCACCACTGTAGCCATATGCACCAACAGTGTAAAGTAGACCTCTTACTGGGCCGCATGAGGAAGAATACAGCAAAAAGATACATTTTTATTTCTCCCTCTATTCAGCACTGATCAGGCTGCCGTTGGTTTGCTGTATCCAGTCTGGCAACTCCTAGTTTAAAAGAGACAAGCAAAAAATGAAGAGGAAACAGCAGAAGGCTGACAATTCATACTTAGGAAACTAAATACAACTTTGCAATGAATGAGGAAGAAGTACAGTAATGCTCAAATGCACGAAGCACATTTCTTCAAACTTTGTAAGTCCAACAGTTCTGAGGAAGAACATCAAGTTTATGGCTAGATGAAGCACAGAGACTGCAACCAGAAGATGAAAGGACTTTTGTTCTCTGGTACAGCCACAAGTGCTCTGCTTTCAGTGTTTCTCAATGCTGTGGAGAAACAGTCCAGTTTCTCATCAACAGTTTTATTAGCTCTTGGGGTAAACTTTCTCCAAATGAGGGTGAACACAGCCCTTATAGCTCTCAGTTGCAAGAACCAGTTACATTCATTATTCAGCCAGGGAGCTGATACAAACACAGTTTTCCTTCCAACCACCAGCACACACCACTGTCCAAAAGAAAGGCACCTGCGAGACACATGGGTGGAAGGGTGTCACTGGCCATTGTTTTGTGACCAGTTGGGTGTCTAAGAGAGACACAAAAAGATCAAAGGAAGAGACAGATGGTGGCAGGGAAAAAGCCAACAGCACAGACACAACAAGGGCCAGGAATGTGCCTCCGAGAAAAGCTGAGAGAAAAGGGAAAAAGAGCTTTTATGCTGTTTAATGGAAAATAGACTTGAGCTGTAAACAGAGGCCATGCCTCTTCTGTGATTCTTGCTGTGTTAAGAGGAGGAGGGCTTTGTGCTGCCTTTGCTATTAAATCAATTAAATAGGATTGCATCAGAGAAACCTAATTTCAGAAAACATTGATTTTTCTTCCTTGCTGGAACAATCTTTATGACCACAATTTTTATTTAGATATTCATCCATCTTATATAAATTTATAACCAGTCATCTAGGAAAGAGATAGCATTGTTCTGTTTAACCCTAAAACAGTGCACGCAGCACTCAGCAGTCAGTGAGCTGTGTTTCTAACATGCCTACTGGTGTGACACTGGAAGAGCTGCAGTGCTGGAAGGTTTCAGACAAGCTAGTGATACCGCCAAGTAATGGTGCATGAACCAGCAACGCAGAGTGGAGTGCTGGTGGGTATGGCGTTGGATACTTCTTTCCCATATTGTTCTTGTTTTGTTTTTGTCAGAAGGAGTCCTGAGGAAATGCTGGCACCTTCAGACATGCAAAAGTGCCAAGCCCTCTTTCTTGTATAAGCCCTCTTATACTGACCGTCTGACTTTTTGCATTGAAAAAGTGAAAAAAAAGTACTGTTTTACGCTAAAAGTGAAAAAAATGCTCTCTTCCGATCTGGGACACTGAATAAACTGGGGACTTTGTCTATTTCCACCTTTACACACTTTCTGCTCTACTGAATGTCCATGCACCAGGCTATTGAGATGAGAACTGAGAGGAATTTATAGTTGGTGAGACATACACATACAAGGGTGCAGCATGCACACTCTGCACAGGAAGGGTGCTGCCCTAATGAGTTGAGCAGGTTGCTCAGGACTTTCCACAGGACTCACTTTTGCCTTATTTCCTACAAGCTGTTCAGACCCTGCTCTGAAGACAGTATCCTTCATATCCATATGGGGCTTTCAGTGAACGCACAACTCCCTCACAGCTGAGACCTTCACTGTTACCTTCCTGTACAGCATCACTCCGAAGTGATGGGGCTGGCTTGGCAGTATCCCTTCAGACAGGAAGCTGCTGCGTCCCAGGAAGATTAAGGCCAAACACAACCACGTTGAACACAATTTTAAATTCCCCAAATCAGATTTTTGGAATAGTGTTTTGTGTTCTGAGCACCGCTCCCACTGACTTCAAGATGCAGCTGTGAAAGTTCAGCACGCCTACAAGTCCTGCACCAAGAATAAAACTAATGTAAAACTATTGACAGCTTCTGAAAAGATTGGCTCGAGTGACTCAGCTATCATCGCATGGGAGCTATATGACAGAAAAAGGGACAGTATCCAATTCTCCAGGGTAGAACACTGCTCCCTTGCCATATGCTCTTTTCCCAAATTCTGGCTTATCCTCTACACTGCCTAACATTTCTGGGGCCAAGGAAGTGGGAAGGGGTCCTATAATATCTATAACTCTACAGCCACGATCAGTTCCCAGAACTTTCCATACCGCTCACAGAATAATCCCTACAACCCTGCCATGAAAGACAATCTGTGTACACACAAGAAGTACTGAGTCTTGCAGTTTTAATAATATTTTCTTCAGTTGGCAAGTATTTTGCTTGTTTTTCAGAAAGATTTAACTAATTCCCTTGTGTGGCATGGTTCTGCTATTCACAATGGCCACCAGGAGGTAAAAGGGGTCTTGAAATCCCCTTTACAGGTCTTCTCTGTTTGGCTAATAGCATAACAGAAAATAATGATGGATATCAGAGACCACCATCAGGATCTGGGACAAGCACCTTGACCTCCTGGCTCATTTCTCCACCAGTATCCTCTCAAATCTCCCAGGCTTGTTGGGTCCTTATCCTCATCTTTGCACTAAACCAAGCCCTTTTCTCCTCCTACGGATGCACCACCCTTGGCAGATCTACCACTACTCACCCAGTCATAGTTTTTCTCTTCAAGTTCCAGCTGCGGGCTTTGATTTGAAACTCCTCACTTCCCTCTGGACTGTGGCTCTTTCCCCTTTCAGTGACAGGACTGGATTCAATTCCCATGTCATTTGGGAGGCAGCAAAGGGACCAAGAGTGAGAATCTCCATGTAGCCTTGTATGTGGCCTGATCTCCATGCTCAGCAGTACAACCTTTTGTGTATTTGAAGATGCACCACATCTCCCTCCCTCATCCTTCACTTCTCTAACCAAACCACTCCAGTTACTGAGCCTGATTTCATGCATTCCAGCCCTCTGCTTCTTCCCCTTTCTCTTTTCTGGACCAGACTCATCCAGCATACATGTATGCACAGCCTGCACAGCAAGAGGAGTTGAGAGGAGCTCAAGCATTCCTCTAGGAAGTCGAAGCCCCACTATCTAGCCATTCAGATTGTAATTTGGCTCTGTCATTTTCATAGCAAAAGCAAGAAGTGCCTTTTGGTAGAATAGACACCCTTATTTCCTTATTTTAAAGGTCCCATTTCAAAACAGGGGGCCACTAGGACTGCTTTTAAAAGTCTTTAGAAAGTCTTTAAGTCAACAAAAGAATATTTTCCTCCTTGCTTCATTCTTAGCACTATGTAACAACTTTACAGAGAATTTCCAGGAGGAAAAGAAATCAGTCCAAAGCAGACCCTTAACACTGAAATGGTAAATGTTCCACAAAATTATAAGTGACTGAAAAACAGGCAATATATGTCAGGATACAAGAATAGGTCTATCTGCACTATGAGTAAAAGTTGGCTGTATAAAACCTTGCATTGTGTTTCCAACTGCTTAAACATTCAGTATGGATGATAGCTATGCTAATATGAGGCATTAAAAAAAAAAAAAAAAAAAAAAAAAAAAAAAAACACTAGATAAAGTATTAAAGAATGTATTAAAGTTCTCACCCAAGGGTATTCGCAATTTGGCCTTAACACTGGAGTATTTGTTGCCTATAAATATCATGTGCTGCTTTACCTCCTGTCCCACAGTCCTGAAACATGAGCTGTAACTTGCAAAAGAAAAAGGCACCTCTACAAAGTAACCCCCTCTACTTCAGACAGTTGATTCCAGACCGAAAAACACCCAATAATCTCACTTCCTTGAGCTGCAGAGAGGGAGAGGAAGGAACTGCAGTGACAGCCATTTCAACCACCTCATCAAAGACTGCTAATCGATCCCCAGCATTTGCAGGGGTTTCTTCTGGCACTGGTCCTACAAGAAAGGAGGTGAGGAAGGAAAGCAGCCAGTTTCTACAAGTTGCAGTCCATGTGGGTTAATGCACTTCTGAGAAGGGAGATGCCTGGGAGGACACCCTGCAAGTGGGATACAGTGTACGTGATGAATGTCCCATAAAATACTGGCCCAGCAGTCCCCAAATGCTAAGTGCCACAGTCAGTCTTTGTCTTGGAGCGTTCTGTAAAATGTTGTTGATTTTAGACAAAGTGGAAGGCAGCCTGGCTGTTTGCCTACTGGTAGGCTTTCGTTTGTCACCTGTGATGGACACTTGAGGTTGCACACTGTATGGCCGCATGTCTTTCCATAGACACCATTCCCCCAACTTCAACTCCAGCCCCGTGTTTTCCTTTTACTCTCCTTTCTTTTCTTTCAGGCTGAGGAGAAGCTCTGTAAGAGGTGTTTGTTTTGGGAAAAGAAGAAAGAAAACTGCTCTGGAGTTGTTAAAAAGTCACAGGTTTCAACAAAGAGCCACTTAAAAGAAAGCTAGAGATTTTTTTTCCTTTTTTTTTTTTTTTTTTTTTTTTCTTTTTTCTTTTCCAGAAAACAAAGTAGATGGAAACAGCTGGAAACTGCAACTTGGAAAATCGAGAAAGTAAGATGAATCAAACTTCTTGTTTTTCCTCTCCTACCCTAACCTGCAGGGGACAGGGGTGGGGGGTAACCTCTTCAGGCCCTTTTCAAAACAGATGGTGGATTCCCAGAAGGTTCAGGTTTGGAGTTTTCTTTTCAAGCAAAAATATCAACTGTGCTTTTGCACGGAGCTGTGGGATCCTCAGCTCAGCTGCAGCTTGCCACACATAAGTAAACATATCAGATTCCACTACCAGACTCTGATTTGCAAAAAAATGATATTAGTAAACCTCAATCATTAAGGCTGATAGTGTTGCTTTCAGCTCCCTGACACAACAAAGTTTTCTTACTTCAGCATTTTGCAATTAGCTCCTGTTACTCCACTCACCAGTGCTACAATTCACTGATGCGAAAACACAGTTGTGAAAGTTGGCTTCTGAAAGCTCTTACCCCAGGTGATAGGATCTCATTCTGCATCATTACCTTACGTCTTTTTAGTTGGGTGCACATCCTGAGACATTTCAAAGCTCAGGAAGATAAAAAAATATATTGAAGTGTCTCAGATAACACACCCAAAATGTAGGATTTATTATTTTTGTTGTTATTTTGGATTAAACACAGGTGCGCCACAGTTAAAAGGTGGCGTGGAATAAAGATGTCTTGGTTGCTCTCTCAGCACATTGCACTGCTATAAGAGCAGCTAAAACATCACTCAGCCCCTCAAAAATGGCAACATAAAAGTCCATAAAAGCGAGTAGAACCAGAAGATCTCAGTTCTATTCCTAGCAATGGTATTGACCTCTGAGAGCCTGGCCAAGTGACTTAATCCCTCCACATCCCCACTTCCCACAGCTATGAAGGGGAAATACTAACCCTTCTGTAGGACACTTCAAGGTTCCTGCCCAAAAGCTTTAGGTTTGCCATGAACACAAAGCACGGGCCTAAAGTCAGAAGGAAAACAATGGGAGATCTTTCTCTCAATTAAAATATTTAAAATATTCAGCTCCTATTGCAGAAAGTTACAACCATATTAAATTATATATATATATATTTATAAATATTATATAACCGTATTAAGTCAGACCCTCTGCATTATTATTGTTTATATGGCATAGGCACTTCTTTTAGTCACTTAGCTTATGACACTTTATTTTCATTAATTTCTAATGCTACTGTGAATGCCCCAAATGAAGATGTTTCAAGATGTCTAACATATTCTGTGATGAGTAGATCTTTATTGGGCTTTACTCTTAATATCTACATCAGCTCTACCTCTAGTTCAGTAACGTTGTTATTGAACTCTCATTTTGAAAATTGGCACATAAATTATGTGTCATCCCACCACTACATGTCATTAGTAAGGCCAGGCATATGTTCAGGGTAAGAAGCAGCTATGAAGGTTGATTTTAAATAGAATAAAAATACGGTTACCATCATATAGATTGTGTGTCCAGATACAATATTTCATAGTCGTTGTAGCCAATCTCACTTTTATAGGTTCTTCTCTTTGTTATCTCTCCCAGGAAGCACCTGAAGTAAAATAAATAAATAAATAGTGCTGTTTAGACTTTTATGGTACAAGACTATGGTTTAAATTATATTTAAAATTTTATTTAAAGTTCTCTTTTAAACCCCACATATGTATATAAGCTCTTCAAACTGCAAAAAGTCCACAAGAGATGTAGAAATTCCCAGGAAGTCAGTGACTGAGATAGCAACCACAAAGACAAAACACATTTGAATGCTGAGTATATATGAGAGAGCAAAGGCATCACCTGTAGCCACAATCTGCAATGGGGAAGAGATAAAATCAATACAAGCTGAGGAACCATTCCTTATGTTTTTCCATTATCCCCTAAACAAGCATTGCTTTTCTGTTCTGTTGCCAAGGATGTCTTCTAGTTTAACTCTGAAGATTGAATCCCCATGCATGTCTATATCTAAAAGTCTGAGATTGTTATTTGGGCCCTTGGGTCTTAAAATATTTTACTTACAGCCGACAGCCAGGCAAATTTCATCCTTGTTTCGTTCAAACATATATTCTGGCTCACTGTTTTTTCCCCTTGCTTACAGAGCTCAGCTGGCCTCAGCTCTGGAGCTGGCTGGACATTTTTGCTGATTAGCTGCCAAATATTGACAATTATGTGCCAATTTCATTTTTCATATGAAAGAGTATTTTAAGAATAAACTTCTCGTTCATGTTGTTATTACATGCACAGGGAGGAGTGAAGGAAATGGCAAAACATTGTCTCTCACTTTAGTGTATTCAAAATCTCTTTTGGACCTGCAGCAGATTGCGGGAGCTGCTCTTTGCCGTCTTCTTGTTGTAGGATCAAGAGGGTGTGAGATATCGCTGAATCAAAGAGCTTTGGGCCTGAAGCCAATTCCTTCGGGACCCACAGCTCTTGCCAAACTTCTGCCTGTGACCAGGACACTGGCAGAGCTGGACACACTCTGTTTGGGCCTGGAAGTCCCCCTTGATGGCAACCATTGATCCACTTCTCTGCAAGCTCACGGACCTTATCATCTTTCCCCTGCTGAGGACCTGCCTGAGTCATTCTTCTCTCTAAGGAAAAAAACAAGCGTTTTGGTTTACAACTTTGTGTTTCAGGGATGCAGAGGACCCCTGCTGCCCCTGTCCCAGTGAGGGAGCTCCCACCAGATGAGCAGCCAGCATGAACAGACGGCTGCTGAGCTGGCCCTATGTGCACTTGCAAACAAGCAGCAGACACAGATTATGAACTCCCTAAAGTGTTCCTCTACCTTCAGGCTCACTTATTTCACACAAGCACAAGTCAACATAGAATAACCAGAGCATGGAGACACAGCAGAGGTTTAGATCCATCTCCCTCTACCCCAACACGCTAGCCAGAGCAAGATGCACACTCACATTTCATTGTGTGACAGGGACCATGCAGCTCTTCCCCAGCCACATCAGGACTCCCGGTGCACTGAGGGTGCTCCCAGTCTTTATGAGCCTCACTGAATTATTTCTGCTACTCTTGGGACCTCCAGAGTGCTTTAAGCTGTGCAATGGTAGAGCAGAGACTTGCATTATTCTCCTGCATTTAATTTTTATGTGAAATTTTGGTCTGGAGACAATCGTATCATTGGAGGCAGCTCAAGATTTCACATAAAAATTAAATTAGAATATTATTAGAGTACTATACAAACTAGGCACACTTGCTCAGTGGTGTTTTTCCACTTTCCTTGAAACAAAAGAAGAAAACACCACACTCTCACATCAGATGCAGAAGAAAGTCACTACTTTTAGCAGTGCAAAGCAAAAGGTTGTTTCCAACAGCAGCAGGGTATTTCATTTCCTTGTGTGGCTCAGAAAGGTTGTTTCCCTGACTGCCTAACCAGTTATGCTGAGCACAACAGTATTTGTGATGTTCCTCAGAAAGCGCACCAGTGTTGCTCTCCACCTTGTCAATACAAAATCCCTTCTGTGACAGTGCTTCCATGGGGCTGACAGGTTCATCTTTAATCACTAAGCCAGAGCTAATGAGGAAGCAGCCTGGAGCGAAGCTGAAAGGTTGATGTGTGATTTGTCTACTGACTGGACTCTGATCGCTTACAAGTAGGCTGGATTTTACTCTAATTTAAGTCTGTTCACCTGTCTTTGAGCAGGGAAGTTAAACCTTTTCTCATCCAGTGCCAGTCTTGGAATAGCACAGATGTCCAAAAAAATAAACTGGGAAGGTGGTTTCTGACTCATTAGAAACTTGCATTCTTTGGTAAATCAAATTCGAGGAAATCTCATTGTGTTGCCATATGTTTATTTCTCCGAAGTCATTACTAAGTGCATTTGTTTGGGAGGAAGTTCCCTTTCAGAAGACACACAAGGGAGTCAGTCCTTGAGGGAGAGCTATAAACAAGTCAAAGGTTTTCAATTATTTTCTGCAAACAAAAAATACACCAGACAGGAACATATTTCCCTAAGGAAAGGTATAGGCTTATAAACCTAAAGAGAAAATGCAAATACATGGGGAAATAAACTGAAAGATTCCCATTACAGCCTGACTGAAAATTCAGTGAGCTCAATGAAAATATACTCATCAAATTGAATAGGCTTTGATATAAGCTTGTATGTTTTTTTCTAGATATGGATGTAAACCTGTATAATTGAACATTTTTTTTCCATCATTTCAGGACAGGACTTATGGCTGAACTTGAGGAGATACAGCCTGAGGAAAGATGGGTGTATTCTCATTTTCAGTGAGAAACTTCAGGAGGGATTTGAGCACAGAAAATTACATCAATGTGAATGCCAGGTCAAAATGCAATGTGAACAGAAACAGTTATAATTGTCTGCAGGACTATCCTTCAAAAAAACTTCAGAATAATAAGTTAACATTCAGAGAATGAAATGTCTGATGATGACAGAGACTTTGAGATGACAGGCATCCTGATGAATAGTGGGAGGATAAAGAACAGAGGGACATTTAAAAAGCTAGTGCCAGGTTGTACAGGGAGGATTATTTCCCCATAAAGATGTGATAAAAATACTAATATGCTGTTATATTTATGTTTCCTAATCTCCTAATCAAGAAAACACTGAGTACTTGATAATCAAGTATATCAAAGCATAAATATAGCTGTCTTCAACTGCATGCATAGGTGCTGCACAGACAGCAAATACAGAGATAGTCACACAGAGCAGCTTTACTGAGTAGCTCCAAAATACTGCACAAAAATGAGCTCAGGACACAGAAGAGATGACACAAAAAGAGATGTGGCAAAACTCACCACAGCGTGTTTGCTTTCAGCATGGTCGTCATACTGATGAGGGTTGTCTTGAGCTGCATGAAATGAGAGCTAAAAAATTATACTAGCAAAAGAGAACTGAGGAAAGCAATAGCTTTAAAGCTGTGGAAGCTGAATAAAGAACTTTGTGCTCACCTTGAAGGAGTCAGGATGGAAACACAGTACATGTGCACCACTGATCTCAGTCCCACTGAAGTTAACCACAGTTCTGATAATCACCGTGATTAGCACGTCCAAAACACACTCTCATATGTCATGTTTGAAATTCTCTCCATTTTCCATCTCCAGGAATCCTTAACCTTTTCTGGCTTATTACAATAGACAATGCTCACATCCAGAAAATCATGAGCCACAGTCCTGCTGAGGGCCTGGGGTTTGGGTGCTCTCAGTCCCTCTGTCCTGGTGAGGCACCCAGGCAGGGCTGGGGTGGCCTTGCTGGCCCTGAAGGGACTCCTGCACACTCTGGGGCTGATTTCAGTTAGGTGGTCTTTGAACTGCAACAAGCCAGCAAGTGGCTTGAAGCACAGCCTGTGCTCTTCCAGAGGATCTGGCTAGTGTTTTAGGAGAATGAGGTTTGTCAGGAGAACCTCCAAAAGGTGATTTCATGGGAGAAAATAGGACATGTACAAGGAAAGCATTTGGCTTCAGCTGACAGAAAGGATAAAGTTCCTGGATAAAAGCTTCTAGAGGCTCCAAAAATAATTATAAAGCAGAGCCAGCTCAAACCTCAAAATCAGATACAGGATAAGAAGGCTGCTGAGGCTTCAAAACAGGTTAAAACGGCACAATTTGTACAGCTTGGCTCATGTTAGCAAGTTTAAATTGTGGGTGGAGATGTCTGATCACCAGAGGAAACCTCATTTTGGTTTTGTTTTGATTGACATATTCACAAATTTGGAAATACCAGTCTTACACAATTAACAAGGATTACTACAGCCAACAAAACCTGGTGGTCTCTGTAACGTGCTCTGGATCTTTCAGCCAAATCAGAGATATTTCAGAAGGAAACTTTCTCTTTTTTCCTCAAATGGAGCAGCTGCATGCAGCCATATCTGCCACTAAATTTGCATTAAGCATACTCTTTGCTTAAAGGGAAATGTCTTAGTCCAAGGAAGGAAGGAAGGAAGGAAAGAAGGAAGAAAGGAAATAAGGAAGGAAGACTAAAACAAATGTTACAAAAATGTATAGCAAAGTACTGAGTGTGAAAGGACACTTGTTTTTAAAAACGGATCTGACGTTTGTTGCCTTTTCTGCTAGGCACCATTTAGCTAAACATTTGGAGGTCGCCCATGCAAAAAAAAAAAAAAGGGTTCTGCTTACATCATTAGTCACCTCCATCTGCCAGCACACAAATCCCACTCATCTGTCTGTTGAGCCAGCAGAAATGTGGCAGGGCTAACAGTTTTGTTCTTGAAAGAACCCTGATGGTGTTTCCCCATTCAGGCTCTGTTTTGTTGGAGTTCAAATGGATTTGCTGGGAAATATCTGGGAGAGGAAGTATCCATTTCATGCCTGCAGATTAGAATTCAAAGACCAGATTTGATAGGCAGAGTTACAATGGGCAGACAAAGGTAACGATAAAAATACTAATCACTTAGATCAGTAATGACTTCATTCACATACCTCTCTGACCAGCCACACACCCTGTCCCTTGGCCTGTTGGGAACAGGAGACTTGCATGTATCTATAGTGGTAGTTTATAGTGGTATAATTTGCATGTGGTATAGTTCTTTATTGGAAGTTTTAATTAGATAGTTTGACGCATTGTGATAATACCAAATTGACTCTGTTGTAGAAGGTCCACAGTTTTCTAATTCAAAACTCACACATGATGCCCTTTGTTTACACTGGTAGTTTTGTTAAGGTAAATTATGCAACACATAGGAGTATTTGCCTGTCTTAATGTTACAGGATTTGATCTAAGATCATTACTTTTCATGACATCACATTAATCTGTAATTGTGTAATAAGCAGCAACTTTTTATCAATGAATTTTCTCAGAACTAGTTGAAGTAACCTAAGGCTTAAAACCCAGATGAATAGATGTAGTAAACCATAATTAGCATGACAGTACTTTAAGCCCAAAAGGAGGATTCAAACTGTGAGATTCAAAGTACTGGTGTTGCATATGAGGACGTATTACAAAACTGATAAAAAACAGATCTGCTTATGTCTAATAACAACCAAACAGATGAGTGATATGATGCTGTTCTCATTCACCTTGGTGCAAGCATGAAATAAGTGCTGTGATTCCAGATTTCTAACAGAGTTAGGAGGCAGAAAAATGCTGATATTTTTTTAATTGTCTTTCTGATTTACTGGAAGTAAAGAACTCTTTTACTTTCTTAGGTGAAAGGAAACAAATGTGTCAATATTTTTTTTCTTCTCAAAGGCAAAATCTCCAAAATACAATTGTGAGACATGAATTATGGTACATCACAATTTCTCTCCATTCTGCTATTAGATTCTAGCCCAGTGACTTAAAATGTTTGCAAAGCAAATAGGATTTTGCTGGTTTTCTGCCAGTCATATAAAATAACCTCTAGAATATTTGTATACATTATGACAGATCTTTTTTTAGTCTTTTATTTTCAGTAGATTCCTAAAAAGACCATTAGTTATGATGACTAATTAATTTGTACTTTCATTCTAGCGGGAACCATACTGTGCACAGGATTTATTTGGCTTAAAACAGGCTTTAGGAAACTGCTTTCCTTCTTTCCCAATGTTACTTAGTAAGAAATATCTTACAGAAGAAACCCCATCACAGATAACCAAGTTAGAACAAGGAGAATCAACCTTTTCAATGAGAAATCCTGCAGGATGCAATCCTGCCACACAGTCAGGTATGTCCTGGACCTGTAACTGCTTCTTAATTCTGCACCACAAGAAAAAAAAATACCCAAATAAAACAAAACAAAAATCCTCTAGAGAAGCTGTGCTTTTCCCATGATTTATTCTGCTATTGTTCAAGGCTTCTTCCAGCTGGGAGGTAGCTGGCTGTAAAGTTTTGAACTCAGTAGGAGTGAGACATGATACACTTTCTAAGACAAGCACCATCAATCATTTCAATCAAGCAGATATTTTTAGATCATTAAGGGCTCCACAAGGTACATTTTCTGAGTTTCAATATTGCACCATATCTGGTAAAGGGACGTGCATCTTTGCTGCTATACCAGGCAATTTAAATATTTTCAACTTGAAGATATCAAATGCAGCATTTATCAGCTGTAAAGGTCTGGTAAAAATGACAGAAGATGAAAGCAGGCAAAGTATATATCAAGATAACATTGGTGATTAATCAAAATTGCCCAAAAGTCCAAGACCAGCAGCACAGAAAACATCCACCAAATCAGAAGCTGGCATCCAACTCCAATGTAATTCTAAACTATGAATAGTGGTTTTAAAGGGACAGTTTAAAATATTACAGTAAAATGGATTTCATGTTTAGGCCTTAAAATGTTTGATGTCTCTCTCACTTAAATTTGAAATCCTCATGCTTGAAAATGACCGGTAATTAATTTTGCTGTATCTCTGTTTGTTTGACAAATGCTGTGCTCTGTGGAATTATAAGTGGCCGTTTCTGTTCCAAGAAGTTTACAGTGTAAGAAGGCAGCACAGAAAACATTGTATACAAACAGAAGTGCTGGAGCTAGGCCTCTTCATTGCTGTTCTAGGTCATTCTCATTTTTTCAGCCTGGTTTCCGGAGGAATCCTCTTCTATTTGCTTATGTGTCTATTTATAATAGCTGACCCTTTCACCTCACCTCATCCCAACTGCTTTGACCAGTTAGTCAATACCAGAATGAAGTTGCTGATAGCCAGTGAAAGGAGGCAACCACCCAGAGGACAGAGTCCCTCTCTGACCTCGTGCAGACAGAAGAATGCCCCAAGGACAACCCTCAGCATAACCCAGATCACCTCACCACCAGAAATGCAAGAGCTAACACTAGGACAGGGAGCAGAAATGCTGCATTTGTCTAGCAGATTCGTTTGTCTTTTTTTTTTTTTTTTTTTCTAAGACAGTCTACCATGGCAAGTATTTCTCAGGCAAAATCAAGATGCTCTAAAGTGCCAGATTCTCTAAACGACAGAAGTCAGAAGCTGTCTTCATATTTCCTTTGTGTTGTCACTCATGCAATTCTACACCACACTGATGGGCAAAATTAACTTGATAAAAAGATGGTATCACCTAAAATAACACCACACGTGGCTCAGCAGCTCTTGTATACTTTGTAAAACAAATGCTGGTAATTCAGCAGCTCTGCAGCAAACACCCTCTGCTCAGAGTGGGCATTCAGCAAGGTCAGAAGGAGGAATTGGTGAATAGAGCTTAGGAATTGATGTGGTGCAAAGGCTGACAAGTTGACTCAGCTTCTCAATAATTATTTATACAGGAACATCTTGCTTTTTGTTTGGCTGAGTGTCCAGATTAAAAGATAACATGACATTTCTGGGTAAGATTCTTGATGCTTTTCCTCTTATTTCAGAGAATAATACAGTAAGAGTTCATGCAATCTGAGTTTCCCAAACTGACTCCCAAATCCGCAATTTAGTTAAAAATGGAATTTCCCTTTCTCAGTCACACACACACACAAAAAAAAAAAAAAAATAATAATAATAATTTGCATCCTAACTGGTGCTATTTAGCTGCATGTGTTTTTCCTAAGCACTAACATCAGAGACCAGGAGCTTTGAACACTTTGGCATATCTGTTGAAGTGAGGACATTCTGCTTTGTCATGCTGAGTGAAGGAAGCCTGTTCCCCCATGCCCAGGAGCTATCCTTCACATTGGGAGGGCTGTTCTTGGAATAAATTTGCACCAAAATTAGCATAGCAAGCAGCAGATGTTTGTGGGAAGAAATTAAACAGTTGTCAAAAACAGCATCCCAAGAATGATAGGAAAACAAATGAAGGAATATGAGATGCGAACATCACATATCAGCTTTCTAATAACCTAACACCTCCTCTTAGCCATTGTGGAAAGCCATGAGTGTTATCTTCTGTTACTGCCTCTTTTGATTTGTAATGCACCAGCTTTCCTAATGCATGGATTTCAAATTGGTCATCCAGCATAAAGGTTCTTTCGCAATGTACTGGAAAAAAAAAAAATCAAACAAAAAAGCTTTCTTCTTGTATTTTTTTAAAGTATGCTCTGCCTTTTTCATCAGCTTTGCCCTTCAGATAGCACATCAAATGAGCTTCTAAGTCAAGAGAGGCCAAGTAAGAAGTGTGACTAGAGCCGTTCCCAGAGAAAGGAGCCCTGGCCCAGATGTACATCACACCCTCTCGCCAAAACCCTCCCCACAGCAGAGGAATTCGCTGTTGCTTCATACTGGTGCACTTCCCAGCTTGTTGCTCCAAAGGAGAGAAGCTCTGCAATGCCACTTCAACTCTTGTAAAATAAAGTAATAGCTACATTAAAATTTTCAGGGAAAAGGCAAACAAATTTGTTGCAGCCTTTGGAAGGGAGTCCAAAGCAAGGGGTGCTATTATGTTTCACATTGCCAACATAGACTAGCACAGACAGTTTTGGAAATATTTAAAGAATAACAGAAATCTGAGATTATTTTCCTCAGCTCAAGCTCTTTCCTTAATAAGGTGCCATATCCCTTCCCTTACTTCTCACTTCTGCAGATTTTTCTCATGAAAATCTTTGGTTTAGGCTGACTGGAATAAAACGCTCGGCCTGCTCCTGCACAAGGTGTGACACTGCTGGGTTTCCAGTAGCAGCTGTGCACGAGTCTGCCTCACTAAGACCCTTACAGAAGAGTTGGGCAAGGCCAGAAGACAGCAGTGACTGCCATTGAGCATGATGCATGTTGATATGGCTGTGGAACCCACGGTGTAAATGAAGCAGAGACTGAAGGAAGTTTTACAGCCAGTGGTTTGGCAATTGTAACAGAGAAACAATGAACAAACCCACAGGGGGAAAGTCTGTGGTGGTCCTCAATCTGTTTATAATATAGAATTCTTGTTGGGTCTTATTTACAGTACGAGGCTTTGTGTGCACCAGAGAGGTTTTGTTGGCTTGCATAATTATGCTGGCAAAAGTTTCCAGCATAGACGCCGATTTATCACAGTCCTAGCATTCAGATGAGCATGGCATCCCACCAAAAAGTGTGAGGAGGCATAAGAGTGTTCATAGCCACATCTGTATAAGCTGCTTCGTCCACATGCCATAGAGACAATACAGTGCAAAGTGGTCTGAAAGCCTTATTTCACTCGCAGTCAAGGAGAACCAAGGATGTGGGTACAGGAAGACAAATGGGATGGAAGAGTGTCATGTGCATGTGGGACACGTGTTGGAGTACTTGTCTACAACATTTGCACCGCCTCTGTCTTGAGATGATACAGGTGTTGATGAGTAGGTAAATGAGTATCTTTATTCAGATAAAGAAAAAAAAATATGTTAATGTAAACCCAGTATTCCTGACCAGCCTTTTTTCAGTAGCTTCTGATAGTGATCCAAGGGCTGTAACAGACAGTTAAAAAAGGACCTGGAAAAAGATAAAAACTCTCATCCCTCATCTTCTGAACTTACATTTTTTTCCTTGCAAATGCTTATTATCATGTTAAAGTCTCTCTTTCTCTGTAATCACTTTGAACCTCACAGCTACAGAGTTAGGATCCACTGAAATGGGAGACAGTGGACTGGATGCCATGTGAATTTAATTTAAGACAATTAGCAGTCCCCTTTATCATTAATCTCTTTGCATACCCCTGTTCCTCATTTCAGGTGAACTTGCACAGTACAATTTATAAACATTTTCAAAAACAACTTCAACTTAAAATTAAAAAAAATATATGTCATGGTTACCACCATTTCAGCTATGACAAAAAAAATGAGTCTTTAAGATGATGCCTGGTTCTCATGGGCAGGTCCTGAAACTGTGGAAGGTTTCTTTGGACTGTGACATCTTTCAGAGAAGTGGACCCAGCTGCTTGATTCCTGCTGCATCCAATTCCCATCACTTTGCTACAGAGTTTTTCTAGAAATAGGTGTACAGTCGTGAAGATTTGCTTAGATGATTTTAGAAACAGTTTCCTTCTCTCAGATTCCATTTGCTACTATATTAGATCTATTTAAGTATGTTCACTTAACTTCCCCTCATAACTGCTTGGCCATGATTACAAATGAAAAAAACAATGTTCATATAGAGGTTGTTGCTTTACCCAAGACCAAAGGACTATAAAAAGCTGAATATTAAGCAGTATCTGACTACATCTAAGTTGACAGTATCTTCTCCTGGTATAGCCCCAAAGGCTAGCCTACAAATGCCAAATAAGTTAAAAAGAAAAGAACCAGATTCATAGCTTTCACTCTTTGCCTGGGGTATCTAGGTGATTCCACAACCCAAAATAAAAAAAAAAATATATATATATATATATAGTAATTATGTAAAGCTACAAACAAACACTTTGCAATGGCCCCCTGATATGTGCACCTGCACATTGCACCAAAAACGGATCTGATTCTAGGTTGCTATTTTCCTAAAACACAATCTTTCACCAGCTGGTAAATCTGAGAAATGGAGCAGTCTAGATTGGAGACCTGGGAGAGAACATTTCATGAGACAACGTTATTTCTAAAATCAAGGACATTTTCATAAACATTTACAGACAGTTTTGAAAAGGGTTTGGGCAGACAGCCTGTCCAGTGAGTATGCCATGAGGACAGTGTCAGGGATAGGTTGGAGGTTGCAGTCATGCTCCTCACACTGCTTCTCCTAATAAGCCTGGAAAGAAAGAGACTGAAGTACTGTTTTCCTTCTGTAGTCTTCCTTTGGGTATTGCTCAGTGTCAATACCTAATATATCCCCTTTAGCAACATACAACACTAAGTGAAATTCAGATGGAGATCCAAGCAGAGATTTGTATCTTCACCCCTCCTGGCCCATCTCTCAGCACTGACCGCTCGTGCTTTCTCCAAGAACAGAGGCCACAAGATGTGCCAAGCTTTGCTCTCAGTTGCAATTGATGCCAGGAAGGCAGAAGAGCTCCAACAGGCACAGGGCAGAAGGAAAGAGCATACAGGTTGAATAGAGATGCAACCTGCATCTCTATTCAATGCCCACTTGCCCCATTGCTTCATGCAGTGGGCAAGACACATACAGTCCTCACCTCACTCACAGCTCTGGAAGCTAATCATAGCCACAGAAATTTGGGAATGAAAGGGTGATAAATTGGCTTTCCAGATTAATCATTCTTTACTAAAGGAGAAAAAAAAAAAGATTTAAAAAAATCCAAAATAATAGAGAACTCCTGATAGCGTAAAGCTAGTGATTTAAACCAGAACACTTTTTTCATTCTCTTTCCTGAAGTTCTCTCTCTTTATCTAGCACATGTTAGCTTTGGATATCTGAGCTAATTCATGTCAAGGCCAGAACATGGCCAAATGCCGTATCCTGGCTGCAGTTCTTTTTGGACAATAGCGAGATATTTTATTGCATTCTAACATTGCTGTACATATCAGCACCTGCTGTATGTGCATATTTTAAGGTTTATGGTTTTATTGTTTTATTGTAAATTTCCTGCTCTTTCTTTATTGAAAGCAGATAGCTGTGATTTTTCACGCCCATTTTAAAAATACATGCAACGCTTGTCACATTTTAGCACTTCATATGCAAGCAGTTTCAGCTTCCTGTCTAAAAAATCATCCTGCAGATTTTATCACCTTGCAATCCCTCTTACATGTTTAAATGTAAGTCTGCATTCAGTCCACTGTGCCTGGTTCATTTTTTATTTTTTAGAGTTTTGAACAGAGCCATTCTTTGGTGATATTCACTTTGAGAAATCATGGATTTTTTTTTTCCTGCTATTTTTCCTTACATAACTCAATGCTTTTGACAAGCAGACACTTAAGTGACCAAAATTTGATGCCATTGAACGGAAATACTGCTCCAGAATTAAACCTGCCATTTTATAAAAAAAAATTCTACTGTGATTTGCTCCTATTTTAAAATAAACTGACATTGTATTAGCATAATCTGATACGCGAATATGCTAAACTGCTAGCTATTTCCTCCACAATTTTCAATCATTAGTTTTAGACATTTCAGGCAAGTGAAGGCTTCTATTTAATAGAAGGA
This sequence comes from Anas platyrhynchos, assembly GCF_047663525.1. NCBI lineage: Eukaryota > Metazoa > Chordata > Aves > Anseriformes > Anatidae > Anas > Anas platyrhynchos. The sequence continues at coordinate 52,485,279 of NC_092590.1, forward strand.
GCTGAGCAGATCCAGATTCTTGTTAAAAATAAAGGCAGAAGATCTATTTCTCTGAAATGTATCACTGGGCTGCTGAAATGTTCCATGTGCCAATGGCAAGGATCTCTATCCAACATGCAGACATGATAAAGATAAAACACATGAACCTTTGGCAGTAGAAAGAAAAGGCCCCATATAGTTTAATACCAAATTACTAATACCAAAATACCAAGAAAGCCTTTACTAATACTTGTAAACTGCCTTCAACTAAAATGAACAGCATTCAGGTTATCTCAAAGGAGTGTTTTAAAGGAAATCAAGCTCAGAGGTGGAGAGAGAGGAAAACTATGAGCCCGTTTTCTTGTAGCTTCTTGAATTAAAATCATCCTTACCACAACCAACAAAAATTGCAATGTCACCTTTGCAGAGACTCCCAACCACTTGTTTCTACCAGTCTCTTGAGCAAAGCCTCCAGCTCCAAGCAGAAGGCACTATCCCAATGGCCAGCATTTATGAGCTCTTGCTGCCATGTGCATTGGTCTCCAGGTTGCAGCTTAGCCTGAAAGCATCCTCCCACTGCTGTTCCAACATGAGCTAGGGCTGCTTTCAGCCTTCTCACCAGCAGCAACCTGCATCATGGTGAAAAAACTAGACATAGCTTTGCAGTTACTTCAATAGTAACTTGCCAAGGTTATAAGACCCTGGAGAAAGCAGGACAGAAATTCAAACATGCGAACTGATGAATGACTTCTACTCTCCATCCAGGGTAGCCCATGAAAGAGGAAAAGAAGTGAGGAAACCATGAGTGGCTCTCCTGAGATTTCTCATGATGGTCCAGCACAGCTGCAGCAGTACTGGCCTCGAGCTGCAGCGAGAGCCCAGCCGCGCACCTCCCGCACTCTGCTGGTCCCAAGAGAGCATCAGGAAGGAAAAGGAGCACCTCATGCTGTCATGAAGCCTCCTCACAGGCACTGTGGCTGTCATCCAGTGGCCTGAGCTGCTTGACCAGTGTGGAAATTTAGGTTATTTGACAAGTTACATCCAGCTTAGATGACTTTTTTTTTTTCTTGTGCCTTCAGATGGGGACTCAGCTATACACTGTGGGTACAAATATGAGAGACCACAAGAAACTTTACAGGAAAACCAAGAGCCCTACACTTGAAAAGGAACAGTACTGACTGTCCTAAGCAACCACTTAAAAATACAATTGGGACAGGAAAGACACAGTGTGGGAGCAGTCAGTCATGAATGGCTCTATTTAATGCGAGGGAAGAACTGAAAATAGAGATTTCTAAAATAACCAGGTCAGACATTCCCTTGCAGAAGACTTCCCACAGCATGCTCCCAGGATGACCCAGAAGATGACACGGGCTCGGCTCCCTGGCTGGCAAGGAGCAGCACTTGCTGCCGGGGCTGATGGACACCACAGCAGGGCAGGGTGCAAGGGGCAGTGAGGGAGCTGCTGGGGGAAAGAGCAGGTTTCTGTCTACAGACACAGAAATTGGATCGACTTACCCGAATCCAGCTCCCATTCTCAGGAAGAAATGCATTCTTTTCTTCTGACTTTACAACCTGCCCATTCTTCCACATGCATTCATGAGAGGGAAGAGTTGTGGGTGAATGGATGTGGTTTTGTTTCTTAAGCTGGTCTTTGTCTCCTTAATTCCCTTGCTTCCTTTTCAGAAAGAACATTTCCCCCACCTTATTTAAGACTAAGCAGCATAGGAAAACCCTCTTTTCAAACAATACTTTTGGCTACAATGCATGTATTTTGTAATTACATTTGTTTCAGATGCTGTCCAGCTAATCTGGTTATATCCTGGGGCCATTTTCCCTGGTTTTAGCTCTGAAACAAATGATGATTTATTTTCTGGTTGTTACTCAAATGCATATAGATGTGCTGTTCGAGGAGCCTCATTTGTCATTATTCAGGACATTCAGCAATCAGGCGCAAGAAACTAATCAAAGTGACTAAATGATGTCAGCTGACTACAATATTTTCCCCCCAAACTTTAAAGCAGTGCTCTGCAGCTGTATGTAAGTAACCTTTCTACTGGGAATTGATGTCTTCTAGGGTTCTGCATTTTGGAGGAACATGTGCTCCGGGACCTCACCAGCTGCCTATGGAAAAGCGTTTTGTGTTCCTAAAACAAAACCATATGTCAGGCCAAGGTAAGGGGAGCATTTGAAAAAAAAAGAAAAATATCTTAAAAAGTGATGCTGAAAACTGTCAGACAGCTAGCCATGCACTGAGGGAGGCGGTAGCAGATGAGAGCTCCCTCAGAGCAGTGGGGAGGCAGGGAGCTCTGCAAAGGGCTGGATTTTCAGCATTAACATGTGAGTGCAAGTGGCGGGGGGACAGAACCACAATTAGCAGTCTGGCAGCAGCTCTGTTTTGACTGAACAAGGCCCCGTGGAGTTTTAAGCAACGTGCAGGCTCTGCTTGCCCACAGCTTCCCTCAGTGCTGCTGGCGTCAGCACTTCACACTTGAGAACCTGGGGCTGTGGACAGCTGGTAGCCAAGAGAAGGCTGAGAAAGAAGACATTGAGATCTATACAACATTCACAATGGCAGAAGAGAAAAGAAGAGACTGGAGAGGAGGTGTCCTTCCAAAGGCTGAGGTCCAGCAGGTTAGCATAGCCCGGTGACACTTGGCACTGAGCAGAGTCTGAGCTGGTGGCACCCACACAAAATAAGCACAGCAGTGTGCAGGTGTCTGAGCAAATTTTGAGGGGGATAATCCATGTCTCAATCAATTTACAAAAGAATTTACAAAAGCACGTGCAATGGCTTGTCTGTTCTCCCAAGCCTGTTCTCCTACAAATCTTTCCAATGTCTATGAAAATTGTATACATCCAGATCCTTATTTGCCACACTCTTTGGTGATGCTGTTGCAACACTGAATATAAGTTATCATTGGTGAATTACAATCCAAATAAATCACGTATTTATGTAGTCTTTCACTCTGCAAAATGGGCCAAAACAAGAGACAGACCGTTACAAGTTTGTCATGTAAGTCGTAGACTTACATGAATCAATGGAACAGCAACAAGCATAACCTCGCTCCTGTATCTTTCTGAGTACATATACAACACCAGTAGTATTAGAATAAAACAAACAAAAAAAATAATATAGAGACATTACTTTAAAGCTGGTATTAAACAGCAACATGAAGGTTCTTCTGGAAGGAGCACAAATGAGTACAGCTTGCTCTGCTGAAGTAATGTATCTGTGTAGTAGTAAAACTAGACATCTCCCATTGGGTACATGCCCCACCACCTGACTTCAGGACCTAGCACCTCCTCAGCACCCTCACTTCCCCAGCACTGCACCCTACCCTCCATGCCCACCTGGTCCATTTCTCACCCTACACCCAGGAAGGGCAGGCTCCCCACCTGCTCTCAGTCTCTGTCGACACAGTGCTTCCTTTTCCAATCTGTCTGCATACACATGGAAAAGGAGACACAAGGAAGATACGTATCCATCGCCAGTCATATCTGACCGTGCTACAGAGCAAACTGTGTGAAATGGCCATTACAAATTTCTGGCACCATCCCTGTAGTCTGAGCCCAGAGCACGCGACGCAAGGTCTGTCCAGCACAGGAAGCCGTGAGAGGCTCCAGCACACCGCAGAGATTTTAGTTGCTAAATTCTAACAAGCTTCTTCTGAGCGTGAATAATTTCCAATATTTTCAACTGTTTATAACTTGGCAAAGCATGAGTGGATTTCCCTGTAGGACCAAAAAGCACATCCCTGACATAAAGGCAGCTCCCATGCCAAACCAAGAGCCCGTACTGCAAGGCTTTAAGGCACTTGAACTTCCCAAAGAAAAGGTCACCTAACCTTTTTTAGCCTTGGAAACCAATGGATTGTTTACCCTCGGCCTTGTTCTCATAAACAGCAGAACTCCTTTGACTGATATTTTGAGAAAGAAAAAACCTGCCCAAGGCATGGAAAGTTTGCCGAAATGAAGTTTTGGAAAAGATGTGGAAAACGAAAACCAGAGTTTCGCTGTGAGAAGTAGTGAGAAGCCTCAGTAACAGGGCTGCCAGCCTGCCTAGTGCCTCTACAGCCATAACTAAAGAGCTTGCTTCACAGTGGAGGGGTAAATGGGAGCCCTGCCATGGGCTCCTGCTACCTCTGCACCCAAAACCTCAGGCTCCCCTGCAGGGACACATGCAGGTGAGTTCCCTGTCCCCCCTCCCAGGCCACCCCATCAATCTGCAGTGATCAGGACACGAGCATTTAGCAGACACTGGTTTGGGAGGTGACTGTCACCCAGAGACAGAGCAAAGCATGGTGTCTTCCCCATTAGACACCCTATGCCACAAGCAGCGCGTTCCAGCACAGCTCAGCAGCTAAATAGGTACATCTCTTTCTTCCTCCAGATAGCCACAGACTCTCAGGGCCTTAATATACCCCATAATGTATTCCCACAAAGCCTGCAATAATTCATTTGTCATAATACACCAAGGACACAGGCCAACAAAAGCAGATTTGTGTTTCATCTTACATTCTGATCTCTGCAGTTATGCTAAAAGAAAACAAATTGAAATGCAGAGGCCCTTTTTTTTTTTTTTTTTGGAACACATTTGTGGTTTATTATTACAATGAGCTAAACAGGCCTGGCAGAAACATGTGATCTACACGAAGCAAGCTTTCATGTGAGCCAAAAGACCACTTCCACCATTTAAAAGGATGGACAAAGATCAGATCAGTTCCAAGTGGTGGCAGAGGGAAGGAGTGAATCTCAAAGAATTAAGAGTCTTTTAGCAAAACCCTTTACAGGAGGAATAGAAAATTCCAGCCACACTGTCTTCTGTGTTTCCACAAAATGCACAGATCAGTAGAATCATTTTTCTTTTCCCAGAAATAATCAGATCTTAGATTAAAGTCACATACAGTAATATAAAAATCAGATCACATCATGGAAAAACATCTCTTCTATATAAAACAACAAGAAAAAAACACTTGTAAAAACACATGGACAGAAAAAGTTGGCATATCTGCACATATTTACTTATCCTTGCAATGAGGGGAAGAAGCAAAGCATTTATAATCATTTGTTCTTTATTATAGTGTTATTTACCCCTTGCACTGCATCCCAGATGATTATTGTGCTTTTTATAAGTTAACTATCTGCTGCATTCCTACTTGCATCTATCTGCCTTTGTAGCTTCCTTGTGCTTATGTACATGCATTATAAATATTTTTCCTTTTTTATTTTTTTAAGGTAGATCTTCCCCACTTGTTTTTTTTTAAATTATTATTATTTTTAGCATGAAGCTAGTTTCAGCTGAAGGAACTGCACTTATATTTAATTTTAGATAGGCCATTCAATTCCTAGTCTTAGAGCACTGCAATAGTGACATAAGCTTACGTGAACATACCTGACAATGAAAAGCAGCAGCTGCCAAGAAGAGACATGATTCCAGGTTGACAAATACCCGTGCATGCTATCTATGAAAGTACAGCAGGAAGACAAAAAACTTGCCTACCTATGGTGGCAGGAAAGCTTTTCATTCATTCTCTTGGCAGGCTAGGCTAGAAGAGTTGCCTAAGAGAGATTTTTCCCATCTGTGGTGTCTGAGAGCAGCCATGAAGTCACATTCACATTGAGGTATCCAAGAAAATATATAATGCAGCCTCTTCAGGGAATGTGATAGTCATGGTCTGGTTTTTGACGCATTCCTCTTCCCCAGCCCGCATCATTGTCTTTTCTGTCTTGATCTTCAGCCACAAATTTATGTATATGAACATATCCTTTTCCCCAAAAAGTAGTGGTTGATTTACTGTCTGTATGGGGATTCAGGCCCCATGCGGCATGGTTACACAAAGTCCTCTGAGGACATGCAGAATGCATGGGTGTACTTAATGCTTTCACCTCTCTCAGGTTTCCTTCTTTCACAAAAGGTTTGCCTGCTCCTTCCTGCAGCTGTAGTATTGCTATATGGTAGCACAAGGTCTGAGGAAAGAATATTTAGAACATTATCAGAAATTATTCACCCCATTAGATGTCAACGCAATGTGAAGACATTGGAGGAGAGAAATTTGCAGCGCTGTCATTGCTGATCTCCTTTATGGCATACAAGAGACTTTTATGCATGCCTTTTCCAATCTGGTTTGTTAAAAGTTGACATAATTAAGCCCTATAGATACACTGTTCAGTACATATCCTGCAATTCAGAACAAGAACAAATATCAGAAAATACAATTAAATGCCCTATGTTGAGCAATATCACGTAGACACATTTTATATACCTGCCAAGATAGCTTAATGAGAGGTCCTCTTCTATGCAAAGAGGTATAAAGGTGCAATTTTGATTTTTGAGTCGGTTACAAAATAAACTGGAGGAAGACAGTGACATTCGTATTCAAGGCAGACTTTGGGTTTTAGTCAGTTACCGTCCTTTTTGCAATCACAGCAGTATTTTTTTTCTCCATTATCTCCAGGGACTGTCTAGAATTTCAACACAGGAACAGCTACTGGCAGCATTATTTTCCTGGACTCACTTTGCATGCTTTTTTTACATCTAACATCCCTTTAATTAGCATCTTTAGAGGCAGTTGGGAAATGGAACTCAGGGCTTTGCACTATTTCTCCATTTTTCTTATTTACTTTTAGCAAGACGAACAGCAAAGCAATAAGGATTCTGTATTCAGTCACTGGCTGTTGTACATCTACAACATTGTTTGCTCCCACCAAAGCCCCTCTACCATGAGTACATACTCAGAAGCAGAAATTCCCAAGAAGCCATCTCTCAGAAAAAATCTTCATGGGATTCAGGAGTAGTCTCGCAACTACCAAGTTTAGGCTCTTACTAAACATGATGGAGGGGATGGACAGCCACTTCTGGCTTTAGATTCTGGCATGCCTTATATTCCAGAATTCCTTTCCTGCAAATTACACATTGTTATGGTTATCTTCTATCTACAGGACAGATATTTGGGCTCTTCATCTTAGTTTGGAAAATGATATTCAATATGTAAAGAGTGACCCTCATTGAAAGAGATCACCCTCTTACTGACATCTTTTAACAAGTTTCATTTACTGAATACATACAAATTCCATTCTGGAAACTTAAGGACTCCAAATATATTTTTACTGCTTTTCATCCATGTTGTTCTTAAGAAAACAACTCATGGCGAGAATCCAATTTGTAGTTCAAGAGCTGGAATATGTTCTTCCTAGATATCCTCAGTAGACCTTCTTATCAGGTAAAAATATCAACTAAATCTTCCTTTAACTCCCAAAACTTTATTTTGGATAGTAACACATGAAGGAATTCATCTCTATTTTAGTATGGTCAGTTTGGAACAATTAGGAGCTAGCTAAGAGAAAAAAGAGATTTTATAAACAAACTTAAATGTTTATTTATGAGTGTGTATCTATCTACATGTATGCATGCACAATAAAAGCATGAAATTTAACTTCTAGAAGGTGGTTTTCACAGCAAGACATCACATAATCATAGGATGCCAATAGGGTCTAGATCCTTAAGAAGGGTTCAGGGCATTGTCCTCACAAACTAAAAACTCCCAAGAAGAAACATCTGGTTTAGTGCAAAGGAAGTCCAAATGCAACAATTTATCCCCTACCCAGAATACTGCTGCTGGTTAGGATTTAATGGGCATTGTGGCACAAAAGAAGAAAATCTTCTTTACTTCCCACAAAATCATGAAATAGTAAAAATCTTCAGAGGCAAATCAGGGCTTGTAGAAATAGAAGCAATTCCATCTTGTCATTGAAGCTACAGTTATGCAAGTTAAGCTTGAATTGGATCTTTTTTTCATGAGTAATGGAAAAAACAACCAGCCCATTAATAAGATGGAAAGGATGAAAGTCAAATATACAAAACTAAAGCTCATAGTAGTTCAGATAATACCATCTTATTTAGACTAATAGTAAAGAAAACTCCATAATTACAACACACATTGACTTTTAAAATCTTTTGAAGCATTTTAGCCCATCACACAAATAGTCACATTCTGGTTTTGATCTGCAGTATCCCCATCTGGAAAAGGATGAGCCACCAAATTTCAGTCCCACAGAAGTACAATACCTTTTTTACACTCCATATGACTGAGGATACTGATAAAATTATTCTGGACTGATAAAAAGGAAAAAAATAAATCTTTCCTGCTTAATAAGATGAATCTTTTCCTTGATGCCTTTTTTAGACAAAGCTAGATAGAGAGGTTGGAAATGTGTTGACAAAGGATGCACTGAAGACTGCGGAGGTATATAAACTGTGTGTAAAATCTAAGCATATTAATTTAGTGGTGTTCTTAATCTAAAAGTCAGATTCTCATCAAAATCTTTAGATGTCATCTCACATGATTACATCCTAAGTCAGATTGTGTTCCCTGCTATTACCTGAGATGAGAAACTAAATTTTTCCTCTCTCTCTCTCTTTTTGATTAGCCTTGCACCACAACTCCTGCCCACTTTTATTTACAACAGTGCATGTTTTTACACACAAATACATAAATGGCACACCAGTGCTGCTGTTATACACCCACCATCTCTGAGCCTTTGGATAAGCCCAAGCAGAGGACATGATACTGCCCCATGCATACACAGAGCCACAGATTTTCCCTGCAAGAACCAGGACCCATTTTTTTTTATGAATCTGTACCAAAAGCCAACAAAGGCCAGTCTTTCCCATTGCACTTTGCTTCAGCTCTTTCCCTTTCTGTTTTAATTAAATCACACCATGGCTAAATTAAAATCACTTGCCCATGTTGTGTACACTGACTGGTGGAAAAGGTCAAATGAGTCCCTCTCCCACCACCCTGCCTGCACATGAGCCCAGCCACTCCTGTATCTGTGTGTCCAAAGACCTTGCTCTAAAACCCATACAAAGCAACAAAAGCACCAGGTTTTGAAGCTTTCTCATTTGAGTCATACAGAACTCAAATAATATTTGCTGAATATTGTATTTGCGATTCTGAAAAGGAGGCGTTTACTTTGCAGGTTTTAGGTATCTAAACTGAGCAAAATTCAAAATGCATAAGGTCTGAATATGCAAATGGGAAGTGAGAGGTGTTGCCAGGGGCATTTCTGAGCAGCCCTATTAGACGCTTAAAATTTGATTGCAAACTCTCTACCCAAAAGCCCCTGTGTAAAGCTGTGTTTCTAAATATATTGCTGTAAAGCCAGTGCAGGGTTTCTCATTAAAAAGAAAAAAATCCATACTACATTGAGTAGAAATCTTCCAACAAAATGTTATAAGAGGGGCCACAATGGCATTTTTATTAACATTACATTTAAAAAGTAATAATGTAGGCAAGACATAAAACCAAAGCCACGAATGGATCAAGCAATAACTGTAAATCACCACCAACATTTCTTTTTACACAGCAGTCTGAAGCAGGAAAGACCAGGACTATCTGGAGATCGCAGGAGTTAGAAGTCTGCAGTTTCTGCATTGCATTATTATCGCTTGCAATTGCTAATCCGACATCAAACATACTCTGTACAGAAAATTTCACTCCACCCAAAACTTGCCCAGTACTTGAGAGTTTTCTCTAACAGTTCTGAGGCTTAGCCATGCATCCAGCTACACCTGAAGAAATTCATTTTCTTCAGCTGACCAGAAACAGGTTTTATCTTTAAGAGTTTACACTGACAACAGGTGAGTCCCATTTCACTTGACTGATGCACAGGTCAATGTCCTTCATCCCCACACAGCAGAAGAACTATTTGGCTGCTGCTTCTAGCTACTCGAAAGCTGTGCACCGTAAATTCATGTGGTGTAAGGAAAGGCTGTCCTTCCCTGCTATTTCTGTGCACAATGCACTGGCTAGAAGAGTACATGACCCAAAAAATCAAAATGAGGGATAGGAGCTTCAAGACATCTCTCCTGCCTTAAAACCCAACTACAAATGTCAGTGCATGAGTCGGTATTTCAGCGTAAATACCAGCTGGTGACTCACAGACAGACTTTCAAGGTGGGATTAAAGGTGACACCATGCTACTGTCAGCTGCATCCTTACCAAAGATCTTCACTGATGAAAAGGAAGACCAGGGAGGAACCACCAGGGAATTAACTCAGAGGTTTCAGAGCAGTTCAAGTTTATTCTGTGGTAACCTGAAAGTCAGATCTAGGGAGAATTACCAATTTCAGGACGTGGTTTTGAGGAGCTATTTATTCTCCTGAGCTCAGTTACAGCCAGTCAATGGCTGTCTCCAGGAACATGGTGGAGAAGGTGGTCCCTGCAGATCTGCCCACACACCTCTTGCTTTCTGAGCTTTCACACTTCTCCCCAGCACCAGATTCTCCTAAATGATGTGGCAATTTATGCTGCTAAATCAGGTATTTTATAAGACCACCACAAGAATTACACCCTTTAGCTGAAAGGTCCTTAATATGTGTTGTTGCTGACTCGTAAGCGTGTCAGAATTCTACCAGATTTTAGGTTTTTATCTTAAATGCCTAGCCCTGGAGCCATGCAACATCTAAGAATTTCAGTTTTCATTGGGAAATATAAATCTCTAATCCTCACGATGAAGAATCCTCTTTTCAAAAGTTCAGAAACAGAAAGCAAATTATAACAACCTTTAAAAAGTAATTTTGAATCAATAATAAATACTGGTGCTGATAATATAGAATCTGAAATTAAAACACATGATTCTTTGAAGAATGTTTCCATTTGGCTTTCATCTGTGAAACATATTTATTCCAGTGGAGTGGCAATATATACTTTCTTTTTTTTTAAATAGCCTGTGTTCAACTCCTGTTCCACCTTTTTATGTTACTGCTGGGACATATATACAGCAGTTCATAGACAACAAAGAAGCACAATCATGCAGACAGGAATTCAAGACATCGAGTAAATGAGATGTATCTATACCCGCGTTCCTCAGACTCTGTCTTAATACTGCTCTAATTTTCCTGGCAATATTCCTGCCAAAGGTCACAGTCTGATTCGTAAAGACTGAATGTTGCACAAGTCCCTAGCAAGAATCAAGTGTTTAGAAATATGGAACTGCTTCAGAAGTGTTCATGTTTGACAAGACATGCATATTTTTTTTCTTTGGAATGTGTTTTTCTCCCCAAGGGAGGTGCAGGCATTAGCATATAAAATCAATACATTGAGTGTGAACTTTTGTGCTGTTTCCAAAGGGGATTTTAATGCCTGTAAAGTATTCAGATACATATACGCTTATGCATAAAGCAGTGACCTGCCTGTTTGCATTATATACAGTATTTAAGCAGAATTTTGACAGCTCATTGATGCATTGAATTGCAGCCAGGTATACGAACCGAACTCTGCAGCTGCATCAGCGAAGCAGCAGAACAGTAGCCATGAAGGACAAATTCTCTTCCTAAGACTACATTGTGTTGTAGAGACTAGGGCACAGTTTTAGGTGAACCTGCACATGCTTCACTGTAGTTCTGTAGGAAGTTTTAGGCATTACCATGACAGCCTGTATTGCACATAATAAAAGCCTTCAATTTGCACCAGCTTTACCCTATTGAACCTTAGGATTCATCCTAAGAATTAAGTATGTTCTTGTTTACAGAAACATCATATCTGATGTTTAGTGCATACGTACGAGCACACCAACCACAGCAGCTTTTCTTTCTGCTGAAGCAGAACCAACCCACTCACCTTCCACAAAATTTCTGCTAGATTTCCCTAAAACTCAGAGCCCAGCTCCATAAAAAGAATACAAAGGCACAGAAGCAAAGGATTTGCTGATGAGACTAAAAGCAATTGCCGTTTTCCAGGGTGGCAGAACTCCTGACAAAAAGTCTATTTCCATTTTCCTCGGAGGGAAATGAGAGTGGAGTCTGACCCAACAGCATATTTACTATTTCATGCAAACAAAAATAAACTCCGATGTCTAATTGTTTTCCTTGGGCCCTGTCCAAAGCGTTATGCAAGTGCATAAACAGTGAACAAACCCCCCTCAGCTGCATGCTCCTCTCCAGCTGAACCACGTAGTTTTTCTGACATCTAGTGGTGTGTAGCAGTGGGTCTTTTTCTCCAGCACTAACTACGTGTTTAGAACTGAGCTACAGAATTTTGGCAGGATGAGGCCTTCAGAAGAGCAAATTGTATAGGACAAGCTTTGTCTGCCCCAATTCACCCCTGAAGAGCACATCTGCTGCAACAGGTCTTGAGGCTTCATGGAGCACAGCACCAAACCCAGACAATGCAAGGGGTCTTTCTGGGGGCTTTATGAATGTTTTGCTTCCCAATGCGAGCTCTGAGGTGGCTTTCAGGCTTCCCCCCCTTTAAGAGCAGCTGCAGCTGGTCACTCCAAGCTGTACTATTGCTCTGGAGATCTTTTCCTCAGCTGCTGCTGGATGGGTGAGTGGAAGATGCAGATCCTTCCCAGAACTGGCTCTGTGTGAGTTCTGGGCATTCCAGATGCAGAGCGAGCATTGCAAAGAATTCAAGTGGATTTTTGCTTTCTCCTGGAAGCACATCTTAAGGCAGCATCTGGCCACTTCGCAATAGTATAGTTAATTATTCCTTGGGTACTCAAAGCTCAGTAAATGCCCGGACTTTTTAAAAAATGAACTATTGAAATGCAGCCCACTTGAAGTTCTGGGATTAATGCACTGTATCAACAAAAGTTGCATGGGGAATGTGTAAATGACCACAAAGAAATTCTTCTTCTTTAACATTGAGCATCCTGTATTCCACGTGTTTCTCATGGTTTGGACCCAGTCACTTCACCAGGACTACACATACATGAGTGAGTAATGCTGCACTACGTAAAAACTCTGTACTCTGTAAAACAAAACAGCTGGTGCTGAGCACACGATGTCCACACAGCTTCTGGCTTGAGGGGGGTCACCATGGAGAAGCTCAGTTCAGCTGCATGGTCAGGACAGCCACAAGTGGCTGCAGCACAAGCAAAGCTCCCCTGCTGCACACCTTCCAGTTTATCCTTGTCCCAAAGGAACGTACTTCACATGCTCTGAGGCTAAAACACTAATGCAGATGTATCTCAGTTTAGTTTCTCCATGCATGAGCACTTTCCTTCCCTGAGCATCAGTCATCTGCTTGCAGCATGCCAGGAGGCTGAGCCGGCCGTGCTGCTGTGCGCTGCACGCCTGCCCCTGCTCGCACCAGGTACCAGCAGCTGCACAGCCAGCTCATCTCATCCACGTGCTCGTGCGTGCTTCTGCCACGGTATTGACCTGCTCTATAAAATGCTTTCAATTTTACAGATTAAAAAAAAAAAAAAAAAAGTCAGGCTGGAGCTGTAGTTTTCCACCTTAAATACGCATAGATGAAAGTTATCTCTTCCATCAGAAAAAAAAAAAAGTGGATAACGAAAGGCTGAAAGACAAAAGAGTGTGTGAAAGTTCCCAGAAAGATGGCCCTCACTGCATACATGACTGCCAATCAGTAAGATAAATGGTGACTCTGAATTCCCCTGTCTAACCAGAGGAAAAACACAGTCCGGCTTTACATGAAGCTTGTGTCTCCCTGTACTCCTGCAGGTCTGTGGCAGAGCTGGCTCTCTGCCTTTCTAGCCCTCATTCCTTACTTTCTCCCTGCTTTTTTCTACCAGCATTTCGCTGTTGAGCTCTTTCCTTCCTTTACAAAACCAAATGGAGAAGCAATTTCCTCCTCTATCACTGATCATTACTAAGTCTTTTCAGGCAGAATCAAAGATAGATTCTGGTTTTCTTAGCCATAAGCATTCCCTTTGTAGTCAACAGAACTGTTAATGCAAAATATTTCCAAGACATAGAGCTAGAAATAAAAACTTAGCCTTTAAACAAGCTCCTTAATTTTTTCTGATGCCGGCTTATAGTTTCATTCATAACTAATGCTGTTTCGCTTTTGCTTTGCTTTAACACACTAATACTTGACAAATGAATATTACAGTGTGTTTTTTTCCCCTAAGACAATATTCTGCTTGCGTTATTACTTTATTTTAATCTGTAACCCATATGCAAGCGTGGAGTGCCTGACAGACTCCCAACAGTATTTAGGAAGATTTTTCAGAGGAACAATGCTGATGTGAGGCTTGCAACAGGATAGAGCACCAAGAATCACCTCCTTTGTGAAGAGGTGATGATTTAAAGGCTCCATTTTGGCATACTCAAAGCGCAGGAGAGTTCTCATCAGTATTCCAGCCTCCAACAAGATGTACAGATGGTGCAGAGGGAATTACAAAGTTTAGGAATTCAGACAGTGTTGCGCACATGAAATAGAGAACATACAGTACTTCGTGGTGTGCATGAGGAGAAATCTTCCTTCTGAAAGAGACCTGTCACCCTGACAAAGATGTATGGTCTGTATTGCACAAATGTCTGCAACACCACTTAAACACGGGAGATTCAATGACCCCTGTGGTACTTCTGGAGAGAACACTGTCTTACTTTTCTTGCAGGGCCCAATCCTGCTCTGCCTCCTGTCACTGCAAGGCAGAAGCCATTCCCTTAAAACACTCTGTGTTAGAGAGATATTTTCAAAATCTGAGCCACAACACTTTCCTTCTAAACAAAAAGCTGCTAACTGCCAAGCTTGCGGCCCCTCCACTTCAGCATTCTTTCAATGAGAATTGCAGTTATCACTTGGGCTCAGACATCCTCATGGACAATTATAAAGCTCTTTCCCAGCCAGCGCTGCTATCCCAATTCTCAACAGCAAGCAACTAATTTATGCCTGACACTGTGACCAAAGTATCTTACATGCAAACAGGAAAATAAGATCTTCTTCCCACTGTAAAAGCAGCATTGACTATTTCCGTAGCCTTCTGTGAGCATACTAATACTACATCCAACCAAATCACTTGTAAAAGGATTAGCAAATGAGCACCACTCTCTGGAAGCGAGAGAAATGTAGGAGAGAAATGCAAAACAAGAAGGCATGGATGAAAAAGGACACAATTTCTTCCACACTACATATCCCAAACTATGGGGGGCAAGGTTCATCCAGGCATTGGGTACTCTTAGCTCTGGTTTGGCTGAACAGGATCTGAATGGGTTTGTGTTTTTATTCATGGCCCTTCCATAAAGCATCAGCACCACTCTCAGCTATATCTCTGTAAGAGAACAAAACTAAAAGCCCACCTGACTGCTAAACCACAGTGCCAAGAAATATGCCTCCCATTAACTTTGGGACTCTTGAAATGACACCTATTTGAAATGGACAGGAAATTTAAACACTTTTTCCAAACACTTTTTTTTTCTTTAGTATCCTACTGAGAACAATTTAGCCTCAGATGCTGGAAAATCCATGCTTTATTACAAACTGGGAATTTTGTTTGCATGATGAGTTGCTTTTGCACACATTAACTGAGATTTCATGATTCCCAGTGTAGCAATTGGGCTAAGCAAGCACCTGCACAGCAAGATCTCCAAATCTGAACAGAGCAAATTATGCTTATTAGTTGGGTATTGACAGCTGAAGCACAAGCTGTGGAACAATCAATCCCACTCAGATCCCAATTTTAAGGACCCGGGTACTATTTTAAGGTTTATATTTGCACCATGATTCTAGAGTGAGCTGCCGTCTGGGAATTAGAAGTCAAAAGTTGTATATGAACAGATATTAAGTCAAACAGTTATGCTTTTTAGCAAATTCCTGTAAACACTGGCCAAACAACAACAAATTAACCCTAGTCCCTCTAAGCTAACTGAAATGATATTATACATTTATCATTTTGGACGTCATTTTGTAATGTGACACTGCTTGCAGTGGGTCTGCCCCAGTGTAGTATAATTCAGTTGTGATGTAAATGAGAAAAAGACCCTTAACTTCACCTGGGTTGTGTCTTCTTACACTGGGGCTAAATTTCCTCTTTGGATTGTTCTTCATTTACAGGCAACATGGTAGGCCAGGGGGAAGAAGACGTGTGTATCAACACCACAGCTGCAATTTAACTAACATATTTATCAGGATATGGAAAAATCACTTATTACTAAATGTTGACAGAGGTGTGTGGAAGAGGAAGATACCTGCTTTGCAAGATATCAGAGGAAGCTTCGCTGTGGGTATTACCTAGATGGTGGCAGTGAAATTGGGTCACAGTTCTCACTCAGTAGGAGTCTCATAGCATTTCAAATGTTTTTCTCTGACTCCTTCTATGTAACCCTGTCAGTGAAAACAGCCCGCAAAACATGTTATGTCCATTCAAAATATGTGGCCTGTTGGAGCACAGCACATTCACCTGAATGGCTCATTGCTCTTCCCCAGTTAGAGGATGGACATTCACACTCAAGCATACAAAATCTGCACTTGATCTTCTTTGCTCATCTGTAGCAAGAATAAGACCCTGCTGCCACCAGTTAAGGAAATACTTCGCTAAATAGATATTTGTGGTCCATTCCCAGCAGACTGGTGACAGCATAGCAGTGGCAGTGTACCCAGTGTGGCTGGTTAACAATAGTGGCAAGACCCTTTTTTCATCAGGGCAACCCTACCAAGGCCCACCCTGTTCTTTGACACTTTTAATCCTGCAGGCACCTCAGACAATAGCACAAAGATTGTTTTCTATCCTCGGCCTTGTTTTCAGTCTGCTGTATCCCCTGGTAAGTAATCCCCATTTTACCTTCCAAAAAACACAGATGAATGTTAGAGTGAGCTCTGGATAACATATTACCTAATGCTGTTCAAGGCTAGGAGAATTACCTGCTGGAAATTATCTGGAAGGGTCTTAATGAATACCACAAGGTTTCTGCTAAACAGACGTCCTTAGCAGTGTCTAGAGAGAATCTACCTTGGATCACGATTAATTGCTTGGATTTCATAAGGTGCACCAGATGTCAGGGTCAGCAAGTCCTCCTGCTGCTCCAGGAACGCTGCCAAAAATATCGGCTGGCTGTATTCCAGGGGGCTGACTTCATGCGGCAGCAGGATAGCAGTCACCAGTTGTCCTATAAAGGTTTTAATTTCAATCTGATTTTTAAATGGTGAGAACTATAGATAAACAGGAAACTGAAGAGTTAGTTTTAGGGTTTTTTTTTGTGCCTAGAGGGACACGTACCTACCAAAATTAATTCATGCATGGCAAAGGATATTTAAGATCCTTCAGCCAAGGTATGGCATAAACACTCACCATGAAGAAAAACAGACTGGAAAGTCAGGAAGAGGTTTTAATTATTCCCAATCAGACATGAATTAATGCCTTTGACTGTCTTTTGTCTGCTTGGCGAGTTCATTTTGGAAGCCTCAATATAAATTAATGCAGCCCTTTAACTATAAGCTCTCCTGCTGCCTGGGGTCAGCTCTCATCAAGCTGGTGAGTTTCCTCACACTCTTCTTTCTATTGGAAGTGACCACTGGACTTTCTCTTTCAAATCTAAAATATAGAAGGATCCTAAGGCCACAAGGCCAAGGCAGAGGACCTTCGTGGTTTGTCCAAGCAGGGGCTGCTCAAGATGAAAGACAGAGAAATATGTTGGTCCATGAGATTTCAAGGGGTCCCACAGGCAGCAAGTGGCCTTAGTAATTCTTCAATGGGGCTGAAATGCAGCTCCGTGGGAGAGCTGAAGGAGCTGAGGGTGAGTACAGATGCCATCAAATCAGCCTTTTTCTTGTATCAAAGTAAAGCTCTTTGTGACAGAGAACCTATGTGATGTCACGTTTTGAAGGGCAGAAAGGGCTTGAAAAGGGTAGAAAGGACAGCAGGATTAGGTTAGATAAAAATGTAGGATACACAAGCAACATCCAGGACGGTTGTAGGGAATTAAAAGAGCCAAACAATGAGTTTTGACCACTAAATATTAACAGCTACTTACAACAGAGTATGAGAGCGTATGAGGGGAAAAGAGCTAGAAGGGAAGGTGCAGAGGACTACTGATATTGCCACTAAGACATTTTTGCAGCATTTTAAAACAATTTTTCTTGGATTAAAACCAATGCAAAGGGAAACAAGAGAGTATGTCCACTGCTACCTAAGAGCTGAACCCTAGCTAGACAGCTCTGGCCAGCCGAGACAAAGTGTTCGTCCCAGACATCCTCATATTTTTTAGCCATCTATTCCCAGAGAGTATGTCCTCAGTGCTTCAGGCTGGTTTACCCCTGGAGAGCTTCAACTGCCTGTAACTAAGTTTGTCATTGGAGAATTTGCTGTAGGTAAAATAAAGGGGAAAAGATGCTTGAAGAAAAATAGAGATGCCCTCACTGGAGAGTTTACTTTCACTGTGGAAAAGTCATCCATTTCCTCCAATGTTCATGACTCATTTATGAGACTGAATTATTTTTAGTTTAGGTGGTTGTTAAAGATGGGATTATAGGAGGTAAATGTATGCCTGAGTGCTATTCCAACCACTTTTCCTTGACACTGTGAATTGATATTGCAGGCTTCATTAGACTGTTTGTACTCTAATGGGTAAAGAGCACTGTTAATAAACATATGCTTTATACACGGCCTTCCTGATAGACTTTTTTTGGCTCACAAATGATTGACTTTAAGCTACTTGATTCTCTGAAAAACATTCAAAAATATCCACTGCCTTTTCAGCTGAAACAGGAACCTTCGATAAATTAGGTCTCTGAGAAGGAAGGAAGATGCCAAGGGAATTGAATATTTCATTCTACAGTTACCCAGACTCATCAAGCCTGTCTCCGTACATTTCAGTAGACATCATCTGATGGTTCAGTACCAAAAGTATATAGAAAAATAAAGCCCGTTATCTACCCCGTTAAAAGGAAAAAAGTGCTAAAGGATCGCTATATGACTTATGACTCAGAATTTTTAGGCACTTCTATATGGGCTAACTATAGGTTTTGAATATTTTTTCCTGACAACCAGTCTAAAATAAATAAGATCATGTGCACTCTATATACAGCAAAAATCATAGCAATTAAATTTCACAATCAGGTTAATAGAAATATTCACATATGCAGGGCTAATCTGAACTTCTAACACCTGGCTTTCCACTAATTCTTGCTCTTAACTTTTTAACTTCACACTTGTTTGCTACTCAATCAATTGTCATACTGGCATACAAAAATAAAGTTGGAAGAAACCTTTAGAGATCATCTACCTGACCTTTCTGGGGTAAATACACATATAAATTAATCTGATTAGTTGGCTTAATCAATTGATAAAGCGATTGGAATGCATTATTGCTTAGTATATGTCAGGAGAGATAAATATGTAATTAATTTATGAGCTATTTTACTGATATAACATTTGCATTTCTGTAAATAAGATTACAAATGCAGTTAGCAAATATTTTAACACATTTCTCAAATCTGCCTGTCTGTAATGGCTGACTATGACTGAAGAATTCAATTCACAATGATGCTTTCATGGACCACCTTTGATACTCCATTGATCACAAGTCCAAGAGTGACAGACAATAATTCTGTTCTAGCCCATACCCCTGCTCCAAGATGAAACCAACAGTATCTGCCCTGTTTCCCAAATTGGTACAAACTATCCTATTTGTTGACTGATCATTCCAAGTAACAATAGGGTTATACTTATGCTAACACCATTTCAGAAGACTGGGATCTCTCCCTTATAGGGCAGGACCAGCAGCGTATGGCACCAGCAGGATTTCCCAAATGCCTTGATTTCTCAGCAAGTTCAAGAAGCATCTGCAGGCATCGTTTCTTCTTCCTGCACCAGTCATCTGTTGTCAAGGTTGATACCAATAGTATCCGCAGCACTGTAATTACTTGGACAGTTATTACACTGAATTTCTGGATAGAACAGCAACTTGAAATCATGCACATTTAATGAAGTAATCTAGATTATAAATCTCAGGTTCAGAAATACAGCATTAAGACTCTAGATTTGAGAAATATTTCATACAGAACACATTGAAATTACCATGGACTCCCAGCCTGTAAAATCTATTAGTTTTCACATATGCAGAGCTTCGAGGCAATCTGTTTTGTTCAAGCTTGCTTTTAAAATATTTAAATTGATATATTTTTAAAATTAACTGAGGTGTGATAGGAGTTGTAGTGAAAATTTGAATAAAGACTTAAATTAAGATGTCTGCTGCCAAATGATTGACACTATAACTAGGAACAAAATGCAGCTGCACAGTCTCTCAGCGGCAACAAAAACTGAAGTCATGGTTCTAAAATCTGATGGAACACTGTCATCTGGTGGCAATTTGAAGAGAGCACAAACAGATTAATCTGTTTTTTGTTCCACGGGTTTCTTCCATTTGAAGAGGTTTATTTTAATAATCAATTAATTTACTTCAAATTACCTCAATCTCAACTCAAGGTCTGGATTGTTCACATCATTAAAAAGGAAGTTTGGCACCACAGATTCTGCAAGTTAAGCCAGAAATAAGTTACCACAAATTACAACTCATATTGGAAGCAATGCCTTAAATATTTCGGTTCTGCAGACTATCACAGGCTCCTGCAGCAACTCAGCCAAGATTTCCTACTAGGCACGGAGCAAGTTTGTGCAGAAAGTTCAGAGGAAGATGTGGAAGTGATTAGAAATCTAACAAAATGAAAAATTCACATGCTATATGCAGGTTGTATCTTATTTAGCAAATGGCCAAGCAGGCATCCATCTGTCTTTGCAATTCAACCGGTAAGCATAGCTGGGAGAATTCATACAAATGTTTTTAACCATGAAGAAAACAGCTCAGCCATTTAGGTTTTCTAATGGTATGGAGTTGTTATCATTGGAAATGTTTCTGAATTGTTTGTCAGTGAAACCAGTAAGTTGCAGTTAAGATTTTTAATATTGGCAGAGAGCTTTGTGATGAAGCATGTGCCTGAATACCTGCTGCTGAGAAAAGCCCTAGGGCTGTACAAAGTCTCAGGCAAGCACAAGCCCAAAACAACAATGCGTGAGCCAAAGCCAGTTTTAGGTCCATGATTTGAACAGAAATGCATATGGATATTTTGCTACATTTAGCCACTCACTATTGGAAGAGAACAAAGCATTGTCTGCATGAGAGGAGCCTGTAAGATTCTATATCATCAGTAATAACCGTGCAACGCTCTATAAGCAAGAATGAGAAGAAAAGGTCACACCCAGAGTTCCTTTATAAATGTAAATCCTAAACCTACTAGTTCGTTGCCTTCTGCACGACTGCTAAAGCTCCTGTATGAAGGATCCAAGCAAGCTGTGAGAGTGAATGGTGCCCTTTATTATGTTTACTGAAGGAATTCTGCAAATGGTTATAAGAAGGCTGGGGGATGTAGGTGGATGCAAGTGCTCCAAATGCATCATAAGCAAATGCAGCTCTGACACAAATTCAACTTTAATAGGGAAGAAAGAAAAAACATATTGAATTGTTCCTCATCATACTTAGAACAACATGAAAAAGGTGAAAAAGAATAAACAGGACCAGACACTCAGCTGCACTGAGCAGGGAGATGGAAGAGGACCAGGTAGCCCCAATCCAGCCAGCTCCATAATGTAAAACTGCTTGAGGATTTACAGGAATGATACACTATTACCTGCAGATTTATTAAAACAGGCTTCAGTTCTTAAGCATTTGCAGTTCTCCCTTGCCACACCAGAATGGACAGGAAAAACAATTGTGGTAGAGCAGAACAAGTATCAAAGGGTTGGTCTCTAGGTTGTTATTGCTGTAGGACAAACGCTGAGGTTCTTGTCTGGCTTCTATTCAAGCAAACTTTTGCTGCCAGAGTTTTGTGGGACAGACAGAAAAAGAACTAGATAAATTAGCCATAAATTTGTATTTTAAATTTCTGGCCTTGACCATATACACAGTCTTGTTTGCTGACAACTAAATCCCCTTTGGAGAATTAAGCAGTTATCATTAATGGTCTGGTCACAGCAGGGACATGAGATGAGGGAGAGTTATGCAGTTTATCATATGATACTGCTCTCTGCGGCAGGACGACCACAGTATTCACTAACAAGAACAGCTTTAGAGACTTGTATTTAACTTCCCCTGATAATACTGAAGCTGATAAAATTTTGATATTTTTTTTTTTATATAGGGTACAGCATAGTTATTATGCATCACATCTAGCCAATACTTCAAGACTGAATGGAATCTGATACTGATTATTGTTTGCTCTTTGTTTAAGCACAAGATTCATCCTTTGTCTTCACAGTTCAGCTGTCAAGGCTGCCTATAAACTGAATTCACCAATCCAGAGGAAGCTGTAGCATCCTAACAGCCATATCAGACTCAAAATACAGCTAACAAAGTTAAATGCTGGATGAATTGCTGCCAAAAACAGCAATAATAGCTTCCATTTTAAGCTTGCAGGGAAGTATTCAGAACACCTGAATGCTGGTTATGATAGGATTGACTTCATTTACTTTCAGTTAAAAATCACTGCAGGGGGAGGTACCTCTGTAGATCAGCAGTAGGAGATGCAATGTCTTTCTCTGAGGGATTCCCTACAGAAAGGAGGGGGGCTTGTTTGGTTCCTGTCCCCCCTCTTCAGCCCTAACAGACAAAGCTGAGTCAGTGCAAATGTTAAGGACCAAAGCCAAACAGATCAAATTCCCTCCATTTCCTAGTTTATTGCTCTAAGGAAGGTTTGAAATAAACAGTATCCTTTTTACTGTTATTTCAGCCTCACTGGCACTGAGTAGTCTGCAGGCTAAAGGAGGGAATTGCACAGAGAGGGGTGAAATAAAGTGCATAGTTGTAATGCACTGGGCCTTTCCTTTCAATGTTATGGTATTATTTGGTTCTGGTTATTGACCTGTAATTTTCCACAGTCTCCCAGGGTTTTCTGCCACTGTTTGAAATAACTGGTTTACAGTAGAAACTGCAAATTCATTAAGGCCAATGGTCATTTATTATTCCTCAGGGAAGGAATATTTTCAACATACAAAAAGTATTACTTGTCTGCCGTTCTTGAACTGGATCACCCCCTCAGGACCTGCTCTTCTACCCACACAGGAAAGACAACCAGCCTTCCGGAAGAGTGTCTGCCTGGGCATTTACGGGCAAAGCAGCAAGCCAGCTGTACTCAGGTATTACCCAGGTATTAACACTGCACCACCTTCACTGCCCTTCAACAGCTTCAAGTGCCCACTAGTAGCACTGTAAAGCAGGGGCAGACAATGCCTGAAACTTGAATTAACAATCCACTGGCAATTAACAATGACAAAGCAGGCAAGGTTGCTGGTACCTTTGTCTCCCCTACCAGTTTTTCAAGTGTCCCCCTAGCTGGGGGTCAAGATTTGTGTACGAGCACTTATACGAATGCCTTGAGAAAGTACGTAGAGAAGAAGGAATGAAATCTGCATGCCTCATGTTGCCACTGTCTTTTTAATCCTTGACTCTTGAATAAAATGGCCAAAGAGAACAGCTTCCTGCAGATAAGTGAGAAACTGGGAGTAGTGGAGAAATAAATCAAAGAGGAGTAGAAAAAGTAGATTCCTACCCCCACACAGTTGGAGAGGAAAGAAAATTTATTTAAACAGCTACCTGTGTTTTAGATGATGATGTGGAAACTACCAAGTTGCATTAGGATCAGGTGAAAGGAATGCAGTATCAGCTGCCATGGACAATGATGACCATAGCAGCCTGTTTGTGAACAGGGGGCCAGAAACATTAGGGAATGCTCCATAAACAAATCTCATCCCACTGACAGAATCAGTAACTGTAAACAAGGTCACGTTGACAGGTCCTGCTACCTCTCCAAACTGTTCAAAGTTGCCAAAGTTGCTACCCAAGCAATAGTTGTTTCTGAAGGCAAACTAGTCAGTGGTAGAGCAGTGTTTGAGGGAAGATATGCAGGAGATGGATGAAAACGTAAGGGAACCTACCCTTCCTGGAACAAGAGTAATAGGATGGTAAAAGTCAGGAATTTGTTCACAACCATACCCCAGACACAGATGATGCATGAGGTAACTTAAGGAAAGCATGTATGTGAATTGGCTGGAGATTGTGTTTTGTTTCAACAAACTTGGGATACACAGAAGACCAGATGAAGAATATTTCATAAATGAGACACAGGAAGTTGTTCGACAATGTTTTCTTGCCTCTGGCAAGGAGAGACAGTGAATGAGACTTTATATGGCCATAATACTGATGTTAGTACAATCAAGAAACAAGAGGTGTTCATAAAACTTGGGAAAGCATCTACTGTACATTTGATGACAGCCTAAAAGCCCTTGCAAATGCCAAGCTAGCAACAGATCTGGTGGACATACTAAATTACAAAGACTACTTGAGCTTATGTTACCAGCAAGAATGAGAAAAATATACAGAGTAAAAATTCAATTCAGCACAGAAATTAACTTTCAGCTGAAACACATGAATTCAACTTAATGACACTGAACTGAGATCAAACCAAGACACAGAACAGATACGAAAAAATAAATAGAAATACACCCACTCTTGAAAGCTGGTGAAGCCTTGCTGTGCCAAGTTGTTTTCTAAGACAACAAAGCCAGGTAAATTAAGAAGTGAGTTGCAAACAGGACTTCAGTTGCTTTTATAGATTTTATTTCTCAACATTTTGCTACGCAACCATTTTGTGTAGACATTGTTTGCAGTCTCCACATATCTTAATACATTCATTGCCAGAATCACACTGCTTTATGATGGTTTCTTATTTGTATTTTCTGAAGTAAGGGCAACTAAATGCATGATGCATCTACGGAGTTCACAATATAAAACACTAGTTAAACATCCCATGAAAGTACCAGTATCTGTTCTTATCAGGACTGTATTCATTGCAGTCTGAACAGCCAGACCTAAGTCTTGGCCCTCTTTCCTTCCGGAAAACCTTGCCACAGTCAAGGTTTGACTGTTTTTGAATAAAACGGTCATATATCAGATGTGAAAACCATGTTAAGCCATATAATAAATTCAACAATAAACTGAGATTTCTTCCTCTCTTCTTGACTGTATTAAGTCATGACAAATGACAATTGCTGTTATTGAAGCTAATTTAACAGCAGTTTTTGCCTTCCAAAAAACTGAAACTTTTTGCTTCTCTGAGTTAACATTTTTTTTATTGCGCATTTAAACCATTTAGGCTGTAGAACTTTGAGCACATTGAGCTTTTCACATCAGAGGGGGAAAATATTGTTGGTTCTGCCAAAACTATACCTTAGCTGCTTCCAAGAGGTGTGCGTGTATATACATGTATATGTAGTCTGCAGTGTGTATATGTACATTTATATATATATTCTCTGAAAAAAGATTCTCCCAGCTGTTGAACTGCAAGAGTACATATTTATTCTTTGGGATGGGCTAGCTAGGTTGTCAGGTTATCTGTCAGCTGAGGCAGCAACCTGCCACCAATATAAGTACAGTTGTATACCACATCAGAAGGCCTTAGGTCCATCATCCAAAGATGTGGCAAAATAGCCAAATGAAACTGACACAGAAGCATTGCCCTCATCCATCAGTCTCTCCTCACAGGAGAAGGGCTCTTGCTCAGTCAGCTTGGTGGCTTACCCCAAACTTGTTCCTGCTTATTGAAGTCTTTCTTGTGTTGCTTGGGGAGGTAGAATGTAAAGCAAAACTAGATGAAATATCCAGATTTGACTGAACAAGTGTGATCAGGCTATGCTGCTGTTAACGCAGCCCAGGATGCTGTTGTACTTCTTTGCTGCAATAAACTCTACAGCTCATACCCAGCTTGCTCTCCAGGCAGCCAGTACCTGGCTCATATAGTTACAAGGGTTTCTTCTTTCTGAAGGCTATTTATTGTTTTGGTCTTTCTTGATATTCATAGGGCTCAACTTTCACCTGGCTTGAAAAAAAATAAAAGTTATCCAGCTAGAGCACTCAGTAGCAGTGCCTGTAAAGGAGTAAGTTTTATGAGTCTTCCTGCTGAAAAATAAACCTAATTTATACAAGAATTCCAGAAACTCTGGACAGAAACACAGCATGTTGGAAATTCCCCTACTTCAGACAGGCATACAGTTTGTTTTAGAGCTGCTTTTGTAGGGAGTGCTTCTACAGCTTTGGCAGAAGCATATTCCAAAGTTGTTCAAATACTCATTGCACTCAGAAGTGATAAGCAGGAGTCCAGTATTTCTTAGCTATGTACCCCAAGAGACCACACATTCAGAGAGGACAAGGATTTCTTGTTGCTTTCATTCTCTATTAACTATAGCATCCTGTATCCAGTCATGAGTACCTCTTGCCTGAGAGCACTACCAGCTGGCCTGGAGTGCTTCAGCTGCATGCAGTTACTCCATAGCCATCCTGCCATGGAAGAGGCAGGACAATCTGTCCCCTACACACTAATTACCATGCAAACCCACTTGATTTCAATTTAGTCAGTAATAAGTTCATCCAGGGAAAAAAAAAAGAAATATTAAATTTTCTCTATAGTGTTAAATAGGGTACTAAGGTACTGTATTTGTCATCTCCCATGTGGGAAGAGCTTTATGACTCAATTTAGGTATTTCCCCTCAGTGCTGGTGTACAGCCACCTAACTCACAACTGAAAGGCTTCTCCCCACCATCCTTTACTTAGGGACGACAGCTATGTCTAAGAGAACTATACAAAGCTAAATCAGTTTTTTTAGTCTGACTTAGCCTGCTGTTCCTGGAGTGCCTCGTATTTCGGGTGCAGGGGTCTACTGTGAAAGTATGGCTCAGCTGGAGGAGGCCCCAGCAGGAACTCTGCTTCTGCATCATAATGGCAGTGGGGAGCCTGTTGGAAAATTGTCAGCTCACTCCAGGGGACATTTCCTCACACAGCGAGGAAGTGCACGGTCCTTGACTGATGGTGTGATTGCACAGAAAAGAGTGTTGGTGTCTCCCCATGCAGGGCAACCACATGTTAAAACTTAACAGGCTGCATCTGAGAACAGATAAGTTTATGGGTTGGCTAGATATGAAGACAGCTGTAATCATCAATATAAACATGCTTTCAAAACAATCAAGTAATTAATGATTAAGTGGTGTTGAATAAGTAATTCACAATGCACTGGATAGAAGGAGGAGGCAGGAGTATCCCAACTCACAGCAGGTCCTTTGTCACGTCTGATCTCTAGATACTGATCCAGGAGAGATTCATGCTCACTATATTTAGATCTCAGACACACGATGCTTAAGCTGCCAACATCCCATGATTAGGGTCAGGAACTTCCAGAAATCATTCTTAAGTACAAAGGATATACACATTTAATCAGTTCCTTGACATGTTTCATAACATTGCATGACTGATCTGTGTGGCTCATCAGTTTCATTCCTACAATTCACAGCAATTAACAAGTTAATAACTTTTTGTTGTTGTTGTTTTTATTTCTTACCACATTCTGCTTTGAGTATTTTGCTTTGATTCTTGTGACTAAGCAAACGAATACTATGATTCTGCTTTGCCCCCAGGAAAGTGAACTGCAGCTCCATAATTCTAGCTTTTGATGAGGTTTGTACAAGATGTTTGGAGGAGTCTCAGAGGAAGCTATCATAATTAGCATTTTTTATTGGTCACATTGCAACCAGCTCTTCTAAATACTCACTTCAAAATGAAAGTGTCCTTCTCTTCCAGGAGCCCTTAACAGACATCACACCATGTCCTAGCCATAAGCCATGAGGAAGGCAGGAATGGAAAGGGTCTGAGTGGCACATCCCCCTTTTCCAAGGGATGGAAACCCAAGCAGACAGCTTGAGAAGAACCAGTCCTTAGAGAAATAGATCTCACTTATAGATGCTTGCAACTTAAGAAATATTACCTTATCTTTTGGAAAGCCAAGCATAATCCTAGAATCTAGTGTGGGAAAATGCAACAAAATCCATACTGTCAGAAGATCACCTATTTAATCAATTCAGTACTATTAAGCAGTAATACATGTATAGTACTGCTTAGTTGAGAATGCTGTTACAGATAAAATTTGCAGGGGATGCTTATTAATGCCCTTCATTGCAGAACCTCCATGCTGTTTGACATCCTGTCTGAATGTCATTGGTTGTACAGAGACTGCCTTAATGCCCTGGAAGATTATGGTGATTCCTTCTTTGCCATTGTCTGGCAAAGATTAAGATTAAAGACACTACATAAGATTAAGTTTTGCTTGCCTGAAAAGCCCCCATGAGATATTTCCTGTCCTCTGAAGCCATGACTTACTCTCTGGAAGCAGAAACAGCATAACAGCTATAAGTCAGTAATTAGCTATGTCCAGGGATGAGGATATGCAATGTCCATTGAATAATATGGACTTTTGGCATTGTCACCTCAGGCCTCAAGAATACTATGGTTTTCAATACATCAGAACATCTTTACTCTGCAGAAAGTACAAGTGCTCATGGCTATCATTTTACAAATAAGAAAAAGGCACAAAAGTGAAGATGTTTTATACAAACAAGGAAAAGGATGCAAGACTGAGGAGATCACCTTCAAACCTCTGCTTTTGTCAGTTCTTGAAAACAGTCAAAAGCACAATGCCATGATTCACTTTCATACAGAAAATGACAGAGCATTTCCAGCCTGGTTTATATTCAGCTTGTGCAGAAGTCAAGTTTCTGCAGATCTCCCTAAGAAGGGCCATGTCTCAGTGCACATTGCTAGAATAACTTATATTTCTTGTTCCCTGAGCCCTTTTCTTGCTTTTTCTTGTTTCTTTCATTTAATATCAAATTAAAATGCAGATCCATTATTGACTGTCCCATGTTATAAGTTAAAATTTCTGTCCTTTCAAAAGGAGGCAATATTCAGAAAATAGACCGTGCATGAGTCCCAAAAGTCAATCCTCTCAAGGCTTTCAAAAGTTACTGCAAATGTAGAGAACATTATATGAATTTTTCCTACATACACATGGGAATAGTAGCAGCAAAACATTATGGTACCCCAATAGACAATCATTTCAGCATTTTCAGCTCGGCAACTTATTACGTTTTGCTTGGACAACTCTGCCCTAACCACCCCACCCAAAGTATTTGATTCTTGTCATGCTGATGATATGAACTCTGATCTCAGTTCTGCTGGTCACTCTGCACCATCACTACATTACAGCTGCAACAAGAAGCAACAAGCACATCTGCTTTTCAGGACCAAATGGTGTCCAGATGTGGTTAGAGGAGCTTGTGGAGCAGTTGCTAATCAAGCTTCACTTACAGAGGTTTTATTTCTCCCAAATTTGTGCAGACTTTATCTACTAGAGTTACAGATCAAAACCCAAAGATCATAGGCTTGTGAGAAATTCTGAACACAGTTAAAGAAGGATGCTAACTGCTCTTAGATAAGAGATGTGACCTTGCTTGGTAACATCCAGAAGTCTCTGCTGCCAATTGTTTGCAGCTCTAAGAGAAACGCATCCTAAAGATCATGATGATCAGAACATAGCATTACTATTGTGATAGTAAGGAGGATAAACTCATAATACATAAACTCATCTTAAAAATGAGCAAGGAGATGGGTAAAATACAGTACAGTGCTTTGAAGCCAGCTTCAAAAATGGATGACAGCTGGCCAACTACAATTCAGTTTGTGGCTTGTTCAGCAGGTGTAAATCATTTTTCCTCACCTTTTATAGCTTCCAAGAAGCTGCAGCTGCTTTCTGAAGCCTTCAAATTGATCCAGTCCATGAGAATTGAAGCCATTCAAATTTAAGGTGTGTAGACTTGAGGCTTTGATTTCATCTGGCTCAGATCAGCTGTAGTAGTACCGGTTTAATTAGCATGCAAGTTCCTAAGGGAAATAAGGCACTTTATAGTTCTTATTTCATTGGAAACTGCTTGCCAGATGCTATGGAAATCTATGTGGTCCATGCCAAAAATAGGAAAGAAAATAGAAGAATAGTTACTATGATAGAAGATTGGGATCCTGGAATTACCTCTTCTGTGATTTCAAATAAATTGGATATACACACTCAGTTTTGTAAAAACAACTAAAACCGTTACTTTTCACTGATCAGAGGTTTTCTTTAAGGGCCATTTTACAAAGGGCCTGTACATCCCTTATCATACAACCAAGAGCAGAGCCAAACAGCTGTGTACAGCTCACATGAGCTTTCAGGACACTCTCCTGAGGATGAAAGGTCCTGTATCAGATTCTCTCAGCTGGCTCTGTATTTCCAGCCTAACTTGTCAGACACTGAATATAGCACAGAGGTACCCTTAGGTCCTACAAGCAAGTCAGACCATCCTGTCCACAATCTCAGGGTTCATAGATGCTGAGTAAAGTATTACTATTCCATGGCTATGCTCTCAAACAAGGCAAAGTCTCATCCCTCCACAGAAAGACATCTACACAATAACCTAGCACTAATAACTAGAGGACAAATCTGTCCCAGGACATCTACATGCATAATTTCTTACCCTGTTTGGATGTCTATAAGGGCATAATGAGGCTGGTCCTGAAATAACTCCTCACCTGGCCTTGACATACTTTATTGCCCAAAATTAACAAAAAAATTAGTAAGGACAAGCTAAACAACTTGCAATTCTATTACCTAGAAAGTATCTCTATGGACTGGAAAAAGTAATTTGGAAAAAAAAATCATGGCTGAGACTGAGACATTATCTTCCTCTTATTACAGAGAAACTCTCCAGAGCATTTAATGTGAATGTGTTCATTTGGTTCAGAACATTGAAGTATGTTGGCCAAAACACATACTATAGGAAAGCAGAATGTTATAGCCTATGCTGAAGTTGTCCTTGGTATGATTTTTTCCTCTGTTTCTAAGCCAAAAAGTTATGCACACAAGTTTTTAAACAGGTTAAGAGGAAACAGTATAGTCCGCACATACAAAACACCTGCGTTGAGCTACATGCTCTCAGTGCCAAGAGAAATTGCTGATCATTAAAGTATTATGTATTCCCCCTGCCTGGGGAAGTTCATAGTACTAACAGCCATAGGGATATAATGCACTGCTACCCTGAAGGAAAGCTTCTGTATCAATATGCCTCATGAATGAGAGGCTAACAGATCTCACACTGAAGTGTGCTAGGAAAGACATCTCACCAAGACACATATTTGTCAACTTTCCTTAGGCAGCTCCAAATGGCTTTTAGCATACAAATTTAATTAATATTAACTATGGTTGCCACCCAAATCTGATCCAAATTCATACGTTCCAGTTCACCGCTGGTTAATTGGGAAGGATACACTTGGATTATTTCAGAGTTCACTTGTATAAAGTCCTGGACTGCAATGCTGTGAGTTCATCCTCCCCTCCATTTCCAGAGCTCAGCCTCCAACCACAAGAGCTAATGACAGCAGAGGGGAGGTGTTGCTCTCTAGCACCAGAAGATATCCATCTGGTGACAGTGGGTTCCTCCAAGCAGGGATCTGTGTAGGCACTAACAACACTTCCTGCAGTTTCCAGCACTACTTGACTTGCTCACATATCCTTTAAACCTGTTCTTATGGGCTGTGGGAGTTTGACAGAACAGAGAACTTCTCCCCTCCACCTCACATATTAGTTATGAAATGGGTACCAGCTGCACAGAAGTCCCAGAATAGGAAAGCATTAAAAAAAAAAAAAAAAGTCAACCAAACAGCCAGGGCAGTGATTCTCCAGGCGTGGGTAGCTCCACATTTGTCAGGGTATCAGGCAGCTAAAGCCTACAACATGAATCTGTTGCCTGTCTGCATCTGCAACCACTAACACCATGTGACAATTATTTGAACACATCTCAAAACCTACTTCCTTGTACTTAGGACCCTTCCTGCGTTCTCCAGTGACTGCAGGATGAGCAAAGGAGATGCTGTGTCATGCAGCAATTTCCGTAGTTGATATTCCTGGCAGCTTCCCTCCCAGTCAAGAAGAAATTTGCTGCAGGGCCTATTCCCAACTTAACTTAAACAGAGGATGTCTACCCAAAACTTCTCAAGGCACAGCATTCACTTTCCATGCCCTGGGGCTTTCCAGAGCAGCCAGGGATAGACTGGAGCATAGCTGATCAGAGGGAAAGGAATTTGAAGACGTGACGCTCTCATGCTACAAGGCAAATGTGGGAGACAGACATGGACAGCCTGGATGGGCTAGTAGTCTGAAACCAGGCTACTCTTCCTGTGTACTGGAAGAACAGAATAAGAGACAGACCACACTTCTGTATTTCTTCACTACTTCATATGTTTTTCCTCTTCAGATAAGAGTATCAGCCTGGATGATCAGTCAGTCAGGAAGACTTGGGCAATAGGCCCTCCACCACAGCACAGCCAGGTAGCACAAGCTGTTGAGCCTTGCACCAAAAACAGCTAAAGAAAGTTCTGATGCTTGAGTCATCTTTGCTTGGTTCAACAGCACACCAGAAGCTTGCAGGCACCTAGGGAGAGCTTCCAGACTGAAAAGATGAAAGTCAGCTTCAAATGCCCGTTAGGCCCTATTAACTATCTCACAGCCTACTTTGGTCTAAGCTGCATGAGCCCATTCTAATCCATGTAACCAAAAAAACCAACACAATCCTCATGCCTTGTTACCTGTTAACCAAACAGTTCAAATAACCACACACAGAACTGCTGCTAGGAACTGCATTTTGTTAACAGTTTGGGTGCTTTGCTTTTTTCCTGTGTTTGTTTGTTGAGCCCCATGCTCAGGCAGTGCCAAGGGCTCATCTCCCAGCTGGTACAAGGGACAGGAACTGCGATGGCTTGAGAGGAGGGTTGAACACACAGGTTGACAATGGGCTGGGTTCTTAATCTGTATGAGAATATGCAGCTTTTCTGGAAAATGAGTTTCTGCATCATATTCTGGATAACTACAAGCCTTTGATACTAATGTGGGAGGTACAAGATGAATTAAAATGCAGTCTGAAACAATTACTCTCATCAAGATTCCTATAGATTGGAAATTTAACATGGACAAATTCAGATCTTGGTCAGCAACCTAGACAGAAACAGTTCTGTGTGAAAAAAATAGTTTATGTAATTTTACTTTAAAAAAGCAAGCCTCATCAACAGGACAGTTTCCTTCTTCCTCTAGTACCAGCTCTAGCAGCCTGTAATATCTAACATCTGTAAAACATCAGAGATGCTGAGCACCCTCAGACTGTTCCTGTGATCCAACTGTTCACAACACCCTGCTGCAGATCTCAATGTCCTCGGCCATTCCTACATGGGATTTTGACCCTAGAAGGCCACAGCACAGAAACTTGAAGAAGCGAAGAACATTTCTTCTCTTCAAGAACAAAGAACCTTGATTCACAATAACTGTTTCTTATGTTAAAGATTCACTTCTTTCATCCAAGACTGAGAACAAGAGAAGTTATCATACTCTTAATTTTAAGGTCACTTATAGAAATATTAGTAAGATTTCAACAGAAACACAATATAAAAAATAAAAATAAGATGATGCAAGAAACTGAGATGGAAGTAGCTCAAGGATGAAACAGGAAGCAAAGGAGTCCCAGAACCTGACAACAAAAACCTCAGATTTTAAAAGATTAAAAAAAAAAAAAATCAGTCCCTATCTAGACTCTTGCCCTGAGAATGCTGCCACAGCTTAGCAAGGGGTCTCATTGCCACTGTTAGCTGGACATAACAAAAGTGTATGCAGTCCTCCAGTCACAAATCAGCAACTTCTGTCTGCTGCACAGGTGTTACTGAAAGCTCACATGCCTGATGCACTCATGCCCATCAGCAGATGTTCTTGTTTTGTGTTACTGTTCTTGGCTTTGTGATCAGTTAGAGTTCCTGGAAGCAAGCAAGCAACCCTCTGTACCACAGAGTATTTCAGGGTTTCTCTTTGCCCCCAAACATAGCTGCTCTCCTTTTGGTCTCACATTTCAACAGCAAGCTCAGCTGCCAGCATAAGAACTTCTGAAAGCCAAGACAAGCACAGCACTTGGATAGACAGTGTTTTGGTTTAGCCCTATGCTGAGTCTACAAAGCAAAATGGTTTTCCAAAACTTTGTTAACAATTACAGTGATTCCTAAAGACCACTAGATCACTCAGACTTTTTATTTTTCCTCCAATATGTTATTTCAGCTTCAGCACAAAGGAGAAAACCAGTATCAGCTTTTTGTTATCACTGCTCTGGACAGCTCACAGTGACAGAATATCTTTATCTCCTTATTGCTGCCACTGCTGTAAGCTCTGGAAAGACAAAGAAGCCAGAGCTACACAGCACAACGTCACTAACACTTCTTTACACTTTAAGTAACACCAACACCCTCAGTATTGCCTTTTTTTAGCATTTCTCCAAGCAATTCCCTTAGTGCAGGAGAATCACATCACACAGAACTTCTCACATACTTACATCCACACCCAGATCTGGGACTGGCCTCCCTACAGCAGGGTACCATCAAGTCATCTCCCTGGGCACTCAGCTGCTTTCCACCTCTAGCCTCCACCTCAGACTCATTGTTCCTATTCTCTCTTCAAAAGGTGTTTAAGCAGCATACTCATTCCTGACAAGGCAGTCCTATTCTCATGTTATAAACACTCACCTGCACACTCCATCTCATAGCTCCTCAACCCAGAACACCATCTTCTAAAAAACAAATTAAAAAATTTAAACAAACATACAACCTCATCCTTCCAAATTACTTTCTCTTTGTAGCCCCAGCTAGCAGCTGGCATCTGCCTTTTATAGCCCCCATCATTGTTAATTAAATCCCTCTGGTACATGGCTGTGGGCTGAGTGATTTCCAATGGGGTCCAGCTGCTTGCTGGACGAAGCTCCCCCCTGTCCTTTCAATGTTGCTCAGCATTAGGGAAATGCAAGTGAAAGGGGCTAGTTGATGATATGCAGCATTTGGAAGTGGGGTGTCTCCTGCAGTCATGTGTTCTCTCAAGTATTGAAAACTGGCTGTAGGGACTTTGCCCCAGAATGGCTACAGCTACCACTCATGATTACATTCCTTTTCCACCATTTCAGGATAAATAAATAAATAAATATAATCAGCAAGAAAACAATTCCTAAGATGCAAGTGCAAATACACCTGCAGAGGAATGACAGTTCACAAGATTGCCTCAGTGATGACAGGTTTATAACAGACAACTGTGGTGGCTCATTGCTGTAGGCAAATGACTGCTGTAGTAACCACAGCACACCTTGGAAAATGGTCCATGTCTGGAATGCCAAATAGGAAAAAACCCCAGTTCTGCTACTGCCATTAATTTCAACAGCAAATCAAGAGCTTGGCTGAGTGCTGTAAGGACAGTCTTGTAGCAGGAGGAATGATATTTCTATTTTCTCAGAAATTCCAGAAATCTTTTAAGTCTTCCTTCCGAACCAGAATGAAGGCTCAGAATATGGTCATTTCCTGCAGAAAGCAGGTGTCATTTCAGAAAGTACAAGAAAATTCATGCTGTCTTTTCAAAAATCAAACTGAGCAAGCAGTCACCTCGAGCCTC
Organism: Anas platyrhynchos; assembly: GCF_047663525.1. Lineage (NCBI taxonomy): Eukaryota > Metazoa > Chordata > Aves > Anseriformes > Anatidae > Anas > Anas platyrhynchos. Next base: position 52,520,376 of record NC_092590.1, read on the forward strand.
TGAGGTTTTCACTCCCAGGCAGTCTCTCCCAGAGCAGTGAGCTCAAAAGCCTGTCCAGGTTCTGGCAAACTCTGCTTCTCTTTGGAGAGTTGAGGTCACATCTGCAGAGCCCTAATCTCCTGTAGGCGCCTTCGATGAATCACGCTGGTTGCATGAAAATCAGCATCCTCCTACACATTCATCTGAGCTCCAGCACTGAAGTTAAATTAACCTGTTAGGGAGTTATGGGCTGTAACCATCTGAATTCTTCCCTCTGCAGATTGGGGAGTTATAAATAGTGTAGGAAGTTTTACATCTTACCCAAGTCCTCCGACTGGCTGGATTCCATGTCCACACAAAGGATTTCTACTTTGGTCTTTTACTCTCTAGGTGTGGAGCTGACATTTCAGCTCTTTCAGTCCTTGCTCCCATCGGCCGACAAGCTTCAAGTTGGCCAGAGCCAACTTGATCTTATTTTGGAAAAAAGCTTCCTGTCCATGGCAGTCAGGCTGCTGATCACCTCATCAGTCCAACCTGCTATTCTAGGCCAGAGGTGTCACAAATTCACTTTCCATTTATCCAGCTATGCCTGGAAGTATTTTATCAGATCTTTCTGGGGAGCCTCTAAAACCCAAATCTCCTTTAATCCAACCTGTGAAGGTCTCAGCTTCAGCACTAGGCTAAACTATTTTTGCAGATCTTCAGATGTTTCATGTGCCCTTTCCTTCCCTTGGATCTCCACTGATTCCTGAAAGCACTGTCATTCCTTGTCCCACCACATCTCAACAGGAGTATCTCAGGAATATCCCAGTTTCTCTCCTTGCAGATGGGACTTCATTTGGCAGTAATACAAACTCCTACCACAGTTCCCAGTGAAGGCCTGCACTTCTTTTAGGAATAGCATCTCCTTGTACTCTGTACCTTTATCAGACACTGCAGGTGATCCACACACAGACCGTATGCATGGGTGACGGGTGAGTGGGACAAACAGGCCTCTCCTTCTTTCTGTTCAGAGACAGATGAACAGAAATATGTTCAGACATCCATGGGAGAAGAGAGACTATCTGTGCAACAGGGGACAGTGCTCACCTTCTGATGGCAATTGCTCGGTGGTCCCTTTCCAACAGTCACAGCCCTCAAGAAGGCTGCAGCCCAGGTTCCTGCTGGGTGTCCAAGTGCACCTTCAGCCCCTTAGTGCCAGTTGGCACTGCCACAGAGTTTGTTTGAAGGGTTACGTGGAGGATGACAAAATATCACTGCATGCTTCACTGTGCAAGACAAGCAGGGAGCTACAAACATTTTGGTTTGGTTGGCCTACCCCATGCTTGATACTGGCTATGGACACAGTCCAAGGAGATGTTGCTGCTCTGAAGAAAGCAGCAGCTTCAGGTAAATTAGTGCTCTGGCCTCCAGAAATTTTTGCACCAGTCCATCTGCCTGTGGTCTTGAAATTTTTTAATTCTGTTTCTCTCCAGACTTCCTGAATGTCTCCTTTCTCTCCACCAGTTCCCCTTAGCTGCCTCCCTTTCCCTATTCTCTTGATCATTATCCCGTTTTGCAGGTGTTCTGGGCTGCTGCTTACCAAAACCACCCTCAGACAGCACTCCCTCCCTCCTGCACTTCCCACCTCTTGGTGACCAAGAGGGGAGAAGTCCCATCCTGCCAGGGCTTTCACCACCCTTTCACCACCTGTATCAGAAAGTACGAGCTCGATCACGCTTTCCATGGAGACAGACAGCTCTTGGAATCAGGCTTCCCAGCAAGAAACTGCCAGGAAGGACATGCACGTGGCTGTACCATCTGCCCAGCATCACTGCAGGTGTCATCAAGTGAGGGAGGAAGGAAGCCAATGGGTTAGGGGCCAGCTCCCAGCTCTTCTGAATCCCAAACCAGGTCTGTGTCTTAACATCCAGAAACACCTGACTGCTGGCTGCTATAAAACCCTTTTTATGCTGTCATTTTAGGGCCTCACACAGAGACTGCTGGCAAGATGTGAGCCCAGACCTTCAGCCCACTCTTCACAGCACCACGGGGACTGGGGAACACAGGATGGCCCCGTGACAGGGCCAGACCTTGTAGCAAACAGTTGGCCCCTCATGCTGGAGCTGGGACACAATGCTCAGAGCCCTGAGCTAGGAAGTATGTTTGCACAAGACACAGTTGTTCACTGGAGCCAGGTCAGATTAGACGCAAATTTAAACATTGAGGTTATGTCTACACGGCTGGGCAGATAAGCTCATGGGGAGCTGCACCTTCTCTGCTGGCCAAGGGAAACTGCAGCATGTGAGGATCTAAGGGCCCTTCCCAGGAGTGCCCTCACACAGACAGACCTCGGTGGGGCCACCTGGACTCCCTCCGACTCTGTCAGGTATCGAGGGCCTCTAGGCTATGTTGTGATGCCTTAGAGGCAGTGAGGACCTAGATGTGACTCCATCGCACTGAGATGCTCTGCAGAATTTACAGCTCACAGAAATGAGCACCAGCCCCTTGTGGCTTGTCTCTTCAAAAGTCTCTTTCGCCACAACATGCAAAATTGTGGCTCAGCCAGCCAGCCAGCCCCACAAAGGCAAAACCAAAAGAAAAAAAAAAAAAATCACTGTGGCAGGATCCCCTGCCAGCCTCCAGGTCTAGTACGTTCTTCATTACCCAGACCCACCATTGCCAAGGGTTAGCCTCAGGTAGGAGATAGCCCTCTGCAGAGGCTGAGGAAATCATAGATGTTCCCTCACCCATCTGCTAAAGGTAAATCCATGTGTCTGGACTCCCTAGGGGTCAGATAAACCCAACAGCAAGATGCCCAGGTGGCTGCTTGGCAGAGCAGTGGGGATAAAGAGGGACCAGGATGAAACAGCCAGGGCACTGGTGAAACTGCACCTTGTGGGCATATGGGCACAGCTGAGGGCTGAGTGAAACTAACACTTGAACTAAACCCATGTTTGTAGAAATGAAGTCGTCGCAGGCACTAACACAATACAGCATACATTTTTCTGTGGTCTCAATGCAAGACTTAAGTCTGGAAAAAAAAAAAAAAAAGCAGGAAAGCTCTTGAAATAAGCTTTGCTATCTACCTTTTGGCCAGAAGTTGAGTTGGCATCAGTTATTTAAAAAGAACATGTTTTAGGAAAGGAAACATATGTGCTTAGAAATGAAAAAAGAAAAAGAAAGCATAGGTTAAAAACTTCATGATCTCATTTGGACTATTTTATCTCAGTTACTGGCCTGGAAAGCAGTAGAGAGTCTTTGCTACTGAATGTAGGAGGAGAAAAAAAAAAAAGGTCTATAGTCTATACATTCTAACATAATTTGCCAAAAATAAAAAAAAATAAAAAATTGAATGACAAAATAAAATTCCTTAAGCTACAAGTACTCAAATACTAGAGAATTTTTATACATTGCCTATTTTGGCAATAATTTTATAGTTGACAACAGAAAACAGAATATCCCTTAAAATACTCTCTCTCAATAAAATGAGGAGGATTTGTTCCTGTTTGGATCCCCAAAGAAGCATTCGCTATTGTTTAGCAAACATCTTTTTAACTGCTTTTGAACAAGTAGGCATATTCAAGGCTTTTATGTCAAATTATTCTTGTCAGATCTTGTCTCTGAAATATCTTCCCTCTCCATATGTCTAGTCAAGAGAGACACAATATGCTGAGATACTCACTATGTTGTTCCATGGGACTGAATTCCCTATAGAGGATAGATTGGTTTTATGCTCCCAGAATCCATTCCTTTTACTGAGACACTGGAGATTGTTCCAACACATGAAAAGCTTCTTGTATTTCTGTTGTATTTTAGTTACATGTATCAAACATGACTGTTGATTAGTTTTTCAACCTGAATCTTTTCTGATGAGTTAAATTTCTCATTTAATTCTGTGTTGTAAGATATGTGAGGGAACATCTTTGTTTGCATACTGTGGTGACTATTTAAAATAATAAATTAAAAACAAAGGAACAATGAGAGGTCATCAAAATATCATCTGGGGTGGAATCTCCCTTGCTTTGGGAGCCACTACAATGATATACAGTGATTGCACTAACTTACCACATTCTCTATACCACATATGGCATGAGCATGTCAAATATTAGCTTCATCAAAATTTTGTACAGTAAAGAACCTCATCTGGGCAGCATTTCCTGTATCAAACCATGCCAGCCAAAATGAAACATGAGCTACAGCTTGCTGAAGTTTTCACTTTTATAGGTAGAGATTTCCCCATTTCAGCTCTTCTGTCATCACAGAGGTCATTTATGTCTTACTTCTGTCTGTTGTGCAAGACTGGAAAATAATTAACACCTATTCCAACCAAAGAGTTTCCATCATGCTCTGCAAAAGGAGACTCTCGAGGGCTGCCCATAAGCCACTGCTCACAGAAGAGCCTCTGCTGAAGGTAGCAGGGCATTTTCTTCCAATACAAAACTAAAATCACTATAGACCCCATGGACAGAAACAACGCAGATTTTGCTCTGAAGGCCATGCCTGGTAGAGCTGACCTCTGTTGCTAACCTCCAGCCTGGGGACATCACAAAAGTAGGATGTCCTGCCAAGCATGTTGACTACCTCAAATTCCCGCCTGATTGTATCCTGTGCTCATGCCTCAGGAGTCTGACACAATTCCTTCATTGCCTATCTCTGTCCAGTTTTGATCACATCTCTTGTGACCTTTCAAATACAAGGCCCCTGGCCTCTCACTGTGTCAGGTGCACTCAGTTCCTTCCTGGCATTTCTCCCTGTCTTCTCCTTGGCCAGGTCTACCACCACCAGCAGGATGTGGCTGGGGAAGCTTTGCCCAACCATCCACTTTCCTCCAGACACAAGCAGGAGCCTCCCATGGGCTTTCTCAAAAGGGATATGCTGGCTCCTTCTTCATCTGAAGGGCGTCCAAGCCCACTGAGCTCCAGAAGAGGCTGGAAACACCATCTGTTTCCTCCAGCTCTTCATGATGGGGAACAGGATACAGCCCAGGATCCTGTGGGCCGATGAGATATTTTTGTGCTTCAGCTTTCTGGCGATTTGCTGTCATTCAGGGGTTCTGGTTGTGATGAGCTGCTGCATTTTGCTCTCTCTTGTTGCGCTCTATACTGGGTTTTGTGCTATCCAAGTAATCAATGACCTTATTTTTCAGGTGCAGTGACCTCTCATGGCACTTGTGCTGCTCAGCACCACAGAAAATGTAGCTGCTGAAGTCTGCGGTGAGTTTTATTTACAAAGCTTTTTTCAATCTAAAAGTACAAATAATAGCTCTTTCTCAAGTTCTCTGGTGTCCATATGGCCACGAGCCGCTTCTTCCACATGGAACTTGTGAAAACCCCATTACAAAAGAAGTTACTTGTACATACACTGAGTTGCTGGGAAGGGACTGGCCAAAGGACTGCTTTTAGTTCACACTTCAGCTAAAAATAAAGAATGTCTGGAACATTTTCCTCTTCCACTTGCTCTGGATTACTAAACAGATCAGCTGAGGAATTATCTTTTTCTCTACAGCACCCACTCCAGCCCAGATGGACTGCATCTTTAAGCCCAGAGAATGACACCAAAGGCTTAAATAACCCATTATTTTTAATATGAGTGATGTAGGACTTCCAAAGGCATAGTGCCACCTAACTCCATCCCTGTCTCCTGTTCTGGGACACTTCGTCCTGGGAGGGACAGACTCAGAGCCCTTGGGTGTTAAGCAGAGATAATCCACGTTGAATTAGAGGAAGAGACAGTAAACTTCTGAGTGTGAAGTTTACATATCCTTATCAAAAATTCCTTACATAAACCAGATCTATGCCCAGAGCTGTGTCTCAATTCATAGTAAGCCCTTAAGAAAGGCTATGTGCAGCTAATGGAAAACAAATGTCTATTTTGGCAGGGCCTGCAGCCAATGTCAGTTATTCCCCCTCCTCCACCCCCCTTTGCAGAAGAAATAAAGAAATTGTCAAAATGAAACAGGCTGACTGAAATGTTCTGGTTTACTCTTAACCATTTGAGTGCTTCTCTGATATACAACATATGCGAAAGACCTTATCTTAGTGGTTCATGATGAGAAAAAAAACCTGCTGAAGAAACCATGTTCTTTTTCATTAAAACATATAATGTCCTCAGGAAGGAAGTTCAGAGTTGAAAACACTGATATGCCTCATAGCCTGATAGCTTTCAGTAAGAACTGTTTTAATTACTGTAGCTTCTAGACTTTGTTTTGCTGGAGTCTGGCCAAACAAATGAACAAGAGTACCAAGCAATCTTTAAACCATTTTCTAAAGAAAACAAAGCCTAGGGAGAGCAGAATTATTAGCTGTGGCCTAATATCTCAAAGCAAATTAATACAAAGTATGGTTATTGTTCTTTTCTCAGGAAAGAGCAGTACTGTCAACACCAGCGTAGAAAACACCAGAAGCAAATTCATCATCAGGATTATGGTCATTATCTCATATGAACTGTATCAAACCACAAATAGTGTTTTTAACCCAGAACACAATTGAGAGTCTGACTTTACCTCAGTAAAAACATGAATTCAGGTCCCCACCTGCCTGTGGGTAGGTACATCAGCTTGTACCACAGTTGAAAAATTGGTGCTGCCGAAATTCCGAATCAGGCGGGACTCTTGCTGAGTTTTACCTTCCATGGGTGTGGAGGGTCTGATTCCCCAAAGCCTTGTCTCAGCTGGGACAGTTTGGTTTGCAGATCCCAGAAGCTGTGAGCATGTACAGGAGAAGAATCACTTCTTTTTCACATTCCATTTATTTAGGCTTCAGGAAGTTGAAGACAGCTATAGCCTCTTGACATCAAGTCAGATAGCTGACCAAGTACTTGAGCAAGTATCCTCAAGGCAATATAAGGACACAGGAAAAGCTGCTCCCAGATTTGAAGCAAGTGGATGTAGGGGATGGGCATTAACAGGGTGGCACATCACCAAGAGAAGCACCATGAGAGAGAAAGCGATCATCCAGCACACAGGCACAGGCACAAAGTCACTGGTGCTTGACACTGGGACTAAGCTACCACAGCATTTTCTGGGATAGGTGCTAGAAAACATGGCTTGGGACTGTAAGAAAAGAAACAAGTGTCTACTGTTGGACTTCACTTCTGTTTAAACCAGTGTGCTTTGCAGGCTCATTAAAAATAAGGAGATTTCACCAAAGAAATACCTGATTCCATCATCTATTTTTGTTGGCAATGAAACGACATTCAAACAAATGTTGGCTGTTCTGTAGAACAGAACAAAAAATAATAAAAGTGCAAGAACTAATTTTCAAGGAGAGGCTGTAATGGAATGAAGACAAACCAAACAGCAGAAGCATTTAGCAAGAAAGGGTACCCAAAGGAAGTAAAACAAATTTCAAAACAAAGGCTGGGGATGCTTCAAAAGGGAACTAAATCTATATCTAGAAACCTGTAAACCTTCATATTAGAACAAAATTAAGGCAGGGAGGCATGTCACAGATGAGCTTTCCAAACTCAAGGAGCAAAGCAAATCAGTGGCATGACCAGCAGCCTAACTACTGAGGATCAGATTTTCCAAGAAATGGAAGAGGCCAGGAGCTTTTATGCCAGTATGGAAGTTGCTAACATGAGTCTTGTTGGAGTGACTGATTCCTCAGGCAGCTATTCCTCTACCTTCAACACAAGGAGCAATCCTGTGCAAGACAATGCCTCACAGCCAGCAGTGAGCAAAACAGTCTTCCTGAGCTTTTTGTCTGCCCAAACCCTGTCTCTTTGTTGTAATTTTCCCTCTGTAATTCAGCTCAAATGCCTCTGTGCTTGCTTGACCCCCACTGTTTGTCACCACCATGACCACAATATGTGGGCTAATAACCTGAGCTTCAGGTTCAATGCTCAGCACGTCCTTGCTCTGCTCCTGAGCTCATGCTTCTCCTGGTCTCTTTGCTTTTGTCTTCATCACAAAGTCAACCCCAGCCTGCCTGTCTGCTGGGCTTCTCTGTGCATACGCTAGCCCTGTGGGTGAGATGAGCTGCAGCAAGTAGATTTAAGAGGCATAAGATCCACGAAGAAACTAAAGACCCTAGTCAAAAGTCCTCACCAATGAATTGAACACACCAGTGAACTTTGTTAGGACATGGATTTCACAATCTTCTTGTAACCTACAAAGATCCAGGAAGAAGAGATGTGATTGTCTCATCTCAAATAAGGAAAACATCTGCCAGATTAAGGACACTGTTTGCTAAAAGAGGCTTATTTCTCTTAGTTTGTTATCCAGCCCACGTAAATTTCTGGGGAGATGAACAGAAAAGAGATTCCGTCTTGAAAATGTCAACTCTAAAAAACACTTAAGAAAAAGACAAAAAGGAGACAGAATATTCCAGGACAGAGTCTTTAGCTCCCACATTTTAAATTCAGTTTGGCTCAGTATAGCATGGGGTGGATATTAAACAAATGCCTTCACTGTAATTTGAAAATATTTTTTGTTTAGGAATTGTCCCTATCTCAGATATTATCAATTGTATGGGATCAGTGCAGCAAAGACTGATACAGAGAGAAGAGGCTCATTAAACAACCACCTCATCATTTAGTAATTGCAATGGGGAAAGTTGTCTTACAGGCCATTAAAAATTGTTCTAAGATCTCTGGGACATCATTTATTTGGCCAAGAACAAAGACATCAGAGACCACCTAGGGTTTGACAAAGAGAAGTAAACAAAGTCATTGAAAAAATCGTAGCCTGTACCACACAAGGGTGTTACCCTGGGTACTGTAGTTCATGCAGTTGTTTTTCCATTATGGGATTTAAAAGCAAGTAACATAGATAGGGGAAAGCCTATAGCACAGGGACCGAGTCAACAGAAAAGGCTGTGGTCACAGCAGGTAGTAGGACACAGAGTTCACTTTGGAATATCTACCAGTTACTACATGACAGGCCTCGCTAACCATCTTTTATTGCATTTAAATTATTACTTGATGATATCTTTGAAAAAAATAAAATAAAATTCAGGGAATTGTAATCAGAAAGGAGGGAATTTCCAGCATGAAAAGCAAAATGAGACTGTGCACAACTGGCCAAATTTCCAGCCGTATGGTTGTGCAGAGTTTCGTAGTGTTATGCCATGACAGAAAGTTCATCTGGGGATTTTACAGGATCCTGGATAAGCTGCACACACTTAGTGAAAATAGGAGAACATTTCTCTGGTCACCAGAATGCACCAAAACATTTCTGGAATTTGAAAAATCTGTTATGACTGCTTCTGTCTTGACTTTGTTGTGCCTCAAAGCTTCTAATATTGGACCCAGATGCTACCACATATGGCTTAAGGGCAGCATTAAGATACAAGAACAACAACAACAAAAAAAACCTTGAGAGAATGGTGGACTGGTACAGTAACCTAAGACCCTGCAGTTAAATAATTATGCTACCCATGAGAAGCATTTGAGTACTGAATGCCCTTGGAACCTCTTTCCTGGGATAGTCATGTTCAGGACAGAGCCTCTTTCCCAGCCAGGTCTCTCAAGCCTTCAGGAGTACAACGGGACAATTAGCAACCTGTCTGGGAAAGCTGGAGCACTATGGTTTTAAGCCACACAAAGGTTTTGGCATGAGCAACAGCAGCCAGACAGCCTAGGTAAGAACTGAAGATGCTTTTGGAGGAGGAAAAGACTCAGTGGGTTTCTCAAAGGAGCATGTGATCTTGAGAAGAAATGCTTCTTCCTTCCCTTGGCAATATTTGTAGAACAAGACGTTGCTCCTGACTACTCTGATGTTTTCTGGAAGGCAAAGGCTAAGTCAGAAAATAGCCTCAAACACACAAACTGGAAAGCAGAGACTTTGACAGCAGCAGAAGTCCTCATACAGACCTTGTACCTGTACCAGGATCTTCCACGCATTCCCCCTTGGTCTGTGCATATGCTTTCCATTTTAACAGGCTTCTAAAATTCTAGTGCTTCAGAAAACTCAGCTTATTTCTGCTCTAATCATTTCACCCAGGACCTCACTGTATGCCCCTAATCCAAAGGGAAGTCATTGAAATTCAGATTTGAGTTGTTAGTTCCTGCAGTAGCATTTCTTGGTGGTTTAGCTCTTCCTCTAGCACCTCTGTGCTGCTGCCTTGCAGCGTATTCACAAAGTGGTAACACCAGGACCTCATCTGGCTCATCAAGGACCAAGATCTGATCGTTTGAACGGTTTGATTTCCTGGGACCCACTGCAGCTCCCTAGGACACAACAGGGCCCTGCACTCCCCCGTCACTATTTTCCTGGGCTGAGGCCTCCTGACACTCCTGGCAAGCTGCAGCTGCAAGGCCATGAGCTGAGACAGCACCTCAGCAGCACCTCTGGCAGCATCAAGCCATCTGCTGTGTTGACAAGAGCAGAGTTTTCATTGCTGAAATGGCTTTCACTGCCCTCGGGCTGGTGCTTTGCCTTCAAGGTCCGAGTGTAAGCAAGCAGAGGAGGGACATGGCTCCACAGAGAAGACAAATGCTGGAATAGGTTTTCAAGTGTTCTGACTCAGCGAGTTTTAGCAACTCTGCCCTTGTCAAAGATACGACGTGGGAACTATTTTACAAATAAACAGATGAACTTATGAATAAAAAATAGCGTACTTCTTCATTCTTATAATCTGGGAGGTTTTGTGGAAAAGATAACATCTTTTATTCATGTTGCTGAAAACAAGAAGTCTTTGTTCTTTCACCCCCCTAACCAAAGATGGGACAAAACATATCACAAGATCTCTCTGCATGGTCTTGTGTCTCCTGCTTCTTCCTTTCCCTCTCTGTCTGTGGCCACGAGGAATCCTCCTAACCCACCCCTCTGCATGAAGATGAAGAGATCATTCTTAACAGCGCACTTAGAGCAGCTCTCTAAGAATTTTTCCAGCAAACCATTCACCACAGCCCTCTGAAAAAGGTATGAAATAATCTCTCCATGTTAGTCTTACATTATTTATGCTTCATTCCAGCTATCTCCTTGTTTCCTGTGGACAACATGTTGATTTATTCATGCTGTCAGGCAACCTCCCCTGACCATGTTTCCAGTACAAAACTGAAAGGGAGATTTAGCCGCCTACTCCCCAGATGTGCAGTGGCTCCAGCTCTATGGCATCTGTGTAAACATCAGCAATAAACTTCTGACTCTGAGATTAAAAATGGGGAAGTTTTTCTTTTTACCCCATACTCAGACGTCTTGCATCAAAATGTTTTAAAGGCATCTTTGGCATTTTTTGTTATGAATGCATTTTGCACGCTATTCATCAAGGAAGTATGTCCCCTGGAATCTAGCCACCATCAGAGACAAGGAACGATACAGACACCTTCAGCAGAGGTCAAGGCTGTGATGTTCCCACCAGGAATACGCCAAGGAAGAGCACAGCTCTGAGCTGCTCAGGTACTTGGCAGGGCTGGAGATGGCTGGCTCTGCTGCTGGTATCTCTTAAATGAGGATGCTGTAAGAGGGGTGTCTTAGGGTGTTTAAATATTCTTAAATTGTCATTTAAGTAATGACAAATACGTAATGTAAGAAAAACAAAGAAAATTAAAAAAAAAAAAAAGCAAAAATAAAGAAAATTGGAAAAAAAAAAAAGTGAAACAGAATAGAAGGAAGAAAAAAAAAAAAAAGGAAAGAAAAAAAATCACCAACTTAGTGCCAAGTGATTAGTTCCCTGAAATCAGTGATCTGTTTTAGTACTTTATAGGAGTCAAAGCAATGCTTCTGTTTAAGCATATGCTCTAGAAGTGGCCTGGAGGAAGGGCACCAGTGGAGCGTAGCTGCCTTCGGTGAGCAGCACATCATCTGGAAAGCTCTTTTCCACATGAGGCAGGTTCCATTCATTACCCTAATGACATTTTTTGCTCTTCTCATTCAGCCTGTACAAAACACGCCTTTGTACTAGGGCCCATAATTTGCTGAGGGGTAAAAGAAGGGGTACAAGAACAAAAGCAATTATGGCTTGTGTGGGGCAGCCACCAGGGCTAGATGGAGGTTCGCACTGACTCCATCATTTTCCTAATTTGATCTTAATGCAATAGGTTCAGTAGCTAGAAACTGAGATTGCCACTCTCTACACCATACAGTTCTCAAAACAGTTTTCAAAAGCTAAAAAGCTTTTGAAAACGTTGGCAAAATTTAAGGGTCTGAGCTTAAATTCTTCATGTTGAGTATTTTCTTTAACTAAGAGTAGTTTAATTGCCCTCTCTGCACTCCGAATAGATGTGGAAGAAATATTTGTTTCCCTATAATGAATAATGATTTGATGGCTTTGCTGAGGGGCTGCAGAGCCCAGCAGCTTCAGACCCAGAATTTGACCTTCAGGGACTCTGCCAGGCAGAGCTCTCCATTGCCTCCCATACCATGCACTTTTGGCTGGGTTTTCAAGCTGCCAGAAAAGAGGGCTCTGCCTGGGGGACACTTTGGTTCTCCTGATGCTTCAGTGCTTGATTTTTCAAACACAGCAATATTTTAATATAACTCCTAGAGCAGGTTTTCATTAAAACCCACCAAAATCACCCTTTTTCGATGATGAGTTTAATCCTTGAATTATTAATACCCACCAATGAAAGACGGGAGATTGATATTACTGCCCTCATTGGTACTGTTGCTGGAAGAAAGCACTACACTAACAGACAACAGACAGACCAAGGGCTGTAGACTTAGCTTGTGTGGTTGTTTTTTTGGTTCAGTAACAGCTGATTTCAATCACTTTTAAACAAACTTCTGAAGTATTTTGTACACCCGGTTAATGTCTCTATAAATATCTTCTGTTTAACTATGGACAAATTATCTCCCGTCATGAAAAGCCAACAAGGTTTTTTTGGGATGGGAGTTGTTTCCTTCATCTGTCTATGACAAATAATTATCAATAAGAGATGAAATATTGCTTTGGAGCCCACGCCCAGCTGAATCTCACCACGTGTACCACGTAGATATACAGTACGAAATTGCACAGACCTATACAGCTTGGCAATCCTGGAAAAGACCTTCAGCTTTACAATTAAACAATCTGGCTTGCTTTTTGAGCTAAACCTCATAACCCAAGAGTGTCACAAACCTCAAGATAAAAAGAGGGGAGTTTTTCAACCCCGCTTCACTACAGAGGGGAGTGCATGTTCTCCTTGGGCCAGAGCACACCCTTCACCAGCAGACTGTCCTCCAGAAAGAGCTGCTCACCATCTGCATCCCATCAAGGCCCAGGATGTGCTTCTCTCAAAGCAGGTGGCTGGCAAGCCAAGGAGGGCACGCAGATAGATCTCACCTGGCCAATGCTTGTTGAAGCATTGAGCCCCACCTGGTGGGAAACTGCCCCTTGCACAGCCTGCTTGTACCTTGCCTGCTGCTTGTACCATCCCAGCAGGAAGATTCCCACTGGGTAAGAGAAGGTGATGTAATGCAGGCAACATCCTCCTGTGACCCCTTTATGTTTAGTCTTGTCACCATCTCCCCCGCCAGTGGTGCAAGACCAAGCAATGTAGGTTGGACTTTCCAACTCAGGCAAGCATTTCCTGACATGTTTTACCGTACAAAAGGACCTTTTAAATCGTTGCCATAAAAGCTGATTTGGCTGTGGGCTTTGTTGCATGTTTTATTTGAATGAAGCCGTATCTTCTTCACAATATAATAACTAACAAAAACCTCCCTATAAATCCTGATGGGAATTACTGTAAGAATGATGGTGTGTTGCACATACCAGCCAAATGTGGTTGCACAACCAGAGCCCTGAATAAATGACCCTAGTCACAGCTCTCATTTCCAATGGGAAGTGTGGCTATAGCAAAAAACATGGCTCCTGACGAAGGGTTTCGTCATTTAAAAAAAAAAAAAAAAAAAAAAAAAGAACACTACTAGGGCTAAAATCTGAGTTGAAATAAAAGAATTTATTCTTTCTTAAATTCAAAATACACAGTGTTTTGAAAGTGCCATATCCAAATATCAAGGAATTGGTGAAATCTCAATTTATGTTACAGTTAAACCCAGCTTTAGAACATCTGCCTGTTGCCATACCATCATGAGCAGATGCTGCCTTCAAAGAATAAAAGTAAGTAGGGGGAGGAGATTTCTCTTTCTCTCCCTCCCGTGTGTGTACATAACACATATACAGCAATCAAGACCAATTGCGCTTGAAAGAAAATATGGAGCTATGCCACAGTACCCTGGCATAATAAACACATATATGTATATAGATATCCATTACATAAGGGTGCTACAGCATAGATTCATAACTTTATCACACTACAGTTCCCCTTGATTATACTGACAGTCCTAATATGTTTCAGACAATTTGGCCTTCACTATATCCTGCAGCTGAAAAAGCTTGGCAAGAAATAACTCAGCAGAAAACTTCAATTTTCCCCTACATATACTTCACTTGAGAGAGAGAGAGAATTTTGGCATACTATCCAGGTTTAAATAATAAATTTTAAAAGTGTAGTAGAAATGAAACCAGCATCTTGCTGTTACCTGCTGGCAATCAGAAGCAAAAATATAGTCTGTGTATGTATTGCTTTCTGTTACCCTCTTTTAAAGAGGTGTAGGTAAGACAATCCTCCTAGTGAGGCAGCAAACAAAAAACCATACCTGGGTCCCCTTCTTTTAAAGCAAGAAATTGTTGTGTATTGGAAAGTTGTTGTGCACCATCAGTAACTGGAATGTTGCTATTATCACAGTTATTTGAGGGATGCAGTGACTGCCAAGCAAAAAGGAACACATCTGGGATATGTCTAGGTAGAACAGAGTCCAAAAAAACGTGTGCCTTCATGGGCTATGTCCCAAAGAAGACCTACTTATTGTTACCGATCAATAACCACCCCTTTATGAATGGTGCAGTTAGAAATTCAGCTATTAGGTCTTCATAGGGCTGTGGTCTGCAGTTGCAAAGAGCTCCCAAGCAGTATTTATATCATTGGAAGTACTCAAAAGCACTGATAATGACTGCCAGCACCATCAGCAAGAAAAGCAAGTTTGGATCTTGATGTCCTGGTTCAGGTTTGGCGTGCTGGGAGAGGAATGCTATTTACACAATAAGGAAAAAGCTTACCCCAAATCACAATTTTTCTTTCAAATGAGACAAATAAATGACGGTAATTGCTAAAAAGGGGGAAACACACTTGATTCGTGTGGCTGCACTCTCTTCTTGCAGGATCAGGGTTTCCCATGGGAATTAACTAGGCCAGGGACTGGCTAAATCCGGACAATGAGACCGCTGGTTTTATCAGCTGGATCTTGTGAGTTACAACACCTTCCTCCTTTACTAACCTGCCTAACTGAACTGAACCTGCCCCCTCCAAGTGACACAAAACTGCTTTTTCTTTCAGTGTGATTGGTTTAGTAAGTACCTCCAGATATGCCATAATTTGTCACCAATTCATTTTCCAAAAGAGCCACTACCTCATCGAATGTTCATCATTAATACAAGTACACAGGTAAAATCATTTGTTTTCCATTGGGAAAGGTATTTGAAGATTCCCTTGCTGAGTTTCTGTATGAAAATACCTAGTCTGACCTTTTTTTCTCATAAAAAAGGAAGAGCAAAAATCAGTGGGGTCCTCTATGTAGCCAGGTGCACATGCAAGTGGAATATCCTCCTGGGCACCCATTTCTATGGATGTCCTACCCAGCCAACTTTCTGAAAATGAAACCACTGATATACTGAGTGCCACTCTGTAAAGCATTCCCAGGAAATGGCTTTTCTCTTATTAAACAAGGATTTTTATGGTCCGTGAGCCTGCAGGATACAAAGCTGGGTGTACAGCTGTAAAAAATGTCTGCCTCCTGCTCTCCACACTGCCCTGGCAGCTTCAGTGGCAGAAAGGCACCAGACGTCAGGCTGCCAATCAGTCCCCACTGAGAACCTTCAAATGTGGACCAAACACATGCATAACCGGGCACTAAAATTTTAATAATCATTTATTAGAGAAGACTTTGCATTTAATGCCAGTTCAGTGCAACAACACCATTAAAATGCTTTGAAGCTTATGCAATGGAATAATGGGAATGCCTTTGTCTGACTCTGTCCAGGGTGAAAACAGCCTTGCTAAAAAGCTGACCAGAGGGTTCCACTTATTTCATCTTCTACACGGAAAGGTAAAAAATCCTAGTGAAGTCTGATGTTTTTCAGTCAGGTATTGAAATCATTTTGTCTGTTTGTAACAGTGACAAAAGGAAACTGAAATTCCTGTTTCTGAGAATCTCTGTGACACCAATAAAACCAGACAGACTGAAAGATTAAAATGAAAGCCTAAAAAACGATGCAGTATAAATGGGCCATCCAAAAAGACTTTAAAGGTGGTTTCAGAAAATGTCAACACTTCCACATTTTTAAAAATGATGAAAAGCCTAAGTATCTAAAAGCATTTGATTTACACCGCACGGGTGTTCTTATGCCAAAAGTGGATATTAGTCATAAAAATGAGAATAAAAGACACTTCTGTATTCTTAAAGCAAGATAATGCTTTATCTATAGTCATCCACACTTCTAAAAGCAAGATATTATACTGTAATGCATTGTGCTAAGAGATGCCAAACCTGGAAAACACATCAAATGGCTACAACTAAAAAAAAAAAAAAAACTATGTCAAAACTATTTCACTGATAATGCTTTGCAGAGAGCAGTGAAAATAATGACTTCAAATAAAATGCCGGTTTCAAATGCTGGTTCCATGCAGTTGATGACATTTGTCTGTGTGCTAGCTTTGTACAAAGTGAAAAGCAACAACAACAGAAGAATAAAAGCAAAAAGCCAAATCCCCTAAAATTTTCAATTAAACAGACCCCAAGTCAAAACTTCAGAGCTGAACACTCCCAAAAAGTGTCCAGAAAAAACATAAATCCCAACCTAATCTATGTAGATGAAGTTGATATTCACCTCCCACTCAGGGCCAGCCAGTATAAAGAACAAACAGACCAATATCAGTTTGTTATCAGTTTTACATCCACCCAAAGCACCCTATGGTGATGAAATGTGGCCATGCAGAAGTTGGTGCAACTTCACCTCTTGGTCCTGCTACAGCTCTGCACAGGACACGTTCTCCTGCATCCTGTGTCAGCTGGACCTCAAATACCACCAAATCCCAACAGCACAACTGGATGGGTTCTGCACAGCGGCAGTGAACAGGCACATGTTTATTTGACAAGGAAATAAAAAATAATTAAAAAAAATTGGTTTGCTGATTTTGAAAGGGTCAGACAAAACAACTTTTCTCTAGGATCCGACATTTCCTTCCAAATCACAGGGACACAGAAAAGAGGAGGTTTCAAAGCCCCAGGTCAACAGCCAACCTTTGGACAAGCAGTGTTTGGAGGAACCTCAGCCCAGGTGGACACAGCACTGCACCGTTCCTGGGAAAGATGTTGCTGAAATCTCCCCTCTAGAGAAATTGTCACAGGTAATTGCAAATAATGCGTGCTTTTTTAGGCAAAAGCAATGATCATCAACCCTAAAATCACTAAGGCAATACAAGAAGTGTTAAACTGTGACTTCAGCGTGGAATAGCTGACCACTCAGCAGTTTAACCGAGAAGCTGGACGCACTGACGTCTCAACTAGACAGAAAAACACCTGCTCCAGAGCCGCTTGAGGCCTCTCTAACTTCAAACAAACTTAATTCCTTTCTTAGAAGGTGAAGGATGCAACACAACATCTCTGATGTGCACAGGATTTTACCATTCCTCCCGGTCGGCCCAGCCCTGCAGATTGCCTTGCTGGTCCTCCTTGTTTTAGGCCAAATGCCTTCTCCCTCACAGCACCTCACCATCTGGTCCAGCCCAAAGGTACGTCCCTGCTTTATCAGTTCAGCACCTCTTTTCACATTTCACATGAAAATGCACATGCGAGATAAGGAGAAATCTCTTCCAGATGTCAGGAACTGAAAATTATCAAATCCTTGAACAGACAGAGGTGATACTATGTGACGGGAACACTCTGGGATAATTAGAAAGAGAAAAAAAGTCTTCTTTTAGAGGTCAAGGTTTAAATCTCCTTGAAGACACTTTAAGTATTTAATGTCTCCCCACTACTCCCAGCACTATCTCATCCAGAATTTGTCTAAATAAAGGCCTGGGAACATTTCAGAAACATGTTCTATGTACTGGAGAATGACAAACTGCAAAGACAAGACAAATCAGCCATAAATCCGGACTGGTTCTGGGGTCTGTCCTGTCCAGTCTGTTCTGTCCCAGGCTGTGCAGCTTCTCCTAAGGGACCTGGGAGCTCCTCCACCTCGAGAGACATCAGCTCAACCTTCCCACTGGTGGGCTGAGGAGTCGAGAGGTGTCCTCCGAATTGCAGCTACAAGCTCCATCCTGCACACGTGGGGCATTTTCCAGACACAAGGCACATTCACTTGGCTCCTCGCCACCACAACTTTCCATTTACAATGGGAACAAAACAAACGCAGCCCTTGTTCCAAAACCCTCGTGCGGTACATGCGCACAATTGAATGATTGCTGCCATGGTGGTGGTTTATGACTTACTCCATTTAGCCTGGTTCTTTGTAGCTGGGTGAATACATATTCGTCTGCTTCATATGAGAGTAAGTCTGGTTCTGATTAGGCTCACAGAGAGCTGTCAGAAAGTCAGACTCTAGCAAATAAGCCCCTGTAGGTTCACTTGGAAAAGCCCATAAAATGTCTGCTGTTCATTTAAATTAGGTTCAGAAAGAAACACGAACCTGAAAGCTGCCAGTGTTTATATATTTGATTAAGGGTGTTTTTTCTTTGGGGGCAGAGGAGGCTGGGAGAGGAATTATTTGGGGAATGAGCCTCGTCAGAGCAGCCGTAGGCCCGGGTCCTCGTTCCTATACACAAAGCAAGGGACAAGCAGGCGAGGGCAGGCACCCTGAGCTGCAGTGTAGCCAGGGAAAAATCCCACCTCTGAACCAAAGCCCAGAGGTGGAGGAGCAGCACAGCTACTCGGCAGTCAATTTGAAACCATGAGAGATGTGGCAGTGGCAAAAACAACTTCTCAACATAGATTTCACATCCGTGGCTTAATTGCAGTTTCTCAATGCACCTCCTCTGAGCACATTTGCCTGGGCTGCAGCCTGGATGGCAAAAGAAAAAAAGGCTGAAAACAGGAGGCAGCACTCCTGAGCTCACCGTGTCTGACAAGGTCTGAACACCACGTGTTGACTACACAATTGCAACTTTAATGTAGGCTCACCAAAAAAATGCAACAGCCTGGGAGTGACAACAGCCCCAAAAGGAGCTGTTCCTTGTGTGTGAGTGCACACAACACGGTCTGCAGGCAATGCCCTGCATCCATCCTACCACTTCTTTGCTGCTCTGCCTCCTCCAGGGAGCTCGTTCTCCCATGTTGGGATCTCATTTCACAGTTTTAGGGTTCTCTGGGCATTGAAACATGCTGCTTTAGTTATTGTTGCTGGCAGGCAGGCGGCAAAGGGCAAGCAACAGGCACTGCCCTTGTTCCAGTCAGACTTTCCTCTGTGCCATGGCAGGGTCAGGCTGCGTTCGGCTGCGCACACGTGTGCTAATTGTAGGAAGCAGTTAACAGGCACAAGGAATTATCTGTATCTTACCCAGTGCCGGCTTTCTATTAATTGTTCCCAAAGACTGAGGCTTTTCAGACTTTCATTTTAATTAGAAGGAGCAGTTGCCAAAAGCAATTTCTCTCAGGCATCTTTCAGTGTGCGTTGAAGTCTTCATTTATCTGATATTATTACAAGGCTGGGTTTAAAAAAAAATAAAACAACAAACATTAGAAGAGCCCATATTTTCAGGCTCTGAGAAGTCTCTCGGACAGCAGCTGGGGGGAAAGCTTGTCTCCTGTCCTTGGCTCAGCCACATCTCCCGAGCAGCTTTGCTCACTGAAGGCACTGTGATGTGCGCCAGGGCGAGCAGCGGAGGCTGCCTTTAAGCCTGTTCAAAAGCACAGGTAAAGAGGATGTGTATCTGCAGGACTGCTTAAAGGCACACTTGTGTTTCTTGGGTGATTTAGGGAAGGAAGCTTTCTGCAGAGAGGCAATCTGACTTTTGAGCATATTCCTTCTACTCCTCCCTCCCTGCCTGATTTTAGTCTTCTAACGGTTGCATAGTTTGTACTGATGGACCAAACCATCCCCAGCCTGGGGAAGGTGCCATCCGACCAAGGGAACGCAGTCTTCTAAGCTCTGGGTGGCCTGGGACTTGCAAGGAAGCAGCACGAACCCAGGAACATTGCAGACACCACTTTCACAGAGGTATTTTGTCTGTGACAGGTAACATACACGTGTTGCAGAGATGGCCACAATGTCCCCTGGAGAATTTCAAAGATGGATAGATGTGAATGAGAAAAATAAAAACGTTTCTCAAGAAATCAGAGCTGTGTCATTAGTCACTGAAGAGGTAAGGAGTTAGATTTCTTACAAAATATTTTATTTGAATTTTAGCCCTTGTTGCAAAGCAATCCAGCCCACAAATTACATACTTTGCACGTGGAATTTCTCGTATTTCATTCTGTGAAAAGACAGACACATTCTGTGAAAGACAGATAATTCTCTCCATTAAGCGATGCTCTGTATTTCAACATGTTTGTAGTGACATTTTTAGCATTTATTTCTCCTCTTGGTAAAGTGGATGTAAATAGTGATAAATAAGACTCTTCCCCTCGTAACATCAAGCACCAGGCAGTTTCTTTTTTTGCTGCCAAGACTGTGAGGTTCGTTGTTAAACTCTGCTCCACCCCATGGTCATTTTCAGCAACAGCAGCACACACCACGATGCGTTATAGCATCCACAGACACCGCTGTCATGTTATGTGTGCAAATGGATGGCCTAAACTCTGATTTTCTAAAATAACCGTGGGAGGCATTTAGAGATGGAAGATCAAGAGTCCACAAAAAAATAGTATGGTGATGGATTGACGTTGTAGGAGGAAAAAATGACTCATCAGTTTGAAACAATTGAAAATATAAAGCTTATTATATTAATAATAATACTGAGGTCACATACTGAGGTATCAATGTGTGGTGGAAAAGATTAATATTGTACGTGATCGATATGATCCTATATGGCATTTCCTGAAGGGACACTGCAGTAGTACAATGAAACCGATAAACGCCATGATCCAAAGCTCTTGCTGGACCTTATCCTGAATGCTGAGCACCACTCCCAGCCATCTGGGCTCAAGGAAGATGGATTAAAAGAGAAATGCACTCAGGGCCATTCAAGCAGGGTAATCAAGGAAATGAAGAGCTCTACCTCCAGAGGAGATGGAAAGGATTGGCTTTTTAGGACTAAAGAAACAAAAACTAGAGGAGAGATGATTGGTCTCCAGGAACACATCAGTAGGGCAAATGCCAAAGGAGGGAACAAGCACTCCTGCAGATAGAGAGCGATACTGGCAGCAGAACAAAGAGCTACGGCCTGGAAGTGAACAAATTTGGGCTGGGAATCAGAAGAAAGCTTCCAACTTTTTTTCCAACACTGCAACGAGATAGCACATGGTGCAAAAGAAACTTATTTTTAAAGCAGCAATTAATAAGATTAAGGACACGATTAGCCAAAGCAGTTACAGTGATGGTCAGGTTCAGTGTTGCTCCTGCCAGCACCGTGCTGATGGCTCAGGAGGTGCAACTGAGCCTGTGTTCAATCAGAAAATCAACAGAAGGCACAGCTGAAGGCAGAGAGAGTGCTTCTGATTTAAAGACTTCACAAAATTACTAGGCAAACACCTCTTTCAATCGTGGAGAAAAATAGAGCCTTTCCAGCCAACCATTGCAACTGAACAATCTCTCAAAACAGAGCTGCTTTGTCACCTGACGTTTTTCTTGAACTAGATAAGAACTAAAAACAATTAAAAATGGACAAATGCTGAAAGTAGTTCAATCACATTTTCAATGTGATTTTCAGTTCAGGGACAGGGGAGCATGTTAAGTAAAAAGTATTTGAAAAGATCAGCCTATTACCAGTAAATACCATATCCTTTGGAAAGGCCTTTTTTTTTTTTTTTTTAAATGACCCAAAACTTTCTAAGCAAACACCAGCTTCTCTGAATAATGGATTGATAGCGATGCTTATTGGTCACATGTCAGGTTTCTCCCATTCTTATCAGGCAGCAACCCTCACCAGATCACTCAGCGAGCTACCTCTCTGTCTGACATCTGTAGATCAGCCGCTCAGATCTGTAACATTTATACACGTATCTGCAAACCTCTTTCGGCTGCCTGCTTTTAAAACCACAACTGAAGTTAAAAAGTGCTTTTTTCGGTGTATAAGGCAACAGTGCCACCTCGTGGGAAGCGCTCTGCTTCCTGAGCAGCGCCAGGGGAGAGGTCAACAAAGCTGGGATGCTGTGCCAGCCCAGCTGCAGTGGTACCTGGAAAAAAAAAACACCACAGGCTCACACAGAGCAGATGTCACCCTGAGGTCTAGCACCCGATGCCCATTTGCAGTAACACCCACTGAGATGCAGTTTATTTTAAGCTACATGCAGAGCTGCCCAGGAGCATAAAACACAAAGACAGCGTAGGCTTGGTATTTTATTAATCCTCTAACAAACTAACCAATTCACAATCCAGTTTTGAGCTACTGGTTTAATACATGACATTTATTCAGGCTAATTGAAATGGAAACATTATTCACATTGCAGTTAGTAACCCCAGAAGATGACTGGGTGAGAACAACATATGGTACTGACTGGTTATAGATTAATCAACTGAAAACGGTGAAATTCAGAATTTCATATGCATTTCATTGATTTCATGGCTAAAGAACCTGAAGACAGTACTTCATTTAAACCACAAGCTCTTTAGGTCAAGCAATACACCATATGCTGATTGGAAATGAAAACACTAATTGTATTTATACATAACAGACTGGCACAGCTCATCTGTGCCTGGTTTTGGTTAGGTAGGTTCCTGTCCAAATTACAGCTGCATGTAGAAATGATCAAGTTTACCTTTTATTAACTGAGTCAGCCATAAGAGATACAAACTGCATGAAAGGTCATAGGGCAAAATGTTTTCTGTGAATACAGGATGACGCTTCCAAATAATAAACATTTGTCTTTGTCAGGCTGGTGTGTGTGCATGTATCACACAGGCAGGTTTTCACTGAAGGTCCTGAAAACAGTTTACAAAGGTGTTATATCCGCTTTATGTGACAGACTATATTCCTCTACTCAAAAAGGCTGAACGCCAGTGACCACAAAGAGAAGACAATAGCTTAAAATGATCCCTCTGTATAAACTGTTTCTGTTAAAACAATTCATTTGAATGCAGACCAAAGCATATTAAGAAAAAACAGATTCACAGGAAGCAATACTAGCAGTGCTAAATGGTATCTTTACGCTGACACTTTGTTTTAAAACAGTTAACATTTCCTTGAGAACTATGTTTCTGCAAGGCAGAAAGGCTGTATTCTCAAAGCCAGAAGAAAATGTGAATATACTACCTACTTCATTTGCGTCATGCTTTGCTCTCCTAGAAGTTATATTACAGGGTGAGCTCTAAGTCTGTGCTCTGCCTCGAGTGAAAGGTATAGCTTCTATGTAGCCAACACACCTGTAGATCAGTGAGAGCCTGCCAGCTTTGCTTACACGTGCTGTTTTAAACTATCAAAAAACTGCTTCCAATTTTTCAACCATAAAATGAAATGTACATTTTAGTAAAATTGATTAGTACGCTGTATGACTGAAAGAAATACGGTACAGTCCTGAAACTTAAAACAATCTGAACGCATGCTCATATAGCTGCAAGCCATAACAAAATGATTTTCACTTCTTTAATACAATGCTAGACTACTTAGTGCTACAATAAGAAAATCATTGTGCAGTTAGTGCCAGTCAAAACTGGCTGGTGAAGGTTACATAAAGCTGAAGGACAGCATTTATTTCTGATGGAACTGTTACTGGATGACAAACTTCTGCATTGCATACATGCAGTATAAAAATGAAGTTAACAGGCTCAAGTCTTGGATGATGTACAGGCACATGTTTCTCTAGGGAGCATTTGGATAATTGTTGCCTTCACATTTACTTTCTTGGAGCTGTAGTGTATGTTTGCTTTAACTTACCACTCATGTCTGGAGCCTCCCACAAGGCTGAACCAGCAGCACAACTCACAGCCACCTAGATTAAGAGGGAGGGCTCCATCAGCTCCCAACTTTGTTTCTCCTATGTTAGCAGAATCCATCTAAGATAAGATAATTTCTGAGTTTGAACCTTCATCGTGCAGTAGCAAATTTAGCTGAGCCATTTGTCCTCAGTATCTGCCAGCTAGGCATGAGTTTGCACTTCATGTCATTCAGCTGCAAATACTGAAGAAGGAAGGCTGAAGATATTTTGATGACATTGTATTTTCCCAGAAGTGTGTAATAAAATACCCACATCTTTAGACTACCTGGGAGTCAGGCTTTGAATTAAGCCAGCCATCATCAGCCTTCACAAAGCTGACGTGTCGTAGGAATTCTCCAGCAACCTCAAAATCCCTTACAAACATGCATGGTGTCCTACAAGAAAATCTTGGCCCACGGATGGTGCTTTTTTACACCTTGTACAGTCTCACTTTCACCAGTCCATCTCCAAAAAGTTCAAATAAGCTCAAAATCTAACCTTATTTCTCCTGATTATCACTTTGATCATAGGTCATACTATTCTAAAACTATCTTACTGATTTTTTATCGGTCACCTGTTGGCATCCATCCTTATAGTACCATTTCTACTTTGCTGCTTTTACAACTGTGGCATTACCCATTCATTTAGAGAAAATAATTTAAAAATAATAATGATCTTACAATTTTAAAAATTCTTATTAAAATATCAAGTCATTAATTTCATATTCATTCTCCATTCATTCATAGGGTCTTGCAAGCAATTACAAGAGTCCTTTGTCAAAAGAAAAGTCCTTTGCAACAGTCTCTTACAAGCTGTTTTGCATTTGATGGTTAATTACATATAATCTTTATTGGTATGCATTCTCTGCAGTTCTCATGTGGACAGAAAGAAGCACAGGAGCTCTTATTGTCTAACATGACACCAGCAGCAATCCCCTGTCTGAGCAATGGATTTAATTGTCTATAAATCAGCTGCACAGGCAATAAGTACAAAACTATATTCCTATGAAAAGATAACTTGCTGCGAAGTACAGCAGAGTAGAGTAAGAATTGTTTAACTAATTAAGTGCTACCATGCTGCAAACTTCCCACTTAGCTGAGAATTGTTTGCTCTGCTCTGAAACATGCAAAAAATTCCTAAAGCTTCGTCGCTACAAAAACAAATCGTTAGTTATTTCACCAGTTTTCTATTTTTACCAAGCACTAGGAATCTCTATTTTATAGCATTTTTAACACCTGTTCCTAGTGTCATCATAGGTGTGTGCAAGTCTGGAACTACCCTGCCTCTCATGCTTGTCAAGAAAAAACATACTTCCTTGGTGTGGTCTTAAGTTTTCTGAGTTGGTATGGAAACTCATTTCAACTCAAGAACAACACAGACATGCCTTGGTAATTACATGCAGAAGACAAAAAATATACTTTCCAGTTTAAAAAGACCTACATCTCTTCAGCCTTTCCTAATTAAAAGATTTTATGGATTTCTCCATTTTGTTGCTCAAAACCATACTTGGGATATCTTATTATCTCCTGTTGCCACACAAGTTGCAGGTGCTCAGTTTTTCCACAACTGATGTTTTGAGTCATGAGATCAGTGCAGAAATATGCAGGTTTACTGCAAGCCCAGATCCATGGCTAAGACTAACAAGTTGGCTCTTAGAATATGAAACATCTCGCTTGGCATTTTCTCTTGTGACTTTCTCAGATAACAAGACAGTACATATATACATACACCATTCATTTTTCATTTATTCAGAGAATCTTCTTCATTTACTCAGAGAAGCTTTCATTTATTCAGAGAAGCTCTGTGAACGACCTTTTGTGCTCGGGACTGCATTTTGCTTTTACTGGTTCCTAACAGGCCTAATTCCAATGAAAACACATCTGTCGAACAAGAGGCACAGCTGATCCATGGTACATGGGGGCCAGTGCTAGTCTGCCTGAAGTTTGTCCCTGTGCCAAAGAGCCTCGTGCCAAAGTCTTAAACCACACAAGAAGTAGAGAGAAAGAGCATGGACATGTAAATCTGTACAAGGGATCATTTCAGGGATCACACAATTTGTTCCTGTAACATAATTTTAAGGACTAAACAATTTTAGAACTAATAAGAATATTTTTGTTCATGCTATTATAGGAATACCAATGAACTGTCATGTTCCACTGCATAGGCTACTGCAACAGGAGGCAGAAAGGATTTCTTCTTGATTCTAATATATCAAAAATTGCAGATGAATTCCAGGTAAGTTCCACATTCCTTTGAAACATCAAGTATTGACTGGAATGAGACGGTGGATTTGATGAATTGTGTATCAGATCCATTGTGACAAATCTTATGTTTCTATGTAAAAACACAAGACAACCCCAAATGGCCCCCTTTGTGGCTTGTAGTTAAGGCTGGTCCTATAGACAAAGTTCAGAGAAAGACTACCAGTTCTCCAGAAGACAAAAATGCTGGTATTAAAATAAATTTTTACAAGTGGAACAACCAGTATTTAAAATGGAAGAATGAAAGCCTTTCAGGTCTTCAGTTTTTACATTTAAGATGTGATAAATGCACACAGTAAGTGATAACTGGGCAAGTTCTTTGACTGTGTTTATAGGAACTACTAATTTATCAGGCTAGTATGAAGTCCATCAAAAGCAATACTGAATAGATTACCTCAAGAAAATATTTCAGGCCTACATGTAGTCATTGGCACACTTTTAGAATACTTTAAGGTCCAAATTAGAAATGAATATTAAAAAAAATGTAAGTGGCAATGAATTTAGAAAGGACTATTACTACTTTGCTAAAACCACATATCCATGCTTTCAAAAGTAAAAGTCAATAAAGTCCTGGGGACTGATAGAGTATTGGTAGTTTATCACTATTCTGTGTGAGTTTTGCATTGTAGCTAGAAAATTCAGATTACTAAAAATTACTTAAGAGATATTTCAAAGAATGCTGAGACTTGCACATCACAAGCTTATTGCTGCTTTCTAAAACTGTAAACAAGCACCAGATAATTAAATTGTTTTCAAGTTAACAGCTAACCTCAACATTCTGTAACATTCACCATTTAGGTTACATTGAACACCCTGTCAAACTGTATCATTTGGTATCTAGGGAAGCCATTCGAGGTGCAATAATTCTATCTCCATCTGTAAGATTACAGCATGGGTACCTCAGTGCTCTGTAAACTTTGATAATTAGTACAATCCTGTATTGCATGCAATTTGTTTTGTTTAAATCAGAAGTGTTGAATTAATTTCTAAAGTCCTAAATAAGCCTTCTATAATGACAAAAACACACAAAACATGTAACGCTCCTTTTGGAGGGACAATT
Source organism: Anas platyrhynchos (assembly GCF_047663525.1). Taxonomy (NCBI): domain Eukaryota; kingdom Metazoa; phylum Chordata; class Aves; order Anseriformes; family Anatidae; genus Anas; species Anas platyrhynchos. The sequence goes on from NC_092590.1 coordinate 52,547,653, forward strand.
GCTGTTCACATTGTTACATTTGAGGTATTCCTTGAAGAGGAGAAGGCACCAGCAAACTTGATGGATCCAGATGTACAGAACCACAGAAACTTATCCAGTTATCTTAATGTCCTGTTGGAGAAAAATGCACATTTCAGTACAACTGTTTTTCCTAAGTCTCTAAACTTCCTTGGCTTCAGCGTGCACACATTCATACTGTTTGAGATCACCCTCACCAATTCTAGCTGTCTCTTTGGATTTTAAAAGGCATGAAGCCAGCAGGCATGCAGCTAACTGTATCTCTTGTGAGGAAGAGAAGTCTTATTACTATAGACCTGGTCATGGTAAAGGCAACCAGCAGAGACAGAGCATGTGACAGTGGTCTGAGTAGAGTGAAAAGCATCTTCCCACGCAGAAATTTCAGCCCTCTCCCACACACAGAGAAAAGGGCTAACCATTTTAAAAACAAGACAGGGACAAGCATTATAGAGTCAAAGACCTTCAGCATACTATTTCTTGTCTTTGCTCAGTCTTTCAAGGGCTTAATTTGAAAATTGTGAGTTTGAACAATTTGAACTAATTGAACTAATATGCCCACGTACTTGGGCTTCCGCTCCTCAGTGGTGAAGGACTGCGGCTTCGAGATAACTGCAAGACAAAAGGAAAAGGGAATTCAGATGTGCCAAAATACTGTACACAAGAAAGGCATCTGGGAACCCATCAACATTCAGAAGATTTGCACACTTTACTACATCAGTGCAACTCCACTGGTACAACATAAAATTCAGCAAGTTCCTAGTTTCTCTGAGTTTAAAATATCTGATGCTGTTTACACCAACAGCATTCAGCTGGGGCTTACATGAGATAGAAGAGGACTCACGCTACGGCTCCGGCTTCTGCTTCTACTTCTGCTCCTGCGAGACCACTACAAGAGATGAGATTGGCAAACCTCTTTTGAGAGAGGGTATTTATTAAAGGCAGACTCTGCAAGTAGATATGTCATGCTGGAGACAAGGCGTGAGGACAGAGTAAACACAGAATTTTCTTCCTAAAAAAAGGCTCTGCCAACAATCATAGAACTTTTTACTGCATGATGAATACACAATAAGGTAAATGGAACTATTCACCCTAAATACTGGATGAGGTTTTAAATCTAACCAATACATAATATATACCACTCCAGCCACATAGGGGGATAAAAAATAATCAAGAATTCATCTTTTTAAATTTGAAAAGAGAGTTAAAATCTAATGAATATCCTTAACACATTTCCTAAGGAAAAGTACATACCAGAGCTCCTCTTTTGGTGACTGCCTCTCCCTTCACAATTACAACATCATTTTCCATCAGAGCAGGCCATACGTGATAGGCCACCAAAGCAGCTGTGAAATCAGAGTCCAAACTACGATGGTACCTGTAGAAACAGAGTATAAGACATGTCTACATGTAAGTGCCTAAAGATAATACGAGTCTTTGAGTTACCAAGGCAGAATATTAGTACAGCTCATAATCTTTCTTGAAAGTATTTGCATATCACAAAAATAAGTTTTCTTTAAGTGAACTTACAGAAAAAATGCATTTGTAAGAGTGACTTAACAGAACATATTTTCTATTTATACAGTCACCTCAATAAAACCTTCTCCCACTTCAGCTGGCTGATAGGCTATGATATTCTTGCATATCCCCCACAAAAGTCAAGGTCTGAGGACCACTGACTGAATCTCCTGAGCAGCGTTTTGACAGTCAGTCACCCTATCTTCCTGAAATTTCTTGTGAAAACAAGATCCATATAAAGGACATTACAGAAATGCCCAAGATACTAAGATGTAACTTTATGGCCAAGATTATGTGACATGAGAGGCAATATTATTAGCAAGATCTTCAGCTACTGAAAACAAAATATTGACTTTTCCAAAAATGATTTGGAAAGGCTGTAGTAATGCAGCAGATATATTACCCCCTTTACCCCCCAAGTCTACAAAATTGGATGAATAATACATATATGGTTTGGTGAATTCAAATTCAAAACAATTACCAGATAATTGGTGGGGGTTGGCCTGTTCTCCCATGTGCCTGGTGACAGGACGAGGGGGAATGGGCTAAAGTTGCGCCAGGGGAGTTTTAGGTTAGATGTTAGGAAGAATTTCTTTACTGAAAGGGTTGTGAGGCACTGGAACGGGCTGCCCAGGGAGGTGGTGGAGTCACCATCCCTGGAAGTCTTTAAAAGACATTTAGATGTAGAGCTTAGGGATATGGTTTAGTGGGGACTGTTAGTGTTAGGTTAGAGGTTGGACTCGATGATCTAGAGGTCTCTTCCAACCTAGAGATTCTGTGATTCTGTGATAACTGAAACAGAAAGTAGCAATGCATATATACATTAGTAATGTACATAGAATAGTAATTCCTAAGAACAATGTCATAAACAGGCATGAAACTCGGCTGGAGGAAGGTATAAGGTAAAATGGGGGTTGGCCAGCCCTTCTATAGAATGGCATCGCACCTGACTAATGCAGCTATTTCAACTTCCACAAGTTTTGCTTCATATAAGTGTAGGACACATATTATATACATGTAGATATATTTATGCCACATATACATCCATACAGACAGTTAGATACACATATGTGTGTATGCACACACACACACCTCCCACAACAGCACATATAAACATGTACACCCATTTTTTTGAAGGCCATACACATCAAGTAGGTGGCAAAAGTATCCTGAGACAATACTCTAGCATTGCTACCTTCTTAATTCAACAAGTTGCTTTGGGTATCAAATAGCTAACTGCCCAATATTTGGACAGGACCATTAACTAGTTAACAACTTTGTACTCTGTTGAAGGGCTACTTTTACCTTCCCTACTTCTCTCATTGGTTTCTCAAGCTCTTTCCTATATGGGATCCATTCTATTTTAAATTATTATTAGAAACCTCCTCATTTCTGTGGCATCTCTTGCTTTCAGGAGCAGTGTTTTTTGGAGCTATCAATCCCATTAGATTTCTTGAAGGCCTGGGAGTACCCTACAGTTCTGTCAGCTAACAAAGCAGCCAGTCCTAACCCCATGGTAAAAAAGAAAAACTATGTTATTGTTTCTTTAAACAAGAATCATGTTTCTAAAAGGCATTTTCCTTTTTGCTCAACTTCAAAACAGAAGAGACAGGAGTGTATTAAGATCCGTACGTCATGCAGCAGCCACAGCACATGTTGATGATCAGGCACTTACAGCCAGACCTCAGTAGAAATGACTTTTACCAAATGGGCCAAAATGACAGAGCAAAGATGCAAGCACTTTTATAAACAGAGAAGGCAGACAGAGACTAAGCAGGAAAGGAAATATGATAATTTTCCTCTTAAACGATAAATGAAATAAACTCAAAGAGACAAGTTTATCCAGAAAATTGTTCTGCTATTCATTAAACAAGCTATTAACACTGGTCTACATCCTGGCATTTATATACCATTATAAACCTTAAAGACATACCAAATAGAAAGGAGACCAGGAATATTTGCCCCAAATTAATGTTCATCAATCTTAAATCTTCACATTAATTAGGAAAGAAGTAGATTATACAACCTGGTGGATTTTTTTCCGTCTTTGTCTTTTAAAGAAAATAAAGAATTCTTACTTGGTCTCACTGAAAAGTTCGCCATCTATGCCAAAGGCAATATCAAGAGGAGGGGTGAGGGTCTGCATTGAAAAAGCCACACGGCAGAGCTCTCGAATCAAACTGCTGATCACAATGAAATCGACTTCTGGTGGGAATGAAATCTTTGGGTTCATGTTCATGGAGCGAATTACTTCCTGAAAATAAACACAATTGAAATAATCTGAACTCACTAACATTTTTGTTCATGAGGAAGTGCGGAAACCCCTCCTAAATGTGCCTCTCAGCTTTGACACACTTAAAAATCAGTATAAAAGACACCCAGAAATGTTATCTTAGGCTATTCAAGAAAGCATTAGCATCAGAAAGAATGTGCTGTTGTTTTAGAAGTAGTGTGAGCTACATCATTGACATCAATCTTAAGAAGGAGATACAGTTTTTCAGCACAATGTAAAATTTAAGAAACACTAAAATTTACCTTATATTTACTTGATTAATACAGTTACACTGTATCTTGTCAACAAAATTATTCTGACAGAAACAGACATAGTTAGAGGCAAATAAAACAAGTGATAAGGCCGTGCTGCAATATTATTTTGGAAAATAAATTGCTACAAGACAAAATCCATGCAATACACTTCTCTTCCTACTCCAGACTATGGTTAATTTCTAGTTAGCTCCTCTGAAGTTAGCTCCTGAAATAGAATAACACATCCCTTCCCCACCACGCTAACTTACATTGACACTGGCTTGAACATCGTACAGATCCTCGTGGCGAACAATATAATCCAGGACAGTGTCTTCAAGTGACTCAAGCTCTGTGTGACCTAAAGAAAGAGTCTTTCTTACACGTATTTTGAATTGCCTGTAGGCCATCTTCGCTGTTTGGAAAGACTCCTGGAAATGTACAAAACATCTAGTTTAATCCAGGAGATTGTGAGGTTAGATATTTAGCAACAATCTGAAACAATGAGTTTAGACCAATATCATAGCTTTAAGGAGGAAGATAAAACACTGCTGTAGAAGTGAAAGTTAAAAAATAGTCCTCCATTTAGGAGGACTTCTGTTTAAACCAAGTGTGAGTTATTTTTCTGAAGACAGGGGTAAGAAGCTTCCCACCTAAGCTATTTCTATAAAGGACTCCCTCACATACACACACAGAATCATTGGAATTACATTTGGAGACGTCAAGAACAGAATTTAATATTTGCATTTTATGTGCCACAGCCAAACATGTCAGACAGTACCTCTCATCTGTTGGGAATAAACATTGGTTCAGAGGGTGTAAAGTGACTGGAAGATGTGGAAAAAAAATGCACTAAGTTAAACATGCTTGGGATCATATACATTAAAAGGGTCACTGCCTCTCTGATACACTGATTTTATAGACAAGAAAATTTGCAAACAAATTTATTCAGGCTGAGTTTGTAGTAAGTGTGAGGGATATAAGTAATTTCAAGGAACCCAGCAAAACAGAAAAACACATAGCTGCAGGTAAGAGGAGAGCATGATATGGAAGTCTTTCCAAAAATATTAATTTAAAAGCAGCAGTGCTTTTTAGTGCAGGAACCATCTACTTTTGAAAGCCATTCAGAGTCTTCCTATGTCTTAATCTAATCTAGTCACAGTATTTTACAAAACTCTTCTGTGAAACAAGAAACAATTTTGCCCCTACCACAGCTGCAGTGTATATTATCCTCTGCACCATCTCTTTGTCGGTGATGTATGTCCTCAGAAGGGTCTCTGCATCCAGGCGTTCATTAGCATAGATGTCACCGAAGCGAGCCACCAGGCAGGCGTGACGGGAAGCATTTGTCCGCCTGGCTCGGCCAGGTGAGCAGCTCCTCAGGGGGAGCGGGCTGGGTGACCTGCTGCGTCTTGGGGAAGGAGAGCGGCTCCGCACAAGTCTAGGAGAGGTGTGTAAAGAGAGAGGTGGGTAAGACAAGATAGAGACGTAAAGCTGCAGATTATTAGCTTAGCATGAAGGAACTTGTGTCAGTACATCTTATAGGATACATCTGGAATGATAAAATTCAACTGACTCCAAAACTGTATGTAGCCGTGCACTGTGTTCTGCAGAAACACACTTTTAACTATTAAAACTTGAGAGGTTTGTTTGTCTTCCAGTACCACTGAAGAGCTGTAAAGTCCAAGAAATGAGAATATAATAATAATTTCTGCCCCATAAGGGTACAGTATGCACAGAGGACTTATAAACAAAAACTAGCCGCCTGTTCCTGTACAGTTGCTCTGTCTATTTTGTAAAGCTGCTTTCTTTGCTGTAAGCTCAACATTACTGTTCAAATTTAAAATACTGGGCACTAGGATAAATCAGTTGAAGTGTTTACAATCCTTTACAACAAAGTACAGAAGTTTAACTTTTCTTCATGCTTCAATTTAAAATGAGGAGAGAATTCATGCTGCCTAACTTGAACAATTTCTCCAATCCAGTTACTTCTCCGAATAAGGCCCTACCTGCTCTGGAGAACAGACTTTTTGGCATCCAGGATAGAAATCTCATCCCGCAGCATCTGAATCTGCTGCTCATAATCATTCCAAGGATCTAACCTCCTCAGAGAGTCCTCCTCTCGGACACGGGAATCCTTCAGACTTAACCACATGGAATAAAGTTAGTCACAAGATGTCCTTCTACCAATGCAAACCAGCTATCAATTAATCCTTAACAAATAAGAAGAGAAAAACAGGAGAAGTATTGACCAAGCCAGACTCCTTATGCTGAAATACTGTGAAATTAAGTGTTAAAAACTCCAAAGCATACTCATAACTACACTTTAAAGAGTAAAGGTGCACTGTAGCAAGAGGCTGGATACACCAAATTGTGTTACAGGAAAGATCACTAACTTCTGGTGTCCATGCACTAGCCCATATGATCAGGCCTGAGAAAGACTTGTTTGTTTCTCATATTTAACATCGTTGAGAGTCAGAAATGTAGGACAGAAAACTGAGCTGACTTGGTTTTACCTCAGGTCCTCAGGTTCTTTTCCTTGATAGAATATCCAGTCAGAGGATGTCAGTAATTGTGTTCTTCACCAATATCAGAAGCTAATGATTCCTCTCTTGTTCCTCCCCATATAAAAAATGTTTCTCAAACATCTGCAGAGAACCAGCTAAGCAAGTTTATTTTCTATCATTTACTTAATGTTAGGAACAGGTTCCACAGGAAGGCCACAAAGATGATCAGAGGGCTGGAGCACCTCTCCTACAAAAAAAGGCTGAGAGAGCTGGGGCTGTTCAGCCTGAAGAAAAGAAGATTTCAGGAAGAGCTCATTGCCGCTTTTCAGTACTTAAAATGGGACTTATAAAAAGATGGAGAGCAACATTTTACTCAACCAGATGATGAAAGAATAACAATAAATGGTTTTAAACTAAAAGAGTTTAGATTAGATTTAAGAGTTTAGTTTAAACTAGGAGATTTAGATCAGAGGTTAGGAGGAAATTCTTCACTCAGAGGGTGGTGAGGCCCTGGCACAGGTTGCCCAGAGGAGCTGTGGATGTCCCATCCCTGGCAGGGTTCAAGGTCAGGCTGGACGAGGCCCTGGGCTACCTGATCTAGTGGGTGGCATCCCTGCCCATGGCAGGGGGTTGGAACCAGAGGATCTTTAAGGCCCCTTCCACCCTGAGCCATTCTGTGATTCCACAATTCCATGCAGTCTGCATTAAGACCCATTCATGGAAACTGCGAGGGGCTTTGTTCTCAGCTGATTGCTTTAATCTGGAAGACAGTAGTCAGGTTACATCCAAGAATCAAGGAGTTATATGAGCTACTTTTCAACCAACAAATCAAAAAAGGCCATTTTATGGAAATACAAGTTTATGCCCCATGTATCCACTCAAAAAAACTAAAGTCTGAAGCAATGGCTTTCCTGGCAGAGGTTCCACAGATGAAATCTGACAATTAGCATTATTCTAGAAGCAATTATAGATGAAAAAGTGATATTCAACTTCATATAGAAGTTGAGACTATAATGACCTGAAGGATTTTTCTTTGTTCATCTTTACTGGGATTAGCTCATCCCCTTAATTGCCCTAAAATGAAGGAAACTCATAGGCAGTTATACCTTCCTAAAGGGAAAGATCCAAGCCAGGTCTCCTTCATTCTGAAGTGCATTAACATTATTTAACTACAAGGCTTCAAGCATTTTTTATAAACAAGTATTTCTTTTCTTGAAGTGTCAATTATCACAAGAATTCACATGCTGTTGGAAGAATTTCTACTAACTTCATGTTGTTTTCTGATACTATAACCAAAAATAAAAAAATCGAGGCTACATTTCATGAGCGTGAAGAATTATTACTGCTTCCAGAAGTTCCTATAGATCAAGCCACAAAAGAAAATTAAAGATTACTGTATTGAAGTGAAAAGGTAGGTCCCCCACATGCACTATTACTGATCCAGATTAACTCCCCAGATGTGACCAAAACACTTAGAAACTCAAAAAACATTTTTAAAACAGAGACAGTAACAGTACTAATATCCATGTCTATTTCTGTGCAGAGAGGCAAAAGGATTTGGAAAGCACAATCTGAAAGAAAAAACCTTTTAAAGAACCTTATCTTAAGATGGACAAAAGACATTTCATTCTCTCTAACACATGTGCTGCTTCCAAGAGCATCATAGACAGAAACCTTTGTTTGCAACTTGCTGCATTCAGAACCTGGATCTCTCCTATTAATTTCATCTACAAGACTCAAATACTTGATAGCTGCTCATTTCAAAGTAACCTTTTCTCTAGCCTAGAGAGAAAAGGGTACAAGTTCAGCAAGAATAAGGGTTCTTCTCACATTTATTAATTTATGTTAATTCTTCCTATAATGCAAAGGAAAAAAAAAAAAAAAACAAGAAAAAAAAAAACATGTCCAGAAGCTAGACCTGTTTTTCCTCTGTAGCTTAGGACAGTGTAAAATAAACAGAATTCACTCAGGTAGATGACAGACTACCACTGCATGCTGACGTCTGTCACAAATACTCTAAAATTAAGATTTTTCTTATGCTGCTCTTAGCTGAATAATTTCAGTCTTCTGCTGCTGTAAGAGTAGTGGCTGATTTGGTCTTTGTCTTCAAGAGCCAACTGGGTTTGTGCCAGGCTGCAAGAAACATTAATAACCTTCATGGTAAGGGCAGAGATTCCACCAGAGAATTTAATGTGACAAATCAACTATGTCAGCAGACCAAGTCTGTATCAATGTAACATACAAAAACCATCACAGTGGGCTTTGTGCAGGCTGTCAGCACACAAGCAGTGTGTAAGGGTCATATTTGACTAAGCAATAACAGAATTATTTTGCTACAACTGTTTATTTTTCATTAAGGCTCTATTCCAGTTGCTCCATCTATTTCAACAATTTATAGCACTCAGAATGACTTCACTGTTCATAAACGGGGTACTGAGAGATTTCTTTCACAGTCAAGAATCAAAATGTCTGCATTTATACACGATGAGGCATAACAAATACTAACATGAAAGCAGGAGATATCTGCAAGATTAGGATACAGAATGAAGTATTCTTTCTATTGAATCTCTTTCCTCAAATCCAGCTTGTGCAGCTTGCAGTCTTGAGAACCTGATATTCTTGGAACCATTTAATAAATACGTTATTTTATATCACTTTTTGTATCACAAAGGCCTGTGAGCATTCATTGTTCTTGTGCTAGCAGAATGCATGAGAACATGTCTGTCACATGGAGCCACCTCTGAAATGTCCTTGGAGGTGGCACTAACTGGACCAATTTGTTTCTGAAGCAGATGAATCACTCTGAGACTACAGTGCTCCACCAAGTGTTTCATGCAACTGGATGACAACTGTTCAGTCCTAGTGACTTACATAAAAGCTCATTCTTCCTCCATCTTAGTTTTGATCTTATTAAATATTTACATGCAATTACATACCGTAACTAATTATGGCATGGTCCTTCAATAATGGTTGCACTATACCTACTCAATTGAGTTTTATCAATGTTTGCTCAGCATACAACAGTTTGTCAACTATAATCCAATTGGGACAATCAGTCCTTTTGTCTGGACCACTGTTCTGTTTCCCAACTCTTCTGCCAGAAGCAAAACCTACCGAGTCAATTGATGAAAGCAAGTCTGATTTTATCATCTGTACCCTACTTTGGGCAAACACAGACAACCCAGAGCCTAGACATATTTTGAAGCACCGATTTTAAGCCTGAAAGAAAACACTGTACAAGTCTCTATCAGTATTTAGATGTCAAGAGAAAAAATATTGAAAAGAAAAAAAGAATTGCAGTTAATTTCCCTACTCTTGTTGCACATGGTCGAGCTCTAGGCGCGTTGAAGTGAGTTCTTCCTGAAGTTCTTGCAGCTGAAAAGTCTGACTGGTGGCCAGTTGTCTCAGCTGCCTCTCTTTCTCAACTGAATCCTGAAATGAAACACAAAATGGCACTGCTTGACCATTCTACGTTACAGAATCCTTCAACAACGTAGTGTAGCATTATTAGCATACACCTTTCTAAACATTTCTGTAAGGATCATTTCAAAGGTAATTGAAAACAAAAGCAGTAACTCCAAGGTGCACAAAACAAAGACTTAATTGTATTAGGAAAAATATTCACTTTGCTTACACCTCATAATAGAGACCACAGAAGGTCTGCATATGCATATTTACTACCTGTGTACATATCATCTGGACATAGTGTTCTTGCACACATAACATTTTTTTCTTGATAAAGTGTTCTGACAGACCATACCATCAACTCAAGTGAAGTTTTGGGGCATTCCTGTACACAGGATAACAGAAAACGTTACTAGAACAAATCAGGCAGCCACTGTACTTCAAGAAGCACATTGCTGTACATGCAGCCATGCCTTTAACACCCTACAGATTTGACTCATACTACCAGATTCAAATAGGCAGCTGTGCAGCAGGCTTTTCTTTGTATTTTGAACGTCATGTCCAATGACAAACCCATAACAGGTACGTAGTCATTTAATAACACCATAATTTTACATTTTGCTTTTTGTCAGACCCCTACTCCTGCAGCACACTAGAATATGCGGGATCCACTAAGGGATATTACTTTTCATTTGTCTTTATCTTACTTGTGAAAGACTTTGATAGAAGAGGTCTAAAAATGAGAAGTTGGAGAGCATGGTAACATCACTGCCAGATCCCAAGATCTTCAACATTTTCCCCTTGTCTACATCAGCCTACACTCTTATTTTCTTTCAAAGCACACAAGCATGGAGCAGCAGCAGATCTGTCTTCTCCTCCAAAGTGCTAGTAATATGACCCTTTTAGTAAATACTAAGTACATACCAACTCCAGATCTCAAGTCAGGCATGTGGTGGTATCATGATGGATATGAGCACTTTCTTTTTCCCTTCTAGAGATTATTATAATGCTTGGATACTCAGAAAATATTTTTCTAAAATAATAATAATAATAATAATAGGAGCTCACAGATGAAAGCATGGGGTTTTATACACACCTGCAGCTTACATCTGGATTTTCACATACTGTTAAGTTTTTACCAACAGATATATGGTGGACCAAGGGAAACCAGCTGATGTGATTTTTTTGGACTTCAGCAAGGCTTTTGACACGGTTTCCCATAGGATCCTACTGGACAAAATGTCCACCATACAGCTAAATAAAAACATCATACGATGGGTGAGCAATTGGCTAACGGGCAGGGCCCAAAGGGTTATGGTGAATGGGGCTGCGTCAGGCTGGCGGGCAGTCACCAGTGGGGTCCCTCAAGGCTCCATTTTATGGCCGGTACTTTTCAATATTTTTATAAACGATCTGGATGTAGGAATAGAAGGTATTTTGAGCAAGTTTGCTGATGACACCAAACTTGGAGGAGTTGTGGACTCTGTTGAGGCTGGAAAGGCCTTGCAGAGGGATCTGGATAGGTTGGAGAGCTGGGCGATCACCAACCGCATGAAGTTCAATAAGAACAAGTGCCGGGTCCTGCACCTGGGACGGGGAAACCCTGGCTGCACGTACAGGCTGGGCGATGAGACGCTGGAGGGCAGCCTAGAAGAGAGGGATCTGGGGGTCGTGGTAGACAGCAAGTTGAATATGAGCCAGCAGTGTGCCCTGGCAGCCAGGAGGGCCAACCGTGTCCTGGGGTGCATCAAGCACGGCATCGCTAGTAGGTCGAGGGAGGTGATTGTCCCGCTCTACTCTGCGCTGGTGCGGCCTCACCTCGAGTACTGTGTGCAGTTCTGGGCACCACAGTATAAAAAGGACATGAAACTGTTGGAGAGTGTCCAGAGGAGGGCTACGAAGATGGTGAAAGGCCTGTAGGGGAAGACGTACAAGGAACAGCTGAGGGCACTGGGCCTGTTCAGCCTGGAGAAGAGGAGGCTGAGGGGAGACCTCATCGCAGTCTACAACTTCCTCGTAAGGGGGTGTCGAGAGGCAGGAGACCTTTTCTCCATTAACACCAGTGACAGGACCCGCGGGAATGGGGTTAAGCTGAGGCAGGGGAAATTTAGGCTTGACATCAGGAGGAAGTTCTTCACAGAGAGAGTGGTTGCACACTGGAACAGGCTCCCCAGGGAAGTGGTCACTGCACCGAGCCTGTCTGAATTTAAGAAGAGATTGGACTGTGCACTTAGTCACATGGTCTGAACTTTTGGGTAGACCTGTGCGGTGTCAAGAGTTGGACTTGATGATCCTTAAGGGTCCCTTCCAACTCAGGATATTCTATGATTCTATGAATGGTGTAAATGCTACTATAACATCTTTGCAAGTGTAAGCGTAGCCAAATTCTTTGCCTAGAAAAGGAAAGCTGTACAAAAACATTACTTCTCTTACCACGAAGATTCATCCATATTGCCATTCATTATTATGAAACAGCACGAGCTCTGGAGGGCCAGAAGTAACCATAATGACCTCTTTGATTTCCCATTCAAAGGAGATGTAAGATGAGACAGAACAACAACATAGCTGTCACCATGAGCAACCAATAACATATTTCATTAAGCAAAATCAGGGAGGGATGCTATTGTTAACAGAAAGTGATTAGTGCTCTCCTGCAGGCATAAATTTACACCATTCTATTCCCTTAAAATAAATTTCCTGCATACCTGAATGAAAGAGAGGCCGCTTTCAAAGAGCCCTCCTGAAGCAGCACAGGAAAAACAAGTTCCTAGCCATGGCAGAAGACGAGTTTTTATTGTTTCTACACCTGCATAGTGCCCACCTAAGAAAATACAAGCATTAAGAAATTGTGAGAACACCTACAGAGGAAGACAGAACTGAAAAAGATGACACATGAAATGTGTTAGTACAGAAAAGGCACTGATTTACCTTCTCGAGACGTTTCATTGAGGATTGTGAAGAGCTGCCCTTGAATCACAGAGTTCATTTCTATTATTTCACAGCATCGGTTCAGATTCTGATCACAGGTATTAATCTGTAAATTAATGCATATTAATATATCTGCATGGGGTATCCTGCATAGAATGATTCCAGTTATGATCACAGTATTAAAGGGTTGTTTTGGGGGGTTTTGTTTGTTGCTTTTTGGTTTTGTTTCCTATAATTATATCTTCTCATCCTTTTCTTACTGCATCATCTAGAAAACCCATCTTCAAAAGTGTCACGTTGTTAATAGGCACACAGAGAAGACATCAAAACTCCTAACACCCTGTTAATTCACCACTGGGGAAAACGTATTCCTTTCCCCAGTCATAAAGAAGATGCAACCACAAATAAATCTAAAAGAAAGATCATAAAGATGGGTTAAAATCTTTCAACACAGAATTTAGCATAACAAGATAGATTATTAGATGAATAAAACATCAGTCCAAACTATGACTTTGTGTATTAGCTGAAAGAACACAGATAAAGCTGTTATCTTGCTTTATCAACAGCCATGAGGCCTCCACGCAATTTTGCTTGATTTTTAAGAGTTATCAAGTGAAATAAAAAAGAATCGAGAATGGGCAAACCCCAGCATTAAGCCAAGGAAACAACAGAACAGTAAAGTTGCACCACTTTCAGCAAATACAATTCTAAAAGAGAGTGATGGAGTCCAGGAAGCTACTGCACCTGCCAGGGAAAAAACAAAAACAAACACACACACACACTTTGTACCCACCACCTTGACCTTTATCCATAGCCTGGGTATCACCTTCAACTTGGATCACTCACCACATGGTTCCATATGCTTTTTAGGAGCTTTGAAAATAGGCACAGTTCTTGCCCATGCCCCAGTCACCCCGCACTGTGATGGCTGTGGCGTGCTTTCCTCTGTCCTCCAGGAGCAGTCTCGCCCTGCTAACATCCACCAGAGCACTACCGCAAATTGCATTTTTCCAGCTCATTACACTGACATGACACCCACAGTGCTCCCATCTGCCAGCTCCTCTCACCACAGCAGACTCAAGCTGCTCCTCTTTGCTTCCCATGACCTCGGGGACTACCCTCACCTACCTTCCTTTACCATGGGGAGCTCAGCTCCTGCTACTATCAGCCACCCCATCCTTTTGCAAGACTAATGCAAGTGCTTCTGTTGTCCCTCCTCCAGTGCCCTGCACTCTGTGGTGTCTTTACCAGCTACCTTCAGACTCCTCCTCAGTCCTGTCCTTTGCCATGCACCCTGCAGAAAGGCTGCCGGGCACTGTAACACCTACATGTGAGGAGCTGACTTGAGAAGGCTGCAGCTCTGCTCAGTGCCCTCATTCACCGACTGCAGCAGGGCCAGTGCTCTGAGGCATCAGAGACATGGGGATGTAGGAGTGAGGATCCTGTCCCGACTGCTTTTGCTGAGAGAATTTAGGATTTTCAAATCTCAGTTCCCTTTCTCACCTCACCTTCCCCTAAATTTAAACTCTTTTCTCCTGTTTCCATTGTGGCACCTCCTCGGTCCCCTGTTCTCTTACCCTGTAACCCTGTTCAGCCTGTCACGCCTGCCTGCAGCTGCCTTCCTCCCTGTCCCTGAAATCTCAGAGTCAGGGAGTTGTGAAGGTTGGAAAAGCCCTCCAAGATCACCTGGTCCAACCAAAACTACCACCAATGCCACCCACTGAACCACATCCCTCAGCACCACGTCCAGCCTTTCCTTGAACACCCCCAGGGATGGTGACTCCACCACCTCCCTGGGCAACCCGTCCCAGTGCCTGACAGCTCTTTCTGAGCAGAAACACCTCCTCATTTACAACCTGAGCCTCCCCTGGCGCAACTTGAGGCCATTCCCTCTCCCAGTCCATCCCAGCAGGGGCACCGGGGAACCGGGGAGAGGCGGCCGGGCGGGGAGAGGGGACGGCGGCTGCCCCCACCTCGTAGTCCCGGTACCAGTTCTCCAGCTTCTCCTGCAGCAGCCGGCAGCTCTCGGCGCTCACCAGCCTCCTCAAGCTGTCGGCCATGGCTGGCCGGCAGCTCGCCCGAGGGCTGGGGCCGGGCTCGGGCCGGGCTGCTCGGTTTGCCCCGTCCCGTCCTGTCCCCCCCCCCCGGGAGCCCCCGGCGGGCGGCACGGGGGGCGCTGGTTGTGCCGGCCCGGCCCCGGGCTCGCCGCTGCGGGCGGGGTCGCGGCCCCGCCGCCTTTATAGCCGCGATTGTAACGTGGGGCTCGGCCCGGCTGCCACGGCGACGAGGGCAGGGCGCGCCTCCGTTGTGGTAACGGGGCGGCAGCCCGGGGACACGGCACGGCCCGGCACGGCACAGGGCTCGGGGCAGCGCTGCCCTGCGGCTGAGGAGGAGGAGGAGGAGGAGGAGGAGGAGGAGGAGGAGGCGCAGGAGGCAGCGTTTCGTGGCGTTTCCCCAGGCTGCGTTCTAAAATGGCATTTCCCAAGGTGGAAAACAATAATAATAATAATAAAGAGTTATTTGGGCTAAATGCACAGAGTCGCCTTTTGCCTTTCTTTTTATTCCAGTGACCACAATCTGCTCCCCGAGTGCTTCACCTCGGAGCGGGGGCACCCAGCAGCCCGGCTCCGGACCCCTCCCGGGGCCATGGCGGGGCGGTAGGGAGCTGCCCAGGCACCTCCCCTGACGGAGCCAAGCGGGGTCTCGGAGCCGGGCTCGCCGCCCCCCTCCCTCCCTCCCTTCCTCCTCGCCTCCCTCCGGCAGGGGGAGCCCAGGGCAGCCGCAGCGGCTGCGGAGGAAGATGGCGGCGGCCGCCTCAGAGCAGGTCTGTCCCCGCGGGCAGGGGCCGCGCCGGGTGAGGGGGCCGCGGGCGGGGCCGCCATTTTCGCTGCCATTTGGTGCTGGGCGCGGCGCCAAATAAACGTCTTCTCCCCCCAAAAAATATCTTGAGTTTTTGGCGTGGACGTGACGAGGGACGGTGCCCTGGGGGAAGGAGGGGCGAGGCTTGGGCAGCGCCTGAACAGGAGCGGGTGGTGCGTCCCGCCCGTGTCCCGTTCCGCCCAAAGGGAAAAAATGTTGTCCCTTGTCGAAGCGAGGCGTTGTGGCATTGCTCCACATGAGCGTAGCGGCTCTGTGCGAGGAGGTGTCAGCCGCTAGTTTGTGACCCCAAGCCGTGAGTTGCTCGGTCAGTATAAATAGAGCGGGTGCGTGAGTCATCGGACGAGGGTGTGCGAGTATGGGAGCGCGGTGGCGATGTATAAATAAGACATCAGCTCTAATTCGGTCTCGGCCTCTGCATTGGAGTTTGCATGCTTCAGTGAAAGCTAAATTTGTGCAGCTTCAGGATTAGTTTCGGGTGAACAAACCTAATATCATCAAAAAGATCAAGCTCCTTCTTTCAACTGGACCCTTCTGTTGCAACCTGCTGCATTCAGGAGAGGTGGAACAAAATACTGTATAAAGTTATAGAAATACATCAAGGTTTCTTTCTTTCACAATCAATATCTACAACAGTTTCCCTTATATACTAATTTGTCAAATTGTGGGGATATACTTTGCAGTCTAAGCACTTCAAAGGAGTAAGTTTACGCTAGGCCAGTCAAGTTCCCCATGCCAGCTTTGAAGCTTTGCAGTATTTTTTGTAATGCTGCATACAAGTCATAGAAGTTGAATGCAAACCTCGTACTGTCACAGCAACCTGAAAGCTGTCTCCACCACACTTCTTCCTGCATGTTCTGATAGACTCCCTAAGACTCTCCTGCATTAGTGTGGGGAGAACTAAAATCCTGTTCATTAGTACATGACCTGCAGGATCATACTCCATATCATCCCCAAGAGGTAGAAGCCCGATGAAGTTCATTACAGCTAATTTTTTTGTACTGCAGCAGAGTTGTAATTCCTAACTGTCATGATAAAAATGAGATATAAAAACAATTTACAAATTGTCTATAAATACATGGATTTTCATTTTGGTCTTTGCATTAGAAGAGATTGCAGTGGTTGTAAAGTGTTAAGTACCTAGCAGCAGACTGCAGTATAACATGATTCTGGATATAACATGTTCCACTAATCCATTTTGTCTTTTTTGCATATTGTTTTGGTGGATTTACATGCCTTACAACAGCTAACCCATGCTTTGTATTACAGCAAAGTTCCAATGGGCCAGTGAAGAAATCTATGCGTGAGAAGGCTGTAGAGCGAAGGAATGTTAACAAGGAGCACAACAGTAACTTTAAAGCTGGATACATTCCAATTGATGAAGACCGTCTCCATAAGACAGGCTTACGTGGCAGGAAAGGCAACTTGGCCATTTGTGTGATTGTTCTTCTTTTTATTTTGGCTGTCATCAATTTGATTGTGAGTATAATGCTTGGGCTGTAAGCAATGTTAAGATGTCTATTAGAGAAAGAAAAGCTATTCCACTATGGCTGAAGGAGATTTCTCCTTTTTTCCTCTCCTTTGTGCTCCTTTGTAGTCTGAGCAGGATTAGACAGAAGAATCTTACCATTTTAGTCATCATTACTTCAGTATTGTGGTCCCATGAGGAACCTCCAATTTATCAAACAGAGGAGAAGGATATGCAAAGTGTTATTAGTGCAGTAGAAATGCATTTGGGATAATCTGGTAAGCCAGGAATATTGTATGTGTAATAACTGAGCAGCACATGAGCATTCAGAATTAATCAGCCACTGCACTTTAAACATCCATTGCTGTAACTACCACCTTTTTATTGCTTGGTCAGAGAAAAGCAATGGGTTTTCTTTTTTTTTTTTTTTTTTTCCTGTAATGAGATATGCACATCAGAAGGTGCTTTCTTGTAGTTCAAAAGTATATTCTAAACTGAGATATTTTGTTCAGGGAATTTGTTTGGCTTATGATACCATGGCTACCCTTAAATCAGAAAAATATTAATTAAGGACATGGTTTAATTTCAATTATATAAATATAGATGAATATTTTAGTTACCCTTTCAGATGAGTCTAGAAATCATGGAAAATGCTTTTAATAGTTACAGGTATTCCGACATTTCCAGCAGGAATTGCACACACTAAAGTAATTCACACCAAAAGCTCACTTAAATGCTAGCATTAATAATTACTTCAAATAAAACAACTAATTCATACAATAATTTTTGTGGGACTATCCAAGCAATAAAAGAAATCTTTGAAAATGTGTGTTTCTCTTTCAGATTACACTTGTTATCTGGGCTGTGATTCGAATTGGCCCCAATGGCTGTGACAGTATGGAGTTCCATGAGAGTGGCTTACTGCGGTTTAAGCAAGTTTCTGACATGGGTGTTATACATCCCTTATATAAAAGCACTGTAGGAGGCAGACGTAATGAAGATTTGGTGATCACTGGAAATAATCAGCCTGTAAGTTATATCATGAATTGAAAGTGTGTGAGCAACACTATGGAACTTCACTTGCATTATTTATAAACATTAAATGTGAAACACTGTTAACATAAAATACTGTTTCTGCAGATTGTATTTCAGCAAGGAACAACCAAGCTTAGTGTGGAAAAAGACAAAACTTCCATTACCAGTGATATTGGCATGGAATTTGTTGACCCCCGGACACAAAACACCCTGTTCAGCACAGACTATGAAACTCATGAGTTTCATCTGCCAAATGGAGTTAAAATCTTGAACGTGCAAAAGGCGTCTACGGAGAGGGTATGTCATTTTGAACTTTTAAAACTCTTCCTAAAAGGTAATTACTGAATTGCTCTAGTTGTAGAACAAGGAAAAAAATACTACTTTCAAGCATATTTACAAATTTGACTAGAAATGCAGCTCTGAAAACGTAACTGATGCTAAAAATTAGGAATGAAAACTGACATTATTAAATGAGTATGACATTTGGAATACCATACTAGCTCCATTATCAGGATTAGAAAACTTGTGTGACTTTTTATCAAGCATTTATGCACTTCCTTATACATGGATAACTGTTCCAGAAATAAAACCACTATGAAAAGCTTTTTTGTTGTTTCTAGCAAGAACTTCCAGAAGTAGCTACCAGAACTTCATGCTTCTATTGGTGATAAATGTTAGTACATCAGAATTCCAAAAGCCTGAGTGGAAGTGTGGAGAACAATCACAGCATTACAAGAGTTGTGTTAGTTCATGGCTTCCAGGTTAAACATGTTCTTAGTTTGGTTGCTACATTAAATATGCTTGATTTACCAGAGAACTAAAAAAACTACATACTGGTAGGCGGGCATATATGTCAAATGTCAGTTAATGTCAGACTGAAATTTCTTGCACTCATAAAGTCACTCATAATAAAGGCTTTTTAGACAGCAGTGCCTACAGTTCTATTTTGCAACACTAACGGAGCAGTACTGGTGGTTTTATAGAGGGTTGTGTGTTATAGGAACAAAAAAGAGAGTTCATTTTGATCTTCTTCATGTTATCTCTGCAGGCTAACAAACAGTAAACACTGGAGAGAAAAACAACAACTATATCCTTATATATGTAAGAGGAATAGATTAAATAAAAAGAGAAGAATACGTTTACATAATCACATCTTACAAGGAAGCCTGCAATTGCTAGCAGTGTTAATTTCGCATCCCATGAAATTGTCATACAAATCATTTCAATCACAATCAAACCATATGCAAACAATTTTACTTACCTTCCAAAATTAAGTAAGCCATGTTTATAGACATAAATGTAGAAAATAAAAAATGGGAGGAAGCTTCATAGGCATAACGTGAGAGGGACATAAAATACATTGAAGTTTTTTTATTAGATTGTTGAGTAACATTCTTAAGGCAATTAAAATTACCTAGATAAACCCAAGGTACATTTTCATTGATCTCTAATACTTTTATTTATTTACATTCTCAGATTACCAGCAATGCAACCAGTGATCTAAACATAAAGGTTGATGGACGTGCTATTGTCCGTGGAAATGAAGGTGTTTTCATCACAGGCAAAACCATTGAGTTTCGAATGGGGGGTAACATGGAACTTAAAGCAGTAAGTATTTCAAAACAGCATTTTTTGAATGTCTTTCAAATTCAAGCTGATAGTAAACTCTTGTAGCTTTGTATGGATTCAAATTTTATATAAAATAGGCATAAAAGTTTAGTTGTGGTCAGCACATGTAGTAGAATTTTAAAAGGGATTATTACTTCGCTTTTAATTAGTGGTTCAGTGGTTTTTAGGTTACAGTGATTTATTTCTGTAAGACGTGAAAAACCCACAAAGCAATTAAGGTAAACTATTGGTCTTTGCACTGAAATGAATACCAAAGGGAATATATATTCCATTCTGGAGGCCTTATTGTGGACAGCAACCTTTGACAGAGGAGCAGAGACTAAAAATAGGAGCACTGCCTTCCTGCAGTGTCACAGCAAGGCTCACCAGCATTCATTTAAGCTTTTTGGAGATTCTTAATGACACACAGCATACAGAATGATGGAAAAGTTTCAGGAAGGGGAAAAATGTACTTTGATTTCACGTGTGAATGAATTTCACGTACAAATTTGAACACTGATTCCCATTTCGTATACATTTTTTTTAAATTCACTTAAGGTCTCTTCCAACCCCGAGACATTCTATATGTTATTTATTGTGTAGATTTCTACAGCCATCTTAAAAATCCCATTTATTGCTTAAACTAGCTTGTCCTTTTTAAAAAACAGTCTGCCTTGTTTAACTAAGAAGTTACACTTTTCTTTCCTCTTTCTTAATAGGAAAACAGCATTATCCTAAATGGAACTGTGATGGTCAGCCCATCGAGACTGCCAAGTTCTTCTTATGGGGAACAGTTTAACAATGGCAACTGGCTCCGCTTCAAGCTGTGCATGTGTGCAGATGGAACGCTGTTCAAGGTTCAAGTGACAGGTCATAACATGGGTTGTCAGACCTCTGTCAATCCGTGTGGAGCCACGCACTAAAACAAAACACTACCAGGAGAGTTCTCTATGTGTTTACATATATTTGTATGAAGTAACTGCATGCCTTCAAGGATTTCTGTTTCTACAGGAGTTTATACTAATGTTTATTACATACTATTTTTAAGCACAGACTCACGTTCAACAGTATTAGGTCATCATCCTGCTAGCCATGATAGTGGCCCTGTTTTAGTAAGCTTTCAGTTTACACGCACACTGAAATACCTTCTTGAATTGGGATCAGTAGAATACATTTAAAGAACATGATTTTAGCAACAACCTCACCTGGCTTCAGTTGCCACTAGAAGAGGTTTTTGGCCTACATCCCAAAACCTTGAGGATTGCTGAGAACACAACTGCAATCTGAAGTACTTCAATAGGAGTGCCTGTTTGCTGTTGGATGTGCATTTTTCCACAGGATGGCTGAAGTGGCAAATTTTTGTCTTCTCAGCATTTACTGCCAAAGATTGCTGTAATGATCCCCCCCAAAAAATTATGTGGATTATTGTACGTGTACTAAAAGAAAGCTAGTGGCAGATTGGCTAATGGTACATTATAATATTGCAGTAAGTCTGTCATCTATGGTCACATTGTTAAAAAAATAAGCTAGCACAAATAATATTTGCAAAGTAACATGGAGCATGGAAATGTAACTTCAGTTTTGAAATAGTGTAGCTGGTAAAAGTGAAAGTTGCAATTACCAAAGCGTTGCTTGAGCTCCCCTTCTGTCTGTGGAATTGAGGGATTCTACACTTAATTTATGAGAAGTATTTATAAAATGTGCTTATTATAAGGTACGTTCTCAAAGATGTACTGATAATTTGCTTGGTGCCCAAAAAAGTGTCTTCCTGGGTGCTTTAATGGGAACGGTGTACGAATCTATTACTCAACAGCTAATAATCCGAAGCACGACTGCAAGCAGCCTCATCTAAGATGCTGCAGTGTCTAAGGTCTCTTTTTTTCCTGTGAATGTCACTCCTGATGCATTACTGAACACCTGATAATTCAATTCTGAAGCTAAACTGCAGGTCTGCAATTCTAAACGTGATGGTACTGGATACCACTACAGCAGAGTAAATACACGTGGATCTGAACTTGTCAACAGTGAAACTGAGCTGGGGCCTTATAAAAACTCTTACTGCCTTAGAACTGCTTTTGTAGAGGCAAAATTTGTGGTCTGTACTAAAAATAGACTAGCTCATTGTAAGATTCCTCCTTCCCCCATGTATTTTCTTCAGTTTGAAATAGTTTGGGATTTTTGTGTGTTGTTTTTTTTTTCCAATATAATCAAATAACCTTAATAATGAAGGCCACAAAGGTGACTTCCACAAAGGTGACTTTGCAAGTACTTTTTTGACACTAGGCACTAAGCATGCACTTCTCTTCCTAAAAGCTGTGCAAATGTTATACATTAACTTCAGAATTGGTCATTTGTTATGGGAATAAAAATTACCTACCCTTGTTTTATAGCTCTTAGAGTATGCAAACTCCGCAGACGAGTCAGCTTCTGCTGCAAAGAAGTTCCTGTCTAAGGTCCCAGTTCCTGCATTTACTGCAAGTCAGTAAGTCCTGGTGCAGGATGTGTATGGGGGGCAGTGATTTTTGGAGGGGAGCCTTTAGGTCAGGCTTTAGGCTGCTCTGGAGGTCAGAGGAGTCACGTTTCCCTCACTGGTTAAAGGCAAAACCAAATTTTGATGCTATGTAGCTGGGGTTTTGGGGGGTGGGCAGCAGTAGAGCTGTCTAACAAAAATGGGGTAAAATGCAGCAAAAGCCATTGAATTACACACATTAAAGATTATGGGAGAGTACTAAGGTACGTTTTGCATACTGCCTTCACGACCTTAATGGTTTCACTGCAGTTAATATTTATCAGTCATTTCAGAAAAGATTTTTAAAAACCTTTGCTGCTCTAAGTAGTGTCCCAATCAGGATGTTTAAATTAGGAGAAGGAAATAAAATGGTTACTTTTTCAGAACTTCCACTCAGTTGACAATGGCAGTTTGTCACTTTACTTACATCTATATGCAAATATATATTTATGTACATTGTATAATGCTGCTTATATTCATATTATACATACACATGTAAACACTAACATACATGTCTGACATTAATTCATACTGACATACACATATTCATGTATACATAAATATAAGCAGCAGCATCCTCCAAAGCCAAACTAGAATTTGGTCAATAACAGACACTTCCTCAGTCAAGTAGAATACACGTGAGCAGCACGTTATAGCTCTTCTTTGGTTAATACTGACATGCCTACATGCTAGGATGGGATTCTTGACCTGTAATTATTAAGAATTCTTATTCAAATACTGTATGCAACATAGCTGAACAATGCATCACAAAGGTACTTTTAAATCGTGGTCTGAAGAATTGATTTTGAGGTGTGGATTTTTAGTCAAACGTAGCAAAACCAGTCATATAAATACCAAGTGATATAAATTATTGACTTGCTGGCCACTATTCATGTGGCGTTCATGTATTTTGTTGCCTTCATTACACGGTTTGAGAAATGTTGACATTATATATGCCCTGTGTTGTGCAGTAATTTGTTTTTTATATCTTCTAACTGCCTAAAGTACATTTTTCAATGCTTATTTATAACACTGTGTGGCACACTGCTTATTTAAATCCCACAAATGCACTTGAGATTCTGTGTTTTTAAAGTACATTCTACGTACTCTGTGTAAAAATACCATACTGGTTACACTGAAACAACTTCCATGTGATGAATTCTCAGCATTTGTAAAGGTGGTTGTTGTTTCAATAGGTGGAAGACAATTGGATTTCTGATCTTTGTTTTGAAATGAAACAATAAATTCTAAGACACAGCTGTGGTTTAGAAGTGTTATTGTAATAATACAGTCTCTGATTAAAAGACGTTGTTTTATTGACAGTGAAACTAGTGTTTTATTAACTGTAAGTATGAATATCATTCCACATCTATTTGTCATGGATTATACAGCTAGTGGACTTTGCTCAGCGGTAATTGCGTATGATACCTGAAGTTACAGTTCAAAAGTCTCTACTGCGTTTAGTTGGGGAGTACCTGAGAAGCTGCGTTTCTTGCGTGACGGGCTGGAAAAGAAAGAAAAGGTTTGGGTTGGTTTTTGGGAGAGGTGGTGGGAGGGGGAAGCTTACCAATATATGAACTTGCTTTTTGAAAAATACCTAACATGCCAAACCTGTATGTTTGAGACAGAACTGTGGTAGTGGTTTGGGTGTCTCTTCTGTGTTGACATTTTTAACGTCCAAGTATTTCCGCCTCCTATTTTGACTCCTGTTATGCTGAACTTACCCTAATTTCACAACTTATATATAGATACTATGGATAACCTTCATTTGAGCATCATAGCTGTGGTCCTTTACTTTAATATTCCTGGATTGGTGGGAACCAAGTCACAGAAGTTTCTTAATGCACATCACCACTCAGACTGCCGGTGGGACGGGAAGTTCTCAGTGAATTGCTCTTTTGCTGGACTATCTGCTATTCCAGAAGCTATATCACAAACAGCACTAACAGCTGACTTCAGTTACAACAACATCACAACTTTACTGTGCGCCAACGGGAGAAACGAAGACTGGATGCTAAAACATCTGAATCTCAGTAACAACCTGATTTCTGAACTCTCCATAACTGCTTTTAGAAATGTACCTGCTTTAGAAACTCTAAACCTCAACGGTAATTCCATCAACACCCTTGTGCTAGACATCCCTACAGCTGCACATGCTTCTAAAACGTATGGAAAAGTCCATCACTTCCTGCCTGCTTTGAAAGTGTTGTTGGCTGAAAGAAATTATCTCAATGCAGTTCCAAGAGGTAAGCATCTCAAAATCTTTAAGGATCTCACTCCAAGGAGTAAGTTGGTTTTGGATATGATATGGTACTTGTTAAGGAATTTAGAATACGATTGTTTCACTTATGTTTAAGGTGAGGCTAAATTTCACCTGCATGCAAATACAGGCTAAAGCAAATGCGTTGTTTGGGATTTGTTTGGTTTTATACAGTCTTAGCAATCATAACACTTAATGGCAGTCAGGTATAAGCAAAATCTCCGAGAGGCACAGGAATAATTTTCCTTGTTTGTATAAAACAGGAAGTAAGGATCTTTGGAAAAACACCAGCCTTCATAAGTCAGTCATGGACCTTAACATTTAAGAAAATTACAGAAAAATTTCATACCACACTTCAGAAGAAAGTCAGTAGCCTTTAAAATAAAACTTGCTCCAATTTCGGTATTTCATAAAGACAGGAAAATACATTTTGTTCAGTCAAAGCAATTTTGCTACTATGCAACCAAAGTGACACCTTCCATTAATAAGAGAAGGATTTAAGGCTTTGCTAACCTTTTAGAAAGTGTTTCTTAGTAACTGAAGCATGCTAGGCATCGCAGCCTTTATGACGGTCTGTATCTTCATAAACAGAAGATCTACATTGCCCAAGAAGTATTTAAATGAAGTGAACTCTGCAGTACAAGTAATGCTATCCTACACACTGTTTGCTGTATTTAGTCAGTCCCTGATACTATCGGATTAATCAGCTTTAGACTTTGAAAACACCAGGAGAAAACAAAATAACCACACCTATCAAACAAACTGGAAGGGAGTAATTTTGCAGTTGCACAGGGTCCTACAAGTTCTGTCGTTCTTCTTTTTTTTTTGACACTAAGTAATTCTTTTCAAACAGGAAACTTTCAGTTTATTTTTTACAGTGTCTGTAAGGTTCCCACATGGAAAATATAAAAGCTTTGTACTGTAAAATACACCAATGCAGATTTGATTGTTCTGACAGCTAAGTAGAACTCCTTTTCATAGATCAGCCTTTTTCGCTGATTGTCAAAATTTAATTTTTAGATCTTAGAAGTCAAATTGTTGTGCATCGTACCCCCACACTTCAAGCAGTACTTAAATCCCACGCTCATTTAAATGCATGTTCAGAGCTTCATATTCCCTCTCCAAAACACTTAACCTGTGTTCTGGTTCAAAAGCTCTCGTACTGGAGACTCTGCAAGAAAACACAAACCTAAAGCAGAGGGCTTGGGCCATAAAGAAACCCTTCTCACAGCTGATGCTCCAGGTATCAGGCTGCTACCTACTGGTGCTGTATCACTGTGTACTTCTGGCATAACTTCAGCTTCAGGGCTGCATCTGAACTACCATTCTTCATCCAGGTACAGGGAGTAATTGATGGAACTGCCAGCACTTCTGAATGCCTTTCCTATCAGCTACCTCCAGCTTTACAGCAGGAATGAATCATTCTCTCTGCTTTTCACAATAAACCCGGAGATCCATTACTCAGCAAACAGCAATTACAGATTTCCTATAAACCACATAGCACCAAGGGCAACATTTTTAAGAAGCAGCAGCTTCTCAGCAATGCTCCATGACTAGAAACCACTTGAGAGCAGCATGTAGGTGTTACAAAGCTCTGGTGACACTGAGCATTCAGGTTCCCATCGGAACCTGCAGGCTACAGCTTTAGGGGCTCCCTGCAGTGTGTAAGAAAAACAAGGGATCTCTAGCATTCAGAAGAACTAGTTATGCAAGACAGATGCTGTTGTAGCTAGGATATGCTGTAAAACATAACTGACACACTGAATTCACAGGCAGACAGGCACGAGCATTTTGTTTTCAGCCAGACATATGTCCTGTGAATATGGTTCAAGTAATTCCCCATATGAGAAACGTGTGTGAACATGCAGCTGGCAGTGAACAGGAGAAATTGTGTCACCTTTTGTATCTCCATCTTTTATTTGCAATTAACATTCTTGTATTTTATAAACTGTGTACATTTTACCTTTTCACACCCCTCCTTCCCCACCTCAAATTCTCCAGAGTAGCGTGCTCAAAGTACAGAGATCAGTCAAAATGGTTTTCACAGCATGAAGGAATGCTACTGCTCTTATGGACATGTGAATTAAAAATTTTTTTTTAAAAATGCTTTGATTGTGTGTATATTAAAATGCCTGCCGTTGATGCTATACAACTTTTAGGTTGGGCCACCTCTTCAACAGAAAAGGCACAATAAACCAAAGCCTGCAGCCACTACTTGCAGTAGAGTGTAACAGAATGGATTTCCTTGCAAAGGTGTTTTAAAAGCTCCTTGGCACACCTGGGAACACAAGAATATAAAAACATAAAATAATTTTGCTCTTCCTAGGGCTAGGACTGCTGCAATCCTTACAGTCTGTCCATCTGTCATTCAACAACATACTACGGATTGACCAGAATGACTTTCAGAACTGCTCACAGCTGAAAACCATCTACCTACAGAACAACAAGATAACTACAATTCATCCAGATGCCTTCCAGGGTCTCAACAACTTACAGGTTGCAACATTACAACTGTTTCAATGCTTTCTGCTAATCACCAGTAAAGATTGTTAATAATCAACTATTCAGTGACAATTATATTGGTCTGATTTTGATAAGAGTATAAAATTATGAATGAACGCAAATAGCTTAAATAACATTTATATGTAAATACTTGTTTGTATATTCAGGAACACACACTTGTAAATATACAAATATAACCGCAAAATTACCCACTTAACCATGCCACAAACCCTGCTATAACTGGCATAAACATATACCTCCTTTTCTTCCCCCATTCCTCCCGTGTGCGCGCACCCACACACACACCCTTTCTTTCCACTCTGAAAGAAAAGCAAAGCCCTAAAATGCTGTCATGGGCCCTCATCAACTTTGCCAGAGCCAAGCTGAGAAAGAATTACACGTGAGTTTCAGAGGAAATAAGGCTGAAGAGGCTATTTCCAAGGAGGCTATAAAGTCATGAAGAAGCACAGTACATCTTCACAACTGAAAAATCCCTTGAGGACGCTGCTCTCCTGCACCCAGGGACATCAATGCAGGAGGCACCCCACAGTGCAAGCCCTGCAGATTCCCAGTCACACAGATTAATTTACAATGAAGGGACTACTAAATGTACCACAGTCCTTTTTGTTTAAATCAAAAAAGCTTAGTGCAATATTATTGAAACATTAAACAGATGTATTGTTCTCATTCTTTTCAAATGCTTGTTTATTAAAATAAATGCTGTTGTTGCTATTGCAATTCAGACTCCATTCTAAGGCTTATCGAATTAATTCTGAATGAATTACTTCCACACAGGTCGTGGATCTCCGTGAAAATGCTCTGACAACAGTCCTACCGCAGATGATAATCCAACTGAACATCTTTCGACTTGAGGTGGATTTGTCAAGTAATTCCTGGATATTTAACTGCAGACTGAATGCTTTCAAACATTTAATTCCTTTTCTTTCTGACTCCACGAGTAAAAAAATGAGTACTTCATACAGTAAATCTGCCAACAACTCCAAGAAACCTGTACTGTACCTTTCCAGTTTCCATCTGAACTGCAGTGAGGGCATTTTGTTCGAGACGGCTGCAATCCCAGCAGGGCAGACATCAGTGCTACGCTGTGACACGGGTAACACAGGGGGTAGGTAAAACAGGGACTCTGTCCATACATGCTGCTGACATCCAAACACATGCAAAATGATCAAAGAAACATGGTTTGAAAAGTGGATTTCTAAAGATGCTATTTTAAAAATAATTGAACAAGAATTTAACATGTCAGTTAATTAAGTAGAAAGTACTATAGCTGAATATTTGTAAGTTCTAGTTCCCAAAGAAGTCTTCATCTCCTTTGTAACATTAAACTAGTAAGTGACACTAACGCCCAATGATACACAAATCTCAGTATGTAAATGTGTACATTACCTACCGAATGCAAACAAAGGACAGAAAAGGCTTTCCTCTTACTGTGATAAATAGCTGTGGGGTAGTAATTCTGGGTGAACATAGAAAAATGAGAAGGATACAATATTGCTTCTAGTATTCAGTCACAGCAAAATGAAATGAGTGCATTTGCACGTGAGAGGGTAAAGCCAACAGCAGTTTCTAGCAGGACCAAGACCGTACATCGTTTCAGGGACTTTCTCCCCCACCCACACCAGTTTTCGTGGAAAGTCTGCTATTAAGACACCACGTGTGCTCTATTTTAACGTAGAGGAAGTACTAAACTGAAGATGGTTTGACAGATACTTGGCACAACATCAAGTAACTATGGATAAAAAGAAAATTGATGTTTATAAAAATAACATTAAAATTACCACAGATAGGCCAGAATATCACTTTATAGAAATAACCTGACCCTGCAAGCCAAGTATCCTCTACTTTTAAACACGTTTTCATTTGTGTTTTCTTTTCTTTCAGGCAATGGAGTCTCTTGGTGGACACCTAAAGGCAGGATTTCAGAAGGAAGTAGTCTTCCTCACATGACACTGGATAAATGGAGCAGTTTAGTAATACACAATGCCAAAAAAAATGCTGAAGGATTATATATGTGTACTTTTAATACAACAAAGAAATACCTCATCTACAACGTACAGGTGAAAGAACAGGTTTCAACATCTTTGGTTAGAAAAACCCGGGACACGAACCCTGATTTTAGACAAGAAAGAGCAAAGGTGGACTTTACCCTGGCCATCTGCCTCTCTGTGTTCATTACGTTTTTTTGCGCTTTTTGCCTGGGTGTTTTTGCTAGACCCTACCTTGTGCGCCTGTGGATGTGCATGCACAGAAACAAAAGTAGAGGTTCGGAGCATACTTATTCCAATGAAGCTTTTGCAGATGAAACCCTGAGAAGAGAGCGCTATACAAGCCAACCCCCAACCAGGCAGCAAAACCTGTCCGCTATTTACGAGAATTTTTCAAAAAGCACACGCGCTGTTCCTGCAGACGCTGACCATTTGTATGAGTGTATCACTGACAGCATGGTGCACACACCGAATGCTGAACAGTACCCAAACCAAAACAAGAAGAAGACTGACATGAAGAAAGACCCAGTGCTTTCAGACATCAGAGCTAATTCCAGCAATTCCGAATTTATGAAGTTCGGACAACCTTCTGCAAGGACAGATAACAAAAACAACAGGGAAATAACACCAATGAAATTAATAAGCAATGATACTTCATTATGGGAACACTCACAACATGCAAATTATGAAGATTTAGAGAAGAGCAGGCTCCCTCCCACACCCAGCAGAACGAATTCCAACATTTATTCGATTCACATTGACTCTTCAGATTCAGATTTATCCTATGCAAGAGAAGTTGGCATCCCACTTCCCAGAGGACAATCCCATACAAGCACACAGGATTCTAGGAACAGCAAGGTGGGAAACAACGCTGAGCAGCTGCAGTCT
The DNA here is from genome assembly GCF_047663525.1 of Anas platyrhynchos. Classification (NCBI taxonomy): domain Eukaryota; kingdom Metazoa; phylum Chordata; class Aves; order Anseriformes; family Anatidae; genus Anas; species Anas platyrhynchos. The sequence goes on from NC_092590.1 coordinate 52,577,702, forward strand.
GAAATTACAGAGCCTGCACCAGTCTCTCCTGAAAGAAAAGGTGTCGTTTCACATAATGAACCCCTAAACATGGCAAAACTTATGCCTGGAAGGCAAAGATGGGATGGAGAACTTGGTCTAAATGGCAATATAAATATAACCGGTGATGTCGGAGACTTGACTTTATCTAGGAACTGTACGAGAGATACAAAGACTGAGGATTTAAGTGACTACCGAAAAACAGAAAACTCTCCTCGTGCACAGTATGACCGCACAACAGAAGGTGCTGCTGAGCGAGGTCATATAGCAGATTTCTTCGGTGACAGCTCCTCAGATGAAGGGACTGCGTTCACAATGAGTGATGAGAGCTCCTTAGAAGATTTTGAACCGGAACAAACTGGTGCCAGCAGCAGCCTGCCGGCCCCTCAGCCGTCACTAGAGAAAGCTGATGCTGACAGTGAAAGTGTTTATTGCTCAGCACGGCCAGAGCACCCAAACACTGCTGCTGAACTTGAGCAAGCTAGAAAAAATGAAGACAAGCACAATGTAAATCTTGAAAATGCTTCTGATGGGTTCAGATACTATCAACTACTACGTCGCTACTACGAGTCAAATACTATCACGGCTAAAGCAGCATCACCTGACACTGATAAACGTAGCAATAGTGTAAACACATCAGATTCAGACTCAATTAGTTCAAGTCAAAAAGTTTCTGAATCATTTGACTATTTTACCAATGAAGAGTCAACCATACAAAACTCTATTTCAGATTCTCCCCGCAAACATGATACAGACTTTAGTAGCACATCACTTTCATTAAAACCTTCTCCCTCATATGCAAGAAATACAGAAAATGCTCCTGAGGACACTGACTTGCAGCTGCAGTTTCCCATTCGGCCACAGCATTTCCCCAGATCCAGTCCCACTGAACAGGAAGAGCGTGCACCAGAGGTAAGCACAGAAGAGCTCACGGATGGGAGCTCCTCAGAAAGTGATCATGATGAAAGGGACATTACAGCACGACAAAACAGCAGTACTTCCCAGAACAGTTCTTTTACTTTTGCTCCCATTGATATTGGTTTGAAGGAAACTGTTAAAAAAGCACCACTACTGCATGCCAGCATGGGCAGCAATGAATCGCCTCTTCAATCCCTGCTGGAAGACAAAACCGAAAAACCTTTTAAGTTTAGCAGTGAGAAAGAAGACTCATTACCACAGGGTGAGCATGGGAACAGAACTAAGACTTGGGGATATAAAATGCAAAGTTTTAATGAAGAGGAGTATGATGAACACGTAGAATTACAGGATAGCAGCAGCTGTAGCTCTCCTGAAGAAATGCAGCCTCGTAGTGTTATGGCAGATTTGCTGCACATTCAATCTTCTGGGAAAACAGAGCCAGCCTTCAACACAGAAAAGCATTTCCAGTTGGATCCAAGTGAAGAGGATGCATATTCCTTATCAGTCCCATCCAGTTTCTTTAAGGGAAGCCTACAACACAGCTCATTCCCACAAGAGAGTGCAGGAGATAAAACCCCCAGGAACACTGATTCCAGTGAGAAGGAGGATGGCACTACCTTGTCAGGACTGAAGAACGATTCTACAACAGCTGTCAGCCTCCCAAATTCAAGTGAAAAACTCACTCCAAAACCTCAGACCAGACAGGGCCAGTTTTTTGCTAAGAAGAAAAGAGCATTTGACGGATTTGCAGTCATGTTGCGAAGCACAACAGACTGCAGCAGTCCAGACACAGAAGTGTAACACTACGCTCCTGCAGGGGTTTTGTCATACAACAGGTGCAAAAATGTCTGTGGACAAATAAGCCAGATACTCTGGACTTGTGCTTACAAGGGTATTTGTGTGTAAAATAATAAAAAGGGGTAGGGAACATGAAAAACTACTCTGGGATACTCAAATGAGTGAACTCGGTAGTTCTAAGTGTTAATAAAGGTTTGCTGAGTTATAGTAATAGTATATAATCACTGTCTTATTTATTCTTGTTATGAAGATACTAGTTTCCTTTGGAAATTCTCACTGATATGCACTGTTTTATTTCTCTGTTTAAAATAAATGTAACACTGAAATTATTACATTATCGCTCTTATTGTGTTTTCCTATTGGAATCCCGCTATACATGAAACATGAGAGGATATTTTAGCATCTTCTGCTTTTTTAAACCAAATTTCTGGGTTAGAAGTCTCTAAAGTCCACCACGTTTGCAAACACAGGAATATTTTGTCAGTCGCTTCCACTACAGTTCAGCAGGCTTTCAAAATATATATTGGAAAAATGTTTCATCTTTTTTTTTTTCTGCCCAAAAAGCTGCAGTAGCAATGCATACTGTACACTACTTAGGAGGAACAGCAAGTTTTCTAAGCCTCCCTTTGTGCCATAAAGCTACAGGGAAAAAAAAAAAGATTATCTTCTGTTCTCATCATATCCACTAAGAAAATAAAAAATTCCTTTATGAAGGAGTAAATTAACGACTAAGTAGAATGAATTCTACTATCAGAATATTGTTGATATTGTCTGAAACTTACCTTCACATTTCTGTCTAAATCTTGCACCTTTGCTTTGCTGCTGAGCACTGTAGACACTCGTTATCATCACGTATTCATTCAAACTCAAATATTCAGCTCCTTCCCCTTTTCATTAGTTCCTCATATCATTAGCAACTGCTCTCAGAAATAATACAAAATCTTATATATTTCCCATGGCTTCCAGCCAATACTCTTTATACTGTGTGCCTTCAATGCTCTTTTTTCCCTACACCCTATTTCTCCAGGCCCTTCAGTGCCCAAAAGGTACGCAATCCCCCACTCGCTGAATCCCTCTGAGGTTCTATCATCATTCACTTTTCTTTACCTTTCAGCTATTGTAATCAATCATATCTTCTGGGAACTGAAAATATTCCTCATTTGGCTTGTTTGGTCACTATTTTCAAGAATACTTATTCTAGTACAAAAACAGTTGCAGACATAGGAGTATAAATGTACATTAGACAGGCACAACTTTTTTTTTTTTTCTTTTTCCTCCTGCACAGAAGTTATGCTTGCAAAGAGGTGTGACTGGAACTGCTCTAGGGATGTTGGAACTTCTTCAGCTTCACCAGTAACTTCAGGTACCAAAAAAATCATGATCACCTAAGATATAAGTTACTACCACAGCTGATAGCAAGTAAACTATGTCACAGAACAGGCCCCATAAAAAAGCAGTCAGCATATGCTGGATGAATTCTCAAATGAAGACCAAAGAGCTGACTGTTTTGGTAACAGTTTGGGCACACCCTTCTTACAGGGTGTAAGCCTCTTCCTTTATTTTCTTTGTCAGGCTTTACAAGCATGCTTCCTATTCACCACCAGATTTGGAATTCTGCAGGCAGTATTAAGTAGGAAGGTTAACTCATGGCTGTTTTAAAAACTGAAGTCGTGAATGTACTAGAGACATTTAGGCTGCAATTTTCATGTCTTATTGCTAGCAGCTTTTCTATTGTTCTGCTTAGATATTACCCCTTTTGCTTTGAAAAGGTCAACTCAGCAGCCCATTACAAATCATATAATTGACAAACTCTTCTAAAAGCTAAGGAAAACATGAGTATTTGAGGTCATGAAGAGCCTCAGATATAAATACTCCCACATTCAAATATGACTAGACTTAAGCTCTCTTCCAGTACAAATAGTATCTAGAATTTATGCTTCAGATCTTCACAATCACAGAATGGCTAAGGCTGGCAGGGCCCTCTGGAGGCCGTCTGGTCCAACCCCTGCTGAAGCAGACACCCACAGCAGGTTGCCCAGGACCATGTCCAGGTGGCTTTTGAAGATCTCCAAGGAGGGAGTCTCCACAGTAAACAAAGTGCTTCCTGATGTTCAGAGAGAACCTCCTGTGTTCCACTGCCTCTTGTCCCACCCTTGGGCACCACTGAAACGAGCTTGGCTCCCTCCTCTTTGCATTACCTCCCTCATGACACCTGCTGATGACACTTCTGATGCAGCCGGAGATACTGTTAATTAGCCTTTTGAAAACTTTTGTATCACAGTATTTTTGTACCCACACATCCCATTTGAAACATACCCATTTCCAATGAAGTGTTGAAAATATTTGATTTGATGTAATATTGAGAATAAGGATCATGTGATTGCATATATTCTCTTTTAACAGAATTTGTCAGCCAAGAGAAGTTTTCTGCTGCTAAATGATAAGCTAAATGATAAAGGTCACCAGCTGAGGTCAGGCATTCACATACAAGGAATTTCTTTAGTACGGACCACAGAAAAACCTGAAGTCAGTTTCTGAAACCAACACAAATACTGTTTATTTGTGAGATGCCATTTTACATCAACACCAGCAAAAGACCTATAAATCAACTGAGTGAACTCATGTTAAGTGGTGTAACAGTATTTTCACTGGGTTGAGAGTCACAGGAGTTCAGCACACCTCATGTATGTCATACCCAAGTAACTAAGACATAAAGCATTCATGATTACAGGTTAACTGCTATTCCTACAACAGCAGCATCGGTAAGAACTATTTGGTGACAACACACATACACGCACAGGGGAAAAATACTGAGAAACAACCCCATGTTTCAGTCTCGATTACAGACAATTAACTGTTTAGTTGGTGGCTGGATGGCTGGATTCTACACGCTTTTATAGCAATATGAAAGGATAAGATATAAGGCTTATACGGAGGTATTTTAGCAGTTATAATTAAAAGCAGGGCACAAGCTAACCTTTAAAGCTGTCTACATGAATTTCAAGAGTATTCAACAATGTTAGGCTTGTGACCAAGAGTCAACAGAAATCTGGGAAAGCCTTAACACAACTGAAATCCTTTTTTATTTTTGCCCTCCAAAAAAGTTAACTTGGGGACATTAACCAAGTAACAATGAGCTAAAACTACTTTTGATTGTGCAAGTGTATTTGTGATGAAATAAAATGCATGTATTTCTGACAAAATGGGGTCTCCAGTCCTCTACATGTGTAGGAGGCCACACAAAGGTGACCCAAATATTTATTGTAGCTTAAAGGCAACCTTAAACAGGTTTCAGCTGAAAGCTCAAGTACATAAAGAAATGCAAGAAATTCCATCCTCCTCGCATTTCTTGAAAAAGAATTAAAATTCATATTTAAAATACTATCTTGCTGTAAAATGAAATATACACAAATCTAATTTGTGAAATGTTTCTATTACTAATATTCTCTACAGTTATTTGAATAGTAAAGAGCTCCAAATGTTTACCATCTATCAACTTAAAGCGTCTCCGGATGCTGTTTTCCTTTAAATAACTGGCTTTCTACTTTACGTCTTCCAAATACCAAGCATGAATTGTACATAGACGATCAAGCTTCTGCTAATAAGAGCAGTTATATTACCCCAGAAGGATTAGCACAGGACTTGTGGCATTTCTGCCAGAATGACCTCTCAGTTTCTTGTTAAAGCTATCAGGATATGCTGGATATTATTATTCAAATAGGTGTGTGTGGGGGAAACTAATTACATTACAGCATAACAAACAAAAAAGTAAACACCAAACTTGTACTAAATACACAGTAAATTGAGTGGCTTAGTTAAACTTCCACAATTATTTAAAAACTACAGGGAATTTCTGCAAAACACAAGACTAGCAATGTTGGGCTCCCTTGCTGGTCAGCAAACAGCAAAAACAGAAGGATGAGTAACACAGGGGCAGTTATCAAGCCATACACGTCTGTTTCAGTCCATTTACATCTCTGTAAGTTGTCAACTTGCATCTGTGATTTATTTCATGAAGTTACTTGTTACAAACCAGCTGAACACTACAGATTCATCTTGGTTGCAAGTGGAAGATAATATGTGCAGTATCTAATCCATTTCTAAGCACATTCCTCCTTTCCATCACTCCCAATCACTTTTACCCAAAGAAAAAAAAATGAAGTCTGTTTATACAGCATGAATACTTTCTGAGCTTTGTTTTCCTCTGTTTACTTCGCTGTCAAATTTTGTATTCCGCTAAATATTAGCGAAACTTGGAAAAAGAACACCTGGTTAACTGAGGAGATTTCTGTTGACCCTGTTATGTGAAAATTACACCTATAAAAATAATGGATTAAAAATGTCTTTGGCTCTTGCTTCCTTTACTGGAAGGCAAATTATTTGTGCCATACAAAACATTTTATGCAAACCTTGTATTTGAGCAGTAATTCATGCCAATTTGTGCTAAACAGTCCTCTAGAGTCAGTAACTAGCCTAACTTTTAAGAACAACTCCAGTATTTCACTTAAAATTTTAGCAAACACAATTTAGCCTAATGTTATGAGTTATATTGCTTCTAAGTTAATTCTTTTAAGAACTAAACCAGCAGCTCCACTGATACTTACGGTGGTTATACTATGGTAATATACACATTTACATCAGAAGTCTTAATAAAACGTGTGTTTTAGTAAGAGGCTTATTGTAAACATTAAATACCACTGAATTAAATTCTTGTGCAAACTGGCATCCAACGTGGAATTAAGGTTACATGTATTAGGACAAGAAGAAGCAATGACTATGTATGTTTTACCACTACTAACTTTAAAGAATGCTATTTATTTAGTGTCATGGAAATCCGGACATGAATTTTTCATGAGGAAGAGTAGTATTTTCTCATCAGCATCTTGAAATTCTGGGGTTTGTATATGTATACAGACTGTATATTTATGTATATACAAATATACACAAACACACACAAACAATTTTTGTCTTTGGCAGCTTGTTCTGACAAACAAAAACCATCAACAACAAAACAGATTTGAACAGAATCAGACCACCCATAGCACAGGTGCAACCTCCCAGTGCAGGACAGCAGACAAATGCGCATTTCCTAAACTAGACCTTGTCCCGAAAGTAGTCAAGTTAATAACAGTTGTTCCCAAACTCGGTTATAATAGGATCTTCAATACAGCTGAAAATTTCACATATTTCACATTCAACCTAAGACTCATCTCGCCCCCCCCCCCCAACACCCCAGTTTGCATTCTGAAGAAATGTCAAAACCGCCAGTACCTTGTCAAATATTTCTACAGAAAAGTAATGTTATTCTTTGTTCCAAAACATCCACTGGCCCTTTTTTGTTAAATGTTCCATGAATGAGTATGGAACATTTCACTATATCCTTAGGACTCTATGTTTAGTAGCACCAGATAATTAAAGAACCTATTTATAAAAATCAACACTAACATTTTTTAATGAAGAAGGGTAAGGCAAAGACTGTGTGAGAAAAAAAAAACAAACAAAAAACAAAAAAACAGAAATTAAACATCATTCCTCTCACTCATCTTCCCCAGAGTTACCACAAGAACTCTCCTATGCAAATAAGGAAATTAGTAAAATAGGATGTATGTGGTCCCTAAGAAAAAAGTACTGTCGTGCAATGCTGGTGTTTAACATGGCCATTGCCTGCAATGGACATCCTGCTAGGAAATTTCAATCCCCAGCGTGAAAGAAAAAGCAATGTTTTAACTACTTAATCTAATAGGTTTAATTACTCGGAAACACAAAAGTTAGAGACTATGGAAAAGACTTATATTACAAATAAAAAAAAAAAAAAAAAGAAAGAAATCTGCACTACCTATGTGCTAGGGGTGAGCAGACTATTCCCCAGACCACTAATTTTACCTAGAACTTTAAAATTTCACTGTATTGCAACATAGTCCAAACACTCTTGGTACACCAAAAATTAAAAGGAGTATGCCAAAGGCAATTTACAAAAGTCTAAAACCCATTTTTAAAAGGTACTTTAATTTGTTCATTTGTACCTGTAATGACTACTGCAGTTTTAACATTAAAAAGTCACTTTTTTCTTCAAATGGAAATCATCTGTGGCATATACAACTATTACAGTGTTTTAATATTTATATATATATATATGATTATTTTTTTTTAAGACACCAACGTTTCATTCCTATTAAGCAATAGGTTATGTTTGGCGAATTCCCGTGAAGAAAGTCACAGCATGTCTTCTCCCCTCAGAAAATGGCATCTCAAACAGTAACATTGAAATCGACAATAGTTCTTCAGCGTAACTATGTCCAAGCAGTCTGTTCATTTCATTTTCTGAAATGCTACATTTGAGACCAAAAGAAAAGCAAAAGAACTAAAGTTTCAACATGTAAGTGATGACTAGAAATATGCCACAAAATTATTTTTACAATACGTTTCTGCAGAAATAATCCCTAGTTGAAGCTTTTTTTTTTATACACATATACAAAATTTAGACAGCAATATACACATAATCACAGTGAAGACGCTGGCAAGTTCACCAATCTGTAGTGTAAATACAAAATGCAAAGCAGCCTTCAAAGAGAACAATGCTACACAGCAAGCAGAGCTAGCTTGTTAAATAGCAAACATCAAAAGTTCCCTGCAAAAGGGACACAGTGCAAGAAAAGCAGCATGCACTTTGATACAAATAGCAGTTTATGGCTAATGGTTGACATTAACTGTGGTAACAGTGACTCTTGAGTGGCTGTGCATAGTTAAACTCCTATGTCATCTGTTTTCCTTTATACCATTCCACAAACTCATCCAACAATACTGGCCCTGTAGAGAGATCAAATAACTGCATTTTACAAAATTTTGTAAGAGGACACCAAATGATTAATCTCAAAGAAATGAATTACTTTACAACACCAACATATGGCAGTACTTACAGGCTCCATCTTCATCATAATTACTGAGGTCAAGGTTAATTGTTCTGCTGAATTCAAGAACATTACACCATTGGTCCTTATTGATAACTTTGTATTTTGATTGCTGCTTAAGGCAAGAAACATGAATTACTGAAATATATTTTCAACTCCCTCAGCTTCAGATATTCTTACAGAAAATTTAAGCCTTTTGATGAATTACGATTTTATTTATATCAACTAAAACTAAACAAGATTTAAAAAGACAATAAATAGTCAACTCAGTGTTGAATATGTCATGTTTCCCACTAAGGCATCTTTCAGTGAACAACCATGCATCAACAGAATACAACTCCAGAAGGAAATGAAAGACATTCTATACTTTGTCCCATGTTAAATAAACCTTAACAGCACAGGGATTTGAGGAACAGGATGAAAGTAAAGATAACCAGTTACAAGTACAGTATTGGAGGGGTTGGTATATTTTAAAAATCAGGAAAAAATCATAGCTGTTTATTTTATATCTAATTAAACTAGTGTCAGAGAAGGCAGACAAAATAAAATAATTCCATTTCAACCTTCTTACCTCTAGAAACTGGTGAAATACTGGAAAAAGAGACCACGTTTTTCCTAAAAGAAGGCCCAACATACACTTGGCAGTGTTTATGTCTAGGCTGCGCTGGTCCTTTTCCTGTGTCAAACAGAAAAAGTTAAAAAGTCAAGGAACAAAAAAGCACTATCTTGGGATTTTTCAAGCATCCCCACCGCCTAGACTACAGTTCACACATTCATAAAACATGTTAATAAATAGCAGTGTCTAACCTTTTTTTTTTTAATTATTTAAATGTAACTCCCTAGTAAGGCTTCCTTCCTCGCAGCTAATGGCCTGCTATAAAGATAGGATGCTTTCTAAAACAGTGACAATTTTTTTGAGAAAGTATTGAGAGGAGGAATATACTCTTGCTCACAACTTAAGACTCTTCAAGAAAACAATGGCCATTACACCCCTACCAACATTGCATGAATGCATCTACATAGCCATAAGTGTCTTAAAATAGTACCACTACATATTTCCTGAGGTATTCTTGAAGCTACAGGAACCAAAAGACGATAGCTAAGCAGCTATCAGTTAACACTACGTGAGAGTGCCCAGAGGAAGTTCTTTGCTCTGCTCTTCAACCGATGACAAGCAGAGGGAACACAATATTCTAACACCTCACACGTGCAGACTCATCTCAAAACTAACCCAGTTTTGTGTCAACATCACAGCGGTATTTTATGGCTTGTGGAGAGAGGAGATTTTTGTTGATTGCTGCTGCTTTTGTGGGGTTTTGGTTTGTTTGGTTAGTTTGTCTTCTAAAGAAGAACAAGAACAATTTGTACCTAGCAGATTCATTACATCTGATTAGTGGAAAAGTTGATGTTGATGTATTTGATAACATGACTTCTGCACATTTTGAAAAGTAACGCATACATAGGTTTAAGTAGTTAATCCGTCTACATTTGTTGCCTTGAAATTAAACACATTTTTATGACAGATTGGATATAAAAAACCACCCTCATATATCTTGATTATAGCAATTAAGCTACCAATTCAGAAATGAAGTCACAAAAAAAAACCTGTATGGACTACTGTTGACCTTGGTAACTTTTGCACTCATGACTGCAAACAGGAATGTCTAACTTCAGAAAAAGCAGGGATATAGGGAGCACCTAACAAAACAGTGCAAGACAGCTACATAAAACAAAGAAAATTCAGCCCTATGCTTCACCACTGGACGTGCAGTAATGTGTCTACATGTAACAAAATACACAGGGGTTTTGGTGTTTTTATTTTAAAAATATCTCAAAACATATGCAAATTGTCTTTATCACACAGGAAGGACGTGGTAAAGCAAGAGCCCAGTTCTCTGACAACTTAATGCCTTAGCCACAAGATTATTCTATCTTCCTGAAACCATTTGAAACACAAACACACCTCACTTCTAAAATTGTGTAGACAGAATTTAATGCAGTTTCATTCTGGAAGGGAAGTGGGGAGGCCTGCAAAAACGCCACAAACTGTTTTATGTTCTCATCATTAAATATAAGAGGGACATCGCTCTATCTGACCTAGAGAAATAAAGTAAATTCTAGGATGAACAAAGGTTTTTAATTAGTAATAATGCTGAAAGAGAAACCTGCAGAGACATCTTTATATTAGCATGATACAAACCCTTTCACTTATTTCCAGTGTCAAATAGTTCTAAAAACTAATTCTCTTTCCAAAGTCAGTTTACACCTTACTTGTCACCAACATCTTTAAGTAGAAATCTTACTTTCAGTACTACTTATATACTTTAATTCTTCCCACACACTCAAGTACTAATTAAATCAGCCCCTATTGTCTTTACTTTGGGCTTTTTATTATTAACATGCATTCCAGATGCTTGTAATGTTTTTCTTGGATACCGTAGACAGAAAATATTGATAAACTCTGATAAATTTCAGTATTTGTTTTTACAATACTATTAGTCTTTTCAAGATCTTCCCCCCCCCCCAATATTTTGGATAAAACATCAAGCCATGAAACACCTGCCTCTCTTTCAAACAGTATCACAGCATCTGTCTGTCTAAAAAGTCCTTAAGACCTACATTTGTCAGATCAGTTTGGAACCTCTTGAAAATTCTCTACCCACTGTCCTCCTTTAAAGTTTCTTCACTTATTTTGGATAGGCCACCAGCTAATTCAGATTTGCTATTAGTAAGACTTTTCAATCAATTCAAAATGTTTCATCAATACCTTGAACTTCTTTGTTAATGTTAGGTATTTCTAGCCTTTGCATTTTATTTTCAGCAAAATCAGTAGAAACCTCCCCACGGTGTACTGGGTCTAGCTAGGACGGAATTAATTTTCTTCACGGCAGCTTCTCTGGTGCTGTTTCACATCTGTGACCAAAACAAAGCTGATAACACAGCAATGTTTTAGCTACACCTAAATTGTGTTTGCACAACATCAAGGCCTTCTCTGCTTCTCTCTCTGCCCTCCCAGCGAACAGACTGTAGTTGTGCTATATGCTGGGAGGGGATGCAACCAGGCAGATGACCCAAATCAAGCAAAGATGTTCCTTGCCATATAGCAACGTGCTCAGGAATAAAGGAGAGAGGAGCAAGTTCAGGGAAGTTAACTGTCTGTTGCTCCAGAACTGGCTAGACATTGTTTTACCTATGGGAGGTGGTAAGCAATTGCCTTTGCATCACTTGTTCTTTCTTTCTCTTCTTTCACTTATCCCTTGCTTAATGAACATTTATCTCAACCCACAGACTTTTTTTTTTTTTTTTTTTTGCTTTTACTCTTCCTTTCCCTTTCCCCTGTCCCACTGTATGACGGTGAGAAGGAAGTAAGCAGCTGTGTAGTGTTTAGCTGCCTGCTGGGGTTAAGTACACAGCAAAGGAGGTATTAAAACATTGATATGTCTTTTGTTTCTCACATACTAATTCCATACATTCTCATATCCAGCTTGGTTAAAAGCGAGCTACCACAAAACTCTCCATGTTGACTTGCAGGAAGCAATGCTATACCAGCATGAGTTATTTATGAGAGACTTAACCATCGGAATTGCTAGCAATTCAAATTTTTCCTATTATGTTTTCTTATATTACCTCAGCAAGAAGGCTGTTATCAGGATATTGTTCAATAAATGCTGAGAACATCATTGAAGACCTTCGAACAATTTTCTAAACCAGTATTTGTATTATAACCTTATATTATTTTTACCACTTGCAGAAATGCCTCCTCATTTTAAATAAATCTATGCTCACAAAAATCAAACAATAAGGAAAAAAATAGGGTAATTATAAAGCCAGTGGAAGTAAATTCAAGAGAATAAGGCCTAAATCATTTTTTCCCATTTGAAGCAGAAAGGTGACAATGTGACTAAACACTAAAACATCCTATACTTTTCCTTTCCAATTCTGTCAATTTGCATGTACTTTTTTTTAGGAACATGAACATTTCCATTTGTTGAAAGCATGAACATTTCCATTTGTTGAAAGCAATCTTGAGTATCTTAAGAGAAACATACTTAAGAGAAACATAAGGTCTTTTAAACATTACCTATGAAACCAAAGTTGCTGGCCTTCTGCAATACTCACCCGTGCAAAGTCAAATGCATATCTATAAATAAGTTTAAAATTGGTAGGCTCATTTAATAAAGATCTCAAGTAATCCAGAGAATTTCTCAATTTTTCTGTAGTATCACATCTACAAGAAAAGCAAAGAGTGAATTTACAGCATACATTCTTATACAAATGCCTGGTGTTTTTAAAAGAGAATCTGTAAAATGCGTCCCCGTAACTCCACAAAACACAAAAGGTATGAGTTTATGTATATAAGTAAGATGCCTTGATTTAACCCACAGCATGAAATGGATTTAGATAAAATAGTGAAGTATTATGCTGTTACTCTGATAAGAAGTTGTTTGGGTTTGCAGAAAACGCACTCTCCAATAGATTAAACCAAGATCTTGTCTACGCATCGCGATACCAGCAAACCACAGAAGGGAAACAATACTTTTATAGCATCAGCAAAACTATAGAACTTATACACAGTCTTCGTGATTCTGCTTTGTAAGGTAAGTCTTTCCCCCACACTCTACGAAACATGGCTATTCAACTACTTTTATGTTAAGTATGCCATAAAGCTCTTAACTCTATGAAAGAAAAATCCATTCACAAAAAGGGGTTGCACTATTAAGCATTTTAAACTGCACATAATCTAATAACATGGCAATATCTAATTCATATGCAATGACAGTAAAGGTTAGAAAGCTAATATATAAATCCAGCGACAAAGACAGATGCAGTTGGGGATAGAAACTATGTACCTCATGACATTTGTTTTCTTGAGACTGCAGACGTTTTAAATCAACTGTATATAACATGCAGCTGTCAGATTTCAAGCTGTCTCTGAATAACCATAAGCAGTAGGAAATACTATTAAAAAAACTTAAAGGTTTTTCAAAGCACTTACTGTAGCGATGTCATTCCTTTCAACCATTCTTGTAATGTAAAGTAGCCCATGTTTTGTGCATCCAGCTTCCAGGCTAATACAAGCATAACTACCTGTTTAAGAGAAAAAAAGACTGACTGAAGAATATTGACAGAATCATCCACACATTTTTCAAACAGTTGCTACAAATATTTTTTCATATAAACAGTATTTTCAGGACTTTGCTAATGAGCAACTGCTTTAAAAGTTAAATTATTTAAATACCACAAACTTACACATAATTAAAACAAAATGACAGCTGCACAAAGATAGGCAATATCAATCAGGTTACTAGTAGCCACCTTGCTTCTTCAAGGCAGCATTCATACCATGCCACTGTAGTAATGTAGAATATGAAGAATATGAGACAGTGTACAAGCTACAAAACTTTTACAAAATTTAAGCACTAAATTTGAGACAAGTTACATTTGACATTAAAAAAAGAGGAATATAGATATACATATGAGAAAGAGAAACATATACTGTATACATAAATTGGAAAATGTATACAATATTCTCTTTATTTGGGTTTTGATATGGCATAATGGGAGTGCTAACATTGCTCACAATATTTGAGATCACCTTCTATCATCTAGTCTAATCACCTAGAAAAAAATAGCTTGTAGCTGTTCATTAAACCTCCAGTGTTATCTTAGAGAAGACACCATCACTTTTTCTTTAATTTTTTATTTTTTTCATTTCTTTCTTGTGACAGGAGGGAAGTGGGGAAAAGAAAGAGAAGGGATTGCTGCAAAGCCAAAATAGATTTTTACTCAAGTTAAAAGCTTTGGGTTTAGAATAAAGGCAAGTTGGTTCCAAAAGTGTATTTAAACCTGGTTTATATTTGTCTTTTTTTTTTCCCCTCTAAAATTTCCATTTGTAATTTTTGATGGAAAATTAACATAACTAAGACATCTGTGTTCATCTACATCATAATACACCAAGCTCCATTCAAAAGGTGCCTTAACTTACATTTTCTGGTTCTACTCCAATGTCTTCACAAAATTTCTCCATACCGTCAGGCCCTACAATGTCATCAGTGCCTGCAAACAAAATACATTTTACATATCTCTGAAAATTAAAATGGACTGATCTTTAGAGCACAAGAGAAATGTAATCACACAGTACAACACGAACTTCCATACGCTTTAGTTTGGTTTGTTTTGACATGCAGTATTTCCTCACTTACTATCAGACCTGGATACACTCGTATCTTTACCTCACCTTTGCAAACAAATACAGAAAAAAATAGAGAACAATTTTTCACTCTTGCAAGCATCCTTTATTCTATCCAGTTACTGAGACAATCTTGAAAGAGTAAACGAGTAAGATCTTTAAGAATGCACTTAAGACTAGCAGAACATCCAAGTAATATTAGCATGGTTAAATGAGCGAACAGTGATTATCGAAACTCATTTCTCAGCTTGAATCTTGTTACCATAAAATCATATCACATAAGAATATGTTTAGAAATATATGATACATGAGATTAACATTCCCAGAATCTTATTCCTTATTGTCTCATTTATACTCTATCTTTATAAAATGTCATTTACGAAAAAGACCCTGAAATAAAAACCTCATGCTCCTGTTTATTCATATGGCAATAATAACATGGCTGCACATTATGTCAATTTTAGTAATTGCATGGGGAAGGAAGATACGAATTACATGCAGCTATTTCTTTGCTGATTTTAAATTAAAAAAGGTTCAAAACCAAATGTTATTAAAATGTACTACCATTAGAGCAGGTGCTATTAAGTCAAGATATTCATAGCTTCTCCCCTATGCTGTTGACAAAAAAAAACAAAGGCCTTAATTGCATTGTGCAGTTGTTGTGCCTTTTTTTTTTTTTTAAGCATGATGAGTATTTGAACTATTTTGTTATTTTATTCTCATTAAAAAGGGGTCATTTTGAAAAAAAAAGGCATTAGAGGCAGAAATCCTTACTTTCATCCAATGTAAAGATCAAGTAAGAGGTTTTATAGAGGAAATATCAGTATGTTTTATTATTAGGTGACCCACTATACTAGAAATAACAAGGTTTAATAATATCTTTTCCCATCTTCCTATGACATCTTCCCACTCACACTTCTGAGTGTACACAAGAACCTTTAAAAAAACACTCATTCTGTAACGTAAAGACACACCAGGGAAAAAGAAAAAACAAATGCAGTGTCAACTGTCTGCATACATAAAGAAGACTAAAGCAAGAGCACAAAAGAGATTATTATTATTTGAAGTTTCATTTTTTTACAATGTTATTCAATACAGTAAACAAGATCATACTCTCCACTTTTCTCTGTTTTATCTTGGTGTATGCAGCCAATGGAAAACCAAAAGTTCTTTCATACACAGCCTTCCTTTCATCCCTTCTCTCCACCAAAGTCTTGACAAAAATGAGTTATCCCTGTTGCTAGAGTAAAAAAAATAAATCAAGCTGGTCAGAAAGGCGCAGAATCTAACAGGTTAAATTTGGCTTGAATTTGAATCTCCTCTCACAGACTGCAACAGACAAGTGAGATCTCTAATTAATTTAGTATATATAATTTTATTAGAAGAGAAAAATGATTTTATTACATCAAATTAACTCAATCTTCATTACATGTAAGAAGCAGACAAAACAGAACAAACTGTGAGCAATGTTATCCAAAACAACATCAGAGAACTGCAAGATGACCTCATTTCTTTTGTCAACC
Organism: Anas platyrhynchos; assembly: GCF_047663525.1. Classification (NCBI taxonomy): domain Eukaryota; kingdom Metazoa; phylum Chordata; class Aves; order Anseriformes; family Anatidae; genus Anas; species Anas platyrhynchos. The sequence continues at coordinate 52,594,057 of NC_092590.1, forward strand.
ACCTATTTCATTTTCTTTGGGTCTTCTTTAGAGTCATGAGATTATTTTTACCCATACTTCAAGTCCTCCCCTTCAGAAAAGCACGTGTAGAAAAAATGAAAACAACACCCCATGATTTTACTGTTAAAGGATCATCTCGTGACCATAGGTGATAATTAATAATCCTAAAACAATACATGAATACATACACAAGGGCAATGATTCAGTCAACCTTCCATATACTCTGTAATGGAAAAATGCTCAAAGACAAGACTATGGAATACTTGAATTTATTTGCTTCTATGCTGAAACTATGACCACATTTGGCAGCAACATAACTTATTTTATTATTTTCCCTACCTTTTATTTAGTTAGTTAGTTTTGAATTACAGACATATCATCCCTTAAAGCTTAATTCTGCACTACTCAGTGCTATCGTGATAGCTGGTATGACCTCTAAAGCCAGAGAGGTAACATTTTGGACAGAAGTACAGCTTTACTATAAATTGGAATAGTAAAGTATTCATGTTCTAAAATATTTCAAGATACACACCTCCTCCATTCTTTTTATAGAATCGAGACAAAGACAAAATTACCCCTTGAACTCTTCAACAACTTCATGCTATGCAAAACATAAGAAAAGCTTCTTTAAATCTGTTACAAAAAAAGTCTCCGTATTTAGTCTTGGAAAAGATCAGTTAATGCAATTTTCATATTCCAATGTAGATTAAATTGTTATCAGGAAGAAATTTGCATTTCACCCTTACCTGCATATTCATAGAACCATTCTAAGCATCTCTTACTTGAAAAGACTTCTTCTTCTGCTTTTATTCTAGTCGAATCATATTTTCTATACATACTTTAAAAAAAAAAAAAGAATTTATCAGTTTTTTTAAAGCAACCTTTTAGTCAACAGCCACTATAAGCAGCAACACATTTTCTTTCATTAACTAGTTTACTCAACATTCTGACCTCATAATCAGTCATTCTGGGAACTGCTTAGCAGAATAAGAATTATTGAACCTTGTGTATTTGCTCAGTCTGTCACAATTCAACTGGTCCATAAGCTATTCATGTAAATGAACTTTCCTAACAGAGTTTGGTTCAAATTCAACCCCAAAGCACTTTGTGCAAGTAAGACTTGTGCATACTAGCAATCACCATAATCAACTGATGGGCTGCATCTTGGCTGTGGGTCTAAACCCACAGTGATTTCACGTCACAGTCAATACAGGTCCCACACAGACTTCAAGTATTTTTGATTATTTAGTTAATGAGGAGAACTTCACATACTCTTTTTGCCTCCTCAAAAATTCCCTAAGAAGCATAAGGACTGAAATAGACACGACCCACACACTAACATTATTAAAAGGCCAGTAAGTTGGTAACACAAGAAAAAAAGAAAACTAACAACAAAAAACAACCCCCAGGTTACAGGTCCCCACTGACAGTAACTTCATCATGGGGTAAACAATTAAGTGAAAAGCTAAATCAGCAGCACTGCCTTCCCCGCAGAGATGACTACTGGGGTAATGCTCTCCTCAGATGAAAAGCTTAAGGAATTTTGCCTGCATTCAAGAAATGCCACTGAAGTACCAGTCTCCTGAATTTAGTATCTGAAACACCTCAAACACAGAATGTGCAATAGAAGTCGATGAGTTTCTCCATCCTGTTTAGACTTTCAGTTCTGAAACAGAGACAATACCACTTGTGCCAGCCTGCTAAAGGGAAGAGACTCAGCAGTCCAAGTAATTGCTCACTGCTGCATATACACTCTCTGAACCATTTCCATCACTCTGCAGTAGCTCAGGCTCAGAAGCTGAATAGAGCCAAGTAACAAATGGCTTGGACTAGAGCAGGTAGCCAGGAACAGCTCTGTAAATGTTCCAAGCATGCTGCCCCTTCCTCTTACAGTGTCAAACCCTGCTGGGGGAGGACAACTAAGTGCTCCTTGAACCAATTAGCCAATCTGAAATAACTTGATAAAAGTAATTTGGAGTTGATTTCATCACTACTTTGTCCTTCTTGAAAGGCATGTAAAAGACGTCTGTACTTATGAGCTTGGTACACTGATCCCAGCATCTTCTACCTTGATGCCTGTTGCTATCAGCTACAAGGAACCCTCTCTAGTCAATGGCACACATCACGCTGACAGGAGCACACAAACTACTTCATGTGTATTGTCATAGTTCTTCAAAAGCAATTAACTATTAGAAAAGTAATACTGGTCAGAGCAAAATGAAACTGCTAATTGGAAGACAAATACCAATGAAAATTTGAAGAAATTTCAAGACTGAAAGGAAAATTACCACCGTACTGAAACATGCTGACCTTGCAACAAACTGAAACCTTGCAGTCAAATGCCATCCATCCACATTTCAGGAACAAATATTTATATACCCAAGACTCATAACACCAACTTTAATACAAACTTGAAAACTGACTGTAGCAGGAGCTGTTCAACATTTTTATTCAAGGAGTCTAAGTACCTAGTCTAAGGGCCTGGAGCATGGAAAGTTAGTGTGGTTCCCTAAGACAGATTTTCACCACAAGAATAAATGTATTTTTCTTATGAAGGGTTGATAAGAAAGTGCTTCACCTGCTTGTTCACTTAACTCACCAACACACTAGCTGTCAGTAGGTGAACAGCAGGTCTGGAAAGGAACCCTCGAGAACCATTTATTGACAGAGCTCTGGATCATCCAAGTATTTCAGAAAAAGGATTCCTGCATCTTCAAGTGGCAGAGTTAATACTGTACGCCTGAACCAAGACACCAACAATAACAGTTGGTGTAAGAGAAACTGTATGTGTAAGAGGAATGGAAAATTAGAACAAAAAAGCACCCATTTTTATACTTTCATTGAGTCTAAGCATGACAAGTTTTCACAGGACTGATAAGCAATTGCAGCTCATTTGCTGTACTAAAGGCTAAAGACAGTTAGGAACTGGAAGAAACAACAATATTCATGAGTACATGTAAGTCCATGTGTGCCCAACACACAGCCAAGTAACTCAATGCAAAATGCTCTTTCCTCTAACTTAACGTTCAAGAAACTTAGTATCAGGCAGCTGGAATCTTGTTTCTCAGAAACAAGAATTGATTACAGATCTTCCAAGCTATGATGGTAAGAAACTACTTCACAAAACTCAGAAAACAGAAAGGATATCATCTTGGGCCATCCTAACCTCTGCTACAAGCTAATTACTACACATCAATTACAAGTGGATGTGACACCTTATCGGTATAATGAAAACAGGCTACAATACTACGCAACAAAGCAACAAGAACAGTTGGATGATTCACAGATGTTGTTCTATCCACCTAAAGGAACTATCAGCAGAGCACGTATTCTGTGAGACGAGGATCACTTGAAAAGGAAAATGACAGAAGCAGGTAACACCAAAGCAAACCTGGTATTAGTTAGCTCTCATGTATAGATGAAGTCCATTAACTCCCTGCTTACTCTAAATACCAAATGAGTTTCCCCTCCCAGTCTAGACAAACCAGCTATTTTTACTAGCAAGAGACTCCTAAGCCCTGAATTGCTTCGGGAAGTGAGATGAGAGGGAGATACAGACAAGTAACTAGACAAGCATCTGAGATCATAGCCGAAGGAAGCCCAGTTCAGCTGTCACAGCCAGCCCAACCTGGCAGCCCTGGGTAAACGTGGTTCCAAAGACTGTGCCCTCTGAACTACCATCAGTCCAGATCTGATTGTCTCAAGAAACGAATGTGCAGAGGTGAAAACCACAAACTGACAGAGAAGTCTGGCATGCATGTTGTACCTTAGAATATTTCTCCTGTCTTTGGAATGTCTCCGTACGTACTGTAAGATGATGTGCCTTGTCTTCATGCTAAGGACAGCGTCTCTTATTCATCTCACAGATGAATACAAACTGCCAGAGCGCACAGGGTAGATGTCTGAATACTTTGTTAACCCCCAGCATCTACTGAACAGATCTGAGGGTTTAAACAGCAAGTTGTCAGTGGCTCACAGCTGTCTCAAGATGCCAAGCACCAGTACCTTCAAAGAGAAGCATGACAATTACACTGACGACACTACAGTTTGGTAACTTGTTTATGCGCTGATGGTCCATAAAATAGAAACCTGTAGAATTTCAGTCACAAACCAGAAGTGAACGAACTGCTCAAGTATACACTGATATCAGTGTACACTTTGTTTTGTGTGAAAGAGAGAAAATATGTACTTTGAGAAAGTGTGAAGATGACCCAGGACTTGGAGACATCTAAAGGATGATTAACTGAGGAACTGCTCATCAGGAAGACCATTACATTTACATTTTTGAGGGAAACATCCCGACTTAACATGTCACCAATCAACCTAACCTGAGCAGATGGCTGAAAAACAAAGATTAGAAGAATTCTAATGTGAAGTATCCTCATTATAATAGTAAAAATCACACCCCCGGGATGGGAGACCCTGGACCAACAAGGGACCCTTCGTCTCTGAGGATAGGCAGAATGACTCTGTTATGTCAGGTAATTTGTAGTCATTGGAGGCTAGGGGATTGTACAAACATGTAAATGGAGTGATAAGGGACGGTATAAATAGTGGCACAGACAGTTCTTAGTGTTGCCAGCTTTGCAGTAAACCACCTGGTACCTAGACTTGTGCAAATCTGATATAAACAGTATCTTAACATAGCATGCAGATTGGCTTACTGCACAGCGGGCAAGGAATCCCAACTTTTTAAAATCAGACACCAACCTCACAGCTGACTCCTCACATTCATTTCTTATTTTTGCATTACTCTTGTTAGCTATGAAATGGAAATATCCCTGCAATAAAGATGAAGCATTCAGTTTATCACTCAAAAGGCCATGTTTAGACTGAAACAAAATAATACAAAACCTGAGTATCTAAGCCTTTCACATCCTCTTTATGTACCTGATTTGGTGGGAAAGTAAAAGCATGAAGATTCCACCTAGGTATTATGGGGTGACTAAGACCCCATCTTAAGAGAACGTGGATACTTCCAGCAAAAGAACAAGTGGTAATTCTCTTCAATTTATTACAGTTGAATCCACTCATGCTCTGAGCAAGCTTCAGCTGTACTGGAATTTGTTAAGCTCCACCTACCACAGCAAATTCTGGGCTGCACGGCTCTGAAATATTCAAAATGAGGTCAGTGAAAGTACAAAGCTTAGGTCATACAAAACATTCTCTTGATTGCAGAATCTGGTCATTAGCTTATTTCAAAAAAAAGGAAAAATAAATAAAGGTAACCCCCTCCTGAAGACTTACACCCTGCTCATTTCAGATGTCCAGTTTCCTGAATGAAAATACTAACAAGTTTACCAACTGCAGCTTTGCTGGACTGCTTTGTTTCTACGCAACCAAAACTTCACCTCCTTTTAAGCTTTGCACTGCCTAACTAGTTGCTTTCAGATTATTTATTTTTTGAACGTTGTAAACTTTTGATTGAAGAAGATGCCCCTACTACTTTCATTAATTGCAATTAAACTATTTTAAAGCTTTAGTTGAGAGTTTTCATCCGTGCAACAAAATGAAAGGATTTTTTTGTTAAGCTTAATTTATTCACAACAACAGTTTTAGCAATAGTTTCATAAATACGATGGTAGAATCAAGTAAAAAGATTTTTTTGTAAGGTATGACAAAGACCGTCTAAAGCAACTTGCAGGACAAATTCACTTGACTGGTAAATTGTATACATTGGTGTCTTATCCCTCCCTATGTAAAGGCTCACAATCATCCCTAAACATTTTAACCGATGTTCTGAATTTAACAAGGCTCACTTAAAAAACAGTATAACAGCATACATACTGACAAACTTCCAGTTAAGTTTCTTTATAACTATTAAGTCACTGAAAAGGTATAGAAAAAGGCATTTACATCTGTGCCTACTTGAAAACATCTGCTTCCAAGGAATACGGTCTAGACATCCATGACAGTACGTAACACAGGCTGCCTGCATGGCAAGCCAGCTGATAAATGGCAGAGGAATGAAGAAGCCTCTGAATACTAAAGGTTTTGAAAACTTCCAAGGTTAGTTATGCTCCTATTTTAGTTTCCCATATTAATAATATTGTGTTAATTGTGTTTCCAAAACTTCAGTTTTTCACTATACAGTACGGGGCTGATAACACAAATTTGTTTTTCATATTACTATGTCTTTACGTGATCCACACACACATCCAGGATGTGTTAGACCTGTGGATCTAATTGCTTGAAAACACAGCTTTCAAGGAAGCAGATATACTTCCCTGGTTTTCATCACTCTACAGTCCAAATATCTATAACTGTAAGATTTTTCCCCTCAGCACAACTCTGGAGCAATGACTAGAATTATTTTCTTTTCAGATGAGACTATTGGAAAGAAGACATTATGTTACAAGGCTCATTTTTCTCAAAATCCAATCTTTGGCATAACAGATACATAGAAATATACTCTTACCTAGCAACTATCTTCAGATGAAGCTTGTTTTTTCCTTTTCTATGCCCTTTAACACAATGATGGAAGAGTAACATACAGAATACAGATTTGCAAGTCCAATTTGAGAATATGCCAGACTGTGAGAGTTGTAAGAACAATAAGGTCAAGACTGTCAAACCAAGAGGGAAATACAAACCAAGTCTTCAAGTCATTATTTTCTGGTGTGTGCACTAAACTGTCTACTTAAAATGCCATTCTCTAAGACAAGATGAATTTTATTGCTATCCAGAGATGAACACAGTTATTTTCACTGCTTATCATCTGGCAAAAAAGAAAATCCCTCCCACTCAAATACTACATGCATGGTTCAAGGTGAAAATATTAATAGAATCCAAGCTCCTATTGTGCACAGGTAGGATGCTAAAGAACAACAGGATCTTTATTTTTTCATAGGTAGTCTATGCATGAGAACAGCACTCCCAAATAACTTCACTAACATTTAGATTTGTTCCTATAAATACTTTCCTCAATAGCCAGCATCGTTATTCCACTAATCATTTCAAGATGAGGCTGTAACAGCCTGGAATTGAAAGTGAAGGCTATTACAAGCTTTTCGTTACCATATGTATTTAGGGTCTGTAAGTTTAAAGAGCCTTTAGAAATCTCTTTCTTTCAGAACAGATCTCTGCTGAACTAAGCTTTCTGGAAAGAATAAATATCTCAAAAACATTACTGTCAGTATTCCATAATTGAAGTGATTTTAGGAACACAAACAGCGAAAACTGAAAGTATCATCCAACAAAACTATCCATGAAAGGATTAAAATATAATTTTTTTTTGTGCAGACAAACCAGGAGAAATCATCAACATTCGGTCTCTGCTGTGATGACACCCTTAATAATGACACTCCTTTGATAACCTGCAGAGTACTACCCAACATTTCCACACTGAAAGCAAATTGATGAACACTTACTGCATTTATTTGTTAACATTCCCCCTGTGAGCTGGCTGCTACAACTCAGAAACATACAAAATATGGATCATTCCACAAAGATCTGAAATCACCCCTCTGTTCAGGAGTGTTGTCTGTCCTTAAGAGCACACTTTTTGTTTTTCATTGAAAGCAGACATTCAAGAACAGACTCTGACTAGCTTTTTTGCTTCACATTTTGCTACACATTCTACATAGGCTAATGTCCCTTGAAGAGAGACGTGAGTTACCTGCATGCAGCTTCTAGGAAGTCTGCCTCTAAAATGGCAGCAATGGCACAGAAATGAGCCCAGAAACCTTTTATTTCATATACTGGCATTGCACTACCCCATACTGGTTTTATTATGTACAGCATTCTTTGTACATAATGTCAAAGGAAAGAGTTTTGCAAACAGGTCTACAAGAGCATACTGCTGTACAGGTTCCTGATTTCCAATAGATTCCTGCTTAACACATTGAGATGTCCAACCTTGAAAGATCGAACAGAACAGGCATGAGCTCCATCTAAAAGGCATGGAAGTAAGAGATGGCTTGCTTGTTGTCTAACCTGTTCACAGGCTACAGGGACATTAGCCAACTTTGAAGAAATCTTTCCTTGAAAGAAAATACGGTTCTAAGACTAAGCTGAATATGCAGGAAATGAATTCATGTCACCAGTCATGATGAAATTCAAACTACTTTCTTGGAGACCAAAACGAAAGGAAGCTTAAACAGAGGGAAGCTGAGATAGCCCCAAAACCTTAGAAGTTAAGGAATACAGAAATTGGAACCACATCAGAAGGATGTTCCCCTGTGGCCCATGGTTGTTAAATCTGGTTTCACCTCCACTTCTAAAGGGGGAAACCTCAATCTGCTTTAAGAAAACTTCAGATTGCAGTAGAATGAAGACCAGATACATTAGTTACAAAAAAATACTTCCAATTATGTTTTCAAAAAGCTCTTAATGATTATATGTAGTACTAACAGAGTACAAAATCAGCTTCTCATTGTTTTCTTACAGATCAGTATCTCTTACTACAGACAACCTTACCTTCTAGGGGCTTTGGCTTGTCTTATTATCAGGGTCTTAGCAAAAGGACGTATATTAATTTCTGTAAACCTCTCTACATAGATTCTAGAAACATAACTGTATTTTCACTTTTAACTTTTCCAAAAGCAGAGTAAATATTTAGAACATGCACTGCTTTTTTGCTCTTGCTAGTTTCACATATGCAAAGCGACGAAAGGGAAAGTTAAAAACTTCCTTCTGCTCCAACAGATCACTTAATAAATACCAGTGCAGCTATAGTTGTGCAACCCTATTACACACAATGGGGTTATAGAGGCATAACCAGAGGCTTAATTTGGCTACCAGCATTATGATTACTCATGCTAGTGAAAGAAAAGGAAAGTACACAGCCTCATTTCTGGCTGATGGAAGAGAAATGCATCTTTCTGCCTATCTACTTGTTATGGAAGCTTGTGTTTTCTGAGGCACCTGCAATACCGAGTGTAACAGAGCTCATTGCTCACTGGCTTATGCAGTGGCAACCAAACTTTCTGGTTGCATGCATCCCTTTTCTACATCAGGACACTCGTATATACTAGAGGCCTGCCGCCGAGGTGTGATGGCAGCTGTCATGAAGGAGTGCACTGCCCTGTACTCCCACAAGTTCTGAGTTCAGTGCACTAAGTAACGGCTGCATCTTGCAGACAAGGAGCACGCTCAATGGCTGCTGCGTGATGCAAAGGAGGCTGACTGAGCATACACAGAAAATACACCATCTCCAGAAGTGCAGCACCTACGCCAAAGAGCACACTGATCGTGCACACAGTTAGAACCCACTCAGAGGGAAGCTGAGCAGCACCACCTCAGTCACCACCCGGCCATCAGCTATCACCTTGCCTGGCAATCTTCAGCACAAAACCAACGTGAGAGGGACAGACTAGCAGAACTTCAGGTTAGAACTGTGGCTGCAGAGGGGCTACAGTTACATTCACTTTTCTGACAGGCTATAGATTGAGAATGCCCAATCTAGATCTTATGCACATATAGAGGAAGACATTACTGTATCCCTCAGAAGTCTTTGAACAAGCAAGTACATCTCTTTTGACAGCTGGCAAACAAGATCACAAGTTCCCTGCAAGCTTTTTGTATGACTAGAAAAAGGTAAGGAGCAAACTGAACTTATTAATATCCCATAGTTTAATCACAGGCCGTGGTTCCACATCAAGAAACCAAATTTGAATACCATTCCCATTAGTATTTGAAAACATGATCATATCAGCTGTTCATCTTTAGATATTCCACCAGTCTTAGCCCATGGTAAGATGACATACCCATCATGTCTACTTTTCTTAGCAGATAAATCATCTCCTGCTGCAGGTCTCCTCTTTTTCCTTGGAGGCATCACTTTACTAAAGCAGTCTGATGAACTGCAAGACCGGAGACTTCCTACAGAGGGAATTAAAAACACCAGTACATAGAAATGAAACTGCTGCAGACCAGATAAACTGCATCCACTAATAGGCATAATATTACAAAGGAAAGGGAAGGGAGGACATTAGTGGATTTAAAATACAAAATAAACGGTCCCCTTTCCAGAGCAAAATCTGTTTTACATGGTGTTCTATGATCAGATTTCAGTTGAAGTCAGTGCTATGCCAAAACTATGCCAAAATATACATTTTTGCTAATGCTACTTCAGTCTAACAAAAGGCAAGAACTATCCTGAAGATGTATTTTAGTTTTCAGTCCAAATTTTCTGTAATTAATTCAAATCACAACTTCTAAGAGTTGTTTTTTTCTTAAATACAGACATGACCCAAATACTAGAGCAGCATACCTCTAGAAAACATAACCTTTTCACTTTTAAGCCCCTAGTTTTCTTTGTTATACAGAGAGCAAGGGGAAAAGAAGGTTCTGTTCATTTCTTGGTTTTGTTTGATAGATTTGCTTTTGGTGAGGGGGATTGGTTTTGTTGGGTGATTTGTTTTGTTGTTGTTTTTTTGTTAGTTTTGAAGAGCTACAACAACAAGTAAAAAAAAAAAGTAGCTGTATCATTTGGATTTGATTGGACTGGATAGTTCTCAAACAGTGAGGAGTTCAAAAGTAGGAAACTGCCACTTTAAAACACATGATGGTCAGGTCAAGTGGCAGTCCTCCATTCCCCTTTTCTCAGCTGCATATTCCTATTCCTTCCTTTTGTCAGCTTCAGCGTGTTAATCCAGCTCACCAAACCTGTAAATAATTAACCCAAGCAAAACCAATAAATAAATGAATAAATAACACAATCCTGTCTGTGCATTAGCACAATGAAGAGCACAGGATCAGCCCTTTTGACCACAGCAAGTTGTTTGTCTCTGCGGCCTCATGAAAGCAACAGGCTAACACTCCAGGCAGAATTTTGTCCTACTTTCATATACTGAAGACCATATGGGACACCCAAGAAACGAGCTATCAAAGCTCTAAGTGTTATGCAGAGAATTTTAAAAGGAAAAGAAGGGAGAGGTGAGGTATAAAAATCCAGACACAAAGCAATGCCAAAGAAACTTGCAAGGAAACATGAAGAAATACAGCATGCCTAGGCTACCTTCTCTTAGCTTCAACAGCATCCAAAGTTTAACTATGCTTTATTAAGATGTCCACAAAATCTTTTATTTTAAAACACAGCACAGAAGCAAGCAAAAACACTTTTACTGCTTTTTGACACCAAGGGAACAGACTGAAACCAGAGGCCCAATTCCCAACAAATACTAACAGCAATCTTATGCTTACCTATTCTTCGTATCTTTGAAAGTCTCTCTCCTGTTATAGGAGAAACACATGTAAGGAACCTTACAGCCTCACAGGCCTTAAAGTACTCTACATGTACTTTACTTTAAACATGCACTGAAACTATGATGTATATGAAAGTAAGGATTTTTCTAGTGTTAGGCAAGATGCTCAAACCAATTATTAACATTAACTAACTTGGTTTCAACTAATAAAGGTTTTGCACTTACTATGCCTTCTATGATCTTACCTTTACAATCACTTTTATTAAGAACAGTTAATCTCTCCAGTTCAAAAAATACTCTTTCCACCCTTTCCAGTTCAAAAATTCTTCCTATACTTCTTTATTATTATTTTTACTATTATTTTCTTCCCCTCTTTTTTTACTAATGCTTCCCCCATAATTGCATCCTCCCAGGAAAGTATGTCCATAATGACACTACCTTTTCAAAAGAAAGCTTTAAGAGTACTATGCATTGATAATATCATTTAACTAGTTATAAAAAAACTTCCCAGCATTATACCCATAAATTCCTACCATATGAAAACATAATAATGGCTGGATATTAACAATAGTAATATTCATCTTCTCAAAAATATCAGGGATAGTTGAAATGGGTAAGCCAGAGATTATCAAATATTCACAGGACGCCCCAAACATTTGGCTACCCAGATTAAAGAAACTAAGGGACCTAATCTGCTGAATGTTACCTGTTCCACCTCATTATGCCTGCAAATTAATGATACCACAAAACTGTATTCCCATGAGTTACTCTAAGTATGATGCTTTATGGCTTCTTAAATCACATTTTACATCTTGCAGTAAGTATTTATTTGAAAGCCTACACAAACTAAAAACACTTAAGACAACAACAGAACTTAACAGATGGCTAAAGACAGCCAACAGATTCAGATCTATGAACAAAACCCAGACACAAACTAAACTTAATAAACAAAAATATGTGCTAATGAACACATTATTTTGAAAAATATGTATGTACTTGAGTACTTGGAAAACAACCTGCAACCACCTCACTCCTTTGACAACAATTTGATTTTTTAAATACCTTTCTATTTAAAAAAACTATTATGATGGCCACAGGCATTGGATGCTGGTAAAACGTAACAAAAAACACCAAACCAAACCCTCTAGGTTTTTCCCATTTACTTCCACTAATGCTTGTTATTTGATTGGGAAAAGAAATATGCAAGGCTTCTGTGAAAAAGAGATGCACAGCAAAAGATGAAAATAAATAAATGAATGTTACAGAATGGGACAATCATTTTGTCAGCTCTGCAACCCCAAACAAACCAAAAAAAATAATCCAAGAATTCCTGTTTGAAGTCCTTTTCTCATTAAATAATAGGACAGTTTTAGGAAGATTGCCAAACTTGATAAAAAGGCTTAAAGTGATAATAGATTTCATCATACCCCAATTTCTCCAATAACTCATACAAAAAACTTAGAGCCTTTCTTGGTTTGAATGTATCTAGTTGCAGTTCTCAAACTGACAGAAAAGGGAAGAAAAGAGAGGGCTCAGAAATTGGTAAGCGGCTATTAAATACGTATGTACACACACACAGACACCAGGTGGACAAACATACTGACTGCACTTGCTTTCAGAGATTTAACAACTTATTAACTAAGTTTTGGACCAAATCTTCACAATGTTTTAGCTGTTGAATGATCTATTAACTACTAAGAGCATGACTATAAGAACATTACTTGAGCAATATATATTTTTGTTACCAGAGTCAGTATACTGAATTTGAAGTGTAGTTATAATTTCCTTGTAATAATTTCTGGAAGGTGAACAAAGCAGGATATTTCTGTTACCCCCATCTAATGCTAACAACTATCTGAGTTTGGGTTTGTTTCAATTCCTGCAATTTCTGATTTTACAGAATAACTTAATAACCTTTTCCAAACAGACCTGTCTAATCCTACATGTAAACTCTAGGTCTAGCTATTCACAACTTATTTCACTTCTCACAGGCCTGATCATCTGCAAATGCACATGCAGCTCCCTCTGACTTCATGCAAAGTTTGACAGGAACTTTACTTACCAAGCGCAGCTTCTCTGATGTGATTATCTTCAAAGTTTCTTACTCCTGGGTCTCAACTCAAGATTGGCAGAACCCTCCTAGTTCTCACTGTTTTTTTGACACTTGAAGCTAGCATTTGCAAGGTAGAGCCTCCAAATGGCTGCTGAATAAGTCACCATCAGCCAAAAGCCTGCCGAGTATAAATGTTGTTTGCCAAACGTTCTATTCAGTACTTCCAAATTTGCAGGAGACGATTTGCAGGAGACAAAGGGAAATATCAACTCAAGAGCTAAAATCCACCCCAAGAAATTTAAAACAATGCCCAAGATAAGCACCACAGAGAGGAACACTCTTAGAACAGCAACAAAACCAAAATAAGCAAAAAAGAAAAAACAGTGGTCAATAAAAACGAATTCTACAAGCTGTGTCCCTATAGAAGTGATTTACTGACATAATTTTCACCTTCTTTCTAAATAATGCCTGTAAACATTCCTGTTCTTCTGATGTTTAAGTAGATGGATGTTTCAAAAGAAAAATAATTACAAACTGTGAATGCTGAAGCAGCTGGAAAGATACAGCTGCTCACTTAATGATGCAAGAAGACCACCATAAACACAGTTAACAGTCATTGTTTTTCAGATACGAGATGAGAAAAAAACAAGATACTCATCAAAGCATCAAAAAATTTGCAGTCTTCTCATAAAAGCAGGTATACAGGAAAAAAGTTCCTCTCTATCTTGAATTCCAGACTACAGAATTGCTTTGGACTCAAGAAAATTTTCTTCTTTAAAACAATTAAAAAAAAAAAAAAAGTACTGGCAAAATAATCTCCCCACCACTCTGCCCCAAGCTTCAATAAAACCACTGAAGCCTTGTTTTTGTTGAAGGCATTACCTCCTTATGTTAAACCAGCCAGGTGACAACAGGATATGTACTTATGCACTTTTACTTTTCAAGACATTTTAGTCTGGATAGGTAAGCAAGTTACAATTTAATAATCAAATCATTACTTTAATGTATGCTATTGACAAGCTGCTAATTTCGTAGTCATGACATAAATGACTACCATTTCAAAACCAAGAGCCAGTTTCCCAATTCAATATGTATAATAATAAAAAAGGAAAAAAAATACTTAATGAACGCCCGTGATCCTTACCAACAGCTGATAAAGCCCCACAACACATTTACAGTCTTATTTTTCAGATTTATAAAACACACTGAATGCTAACACATGTACACATGTTATGTGAGTGTAATTACAGCAGGTGACACGTATTTTGAAGTGAGGTCTATGTTAGTTCCCGAATCACTGAAGGAATTTTGAAAATTCCATCTTCTAACTGTTAGATACCAATGTTCTGGTTCCAGGAAAAGAAATACTAATACTTAGAAGAGAGATTATTGTCCAAAATAATTTACATGTCCGGTACAGTTATTGTTAGATCAGAAACAACTGCTTTAAAATAAATGTAATAAGCATTTAAAGTTAATTACAAATGTTAACCTAAAATTGAAATACTCCATTTTTCTAAATAGCTTTTAGAAGCCTGAACACAATTTAGATGTGTATTAAGTCACTCCCAAAACAGGGCCCCCACTGTAATAATATTAACCATGATATACATCAGAAAAAGCATAGGAATCTCTAAGGACAAGGCTTGCTCCAAAAGACTCAGAGCGTGAAAAAAAAAAATCTCAAAAAACAAAAATCACCTCTAGATTGGTTCGGTAACACCCAAGGAATGTTTTGTAGACCTAACATTACTGTCAAATGAGTTCTGGATGGAAAACCTCAAATAAATACACAGCATCTATTCACTACTGTGAAGTCTGTAACAAAATGAATAGGTCTTGACAGTTCTTATTGGAGAACAGAAATTATTAACATTTAAATACATCAAACAATTTGTGAAGGTAACTTTTTTTTTTTTTTTTTAAGATTTACATAAGACTCTTGTGTAAGATGTTTCAGAATTGTCAAGTCCCATATGAAATGGACACGAGATGTCACTGCACTATACTCACAAAGGCCATAACATCCCCCTGCATGTCTATCTGTGCTCATACGAGGGAAACCAAATGCAGATTTCAACTGAACTGAAGGCTAGAACTTATGCATATGCTGGGGCTTCATCGTTTTCTAAAAGGAGATATAAAACAGGGCAGAAGCATAAAAAACATTGGAATGAAATCTAAATATATTCTAATCTGTAGAGCAACCTCTATTTTCAACTCTGATTTCATACTTCCTTCCTGGTTTTAAAGGTTCTTTCATAGCTACTGTAAAAAAATTACATTCTTTTCTAGGATTTTTGCCCAAACTCATTCAATGAACATGCTCAAGCTTAATTAAAACAAATACAATGCAGGTAATGAGATAACCACAAATGTCAGAATAAAGCATTTCATTAAAATCAAAAACATGCTCAAACACCTTCCAAGAAAGATGATGAGAGCTCTGAGGCTGATTTCTTACATTAACCTTTCGCAGTAGAAGTGCCAAGCAAGAGATAGGACAAATTGCAAATACATTAAGCACACCTACTCTTATCGATTAGTGATGGAAGGTGACTGCCTCGAGACCAATACCTCACGCCTCACAACAGCTTTTTGTGATCAAAGGTAAACAAAGATTACAGAATGTATTTCTGTACACAAAATCAGGATGTATCTGTGTTTAGTTCAAGCACCTAGATCACCATGGGGATTGGTCCTAACAAACGGACAGTAGAAGGGCTGTCTGGAACTAGCTGCCTCAGCCTCTTCTGATGAAGTTTAATGTGATGAACTCATTTCAAATATAAAACCACTGAGGACACTGACAGAAAATATTTGATAGAAGCCTTTTATGGGCAGGGTAAGACAGTGCAACTATGAAATAAAGTCACCTGTTGCAGTATGGAGGAGGGCATACAAGCCCCAAGTGAGCTCAGTAAGATCCCAAACAACTCAGTCCTACATATCTCTTACTGCTCTAGGCTAAGAGTGTGCTAAATTTACAAGGTTGTCCCAGAAATCTCCAGGAGGAGCTGACAGCTCTCTCCACTCTCCTAAGTGCTCAGGGTAACATCAGCACGCATAGCCAGCACCTCAGGATAGAGAACAACTTCGAGACAGATGGTAGGACAGATATGGCCACTTTTAAAGAACTGTTCTGCTGAATGATCGGGGCTTGAAGCCAACAAGTTATTTTCCTTCCTCTTTAGGTATCATGCCTGAAACACAGAAAGGAATGAAGAAAAAGAAATAAAGGCAGATGCCAGCTCATAAGGAACAAGTACAAAAGAAGGCAACAAATGCTGCAAGTTATCAAGCCGCAAAGCTCAAATGCTGGTGAAGAAGAATTGGCAGCAAGCTGGTACCAGGCACCTGGAATGAAGGCCTAAAAAATGATGACATTTTATAGAACAGAAAACAAATTTGGAACTAAGAAATAGCCCTCAGACATCTATTGAAAAATCTGCACAAGAACCAGGAAAACATTCTCTCCAACAAAATCACTTGAAAAAAAGGTTGGGAGGTTGGGCTGTTTGGAATACAGCATTTAAACTCGGTCACAGGCAACACAATAACCCCAAGAGGTCTTGCTTCTGCTCTGTTCTCACTGATGCTCTTTCAAGAGTCAAAACACTGTAAGAACATGGATATTCTGCTAGTCTAATGGGTTGAGTCCAAGGAGTGAGAGAAATTTTTCATAAAGTCTTCTAAAGAACTTGCACAGAAATAGTAAAAATGTCACACAGCTGAAACCTACGTGAGCTCTTCACAAGTGGAGAAATTGAAAGCATGTACAGTTATTTTGAAGAAACATTAGAAAAAAACTGGCAGTTGCTTTCTAGAACTCCCTTAGCTGCCTAAAATTTCAGTTTCAATGTTAAAGAGACTTATTTCACAAAGCACGATTACATTATTCTGGTCTATTTCTACTACATCCCTATTAAATACCTGTCTGGTGATCGTCTTGACCAACGTCCTCTGTCAGATTCTGCAAGAGAAGAGGAGTGATACAGTTAAACAAGATAGCGACCTTCTTCGATCAGTAATGCTTTTAACCTTTACTTCAATTTGATATTCAACTTCATTATTTAAGGAGCATCTAGCTAAAACTGCAGAGACTTTGTTCTGGATTTGCATTTATCTAAACAAATTACCCCTGCAAATTTATCTAAGAAATCCAATAATAATCTGTACATCATTTGAAAAATATTTTGAAATATTTTTTAAAACAAACCATGCTTGAAGAGTGAATATAACTATCCACTGAATGGGGAACTTCACAGTGCTGTTCTAAACAATCCCATTTAAATCCAATTTAGCATTTACCATAGAAGCGGCTTTGCTTAAGGATAAACACCCCTACCTGTTCCTAAGAATACTGGTTACAAACAACTGCAATCTTGGAAACAAATCACCCCCTTTCTAGGCAGTGTCTTTTCCACCAAATTTGCAATGTACGAACAAAAGCTTTATAGGCACTTCCAGATATGGTTGCAGTAAAACCAGTGTAAAAGCAGCAGGGACACTCTTCAAAAATCGTGTTTCACTCTTTGCATGGTTGCAAGAGGACAGCTCACTCATTCAGTATTTTCCACAAGAACTGTAAGAAACTGAATAATGAGGATTATTTTCATCAGTATCTGACAGATCTAGGAAAACTCAGATTGAAAAAAAACTTCTGAATCCAACGTTGCAGAGAACACTCCTCAAACTCCATTCTGACCCCTGGTGAATAATCTTTCAACATACTGGTCATCTCCTAATTCTTCTATTTGAAACCCACAGCCTCTCAGACAGAAAGGCAGTCATAGTTTTAGGAAGTGTAACCATGCAATGATTTCAACCACAGCAATGTTCTAGACCATAACCCTAGCTGAGAGAAAATGGCAAGTCATTACCAGCCTATTGAGGGTGTGGTAAATCTTGTGAATATTTGCCAGTGTTGATAGGTGAGAATTCAGTTGAAAATCTAGAGGAGAAGAGAAAAAAAAGTTTTAAATTGCCTGTTTTCCAGCTGTAGCATCCAAGGTCTTCATGTGTTCTGGTAATTTAATAAAATCATCACAAGTCTATAAGCCAAAGCCAACTCAATTCTCCTTCAGGATCTACATTTTCAACATCAAATGGAAATGAGCAAGCTAAACCTGGAGGAGATCCTGTGCACATTGTTCTTATGGCATGGATGACTCCCAGCAAAACAGAACTATACCCAAGTACAAAATTATACTGAAGTTGAAAAATTTAAATATTTACAACTTTTATCCTTAAAATCAGGTGTCATTACAAAGCTTCCATGCTTCTTAATCCTATCCTTCCAGCTATTCCAGAAACAGTTTAATTCTCACGTAACATTCTAAAGTCACTAGTAATAATACTTGTTTTTTAAAAGATAATGAACAAGTACTTGCATCCATGCTCTTTTCTTGGCAAAACTGAATTACTGGAATACACTTACGGAGTTGAAACATGACTTTTGTGTAATGAACCAAAAGTCACAACACAGCAGCTAAGACCAAAGCCAAAACAAAAAGAATTCTGACACTTCACGAAAGAAACCTTAACTTAGGCACTGACTGCTTCCATGTTCCACAAATAAAACATTTGAGCTTGTTTTGGACAAAAAAAAAAAAAAAAAAAAAAAGAAAAGCGACAAACTAATCCTCCTCTATTCTTTTAAATCACCTATTTTTGCTAGAAATGTGCCAAGAACAGAACTAGAAACGTAAAATGTAAGAAATTTCCAAAAAAAAGAAGATCAACTTGGATCCACTCAGAGAGGATGCAAACCAGCAGGAATCTCAGAAGCTGGGCACAGACCAACTGAGAGAGATACAGACAGCAACTACTAGAAGATACTTCCCTTTAAACTGAAAGCAAACTAGCAACTCCACTGGAACTTGTGTCGAAAAGCATGCTGATTACACAGCCAGAGGCACGTTCTGTGTGACAAACACAAGCCTCCCAAGCAAAATTCCTGTGTGTGCCCAGCGGCACTGCTACCAGCTGAGGCACTGAAGCATCTTTACTGGGAAACATTGAAACTGGCTTTCTGATTTAAGATGCAAGTAAGGAAAAAACTGTAATTCCCCCATTTCCATCCTTTGCATTTGGAAAGAAGCTCTCAAAATACACTAGAGATGACCCAGAATGTATGGCAAAACAATCTGCATTGGACCCGAGGGGACAGCGTGGAGCTGGGACAGAGGAGGATCAGGCAGGGTGTTAGGGAAAGGTTCTGCACCCAGTGGGTGGCCGGGCACTGGGACAGGCTCCCTGGGGAGGTCGTCATGGCACTGAGCCTGCCAGAGTTCACCAAGTGTTTGGGCAATGCTCCCAGACACATGGGCTGATTTTTGGGTGGTCCTGTGTGGAGCTGGGTCCCAGCTGAGAGTATCCTACCACTTTATGAAACGTCAAATACCCCGAAAAGCAAAAAACACCATTATAAATTTAAGAAGTGCATTTGAAGGAAGTGCCTGCTGTAACCATTCTTGTAGTGCATATCAGCATGGAAATCTCTCATCAAGGTGAATAAAAGAATTTCCAAAGATACCTCTAGGAATCACATGAATCACACGTTGCATTTACTGTCTTATCTGGAAAGTCTCATTTCAGTAATAGCTGCCTACTTTTTAGTGCATTTTCCCCAATTCACCATCACAGCAAGACAACTTCTCTAAGTCAGCTGTGCCGACGATGGTATTTCACACTTTAGATGTGTTTATCATCTATATCAAGACAAAGACAAGCCGTATCTTCTTACCACACCATGGTAGGAAGATCTTGCATCTTGAACAGGGCGCTACATTTTTTCTGCATTAAGTGCTCAATTAAGTTCCATTTTTGCTAGTCAAACAATACTAAGCAGAACCGTTCTGCAAAAAGAAAGAAAAACAACCCCGAGTTTCTTAGCTGGCCTTCAATCCAACACGAGAAAGGATTTTTTTTTAAAAAGGGGGAGGAGGGGAAATGGGAGGATTGGGGGAAGACTACCATTAAAGATCAAAATGTAATTTTCAAGTTTCCCATGTTGTCCAGCCTAAGACCTACGAAGAACACAGGTCTTCAGAGAAAGCAGCTACACCTGGAACTAACAAGTTGAAAACACTGAGCAAATATTTTCTTCTAAATTAATACTAAAAAATTTAAGATGGTACTTTTTAAAATATTTTTTCTATCGTTTTTAAACTAGGATTACATGGACTAGTTATTGCCTTTGAAATAAAACATTCCTAGGCACTTCCAAACATATCACCCATACCAGCCTGTTTCACACCTCCACTGGAAACATCCTTACAATTTTAATCTGTTACTTCTAAAAATGTTACATAATTATGAGGGACTTCCAGGAGTTATACATTTGTCTTACAGCTCTGACACAAGCATCACGCCATAGTTCCGCACTGCCTGGTTACCCACAGGAACATTGAGGCTTCTAGAATGAAACCAGAGTCTCAAGTGTTGTCCCTCCCACATGGGAAGCTGGCAAAGTCGGGATATTATCCTAAACAGAAAGCAAGCTTCTGTTCCAGTTACTGCTACAAAAGCAAAGGTGAGCAGCTGCCAATGAATTACCCAGTTAAATTACAGCTCAAGTCCCCTTCTGAGCCACTCTAAGCCTTAGTTGTATGTGTATTGCAAGCAATGGCACACAAAGCATCCTATACCACTGAAAAGGCATACTTAGAGTTTTTCAAGGAACAAGGGGTGAAAAATCCTTCCTCCCTCAAACAGGACACAGTGCTGCTGCCTCTGGTTTTATTCCTGCAGAAAAGGAAAAATCTTGACCTGGGACCAAAAGAAGGAAATCTGCTTGCTGCACAAACACTGAACAGAAGATATGCTGGGATGCTTCCCAAGGTACAAACTTCAGAAGGTGCACGTCAAACAACCTACAGAAAATCAACAAAAATATATGCGTTTATTTTTCTTGCAGGTCTTAGCCTATCTTTAGCAAAGACTGAAGCAATAGAAATTCCGAATTCTGTTAAATAGTTTGAAATAACCCTCAATGAAACACCTCAGAAAAAAAATATACATCTGAGTGAAACAACTCCAGTACTACAGGAAACCAGAAAGGAAAGATGCCAGAAGCAACCTAACACCACAGGACTCGGTCTGCAGTTTGGCACTCTGAACAAGAGCTGAAGTTCAGGTTAGTCAATTAGTCCCAATCAGATACTAATTAAATGTAAACATCAAGAAGTTTAAAAATAACCTTTAAAATACTTCAGTATTACAATTTACAACACAGACCTGATGGTTACAGAGAGGCAAAAAGAAGCAGCAGCTGGCTGGGCTCGTTTCCTTACCAAACTAAGCTAAACCTCCTTCTGCTCCCCTCAGCCAGACACACCCAGAAACGCAATGAACACAAACCTCAAACTAGCTGATATTAAAACCTCAGTACGTCTCTTAAGTATAAGCAAATGGCAGAGGTGAGGGAAGCTGAATGCCCTAGTTTCCTATCTGAAATGCCAAACTCAAACCTGTCAAGTCACATTTTTAGGAAAAGACGATGACCATGCTCTAATTTTTGTTACAGAAAACAACGTGTTGGCAAACTATTCACACGAGACCACAAATGAATATCTAGAAATGGAGTATTTCCAGCTATGTGCCTCCCCACACCTTGACACATACCTGCCTGACATCTCTTAGTTCCTGCTGTCAGAATTATCACCTCCAAGCTCTGACAGCCCCCAGCCCCTGGGCACACGATCATCATCTCCAACGTTTGCAGTAGCGCTAAGGCAGCAGCAGCAGCCTCTGGAGTTTCCTTTAAAAGCTTCTAGATTGGTTCAGCACACAGAAAACCTCCAGTAGCTGCACATCTAAACAGTAAATCTGAAAATATTATCCGAGACAGATGCAACACGTAAATGCTCTAGATAAAACTGGGCATTAAAAATTTAGTATGGAAGTCGTTGTAGGAGTAATTCTCACGGCTGCTAGGATTTCTCTGACTCAGCACAAAATACTGTGATGCTTCTGTAAGCTTCCCAGAAAACAATTAGATAGAAACACACGCTGGACAGATTCACTCCTGAAAATTAAAGGGGAATGTTTGTGCTTGTACTTTCATTTAATATAATCAGTCCTCGGCTTCAAATAACAGAACTGAAGGAAATTGGCAGTAATGGGGGAAATAATACTTCAAAGCACTGCCTTCCTCATCGGTTTTAAATAAGCTTTACTTTTCCAAAAAAGAATCACTTTGGCATCTCTGAACGCCACGATGTCACGCTCTGTACTCTGCTGACAGAATTACCCTAGCAGTAATCAACTAATGAATTCTGCAGTTCCGATCTGAAGCCTGTTGGGTGAAAGTCCTCAGTCCTTCCATTCAGGAAGCAGAATCCCTGTACTCAGCAATGAGTGTGTTTTGTTATTAAAGGAATGCATGTCTCAGTTTTGCTTTCTTTTACGCAGAAGTACAACCCCTCTAAAGGCAGAGATGCCCCAAGTGCAGTGCAGTGCACTGAGCAGCTCAGAGCTGACCTCCTGTCAAAGCCAGGATTAAGAACTCGTTTCCACCATCCCCAGCTGAATCCCCTCAGGCAGTGACACCCTGTACCACAGCAGCCTGCAGAAGATGCACCTCTCCCATTCCACCATAGCCGGAGCAAGCAAGCAGGCAAGGAGAGGCAGAGAAAAAGGCTTGGGAAGCAGAGGAACATCTTCGCTTTGATGGGATCGAACATCAGGCCTGGTTCAGAAAGGAAGGAAAATAGAACTGAACTCCAGCCACCACAGGACCACGAGGGCATCCAATGAGCCAGACAGAGAAGTGGGGTGCCCATCCTACTCGAGCCCAGCAGGAGCCAGCTGTTAGAGCTACAGCCGTGGTGCCACTGGGCTTTTCTCCTGCGTGCACACATGCCTATGGACCAGCACCGAGCTCAGAGGTACAGCTGACACCAGCTGTATCTGAACCCACACCTGCAAACTTGAGTACATTTCCCAAATGCTACACCCTAAAGCATTCTGAAGCAAAACAGTGTGGTGTAAGTAGCTGGAATAAAAGACCACCACCGAAATGTGGCCGAAATAACAGCACACTAAAACACACTTGTCTTTAAACATACCACTTTAACGTAAACCTTCCCTGCAACATTACCACATCACCTGTAACAAAATAATTCAAAATGACAGCATGCTACGCAGACAGGGAAAAGCATTCATCTTTTTTCCACAGGAAGAAATCCTTATTTTACCTAGGTGCTTAATGTGTACCCTGACCCAAAGGCTTGTTTACAAGAAGAGCTACTGCAGATTAAAGTTCATTGAGAATTTTGGAGCGATTTAAGCAGCACAGAAGTTGCACAGCTACTATTTAGCTTGAACGTATTTCCATTTATCCTTGATTGACTTGGAACAAGTCAGGCCTATACCAACAGATACTCCTTAAAAACCCTGCACACTGCCTCATGTTTTGTGGCTTTTTAAAAAAAAAAAAAAAAGAAAAAAGAAAAAAGACCCAGCACTGAGTGCATTTATGGTGCAATCTGGCTGTTGCTGCAAACACCACCATTTGTGTACCCACTGCATGCATCTGATAAGCATTCCTAGGGGAGATTCCTGCCAGAACATAACAACGCCGGAATGACCCGCCACAGCTGGAAAAGAATGAGTAAAAGCGCTGGAAAATTAGAACCAATTTAAACCTCCTTCTAAAGCATATATTACCCAATCAAACAGCCCTCCAGTGATTTTGTGCTGCTGAGGTTGTGAACAGACATTCTTTCAGCCTACAGCTCAAGATCGTGGACAGCAGAGTTACGAGGCATTCCATACAGAACCAGTTTTACACCCATTTAATGGGAAGCGCTCGTCCAGCCTAACTCACTCTACCACCGAATTCATTTTGAGAAGCATCAGTGAGTTAATTTTGAATCACTGAAAGCCATGGCCACCGAGCAGTTTGCCAGCGCTGCTCTCAACTTCACGCCAGATTAGGTGGTGTTTGTCATCCTACAAAGGGCACAAAGCTAATAAAAACTTTGTATCCTGTATTCCAGCTGCTTCAGCAGAAATGCAACCCTGTCTAGATCCAGTGCAGGCTGCCAGGGCACCCAGCACCACACAGACCCGCTATGCACCATGAGGGAGCTGCAACAGCCTATGAACAGCCACGCCAGACCCCAGCGTTACTGCCCCAGCTGCCAAAATTACAGATCCCACAGCTCTGCCAGCAGTAGGGGCCATTTCCTAATCCACTGCAGGCAAAAATCTAACGTGTCACTTCAGCCACCATAATCAGGGGGCAAGAGCTAACCCAGATGAATTTGACTGACCGGATTAGAGAGCGCTCCTGCAAAGCCCCTGAGCAGCGGAGCAGTGGAAGAAGAAATCTCATGGGCAGCAGCGAGCCCCTGCTGTAGGCAGAGTCCCAGGGTCTGTACAGCCATGCATCTGCAACAAGTGGCACAGAAACATGCCACGGCAGCTCAGTCTCGATGGCAAATTAAAGACTTATGACCATAACAACAATGTATATTTAAAAATAAAATAAAATACACATACTGGGATGTGGCTTGTTGGACTTTTTTAAACCACTTTACAAGGCAAAATGAGATATTGTATTTAATCTCAGACTTAACATTTTAAATAAAAGGTTTTAGTTGGACAACATGAAAAAAAAAACATTTCTCTGGGATTTGCAAGCAGGTACATTTAAAATAAGGCTTCTGCTTGAAGCCTTTGTTAGTAGTATTACTCATTGGAGAAAGAAATACACCATCACCATTAAGTGCCCTAATATTTAAATTGGATTTAAGTGTTGCACATTTTCATGGGATGTATATTACTTCCTCGCACTTCACTTTTTGCAAAGCATTTTACAGAAATCAAGCATGATTTCCTCTTCTACTTCAAGATGCAGGGAAAAAAAGTCTTTGTTTTCCTATTTCCAAAGTGATAGGGGAAAAAAGCAAATTACAGAATTAGTAACTCACCTAAAGTTAACACAAATTACTCAGACAAAATCAAATGTGAATCAAGTGCTGAAACAGCAGAAATAAAAACCCATGCTGATACAAAAGAATAAATAAGAGACAGCGAGAGGACTGCTTAGTTGCCTAACTCAGCTTACTGCATTCCTCGCAAACAGAAGGCATTTCTGTTTATTCTTATTGGAGTTGAAGAAACTTTTAACCAAACACTCGCAATGGAGAAAAGGGAAGTTGTGCGTCTCATCTAATGTGGAGAAGCATTATGCTCAGTCTCAGCAAGAAAAAACAAACAAACGAAAAAATGCAACAGCAGCTTACATCACAAGGGCAGAGAAGGATCACAAGGAACGTTCTGCCACTTAACCGTGCAAGCATTTAATAAAAAAAAAAAAAAAAAACCACTGCTATGAATCTACTGATAACGAAGCGTGTTAATTCAGGAAAACATTCCTTGCTAAATACCACATAGAGCAGGTAACGAACTGCCTGGAGCGTGTATATATATATATACAGACGTTGGGGAGGGAGATCCGAATACCCCAGGGGCCGCTGTGAAAGGGCAGCAGCAACACCTGACGGCTGAGGCACAATTTTTGTTTTCTGTGGAGAAATTTTAAAAAAAATCGCTGCGCAGCCTTCACCCCCCGCCCTGAGGAAGCGCCGGAGCCCCTTGGGAGCGGTTTACGGTTTACGTGCCTCTATGGGAGCCCTCCGGGTGTCCTCCTGGGGCAGGGCTCCCCGCCGGGCCCCCCCGGGCGCATTTTCTAGAAGGCCGGCGGGGCGCGCGGCGGTTGGGGGGCTCTAACGGCAGCCCCGCCGCCGGGGAGAAGCGGCGCCGGGGAGCGCCGCCGCAGGGCCTGCTGGGAGTTGTAGTCCCGCGGCCCCTCCCCGCGCAGGGGGGCGGCGGCGGGCGGGACTCCAGCTCCCACAATGCACCGCGCTCTCCCCCCCCCCCAGCGTTTCTCGCGCGCCCCCCCCCCAGCTGGGGGAGCTGCGTCACGGCCCCGCGCCCCTCACGGCCCCTCCCCGGCCCCTCAAGGCCCCCCCCGGCCCCTCGCAGCCCCCCTGCGGCCGCGAGGAGGAGGGGCGGCCCGGCCGCTACTCACTGACAGCGGCGCCATCCGAGTGCATTTTCGTGCAGCGCGCACGCACGGCGCGGCCCGGCCCGGCCCGGCTCCCTCGGCCCCTCTCTCCCAATCGCACGGCACAAGCGCGGACGCTCCCCGGCCCCACCCACCGCCGGCGCCCATTGGCTGGCGCCGCCCGCGGAGGCCGCGGGTTGTGCCCTGTGATTGGGTGGCGCTGCTGTCACTCTCGCTCCGCCGGCCGCGGCCGGCTCCCGCAGTCCTATTGGGCTGCAGCGTGGGCTAGCCCCGCCTCTCTCCGCTGTGATTGGGTGCACCCGCTGTCACTCATGGCCGGCCTTGAAAGCGCGTGCAGAGAACGCCACTTTGTGTCAGCCGCGCCTCCCATTGGCTGCGGAGGCCGAGGGCCGCGCCCACCGAGCGCTGCGATTGGATGAGCGGGGCGGGGGGCGGGGCTCTGCTGTGGCAGCGGGGCGGGGAAGCTGAGGGGGGCTGAGGGGACGGGGGGGGGGCGGAGCGGAGGCCCGGCTCCACAGGAGAAAAAACGGCGAAATTGGTTAAAAGGGAAAATAAATAAAACTGGACAAGCAGGGGTTCACTTCTCAGATGCTTCCAACGTCCCCCATGCCAGTGGCATTTGTGCCTGCCAGCCCGAGCTCACGCTCACCGGGCACCGCTGCGTTACAGCCCATGGGGTAACGCGGGGCTGAGGGGAACAGAGCCCTCAGGGGCCCGGCTGGCGGCACGCTGACGGGAAAAAGGACACGGAATAAAAACTGCGTGCTGAGAACGACTTAGTTCGGTTCCGAATAAAAATACATCCTCACACACACACAGTCTTCACCTAAGCCATATATAACCGATACAAACCTCAAGGAAGGTGCCACCAAAAATAAAGGGAAAAAAAATCACACCTATTTGTTTATATCTGAAGCAATTTGTTTGAAAATAAAGGTTTTTATGGTTTTCTTCATAAGTCTAAAATGACAGATACTGCTTTGCTCTGCAAACCCTTCCTTAGACTGTAGCTTCTCCAGCTGCTGCTATCCGCAGCCGTGAAGCACATCACACTGTCACTGTGACACATTACAAGTTCACAATATTTCTGAATAGGTGAATGCACAAGCATAATCTCTCCTTCATAAAACTAGATCTGCAAAGAAATCCATAAGGAAAGACAAAAGAGGCTTTGTTTGTGCCTGCCAAACGATGGCACGTGTGCTCCAGCCAGGAAACGCGAGGCCCCTTTGAGCTCAAACCTTTGCACATCGGGTCCAAACCCAAGGAGGAGTAAATTACCACCTTGCTGCCACTTGTTGTAAACTACTACACAAGCTTCCAGGCAGGGAGATGTTATGTCACCAGGCCTGTGTTTTACTTCTGAGCCTCTCTTCAAGCCTGAGTTTACAAAACACAGAAACCCTTGGAATAAAGCACAGCAATTAGGTCGCGGTTCAGCAAGCGTTCTCTCAAGGGCAAAGGCACTTTCAGGAGTTCTGGCATTAGCCTCTTAATCCTAGCCCTCCTGGCACCCTTTCTTTTGCGCCATTACTGTTACTTGGACAGTTAGATAGCGAGGTAGCTCACAGAGCAACACTGCCCCTGCCCTACCAAAAAAAGAAAACAAGAGAAAAAAAAGTTGTGTTTTTGTTTTGCCTTTTTTTTTTTTTTCAGCCAGATCAATATCCTTTCATGGCTCACTAAACACACATGCAAGTGCTCCCAACAACATGCAGAAGAGCAATAATTAACCGAGACCTGGAGGGGCAAGAAATGCATTAGCTGATTTACATGCTGCTGGGACTAACCTAAAGCTGCACTCATTTGCAAAGGCCTTCCCAAGGAGGGGAAAGTGCACTTTTTTTTCTTTTTAAAGGAGAAAGTCATTGTTTACTTTTTCGGTTTGCTTGCCTTTTTTGATAGTTTAAACTGGCAACCACATGAAAAGCACCATTGACTGTGAAATACACTGCATAACATATAGGCAGAAAGGCACCATACACTTAAATTAACCTTTTTCACTATCAGAAACGTAGTGTAGAAAGGTCTTTGAGAGAACCCTTTGATTCTAAAAGTTACCAAACTCCGAATTGCTAAAGTCACTGCGCGTCCCAAATGCCTGTGTTCATCTTGCTTTGCTTTGAAATGAACTTGAAAGTTCATTTTAGGCACCACACTCACAAACCAGTACATGTTTTTCAAGTCAGAGGGGGGAAGAGAACTGTATTGAAAATTAAAACGTTAATAAAGCAGAATTTGCTGAATATTAACAAAGCAGCTAAACCATCAACAAAGCACAATATGGGGCATTGAAAGAAAAGAGACAAACTACCAGAAACCCAGCAATCATGCTTCTAAATCTAGTAGCTGACACCCAAGTCAATACAAACAGCTTTATGTAAGCTTTCTGAGAAGATTTTTCACTTTCAGAATTGCAAAGAAACACCTCAACAGTGCGTTATTCTTGTACATACTGTAATGTTCTCTACCAGCACTACACTACTGATCGGGGATAAAAGAGGACCTCAGGTGGCAGAAAGTAGCAGCTGCAGATTATGTAACTGCAGCTTTCAAATCCCTCATATTCAGCTGATGTTAATTGCCATGTCCCATGGACTCATACCATGCTCATTGCTTAAGTAAAAAGGCGTGTTTTGTTACTCTTACTTAACAGGTATGTGAGTTTGACCCTGAGGGCCCTTCTGTAACACCATGCAAACAAATATAATATTTTGGATACATAAAAAAAAAAAAAAGAAAAAGAAAAAAAAAATCAGGGCTTTTGGTCACTCCTATTTAAATCCTTGAATTAGATTTTGAGGTTGTCTTTTTTTTTCAACTTTAGTTTGAGATCCTTAAAAAAGTCTGCTTAACCCATAATTAGGAATGCTTTACGCAGCCAAGATTCAGAGAGCAGCTCTGAATTTCTGCCTGAACCTTGGGGGTACATCAAATCAAGCAGCACCTTTGTTTGGGGCCACAAAGGTCCCTCCCTCCCTGTAAGCAGAGGACCCTGAACGTTTTCTGTATTCTGTTTCAGTGAGATAGATACGTGGGAGCTGCTCTCACCTGCACACTTAAGCTGCACCCAACTCCTTTCAGTAACATCAAGTGTTCAACTGAAGGGTGTGCCCAACTTCTGTTGAATAAGCTTGTAGCTGCAACACCCCTTTTAGAAATGGGAAATAAAAAAATCAGGTCCTTTTTAGCTCTAGAGTTTTGAGCTGCAGCTCCCAGGTCTGAGAGTGCTCTGTGACACTTGTGCCACTGCTTCTGAAGCTGAGCTTACCACACACAGAAATGTCTGAGTCGAGGGCTCAAAGTGGGAACATCTGTAAGAGGATTCTTGAGTCTCCACCCTGCTGAAGAATCCGGTACAATTACTCTCAAAAGTTGCTCTCTTACAAGATACATAGAGTCCTTGTTATTCTAAGGTACTCATTGTTAGGCTCCTGATGAAATGATGTCTCTCTTCCTTTTTATTCCTGGAAACTTTAACTAATGTGCACAGAATGCCAGGGAGGACGGAACTAGAAGTACAACAGAATACAAATTATTTGGAAGTCAGACTCATAAACTAGACCTTTTACAGCCAGGAAAAGTTCAAACATTCAGCAAATAAAACATGACTATTTCATACATTTTATTTTTTCATGTCTCTGAATGTACAGTGGAAGATATCCACAAACATTTTAATTTTATAACGTAGTACCTTTTGAAAGCTGGAATGACAAGAGTGGGATTAGAAAGCAACAGGACTAGTCACACGCCCCTGCAGCAGGACCTGTTCTAGCACATTTCTCCCATCGTTTGAGACATAGCGATTGTGACTAAGAGGTGTACTGCACTGTTTTCTAAACCAGATACAAGAGGGTTAGGACAACATGCAAATTCAAGGACAAATCAAGCGTGGGTTTAGCTTTAGCTGTATACATACAGTCCATGGTCATAGTTTCTCCTAGTCGTTCTGAGAAAGTAATCCAAATGCCAACATATAATTGATACTTATTTTATTTGCATACAGTGGGCTATGTGGACATTATGAGGTACAGATCCACCAACGTTACGTTACTCAAAGGAACAGTATTTTAACTTTAGCTTTCGGGAAGGGGAGAACATTTCTAAATCCTGTGAAAACTGAAAATCCATTCAAGTATGCACACTGATTTGGAAGAATACACACAGAGATGATGTATAGCCTGATCTATTACCACAACTTGTGCTTTGGTGTCTGACTTCTTGAGAAATGACCTGATTCTATTTTTATAAATGTTAAAAAAAAAAACCAACACCACTAAAATAGAAGGTTTCAAGCTTTTATGTTTATGAATACTATTTTCTGCATCTCACATGAATGTTCATGTTACAAGATATCTGTAGAGTCAGCAGCCTGTGGAAAATATTAAGTAGTGTGGCAAGTTAATGTTATGTTTTGTACATGCTGTGGAATGTCAGACCTGTGGCTGGACATAAGTCAGAGCTAGCATCAGTGCATGCAGCAAGAAGTGGGGTTACTCAGCACCACTGTGCAATGCTGGTGCCAGCACCAGCAGCTGATGCAGGCTGTGAGAAGGGAGAGACCAGGGCTACTGGCATCTGCAAAAGAAAACTGCTGAAAGTGCAAGAAATAAAAATTACAATCAACTTTTGTCTCTTCACAGAAACCTTGTCATGGTAAGCAAGAGTTTTTGAATACATTCTTCTGCAGTGTGCCCATGGGTCATAAACAATAGTTATTCAGAAATACTTTATCCTCTTTGTAAAAACATTGCAGTGTCTAATATTTTGTTAAAGCCTGTAAGAGTCACAACCTTTTCACCAATACTATAAATATCAATCTGCAAATTGTTCTATAAAACCAATTTTCTTTAAGAATAAAATACGGATTGGCAGCAGATTCAAGTCAAAAGTGCACACAGTTTTTAAACACAGTTTTTGCATATTTTTGCATGTAATTTTTCAAGGAGCTACCAGGAGAGGAAAGGGGTCACATCTGAAAAGGATAGGTCCATTTAACTCTGAAACAGTACAGTATAGGATACGTTCAATAAGATTGCGGAAGTTATTCCAGATCAAGCTCCCACCCATGCCTGGATGCATACAAAACATGTCTGCCCCAGGTGGATTCCAGTTTATCAAAACGTGTGCAACTTCCCTCTCTTACAGCGATGACAACTCATTAAAGAAGAGAGTCACCAACTATGACACAGAAGTTCAGTGTTGTACAGCATGGGAGTTCCTCCTTCTTAAACAATGTAGTCTTTTTGGCTGCTAGGTCAGTGTCAAACAACAAACCTTTGTTGGTCCCAGTGATATGTTATTTTCTCATTCTAGTTTGTTTGCTTAAAATATTTTGGAGTGCTCATATGAAAGTGGTGAATAAGCTCATAATTATGTCCATCTTTGTAAGATCCAAACCTAAGAAAAATATTCAACAAAGCAAAATCATCACAATAGGATTTAACCCACACAGTCAAGTCATGCACTTCTGTAGTATAATTAATACTTGTTCTTAATGTTCTAGACAGCTTTTTTCAGGAATAGACCATAATCCTACTTACATATAAATCATAATCTATATCAGCTAACTAGCTAGGTCTCTGAGGATGAAGACATTTAATTACACTGATTGGATTAATGCTACAGGCACTCTATAAATGGAACTCCAGCTGACAAAGGTGAGGGGGCTTTTATCCAGTAAAATTCTGCGCTCTTTAACTTTTTTCCACTGACTTCAGTGGAGATAGTGTTTTGCTCTCCACAGTATCCAAATACTCAGCTCTATTGTCAATATCACAGATTTTTCTTTGAAAATTATGGTGAAAATTGTATTTTTTCATGCTGTATTTAAACCTGAAGATTTGGACCACTGCCTACTACAGTAGATGGATTTGCAAAAGTAAAACGTAGTACTTATGCAAAATATCAGTGCTAAGTAACATGTAGAAATAGTACCATTGTGCTTCAAATGAACTACAATGGGAAAAGGTTAAACTTATTGCTAAAGATTACCATTTTTTTTTCTGCTTATAGGCAGCCATAAAGAAATCAGGAACAAAAAAAATAGTCTGTGGTGAAATCAACTTTGAAAAATTTGAAAGTGTAATTCTAACTTTGGGCAAGTTTCATCATGTGCAAAAGACTAGGCAAAGCCCTGCTTAGGCAGGAAGCCAGTGACTGAGTGGGTAACAAAAAGTAAGTTCAACTGTTCGTGCATATAAAATATATGTATTATATGAATTCTGCACTGTGTAATGTAGAAATAAGTTAACTTAGTAAGTTCAACACTGTTGGAAATTGTCACTTTGTGGCAACATCTATTTCAAACCTCCTAACTCTCTGCTGATATTTGATCCAAAATAAACACCTTTCTCTGTGTTTCTTAGTTATGCAATGCCAGTAGAAAAATAACATCAGCTTAAAACCTTGTCCTTTTTTTTTTCTGGACATATCTAACAAACTGCACTAGGCATTCTGTTTGACATTTGCTACAGTTATATTCTATATTTTAAATACTTTTTGCATAAGTATTTTAACACATAAATTGTATTTTGTGTTCTAAATAGTAGAACATTTAAATCTACATCTAGATATTTTAAGATCCTGATCCTCCAAGTGCTGAGAAGCATGGGAGATCTCTCATCATCTATAAGAAGAGTTACCACACCACTTGGCAAATATCCCTATCAAACAATCTCAGAAATTAATTATCTGGGTGAAATAAACATTACCTTCAATTTATGGTGCAATGCAGCAGACGGATTTTCCCAAGGCACATGCCAAGTTAATGGTAAAAATGGAATTACAAATCAGAAGTTATTGCCTCCTAATTTGGTACAGACCAGTACCTCCCACTTTGAAAACTATTTTGTTCCTGGATGTCATGTACATCATCCCCTTAACTTCTTAGGAGATATACTGACCTGGGATTGAAATGGATGTCCTCAGGAACTTGGCTGGGATCAGTAACAATTCTGTCATTATCAACATAGTTATCTAAATCATCTGGGATCCTAAATTTGGCCATTTGGACTTCTGAATCACTTAAACCAGCGTGAGATATGCGGGCATAGCCCAACCTGTCAGATTCAAGAAGAGTTAGCTTGAAGAATAATTCAAAGCAGTCTCACCACATTCTTAAATCATGTCACTTTTTCCCAATCTTATTATTTAACTTATCAATGTAACTTTTCATGTCAATGAATCTCACCTTCCAAAATCTTAACATGCTGCATAAACACGTTCATCATAACACAATGTCGCAAGCAGAAAAACTGAGAAAGTTTTAGTGCTTGACAACAAATATAAATTCTAGATATAGGAAATTAATCAGTTCTTCAGTTTTAAAACTTTTCAGTTTTAAAATCACAGTTTTAGCATATGCATATTCATGCAAATTCACCAACTTCACTGAAGAAATTCTGAAATTCAAGCATGAGCAACATGAGCCACTAATAAAATGAGATTGCAAATGGTGGGCTATTTCTACTCAATACAGCTACTTAAGACAGCCATCTAGTTTACCGGGTTTACTCCTGTTAACACTGCAGAATTTACATAGTTAATTTGGAATAAGCTTAATTACATTCTGAAACATACATCACCAAGAGAATGATTTACAAGGAGCTTGGTATTTACAAGACGTGGAGTGCATGGGTCCTAGCATAGCAAAATGCTTCAATATGGGTTTACACAGTCAAGATTTCCACTAAATCCAGCAGAAATCTTGGTTCGACTAGATCAGCATTTTGCTTGAACAAACCCTACAATCATAGTTTATAATTTGTATCTTCTGTGTCACATACAAATTAGGGCTTAGCCTTCACATTTTAGAGTGATGCTGCAAAGCCAGAGCTTGGATCTTGGAGAAAAAAAGCATTTTTAAAGCAGTTTAGGTCTGAAGGCTTTTGATACAGAAGGATGGAACTCTAACTCTGCCTTTGCTAATTATATTTGGAAGTACACCAATTAGTTTTGAGATCAGTGTTTCACATTATTTCATAAGATACATAACTCTCCATATACATTTGTTAAGGGATGTAAGACTCTTACACAATTACCTACAGCAAGGTATAAAATTTATTGTCATAAAGATATTTAAAGCAAATTTCTAAATGTTCCTCTTTAACATACCTTATTACTCCTCGATACATAATATAGCTACACCACCTGTCACGATCTGTATTATCAATATCCTATGAGTGAAAGAAAAAATAAGTCAAATAAGACAAGCTCTCCTTATGTTTAGGCTTTAAAGCAGCTACAGAACCGATGTATAAACCTGGTGTAGAAAAGTGTTTTGCCTAAAATGTGATAGCAAGGTAGAAAGGAAAAAATCCACTATGCTAGACACAAACAGATCACTTCATTACACCTCCTGACAGACAGCCAAACTGCAGAACTGTTTTAAAACAACACAATCACAGAACTAGAGGTTGGAAGGGACCTTTTGAGGTCACCCACTCACAACCGTATGTTCAAAGCAACTTTGAGCAGGTTACTTGGGGCCTTATGCAGCCAACCTTTTAAGATCTCCAAGGACAGAGATTTAACAAATTCTCTAGGCCCCTCTTCTCACGCTTGACAATCCTCACTGTGATTTGTTCTTCTACCATCTTCCTGACATTTCTCTCATGGCAGCTGGAGCCCATTGCCTCTTATCTTTTCACCACATAACTCCATCTTCTCTACAGCATTTCATGAGGCAGCTGAAGACTGTCTGAAAATCTGTGTGCATCTTCTTGTGTGTCCAAGTTACCACATTGCAACATTAAATTGAATGTTGAAATATACATTACCTCTCACTGTTGAAAGAAGCACTATTTTTATATTACCTGGACATTTCCATTTTTTATTAGTTCAGTATAATCTCTGGATCCAGGAGCTGAAGTGATGTATCCTAGGAATACAGTTTGCTTAGAGCTAGTCTTCAACAACTTGGAAACAGCTATGGCCTGAAGTTTTCTGTCCAAGTCCTCTCTGAAAGAATTGGGAAAGACTTTAACATACATATATTTAAGCCCAGATTCTGTCTGCTATATCATAGCACACCAGAGATTAGTCTGACACCTTTTTTATTCCCCAGTATTAGAGAATATGTAAGTTAACAGCAAGCTTGACGATTCCAAATGATCACCATGTTGAATAAAAGCCACGTGGTAGTGGTGGATGTAATCACGGCTCTCTTCCTAACCATTATGCAAGCAGCTTTTTCTATTACTGTTTTGTTTTTTAATACCTATCTCACTACTAGGAAATGTGAGTGTAAGTTCTTTTGGTTATCTGAGGCTGTGTCACTGCCTGCACTTGAAATGCAGTTGTGCTAGTACAGACTGTCTGCTGCATAACAAAGAGTTCGTACGCCTACAAAACCTTTTACTTTTCTGATGGACAGATCATGGTAAAAAGTAGTCTTAAAGTCTAAGTCACGTGATTTATGAGACATAACTTAAGAGCTGTGTCATCCCATTAACACTTAGAATATTTGCCAGGTATTCTCCATCTTTTTAACAAGATTTACCCAGCAGTTCCAACATGACCAAAAGTGACAGTGTAAGCAGAGCCTGGTAGCATGAATACTGCACTGAAATCCAGTTCCTGTCCTTGGATTTGTCATTATGCAAAGATGCTTCTCTTTCCATGATTCTGCACTTTGAACAGTTGAACAAAGCATATTCTCTTCTGTATTTTGGTAGACTGGGCTACATAGCATTGAGACAGCAAGTTGAGAAGACGGGCTGAAATACTATGCTTTTAAATAGCAGTCTTCTGAGTGGGCCAAATGCGTAAGGGAGAAGGAGCAGATGGAGAGGAGATAAAGACCAATTCAAGAAGCCTGACTTACGTATACGTGAAGTTGTCTGCTCAGCTAGCTGCTCCTTCTAGACATGCCTCTCAAGAAGATGTTTTTTTTTTAAAGGACACCATTGACATATTCCCACATTTTAGAAACAGTCTTAAAAAAAATCCCCAGTTATCTAGTATCTTAGTTTACGTCATTCTAAGCAGCAATGACAGATGAAAAACAAGCAGTTGTATATGGCAATTAATTATAAAATCCATTAATCTCAAAACACAATCTAATTTGTCCTTGTTTCCCATGTGTCTCCTCCTATTTTCTCCTTCATCTTTATCTTAGCTCTCTGTGAGAGGGGAATACAGAGCTATTTTCTTATGCTTTGACAAATAGTTTCTCAGAGAGGCAAGTCTAATCATCTGTGTGAAGCACAAAATGGAATTTCTTTGTAGACTTCAGATTGGGAGTGGTTCCTGACAATTATATGTGCTTAGTAAAAGGGGATCTATAAACAATTTGCATGCTTGCAGCACAGCTTCTACAAAAGGAAAAGGAAGGAGGAAGCTTGGTATGGGATAATGAGAATTCCTACTGCTTTCTGAGCAGCTTCTTTGTGTATTATGCTCTGCACCCAATCCATAAATTTGTCTCTCTGTAAATTAAAGCAAATTAAAAATAAATGACAAACATGATTTTAGATATTGCAGCAAATGGAAAATACAACTATGTGGAGCATCACAAAACTATCCCTTATTAATATTCATTACACAGTAACTCAGACATTGCTTTAAAGTAAAGAACTGAAAGATACCCCTTAGTCTTTTTCATCACATATTGGAGTTACTGATATAATAATTCTTTATTTCAGAATCCAGAGATCAGATTTTATATTTCCAGTTTCATATAGTCAGAAAGACATTGATTGTACATTTTTGTTGTTTAGACACTGTCCTTTCTTGGAGGCATCAGAATTGTTACTTTTTATTTTAATAAACATCAGTTGTCCATTCATGCTAGCTATCCATAACTATTTGCACTCAGTGTGGAATATAATGGATGCAGAAAGTCAGAAGGATGCTCTCATGGCCTGAGATGTATCGGTAGCCCTGTTCCTGTTTTTGCAGAACAGTATTTTTTTCATATCTCTGTTAACCTGGATATTAAGCTCAGCCAAGTTTTGCATGACAAATTCATCCCTTAAAAAAAGGCTTCAGAATTTCTATCTGCTAGTTAGATCACAGTATTTCCTCCAATGTGTATTGCTAGAACCAGCACCACAGCAGATTTTAAAGAATACAAAAGAAACCCCAGAAGTTGATGACAATTATGTTTAACTCAGCACAACATACATAACAGGAAATAAATAGAATACCCACTCTTCATTTCCAAAGTGAGCAACAACAAAATCAACCAGTTTCCCAGTGAAATTGACAGTCATGGAGATGGCAGGTGCAATCTCTCCCTCTGGAGATGGAAGAAGGTGGTGGGTAGATTTTACAATGGGATACCTTGACAGTGCCATAATGCTACATGAAAAGAGGGAAAGAGTTACTTTTTCTAGCTCACAAGCATTGCTAATCTGAACTAAGCAGATAAATGTGACCAAAATAATTCAAACCATCTCTAGAGTATTTTTCTGAACTTAGATTTGTTTTTGCCTAAAATATTACTTAATCGCACATCTAAAAAAAATAAAAATAAAAATTACCAAATTCATTCTAACCCCCCAAAAAAATGGTAACAAAGGTGATATGAGTAGGTCATAAACAGTGTAGGAAAAAAAAATTGCATTTAGTATCATATAAAGATACAGGCTCTTGAAGAGGAAAGTTACTGAATTCTTCCCACATACAGGAAGAATAAGGTAGCCATTGCAACTTCACTACAAGTTCCACTTACCAGAGATCTGCAAATCCCCCTAAAAAACCACCATATCATAAGCCACTATTTTCCAGACTGCAAAAATATTCAGATATCCAACTGGTAGTTGGTCAAGAACACAAAAGTTCTGGTCAAACAGGCATGTGCCTTTCTATGTCCATTTCCCACCATACTCCCCAAGCTGAATTTAATGAATTCAAAATTTGTAATTACTCCAAGTGCAGTTACATTTTCCAATTGCTATCACATGTTGAAGGCTGAAATCTAAAGTTCTCAAAGCTGACAAGAAAAGGGAATTAGAAACATAATTTGGAATGTCAAACTTCCAAATCCAATTTCCAAACTTCCATTAAGGGCCAGGATGCCATACTCTGCATCACCAATACCGAGGCAGCTTGCAGGCACAGGCACCAAGAACTGATCACTTTTAACAAACAGAAAACCAGATCTGCATTGCGTTGTAAGGCTAGGGAGTCAGAACATGTTCTTAAAGACAAGCTCCAGCAAGTGACTATGGTAATTATTATTTCAATTACTCTTTGTCTGTGTTCTAGTGGAGTATTTATTTTCATGTCCTGTCACTGTGCACATAAAGGTGACTCACCCCCAAGTATGATCTCTTGTGCTTGGACCAAAATCTGTGTAAAATCCTAGTCTTTCTCCGAGCCACATTGTTGGATCGTTGTTCCCAATAAACGGTTTAGAAGCATCGCTCTCCAGAATAGTGATGAAATCCGCACCTAAAATGAGGGGAAAAAAAAGAAATCTTTACAAATTTATAACTACGACCTACAAACACAAATCATAAATGACTACAGAATGCACTTATTTCCCTTTTGATTACACAGGGATGGACACAAGTCCTTCAGGAGTCAATTGGGGCCAGTCTTACGCCAGCAACAAACTGGTGCCCACACTTCCAGTTGCCACAGGCTACGCAGCCTCCGATGGAGACATCCTCATGCCTGGATGCCAGAGCTCCTCCCTGCCACATAACCAGACACACGAGATTGCACTGTACAGCTGGCCTGCACATACGTAGTGTGGTGCATTTCAAAAGCATTTAGGTATTCTGTACGTACACAGATTAACAGCACAGTAGGCTGTCTACTGCTTTTGACTTAATGAACAAGCACTGCACAGTACATCTGCATTTACCTTCATCTGCCAAATCTTACTCCATTCCAAAGGCTTGTGTGCAAGAGGAAGCAGGCTGCTGCTGCCCAAACAATTCATTGGCCTGCAGCAATTTGGCACTGGCACACAAGCATGGCAACAGAAGGGTTCCCAGCTCCAGTGAATTGCAGACTACCCACGGTCATCTCACTTTCTCAGGGCACTGGTGTCCCTCCATGTTTACATACTGCGGTGTTGTTTTGCCACCGGACAGGTTCTCCTACAGATTTAGCTGCCAGGAAGACATCTGGTCCCTGAAGGAACCCAGCAGCTAGAAAAGGCCTGCCCATGCCTGAAGGAAGGTTACCTATCATTATTTCATTTGTGCAAAGCATTTCTGTATAGATAAGTGACTCATTAGCAATATAAGAGATAACAACACAGCAAAAATCAAACAAACAAGAAAAATTACAGATAGTGAAGTGTTTCCACCAACCAAAAACCTCTTTAAATCTAAGAAAAAATGACTGCCTCTGTAAATAGCTTTTTAACTGAAGTGATTGAACTGGAACAGCTCACAAATTCAGGAGAAAACCATGTAAGAACATGGTTTTTAATGTTCTTAAATAAATGTAAGAACAGACTCAGCCAGCTAGATGTTCTTGCTTCTTTCTGTTTCTTCATATGTAGCCTCTCACATATAAATTAAGTGGGAAAAAAGTTACCTGTCTGATTGAGCAAATTAGCTGATCCTTCCAAATTAGACCATCCTTCATTGTCATACGCAAATCTAAAAGGCCAGATCATAGCAGAGAAGTCTCTTTTTGGAACCTCAAAAAATAAAATGCGAAAAAAAGTTAATTATGATTTGACTTCCATGTACATTTACAGTCATCAATATCAGATACATGGTGCCTTAAAAGACACCCAAGAGGGGATATTTTAACCAATATAGTTTCCAAATAAAGCTGTCAAGATTACAAAAGTCTTCAGGTATTTTTTAGAAAAATCTGTGCTGTTATCATGATGAGAAAAGTCACTGAAGTTAAAATGAATTTGTACAAGTAACAGTAAATATATGGATATGAAAAAGACCAAGAATATTGTCATCTTTCTCAGATTAACTACCTATTTTCTGTACTACAATCCTCAATGAGTTTTAAAAAGAAAGCCAACTGTATGTGCGCACACATACTTTCTACTTCTCTAAGTAGAGACTTCTCTAAGAAAGAAATTACCAACAGGAAAACATGTCAAGAGCGAGCTTCAAATAACTATTTCTGGATTACCACCAAGAAAAAACAAGTTTAATTCATAATTGCAACCACTTGCATCAAAAGTTTAATTTTACAATAGCAAAGTCATGGAATAGAAAGGTTAATTTATGTCTGATAAAAACAGCTCTAATTTTGAGTTAAAATTACTAAGTATGTAAACAACAGCCTCAGACAACTTATAAGTAACTTAATTGCTAAACTTTGTGAGCATGAAGCATCTGAATTGTTAATGTCTCTGCAACACTCGATTTTTTACTAGATAGGAAGCTGAAATCTTCTGATTTTTATCCAACTTCCTTAATTAGCCTAATCTAGGTCAACCAACTTGTCAGAGAGGTTCAGTTCAGACTTACACATATAAATACGGAAACAAAGAGTACCTTCAGCTGGAAAGGGCCTCAGGAATTTATCCAGGCATACCTCTCTGATGCAAGATCAAGCTGCTAATGGCATTGACCAGTCCAGTTTTGAATATAATTAAAATAAACTAATTTATAAAAGTAGTATTCAAATCAAGTGTATGAGACAAGAATCTCTCAGCTTTCTAGAACGTTTTTATTTCCTTCATAGCAGCATAACAAACCTACAAAGACCCAAACATTTCCTGTATTCAGTATGAATTCACAAAGCGAACTTCTTGCATATTCATTTCTGAATTACTGCTGCTGAATATTTGGATACTGCTATAAAGACAAGCAACAAACCAAAGATATCACAAACACATTTCACTGTATATTTGAAAGTTACCTTCTTCACAAACATGCTACTCACCCCTTGGCCCAACTTCTTCTCGTAAGCTTTATAACGCAGACCCAATCCTAGCAAACCAACACCAACAAACAGCCACAACACTTGAAAGAGATAAATGCAGAAAATTTTATTTTAAAGCAAGAGGAAATAAAGTTCTCATTGCAGTTAAACAGAACTGGATATATGGTCATTCTAAGGTGTGCTACTCATAGGATGGAGAAAGTATATATTTAAGCTTTCACACATGACAGTGATAACACCATTTCAACGTTGTGTACTAAAGAATATCGGTATGTGTGCAGGTACACACTTCCATTCTCCAAATCAGCAGACACAATACACCAACACTGCCTGGAATATTTGTGTAAAAAACATACCTACCAAAGAAGACATTATAGAAGATAACAGCATCATGTAAACTTTCCAGTGTTTCCTTCATAGTGTTCCAGATATGCATCTATAGCATGCATCTTTTATTTTGCATTAACATAATGTGTGGAATAAAATTTAGTTTACTTCACAAGCCACTAGATGTCAGAAAGATATGATCCCTATCAGACCTCCAGAGCAGTTCTTGTTTAAGTACCCGCATTGATGGGTTTTTGGAAAGGCACTATGGCTTCACACAATGCAAATTCAGAGCTTTCCCATTGCTCCTGTAGCCTTCCAAATAACCATGGTGGACACTTAGGAGCTGTCAGTGTTTCGCACATTGTAATTTGATGAAAAAACTCCTCTGCAGTTATTTTGTTTATATGGTGGCATACAGAATCTACAATGACTTCAGTAACCCCAGTTTATTCTTTCATCAAATCTTTAAACAGACATGTAACTATTTTTATGCAAGTTTACTGGAACAACTTCGTCAGATTTAAATAAATTTCACTGTGGATGATGTCAGAAGGACAGACATGCTGTTTGTATTAGTAAATGTTAAGCAACTTCATAGTCTGTCAGATGCAAAGGTGCTTAAAGGGGAAGCTGAGAAAAAAATGTAAGTCTGAGCACGATGGGGAAATGCAGGACTTACTGTTGAAATGTCAGAAAATTAGCTCTGCTTTGTCACAGACAGTATTTTAAAGTATGTACTCATTTTTGTGGAATGTTTTTAGTGTAGTAATGTTTAAACCATTTGCACTGGTGCTCGCATTTCCTCTATACACAAATGTGCTTTGATATTCTTCTGGCCCTTGAGTATTTAGGGTAAACAGCTTCACAAAGCTTTCAGAAATAGCTCTGTAAAGCAGGAAAGCACTATTGCCTCCAATGTCCAAACAAGGTAAAATGAGGCACACAGATGATAGACAATTTGAGCCAAAATCACAGAAGAAAAAAAGATAGAGGAGCATGAACATTTAGCATCCTGATCTCTGTGGGGTTATCATGCCCTAGCCACTAGCTATTTTTTCTTTTACCAAACTTTACAGTATCAATAAAGCAGAAAAATTCTGCCTGATTTCTTTAAAAAAAAAAAAAGTTAACAATGGAAACAAATCTAAGGTTTAAATAATCATAGCCAAATACGTGAAAGCATCACTTGGATGAATTCCAGAGGTTTAAAATC
Source organism: Anas platyrhynchos (assembly GCF_047663525.1). Lineage (NCBI taxonomy): Eukaryota > Metazoa > Chordata > Aves > Anseriformes > Anatidae > Anas > Anas platyrhynchos. The sequence continues at coordinate 52,636,665 of NC_092590.1, forward strand.
CAAAAAGAAATTAAAATATTTTAGTATCTTTTCAAAACCTAAGAAAAACAAAATCAGACCTGAAACATACTATCTGGAAACTTCACGGGCAGATGACAAAAGTTTCATGACAGGCCTGATCTGAACACACAGCCAGGAATCAGGGTGGTCATTCACCATCACCTCTGCAGGACTCCCACAGAAGGGCAGTCATGTCAAATAGCAGCTCCATCCACATCCCACCCCCCTGGCAGCCAGCTAACACAGCTCTGTGAAGGGCCGACATGCCCAAATCAACATACTGACTGGGCTGGCAAGTCTTTCTTCTGTGTACACATGCAATAGATCTCACGATACAAAGAGACTGGAACCTGGGCAATACCAACCTCAGGTCTGACTCTAGAACCAGCACCAAATCCCACCTTTCTAAAACATCTGAGCAAAGCACTGCACTGCTGTACTCTTCTTCCTCAGGCAGTATTCTTAGAGTCATGGATGAGAGGGAGAAAAATTATACTTACGTAGTTTAATATATTTTTTACTCCTTTTGAACAGTGGCTTTTGGTTGCTTTTCACTTCAAAAATGGAGCTAAGGTCTTTCTTGGATCCTGTTAGAAAGTCTAGCCCAATGCATAACATAATAAAACCTGTAAAAATATGTCATTAGTTGTTTTTTTCAGAGTTTTAGCATATTAAACATTGCTCATATATGCATCATTTATAAACTCACAGCTGCTGTGTTACATTCAACCTTACAGCTTCACCAACAGAGGCAATTCAGTCAGTGCCCAAACAGATAAATGCCATACCAAATGTAGTAATGCAGGCAACACGAGATTAATTGTTAGAAAAAAATCTAACTTATCATTGTCAGTATTCACCTCACCTATCCCTGCAGCACTTCAACATTAATAGTGTTAATTTACATTGTAGCATTTACTGCCACAAGCACTGCTCCCAACAAAATTGGCTTGTGACATTATGCATGGCACTAATGACAAATACTTCCAAAACGTTATTTCAAAGCAGTAACACCGCAGGAAGGATTCAAAGCTAAAAGAGGATTTAAAACTCCACTGAACACCTATCCTACACAAAACATTATTCCACAGAACATTTAGCCAGCTAACACAAAGCCTGATCTTAACAGCACTGCAGTACAGTTTTGTGGTTCCAGGCCAAAAAGGCTGGCGCACAGCGGGCAGGACATGCTAAGTACTTCCAGGCTCCTACTGACAGCTCCAGCTCTCAGATCAGCCCAGTGCTTTCAAAGTTTTCCAGAATTAATCCAGACAAGAGCATTTAAGTAACACTTACGTATTACAATTCTTGCAGCAACAGCTTGATGAAATATAGAGATATTTATTGTTGATTCTAGATGCCTGTTAACTCTGCAAGTTTAACTGCTTTGTCACCAAGATAACAGTAACATGTTTTTATCCAGGCACTCCAAGAGCAATTGCTCAACAGTTCATTCGGACACAGTGTAAGCAGACTGCAGCAGGACGGGAGGCAGCATCTTGCATTCTTTTCCTCCACAGCCAAGAGAAGTGGCTGTGCTTTTTAAGAACAGACGACTAAGCCCACTTATACATTTTAAAAGCTAGTTAGGCTTCAGGGCACTAACTCTTGCAATGCACTGTGATGGTATATTTTCTTTTCCATAGGTAGTGCAGAGTAATATTACAACCTCTTATCCCATCCCTAATGAGCTACAGCATTCCATTACCTGCAAAGAAAATGTGGGAGCCTAACAAACTGACTAAGAGCTCTGCTGGAAGAGGTCTACATCCTCAATACCTGTATGTCATAATTAACTATAGAAGTCATGTTTTATTTCAGAGTTATAGCTGAATATAACATAACTGTTCCTCGTTATTTCCTTACTGCCCTTACTTGCTATGTTAGGTGTAAAAGTTTGCAAACCAGGAAGCTGGGTCTAGTCTAATGAAGAAGGGGGAACAAACAAACCTTTCTCAAGGGGAAACTACTTCAAAGGCATTCAAGTCAATGGACAAGCAGGGCTCCAACCCCGAGCATTAGGGTACATCACAGTGAAGTAGCACAGAAGTTTTGAACAGAATGATCTTACTTTCATCGTCACTTCTCCCAGTGCAGTTCCCTACCCAGACTGCGGCAAGAGAAAAGCAGGATATTGGACAGGAGGAGAAAGCAAGAAACAACACTTGCACCTGAAAGAAAGCAGAAGAAAACAAGCAGTTTGCCAGAAAGGCAGGCTGTAAGGGAAGAAGCACAGCAATAAATACTTAGCCTCACAGTATAATTTGTGTATCTTTGACAGCTACGAGATGCCATCAAAAAGCCAGAAATTGGATTCTCAGATTGAATAAGCTCGTGTAGTGCCATCAGCTGAGAGAGGGTCAGCTCACCAGTTTCTTTTAGCCAAAGAGAAAGTTAAGGAAGGCCATCTCTGTGTTACTATCCCATGATCCAGCCAGGTGACTTAATCATCAGTGTATTCAAAGGAAGTGACAGAGAGAGATTTTGTGTAATAGCTTTTCTTTTGTCAAAGCATTATTCAAGAAAGCATTTGACATTTCTCTACCACGTGCTTTCTTCCTATAACTCCAAAAAATAAAATGAAATGAACTGAGGCAACCTTTTCTACAGACTACCCAGATTGCTTTCAGAACACAGAAAACTGCAATAAACATAATGGAGCACTCCTCAGAACACAACAATCTGAAACTGGAGCGATTGCTGTAATACCTGAAGGACTACACGCAAACTAGGAACCTGGACTGATGGAAAGGGCTTGCAAAGCCACTTCTGCAATTTGAAACCACTGAAGCAACAAGTCAAACTCGGCATTCCTTAATCCTTTCGAAACAAAATATGGATGATGTGTCACATTCTCAAATGTGCCATACACCTCGTCCAAGACAATGTTTAGCATTGTCTCAGTATGATTGGTGAAATACGCTATTGAAACACATTCATACCTTTTTAAAAAATTATTTTGGAGACAAAACCAGAAACGGTTGGTTTCCCTTCTACCTCCCCACCTTCGTCAAGGGAACATTTTGCTAAAACCTTTATGTTTGCTCACCTCAGTTCTTCCTCATTGGCAAATACCTGACAATTTCCTTTCTTCTCCCATCCCCCTCCTGTTTCTCTGCACATTTCTGACACTGCAGGACTATCAATGTTCCTCCAAACTTGCTGGTATGTCCACACAGCATAAGGTACTGTTACAGGGAAACGAAGCCCAGGTCTCAACTGCAGCCTAGCTAGATCAGCAGTATGCTGTACTTAGGTCCTCAGAGCAGGACTAATTAATGCACTGAATTACATTACTGGCAACATTTCACAGCCCTCCTGAACCCCTGAGTTTCCAGCAACCCCATTGTTACCTGAGGTACAAACCGCTATCAAAGGCAGCTAGCACAAAGGTGCAGTCACACCCTGAACTGCAGAGCAGCCTTATTTTTAGGGTGACTGATTAACACATTTCTTCCTCAGACGTCTACTTAGTTATCAGACTTCCTTTTCACTTTTTCATTTTCCTTCAACTAAATTCCATCTTCTGCCCACATTTTAAACTATTTCTAACAGTAAGAAACAAAAACTCACTGCTTGTTTCTTTTCTTTTTGTGTGTGTGTGCGCGTTTTGTTTGTTTTTCATGTCTCAATAATTTTCTCATAGAAACTCTTACTTTAGTAAATCAAACAGGAGCGAAGCATTTAGAAAAACTATATACTAGGTACATTTTAAACATCTGAGGCTAAAACAAGCATATTACTAGTAGTTCATAGTCATGAATGTACCTAAAAGAAGATGAGAGCTTTCTCTGGCATAAATTCCTCCAGGAACAAATTTATAAGCTGTACACCATACACAGAAGAATAATTCAAGAACATATGCAAACATGGCTGCACTCATGGCTTTTGCAGGATGCAGACAGCTAACAAAGTGTCCAGCCAGCTGAGGCCACACACACATCGTAAAGACAGCAAGAATGTTGCCTGCAACAGCAGCACTCCAGGTCTGTAAATACAGGAGACCAGCTGCAGACGCTATACCTGGGAAGGGACAGAAAAGAACAGTGAGTCAGTCAGCTATATTATCTGCCCTCTTCTTTTAAACATTCTCTCTAGGAAAGATATTTAAAAGAAATAAAGAGTCTGTGAAATATAACTGTGCTTTGCAGACATGAGAACTGTACCACTAGAAGGACAGTTATTCCCAAAAGCCAAAACCAGCCTCTCACTTTTCTCAGAGTTCTTTTCAAGTTTGCTTCTTGAGCTGACAACAGTGCAGCAAAAAGACTGCAAAGAAACATCACCAAGAGCCGTATTACAATTTGAATACAGATCTCTGAAGCCTAACTCCTGCACCTAAAGGTAAATTATTAGGGCAAACAATAGTTTAAGCATTGCCAAACTCTTGTGTCTTTACTGAGATTTTTCCAATGTTTGATATTTGATTTTGGCTCCCACAGAGAAGTAGTCCTAAGAGAAATGCACTTTGCATTAAATTCCTTGTTTTAAGGCTGCAGAGAATAATTTGTAAGTGTTAGTTCTTGAATGGTCTAAAAGACAAGGTGAATGAGAAAAAAGCAAATCATAATGCGTTGCATCCTTTGGAATCCATATGTTGAGGTCCCAATTATTACTAAACCTTTGTAGAAAGTACTGCTTTGTCTTCTTGATAAAAAGATCCAAAAGCAATAAGCTAAAATTGCTAAGACAGAAAAAAAAAAAAAGCAGACTCTTAAAAAAAAAACATTTATACTAGTAAATTTCTCTTAGAGGGGCTTACAAATTACAACAAACTGCATCCATGCTGGGAAAGTATAGAAAAAAACACTTCTCCACCAGTCAAGAGCAGAATAATTTCCATCTCTGACTTGTTCCATGGCATATCTGTTCCTTCCAACTGAAAACGATGTCTAGATCCAGCATTTGGATTCTCCCTTTTCCCATCACCCAAGACCTGCTGTATGCAGACTGATTCACAAATACAGTACTTCAGCACAACTGCTTCAATGTTCATATTATTTTGCTGCCTGGAGACCTCGTCAACTAAGGAAGCAGGCTGCAAGCTTGCCTTTAGGTGAACTGCTCTTTATTCTACAAGGCAGCGAGTATGCTACAGGCAGTGACAGAGAAAGCAAGCTCTGATTAACGACTGACTTCTCTGACAAGCAGCATAGGGTGCAAGGGCATGACTATAAGGAATAAGGTAATAGAAACAAAAATTCTGTTCCAGATTTGCTCCTACCTATAAGAAACCAGGCAAAATTGGCAACAGAAGACCAACTCCAAAATGAAAGCATCAGTCCATGAGCCAGGCCCAACAGAACTGTACCTCTGATACAAAGAAAAAGAAAGGAAAAGAAATTGTACATTACTATAATTTTATAAACACCTGACATTCAAAAAGAAGCTTTTAGACATACAAGTGAGGATGGTTGGTATTATTCTATAATCCTTTTATTTTAAATAGTTCTCAATTTCAGCACAAAGTACCTTCATCTCACACCCTGCTACATTAGTTCTCCTTTACTGGTTGTAAAAAGCATCTAGAAAATAACAGCAGTTCATCATAGTGTATAAGCAAGCAGTGTTCAGCAGCAGAAGCTTATCACTGAAGTACTGGGTACAAAAGGAAAAAAAATTTAAAAATCCCTCAGATCAAGTGAGAGGGAGGAATCCTCCCTCTGAACAGAAGCATTTTCTTCACTTCAAATAGGAACCCTGCAGCATCTAACATTGCTCACAATCTTGAGCAGCTCTTGTGAGTGCTGATTCCAAACTATGAACTATCTCACCTGCAGCTACACGTAGTTGATTATCAGAATAACTAATCCATTCTCTTTCTAGATTTTGGAATGTGAGGGAGCAATTCACAGCATTAAAACTATATTCTTAATGCCTAGAACTTCTAGAGAGGCATATTATTTAATATTGCACACTTTTTGTTCTGTTGTTGTTGATTTTAGGTTTTTATCTGCACACATCTCCAAGGTGTATTATTTTGTACAACTTTTTCAGTTAAGACAACAGCTAAATTCATTTACTGCCTGTTGTATATACACCTCATTCATAAGCCCTTCGACTTTAGTCTTAATTTAAAAATCGTTTTGCAGGGTGGCAGATCAGGTTTTATTATTGTTGAAATAAAAATCATTCTGGAATATAGAACATTTAAGATTATTTTTTTTTGTATACATGCAATGCTGAGAAATATCTGCAAACAAGAAGGAATAAGACAGAAAAAGAAGGACTGAGTGAATACTCCTAGGCCTCTATCCACAAGTCTTCTGCATGAAGTACCTTCTATTCTATACAGATTTTTATACCATCATCCTCTCCCTAGTAACAAAGCTCCTTCCAATAATGCATGGTAACTTAATGCGTAAGTAATTTAACATGTCTGTCCTCTTCCTTTAGGCAAAAATAAGCAAAGTTAATTGATCTGGTTGAGTTTTAATTTGTAGCACACTATGGCATTGGGTTTTGATTACTTTTTTGTTCAAATCGTTAAAAACAAAAAACAAAAACAGGCACTTACCCATATGGATTAGGATCTGGACCTCTGTGTGGATGCCCACTTACTGCCCATCTAGAAATTAGCGAGACCTCGCCAAATATCCACACGGTGAGAAACATGAGGCTGCCAAAAGCAATTCCTGTCAAAAGCCAATTAGGCTGGGAAACCGTCTCTCTAACTCCATTCCCAGTATTGTTTGCTTCTTGTTTCCTCTTGTCTCCACCTAGATTAAGAATAGGAATATTCTTAATGCAAAGTGTCAAATAAAAGTAAAAAGGGTTATTGAGAAAAAGCAATAGCCAAGATTACAAAATTACCAGAATAAATTACTGGCTCAAACACAAAAGCTAACTTATCTGATCATCCATGAAAATTGATAAGGGAAAAAATCTCCTAGAAAGAGAAGGTCAGTAGCTTTTCCTGACAAATGTTTTAAGTGTACAAAAATGGCAACCTGCTCATATGACTCATATGATTATCCTTCATGCTACTGGGATTTAAATTGTTAAATTGGCTTTGAAAATCAGCAGAACAGTTATGAGAATTCATTCAGAGGACTCTGTTCTCTGAAACTCTAAGCTCCGATAAGAACAAAACCCGACACTTCCAAAGAAGCCAGAAAACTCCCTTCCTTCTCTTCTCCTTTTTCCATGCACTTGAGATCATCTAAGGAGATGATCACTTGAGACTCATCTAAGGAGAAAGCAGTGCCTTTAGTTGCATAGACATTCTTTTGTCACCTAGGAATAAGGGATTCCCCTCCTAATTTCCTGCAGTAGATTCCCTTCCTAAATTATTATGAAAGTGGAGGCTTAGTTTGTGTCATGCAATACAAGTCTACAAACAATACACGCGATGACAACTTATACCCACTTACACATAGACAAGGTTTTACCTTTCAATTAATTCATTCAGGTTACACTGAGAAGGAAGGCACTTCTGAGGATTTAACATGAGCTGCCCTAACTAACCAAGCCAGCCTCGCTGTCTTCCTTGGCAATGCTACCTTCACAGTTTTAAAGAGAGCATTTAGCCTATGACAGCCCCAACTGCTGTATAACTGGCCAGACACTCCAAGAACTTGAGAAAATTTTGAACACACTTTTCTGTTATTTTTTTATGATTATTTTCCCACATCAGCTGTTCTTTTTCTTTGTCTTGTCTCTGTCAACGAAAACACATTGGCAGAGAAACTGAAACAGCAGACTGAATTAAGAAAATAAAAGTGACATGACAGATGTTTTCTGTTGGAGAAAGGCTAATACATTCTGGGTTTATATGTCTAATATTTCTCTTACAGGTCTCTTATTTCTTTGTTTGTTTTACTGCTGCATTATTGATACTGCAGTTAGTTGCTACTTCCAACTTACTACAGCTTGTATGAATTGTGACACTGATTCTGCCATGTTAGGGGAAAATGAAAACACTGTTGTTTGTAAAATCTACGCTGCTTGTGCATCTGATCTATAAACAGACAGCTGAGGAAAAAATGAAGGAAAAAAGGGACACATGGATAGTTTTCCTTTAGGATGTTTTCATAACTGCTTTCTTTGCTACAATGCCCTTACCTGAATAGATTCGCTCCATCGCTGCTATACAACCAAGTGTCAGTATAATTGTGTTGGCAGCTTGTGAGCTCCAGACTGGGTTCAGTGACGTATACCAGATGCGAAGAACAAGGAGCATTATCTTGCCCAATATGAAGCCCCATATCCTGATGAACCTATAAGAATCAGTTGTAGAATACTGATGCATTTGAGGGTAAAAAAGATATTTTTTGAGGGAAAAAGAAAGCCCACACCTTTTAAGATGGAGAGATGTAATTTATCATGCCATCAGTATAAAATGAAATACCTTTGTAAACTGTTTCCTGACCACCACGTTACTGTTTGAACCAGCAATGAGGAAGAAACACCTGCAGACAAGATGAGGAGTCTTATCGGAGCATTCGGTGCTTGGTACGATGCTAAGCTGCCTACAAACAAAGACACACACACAGAGGTTCCTTTAATGGGCAGCAGAGATCAGGTAATAAGGATTTCCTGTGCATTAGTTCAATCTTGTTTGTAACTTGAATGGCTACACCACTCATTAGAGAACATGTGGCACTACATACTTTTAAACAAACCAAAGAAAGGTTTGGATAGGCACTGGGTATCTGTGACATTATAGCAGTTACCACAAAAAAATAATAAAAAAAAATATTCTCCAAGACTCCAGTGATGTCTTAATTTAAATACTTATGGTCAAGTACCTAAGCAGACAGATATTCCAGAACCAAGCACTTGCACAAGAACCATGCACAGAAATCAAAACCCATAAAACTTGAGGTTTATCCTTTTTAGAAAGGAGCAGCCACCATACATTGCATAAGGATTATTAGAGCATTGGTCTTACTGGTGAAAAAAGACATTTTCTGGCCCAGAATCCTGCTTCAGAGCCAGCAGCAGCAGCCTGTTCCATCTTGTTACTGAGAACTGTGACTCCTCCAGCCCCGAAGGAGATGCTGCGTGTGCATCTCCCCCATTTCCCGAGGCACAATGACCTCACCTTTATCGGCAGTTTCAAACTCAGCTAGCAGGTTTGCAATCCAAGTGAGTGTGGGTCATGCACATTCTTATAACCTCTCAGTCGGTGTGTCAAATTCTGGCCCGGTGACAATGTTTGACTAGCAGCAAACAGCAGGAGAAGCAATGCAACTTGCTAGCAGCCATTTGCTAAGAAAGTATGAGTCAAACATCATGAGGCATTAAGCAAGGAAGGGTAGAAATGGAGCTGCCGATCCTGGCAATGCATGCTGGAATCCTCCAACTGTCTATTTCCGCATTCTGCTTACAGCAAAAGATGCAAAGCCAAGAGTAAAGATGTCAAAATGAAATGGCCAAGTGAATGATGTGCCTGCATGGACTCGAGCACAGGTTGCATGTACAATGCACACAGATTTCTTTTGCTATGTTGTGCTGAAACCCACAACTGCCTCTTCAAATCTTTTGTCATTTGTGCTAGCTGGATTAACGCTAGCATGGGTCTGCAATGCTTACATTGCACACACCTTGGGCTGCTCAGCAAGTACACCCAAAACGTACATACATCTATCCAAACATGTAAATCCACTCCATGTGCTATCTGAAGACATAGATTCAAATGGACGCTACCAGAAGGTCTGTGTTGTTGTTGTGTTTTTTAAATAGAACACAAAGTCAAGCAGTGTGAAAGGATACAGAAATCAAAAGAAAAGCTTCAGAGAAAATAAATCTTCCTGAAAAGATGAAAAGAAAGTGAGCAATAACGTTGGATAAAGGGAAGTCTTTATCATTAAAAAAAAAAAAAGTCCTAAATATTCTGGTAAAGAGTGAGAATTACCACTAGCTGCTAAACTCATTGCTAAGGACAAAGAGGGTGAAGAACATGCTTTTATGTCTACCGCAAATACTGACTCTCACTGTAGAGCAACAGGAAAGGTGAATACAGTACAGCAGACCTGATAGAGAATATGGTGTTGAGTTGCCAAAGGCAATATTAGGAGTGTTCGGGAGATGGAAACAGCAGGAGGACATGGTCTCTGTGGGCTTCAGATACCCTACGCAGGAGCGAATGGGAGATCTCATCTGCATATAGCAATGCTCAGGTTAGTCCTGCCTGAGGATGCTCACAGCTTCAGCCTCCCCACGCTCTGGAGTCCTCCCACAACAGTCTCCACCAACACATCCTTTCCCCAGATAATTACCAAAGGTGCTAATTTCTTGTTCACAGTTCGTATCATCAGGAGCCCCTCATGCAGGTAAGCAAACATATAAACCAGCAGACTTTACACACCACTGCTCTTTATTTAGCAGAATGTGAATTACACTCACTTAAGCAATTTCCATCTCTTTTGGCAAAGTGAACTAGTAAGAGCAGCAAGATGATCTGAATGACTAATCTTAAATAAACACAGCAGATTTTGCATTACTGTGATATTTGAAGGAATGCAGAGTGCAATTTGAAATGCTTACACGTTGCTACTAGGCTCTAAAAGCAGATTTTGTAGAAAGCAATGCACTGAGCACTGCTGCAGAAAGGTGAAGCGGAAGACTGCTCACTGAAAAGCTTATCAAAAACATAACTAAAAAAAGGATTAGGATGGATAAGATGGAAAGAGCAGAAAATGAAAATAACATGGTGAAATTACTCTTCATCTGAACTGATGACACCAATAAGCTGTGTTCTGTTCTAGCAAATTTCTAGAGATAAGAAACAGGAATTCTCAGAAAAGAAAGAAAGTCATGCAGAGAGGGTATATACGATCATCCTGTTCTGTCTTCTACCAATAAAAGAGGAAAATCATACGGAAAGGGATTCTGTGGTTATCATCTTATATTGATAAATGAGAAGTCAGGAGCTGCTGCTTCAGAAAGAGTCAAGACATCACTTAGCAGCAGCATTTTCCCTCTATGCAGGATGGATACCCTCATCTCCTCTGAGTTCATCCTGGTGTTGCAAACTCATTAGCAATAACCTGCTTCTGAACTTGGAGGTAGCTGCCAAATCTTCTCCCAACAAACTTCCAGAATATCAACAAGAGATAAGACTTGTGTTAGTCTGCTGAAGACAAAAGAGGGAAAGAGAGAATCCCAGCAAGTCTTGGCTTAGGAAGGGGCATGTGCAATGGGTTGTGAGGAAGTTGTATCTTAAATTTAACATCAAATGTTCTTCTGCCTGTGCAACTGATGGAATATAAGAGTCATTTCACACTCAGGATGAGCCTATAACCCCAGCAATACGCTACAGGCACATAGATGGATTTAATGAAGAAAAAAAAATAATTCCAGAGCTTCAAAAGTAAATGTATTAAAGAACATTTCACTTGCAGCACATTACATTTATATTACATAGCCCCAAGCTGTTCTGTAACACCACATCTCTAGCCATTGTCAGAGACACAGAAATGCTATACAAAAAGCACCTGCTCTACTCTTCTCCATGCAATATTGACAACTTTTGCCTGTTGGGCATGACTTGTACTAATTTAAAAGCCTCTAGAAATACAAGTGAAATGAGATTTGCCTTGAATTATGCAGTACAGGTCTAAAAGCCAACATAATGGATGCAAACAATATTCCTCTGACCATATCCACAGGCTCAAGAACAAAAAATAAATAAATAAAAAGAAATGCACAAGTTTGTGAGAGCAAGAACTTCTTATTCCTGTGTCTATCCAGAATCCTCTGAGTCCTGAGGCAATTTGCCATGTTTACTGCTATGCCTTGATAAGAAGATGGAATCTGTAGGTCACTGCAGTGCATACTTACCAACCGTAGTCAGTCTCAGAAGGGCTAGGACGTACTTGTTGTTAGCCAACCTCCAGAAAGGACCGATTATCAAGAGTACTGGAGAAAAGAAGGCAACTGCAAAAACTTCTAGACCCGTGAGCGCCAGCGTCTGAAGGGGGAAGTAATAGATCATCGGTGGCAGAGCATGGTAAAGAGACCATGAAATGTAGCCTTAAAAATAAAGAAAAAATACATTGTACATTTTTTATAGCAAGGCTTTCTGGAGATTACTAAAAATATCATATAAAACATCGTATAAATATCATATCACAAAAATACCATGGTTGATCTACTTCCAAGGGGTGATCTCAGGGGCGCCCCGGAGCCCCCGGCTCCCCTCAGCCCCGCCGCGCCCCTGCTCCGGGCAGCCCCCGGCGCTGCCCTCCGCGGCCGTGAGGGGGGGAGGCTCGCCCCGGCCCCGCCGCCACCTACCGAGGAGGCTCTCGGAGATAGCAGCCCTCCACAGGGCGCCCATCGCCTCGCCTCGCCGGGGGCTTCGGCCCCTCCTCGCCCGGGAGCCGAGCGCCGGGATCGCCTCAGCGCGGCTGCCTCAGCCGGCACGAGGCTGGCGGGCACCGGGCGCCACAGCGACGCCTGCCGGAGTGCCCTCTCCTTCCCCTTCACCTTCCCCTTTCCCTCCCGTGCTGCTGAAGGAGAGCACTGGCCACAACCTCAGCCCGCAGGGTGGCTCTGAAGCTGGGCAAGCCCCAGCAGAGGCGCAGCTGGAGGTGCTCAGGGTGGCCCGGCATGTGCTGAGGTGGCGCTGTGGTGAGGGGATGGCAGGGTCAGCATGATGTGAGGAGATGTTCGCTTAAACCAGGAGTTCCTTCATAGAAGTCACACTGCGAGTTAGAAATGGATGGCCCAAATTTATTCTTCACTGCTTGGTGACAAGAAAGCGTGAGCAGATCTTGCCTCAGTGCTACTGAAGGAACATTCACCCACCATCAAGCACAAAAACAAGCAAAGGATTGCCATCCCCTGTGGAAAGCAGGAGGTGACTCACTTGCTGCTTGCATAAATACAAGGTTGGTTACCCCTTAATACACGGGGGGTGTCAGTGGTGTCTCCTGCTTAGCCCTGTGCCCACCTGAATGAAATATCCCCAGACTAAGGGCTCCCGATAAGAAATACTGTCTGCAGAAATCCTCTCAGCATTTAGCTTGCTGAGGTTTCTGGGTTGAGGCTGAAGCCACAGTAGTTGTCAATTTTAGAAGAAACCCTCCGTTATACGAGCCTAGCCATGATTACTACAGCCAGCCTATGGCAAAAGGATTACATAAACAAAAGCTAATTTTTGTAATTTCATTTTTGGCATAAAACATAAATTTGTAACTATGAACTAAGAAGTGCTTTTGCTGTTGGAATACATTGCCTTCTGAAGTTCTATTAATCTTCATACATTACCCTAGGAAGCTGCCAGATGTATCTTATCATTTCTGTTAAACTTCTGTCTCACTCTAAATAAACCTTATGATAAGCATTTTCTTTGCTTTGCCTGTGAAATTCTAAATCCATAGGAGTAAACTTAAAAATAAATAAATAAATAAATAATGGTATTTTGATGGAAAAGTCAACTTCTCTAGGGCAGGAAGAGTGAGACTCAAACTTAATGGCCCTCCTTCTCTTTTCTTCGAGATCCATGTCACTAAATGCTTCTTTCATTTGCTTTATTTGAGAAAATGTCACTTATGGCTGGTTTAGGATTATGCGAGTGATGACACCATTTCATCTGGCTGTGGCACGACGCCAGTGGAACACATAAGGTGCAATCAGAGTAAACACAGAACATGGCTGCTTCTGTAGCTGCACAGCACCAGTGTGATGCTCACAGGACATACTCAGCCAATAAATATTTGAAGCAATTTTGCAAGGCTTTTTGTAATTATAGTATAGTATAGTATCTTGCTTCATGGTTTAGGAGTGGAGTTCCAGAAAAACTAGACACATTTGGAATCAGGAACCTGACGTGTTTGCGTGGCTTCCATTAAACTCATAATTCAATGAAAATAATGCAATTCCTGGCAAAGTTAGCCATTGTATCCTGAGTAATCTCTTGATGAGATTCTTAGTAGCTACTACGTTTGGCTTCAAACATAACAAAGTCACAATTCCAGTTCTCTTTGTAGAGCTGACAAACAAACAGGCATTTGCACTTGGGAGGGAAGGAGGATTTTTGAAGTCTAATGTATTTTGAAATGAAAACAGATGTCTTAAATATAAACTTTCAACACTTACAGAGTGTTTTGTTATGCATACATGCATAGGAGTTCTTTTTCACTATAGTTTTTATTCTCGGAGTGCTGAATGTGTAGCTGATAATAATAATAAAGCAATAGCATTCAATCTACACAGGAATAAAATTTTGGCAAATGAGCAAATCTAAAATAGCATACTACAGTAAGAGTTTCTACTCACAGAAAAAGGATCACCTGTATTTTATAAGTGTTTAATATACTCTGAACATAAGGCAGACATAAAATCTTATCTGAATTTAACAGAACTCACAGCCCCATGATTAAATGGGTATTGACGGGGGTAAACCTTTCTAAAGCTAGTGATTGTAAAATCCAGTGCTTTATTTGGGCTCAAACTGTAAAGCAAGAATGTTTTGAAACCCAAAGTAAACACAGAATTTTATAGAACTGTCAGACACCTGGGAGAAGTTGGCCTTGCGTATTGTCTGATGAGGCATGAGTAAGAAGCAGAAGAAAGTGCCAGAGAAATAGAGAAAAACAGCATAAAAGTACAGGTTGAGGACTAAGAATGCTATATCAGAAAAAAAAAAAAAAAATGATGTGGTTGAGTTTACAGTTAGGCACCTGCCACAGCTGCAGTGGAAGCACAAAGACTTGCAGGTCGTTTGGTGCCTGTTTACACAACAGTATTAAGCTTCTTAATCATTACCTTTGCCGCTGTTATGCAAATCTCCATATGTATATTCATACTTACAAACATTAGATAGACTGGGTTGTCATTTTCTCAAGGTTACAGTAAGTTGGCCACAACAAAATACCGTTCATTTATTACACCTGTGCTGAAGCATAACCTCATCTCTAGTAAATTAGCCATAAAAACAGAACTAGTAAACACTGAGACTCATTAGAGACCTTTTTCAGTAAAATGTACCATGGGACATACACTAACATTGCTCCAGAGTCATTCCAGTACTGTACTCAGTAGAATGGGTTTTCATTCACTTTAGTATGTATTAGAAATGTCAAGTACAATCAAGACTGATTATGGGATTTGAGCACTTATAACCCCATTGAATCTGCTGGTACTGCAGGACTTTGCTGTAGAAGAGGCAGAATGCATACAGCTGTACAGCTTTAGAGAAGGCAAAACCCTGTGGTCATTTCACTGCCTTCTTCACTCTGAAAAGTGAAAATCCTAAACCTTGAACATCTGATAATTGTCAGCCATTCGTATCTATTAATATCCAGACTGAGTGTAAAATAGAAACAAATATATCCAAGAGTCAGATAATAAGCCAGGGCTTAAAAATAATATTACAAGATTTCTTGTGCATAGTGAGGACAGGGTTTAATGTTTTACTCAGAAGTATGTTGACTGTTCCCTGCTGTGACTTTTGATGTCTTTTCATTCACCCTGAACTCCTATTTCCATTAGCAAGAGAACAATGCCCTACAGTGTAATTCTTATGTGGTTTTCCATGCTCTAAATGCTTTTATTACTGATACATTTTTTTAACTACACTGTGCTTGCATTACTTCAGGTCTTTGTTTCTTGGGGATTTTTTTCAAGCAATTAACAGTCTTTGTGTTTTTCTAATAGACAAACAAACCATTTTTATCATGCTTTGTAATAGTTCCTCTTCTTTCATCTGCTGTATGCGTATGTGGAGTGTTAATGTTAAATACGCACACTGGGAAAGCTTTGCCATTGGTGTATGTGATGAACTTCAGGATCCTGGCAAACCTGCATTGTTTTCTAAAAGGATTTTCAGAGAAGCAGCCACGAATCCTGTACATCTTTGTTGAACTTAGCAATATGGTTTAGTGGAGGACTTGTTAGTGTTAGGTCGGAGGTTGGACTCGATGATCTTGAGGTCTCTCCCAACCTAGATAATTCTGTGATTCTGTGATTCTTATCCCACTTTGTGAAGCTTCAGCTCCTTGACATCCTTGTAGTCTGACAATAGAAAATTCCACAGCCAAGCACTGAACTCATTATTGGTTATTTTTGATGCCTTTTTTATCTTGATAAAAAAAAAAAAAAAAAAGAGGTGTTTTGTTTTGCTTTCCTAGGAGGGTCAAGGATCTCTCTTTTGTTTTGTGTTTATTAATCTGAAGCATCTGCATTTATTGGTTTCTATCTATCAAGTTCTGTCCATTTTCATAGCTCTGGGGTACTTTCTGGTAAATCTTAAGGAAAAATAGTGTTTGAGAGACATATTCAATTATGATATCCAATTCTGTCTTCCAAGTTAAAACTAAAAAGAATTCTAACCTGATTTTTAATCAGCACTTTTGCACAAGAAGGTACAATAACCCAAGCAAATACCATCCCCAGGAACAAGTATGTCCCACAAGGAAATTGTTCCACTGTTCTTTCATATTATGACCAGTTTAAGCTGAACCAGCTAAGAAATAATTGTTTTCTAGGGTCTCAAGCCACATGGGATTTGCTTATTTAATGTTGTTTTTTAACAATAGGATATAGGCAGTATCTATTTATTTGTGTGTGTGTGTGTGATTTAAAGGGTACCTCTTAGATCATAGGAGATGTAGGTTTTAACCTATAAGATTAGGATTTATAAGAGCTGTTTTAGGACATAATTCTTGCCAAATCCCCACACAAAGAGGACATTTTGCAGCAGCAATGCTCTGGCTTGGCTGGTAAGAGTGAGATAATACTCTGGGGAAAGGGGCTCCAAATAGCCAGGATTTCTGGAAGCTGAAAGCCTTTTCGGACCTACGAAAGTAAACTGTGACTTACCTGTCATGTTTATTATGAAATATAGACACTGAGGTCATGCAAGAGAAGGCAGTGTAATGCTGATCTCACGAGCTATTAATTTCACGACAAGCACTGAAGTGCTGTGTCGTCATTTAGGCTACTCTACTGAAAACAACTGCCTCGCTGTAAAATAAAGAAACAGGACAGGTTTTATTAAAGTGCAAAATAACCATCTATCGACTTGCTTAATCACAGCGTTCAAACCAAAGCGGATAAGCAACACTGGGAGCTCTGAAATGGCCGAGGGGGGGGAAACCTGTCGCAGCCCCTGCAACGAGGGCCCGGCCGCGGCCAGAAGATGGCGGTGGAGGCCGGGCTGCGGGATGGGGCCTGGCCGGGAAGGGAAGGGAAGGGAAGGGAAGGGAAGGGAAGGGAAGGGAAGGGAAGGGAAGGGAAGGGAAGGGAAGGGAAGGGAAGGGAAGGGAAGGGAAGGGAAGGGAAGGGAAGGGAAGGGAAGGGAAGGGAAGGGAAGGGAAGGGGGACGCTCAGTCCTAAAAGGGGTCTCCGAGGTGGTAGCTAGGTGTCACAGAGATTGCTGTACTTCAGTGGCACCTGCCCCAGGCGAATGCTTGGTGTCTCTACTATAGATCGAAGTCAACCTCATGGAGCAATTAACATGCAAGTTCTGCTTCCCGCCTTCTTCCTTGAGTTCTTCCTTTCTTTTCCACCTGAGAAATTGCGCAGCCACAATTCCTATCTGGAAGGAGACTTACTGAAAACAAGGGAGATGAAGCTGGCAACTCCCACAATCCGAACCAGAAGAACTGGGCTATCTTCCTGCATACTGCTTCTTTATCCACCAGTTAGAAGAATCAAAATTGAGGGATCTTTCAGGAGTCTTTTAGTACCCTTTTCATCTGTAAATTAATAAATGATCCAGAACATTTCTCATAAAACAGGAAAACATTTTTTGAATACTGGATCCTTACAAACCACATTGATTCATTTATGTGTTATATGGGCATTTAAGTTAAATAAAAAGTGCATAGTTGGGGATTTCTTCCCAAGGCAGTTAAGAACATATACAGTTCATTCATACCTTAACAATTGCATAGTTAGGTTGAGAAAACGGCAATAATGTTACAGCAAAAATGTGCAAAAAAAATTATGTTTGTTCAACAGCTCAGTGCAAATAAAGTTATTTTGGAGAATGGTGGTTGTCTTTCCAGGACACACTGCTCCAAAATACTGGACCACTTTTAAATTCCTCCGGTAGGAGGCAGCATGTGTGCTGAGTACTAGTATCAGTAGTTGAGTTTAACCATGTTTTGATGTCCTGGACTCCCTCCTTTTGCCACATTCTTGCCGTTACAGCTTTCAGCTTTAGTCCCAAGTGGGAGAGATACCAGGAAGCTGCTTAAAAGGCTACCTATCTGGGGGAATCTTCATTATGTTGAAGAGGAAGCGTCGCTTAATAACTTATAATTCTGGAGCAATGTATTCTGAAGAAAATGTAAGAGGTTAATGGCAGGCTACAAGCCATTCAGTGTTCAAAAGATATTTAAGTAATGCCCTCAGTGATATGGATTAACTTTTGGTTAGCCCTGAAGTGGACAGGCAGTTGGACTTGATGAACTTTGTAGGTCTCTTCCAACTGAACTCTTCTAATATTTTTGTGTTATTTATTACTTATTATATATTATTTAATCTCAGCATTTTTGTCTTTATGAGGATGTTACATTTATATCAGTTGCAGCAGTTAAAAACCTCATCAGTCATTAGTACTTTCCAGTCAGGCTTTTTATGCAACCGTCTGCACAGATAGGCTTCTTGAGCAGATAAGAATATGAAAATGTCGTGCCTTTGATTGACGTAAATCACTTTAAAGTTTTATGCATTTTTTGCGTCTTTGATCTCCTTTTTTACATTGAGTGACAAGAGACTGACACAAAATTAAATTGCTTTTAGTCAGGGTGAGGCAGACAGTGAAGGGTTGGTGGTTTTCCCAACATTATGTGGATTTTCAAACTTAATTTTTTTCATACACAAGGGTCGTTTCCATTTTTTGAGAGTGGCTGAGAATAAAGCAAAGCTGAGCAGTGAAAGAAGCCACTGGTTTTGCAGATTTGCATGAGTACAAGGCTTAAATGAGACTTTTTACCAAGGTGAGAGAAGGTCACGTTGCTTCTGCTTCATCGCTTAAAAAAGCATTGCTGTCTGAAAGACCGGTGTGCGTGAAGCAGACACTACATGAACTTTACAGCTGTGTAACTGACCCAAAAATAAGCACAGGAAATGGTTTATACAGTAATATTTTGAATGCCAAAAACCATTCAGGTTATTAAATTGTTGCATATGCTTCCTATTTAACCCTGTCCTTCCCAGCCACTTCAGCCTTGCTCAGTGCCACAAGCCCAAAAAGGTACTTTCTGAAAAGCAGCCATGCTGTCTCTGATGATGAAGAAAGTGACAGACCATGCAGGAGGAAGCTAGGTTAAAAACTGCAGCTTTGGTGTTTGAATTACTCTAGAAATAAACAGGATTCCTTCTTGCTTTTCCCTACTAGCATAAATTTAAGACATGGAAGATGGCTTCTATTTGTTCTTATTTATTTATTTTTTCAAATTTTCATCTGCAAACGGATTGTGTTTGTTGGAAATTCAGGTGTGGTTTGTGTTAGGCTTGCATTACAGGTGTGTGGAATCAAAACTTCACATCAGGAATGGGGGCAGAACCAGTACAGGGATTTCTGTCAGCACATTAAAGATGCTAAATCTTTGACCTACAATACAATCAACATTAGGAAGGTTTTGGCGGACTTACTCACATTTGTTCTCATTTCTTTATGATTGAGAGTGCTGTGCTATGTGATGTTTCAGCATATGATTGTACTTAATAACTTTCCTGTTTGAATTCAGCTACCTGTAACTTTATATTGCTAATATACTGTTACTGTGCTGTAAACTACACGTAACTGGGTGACTGGATGCAATCTGCTGTGAGAAAATAGAGTTGTATTCCTTTTAACTTGGACATTACTGGCGCTAGGTAAACACTGAATTTGTGCTGTTAATATGATACTTTGGCTTCTGATCTTTGTACCTAGGAGAAAGAGAGGTAGCCAGGTATAAAATACATCATTTCTGCTGACTAAGGACAGCAGCAAAGGACAAGAAGGAGAAAGACGATGTCTGCCGAAACACCCAAAGAGGAAAACCAAACACCTCCACCTGTGCAAGTTGGATGGGTAAGCTGTTTCCTCCCTTTTCTTCTTGATGCTATTGCTAGGGAATAAGTGGGAGTTTGCTTTGTTCATTCTCACTGAAGAGAGAAACAGAGATCCTTTACCTTAAGCGTGTAGATGAAGAGAAGAAAGGGCTATGTGTGCTACCTCCTTATTCACTGGTCAGAAGACAAGGCATTTTTGAGTCTTAAGCCTGTGGTAGCGGTCTCATTATTTATGCTACGTGAATTACATCAGTTACAAACTGTCAGAGCCTTGGTGTCTGAGTATTCGTTCAGTATAATCTGTCCCCGTGTCGAGGTGTGTATGTGTGTGTATGTGTATATTCAGAGCACGAACCTGCCCTAGTGCTTTACAGAAGCTGAGAGATCCCCTCAGCTGGAGAAGTCAGCTACCCATGGGGGTTCAGACTTTACCATAAGCATGTAGTGGGGATTCCTTTTTCCCAAAATGAATTTAAAAGTGCTGTGACCTTGCTGCTAATCAGTCGCCATCAGAGAGCAGCAGAATTGGGCTGCTCTGTGAGGAAAGGTGACCTGGGAGCCCCAGGTGGCAGCAAGGCAGGCAGGGGTTGCGACCTCGTGTGCAAGGAGGACAATCCCACAGTACCCAAAAAAGAGGAGCACGGTAGGTCCAGTGATATTAACCAGGGTCAGACAACACTGATTGATTGCTGGGCGAGTCCGTAGGAACAAGGCAGGCATGAGGGTAAAGCAGGAGGTCAAGTTAGCAAGGCAAGGTAAGATCCTCATGGCAAACAGCCAGGTAGAGGCATACCTACAGCACAGTTATGGCAAGGGCGTGACCTTAAACTCAGTTCCTGAGGCAAGAGGTGGAGACCTGGGGCACAGCTTCTTGCAGCTCTTTTCTCCCAGCTTACCTGTTTTCACAGAAATCTAATTCAGTGCTGTACAACCACGCCATATGAGAGCTGACTTTGAGCCCCAACTAACAGCCTGGCAGGGTGTGTATTGGGGCAGAAAGGTTGCAAAGCCTGTTGCTGATCTCAAGGCTCTGGCACTCATTACCTTATCTTTCACTTAACCTGTTTGGATTTTATTGTATTTGTTGTGACCTTTCTGCGAAATCAGTTTGAAGTCAGTGCTCTGGGGTTTATGCAAGCAGCACTGCTGTTAACTTCAGTGGGAGCAGTGCTTGAAAAAGGATCAAGATTATTAATTAGCTAAAATGTGAAATGGGTGGCTGCAGCTAATAAATGCATTTTCTTGTTATGTTTACAAAATTATGGGCCAGCTGGGCATAAAATGAGTCAGTGTCCTGTAGTAGCCCAATGTGCTCTTTTTCCCAAGCTACCACTTGTTCTTTGAAATGTAAGTTTTTGCTTTCAATAATAGGTACATTTGTAGGTGGTGCGGTCTTACAGAAAAATGCTAACATTGCAGCTAATTTTACCTGGTAATGGCTACAGAGATTCTGGAACAAGAATTTGGGAGTAAGGACTGTCCTGTATATTTCAGATGTCCAGTAATGATACCATAAGTGCTAACAGTGATAACCAAGTCATCTCTTAAAGAAAGAAAACTAATCTACTGATAATCACATCTCAATACTCAGGACAGCAGAATGAAAGAGAGAATACTGACACTTTTTCTTCAATTAAAATAAAAGGGGGAAAAAAGAGCCATCCATTAAACTAAAACCAAACCTGTTGGCAAGCTAATTATTACAAAGGTGGAGCCAGTATAATTGACTTCAGTTAATGTCAAAAATATGTTTAATCTGCTCAGAGAGAAAGTCAGGCTAGTCAGGGGAATCTGACAGAGCTCGTGCTGATCCTGTTCTGAATACCTGCAAAATCTACTCTTGCTGAACTTGAACTGACTTCAGAACTGGGCAGAATTTCGTTTTTAGAAACTACCACACTGACTTTACTTCCTGTAAGTTCTTTCTCAGAAAGCTGTTTTAGCTCATGAGAATAAAATGGCCAACAGAAATAAAGCAACATACTTCTGGGGTAAGTAGCAACTGAGCTATTTTGGGCAAGTGTAGGTCAACAGGATGAGCAGTTTTAACCTGTGTAGTTCTTTCTGTGACTGTATCAGGTTGTAAAGCATTAAATCACACTGCTATCAACAAAACAAGGAGTTTGGGTTGTTTGGATGGTTCTTGCATGGTATTTTATTCACATGTTAAATTATTTGTCTTCTTTAATGGATTTATTTTTTTCTTCCCATGAGGTTAAATTCAGTAAGCTAACTCTGCTTTATCCTTTCAGCCAATGTTCTATTGTCCCAGCTCACAAGTTCACAGCGATGGAGAGATTGCAAAGATCCGCAAAGAATGCAAAAAGGAAAGTTTCTGGTACAGAGGTGAGTGATCCAAGCTTTTTCTTAACACACCAGTAATGATTTCTTGATTTAGCTGTGCAAAATTGGCTGCAAAATGCTGTGACACTTATTGCAGTACGTTATTTTTAAAATTGAATATTACTGGGGGCTAACTCTGCCACCTTAGTCTAAGCTGAGGAATACTTCAGTATAAAATTATTAGATTATTTGTGTAATAATTGTAGGTAAAGGTGGCTGAATTAAACTCTTTTTTAATATGAACTTTAACAATCATAGAGGTGGCATTATTCATAAAGTCAGTAATTAAAACAATAGGATTTTTTAACTTTTTTGTGTGTACTTATGTGTGCATTTGAATGAAAGGGAGGCATGGCTAGGTGGCTTGGGCTTGTGAAATTCTTTAGTGCTAGGACATCTAAAAGATTAATATTTGGTGTTTTAGGGCCTTTTAAGCTCACCACGTCGGTTTGTATCTAGATTATACATTTTTTTAAGAAGGTTGAAACGTATTTCAGCATTTAACTGGAGCTGCTGTCATTACTTGTGTTGCAGTATGGAGGGGAGTTACTAAGATTACAGAAGCTAATATTTAGTACATACATGTAATGTGTTAGCTCCGGATGTCACAGCATGCCTAAGGTCTGGCAATGTGTGAGCGCATCCTTGCTTTGAAGAGCTAGTAATCTGAACAAGCAGGAGCTGTAGGGAATTAAGATAGTACAATGTGCAAGTTTTTCGAAGATAAGTAGTGTATTCAACATTATAATCATATAAAACATTGATTTAAGTTCTATATTTAGCAAATAAGTAACAATTTTTGGCTGATCCCAGATACATTCCTTCTTTTAATTTTTACAGCTCTTCCTTTGTCTCTTGGGAGCATGCTTGTCGCCCAGGGACTAGTCTCAAAAGGTAAGTAGAAAAAAATACACGATGGGCCTAAGTTATGAAGTTGAGACTCTGGAATTCCAACTGAAATACAAATTTCCCCAGTGCCTGCTGTTTTTCAAGATCAATATTCCTCTCACTCATCATGGTTGTTATAATTATTTGTTCATTCTGTATGCATTGCCACATTCATTCTTTTGAAAGAACATAACTGGAAAGAGAGTTCATGAATTAAAAGACTGGCAACTAGATTCTGTCACCATGATCACGTGTACTCAGGTAGAGGCTTCCCTGGGGCTGCTTGTGGGGCAGGAGATTGTACAACCTGAGCAGGGGCATCTGAATCTGGTGCTGTAACTCTGTTTGTTTGAATAATGCTGGCAGTCATTTTACAGTGACCACACAGCAATATGAATACAGCTTTGGTGCAAAGGGACAAGGAATGCTGCCAAAGCGAGGAGACAGAGGGATCTTTATAGGGGTGGCCTGCAATCTGCAGGCCAACACAAAAGAAAATTGTATTCTGTTTATGTGGTGAGTGAGCCTGCTTCTACACATTGCACCTTGAGTTCCCCTTCTGGAGATCAGGACTAATAACAAGATCGAGGATAGTGTTTCGGGTGAAGGGCATCCACCCTGAAGACTGCTTTGATGAGTATATCCCACAGGAGAAAATAAGTTGGTCCTTCAGCCTGTGTCGGCAGCTGGTTACAGCTACAGCAGATGGGAGGAGAGAGAAATCACAGGGGCTGAAGGAAGGAGACAAGAATGCAGGGGCTCCAAGGGACAGGTGGAGGAGCAAATGGAGGAGGTGGAAATGGCTCAGCCTTTTCTCAGTGTGTGGCTGCAATTCCCTTGCTTTTATCCAGCCACTATGGCCATGCTTCCTGCCTCAACTCACTCAATTCTAAACTGAGACGGTCAAGAGGACCAGACTGGGGAACCTGAGAGCTGTGCTAGACCACAGGGGGCTAACACGGATTGCCTGACGCATCCTTGACCTGTGAGCTTGTAGGCAGACGGGGAGGGAAAGGGCAAGGGTAAGTGTGTGAGGGAAGGCAAGGGATTGCATACATGTTGCTGAAAAGGGTGAGCAGTGATGGGAAGGGCGTGGAGTGGTCACAGTAGCCGGCATGCTCTGGCACTGGATCATCTTTGTAGTTTTTCTCCATTGTACCTGGACATTTCCAGGCTCATTCCAGGCTGAATGCTCCTCTGTATAACTGCTGCTCTCAGACGATTGCAGCACATTGGCTCTAGAAGAAGCTAGAGCTTCCTTCAGGGCCTCATCAATACTGTCTGAATGAATGTAGCAGCGAATCCTGTGTTTGCTTCCTTTCTCCTTGCCATGGCAATCTTGCTGCGTGGAGCTCCCCTCCACAGCATGGTGCTCCCATGCCAGGCACACGCTATCAGAGGCATACTGGCTCCAGTTCCTGGTGCTAACTGGGGAGAGCTGGATTTTGGTGGGAAAACCTAAAAACAATCTTTTAGTCTTATTACTTGTTCATCACACTGTATTCTCTTAAAGGCCAGTTTGTTAGTAGGATCTCTCCCCTCCAGAGGAGGCAGATAGGTATCTGTGGTACAGTTTACCCTAGTCTGATCAATACCATCAGGAGACTATCGCAGAGGAGTTTGGGACTGCTCCTCTCAGCATAAGGAGCAGGAACCTAAGTAAGAGACCTGAGATCACTATTACATATAAGGTTGGTTTGTGCTGAAACATGAACCATCATCTCCTGCAGTGCTGCAGGTGTCGCCATTGGGAGCTATGCTGCTTTCATATCGATTCACACTCCAAACCACTGCCTGAAATCAGTCCTGCAAATTCCAGATATGTTTTTCCTCCTGTGATTTAGGACTGCACCAAAACAGACGCACTAAGAACTAGTGGAATGCAAAATGTCCTGGTGTTCCTAAATCTAAGTGGATTTTATATTTTTTTGTACATTCTTCACCTGCAGAACTGAAAAAGTTTGTATGAAAAGTACCATCTTTGATATTGAAGGCTGGTGAATTTCTCAATTGAATAAGCATTCTATTTTCTTTTCTTGTAGGCATTTTGTCAGCAAACCCAAAACTTGGAGCATTACCTAAAATGGCAAGTAAGTTGGACCTAATTCTAAAATAAGGAAAGATTATTTACAGGCGATGTGCAGACCCCAGATGCATCTCGCTGAATCTCTTCTCAAACTCTTCCTTTTTGGAAATTATGAGATGTTACCAGAGTGATTTGGGAAACCAGAATTCTGTTGAGTTTAAACATAAATATATATGAAATAAATATATATGAAATAAGATTTTTGTAATGAAAACATACTCAGTGTTAGCTAATATTTACTTAACCTATCCTCTCAATTTGGTAAAAACTCACAGCACCTTTGTTTTATAAATATATAATCACCCGTGCTTAGCAGATCACATAGTTTACAATATCAAGGAACAACTGTACTCTGCTATAGAATATAGTATGTTCCTTTCCATATGTTCATTTGATATATCCTGTCTAGTTTATGACTGTGTTGACAAAATAAAAAAAAGCACAGAGACTGTACAAGACAGTAATGTGACTTTTAAATGGCAAGAAATGGAGCTGATTCCTTTTACAGCAGAAGTTCAATGGAAAATTGAGGATGTTGAAGTAATATTTTTATTCTAAAAATAATATCCTATTATTTCGAAATAATCCCTGTATAACTTTATATATGCTTGTAACATTCTTGGAGAAAACATGCTACATACACTTCATCATAGGATTAAACTGTAGCTACTTGTGGACTCTTGATGTAAACTCATGCATTAATGTTTTGTTATCTGCTTTTGTAGTTGCTGGTGTCTTAGGCTTTGGCATAGGAAAGATGTCATACATAGGAGAATGCCAAAAAAAGTTCCAGAAAAGTGGTTATGGTCCGAAAAAGAAAAGGTTTGTATTTATTTAAATAATTATTCCTAGATCAAAATAGTCTAAAAATAGTAGAGATGATGCAGCAAAACTATGAATGTAAATGCTGTGGTCAGGTCATGAGGTACTACTTCTCTTATGTTCTTAGACTACATGTGACAGTATTAGGAGCTACTAAATATTCTTTGGAAAATGCAAATTACACTCAATGTAATATCTGTTACTAGGAAAACCTTGATTTAGATCAAATTATTGTACTTTTGAAACGTGATGGTACAACAGTTACCAGTTCTCGTTTCACTTAACATTGTTCCTCACAAAGTGTCACACAATCTTCTATGATATCACCTGGGCCTTTGAGTCCTCCTTGGTACCATACATCAGGCCAACTATACTGCAGATTATTTTTTTTTACACTATTCTCATACTTTAACAACAATTTCAACCTTAACACACATTTCAACTTCCTTTACTTTGTCTGAGCGTACACTGTCATGTCAAATCACGAAGAGCACCGACTGCAAAGGCATTTTTTCCTCCTTGCAACCCTGTGTCCTAGATGTCAATGCTTGCCTATCAGCTCCATGCTTTAGTCATTGTTTTCTAAACTCGATGTAAAGTACTCTTTCCTGTCAAATCGCACTTTGACTTTCCTTCTAACCTCCTCCTTCAGCTGCCAGTACTGCTTTTCATTCCCAGAATGGTTTCTCATATGCATCTTTCACACATAAAACACACTTCCAAAACTCCTTGTCACTCCTCTATAACAAAACCTTTGCTCCTAGCTCTGGTTGGTCACTATGGCTAGGTGCAATGACAAGGACCATGTTTTCCTGCTTAGACATTCCTGTTATATTTTGGCGATTGCTGGAAATGGTAGTTAAGAATAATAATTAATGGGGTGGCACTGGTAGAGACATGTAGATGTAATCTTACAGTTTATGTGAATTAAATTACAAGTGGAGAACACAGGCAAGGTTACTTCTTCAAGAACATTTATCAGTATGCTATATGGTTGTATTAGAAGAAATCCAGCCAAATTCTTGAGTGCTTTGTTTGCTTTCTATATTGTAGGCATTGTCATCATGTTTGCAAAGAATGTGAAGCAAAACTGAAATCAAAGGAGAAAGAAGGCTCAACTCCTTCAGGATCTTAGTCCCAGGTAGGTATCCTTGACATTTAAAATAAGCTTTCATTTTATTTTCCATGCTGAGTTTATTCTTCATGCTGTGCATTATCCAAGGAAATATTATCTAGCCGTGGTTAGATTTTTTTTTTCTACTTACATAGATATTTTTTTTGCTTTACATACCTTTCATGTTAATTTTAAACACCTAATTTCTGAAGAATTTCTCATTTTTCTGTAACTGTCTTAATAAGAGTACTGTGTATTTACCTAATTGGAATTCAGTTTTATTGGCTATTTGTATGAAAACAAATGTAACTCCTTTCTATTTCTAACTTTTTAACTTAAGAATCAATTAATTATGGCTAATGTTGGTATTTTAAAGTATATTGAGATACTGAGATTCTAAAAGCAGACATGTTTGTGGGTGGATTTGTTTATTTTTTATTTTTTTTTAATTCCCGCCCCCCCTGCATCCAGTACTATGGTTTTGTCAGAGCCTTAGTGAGGGCACTACAAAAGCAGTGCTATCCTGGGAGGACATGGGGGTGAGAAATGAATGAACAACCTCTCAGCGTGGTGGGGGAGATGACCCATGTGATGTTTTCTCCCCAGAAAGGGGAAAGGCCCCTTTGAGAAAAAGGAGGGATTACAGCCTGGAAAGCAGGAGAGTGTTTAAATGCACTTTCACTCTTTGTCTATGAAAAACAGGTGTACAGCTGGGCTTTCTAAAAGCATTTTCACACGTTCTGCTTGTGGTAATCTGGCCTACATTTCTCACAGGCAGGAGAATGTGTGAAAGTGTTTGCAAATAGCTTGGCTGCAGGGAAGAGAGGGAGCAGAGGGCCTGTTTGAAATCCTGCCATGTGAGTTTCTTACGGCTCTAAGTGTAGCTCAGAACAGAAGTCTGATGTGGAAGTGATTGGATTAAGTCTCTTTGGCCTGTATTACATAGGAATTTAGACAAGGATGTCAATAATGGTCCCTTTCTTGCTCTGAAGTGCAGTGCTGCAGACAGTCCTTAAGGAGTATCCTCGCAGAACCTGCTTACCTGCCCAGAAGCAGAGATTTTAAAGGGTGTTTCAACAGCAAGGGTTGTTACAAAGGAAGCCGTTAGAATAAATTCCCTATTTTCATCAACCTTGCCACTGCTTGAATGTTTTATGTCCAGAACTGCAAGGGCTCAGCAGCTGTCAGAAAAGACACTTCGGCTCAGGCTCACCTCATAGGATTGCTGCCAAATCAGGCAGTGCATCTCTTGTGGAGATCTCTTGTGGAGATCATGGAGCGATGCGGCCAGCCAGATCAGCTTCCTGCTTTAGCTAAAAATAAGTCCTTGAGGAAAGGAAAAAAAAAAAAAAGCCAGAAAACCTTTCTGAAGGGTGACTTGCACAAAGTACCAGCACAAAGAAGGGAGAGAGCCAGACATAGCAGTGATGGAATGACACCCAAAATCCACTAGCAGTCATGAGCTTCATTATGCTCTTGCACTACTGTGCTGCCTTTGCAGATTTTCTCTCAAATTAATGTTTCCTTACACAGGCCAATATTCTCACCCATTTAAAATAAAGGCCCCAAAGCATATTCAGTTGAGGATGAACACTTACTACCTGAGTATTGAATTAAGCATTGATGGCTACGGAGGGATTTGCCTCCAGTATTTGTCAGGGCTGGATCTTGCTGAACCTAAAGTCCAAATACAAGAGACCTTTACTTTCTCAGCCTTTTCCCTTTTTCAGACCTCCTGAAAGTGTTGTACACCTTCTGGTGTGTAAGTACCAATTAGCTTTTAAACAAATTCCAAATTGTCTCAAATACAACAGAATCTTGCAGCTGTATGAAGGGAAGAATGCAGGATGCCACAGGTGCCTCCATGTTCTTCCCAAAATGGGTCCTGGGATTTCTGTTGTGCGACCATGCTAAGCACGCATCCCAAGCTCTGGCATTGCCTAGGAGGATCGCCCAGTTAAAATTGTGCTCATGCTGCTGAGTCCAAGGGCAATTTCTGATATCCTCAGGGACTTTGCAGAATTCTCAGAGCAATCACCAAGAAGCTGCACATTCCTCATTGAAAATAATCACAGAATCACACAGAATCACAGAATTTCTAGGTTGGAAGAGACCTCAAGATCATCGAGTCCAACCTCTAACCTAACACTAACAGTCCCCACTAAACCATATCCCTAAGCTCTAAATCTAAACGTCTTGTGCCACTCAGCTTAATGATTTAAATGATGTGTCCTTTTGTCCAATTTACAGGTCTGGTGAAGATGACAAAAATTCTATGGATCAGCCTCTTCTTTCAAGTCTTTATTTTGTAGAGAAGACATAATGCATAATTTTAGTTTCTTGTAAATCACCTTAATTGAAGTAGCTGCATAATCTTAACATGGTTCTGTCCATAATAAATACCCATTTCTTGTAATGTATTTTTTTAGATTTCCCTCTCTGTTCTCAGCATGTTTTTTTTTGTTTTGTTTTGGTTTCCATCCCCCTTTCCGCCCTTCGGTGCAGTTTAGCACTTTGTGCTGAAATAGTAGAGAAAGAAACCTGAGGGTACGTTCTGTATACAAACAGCAGGACATACAAAATTTCATGCTGTATCTCAGCAAATCAAGAGCAGACACTTCCTCAAACAACAACAACAACAAAACATAAAATGGTGTTGCCTTGAAAACCAAAAGCACAGCTTCTGAAAGGCTGCCTTCACGGTCAGTCAGTAAAGCCTGTCTTCTGTGGTTTTGGTTGGTGAGTTTTTGTTCTACGCTGTGCCTACAGCTTGTATCCCCTCTTGAACTACCTGAACACAAAAAGACTCCTCAAGCAGGAAGCTTAGAATGTAAAAGAAGAAAGTAACTATTAACTGGTTACAACGAGCAAAAAGTATTCCAGATTTAACAAGCTATTAGACTAAATGCTCACCACCTTGATAAGGCCGGGCTCTCAGAGGTTGTTCCTGTGGTCACCGTTACCTCCTGGGGGCTAGTGGAAGGGTGAAGACAGCTTTGCTGCTTAATGGTTGCTCTAAATGTAACTTTGTTCAGGTTCCCTATTACTTTCCTGTAATAAATTTACTGTTATACAAAAATGGATGTTTTTTCTTTCTTAAATTTATTTCCATACTTTGCAAGAGTCACTGCTCTGATGAGCTAATTGTGTTAATTTAGGTTCATGACTTACTGTGGTACTGTTACGAAAAAGGGCCCTTTGTGAATCTAAGCTGCATTAGCACTAAATTTGTGCATATCAAAGGAAAAATGAGTGCAGTTTATGGGCAAACTGTTCTTTAGAAGGTGTTTAAAAGCATTTTTCTGTACTTCAGGGGATTTATGGCCAAATAATTCTTTAAGCCTGTCAAGTGTCAAGCTCCACATAATACTCCTTGGTTTGGGAATTAACAGGGCTGTATGTTTTGGTAAGGCTAGTATTTAATTTTGTTAAAATGCAATTTCTCCTGTGTTGCTTGACCAACAAATCTAGTCGAGCATGAAGCCAGGCAACAAGCCTTTGTAATGAGATTGTAGTCATGTTGCAATATTTCTTAAGCGTAACTTCAAAATTTTTAAAAAGCATAAAGTGTAAGGCAACTGAGTCCCCTAAAAGCACCAGCTATAAAAGGATGAGGAAGACTCACAACACATCGTGTACCCTGTTAATTAGATAAAACTGGAGCCAACTGGCTTTCTTTGTGCTGTGCCTCACATGTGTTACGCATTGTTTATATAGTGCTAAAACTTTTTGTTGTATTTTCTTGTCCTAGTAAATGATATACATTCCCTTTTGGCAGGAAGATACTACAAAAAGAATAAAAAAAAAATCCAGTGAACGTACACAGCTTCCTACTAGACACTAGACCTGCTGGCCCAGGCCAAGGGGATGTGTGAAGATGCATCTAGCTCGGGTACCACTCTGGTACCACCCAGAGTGATGCTAATTTGGGAGAACAGGTTTTCACAGCAGGACACTAACACCTTACAAAGCTATTAAGGTGTTTTGGAAAGAGTGGACATGTGGACAAAGGGATCCACTCCATCCTGTGCATCTGCTTAGTAGTTTGTTTTGTTTTGAGAAGGATTCCAATGAATTAGCTTCTGAAGAAATAAATGGGAAAATTCTCAAGGACAGTTTAAAATCTAGAAGGTTTGAGACGGCTTCTGGTCAACGCACTCACAGAGAATCTGCCAATGGAAACATGACCGCATTTATTGATGACAAAATGACAGAAGAGCTTAAAAAAAAACCCCTCAGTACTAAGAGACTGAGTAATAAGCCTCATTGTCAGCAGCAGCACATGAGAAAAAATGTTAATTGCATCATATGGCTGGTTTTAAATTGCTCTGACATTCTCAGTATGGAGACTGGGGAGTCATGTTGCATGGTTTTCTGAGACAGCAAATTGGTGGTCTATGACAGCCAAAAGGCCAACAGAACATTAAAAATTCCTAGGAAAACGCAGACTTGTAATACGCAGTGTGCCCTCATCATGAACATTGTGGTGCTTCCGCTCAAAAAGTGCACAACAGAGCTGAGAGACAGAAAAGGGAAGGGGGAAAAATGATCAGAAAATGGTAGAAAATGGTTTCTTCTCATGAAATTCAGTAAATAACTCTCCAGGTATTTATAAAACAAGCCAAGCTGAGGAATATGGCATCTCCATCAGCAAAGATGAATAGGGAAGGAGTAATTGCTGTTTTTCATAAAATGACAACCAGTCAGCACTCAGTAAAATCCGATTTAACCTGAAGGAAGCACCACTTTACACAGCTCAATTCTGTTACTGCCACA
Source organism: Anas platyrhynchos (assembly GCF_047663525.1). Classification (NCBI taxonomy): domain Eukaryota; kingdom Metazoa; phylum Chordata; class Aves; order Anseriformes; family Anatidae; genus Anas; species Anas platyrhynchos. Next base: position 52,668,653 of record NC_092590.1, read on the forward strand.
GGACGTGGTGAAAATGAACAAAAAGGCTCCAAAAGGCTCCATCGCCCCAGAGAACTGGTGGCTGTGAAACATCTGGATTTGGACGCTCCAGCTGCAGCCGTTGTCTCAGGAAGCTCTTATGCTCTGATCACTGGAGGATAGGATGGCACACTAGTGCAGGATCTCTTTTTAGCCAAGGTGGGAGACAGGAGGACCAGTACAGTGGTTCTAATGTTCTTACAGCTCTTGGAAAAAACAAGCTGAGAGTGTTGCCAAATGAAACAAAACACGCAGTTAATGCTTGAAGTGAAGACTGAAGCACCTGCATGTGCGGAGAACACAAGATCAGAGACTCCTGAGGAAAGCCATATTGTAATGAAAGGGATTTATATGTGGTTCTTTTCTTTGCTTACTAAGGGTAAAACAGCATTACCACAGGAGCAGAGGTTTTTCCTGTCAACTCTGACATGCAGATTGTCTGAGAACAATGGCATGTTCAAAGCAAATGCCAGAAAACAAAACAAAAAAAACCCAAAACAACACTTACCTGAAGTTTTAAGTGTTATTTCTCACATGAGTGTCTTTTGATCATTCATCAGCAGTGCTGTGCTGGTTAGTCACATCAGCAAGCTCAGGGATTTCAGAGCAAGTAGCAGCTTTAATACTTCCTCCTAGGGGCATACTTAAAGCCTGCCCTCTCCTCACTCCAGCTGTAGGCTGAGATCTCTGATGACTGCAGTGGACATGCCCAAGCTTATCTCCTGCACGTGTAAGACTTAAAATAAAAATCCGAAACCTTAGCCAGCAGCAAATGCATGCCACTTAATCTCCCCCAGCCTACTGCTTAGCTCCGTGAATCAAGTAGATCATCCTAGCCTCGGAAGCTGCCCTGGGTTAGGCACAAAGCCTGCCCTTGTCTGCAGTGGGGTTTCCTTCCAGGCTGCCCGGCAGGTGACTGCTGGTGGCCCTGCCAGCTGCCCCGCCAGCCTTCCTGTTCCCCTTGTCCATTATCCCCAGCTTGTCACTGCACAGAACTCACGGGGGCTGCGGGGCTCCTCCTCGTGCACTGTTGCTCCTGCAGCCTTCACACTTGGTGACAGCCATGCATCGTCTAGCAGATAGAGGCTAAGGGGGCAAATGTGAACGTGAGACCTTCATAAAATGTAAGGGGATGAAAAAATGGACTTAGCGCTTCAGCATAGCCATATACACTGATTGCATGACACTATATACCAGCAGAAATGTTTTCCATGTAGCACTGTGTATTTCTATGATTTAGACATTGTTAATAGCCCATCATGACTGTTTAGACATCAGCTACCACAACCAGTCACCCTATTCTGTATTAGCTATGCTATTAGAAAATGTTAGTTATCCTAAGACACTTATGATCGCAATGATATTGAAAATACAGAATTAAACCAAACAAAAATAATTCTACAAAAATTACTTGTGGCATTAGATTTATATAGAACTTAAATTTTAGCTTAATTAGAAGATGTACTAGAACTGTGCTTCCAGTGTGGATTAGAAAGAATAAAAACTGCAGGTTATTCCAGGTAAGGAATTAATTTCCCATTTTGGGCGTTCGAAACAGTTCATGCTAAGATTGCATATCCCAATCCTACACATCACTGAGCAGCAGGAAGAACAAGAAGGTTACACACTAGGGATTTTTAATCCTAATTTACTTGGAGTCTTGGCAAAAACAATTTATAAAACCCTTCATCTCTCCTTCATCTTACAATTTTTTTCTTAGGCTAAGGGTAAGTGAAAGCTGTATTTGACTGAATATTGTTGGTATCAGAAACTTGTGCAGTGTTTTTATCACGCATCCCATCAGATTATGATAGTAACACGTACAAGACTTGCTTTTCAGTTTTTCAAAACTGTTCCTGATGCACAGAAGACATTACCACTATATATTGAAACTCTGTATTACCATTCTGTTATAGATAGTAAAATCTCAGGAAATTTTGAATCTCTTAATTGAAAAAAATAACAGTAACTGAGCACAAATGAGTAAACAAGCACTAAGTAGCAGAGTACCAGCATCGTTAGCATTAAAGAGAGCAATCAGAAAAAAATGGTTTAGATGATGGCTATTACCACGTGATTCTTTAAGAATTATAGGTTTAATTTATCTGAACGCATATAAATGAATCCCCAAGAGATTGCCATCTACTAGCCAGCAGCTCTCTCAATAGCTGTTTACTTCTTGTCACATTTTACAATCTGAGCATCTAGTTTTGCTTTATTGCTTTACTTAAATAAAAATAGTATTTTTTTCCTTTTTTCCCCTTGTTATTTGGAAAGAATAATGCACTTGTGGCTTTTATGAACTGGAACCTTGCCCCGGCCCAAGCTGTACATGTATGAGACGCCCAGGTCCCGTCCTTGGTTCGGGGCTCTTTCTAATGCAGCTCCTCAGGAATCCCTCAGAACTCCTGTCAGGTGCTGCTGGCTTACATCCAGTTCTTACATTAGCAAAGAAAATATTTAATCTATGGACTCCAGGCATACCTGTGTGCAAATTTACTTTGGCTTAGCTGAAGTAGTGCAAACCCCAATAAACAGCCCTAAGGCAAGAGGCCGACATAGCAAAGAGCAGCAAATTTTCCCATTTATTGCCTCGAGATTGAAATCCAAACACAATCAGTTAATTTCCCTAAGCCATTTAACAGGCCACCAAGCTACAAAAAGTAAAGGGCTATTTATAGTGCCATTGTGTCCTGTAACAGATCACAGAGATAAGCCAGCCTGGTTGCAAACCAGAAGGAATGTGTTGCAAGCAAAGCCTTGCTACCCAAGGTCTGATCCGTGTGTGGCAGCCAAGGGCCGTAGCTGGATGCACAGCTATGCTGCGAGCAAAGGATGGACCACGTTCCTCACTAAGAACAACCATGGGGAAGACAAACAATTTTTCCAACAAATAGCAGACAAGCCAGGAAATTTGTGGGCTTGGTTTGGAATAGTGCATACTATTTCTCCAGCCTTCCACAAATCTGCTTTAGCTTTCATTAGGTAAATCAAATTATTTTTCATGTACACATTTCTCTTCACATTTTCAAATTTCAAACCACTTCGGCAGGAACAAACTCCCCAAAAGGTCAGGCCGTGTTCTTACTTTGGACTATAAACATGTCCCTTAATTTGGGCAAAGATAAAAGCATTTAGGACCAAGATTGGTCCTAAGATTTGGTAGAGCTTTACCAGCTGCCAGAGCTGAGGCACTTTACCCTATTCTCTCCCTCTCTGTACTTATGCACAGTAACACCAACAGATTTTAGGATAATGCTTCCAGTTCCTTTAAATTGGCCATGCAACTGCTTATTTTTAAGAGCTTTAAGAAATAGTGAGAGCAGTTACTTTAAAGCCTTTTTAGAAATGTTCACAGGGAAAAAAATATCAGACATTTGCTGGTGTTTGCTTTAGGGTATAGCAGTTAATTTTTTACATAATTAAAGTTTATTTTGAGGGATAAAAGAGAATTTAAAGAGCTTTACAATAAATATGAATTGAGTTAATTCACATTTATTAATGAACACACAAGTACGATGGCCCAAAGGAAAACCTCAGCTTTTTCTTAGTGCCACTCTTTGTTGTTAGGTCAGACTATAGAAGAAGCCAATTAGAAATGTAAGTGGTAATGCAAAGGGAAATTCTTACTGTGATTTCTGGAGTAATTTCTGGAGCAGCGAGGGACTAAATTCAAGTAAAACAGTTGGCTTGGTTAAAGAATTAAGAAAAACTTGTGCATTAGCTGGAAATACATTTAAACATAGAAACGCAGGGTCAATCCTGCTTTGTTCACACACTCGCCATTCTTCCTAGTTGTTTATAACACAGATGTTTTCAGTGACAACCACATGCCATCAGCTCTTAGGATTCATTAGAAAAAAGTAAATAAATGATGCAAGTGCAGTAGAAACGCAGAAGCTCCTCAGAAGTAACTGGGTAGCAGATATGAAACCCTAAGGCTGGAAGAGAACACTCTGAACCAAGGTGGTACTTAATGGAGGGCGTGCAGAAAAAGGGAAGGAATAAGGCTGAACTCCCACAGCTACCAAGTGATGCAGTGATTCAAGGCACACTTTGCCACAGCAAGCTGAAAGTGATCTTAACGTTGGCAAAAAGCTCGTTTTCTACAGCCAATCAAGTTAACAGGTACGATTGTGAAAACTCTTGTATTTAACACTTAGAAAGCCAAAGGCTCAGAGGAAAAAAAAAAAATAAAATCAAATTGTTTGATGGTAAACCCAACCCAAGGAAAAAAAGTATGTCCTGAGAGAGATCCTGGCCCTATGCAGCAGAATGAGAACATTACGCTCTATTTAGAAATCTTATGTATACACAACGTTACATTAAGCAGAGTAGGCCTTTAAAACTTTAATTAGGTATTATATATGCCCTTTGTTTTCTTCACTAAGGAAAAATAAAAACTAATACAGTTTATGTAAATGTTCTATTTGTCCACTTGAAATATTAATTTGAGGCAAGAGTCTTTGAGATCCCATTTTTGTATCAACAGCTTGGGGACTTTTTATTTGTCCAAAATTTTCATTCTTTTAACAGAAAAATCATTTCTTCTAATCTGCTCTATTTTAATCAGCTAAATCTCCTGCCTCCTGTTACTTGGGTAACTCACTACCAGGAAACTTTATTTTTTCATGATAAATCCAGTCAGCTTTGAAATGGTGCACTAAGAAATATACAGTAACGTAACTCTAGCAAGCTTTCTGTATTTTCAAAGTTCTCATCATGGTGTCATCACGGGCAAAAAAAGCATTCTCTCTAAGTTAAATTTCTGATACAACTTCAAGCTTACCCGATTAGCACAATCCTCTCTCTCTCTCTGTTTATCTGACAGCAATCTTCCTGTTTTGATGATTATAAATAGTACTTGTCTCTTAAAGCATTCTCTCATCTTTTAGTCATTTTCTCCCTCCCATTTCAGCTGATTGTTCTTTACCTACCTAAAATTATCTTCCTGTTCATGCTGCTCTGTGCTGCTAGTCCACTAAATCAATACAGTCAAGAACTTTCTTCTTGGTAGGCTATTTTTCATCTCCAACAAAATGCCAGCAATGCTTTTTATGCTATTAACTTCATCATGGTTTATGCTCACCTATAGCCTATGAGTCAAAACAAAAACAATGCTGTGAGATTAAACAGCACAGCTGAAAATGAGTATCTAATGGACAGAAAAAAACAATAGTGTTTTGAGACAGAGCAGGGGATGCAAACATTAGGAAATATTTTTCAGTAGTTTTGCCAATGTAGCTCAGTTCTTACAGGTAATAACAGTGCAATACTCCATTATCAGGATCTTTTCTTTGTGAACAGTCTCAAGTGTTTTGTTTTGTTTTTTGCCATGGCATGCACAAATGGAGAAGAAGGACAATGCACAAAAATTAAGTCAAGATATCAAACTTTTAACAGTTTGTCCAGTTTAGCCTCCTGCACTTAAATTAGAGCTATATTAAATTTCTGCAGTTTCATTCATTGTATTCTGCATTGACTGTCCTAAGAGACCCGGAGTGGGCAAGTCAGAAGACCAGTCTAAAACCACAACTGCCACCCAGAGAGAGCTTTGAAAAAGAAAAGTCCTGTTCTGTATGGTTACTCCTGTATTCGGCTAGTTTCCTCTACCCTTTTTCTCCTAATAATTCAGTGTTATTCCAACCATTACTAAGTATGATAACATTCTGAGGTTTCCAGCATACTTTCAGACAAAAAGTGAGAGGTTATTTCTACAGGTAACTTTTAATGCAAATCTTCAAAGTTTTGGAAGATTGTGTTATCTTTCCCTTCCCAATACATATAATTGCTTTTATTTACACACATTTCACCCCTTCTTGTACATTTATATTAGTTATTGCTAGTTAGCTTTTTCATTCTTGAACAATAGCACTAATGGTTTACAATCATGACACCTCACAATACCCTGGCTTGTCATTTATGCAAAATAAAAAAGAATCTTCAGCCTAAATACTTATTTTTAAATATTCTGGCAAGTCAAGATTTCCTCATTTATTAGTAACTGTGCCTGACAGAACACATCAATGGTGCCAGTATTCATGACTGATATAGATGAAGTTCAAGTTGGCTGACAGGAGATATTTTTCTTCAGTTCTTCATTCAGTTCTTACTCATCCCAGGTATCTCCATATTTATTTACTTTAACTAAAGAAAAGAAAGAAACAGTAGTCATGTTATTAAATCTAATTCCCAAAGTTATACAGTGCCAGAAACTAGGGTACATTGCAATTAAAAGTAATAAGTGGGGACAGCATCAGTCACAGTACAATAAGCATCTAATTTAAAGTAGTTTTGAATAAATGGGGAGAAGAAAGTCTGTAATTCATTTTTCTTTAATGAATTAATACTCAGCCCAGAGGCTTTCTGTGCAAATTTCTGCCCTATGGAATTTGTAATTACTTTGAAACAAACACAACATGTGGGTGAAACAAAGACAATTGGAGGAAACGGGCAAGGAATGTTACAATAAATACGTGGCTACATAATGTAGTTACGTGCACAATTGGATGGATTCAGGATAGCTAAAAACACAAAGACAAACAAAAATCAGTAATCCCTACTAGGAAACTACTCAGCCATTATTATTTGGCAACTTCCTTTAGTACAGAAGTGAGTCAGAGAAGAAAAAACAGGGTACTGGTCTTAAAGGCTTTATTCAGATCTGTCTTGCATAATTTAAAAATGGTTTTTGGTTGGAAGGGACCTTAAAGCCCACCTGGTTCCAAACCCCTGCCATGGGCAGGGACACCTCCCACCAGCCCAGGCTGCCCAAAGCCCCATCCAGCCTGGCCTTGAGCACTGCCAGGGATGGGGCATCCACAGCTCCTCTGGGCAAGAGGAGCAGATTGATACTGCAGGTGAGGCACAATGAGAAGCTGACTCAACCTATGAGCTGATTGCTATTTTTATTAATCATGGCAGCTTAGCAAGTCATGCTCATTCCCTGAAAAATGGTCCAGTCCAGTTCGCTATGCAGCTACACAAATTCATACTGTTACAACAATGGGAAAAAGCACCAGCAGATGGAAGCTAGGGTCTGCTTCCTACATGGTTAGTTTTCCCTTCTGTCCTTGTATCAGAGGACAGAAACCAGTCTCCTATTTGCTAGTCTGGTTCCTACAATAAGGAGAAAAGATGATGAGCAAAGGGGTGATGGTTCAGGACGTGCAAACAATCAACGTGTCAAATATGACATAAGACGCTGAATCAGATTTCAGCCCATGATATCAGTAGGTTTTAACACACCTCTGCTTATAAAACATTTCTCAATTTTTTGTACTCCCTTCTTACTCCTTTCTCTAACAAACAGGTACTCTTGAAAGTTTATTTACAAATCTCATGCGCTGCTGCGTGTAGTTCTAGTCTCAAAGCCTGACTATACCCATCAACCAGAACACAGAAATATAACAGAGAAGGCAATATTGTGGATTAACATTTTATAACAACTCAAATAACTAAAAATAAAATAATGAATGCATTCTCATTTCTTAGCCATGAGATTTGCCACGGAATATGGCAAGGTTTGCAGAATGCTACTTAAGTTTTCTGCTTATGGCTTTCAAGTGATGTTTCTAGTGGCTTTCTATATGTGTAGAACTATCTTGAAAAGAAACAGTGTAAATCAATGATTGTGTAAGGCAGCTGGCTGAACTTAGAATCTGAAAGGACAGGTCTATAATTTCTTAATGTTTCATTTGACAAAGTCATGTAATAACAGAAAAAGACATTCTCTTAACAACATTTATATCACTACCCAATCATTGTTTGTAATTCTAATTTCAAGACCATGTGGATTTGTCTAAAGACTAATGATCTGGAAAGAGTATTACACAAAGGTGTAATAGATTTACCTTCCTAAGCAACACTGTTCCAAAGTTTACTCTTATTATTTCAGACCTTTTAGCATGTATCTACATATATATGTATGTGTATATTTATTACAACTGTGTATGCCTAACAGGAAACATCACCTGTTCCTACAAGTCTCATTGCGTTGTGATTGAGATGACTGGACACTGCATACGAAATGAAACAATTACAACTGACATTCCTCCTGCTGACATCATTTTCTAAGATGTCACACTGACACCGTTCTGGAACAAGTAATCATAAATTGCTGCTGGTGTCTCCTTTTCAAAAAAAATGATCAAGTGAGAGTATTGACTGAATGAAGTCTTATCCTTCAGGGCACTGCATTCTTCTGCTGTGTAAAGTTTTGTTTCTCACTGTGAAAACAAATCTCAATATTGCTGCCAAATACCGTTTCCTTCCTTTGAGTTTTAATGTAGAATAATGAACCTCTACAAACAATGCCGCTATAGAAATGCGCTAATTCCACATGAAACAATTCATAAATGCCCCCAACTTCAAAACCATCAACTATGTGCTCTATTTTGATAGAACAATGCTATCTAAAACATACACCCCCCTTCCATAGCTAAAACTCTTCACTAAAGCTCTGAGCTCAGAAAATTCTTTGTTGAAATATGTTGCACAATGCATTTTTAAAAAAGAAGCTATGAGATTGTCTGAGTCTGTCCCAAAGCAATATGGACAGAGAAGAGGACTTACAATCTGCTGCTGGAAGATCAACGTTTTTGAAAATAAAATTAATTTAAAATATGTAACGATAGATTACATCACTTATCAGATACTTGCAGATACTGTAACAATGTTGCTTAAAGGGTAGGCAGAACTAAGCTTTGGGTTTGTAACTATTTTTAAAATTACTGCTACTGCTTGAATATACCATGTACTGTTGTGAATCAGCACATTACCTTCCTTAGCTGGTTTTTCCTGTGGCAACTTGATTGGAGTTTCTGCCTTTGGTGGTACCATTACTTCGTACGTTTCTCTGTGTTTATTCCTTAATTCTTCATATGTGACAGTTTTTTTTTTACGACCTTCTTCTGGAAGTGGAGCAGGTTCTGAAAACAAAACAAACACCAAAATACTAGAAATGACAATCAACTAAACCTGGCTACAGCCTATTCTAGAATGTCAGTTAATTACAGCTCAATCCCAAATGAAAAGGAGGGTGACAGCTGCAATTCAAAATGCAACTGAGTATGTATGTGGTCCTTCATTCATTCATTTCCTTTCATCTTTTTTGTTTTGTCTGTTTTAGCAGACCAGCAGTTAACTTATTTGTGTCATTTCATCTAGTGGAAAGCCTAACGGTCATGTGGTCCCTGATGGATAAAACAGTTCTGGTCACTTTATGTAAAATTAATGCTAGTCATACATTTGATATATTTATAGTTTCTGAAGAGAAATGTGAGTGAATCTTATTAGGACTACATCCATCACAGGTCACTTAATAAACATTTTATCTACTTTTATAATGCAGAATCTTGGTTCTATACTTACAGCTTTATAAACTGTCAATATTTGTAATGGAGCGTTATTACAATTCCCTCGACACATCTACATCCAAAAACTTTTATATAACTAAAAGTGAGTTGCATGAAAGGGCTTTTTTTTTGCATGAAATAAAACATTTTCCATCGAGGAATTTAAAACACAAACCAATTCAAAATATGTAACTCTACAATGGACAGTAGCTTCTTCCTTTGTGTACCTCAGAGATTCAGAGTAGTGTTTTCCCTGCCCCCAGCAATAGCTGAGGACAAAGTTCATATTGGAAGGAGAGGAACAGCTGCACAAACCAGTACTTTAAAACCATTTTACTTCTCCATGGAAAAGTCAGCTGTTGTGTGAGAGAACACAATATGCACTCAGTTCTCAGAAGATTTAAATGTTTTAAATATTTGAATGTCACCGAATTATAGTAGTATACAGTTAAAGCATCAAAACTGGTGAAAATGAAATAACCTAAACCATAGTCTCTACCATTTATCTGCTAGCCTTTCTTATCAGGTGCAGTGAAATGGTTGGCATATTCACTTTAATTTAAATCAAAAAAAAAACTTCAAGCCAGGGTGAGTTGTCTGCAGGCTGAGTTTCATAACAGATTAAACCTTGTACATTAATTTACTTGCAATTAGAACTACTAAGAAAAAAAAACAAAAACCTGCATTTAGATTAAAGTTAGAAAATTACACATGGATTTACCTTCTGTCCCTGAAACAATTCTGGGAACTTCAAGGTGTTTCATTCAAAAACACTATTATCCCACACGTAAATTAAGTTTAATGAGAGAACTATCTAAGAGACAGCTAAGAGTTACTGAACTACCAATTGCTAAATGCTAAGACATATCACACCTTGCACAGCATAATCAGTGATTCCTGTAGGCGAAGATTCATTCAGGGAAGCACTGAATGGAACTGGTTCGTAGCTAGAGAGGCCTCTGTCTGTTGAGCTATAATCATCTGAATATGTAGAAGAAAGTGGGAATCCAGCTCTTGGAGAAGAAGGTTCAGTAAACGACTGAGAAGGTGTATCTGAAAATTCAGATTTCCGGCTGGAACGGCTGAAAAATAATAAAATTAAATATTAAATACAGAATTGTTAACAAGTTAAAATGAAACTATAAGAGTAACATTGTGTGCAGCTGCAGACAATACTCCGGTAAGTGGTTTAATTTAGTTTCCAACAACAAGAGTTACTGTCTTAAAAAAAGAAAGATTTCTTTAACATTGCTGAGATCTACATAGCCCCTTTCTCAACACCCTTTCCTTCCTCCCAGAAAATTAAATCATACCCGAAAATCTCTAAAACAGAAGACAAAAGAGAAAGTGTTTTGCACTTTACAACATAAAAATGACAATCCCTCCCCCCAGGGACTCTTCAGAAAGCAAAAACGCGTCAGACACAAATAGTACAGGGTGTGTCCTTGTAACTAGTGGTAGCATGTGAACTACAGCTAGTTCTAAAGATCTTTTAGGAAGAATTTGCAACTTAAAACCCTGTGTTATTACAAGCTGCTATAATTGACCAATAATACACAACAGAAGAAAAGGAGAATGAAGAACTGTCTTGGGGAAACAAAACTAACAGTTTACTGAGTTGTTCATTTATTTTTTCAGCAGAAGCATTAATGAGTTTTCTCAGAGAAAAAAATAATACCACACCAAAAATACTGTGGAAACTGATGCTTGATACTCTTGAGTATTCACTACCAACTCAGACTGGCCCTACAAACCCACTACACAGTTATTTGTCTGTCTCTATCAAAAATGCCATCCTCTTGGTGTCACTAGAGTATGTATTCACCTTGTACTTTAAATTTCTGTTCAGCTGTACTTTTAATTTCATATGAAGAACATCTGCAATTAGTTTGTCTACAAAAACCTTGCAGACAAAACTGTCATAAATCTAAACTGAAGAAGTTATAAAAAATTAATTAAGTCCTACATGAAAATCAAACAAATCTTAGCACACCGTGGTGTGCAGGACTCACTATCTACTCACTATCCAAAGACTGCTTCTCCCAGTTTTGAATCAAGGGTTTAAGTGAGATATTCCAGAAGTGATTTGTAATTAAACACCACTTGAAGTAGAAAACATTCTGGAACAAAACAGGAAATAGTTTTAAGAACTTGATGAGTTTCTCATATGTACGGCATAATGCTGTTACAGATGTAAAGGATTTAAACAAACAGCATTAAGTCTGACCACCATGCTTCTTCCTGCACTGATATTGTTTACTGAGCTCTTTCCTTTGATAAACACTGAAATCATTTCCACCCTCTTCCTACTTCAATCAAACTAAACTATGGGAAAAGCTTCCAGAAAGTAACACTATTTTATTTCAGTTAACTTAGTTTACTTCTCAGCTGAGAAGGGCAACTTCTGATGTCACACTCCTGTAAGGAAATTCCACAGGAAAACAAGTCTCACTTATCAAAATATATTCCTTCTAAATTAAAATGCTTCTTTTTCTATTCCTCAAAGTAATCAGTTGTATGTAACAAATTCAAAATGTGTGTTTCACAGCTGGCCAATTCATACAGATGATATAGCTTCCTGAAAGTGGCAGAAAGAGGAAGAAGAAAGAGGAGGGAAGGTGCAGATCTGAAGGTGTAGGTTATCTGAAGGTTTAAATTTAAAAGAATTAAATTCTTACGAATGCGAACTATGTCTCTGAGCTTGTCGTAGAACATCTCCTATTGGGGAGTCCTTCAGTTTCTTAAATTTCTCGCTACAGATTGGCAAGTAGGATATCTTTCCAGCAAGGTATCCACACGTTCCTGCAACTTTATTAAAAGAAAAAAGATGGTTTGATATGTTGTATCATAACATTCAACATAGCTTTAAAGTAGTCGTTTCCAATAAATTACACAGCACCTTGAATTAGAGACAAAAAGTTTAGATCTGAAATAAAAAAAAAAAATCAGTAGTCATCTCTTTGCTACTTTTGCGGACAAAGGGTACTAAAAACAAATGCAAGAGTTGAACAGAGACATACTTAGAGAGAGTTAGACATGACCTGAGTATCAGATGACTTCAGATAGTAAATAATGAGTGAAAGGTACCAAAGAAGAGAACTCCAATCAGCTTTTCCCAAGATCCAGAAATAGCAACTATCAAAGATGACAAAATGGTAAGGAATAAAGAAAGGTAGAAAATTCTGAGAATTCAATCCATCAGAACAGATAGGTTTTCCCAAGAACAAGGCTTTCCCAGTATGAAGAGACATCTACAAAATTTCAATACTAGGCTTGGTATCTTCTGAAGAGGTTGCCTGAGGACAAACAACTGAACTATTTGAACCCTTGCAATCTGTAGGCAAATGCTTTCCACATGGTGCATAAGACATCTTGATCTTCTAGACAGGACATAACACTAAATAATCACAGTAGGTTTTTTGACCCAACGAGAATTCAAACTATATATTTAGCAAAATAAAGTTAAGCAGCATAGGTGATTCTCTTTGTAATTTATGCAAAAGGTTAAAGTCCCTTTCTCTCAAGGCCTTCTAGTTGGGACACATGGAAACATCTCTTGGAAAAATGTTTTAACCAAAGTAATTAGTGGCCAAAATATTTGTTTTCTATTAATACATAACTGACAGACAATTTATATTTTCCAAATTAGTACAGTAAATCAGCTATTGTTGTTCTTTGCTTCTTCTGTGTTCACTGCAACAAGACTTTGGAGAAGCTAATCAGAGACATAAAGGAGGCCAGGTCCCACTATAGGCTAATACCAGACAGAATCAAGGAATATCCTGAGTGGAAAGGGACCCATAAGGATCGGAGTCCAACTCCTGACTCCACAAAGGACCACCCAAAAGTCAGACCCTGTGTCTGAGAGCGTTGTCCAAACGCTGCTTGAACTCCGTCAGGCTCCGTGTCATGACCACTGCCCTGCGGAGCCTGTCCCAGTGCCCAACCACCCTCTGGGTGCAGACCCTTTCCCTAACCCCCAGCCTGACCCTCCCCTGTCCCAGCTCCATGCCGTTCTCTCGGGTCCTGTTCTCTCGGGTCCTGTCGCTGTCCCCAGGGAGCAGAGCTCAGCGCCTGCCCCTTCCGCTCCCCTCGTGAGGGAGCTGCAGGCCGCCATGAGGCCTCCCCTCAGCCTGCTCTGCTCTGGGCTGAGCAAACCAAGGGACCTCAGCCGCTCCTCACATGTCTTGATGTCTTCAGCCCCCACCTGACCCAACTACATTAGCTAAATATAAAAGACCATTACTGCAGTCAAGCATGGATACACTTCAGAGTCTACGAACCAGAAGAGACACGCACCATTAGCAGACTATGATCAACAGACACAGCTTTGATACGCTCAGATCAGTGACACCAGAAATGCAGGATTGTTCTTAAACTGTTTTATCGTTGTTTATCATCAGCTAACTATGAACTAGCAGTGTCTGGAATTTGATGTGCTCTTCTTTCAGAACTCATCAAGGGAAAAAAAAAAACAACACAACTGCTTCCTTTGACCAGATGTCACTGCAGGAGGAATGTACAGTTAAACTCTGAGACATGATTTGGACCTGTAAACTGTCTCTGGCAGTACTTAGCAGGAAGATCCTGTAGACAGTAGCTGCATCTGACCTAAACAATATGAGAATGAAATGAAAACTGCTTAACTCAGGCCTTTTAAACTGCAGCTATGCCTCCTCCCTTCCCCCCAAATTCCCCTAAGATGTATTTAAGAAGTACATAAATCACTTATAGTTACGTACTGAAAAACAGTCAAAACACACTTTGCATGGAAAGTTCTTTAAGTCTATATGCCCACTAGTGTACACTGAAGAGAAGCCAGAAGTATTTTGGCTAATAACTTTAACTTTGAAAATAGTTGGTCCAGTCCAGCTGCTCATTTTCTCCTTTGATTTCAAAATTTAGCTCTTCTAAACAGAAGGAACATGGCCCTTACTTACAAATGTGTAGGTATCAGGGAAATAGTAATTCCATTATTTATTAGAAAGGTTTGTTAGAAAGGTTTGTTCTATTATTTGTTCAAAAAGGAAAGCAGAACTTACCATAAACAAATGGCAGCCCTAGCCTCTCTCATTCATTTATCTGCTTAAACAACATTTCCTTCACTACAAATCATGGGTTTTACCCTCTTCCTACTGAAGTAAACTGTAACAGTAACTGGCTGTAACTGACTGCATCTGGGCAGATTGGCAAGATGGCAACTTCCTGTTTTACTGTCATGTATTAAATTGAAAAGGTTAATTTATTAATTTATTTTTGATTATACTTAATCCAAAATCATTCACAAGAAATTGCTGTTTTCCTATAATTGTACACACCTAACGTCCAGGAAAAAAAGGCACTAAAATAGCCTGAATGGGACAAGCGAGACACATGAATAATGACCTTCAAATTAGGAAGGGAGGGGTGGGTGTACTCTGGCAAAGTCCTTCAGGCAGACTTCACTGCAGCAGTATGCTGTTCTAATACTTTACAAGATGTTATTTAGACTCACAAAGTTTTAAACAATGTCAAAAAGTTTTGCTTGCCAGTACAGGAAGAAATATCAAACAGATACTATGAACAATAAATACAATCATTGTCAAAAATCAGTTTCTGATAGAAGCATCACGAATTGCTAATATTTGTAGTTCAGGCACTAGAAGAAAACGTCATTGTTTCTTCCCTCCTGTCAAGGTTACACAACCAAGGAAAATACAGAAGCTAACTCAAAAGAAGCATTTTTATTTACTTCTTTTCAGCTATAATAATCTCAAGAGATGCTTTAATAGCAACAGGTTACATTCCTACAGACACTTTTGCTGAAGCATGAATTTATTTCTGATGATGTTGTTTCATCTTTAAATTCTACCATAGAAAAATATTCATCCCTGAAAGACCATAACAAAAGGGGAAAAAATACGCTTGTACAAAGCCTGTTAGCAATATTTTCATCTTAAATTCTCACCTTACACTTGTCAAGAACATTTTGAATCTTAGAGTTCTATAGAAAGTCTACAAACAAAGCTCATCCAAAATCAGTTGCACAAATTCAAAGACAATGAGTAAATGAACTGCTCTACCTCTTGATATTGAATACATTCTTCTGGTATCAGATGTTGGAGTTAAATGTTTTGAAAAAGTTGCTGACTGGTAGAGTCAACTGCAGAAAGGTGAAATTTATTCACTGGATAAATCAGATCACATAGCTACATCCTCAGGCACAGTTTTACCAATATAAGCATAAAATGAAGTCACAGTGAATCAGCCAGCTAGTCTCACGGGGACCACATCTGAGCAACAGACTCCAGGACTGAAGTCACAAATGCAAGCTGAATTCATGTACAGTTTTTACTTACATGCAACTTTAGTAAAAGAGCCAAATCTTGAGGTCTCTCTTAGAATACCTGAAAATGAGGAATCAAAGTAATTAATAATAAGTTATTAAGAATTAAGTTGAAGAAACATTAACTGTTCTATGAATCCAAAGTGACAGTTCTCTTGCATAATATCGGGGTAACAGGTGACTCTTTAAAATTTAAATGAAAGAAAATTCAAGAAAACTTAATATTGGAATTCCCCATAACATTATAAAAATCTAACAATTATCTCTTTAATATATCACACAGTATCATACGTAGAATACATTGGTTCATAATCAGTGAGATACTGCATATGGCAAGCAATAAGAATGTGATTTTAACCAGAAGTTCTGTTCTTTTAGTTTCAGGAACTGCAAGTCATATAGCTTACAAGTTGGAACCTCTCTTATTTACCAGCAGATTAGGTGTTAAAGTATAGTAACTTTAGTAAAAACAAAAAATAGTTAATCTGTGCAAATTCAAATTAAACTAAGTATTTTTAATACTTTACCTTTTTTGATTAAGAAAGTAGTAGCAAGCATGCTCGCTGCAGCCAAAGGAAAAGCTGTAGAGAAGAAAAGTTGCTTAAAATATAATTTTCAACATTTTCAATAATATTTAACAAAACATACAACAAAACGAGAGTCGTTAGGTCTTGCTAGGTTCATTTGTATGAGAATCTAAGCATATACAATGATCAAATTATACAAACTATGAAACATTCTCAATTCTAGCTTAGAGACCTCCTATAAATAATGAAATACTGGTTAATGTATCATCCTGCCCTCACTGGACTTCATGCTTCCTAAAATACAAAAAGCAGTGGCAGATGGGATCAAGGTACAAGATTCCAGGTGTTGAAAGCTATCTACAACTGCTACAGCATCGAGATGCAGTGCTTTAAACCTGAGAAACAAACACAGTTCTATAGGAGTGAAGGCCACATAGAGGCCAGTGCCTCTAGAAGTTTTTGATAACCAAAAGGCCTGATTTTGTTTTAATATGAAAACTTTTAAATATCTCCAACTCTTAAAGAGATACAAAACAAACTAATGTAAAATTAGGTAATCAGGTTTACTCAACAACAAATGAAAGAATGGAACAAGTTTTTCTTTAGCTTACAGATCAAGCTACACAGCTGGGGATAGGTTCAAGAATGCAGGGAAGACGAACACAGAACAGTTATTAAGAATTAAGTTGAAGACACAGAGAAGAACTGTGTCTGTGAACAACACAGAACCTATTACAGTCTGCTTTTATCAGTTTTTATCATATTGAATTATTTCAGACAGCAGAAATCATTTGGAGATAGAAAGAAACAAAAGGAATGCTTTTTCAAGCTGTGATAATTACAATGTCAGGAAGATGAAACTATCTGTAAGACCACTAAGGTAACACAAGATACAGTGATGCCGAAATAACAGACATGTTAATGCCAAAGTCGATGACATTAAGGACTCAGACTTGTCACAGTACTACTACACTTTAAGCAGCTCAGAAAATATAGATGTTACAAAAAGGCTCGGTGACTTGCCTTAACTCTACCTAGGGGAATTTTACTGTGAACAGCGTGAGATGTTTATAGTATTTTGAAGCACACAATCCACTAATTAAGTTCCTAGTTCAAGATAAATAGTATTTCTAAGAATTTTTACAACACTATCTATCTAAACTAGATTAGGAGTCCAACTAGTGTTGTAGGGTAAATATGACTGGATGTCACTTTTAAGAAAAAGTATTGGTTCTATGTCTTACAAGCAAGATTACAGTAATTACAGAGGTTAGAAATGACTTATACACCTAGCACAAATGTTCTGGACATCAAAGATAGATTATGCACTGTAATGGCAACAAATGCTACTAAGTGCACCTATAAATGACACAAAATGGTAACTAGAAATTAAAACAGCAATAGGTACATGAAAATTGGAGTCGAACAGAAGAATCACTATGCAAGTGTACAAAATAAATAAAAGTAGCTTAATAGATCAGAGACATTGCTGCTTTTCACTGTTATGGGCAAAAAGTACTTTGCTTTCGGAACAAGATAAATCCTAGGAAAAATACTGGAAGGCTGGTACATCAGCAGCAAGTCATTAAGGGTGGGAATGTAATGTGTTCCATTCAAAACGGTTTTCTGAGGGAAAAAGTCATACCAAGTGTGTGATTTTGTTGATGAGATTAAAAGTGCAAAGGATAAAATGGTAGATTGTAATGTGATTTCTGCATTAGAATTTATATTATCTGATAACACAATTATACATTTTACTGGTATTCCTAACGTTTATTAAACTGAAATAAGAGATGACTAGCAAGCTTTTCTGAAAGAGAAGTTAGCAATGAACTACCACAGCACAGAGGGTTTGTAAGAACTGGTAAAAATTGACTCCAACTTGAAAATACATAAAATTACAATAATACCTACGAATAACAAGAATTGATACAGTAAAAAGCAATGATGTCAAGGCAGTCACACAGGCAGCCTATGCAAAGGAGCGTTCAAAACCCACATATTGATCACAGCTAATACAACCATGTAGGCATGTATGATGCAGAACAGTGAAACAAAGACAGGAGACCCAGGAAACAGCAAAGGGCTTTGGGCTCTCTTAGTGAGATAACAGTACAGTGCGCAACTCCTGAAGAAGAATCCAATTACTAATGTGTTTCCCTGAAG
The DNA here is from genome assembly GCF_047663525.1 of Anas platyrhynchos. NCBI lineage: Eukaryota > Metazoa > Chordata > Aves > Anseriformes > Anatidae > Anas > Anas platyrhynchos. The sequence goes on from NC_092590.1 coordinate 52,687,045, forward strand.
TGAGACTACTCAAGGAACTAATTTGGGGCTTCTAAACAGTACCTACGTGTTGCTTCTTCAGTCTCTGCAAAAAGATGAACATGGCAGTAAGCTTCATTACCAGTCAAGAACTCAGAGCAAAACACCCAAAGATGGGCAAACAACTCCCCTTGCGTCCTCCATGAGAAAGGAAATTCTTCTTCTGTCCCAGTCTCTACTACACCTATCAGCATTACCACTAATCTACAAGAGCCTGATAAAATAGTGGAGAGCAATCACTTCAGAAGGCTTGTTCAAAGCTCTTAATCAGGTGTATATAACACAGGTATGTCTTGAACCTCTGGACTACAAACATGAAGTTAAAAAGTAATATAAATCAATTCTCAGTCGATCAACATTGTATGAAAAACAGAATTTACTGTGGTATTTTGATTAAATTTTGACAGTATTTTGTGAAAATAATGCAAGTTTATTATTCTTGTACGCTTAGTTGTAGTACAAAAATTACCGACTGCAGAATCATGTTTGCGAATCTTAGCTTTTATTGACCAAAAAAAAGCCCAAATACCTGGTGTTCACAGACAGAAATTTTCTCGAAAAGTAGAGCTAAGTGATTAGTTTTTTGCAAGCCTCCAGAAAGACAGAAAGCAATAACTCTACCCTAAAGTATTTTATTTTTGCGTTCTAAAGATAAAAATTGAAAGCATATAAGTGACAAACAAAAAAGTACATCCAGATACATAAACAAACGTGGGACTAGGTTAATTATAACTATTTCCCAATTTTTAATAAATGTGTTAATTTAAAATGTGAAGGGGTCTTGTTATAAAGGATAAACCTTACAAAACACGTTGCACTTTTTGCACAGCTCCTGCCCTACAAACTAGCAATAAATAAACGTGAGTCCTACGTAGATCGGCACTCACTGGGATGCAGTTTTAGGCCACAGACAGCTTCTGAATGAGCTGCCAGGAGAGCTGCACCTGGGCCTTCCTTCCTCGAGGCCTCAGCCGGCAGTACACAGAGCAGGAGGAAGGCAAAGCAAGACGCCAGCAAACCCAGCTTACCTCGGTACCGGGCGCTCTCGTCAGCGCACTCCTTGAGGAGCCTGCGTTCCTCCTCCGTCGGCACGTAAGGCTTAGGTGCCACATTCTTTTATCGGGGAGATCGATTTAAAAAAAAAAAAAAAAAAAAAAAAGAAAGAGAAAAAGGCAGGTTTAGGATTTGTCGGTTAAAAGCTTACTGTAACTTCCAGGCCTCGTAGCACCTGTGTTTGGATGGGGTTATAGTTAAGGAACCAACAGCTTGTTGTTTACATGAAACATAACGTTATAAAAAACACTTATGGAATAAATGAGAGGAGGGAGAGGGATGTACTTAGTGCGTGCACACACTCAGCCGGCTCCTTTTCCCCAGGGAAGGCCCGCTGGGGCCCCCAAGGCCAGGTTTATGTGCCCGTGACCCTCCCCCCCCCCAGCACTTATGGGGCTGTGACCCCTCCCCCGGAGGCAGCAGCGGGGCCATGGCCGAGCCGGGGCCGGCCTCAAGGGCACGGCGGGCGGGGAGGGCACCGGGAGGCACCGGGCCGCGGCTCCCCGCCCGTCCATGCCCGTGTGTGGGGATCCCGGGGCTGCCGCCTCCCCCCCGCAGCCCGGCCGGGTGCCGAGGGCCGCCCGTACCTCGTGGGGCTCCCCCACCTCCCCGCCGCCGGGGCCCTGCCCGGCCTCCATGGCGGGGCGGTGGCAGCGGGAAGCGGAAGGCTCGGGGCCGCCCCGACCTCGGTGGAGGCGGGGACGGGGCGGGGATGGAGCCCGGGCTGGGCGGTGAGCCCCGGGCGGGTCCCCCCGGCAGCGGCTCCTTCCTCCGCCTCAGCGCCCGCCCCGGGCACGCCGCCCGCGGGGTGGCTGAGGGAGAGGGCGCGTTTGGTGCTCAGCGTCGCGCTGAGGTGAATTTGGGACAAAAATCCGGTGTTTTCAGAAAGAATCCGCGTGCTCGCCTCTGGCTGACGCTACCGAAATAGCAGCTTTAGCGGGTGAGTGGTGTGTGCTTGGCAGAAATCAGGACAAATGGTGTTGCTGTGCATGCTGTCAAGTTTTCCCGTAGCCGCTCGGAGCTGCCGCTGCAGGTGTCAGAAATTAGTAGGGAACGGGCATGCAAAATAGCTGAAATTAGTAGAGAAAGCGACTATGAAAGGAGTGCTGTGAGCAGGTGAGGGACCCGGGGTAAATGGAGTTAGGGGTGTGTAAAGTAATAGGTTTGGCTGCTTATGGTGGCTGCGTGCACCAGCAAGGAAGCTGTAGAGGAGGTGGGTTTATGAGTGCTGGATTCTTGTAATAAGCTGGGGGGATAGCACCAAGGAACTGTGTATTTAAGGTTTCTGAATTCATAGTTTTCATCATACAATAAATAAACTTCCAATCTGCATTAAATTCTTCTGCCTCTTAACACAGATTTCTTCCAGCCTTCATCTCTGCCTGTTATCTGAGCCCACCCTAACGAAGCACATACCAATAACAGAGCACCAATTAGGCACATTATTAATCCCAATGCAAAATATTTTGGCCTCATCAACTCACAGTAGTTTTATGTATGGTCTCCAGCACAACTCTAAAGGTGAATTATTTCATTCTTCTTCCCATTTATATTTCAGTATATTCTAGGCAAAGAGTACAATGCGTTTTTATAGGGGAGGACGTGTTTATGGACTGCACCTTCTCTAAACACAGAGCTTCAATGGGAGGAAATGGATATCGGTCTCCTTTGTTAAAGAAAATAATGACGGTTGTTTTGCCTATTATAAAATGAACTGTTATCCATTCAGTTTTCCCACTTCGCTATCCCCAAATCCTGTAGACTCCCAATGGGGAAAAAAAAGAATGTCATGCACCAAACCGGTGAGTTTTACCTTCCTTTCAAAAATTTCCTAGTACAGTCTGCCTGTGAGATGCTTCAAGGTTTCACCTGGTTAAGTGTCCATTTTTTGGCTTAGAACTGCAGGTGCAGGGCCATGTTCAGCATATCTGCATCTTTGACACTTCATTCTCGTACTACAACTCTTGTTCTGAAGTTCACCCATAGAAAGAAATCCCTCCAAGGACCCCCTTTTTGTCACCCGGTTTACTTCTGCCATTTCCCTAACGTTCATGTCATCTTTCTGGCAGCTAATTGAGAAGTCAGTTTAAAATCAGTCATGGTACTGCCAAGTCCTGATGCATTACATAAAATCTTGTCAATGGGCAAAGCTTAAGGCTAGCTGTATAACCCCTTTCTGTAAATCTAATTTCTTGAATACTGTTTTCCCACCTTTTGCTTTGACTGCAATTCCAGGTGCCATTATCCTATATATTTTTGTTTAAAAATCGATGTGCTAGGGTGGACCTTCAGAGATGACAATGTAATGCTATTTTTCAAGGACTTTGGAACTGTTTGTTTTAATGACATGCAAAATGACAGCCTGATGTTTTGACAACTGTTTTGCCGTTGAGTGTGTCTTTAAACATGCACAATCAACAAAACTGATAGATTATTTGTAAAGAGAAGTAGCACAGTCATGTATTTTTGTATTTTTCAGGGACTCATTCATTTTAGTTACATTACAACGCACCCATGACTATTTTTTTTAATCTTTTGTAACTTAGTATCGTCCAAGAGTGAATGTACTTGAGATTCAAAATACTGTAATACTCCAACTTCACAGATAGCCTTCAGAAATTTGAAACGATTTATTCTGAAGGAGCTGTCTCAAGGAGGAAAAGGAAAATTTTAGAAAAATAAGAGTCTTTTAAAATGAACGGATTACTTATCTAAGAAGAAGTTAGTAGGTGTGAAAATCTAATGGTTTCCTAATCACAGCGCTTTGTTAAACAAAGTCACAGGGCTCAGGCTCGAGCATTCATATGGTGAGTTTTGTAGGAACTGTCAAGTGCTTTAAAAGCTTATCTGCCTGGTAAATTCTTCTCCATCCCCTTGTTTAGCGGCCAGTGACAGGCTTTATACAGATTCATTGCAAAACAAAAAGTTGGCTTAACCAGTAACTTCACTTTTAAGATGTTACACAAGACACGGGACACTGAAATCGCGTGGATGTGTGAAAGAGTTGGAGTATCCGCGGATCTGGTAAGGCAAGTCGCCAGAACAAGTACTGGAACTTCATGTGCTCGAGTACAGAGCTGGAATGGTGATTTTATTTTTTTTTTCTCTTCTGTTCGTTGCTCTTGCTCAGGTCAGGACAAAAGAGTAAAACACAACAGCTGAGAGCTTCTGATTCTTCAGTTGTTGCCAAGAGTTAACAGGACTGTATTTGGAAAATTCACTCTCTCCCTAAGGAGGAAACAACAGCGCTTTGTACCAAAAAAGAGCATTGTTGTAACCACTACAAGTGGTGGCGAACAAAGGACCAGTTATTCGCCCCGAGCATTACGGCACATCAGCAAGAGCCGGAGTGGGTGTCTTTGCAGAGCTGACACTCAAAGCCTCAATTAGGAAGGGCTTTACCCACATTGATAATAATTACTATTACTAATAACTGGTACTATAACGCACCTTGTAAAACGCTTTGCTTGTTAACTGATCCTTAGGGGTAGTTTGTAAAGCAGGCAGGTAACAAGGTGGGAAAGTCTCCATTCTGACAGTTTATGCGGGTGTGCTCGAGGCTGAACACCGAAGGTCTGGTTTTATTGGCCTTGGTCTCATTTCAGTCACATTTATGTGCGTGCATTCACAGGGGAGACCACGCCGGGCTTCAAAAGCAGAGGCAACTCGCGATAACGCTTTGCTTCAGCCAGTCGCCTAAAATTATTCATAACAGCAGCGATTCATCCTGTTTTTCTCGTTGGGCGTCGCGTTGCCCAACGTTTAGGCTGCAGCGGGAGAAACGCTCCACGAAATTCCTGAGCCTACAGCGAAGAGTTCAGCTGAGGTATTCCCTCGGCTACGAGTTTTATTATTATTTGCTCCTCTCCCTCAGCCGGACCAGCTTTATTAGCGGGTTCTTTATTCGTGGGGGCTTTATTAGCGGGTACTTTATTCGTGGGGGTTTTATTAGTGAGTGCTTTACTCGCGGGGGGTTCTTTATTCGTGGCTTTCAGCGGGCAGGAGCCGCCCCGCTCCGGCCGGCAGCCATCTTGGGGCTCCCCTCGCCTCACGGGGCCCGCCCGCCCCGAGGCGCTGCCGGTGACGTCACGCAAGCCAGGCGGGCCTGCCCGCCGTCCCAGCCTATCACCGCCGAGCGCTTCCAACCGCGGCCCCGCCTCCCGCTCCCTCTCCGATTGGCCTCTCGCGTGGAGGGCGTGGCCTGGGGGGGCGGGCTCTTCCCTTCGACAGCCAATGGGCTGCGAGCGGGGGGGTGGCATCGCGTGAGTGCCGCGCGCGCTCCCCACTCAGCGTCGGCTGCCGGTGGGGCGCCGCGCGCCAATGGCCGGGCGGGGCGGGGCCGGGCCGGGCCGCGGAGTTACCGGAGGGGAGAGGCGGCGGCGGGATAAAGCCGGCGGCGCCGGGCGGCTCCCGCTCACCCAGCGGCGGCCTGCGGCGGGACGGGACGGGACAGGACGGGACGGGCTCCTCGGGGCGGCCTCCTCGGGGCGGCGGCGGGGTGAGTGAGGGAGCCGACCGTTGGCGGGGACCGTTGGGCGGGGGGGGGCCGCGCGCGCGCTGCAACGGAAACGGAGCGCGAGGGCGGGGCGGGGGGGGGGGGGGGAGCGGGCGTTGGGCACGGGGCCGCTTTGAGGGGGGGTGGGGGGGGCTCGGAGTCCGTGCCCGTCTGAGGGGGGGGGCAGGCGGCGCCTCCCGGCACGGAGCCGCGCTTTGTTCCCACCCCTGCGGGCCCGGCCTGCCCCGCTGCCCCACGGCGCCTGGGGCTGGGCTCTGCCCCTCAGCGGCTCCGTGCCCACCCCGCGTTTCCTCCCCGGGTTTGGCTCGGGGCGGTCGGAGCGGCTCGGCTCGGTGTTCGCTGCTCAGGTGGGAGTCGCTGAGCCCGAGAGCAGGTGAGCTCCGGCCGTGCGCCGAAAGGCAGCGGGAGGGAGGGCGAACAATGAGCGCCAGGTGCTGGGTGGGCGCTCGGGCTGAGGGTGAGCTGCACCGGCGGCTCCCTGACACGATTTTAAGGCGTAGTGAGGTGGAAGGAGCGCAACCCGGTTGTTTTATCTCATCACAACCAGAAATCTGAGCTGTGCCTTTGGAAAATGAAACACCAACACAGAAAGCAACTTCTTTGTTACTCCTCTGTGTGCTGGACATCTCCAGAGCTCAGGCTTCATGTAATGAGAAAGGTGTATCAGGCAGCAAGGCACTTCCCTGTGTCTCTGGTCAATACAGACCAGAGAAGGAAAGCTGCCTGTAAGTTATTGAGGTAGCAAAGAGCCACTAACAGTTGCAGGAACACACAACGTACTGCGTGCTGTGATAAATAAGACGACTTCCTGATTTGAAGTTAAGGGTGAAATTAACTCGTGTTGTTTAAGAGGTTTCTGCAGTGTGCTCTTTCGGTAGCTCTCCTTCTGTGCTGCTACTGTGGTGCTGAGGATGTGCCCCAGATGCTTCAAAATCTCCGGGGAAGATTGTTGAGCAAGCACTGGGAAACCACACACGATTCTTATCTTGTGACACTATCACAGGAAGGAAACAAACCCCTTGGTAAAAATTGCACTGCAGGTTTAGTAAGTCAGATATGTAAAGATGAGAGCACCTTTCTCTGTGCCAGAAGCTGCTGTTTTCTGTAGTCTGTGGAGGCCACTGCTCAGGGGGACTTGGTGGCAGCTGTCAGTAGACAACTGCCTTCCCTGGGTGAACTGCTGCTGTGAAAAGCTTCCTCATTTGTATTCCAGAATGGATGTGGTTCAAGTCTGTGCTGGCTTCTCTCAGGAAGCAGAGCCGTGGTATGTTGCTCCAGGATGTTGTTGGAGAAAACTGTTGCTGAACTTTGTTTCAAAGGAAAAGTTGTTTAATTCTTCTGCAGGGTTTATTTAAGATTAAGTTGAAACGTTGAGCTGACTTGGCTGTTCGTTGCACTGGCTGGCCTAGGTGAGCCAAAGTATAGTCATAGCTGATTCTCGTGTAATAGCATGATACCTTTCAGGAGGGAAGTTGGAGCATTGTGGGGCTGTAAGGCAACAATCAAAACTTTTAGCTTTTTGCATTAATGCTCTCCAGTGTCGTCCTGCTAGGCATCAACAGGTCAGGAGTGGTTCACAAATATGTTGTTTTTTTTTTTTTTCCTCCACTGTGAATGTTTGTCTCTTTAATTTTGGGGGTTAAAATTAATTGGTCTGCTGAAAGTTTTTGGTAATACAATTGAGAACAGACTGTCTGTATTTTTTTCTAAGAACTTAAGAAGATTATAATTAAAGCCTTTCTCATTGGCTGTGCATCAGGGAAACCAACTTTGAAAACATGGTGTTCTGCATCAGGTATTGCCAATTCTATGTCTAGTTTTGTATTTCAGGGAGTTTTATCCTGGTCATTTTTTCTAGTGACAACTACTTCAAAGGACTAGGTGTTTTTTTTCTTGGTCTGAGCTCCATGAGTGGCATGCAAGCGAACTTTACACCTCAGTGGGCTCATATAATCCAGATCATGGGTATATAATATACTCCCTGTGGCACAGAGAGCCATGAGCTTTTAGCAATTTTCCTCTATGTTTGAGCCACAGCTCAACAGAAAGCATGACATGTAGGCCTCATGTTCAAACAATAATGTAAGGTAAAAGAACAATACAAAAGGCAAAAAAAAACCACAATGTAAGGCAAAAGAACCTCAGTGTACACATGGGTTGTCTGAGTTAACGTGAGAGAAACAAGGATAACAGTTCAGGGTTCATGACCGTGTAACTCTAACTTTTGGCCTGCTTTGTCTTACCGGTAGGAAGTGCAAGGTACCTTATCCGTCAGTGGTAGAGCAGCTGGCCTCGTGCATAGTCTAGCTGTGGTTTACCACTGTCTAATGCTTCTGCACACTTGCACCCAAATAACATTGAGCCTTTACGACTTCTATATCTGTAATAAACTTTCTGGGAATGATAACGGGCTGGTGAAGAAACGTTGCAACATTTGAAGGCATTGGGGTTCAGCATTATTGGCACAGGCTGCCCAGAGAAGCTGTGGGTGCCCCATCCCAGGCTGGGAGGGGCTTAGGGCAACCTGGGCTGGTGGGAGGTGCCCCTGCCCATGGCAGGGGATTGGAACTGGGTGGGCTTTGAGGTCCCTCTTGACATGAGCCATTCTGTGGTGATTCTTGCATGGGCTATTCCCAAATCCCAGTGAGCTCAGTAATAGATGCTAGCTAGACTGTTTCAGCTAGGGTTGCTTCTGCCTTTTTTATTTTCTTCATAGCAGTTCTCCTTTGTAGTATTTAGCTTGCTTACCTAAATTGTTGGGCAGTTAGTTCTCAAAATATCCTTGTAGCACTGTACAGCTCTGTCTCCTCCAAGCCTGTTGTGTTGTCCTTCCTTCCCCTCCCCCAAATCTCTTGCAGTCCCTAATTCTCTGTGACATGAGCACCTCCCAGGAAGAATGACAGAACATGATGTCAGATAGCGGGTGTCCAATACTGGCACTGGAAAATATCAGGAAGGAATACATTCACTCGAGCTAGTTGAAAGTGATCTGTTCTTGACATGGCTTCATTTTTGAGGGATCTCTGTATTTACCCCTAGCTTCTGTTAATGACTTATTTTTGCATGCAAAAATGGAAGAGGAACAAATAGACATCTTAAAAGTATTTCTAAAATTGAGTTTGAAGTTCTCTTAAATGCCTGCATATTTGATACAATGGCCTAGTGCCCAGGAGCTGCTGTTAGAAGCCTTTGGGTTGCAGTGGTTTGTTCTTTGCATGGATATTCTTGTCTGTGTCAATGTGAGCAGCATAAATGTTTCTTTTTACAGTTAGTGCTAACGAACAAAGTTAATCTGTGTGGAATTCGCGTGGACTCCCCATGGCAGTGCCTTGCTCCCGGCATTCCAGGCAGTGCTGTGGCAGGTGATCTGTAGGAGTGTGAATGAAGCGTGCTTTTTCAGAGCTGGGCTGCATCTGGCTACAGCTCTGCTGGCTTTGTGCTGGAGCTTATAGCAGGAGACTGGGACACTCGACATGTACACTTTACTGTCACGTTAGTCTGGTGACCTGTTTGCTTCTTACTCTGCTTCCCAGAGAAAGGGAAAATATTCCTGCCTTGGGTCTTTCTCTGTTTTTATTTATTGTTATTTTTGTTTCAAGTTGCATGAGGTGATAAAACAAGCTTTCTGTCTTGTCATCTTACTGTTGAAAGGCTGCTTCAGAATAAAACTACTGTGATAGTTGAGACGATTTTTAATTTTCAAGTTGTATGTTAACACCAGTTGTAGTTGTTTTTGCCCATGTTATTCTTCACTTTAAAAGCAGTTCTTCCTTCTGATGCTTAGTACCTTATTTTCAGCGTATTTCTGGAGAATAATAGTATAATTTTGATAAACCATACTCCTTATTGTTTGGATGAGATTTTTGCTGTTCATCTGATGATCCTAAAATCCCAGCTCCCTGACTTTGTACGTGAATTAATCTTTTTAGCATGTATTGACCCATCCTGTATAAAGTATTCTAGAGAAGATTTCAGTGAAGCTTTCTCAGGTTTGTCTTCATAAACTGTAATTTCTAGCAAAAAAATATTACCACTAAAATGTGCTTTATTAAGTTAAAAATGAAAGAAGCTATAGGTTAAACGCGACATTGATATATATCACTCTTGACAAATGTCCTTAAGCCTACCAAAGTTCAGGTGATGGTGGCAGTGGGGTTGGTAATACTTGTGAAGAAAGTATTCAAAAAGCTTAAAGATGCCACTAAAATGTGAATAACTAGGGGAGAAAAACTGAGGGGGAAGAAAAAAGTACTGTTTATAGAGGCAAGAATGTGTGCAAATATGGACAAGACCTGCTCTGCAATATTAAATCACACTTGTATGGTCTTTCAGAGAAGATTTTTTTTCTCACTGCTTGTTTGTTTTTTCTAGTAGTCTCAAAAGGCAACAGTTGTGTGGTTTTTGCCAGTATTATCCAGTTAAGTTTGTTTGTTTGCAGTGCCTGAATACAATGTTGCATGTGTTTATAAAATAAGGGCTGAGGGAGAGTGGTGAAAACTACAAATACAGATAACTTGTATTTGATCCAGAAGGTAGGGTCTGGTAATTGAAGGCAGGAGACTTTTAAAAACAAAATAAAAAGAATGAATACTCGTTTGCAAAATAACAATAAGTGACAAGGGAATATTTACACTCTGAGCCTTGAGAATGTTATGATGAAAGCAGAGCTCTGGAATTCGTATCTTCAGCTGATAATTGTAAAGGATGACTTCATCCCTCTAGGGTTGCTGCCCAGTTCTACAGCATGAAGAAGCATCTTTGTAAACAGCATGCCCTAAAGGGGACTTGTGGTTAACAGTAGGCCTGGATGCAGAAAGACTGACTTTCTTTGTGGAGAAACAAACAGGAAAGATGCATTAAAAATGTCTGGGAAAGCTTCAGCCTATCCTGCATGAGAATAGTCCCTATCAGCAATACTTCTGCTCCTTCACTAGGGCAGGAAGAACTGTAAGGAGTCTGTGGCAGGTGAATGTTTTTGAGATTGATTTAACATCCTGCAAATTCTGTCAAACTAATCTGATCTGGTACTGCAGATCACATAAAAAGTGCCTTTAAACAAAAATGTTGTAATTTCTTCCTCTTCAGACATCACCCCCTAAAAAGATGTCACCTGAAAAGCTGAAAAATTGCTGCATTGGTGCAGTGTGACTGACCGGGTGCTTATTTATTCCCTAGGGCAGAGTGGTGATGAGAGTAGCTGGTCCCATGAAGGCCAGTGCTGCTGCAGGGACTCAGGGAGCTCACGCATACCCCGCCTTGTTTTGTATCCACGTGAAGATCCTGCTGCCCCGCTCTCCTTTCTCTGCTGTGCATGGTCCTCACCTATGCCTCCCCACTAAGTGGGGATTTTTCCCTTTCCACCTTTGCTGGGAGATGTTCCATATAGAACTGGAGGTGAGCTGTGTTCAGATGGAGTTGATGCACGTTGGGGTACGTGTGTATATATTTATTTCCATGTACTACCTGCAGAATGAATAGGTAAATAACTACAGAGTGGCTGGGATAGGTGAGAAGCATAGGAAAGCAAGCGTGGGAATAGAAAGATAGGTAGTCACAAGTACAAAAATAATAGAACAAGCTGTTGGAGGAGGAATTTGATAGTCCTTACCTACCATTATACACATCTAATGCTTTAATACTTTTGGACATCTGTTGTACTAAGGGGGAAAACAGGACCAGATCTTAAAACATTTGAGAACATTTTCTTACTGTATGTCACAACCAACGATGTTATTATAGTCAAAATGCATCACCAGGCCATCAGGTAGGCACTGACTGCGCTTGTGTTTCTGTGGTGGTGGATGTGCGACTGATCTGATCCAATTTGAAGCCCAAACTTCTATTGCCTGGGAGAGCATCTAGAGAAGGTACTGCATAGCTCATTCCATATTATGCTGGAGTGCAGGTTGTTCTTCTGATTTGCATTTTTAAATTGAGTAAATATTTTTGTTTTCAAGAGTTTCTCAGCCCCTATAATTTTATAGTACCTTCTATTGCCTGCTCCCTCAAAGCCAAAATAACTGTGTAGCTGAAAGGCGTGGAATCTTTACCCAGTTGTAGTTAGTGGTGCAGGCACTCTAAGCTTAAGAATTGGAATACGTTAGGGATGCGAGTCCCTGAAAGATATTTCAAATTTAGCAGATGGATATTTGAAAGCTGGTGTGCATTTCTTGTGAGAAGAGTAGGATGCATTGGAGAAAAAAACGTATCAGTGGGGCTTCCATAATGTTTTGTGTATGGAAATAAAAAGACTATTTTGACTACTTTTTGTTTCTTACTGTCATCTTGCTGGAGAATGTAGGATGTCCTCACTTGGATTTCTGTTAAAATGAAACAGCAAGTAGGTGTTTCAGCCCATGTGAATACAGATGGTGTACTCCTCAGGGTGGGTGCTGTTTGAGAAAAAAGGAGGGATAGGGAAGCTCCATGTGGAAGTATAGCAAAGTCCTCATTCCAGTCATTCTGTTTCAAAAGCAATATGCGCAGAAGTCGTGTTTTTATAGGATATGTACCAGATTATCAGAGTCCAGTGAGTACTGTGCTAGATGGGGGTGTATCAGTTTAAGCACGTTTTTCTGCAACTGCTGGCTGTAAGAAATCTGACTGCTATACGTCAGCGTTGGCCTATTTGAAGAACTGCCACTTTTATATATAGGGCCTGGGTTCAGCTTCTGGTGAAGTTGCTGTAAGCGGGGGTGGAGAATAGCTTCCTACTTGCTTCGAGTGAGTAGTTTGTCATTTTTAAATCCATATGTACTTGGGTTCTCAATGTGCATACAGTTCATGTTGATAGCTGAAGACAAATTTCATTGCTGTGCATTCTTCCTTCTCATTGCACAAGCACAGGGACATGACTGGTAAGCAATTTAATCGTTTTTGGCACTTTACAAAAAGAGGATGTATTTTTAGCATTAACAGTCTGTTAAGGGAAGCAAAGTAGTACATAAGCTGTTGATTTTTCATTCAGTAATTCCGAGTGCTTGAACCTTAGTTAATGTTGATTTCTAAAAGCATATTGAATTGAGAAGGATTGTTGGCTTTTTGTTTGAGTTACTGTCAAAAGTAGGATGCTGCCAAAAGCAGTTTGAAGGTGTGATATAAGCTCCTGTTTTTCAGATTTAATTACTGCAGTTTCGTATTTATAGGCTGACTTCAGCCTGTGCTTGCCATTTATTTTGTAAAAATAAGGTTTGTTTGTCATTGTATGCGTTTTCTGCACTGTTGCTGTTGTGATGGTGGACCAGAGGTCAGAACTTCAGGCTTCTTTGCTTACACTGCACACTTCTGGGAGTTGTTGCTCTTCCTAGTGCCAAAACATTGTTAGTGTGGATAGGGTGATTGATGGTGGTCAGATCGATGCTGCGAGACCTTTAGTAGGAGCGACTGCAGCATAAGAATCTGCTCAGCTTTATTGTTGCAGGCAGCAATTCATCTCAGGAGGGTGACTGCTGCTGTTGGGTATGGCCTGCCATTTTTCTTCCCAGGGACATGAAAGAACAGCCGATGATAAATCACTAGGTGACTCAAGATCAGGCAAGCTGGAGTCTTACTTCCCTCTGAAATACTGGTGTGTGAAGTGCTTCCATTGTGCTGGCCCAGACCTTGCTCTAGTTGTTGGTGTGTTGGAAGCAACATCCGTTTGAGGCCATGTTAATGTATGGATTGCTTATAACCTCTGACACTAACATAAGAAAATTGTAATTTCTTAGTCTGTAGTCTTAATATATATAGACTGCAGATTGGACACTTATTCTGTAGTGTCTTGGAAAGCAGCAGAGAAATACCTTCTCTTCTGATAGTCTCAGCTTGTAATTGGTATCATGGAAAGTTAAGGTCACTTTTTTGGAGTCCAAAGTAAGATCATTGGTTCTTGACCACGGCAGTGGAAGCGTTCCTCTAAAGCAACCATCATCAGAAAATAGGAGTAAAGGTGGAGTCAGAGGATGTGAGCACTGAGGGGAGGTGTAGCTGAGTGAGACTTGCATTGCTCTGGTTTCCTTGGGCTGTGGCACTGGTAAATGCAAGTTTTATGAGGAGGCTAATCTGCGAGACTTGAAAGCCCTTCATCCTAGATGGAAATATCCACTGTGATCTGGTTGAAGGTACACTTTTAATTTTAGCATATTTCTAATATTCTGAAATGAGATTCCAGAAGATAAAGTTATCATCAAAATTTAAAGAGCAGAGAGGTTTTCTGGCACTGTCCCAGTGGAGATGATTCATGATTCACAATTCACATGCTTTTTAGTCCCTGTTCCTGCTAACTATAGAAAGGAGAATGCAAAAATACATTTTAAAGTCTGAGTTATCATGGTCAAGTTATTACACATTTGGCACCAAGCCTCCCTCTGAAGTTTATCTTGCAAATCCTTCTCAACTTCAGATTGTGATTATATTGGAGTCTTTTCAATTAAAGTTTGTCAGTTTATAAATGGAGAGCTATTTATAACACTCAGGAAGACAAATTATTGAAGCAGTATAACAAATGTAGTTCTCAGGTGCAGATGGTTGGCCACATTCCAGAGTGTTTGTATGACTGATGTGCATCCTTTGGTTTTTCTCTCTTTTCCCATGATTACCCTTAACTTTTCAACCCAGAACTGTCTGCCTCATGACTTAGATCCATATCCCCTATGTGGAAGCTGAACCTACCTCTGTCTTGACTCTCCCCTGTGCGTTTTCCAGTTGCAGTACCTGTGCTTAATGAAACTTTAAAAAGAGGTTTCTCTCCTCTTTATGCTGTTCGTGTGTCCACATGGTTAGCTGATTGGCAGTCACCCAGCCTCAGTGGTTGTGTGGAACACGGAGTGGAAGAAGGGCTGTGTTTCTGTGAGGAGCTGGTTGCTGTCAGGGAACTGTAGTGCCTGACCTGAACTTAAATGTGTGATGGGTGATTGTAAGCTGAGGTGCCACCCTATTCCTCACAGGGTTTAGTAACGCTCTGTTCATGACACCATTTTCTGGTTTGTCATTGAGTATTATGTACTCACTAAGTGGCTAATACACCTAAAGCCTTTGCAATAAGCAAAAGAACCACACTGTTACTAAAAATCTTTTAAGGCAAAGTACGCCATGCTTCAGTAACAAAAGGCAGATTGGGGTATCAACAGTCTAGGATGCTTCATTCTCCCTTCTTGTTCTTTTTAAAGTCTGGTCTCATGAGGGGATTAGCTTAGAAATCCAGAAACTTGTTCTTGGGGATGCACTCAGGCTCTTGCAATACTTCTGGGACAGCCACAAGCATCATTGATTGGGAAGGGAAAGTACATAAGCCACAGTGGAGCTGGATGTGCTGTTGCAAAAGATGAGCTTGGTGGAATGGGGGGATGGAATGGGCAGCCCTGAAAAGTCTTTCAGCACGCTGGTAGCACATAGTGAGTGGGAAAGTTACTTGGTTGGTCTGTAGCAGGCAAGTCTTGTGTATGATGAATATGTTGCGTGATTAATCTGGGCTGCATAACAAATCTGATGTGTTTCTTTGTCATATGGACTGTTAGTGCATCTGCCGTGACTCTAGGGGCTTTGGACAGAGCCAGAGGACTGGACGTCGTGAGGCGATGTGTTAGTGCTTGGGATATACCAAGTGCTGTGAAACACAGAACGTACAGCCCAGCTCTTTCTTCTGGACCATTATTCCATCAGATCTTTTGGGCGAGTAGCTATAAAAAAAGCTGTAAATTAGAGTGTTACGTATAACTTCTTAGATGCAGGTGTTGGCATTCTGCAATAGTATTAATCCACATCTCTGTTCTGTGAAGTTATTGGAAGTAGGCTTCTGTATTACCTCCCTAAACTTAACAATGGCAAAAAGTGTGCTATAGAAGAGCATCTAATTGCTGCTCAAAAGGCAAAATTTTTCTTGCATAGTAGCCAACACTGTAACAGCTACTCTGTGAATAGAATACATCAATAATTGATATGAAAGAAATGTGGGTATGTGTGCATAAATATATGTATATATGTAAAGAACTTTTATATATGGTGTTATTTGGACAAGTGTGAGGTTGGTTGTTTTTTAGCTTTTTAGCTATGTTTTCCAATTCAGAATGTTTAGAGTTGATTTTTTTATGTACAAAAATCTAAGCATCCTTTGAACTTTGTTTAAAACCTTATGGTAGCTAACCTCGTATAATCTGAACTTTATGGGGTTTTGTGTTGCTCTGCTTCTGAACTTACTTATAAAAAGTCTCTCATAGGCAGTGAACCTCAAACACTGAAACCTTCCCGTATGTGGTACCTTTGACTTCCAAATCTGATAAAGTATAGTTAAAATGTAACTTTAAGGTGTAAGCTGTAGTTATGAAATGAAGCCCAGTGAACTTCTTCCCTCCAGTGAATTGCTGTAGTTACTGTAAGCTTTGCTCACGCCCACTGGAGACTTCCAGCCTCACTGCTGCCTTTCTGATACCTTTTTCCCTTAGTCAGACTTAGTCAGCTTAAGTTGCTCCTGTAGGAAACCTTAAGTTGTATGGATACACCATAGTTGTATTTGAAGATCTGGACAGCAGTTGTGATTTGAAGCTTATTATTGCTCAGTGTGTCCAAATGAACAACTTGAGACAACTTTGAGTGCTTTTCATGTGCCTCTCGACCTCTGAGCTTTTTCCAAATATTCTGCCAATAAAACAAATTTCATAACCTTGTCCTAACGCTCTGACTGTCGAGTTAGTCTTCAGTTTAATTTCATTTCCTCCAGCAAGCAGCTGGGCTGTTGGCTAGTCTAAGGTGTGTGTGTAGATACTGAATCTGGAGTGGTGAAGAATGAAGATGATTGAGAATTATAGACTTCTTGTTTTCTCCAGACACAGTGAGAAGAAACAAAGAATGGATTATGTATATGCGAATGTACACTTTATTTGAAAAGATCAGTGAAAATGCTAGCATAAGCTGTGGTGAATTTCTGCTTGGATATGCTTTAAATTTTGAGAGTAATATAATATGTTGTTTCCATTTTCTGCAAGCTCTTTGCACAGTTGGTGTAAATAAGGAGGAGTTAAAGGACAGCTGACCACTCACTTCCAAGTGAGTGGATGTAAGTTCACATCATGAGTTGATTTGAACTACTTTATTCTACAAGAGGGAGGAGGAGGAGGAAGAAGAGAGGATGAGTGAACTGTGTAATTAGTGGGGAGAGGATGAAAGGCCATATACACTTCTGTTGTATAGAAAACGTTTTCTTGTCCTAATAGTCTAAAGATGAAAAAGTAGTACTGATTTTATGCACTGCATTATCAAATGCACAAACAGTTGACACTGTTGACACAGCTGCAATTTAGCAGGTAAAACTCAGAATTGTATCTGTGTAATCACTTTATAATTGGCTAAAAACTTGACTGGATTTTGCAAGAAATTACATAGAATGTTCCCAATTTTGAGTGCCCATCAGTTAGTTTACTTCCAATTTGCAGAAGCTTACCTGTTTTCCAGCTTGCCTCTAAGTCTTGCTTTTAAACTTTTGCAACTAAGATCAAGTATGTTTTGTTTTTTTTTAACACCTTTAGATTGCATTTATGTGGGTCTCTCTTGCCTTTTGGAAACACTAATCAAGAGGTAGAACAAACTGTATATAAAAGATGGTGATGATTGGATGGCTAACACATCCCTAAAGGAAACTAGTACATTCTTGTTGCGTCAGAGCACAGATAAAGTCATGTTGGGTGTACAGGTCTTTGAATGTACCTGCAAACTTTCAGGCTATAACTTTAAATCTTTAAATTGTTTTTCACATGAACTAGATGATCAGGAGTTGTGGATTGCTGCTGCACGTTGAGACTTGAGTTGTTAAAAGCAGTTAAAGTGCTTGATCTGCCTCCATGGTAAAATGCTTTTGTTCTCGTATACCACCAAACTACAGCAAATGCAAACTCGGCAGCTTAGGCAAGCTGCAACAAGTGTGCGCATTGCGTACAAACTTCTGTTGTAAAGGAATCTCCAGAAGTTCTCAAGGCTTTGTTGGGGAGACACAGTTGAAGTACTGTTTGTTTCTTTTTCTGACCACATCCCTGTGCTAACCAAGAAGAAAAAAGAATCGGGAAAGAAACAAAAGGTTGTGTATGAAAACATTGATTTCCATTTGAGAGAGGGTGTATATATATGATTTAAATTAGGGACATACTTTATTACTGTAACTAAAGATTGTAGATAAAAAGTGCATTGTTTATGTATACTTACATAGATGAAATGTGTGACAAGTTGAGTTTTGTGTCAGTTCCCCCCCCCCATGAAAAAGGGGGAAAAATAATTAAAAATTGTTAACCTTTGAGCCTTTGAGCTGAATAGCAACTCTGAAGAAATATCTAGACTTTTGTTTGACTTTGAATCAAAAATTTAGCGGTTCTGGAAATTGACATCTCCATTAAGTGTCTAATATTTGTGTTTTTCCTTTTCAGTGTTTTTTACTTCATTTGTCTGTGCTGTGTTTGGAGATCTTTTTCTGGTATTTGGCTGCACACCGGCTGACTCGTAGCTGTTTACATCTTGTCTACTCTCACATCTCTACGCACACGTTGGAATCAAGGGGAAAATGTCTTGATGGATCCATCCTGAGTGTGATATGCTAGCAGTTCACATCGTTGGTTAGCAATGGCTTTTAAGTGGTAAGACCTTTTACAGAATTCTGCCATGAAACATGTTTTCACATCCATGGTTTTTCTTCCCTTTTTGCTTAGGTCTTTGTCTATATTGTACACACATCCAACTTTGAACTACTACTTCAGATGTTAGTTAACTGGATGGCAATGTGTTTGTGCTGTTTTACATAAGAACACTTGCTCTGATGTGGTATGGTATTGCATCTGATCGTGGACAGAAGCAAATGTCTAGGGAAGAAAAGAGCAGGGCAAAGAGTGTTTCAACTTCCATTCTGCAGATCAGGGATTTCCTAAGCCAGATGTAATTCCTGTACTTCTAGTAATCCTCTAATTGTACGTTTAGTTATTCGCTCAGGTATTTCTGTATGTTCAGTAATTCTTTCTCACGTTTTCTTTCATATATTTGTGTAATCACTGGAAATTGACTTCGTGATGCTAATAGAATCTTCCCTTAGGATGTGTGGGCAGGTGTCTGAGCTCTGTCCTCTTGTGGATAAAGCCAGGTAGTGCAGCAAATTAGCAAAGGCAATCACAATTCCTTGTATAGATGCTCTTTTCTTTATTGCTCTTTATATAAGGATATGTTGTAAGTGTATCTGTACTGATGTCAAGCACAGGGCAATTGCTGTGGATAAAGCACTTCTGTGCTGAAGTGGATGCAGATAGATGTAACTAATCTAACACCTGGATCGTCCTTAGGGAAGCAGTACCTGACATTATTTTCTATATTTGACTGATAAAACTGATTAGTCTATACTTCCTTCTGGTCTTTTGAGAACAGAAGACATTTTGGCATGACAGAAGGAAAACACTGAAATGCAATTATTTCTGCAGTATTTGCTCTGTGGACTTAGGTATTTAGTATACTAAATATTCTACAATGTTTTTAATTTGGCTCTCTCTTTCCTTTATTGTATTGTCCAATGTATTATTCACAGGAGAAGAAAACAATAAAATAGAATTGGAATATATTCTTAAGTTCTGCATTGGAACATCTCCAGTGTATCATATTGCTGTTTGCCTCCATCTCTGCCTTTCATACCTGGATGTGCAATGTACTGATATGCTTGACTTTTTTTGTTAGAATTTTATAATGTAATGATTTTCTTCTGATGTGTTCTTTCCTTTAGATGGATAGTAAATATGTTGCTATAGAAGTCTTCTTTGAACATCCTTACCTTTCTGTTGCTCAGGGGAGACAAGTATGTTTTTTTTTTTTGCTTTAGAACAGGAAATGCAGAATAGTAACAGGAAAAGTGATATAGAAGGCTTGAGGACGTCAGTATTTTCACTCTCAGTAGTTCTATAAAGGGTGTTTATCATGCTTTGGGCAACTCCAATTTTACTTTACTTTTAAAGATTTTAATGTGTGTATTATGTATAGGTGTCTATATGTTTACTTAGAAAATATGTTCCAGTGTCATTTGAACATTTGTTCTCACTCTGCCGTGTTACAGGTGCATTTCTGCTGAACAGTTTTGTAGCACATGATTAGAATGACAAATGAGTCACAGAATGCTTAACACTTGACACTGTATGTTGTTCAAATAATGTGGAACATATGAGACACATCTGCAAGAAAAGATGAGGATGCTAATAGGGACACAGAAGAGCTGCTTAGCCTGTAGAATGGGAAAGCTGTGTGGAGGACTGAGGGGTGGGGAGAGGTTAATGGTTGAAATGGTGTTGTAGGATTTCTCTCATCTAAGATTCTCCAAAATTCAGAAGGTCAGAGTTGTGTTTTTTGACAACAAAAATTCATAAAAAGGGTTTTTCTTTTTGAACCAGTTTCCATCATGGAGAACAATTTCATATTTATTATAAGTGATAATTTTAATTAGGAAAAATATATGGTCATAAGGAAATATTATGTAATTTACTTGTATATTGAACATAAAATAGGACGCTATCAGTGGTGGTGCTTAACACCTGAAATAAAATAGATTTGGCCTGCAAAAGGGCTTGAATTATTGCAGATTTTTTCTAGAAGAATGAATTGCTAAAAAGTAGTGGAGAAGGAAACTCTTGTGTGCCAGCTGACTTTGATCTTGGTTAACTCTGCACTCTTACAGCTCTGAAATTATTTACAGCTATCTGTGCACAGGTGTCTTAATCCTATTTTTAGTATGTTTTGGTCAGACAACTATCTTATTGATTATAGAGATGCTGCTCTTTTTCCATGAGCAGCCAGCAACAGTTTCCTTGAAACGAATTGTCTTGGCCAGATCTTTAACTAAAGAGAAACAGCATGATGCAGATGCAATTTGTGCAGTAATAAGAACCACGTTACACTTCAAATCTATGGTAAAGTACATCTATAGAAAGAAGGACACAGGTCTTTAGGGAATTGGAAAATGCCTGTCCCTTGGCTAGTAGGGAATGAAAATATAGTATGTCTTTATACAAAACAAGTACTTTGCTTCAAAGTCAGGGAGACAATGATAGGCATCTTTTTTTTTTTTTTTCAGAGTTTTGGGCAAAGCACAAGCCATGCAGCTATTCTCATCTCTCATATGCAGTTAGAGCTTTCCTGTGGAAATGTTAGTTCTTCTTGGTTGTGCTTCTGCGCAGCAGGGCTTAAAACATCCTGCCTTTCTTTGCCCAGAGGCAATGGGCACCCCTTCAGGAAGTCTTCAGGAAGTCTTGCCTCTGCTCTCCTTAACTCTTCTGTAGTAAGAACTTCAAAAACAAACAAAACCCCCAAACCTCTCCAAAACCAGTCCCTGATCCTTTAACTTGAGACACACCTTAAGGATTTGGGCTAAAATGCATAGCAGATCTGAAGGAATCACAGCTTTGTGAGAGAACATGCTTAATTTTAAACATATTTCTCTGGCTATTATGCATGAATTGGTGGAAGATACTGCTGGTTTGGACAAAATGACAATTGTGGCACCTCTTTGTTTCCATTTATACATAGTCAGCTGTCTTGAAAGAATCTTACTATATAAGCTTACCTGTGCATGTTAATGGATGTTACATGCTGATCAGTCTTTATAGATTTTTCTTCCTGTTTGTTACAGCAGGTTAATTTGAAAATAATGTTTTTGAACATTCATTATTTAAAAAATGGAAAGCAGCAAAGTTTGTTTAGCAGTATTTTCCTTAAAGAAGAAGTAATTCCAGCCTGAAACTTTTTTGAAAAAGAATCCTCATGTCTTTCACTGTGACAATTGAAGTATTTTATTTAGAAAGCCACAGGTGTGGAAAGGAAGCAGACACTCTTCAGTTTCTCCAAATGAATGGAACATCAATTTTTCTTTAACTAGAGGAAACTAGCCTAGCCTTCCCAGGAGATCGTGCTCAGCTATGTTTTAAATTTCAGTGTTTGTCTCTTTCTGCTCTTCCAAAGCGTTTTTTCCCATATTGCTTCTTAAAGGAACAGTCTTAATCTCTCCTTCAGATTGGTGTAATAGAGTGTTTATTTTTCAAATCTGAATATTATTTTTCCCCCTAAATTCTTTTACAATACCTGGTAGTCTCTCATATGATTCTTCTGGTATTAGAAATGAGAATAATCCCATTGAATCTGATGTGCGTTAATTACATGTATACTAACACTATTTTGTTTAAATCTCAGTTTTTCAGAGTTTTCTTTCATAATGTGCCCAGCTCTTCCATAATGTCTTAATTTGTGGTCTATGTAAAGAAGTAATGTTTCAAGTGTTCTTCAAGCCTCTCTGCCACCAGGACACTATCAAAAAATCTGAGCATTTGAGCCTGTGTGAAGAAGCAATATATTTGCCTTCATTGCTGTCATTTAAGGAAGGTCTGTCCACCCAGCTGCAGAAGCTGCACAATTGGTGTGCATTGTTTGATAATCTTGCTTTTGTGCAGTTTCATAAAGTTCACTGCAGGACTGGCTTTTATTTATTCATTTTTTTCTCTCAAACAAACCTGCCTGGGTGTGTATAAATGCATAAATGTTCCATGTGTGATAAAAATGGATTTTGTTTCTCTTGGGTGGCTCAGCAATTTGTTTTTGTTTTTAGCTTCCTTCATCTTCCCACACACTTTTTCTAGTGACTTTGATGTGCTGAGGATTATTTATTCTAGTAGTGCATTTAACAAGTATGTTCCTTATTTGCTAGTAAACCAAAATTGCTGTTTTGAAACATTTTTTGTTTTTCTCTTTGCTTAGTAGAAATGTTTTTGGACCTTAACTCAATACCCAACTTGTAGTTGGGTCTCTGTTTCATTTCAAGGATATCCTGACTTTACAAATAGACTGAATAAATGAGATTTCAGCCAGTATCTTATACTGGAAGTTTGTATTTCCTGACCTGTGCTCAAACTCTGAAACCAAAAACTTTATGAAAATATAAAGTTAAATTTGTTTTAGATATTTATATTTTTATAGTTTCTAGTAGTGAAAGAGAATAGATATAAATTTCTTGCCTTTTTTCCCTTTAGAAATGAGTAGTCCCTCAAATTACTTTAGTTCTACCAAATTAGAATAAATACAGCATTCAAAAACAGATGTTTTATGATAAATATGAATGACACTTTATAGATAGAGTGATTAGTTACTGGGTGAGTACGTGACTATTGTAGCTAATGACTACTAATATGTACAGATATATATATACTAAACTGCAATATTGTTTTTTCACAGACCTATATAGAGCTCCACTGGGAGCTTTTGATGCTGCATCTGGTGGTCTGATTTTATTCTTTTTGTTAAGACAAGAGACAATGGAATGCTCTTAAAAAAAAAAAGTCAGACAACTTTTTCAATGGAAAAAATTAAACATTTTGTTACAGAACATTTATTACAAATGTTACAGATCAGAAAAATTGTTACTTTAATTATACAATTTGTATAAACTATTTGCTCTAAATAATAGCTGGGGTTCCTCATGTATTACAGTAGTAAATCATGCTCAAATGTACTAACTGATAAGAACCTTAATTATTTTACTTTACCACTGTCCTGAATTTAATATAATCATTATGCCTGTAACAGATAAGGAGTGCATTTTTTCCTTTAAGACAGGTAGCAATCTTTTTGTAAGCCTTAAAATGTTGGAGACTTCAGCCCAGAGTACCTATTACAACTCCATTTTACTGTAAGAACTGATAGACTAGGCTGTTTACTGTTTAAACCAAATTACATAGTTCTGGCAGCAGCATTTGTTCTTTCTAGTTAGCTTCAGATTACAAAGTGGAAATGCACTCAGCTTGTCAGTGAAAAGAAGAGCAATGACATCTATATTTTAGATAAGAACTTGGAGTGCTGTTGCTTTACATGGGAGAAATTGGTGTTTAAATTTCCCTAGTAGACGAACTTCCCAAGTGTGACTTGTGTTCCTTGTCTGGGATGGAAAGGTTGGTTTGCTTATTTTAATAGCTAATAAATATTCTGAGTAAAATATTTGTTTGCTGTTGGTGGCTGTCCTGTGTATTGTTTTTATCTTAGTGCAATATCTTTTTCACAGGCAAAGTAATACAACTATTAGTCAAATCATTAAAAACAGATAAAACACAAGCTAGGGAAAAAATAGAGGTGGATGCTTACGTAACCATTTAATGAAAAGAACAGTGTAATTACCAACTTGAATTCCTTTTACTTCTCCAATAATAACTTATTTCCACACTTCAAAAAGGTAATTATGACAGTAACACTCTTGTATATTGTTTGTAAAAGTTGCAATGGAAGGGAATGCTTTCAGTTAGATTTTTCTTTTTCAGTGTCTACTAAGATGTTGGTCTCCACTTGTGGAAGGAAGTGGGGCAATTGGTGGCTGCATGCTGTTAACAATTTAGAGATTGTTGAATAATCTTGGGCTTCAATTTTGCTTGTATGGTAATGGTGCTTTCAGTGGATAAACACCTTTTTGTGTTTAAGCTTTTTAGTTTCTATGAGTAAAATACCTTTGTATTTCCTATATTGTTTTTCCTATCATGATTAGTCATCACAGAATAAGTGATGCTATATATTGCTCCCAAAAGATGAATGGCAAACTTGCAGTTGGCTTTTGGTGTATCTAGCATCCTGAATACAGCTCAAGCATTTGCTGAAAATATATTGTCAGCACCGTGTTGACAGTTCTCTGCGCGTAGGGAAGAATGTTGCTTTATCAGCACAAGACTGATTTCTACAGGTCAGAGTTGACTGAGCGTTATACCTTATATAATACCATAATATATACATATTAATGTCTGTGTGTGTGTGTATACCTTATACACCTTAATATCATTAATAAAGCATTTCTTAACAGATGAAATACTGTAATCTGTATCAGCATAACAAATCTAGCTCTCTAAATGTGAAACCGGGGACAAACCTGAAAAGAATGGCTTACAAATGGAGAGAGACAAAGATGACAGTTCTGGCTGTCAAATGTAATACTGAAACAATCTTATATTAGGTATCTAAGAAACAAAATAAATATTTAACTGAATACAGATCTTCTTAAACCAAATAATAAAAGAAGACTGTTCCCAGCTTATGTGCATTTAATTACTTAGAATGGCAGGTTTCTGATTGAAAGTACTTGGAATGCTATGCAAGCAGTGTTGGCTTAGTTATAAGAGTATTTGGAGATAACTTTCAATTAAGTTCTGTTCTTCACAGAAATTACATTGCTTGAGTGAGATGGTTCTTTAAGAATTACTGATACACGAATCTAAAGCATCTTTTTATGTGAAAAACTTACACTGAATAGTTCAGAGGAGATTGAGAATTATCAGAGGTCTAGAAAATATAAAAGGCTAAAAGAATTCTAAAAAAAAAAAAACAGGTTAAAAAAATATAAAGTCAGTTTTCAAACAAATGGAAGACTGCTGAATTGAAGTCACTGGTTATTGATGTCAGTGCTCAATGGGGCAGCAATGTATGAGCTAAAACTGAAGTTAAGGACATATATGGGAAACGCTTACAGTAATGAAACATAAAATTGGTAGTCTGGAAAAACTGTAGAACCTTCCATGCTGCTGGCAAAAATCTGTGAAACCTATAGGTATGAGTCACAGAGTGAGTTGGGGCTGAGTGTGTAGAATGATGAATTGTGGAGCATCTTGAAATCTTTTTTTTTTTTAAATTTGTATTCTGTAATTAGATGTCCTTTCCTGCTGGTACTTACTCTGATTGTTTAGCACAAGTGAATAGCAATATAGATAATGTGGTATGTGATTGTAATGACTGAATGTCAATTATTTCAAATCTTATAAAGCCTTCAAACAGTTGTGTCCTGAATATCAATGTAGTTTCCAGCCTTCTGTTAATTGTAATTTTTTTCATGAGATTTTCGACTTCCCCCCCACAATTAGTGTACTGTTGTAAATGATACTGGCGGATCTGTGTGTCTCTGGGTAGACTATTACGTGGGTGCTTGTGCTGACATGCAATCTCCTCCTACTTACAGTGAAAGTACTCACAGATTTCTTTTGTCAAAGAGAAGAATCAGGCTGGTTCTCTTTTATGAATTCTTCTGGGTTGCCATAATGTAATTAGTGCTTTCTCCACTATGCTGGTAAAATTTAGTGGGGTGGGATCACAACATGTCTTGTCTCTCTTCAGTTCTAATTTTTGTTTGCATGTAGGCACATCTGTGGAGTTTTGAAAGTTGGATTGTAAATTTGTGATCTGAAAGTTATCAGTAGCTTACTTTGGAGAGGTTAATATAATCTTAAAAGTATTGCACGATTTATTGTAGAAGAACAGATCATATGCAGCATATCATGAAGAGCTACAAAAATGAATTTGTAGTACCCCCATCTGCAGATTCTGCTCTAGCCTATATTTGGGCTTCTTGTATAGGAAGTGATTTCAGTTTTCAAGCTGATTTGTATCAAAACTTTTTTTACACCTCTGTAGTAAATTACAGGAAGTGTATGGTATGAATATGACATAAAGCAGACTTATAACTATATATATTCCTAGTTCATAGAATCATAGAACTTCTTGGGTTGGAAGGGACCTTAAAGACCATCCAGTTCCAACCCCACTGCCATGGGCAGGCACACCTTCCCACTATATCTGGTTGGCCAAGGCCCTGTCCAACCTGGCCTTGAACCCTGCCAGGGAAGGGGACATCCGCAGCTTCTCTGGGCAACCTGTGCCAGTGCCTCATTACCGTCTGAGTGAAGAATTTCCTCCTCATCTGATCTACGTTGATTCTCCTTTTAGTTTAAACCACCCCACCTTGTCCTGTCATTGTCTGTTCAAGCAAAAAGTTGCACTCTTATCTGTTCTATAAAGCCTCCTGTAAGCATCGAAAGGCTGCAATAAAGTCTCCCTGGAGCCTTATCTTCTTCAGCCTGAACAGCCCTAGCTCTCAACACTTCTTCACAGGAGAGGTGTTCCAGGTCAACACTTCGTGGATCAGAGGGCTTCTGATCAACTTAGTTTATGTATTTTGTATAAATGCATATAAAATTACTTTTTCAGAGATGTAAATTTACACAAGAAGCAGTTTTATATGGGAGGGAAAACCACAGAAGTACAGCTATTGATCTTTCTGATTTACCACTAATTTATTACATGCAGTATTAAAAGTGGCTTTTTTATTCTGTATGATACAGGCTTGTCTGTTCTTGGAAAGTAAAACGTGCATCTATGTGCATATACATGTTGTATGTATCATATGGTGAAGGGTCTGTTCATTAGGCTACTGGCATGCAACTATTTGTGTTTCTGAGCAATGTATGAGGACAACTTTTACTTACCAGTAGCAGTTTCCTTATGTTCTTTGAACAAGACCTTATCTAAGATGGTCCCTGTTGAGGTTGTCTGAAGTATTCAACTGCAGCATATGTGGTTGTTCTTCAAACTAGACAATTTTGCATCATCAGAATTAGTCATGTCCTTCTCTATTGCACTTCTATTCAGCTCTCATTTGCAAATTACTGACTGAAGTGTTGCACTTCTACTGTTTGATACCTAATCAATATGCAAGCCCTCAACATGACACCAGTTCTCAAAAGTGGATGTTAACAAATAATGGATGGAGGGTGCCGGAATGGCCAGGAGTAAGAATGAAGGCAGAAGGAACCAGGTGTAACTTAAATCTAATGCTGTAGACCTTTATATCAAGATAATTTGTAGACTTTGCAAGGCAAACCTATTTTCAAGGAGGTTTTCTATCTTCTGTATGTGTTTCTGGTTTCCAAGTACAATATATCTGCCTTCTCAAAAAAAAAGAACTGTCTACAAGTAAAATGTTTCCAGTGAACATAGCTGCCACAGCTTGTTACATGAGACAGCGATGGAGACAGGTCTATGGAACAAGCTTGCTATCAAAACGTGGAACAAGCTGGAAGAAATCTGGAACTACTGTCTCTGGTGTTACTTGTTCACATAGGATCCATTAAGCAAGCTTAACTTTAATATAACACAAACAAATATTTGGCTGTAAGGAAGTAAATGGAACGCTATAAATACTTATCTCATGCAATTACCTTGTTTGTTTGTCTTTACCACATTTTAATGTTACTAACCTGGTCTGTATAGCAGAGCACAGAAGATGTACACCAAAACCAGTAAAGCCTTGATCCAGTCAGTCTGTGTGAATGGATATTTTGAAGAGCAGATAAACTTTCTGTGGCCATGTTTCCCATTTTGCAAGGGAAGAACTAAAATAAGTTGGAGTAGGTAAGCACTATGTATACCAGTACAGAACTAAGTATTTAATCTAGATGTCCAGAAGATTTCAACTGGTATTAGAAACAGATTGCCCTGTCTAATGTGAACTCAGCCTGCTCATTTAATTAATGCAAGCTATGGTATAGAATCACAACAGAAAAGAAGGATAATGATAATTTCCACATGTCAGTAACATTTTAAACATAACTTCCTTGTATAAAATATTAAGCAGTAAACTAAGATTAGGTCAGACTTGGTAAGGAAAGCAAGTGGTGCTGTATGCACTTCCACAGTCAACTTCTGGAATTACAATGAAGATTATTTTGAACAGTAAACCATAGATTCTTAGATGTTAGACTTCTATCCTTTGGGCATAATTTTAAAGGCTGACACTTCTTTAACCATGTGTTTTAATGCAATGCTAGAGAAAACACTAATGAAAGCAGCAATGACAGCTGTGAACAGAGCAGTATTTGTATGAGAAATGTATGTTGCACCACTTCTTTTTAGCCTTATATAAGGCTAATAATGTATTTGTGTGCTTGTTCTCTGACGCTTATTGTCTGTGATCTGGCTTCTCTGTAGACAAACCAATATGAAAGACTGGTAACTCTCTTCCATATATATTTTTATTAAGCATGTAAAAAGCTTTGGGTGAAGGTTTTCAGGTGTTTTGTAGCAATCCAACTTCATAGCAGTTTTGCCACTATTCTGAGTAAGAGATTGTTCTTCGTCAAAGCCCTTGTTTTTAAATGCTGTTTTTTTTTTTTTTTAATGACCTTTGCATAGAAATGTCAACGTTCTACTTGTCATCATTGATTTTGTTTTATATGGGAAAAGATCTGGTCACTTCCATTGTCATGTAATGGTTTGACGTCTTCTCTTGCTGACTGAAATGGTGTTCCTACTTGCGTCTGAATCGGTATGATTCAGTGTAGATACTGCTCTGGGATTTGCTTTGAAAATGTAAGTTCTTATGTGAAGAAAATCTGCCAGTGGAAGAAATTCATAGGTTTGGAAGATCTTGTGTGGTATCTCAGAAGTCAGAACAAGCAAGTGGTTAGTGACAGGAAACCCACATCATTATTCTGACTGAGGATTATAAAAGTAGTGGAATAAACAAATACCTTCAACTTCTCAGGAACTCCTAATGTGTTCAGGAAAGCATTGTGTTCTTGCATGCAATTTCAAGATAAGAGTTGCTATTACCTAATACACAGATGTTAAAAATTTTGGGGCTTTTTATTAACAGGATAATGTTGCATTCAGTCAGTGAACGTAAATGTTGTGCTTCGTGTTCAGCTTTTGATTGATTTACTTTGTCAAGTATTTTATTTCTACTTGTGTGTGTGTGTTCTTCTAATGCTGAATTAAAGCCAAGCTCTTAAAACAAAAAACAACAGCAAAACACAACCTCCAGAAATCCCCAACCTTCCAAAGGAAAAGCCACAAGTAACTCAAAGCCCAACCTCCCATACAGGGCAAGTACAGCTTAAGTCAATGAAAAGAAATGAAACTCAATAGAAAAAAAAACTCAATAGAAAAAAAATATGGAAAAGTGTCAGATGTTTCTTACTTTAGTCTCACAGAAACCTGAAAGCTAGATATTCTTTCAGAGAAGTATGGGGACAACAAACTGTTTGCATGTCCACACATTAAAAAAAAAATCTAATTGTTGAAAAATTAAATGGCTTGGATTTAAACTATTTTTATGTGAAAATATAGCTGCAATAAATTTACTCTGATAATGCAGATTGCTTAATGCAAAACTTATACATTGATTTGTCCCTGTTTATTCTGGTCATTAGCATTTTGCTGCCAAGTTCCATTAATTGAACTGGACTGAGGAAATCATTAATGCTAAGAAGCCTGGGAACTAACTTTTAAAATGATGTTTCAAATTTTATGAAGGACATCTTTTTTAAATTTTGATTTTTAAAGGAATTAACATTGCATATGTCAGGTTTCTGCAAGCAGTTAGGCTAAACTGAAAGTGAGATGACTTCACAGTATCACAAATAAACCATTTTTCCCTTATGCGTACGTTTTTATAGGTTATGTTCTAGGTTGCCTATCTAGTTTCTGTGTCTATAGGCAAAAAGAAGTGGCTGTTAAGTTAGTTCTAAAACTAAGACTTCTAATTTTCATAGAAAAATATCGTATATAGAGAAAGACATAGGGCTTGTCCTCCCCACCCCTCTAGTCTTCTGTGCAAAATTATGACAGTGTCCTGTTAACTGGCTGACAAGCGTGAAGTAAATACGTGGTAACTCTTGTGAATTTAATGCACTTAGTTTAATTTACAGGCTGGACTGCAGGTTCGATTTCAAGCCCCAGTGTTTTATTCCGTGTTTAGTCAAGTATCTTTGGTCTTCATTGCGGGGACAGGGAGGGGAGAAGAGGAGAGCAGATTGTTTTCCTTGGGAGCAGACAAATTCTTGCAAATCAAGCTTCTATTCTGAGATTGAAGGAGGAAAAACTTCCTGTACTCTTCTGTACTTGAGTGCCGTAGTAGCTGCTCTATTTTTGTAGCAGATTCGCTTGCACTTGAGGCAGTGATGTTCAGTTTGAACTGGCAAGTTGAAGAAAACACTGTGCACCACATAAGGATCATTACTAACAATATGCCCAGTATGGGATTGGGTTGCATAGCTGAAACCATTCAGCTGAATAAGGGATGATAATGTTTCTTGGAGGCCTTCAGACTGAGGTGGGATTCTGACTAGAACAATTCACTTCTTGAAAAGGCAGAACTCAAACCATCTCTGTGCTACAGGGTCTTTGCTGTTCCAAAACTGTTTTGACACAACCTCTGGTATTACTGCTCCAGCAGGAGGCATTGTTTTACTTTTTTGGGGGGGGTTTGTGTTCTACCAAGATACGTTGCTGAGGAGCTGGAATAGCATAAGGGCTCTTTGCCACCAGGAGATGCTCCAACCCCATCTCTGCGCTACTGGAGCAAAGTCTTTTCAGGGGAGATCCTATTTCAATGCCGGAATGTTTGCTGTGCATGCTGTCAGCTGGCTGGCACAGAAACCCCTCCAGTTATCTCCTCTGCTATGCTGGTTGTACTACTCAACCATTTTGCACTATAGTTATGGCTAAGTTTTGGCAACCACATTACTGCCACCCTGGCTTGATTTCTGCCAAAAGCTGAGCATACTCTGAAGCCAAAAAGCAGTGGAAAGAGGTCAGCAGCTGGTCCCCCCCAAACCCCACACACCTGTGGGACTAGAGCTAGTCTGCTGCTGAGGCTGGTAGGGGGAAGATGGAGCAGTGCTGCCCTGTTTTTTCAGGCAAGGCTTTTTCAGAGAAGCAGGCCTGTTATCCCATCATAAAGCAGGAGCTGTTGTGCTGTTGTGTCGTGTCATGCCAATGTGAGCGGATTCCAAGTTTAGACTCATTCCCATCAAGAAACATTTTTTCCCTTCCCCGCTAATGTAAATCCCT
The DNA here is from genome assembly GCF_047663525.1 of Anas platyrhynchos. Lineage (NCBI taxonomy): Eukaryota > Metazoa > Chordata > Aves > Anseriformes > Anatidae > Anas > Anas platyrhynchos. Next base: position 52,718,258 of record NC_092590.1, read on the forward strand.
TACTGCTGCTTATCTCTATGTAAGACAATAGTGCTGCTCCCTGAACCTAAATAGTCTTCATCTAATGTACTAACAAAACTGATCTACCTCCAGATTTGGTAATTTGTGTTGCACTTCATGCTGCAGCTAAGGCCAGAGCCCTGTTACACCCTGTCTGTGCAGTAATCCTGTTGAGGCAAAAGGGCATCGCCTCTCTTTTTTCCCTTCCTGCCAAAAGCTAAGGACCTTTCCTGCCAGTTTGTGTCAGATATAATGGAAATCTTTTGTCCTGTTTGAGACAGCAGGTGGGGCTGGGATGGGTTTGCTGTAGCTGGGTAGGAAAGCTTTAGAAGCACTATACTGCAAAATGAAAGGTCTGTAGAGCATATTCGCTAGTGAAGATACCCATCAAATGAACAGCAGTGTATTTATGGTGGGCTCTAAGACATCTAGGCTGTCTTCTAAAATTGTAATTTCTAGTATGTTTTCTACTTCATAGCTGTCTCAAGTTTAAGTTCAGCTATTTTTTGCTATAGTTATTGCTCATTTTGGAAAATTTCTCAACATGTGCACTCAAGACACTTACAAGTAGTCTACTGCTATATCGATCTTTCTTTCATTGATTTTGTTCTGCTTTTTTTCAGTGTTCCTCATTAGGACATTCCCATATCAGCAGGTTCACCTGCTTCAACACAAGTTCTGGATCCCTGCTGTGTCCCCCCTGCATCCTACACACCCCTGTCAAACATTTTTACCACTTGTTTTGTGAAAGGTCTAATCCAAACGGACAGTGCTCTGAGCAGTGTTGTTTTGCTCTAATCACTCATTACTTTAAGTCCAGTATTTTTGCATGTTTCATGATCCGTTCTTATTCCTTTCTAATGCAAAATTGTGCTGATGTGGATTCCTGTTAGTAAGGGCTGTGAAGCTCAGATGTTACCTTCTCTCTTGTTATACCACGAGTTATGAAATTGCCAGAGGTCAGTCAAGCCTGAATGACCTCACCAGACCTATTAATGCAAGACCACAGTCTTTTTGAATGCAATACATGTAGACAGCCATCAAAGAACTTGTGGTACTACAAATAATAATTCTATAGAAGCGTGAGTATCCTGCTGTTTTTATGGATTTCGAGGTTCCAGAATAAGAAGACTTTAAAATTATCAAGTAAGGCCTTTTTGCCATTCTCTGTTTAAAGATAAATTTGATTATGACAATTAAAAGAATTATGTGTCTTCCCTCACAGTTCAGTGAGTTGTCTGCAGAGCTTGCTGCTTGGACTGTATAAAAACCACAGTCGTACAGTGCAGTGTTTAAGGAAGTTGATAAGAGCACATGAGAATGGGAGAGAGGAGTGCATGTGGACAACATAGCCAGAAACTTAAGCTTTCTCTTTGTTTTGTTATTTATAAAAGGCTACGGTCCTAGAAAGTAAGGAAATATTGAAGTCGTGGAGTTAAACACCATCCGCATGTAGCCACGTATGCATTGCCTTGTCTTCCATAGTAATCTCCTCAGTGTCCTTTTTCTCAGGAGCAACTGGCTGCTCATGGCTTGGATGGGTGTATGCTTTGCTGGGTAAAAAAAACTGGCTGGATGGCCAGGCCCAAAGAGTTGTGGTGAACAGAGTTAAATCCCGTTGGAGGCCCGTCACTAGTGCCGCCCCCCAGGGCTCAGTACTGTGATCAGTTCTCTTCAATATCTTTATCGATGGTCTGGATGAGGGGATGGAGTGCACCTTTAGTAAGTTTGCAGATGACACCAAGTTGGTTCTGAGTGTGATCTGCTTGAGGGTAGGAAGGCTCTGCAGAGGGATCTGGGTAGGCTTGACCCCTCAGCCAAGGCCAACTGTATGAGGTTCAACAAGGCCATGCCCCAGGTCCTGCACTTGGGGCACAACAACCACTTGGGGCACAACAACCCCATGCAGTGCTACAGGCTGGGGGAAGAGTTGCTGGAAAGCTGCCCAGCGGAAAGGGACCTGGGGGGTATTGGCTGATAGGTGGCTGAACATGAGCCAGCAGTGTGCTCAGGGGGCCAAGAAGGCCAGCAGCATCCTGGCTTGTGTCAGAGAGAACAGGACCAGGGATGTGATCGTCCCTTTGTACTTGGCTCTGGTGAGCCCTCACCTCAAATTCTATCTTCAGTTCTGGGCCCCTCACTACAAGAAGGACATTGAGGTGCTGGAGTGTGTTCACCAGCTTCCTTGCCTTTCTTTGAAGGAGAACAAGTCTTGAGGCTGAGGGAGTTGGGGTGGTTTAGTCTAGAGAAAAGGAGGCTCAGGGGCAACCTTATCACTCTCTACAACTACCTCAAAGAAGGCTGTAGCAGGGTGGGGGTTGCTTTCTTCTCTCAAGCACCAAGTGATAGGTCAAGAGGAAATGGCGTTAGGTTGCGCCAAGGGAGGTTTAGGGTGGATGAGGAAAAATTTCTTCACCGAAAGGGTTGTGAGGCACTGGAACAGGCTACTTGGGGAAGTGGCTGAGTCACTGCCCCTACTATTTGGAAGATGTATAGATGTGGTGTGTAGGGACGTAGTGTAGCGGTAGACTTAGCAGTGCGAGGTTAGTGGTTGGAATTAACCTTAGATGTCTTTTCCAACCTAAACAATTCTGTGATTCTTAAAACTTACACAAGAACTATCCTGAAGAAAAAGCCATAAGCTTTTGGGTACATGTGTTACATAATCTTATTAGTTCATCAGGTTAAATCTTGAAATATGATAGTATGTGTGGTTGGTGATTCTTACTTGTTTGTGTTTAAATCCTATTATTTAGAAGGCTGTTCTGTTTGCAGGAGGTGAAGTGTAATTTCAACCTTTAATTTTACTTATGGCCAATTCGTGAATGTCAAACTGCATGTAGAAACACGTAGAACTGTGCATTTAACAGAAGTGATACACTAAGTGCTTTCTGTCCCACGCCATGCCCACATGTGTAATAAACTCTGCGAAGTGTAGCTGGGAGCACTTTGGTTTCTAGTTTGAACCTTTCTGAGGGCGTTTAGGTTAGGTACTGCCTTTTCCTTTGTAAGCTGTAGTTTGGCAGGTGAATGGCTGGAGGAAGCGATCTCAGTCTGATGAAAGCATCTGATTTTCTCTTTTTCCCAAATGCTAGAAACTGCAAATTAGGTTTGTGGCAAGACTTCAAGAGTGTTTTTTTTTTTTTTAAGAAAAAAAAGAAACAATGCTATTCTGAATAAAATGATTGCTTGAGTTTTTCATGACTCAGTCTTCTGTAATCAGGAAATATCTTTGTGGTATCTTACTACTTTTTCTGAAAACATAAAACTTCTGAAAATATATTCCTTGTAACATTTTGTATTATTAGAAAAAATACCATGAATGAAATGATTGTAAGGACAATTCTTTGCTTAATCACCAGATCTTTCACTGCGGAAAGCTATATTCTAGCAACATATCTTTTATGATAAGGTCAGGCCTCCTAGATTTCTATATTCATTTACAAGGGAGATTTAGACTAACTTGAATATTTGGGGATTTTAATGCAGATTTGAATGCTAAAGATAGCACCCATCTTAAATCTGCAACTGAACTTGATAAGCATCTTAGGTGGCAATTTCAATGAACTTGTACCAGATTTCTCAAGTAGTGATATTAACTAGGTTTAACACCTAGTGCGATGGTATAGTTGGTCAGTAAAGGATTGACAGCTTAATGCAGTTGAGCGGTCCGTTGTGAGCATCAAACTGCTGGAACTCTGACCTGAAACAGATTATCTACATTTAATAAATTTTAAAATATTATTGTTTCCTTTTAAAAAGAGCTAGATACGGCAATGAATTTGAGATTAAATAGTTTATTTTAAGGAGCGTATAGCAGTGTGGTGTACTTGACACTTAAGTCAGATAACTGTGTTGAATGCATCCAAAAAGATCTTGGACGCTGAGCTGCTTTCACAAAACTACCAGAAGTGTTCAGGCTACCAGTGATACTTATTCAGAATGAGTATCTGCAGATTTTGTCTGAGTGACAGCAATCATCTCCAGTGAAATCAAGGTGGGGATATTACTTAGTAGTGTGTTTGGGTCTCTAAATCTGGTAAATAAAATAATACTTTCAATCATACATATTCCCAAATGTAGAAAGCGTTAGGGTACGCTTCTCGGTACAGTTTTCTGTACTTCTTTTTCTCTGAGTTTTCTGCTCTAAATGCAAGGCATCTTTCATAATAGCTTCTGTAAACTAAATATAGAACAATGTTTAAACTTTCTCCCAAATGAAAACAAAAAACTCAGTTATCCCTAGGGCTACTGATCCATATGGTTTAAAGTGAAAGTTTGGACAAAAGAGACAGCTTGTTTTTGTACTTGATGTTTTCTGGAAGGCAGTTTGAGTATTTGAAGTGGTAAATACAGCCTAAGAGGCCCTGGAAAATTGATAATTTAATAAGTTTAATAAGCGTTGGTAACTTTGTAGCTAGTAGTTAACATCATGCGAGAATGCAAACGGTTTAAGTTGTGGTGCTGCTAGACACTGTTTATAAAGCTGGTGCATAGACTTTTTGTAATGATAAGCGTTATCTTTCAAATGCAGATGAACACTCTCTGTGCACTTCATGAAAATTAAGAGCTATTGAACTCTGTCAGATACAAATTGGAAAATACACCGTGCATTTTATTAGTGCTTAAAATTGTTGCAGCACTAAAAGGGTGTTTAATACAAGCGAAGAATTTAATGTACGTCAGTTAATACACTGGCTTGTTGTTGTTTGGTTTTCTTATCAGTCTGTACAGTTAGACGTCTTTAAAATCTGCCTCTGAGCAGCTGGCAGCTGACGTGCTGGCGCTGGCACCACCCAGGTTCAACATGACATCACGGGGAGAAGTAGTGTGCGGAGTCCACCTCTGCCTTCAAGGAAGTTACTGTGGGAGCACTGCTCTGTAACGTGCAGCTCAGCTGCCGCACTTGGTCAATGCTGAGCGCACAGAAGGGAGGGAAACATGGAATTTCTGAAAAAAATTGTTCCCACTGTTGTTTCTGGAGATGTTGTGCTGGATGTTGGGAGTACTGTCCGTGAAAGCTCGCCACGGCTGCTGAAGATGAGACGTGTCAGTCTGCTTTCACTGGGACAAACAATCGATGAAGATGAGGAGATACATGATTTACGTCCTCAGTACAGTATGTATCCGTGGCAGCAACCTGATAAAAAGTGATTATTGAACTTTCTTTGGGTCATGATTGCTTTGCTAAACTGATGAATTTCTTAATAAGACCTTTTAGCAGAGTCACTATGATAATGGTGTTTTTTAGGCTCAGAACTCCCTTGTAAATGACACGCTGTCGTGTCAGTGACTTACTTTAAAGCAATTTTACCTGATTTCTGATGTGTTCCTTATTTGTGCATGCCTGTGATTGGGGGTGGAAGAGCAAGGGCCATTGTGCTTGTATTAAAAGGCAGGGGGAAAAAAAATCTTAGTGTCTAAATACTACGGTGTAATGTGCTAATAAAAAGAAGTAGAATGAGTTAATGTTACTTTTTCAGACAGTTCAGATAGGTGGCAATGGAAAACTTGTCTTTCTTGGTTTTGGCCTTTGGATAAAATGGTAGGGTCTTAAGGCTTCATGGTCTTGGATGCTGTTGGCAATCAGATGCAGTTTTTACCCTTTGCTATCTGATGGCTCTTTTCATGAGTTAGCATGGTCTGAAATTTAACTTTATGCATCTCACTGCAAAGATGAGAGATGGTGGCACCCATCTCATTGAGTGGCGAATGTGTAGCCTTAACTATGGAACTAATTTGGTGAGGAGTGAGAAAGAGGCTGCCTTAAAAGACTCTTCTTAGCCTTTCTGATTGTAATTTTTTAACTATTTTTATTCATCTGTGGCAGGTGCTTAACAATGGCATTTGGGGAGAGCTGGGACAATTTTATGTTAGGAACAATTTTTCTGACAAACTGGAACAAGTCATAGTGGCGCCCACCATCGAAGATCGTGCAGAATAATGTCTGTTAAGGCTGTTATAGCCTTTGTTTGAAAACTCATCGAAAACTTACGCTCTTTTAGCCTGGTTTGTGTCTTCATTTAACTTTGAATGCTACACAGTTGTGAAGTTTATAGTTGGATATCACTGAGGTGCACAGCTCAAATATTTCCATAGGCATATCTTACTAATTTTGTGTTTATGCTGTACTATGCTATTCTTTATAACTCACACTTTTAAGTAATGCTTTATTTCAAATGTTATAATTTCAGAGTTATAATTTAAGACAAATAGAATAGTCTTTGTTCAGGCTAAAAGAAAATGCTGTAGGCTGAAGCTTGTAGTCAGAATAGATACCTTCATCTAACCTCGTTCAACATTTTATTGATAGTTGAGCAAATGAGGTAATAGACATAGAATGCACTTATCCTACTGTTAGAGATGAATTCTCGTTTCTCACTTGTTAAATATTTGTCAAATGGCGATTACTAGGAAGAATTTCCACAAGTCAGTAGTGCCTGACGGATATCACTTAATGGCGTGATGTCAACATGCACGAAATGCAGACTTAGTCTGTTCTGGGATCATGCTTTTACAATAGCAGATAGTAGCTGAATCCTCTTTAAATTATCTGCTTATTTCTATTTTTGTATCATGGTAATGGAATGAACTGCTCTTCTGGAATAGAGCGAAAGAACTACTGCGTTTACCAGTGGGGTGTACTGCAGGAGGCAGGTGTCAACAAAACAGGTAATAAAACAATAGAATGGCTTACAAAAAAAAAAAAGTAAATATTTATTTGCTTACTGTCAGCAGATGTGGTGTTAATGCACCACAGAACTTACTGTAGTGAAGCTGTTCAGAAGCTTGACAGGTTTTTAAAGCTAAGGTTATTTGTACTGTAGATATGTTTGAATTTGGAAGGTTTTTTATTCTTTATTCTGTTTGTTATTACTGGTGTTTAGGAAAGTTCTTGTATTAATAAGAATTTAGGTTAAATTTTGAGTCTGACAACCATTTAAAAAGTATTATGTAAGGTCCTTAAAGCAAAAAAACTGCTATTGTCAGCACCTGAAACATAAAAGCACTAATTTTGGTAATACCACTCAGCTGGGGTTGTTTGTATCAGATCTAAATATTTTGTATGGAATTCAAGAGAAGTTTTTTCTTTTCAGGATTAAGGCATATTTATCAATATTGTCTTCCAAAATGTGCACTGAACTGCTTTGTACATTGTTTTATAGCAGAAAATAAGGCCTTAGAAATGTGTAAAATATTGTGTATTTTAAAAGACATATCCATCAGAATACTTTCAAGTGCTTTTTAGAAATTTAGCTGTCTATTTAGATTTATTGGATTATTAGAACACTAGAAAAACACATCTCACTTGCTGAAGTACTTGTATATATGATTTTACACATGACAACGTGTAATAAATTTGTATGAAAGAATAGGCAGTAATTTTAAATTTACTGCAACTTTTTGATTACAGAAAAAATCTCTGATTTCACATTGTCCTTGTTGTTTGCAGTGTTAAAGGAGGCGAATACCATGACTGTTCAGTGTAAATGGGCAAATGGCAGCTGTAGCTAAGCTTGTGAAACGTGTACTTCTGGCAGAGCTGTGCTTTGGCTGTGTTGTAGGGCAGGGCAGCTAACGCTGTGGAGCAGCTGTGATGGTGAACCTTACAAGTCAAACCTGTAGCAGCCACCTAAGAGCTTTTAAAATTTATCAGTGAGCAAGTGTTCGCACTGCTCACAGTGTCCACGTTATTTCCGTGTATGTAAGACCTCTCTTCTTTTGCAAGCATGAATCCTGTTTCCCTTCAAATGTCTCTGCTAGGGAGTGGAACGTAAGCTGACAACGTGTTTGGTGGGAAAGAAATGAGTAAGAGAGCTGTAGCTGCTTCAGGGGGCTGGCAGCAGGGGCTGGGTAGACACGACCTGCCTGTGAGCACTGTGTCCCTGAAACACCAGCAGCTCTGCAGGGCACTGTCAGCTCCGTGGTGCTGCTCTGATCAGCCTTGTACAGCAGAGGATGACCGGGAGCCCCAGCATCTAGCTGCAATAAAAGTCAGTTTGGGGATCCAGGTTCTGAATTTCAGTTAGAGAAGGCTGGAGTGGTTAGTAGGCAGCTAAACACAAGTGCTGCTTTTTTTCCCTCTCCTCCCTTCAACCTCTGCTTGCTTCTTGTTTACATTCAGAGCCTGTTCCATAATACCACTCGGGATCTAGAATGCTATTTACATAAAAATCTCTAATCCTCTCTCCTGTTTTCTTATCACGCTAGATAGTATTGTTTTCTTTGAGTAATGCCCCAGGAAATTCTTCTATGTATATTTTCCATAAGTAATAAGAAACCTTTCTCAAGTGCCTCTGGAGCCTGCTCTTGCTGCCCTTTGCAGCAGAAGGTAGGGGAAGGGGATTTTGTTTATTTTTTTGAGTGTAGCTTTACAAGCAGATCAGGCTGACACAATAGCCAGTGAGAGGGGCCATCTCGCTCCCAGCTGTGCAGCCCTTCCCTATCTCCTCTCCAGCATGGCCTTTTGCTAAGCTGATTGATTTGACAAAGAAAACAGCCTGGCATTTGGGGGTGCGATGGTATTGAGGCGAATTGTTGAGGTGAATCAGCTCATCAGGGCTTCTTTGGTGAGTAGCAGGGGCAGCACTGGATGTCCTGCCATCGCTGCAAGTGACAGTCATCTTCTGGATACCCCTTCTGTTTTAAATGTATTGATATGTGGGAAATGAGCTCTTTAATATTTTAGATAAATGGAAACAAAGCATCTCTCCAGAGGTATCATCACTGCACTTAACATAATTTTTTTCTTATTGCTGCTTATAAGCCAATACAGACTGCTCCATAATTCTGACCACTCGGTAAATGTTTAAGTAATGCTTGCTTAAGACAAAGTCAACAATGAGCTGAAATGAAGTCCAGAATTATACAGCAAATCTTTAAAAGACCTGATTTTTATTGTATACTTGGCTGTACACCTAATGTACTTCCAGCCTAGTTGTCTGTTTCATCTGAATAATAAGCACAGATGAATTCATGGTGGATACATTCCTCAGTTCTTCCAGTGCATGCTTGTTTGTTCCTTACCAAACTCTTTACATCCTCTCAAAGGGCAATGTAGTAATTGTAACTTACTGCTGCTTTCAAATTGGGTGTCAGAACAACTCAAAAGTGTGCCTCGAAGGGCTGTTTCTTCATACCTAACAGGTACTCATGTAGCTTTCATGAGGAAGCAATGTATTAGTTTTCCTCTGAGATACAGTGAGCAGTGGTTACAATTTTTGTATGCCATCACAGATTATCTCTGCATCATTTTCAGTGCAAAGGTATAGCTAGTAATGCTTTGCTCTGATTTTATAATATAATATTGTTTTCTAGACTTGAAGCACTCAGAAGGTTTTCTGAGGCTTAATGATGTTAATAGAGGGTTTTATCTGGCAGCTGAATCAATGCGATGTCTCACTGCTGTAGAAATTGTGGAGATTGTGTCCTCCTACCTGTATAGCCATACTGTGTATTCACTTCTGTGGTCCTGGTGTAAGTTGGCCCTTGGTGAGACAGTTCAGCTTGTCAAACGAGGAGGGAACCACCCTTCCCTCCCGATACCAATTGATAGGAAGCAAGCCAAAATACTATGAGAATGAACCAGCAGCATTTTAGTAAGTGAATGTTAGTAATCATGGTCTTTGGGTTTTTTTCTTGTTTTTTTTTTTTTTTTTTTTTTTGTTTGTTTGTTTGTTTGTTTGTTTGTTTTTGTCCTGTCCTGCAGATAATAAATATTCAAGTTGGCAGGGCAGAAGTAATTGAATTGAAGGGGTTTCTCTTTTTATTTTAAATATATTTACACTTCAGTATAGTGTCTTTGAAACATTATTGTGAATAATTACTCTAAAGATAATGCAGTTAAAAGGGGAGTTGTGTAAATGTGGCAAATGTAACTTTAGGCTGGGGAGGGGAAGATTTTTCACTCAGTTGGAATAGGGACAAAGTCAAGTTTTTTAACTTGAGGGAGATGAAGAGAAGGGTGATTGTATGGAGAGAATGAGGGAAAACTTAATACAGCAAGAAAAACGAGCAGCTCTTCATAAGATCCTGTAATAACTTTATTAAAGAAAGCTGGGAAGTGCTGAATTCAAGACTTGGAGAAAAAAACTCCTTGTGAAAATAATATATATGCTACTGTAAAACAGTTCTCTGATTTGGTGGTAGTAAGAGGAAATAAGTGTTTTGTTTTGTTTTTTTTTAAATCTGTCTAAACAGTCCACAGGTTTTGCAATCAGTGTGTGAAAAGGGTTTACCATGTTCCTTTTTGATTCATGCTGCAAATTTCTTATGTGTACCTCAGATTTGAAAACACTATCATACCCATGATATCACATATAATTAGATAGCGATTTCTACCTGTAGCCCAAATTAGAGTCTGTAAAAGTCAGAATCACAGAATTTCTAGGTTGGAAGAGACCTCAAGGTCATCGAGTCCAACCTCTAACCTAACACTAACAGTCCCCACTAAACCATATCCCTAAGCTCTACATCTAAACGTCTTTTGAAGACTTCCAGGGATGGTGACTCCACCACCTCCCTGGGCAGCCCGTTCCAGTGCCTAACAACCCTTTCAGTAAAGAAATTCTTCCTAACATCCAACCTAAAACTCCCCTGGCATAACTTTAGCCCATTCCCCCTCGTCCTGTCACCAGGCACATGGGAGAACAGACCAACCCCCACCTCGCTACAGCCTCCTTTAATGTACTTATACAGAGCAATAAGGTCACCCCTGAGCCTCCTCTTCTCTAGGCTGAACAAGCCCAGCTCCTTCAGCCGCTCCTCATAGGACTTGCTCTCCAGGCCCCTCACCAGCTTCGTCGCCCTTCTTTGGACCCGCTCAAGCACCTCGATGTCCTTCTTGTAGCGAGGGGCCCAAAACTGAACACAGTACTCGAGGTGCGGCCTCACCAGAACCGAGTACAGGGGGACGATCACCTCCCTAGCCCTGCTGGTCACAGTGTTTGTCTGGACAGTATAAAAAATCTTAGTCATATCTTAAGAACCATTTTCCTTTAAGTATAAAACTATTGTCCTTTATAACGCATTAAAATCAATCACTGTGCTAAAAAACCCAGACCTCCCCCCCAAACTCTTAAGTATATTTAAGGTCAGTGAAGTATATACACCAGCAGGATAAAATCAGCAGTTGCATACAGAGATTTCATGGTAGTGACATCAGCAATTCAAATTTAAGATATGGACACAATAGCTTGAAGGTTTTTATTTAATAATTCTTTATTTTTGAGTTGAAAAGGGGAAAAAGTGATTAAAATGCAAAAGTTTTAGTTAATAGATGATCTAACATGTTTCTTATCCCTCCTAAGGTGGCTTTTCTTCTTGTTCCTAATGAAAATGTGAATCATAAATGGAAGATGTTGGTATTATGACATGACATCCTTCAGTAAATCATGATACTTTGGGTGGCTGTTGGCATTTTCTGTTGGCTGTACTTCTGTTAGCTGTTCTATGCCTTGATTTGTGGACTTCCATACTTTTCATTTCTTCTCTTTTAAGCTCTTAAATAACAGAATGCTTCTTACTCTAAGTGCTAAGTTTATATATGTTCCTTCTGAAAAGTATTATGTGGATCCAGGTGGAGAGAAAATAATTTCAAATATTTCATCTTAAGGACTACTTTGGAAAGGCTTTCCTTTTTCAGGAAATGGCATTCTCTGTGTGACAGCACGGGGTACCCTTTAGTTGCCCTTCAAGCAAAGAAATGTCACAACTGGCCTTTTTCAATGGGAATACATTTTCTCAGTTACTGTTACTGGAGAATAGTAACTGTTAATAGTTACTGTTACTGAAGCGTTACTGAAGAATACCTGTGATTTGGGAAGGGGTGTTCGTGGTCTCACCCGTTTATCCAAAAGGCATCTTCTTGCTCTTGTCAACTTAAAAAAGGTTTCCTTTTGTAGAATCCCCTCCCAGGTAGAGGCTTCTGACCTGGCATGCTCTTGCTCTAAGGTTTTTGATGTTTGCATTTATTTATGAAGAAGCAGTCTGTTAAGAGAAATCCACAGGCACTACTGATTTGGAGAGATGGGGAAAGCTTTCAGAAAGCCCCATCGTTTTAGCAATGGTACTTTCTAAAGATGTTCTAAAGTTCCTGTCTGCAGCAGGTGTTCTGTAAGATGCTCCAGCTGTTCAGGACTTGAAATAACCTCACTTTACAAGTTGTGGGATACCCCTTATGTACAGGTACCACATAAATAACTTGCTTCAGCCCTTTAGTACCAGGTATGTCTGTAGTGACATGCATCTATGTTGGACTATGGCAGCTTGGGAGACTTCTACTGCTTGTTGACAAGACCAGTATGGCAATCTGAGCTTTAGAAACCTTTGTGTTTGTTTTCTAATGTTAGGATGCTGTTGCAAGGTTGTATTAGATACTGACCCAAACCCCTGTCTTGTGTCTTTTGGTACCTTTAAGATGCACTGGGGTGAGCCTTTTCTCAGTTACTTTGAGGAGATGACTGCGTGAAGAAGAATATCTTTACTTTTAAACTATTTTGTAGCTTGAAAGCAGGAGAAACAGGAAAGTGGTGAATAAAGGAAAAAAGAAATAGCTCATAATTTGTGTTAAAACCAATGCACTTCTCCAGCATGTTGTTTTCTGTTGAGTAGAGATAACTTAAAGATATTTTTTCTATATTCTTTAGTTGAGATTTTCATAAGCTGCCGTTACATGGAAGGAACAGTATAGAACTGAATAGTTAAATTTGCCCAGTAGATGATGAAATCGTACTGTATGCATTTATAGGCAGATTGTGCTTTTGGAAAGCTAACCCATTAATGGTAATTGCTGAGAGGAATGATTAGTATGCTAGAGCTCTATCAAAAAATAACACGACTGTCAGAGAGCAGCCAGTTCAAATGAATAAGCATATTCTCCACTTCACCTGAACGTTTCAATTACCTAATTCCAGCTCTGTGTTTTTCTTTAACTAGTAGAGGTTGCAGTGGGGTGCCACTGCTCCTTTCCATTTGGTCTGCCGTGCCCGAGGCACTCAGTGAATGCAGAGCTGCCTGCAGGGTCCCAGGTCAAGCGATAAACATCGACTGTGCTGCATTGAAGCACTCCCAGCATCGGGCACAGGTGCCAGATGCATCTGCTTGTAGAGGCTAGGCTGTAGCCTACCAGCTGGGGCCCTTTAGAGGACTTTGTGCTGTGGCCTATTTGCAGAACTTCCAGACAACCGAGCCCTTGTTGTAAAGCGCGAGTGTTCGTTAGGTGTTTGGTATCCAAGTGTTGCTTTCAGCTGTACCTTTGGGTTTGCTGCTACTTTGCATTTTCTCCGTTCCTGATTTTTGTGTTTTTTCATTTTTCTTCAGTGAAACAGCATGCTTGCCAAGGTGTGAATAGCACCTCATATAAATGCTGTTAATTCTGACTTGCAAATCAGTGTATATGTATTAATTACCTTTTTTTCAATCTTAAGTGTTTCTATTTTGTACTCCTGCTTCGTGTTGCTGCAGGAGTATCTGTGGTTTCACAGGGATGGGGAAGTTGTTTAAAAATAATAATAATAATAAATCAGCATTCAAGGCACTTAATTGTTTAAAGCCTGCATTAAAAAATGCACTGTAATTGAACAGTGCAGCCTGTGAAGAACTATGTCATTTCAGTTCAACTAAGAAGAATGCCATGTTACTGTCATCATTTATGGTACTGGACAACTGAGCTCCGTGTTCTTGCCTTGTGTAATTAAAACATTGGAAATGATGATTTCAGGGAGTTAAAACATCAGGAGTGTGTGCAGACCCTGTCACGGCTCTGCCAGCTGTACAGCCCACAGGGCTACGGTGAAAGGGGCTGTGGTGGGCTTGTGCTGGTGAGCAGGCTTAGTGGGGATGCACCAAGCTGTTCACGCTTGCAACTCCCTGCAGTTCCCCAAGCCCTGCAGACACCTCATACTTCCCCTGGGCTGGGAAATGCTCTAATGGGCAAACAGGAATTGGCTGCGAGCTGCAGGGCTTCAGGAGCAAATGTCCAGCTCTGCTTATGGGGAGGGAGGGGCAGGGCAGGTAGGAGCTCCTTCAGCTCATGGGCAAGCATCACAGGACACTTTCAGCCCAAGCACTACGCCACTCATGCACCTTAACAGACTTGGGACTGTATTCCAATACACTAATACACTTTATTTTTATTTATTTTAATTCTGGATGAGTCTTAAATGTACTTATTTTTCTCTTTTAAGCTGACACTGTTTTCTATAGGGCTAATGTCCCTGGTCCTCACATGATGCAAATGTGATGTTTCCTGTAAAAGTGGCACAGACATCTAGCAGCTTGGGAGGAGCAGCAAAAATAGAAACATAACTGATTCGTAACAGTTGTCCTCAGGCCTTGTAGGGTAACAGAATTAAGCCTTTCCCTATTCTATCCATTTAAATGCCCAGCAACTAAGCAGGGATTTTCAAAGTAGACTTGAAACTGTTTCCAGGTTCCATTTAAAAGGCTGGTGAAAACTGGAATGCCAGCTTTCTGAAGGCAGGATGTTGGTATATTAATGCTGGAGCACAGTGAGGAGCACGTGATGCAGGATCCAGCAGATCTTAGGGCAGTTGTTTCTGCTTGTCTAACACAGAACATTTCTGCTTGTCTGACGCACAACCATATTAGTCAGACTATACCTTTAAAGCTTATTTGCAGTCAAGGAAGGTCAAAATTGAGCATTTGAGAGAGAGTAAACCACTGGGGTTCTGTAAAATTTTAACTATTTGGATGACCATGAAAATCAAGAAACTCGGGTTTGTTAAGCTCTCGAGCAGTAACAGCTATGGCTTTGTGTATTGCTTTGCCTGTCTTGTTTCCTCTTTGAGAGAGGTTGATTAAATAACATCTCAGAACTGCCTGCTGGGTTGTTTGAAGTGTTGTAGCTTTTTATTGCTGATTCGTTTCCTTGTAATCTTATGATGTTTGGTGATCTGGAAAGCTGGATTTTCAAGAAGGGCCAGACTGAAATCTGTTCAGTGTGAAATGTGTTCAGCTCTTACAAGGTTGGTAAGTTCTATGTTAAACCACCTTGAAAGCTATCTTATTTTTCAGGATTTATTTTTCGTATTTTTTTTGGGGGGGGGGGGGGGGGGGCGGGGGGGAAGGAGGAAGATAGGATTACCGTTAATAAAGGTAACAGCAGCTTACTGGAAAAGTTAAATATTAACAGTATCCTCTTTGATCTTACTCAAAGACTGCTCTACAAGAAAGTCGTGTATCTTCAGTGTCCTACCCGAGCTAGTTGGAAAACTTACAGTTTTAACTGACTTTAAATAGTAAGTATTTGAAGTTTTGCCTGAATGCATTTTCCGTCAGTGTGTATCATCCTAAAGATAAATGAAGTAGCACTGGAAACCTCAAAGAAACCTGAATGCAACAATGACCACATATATATATATTTTAATGTAACTTTAGCTGTTCTTTTAAAATTGAGTGTTTTTGCTGGGATGATTACTTTTCTACAACTAAATTTGCATTAGAGAAATCATTATGTCTGCTATCCCGGTAGAAAACAGCAAGAACTATAGCATAGAGGGGAAAAAAAGGTAGTATGATATGATAGACTCCTAGAGAAATGAAATTTTAAAACGGACTTGGGAATAACACTTGAAAATAGGAAATGAGACTAAAAACTGTGATGTTCACTGTAAAACAAATGATACAAAATGTTACTGGTTTCTGTCATTGGAACACAAACTTTGTAAATAATGCGTTTTAAAGATGACTTCATCAGGAATATCTTCACTCACAAAAAGCCCTGTGAGGAAAGTGAGAACCCCACTACTTTTTCTGTCTATAGGGATGAGGCTCAAACAACACAAACCACTTTTTTTTTTTGGCGTTGCATCTTAGTATTTGCCACAAGCCAGAGCTCTGGCAGTTACAGAAACAACAATTTTTAGACACAGTGCTTATTTTATGTACATTATTCAAAATAGTTGCTAGTGATACTTCTGGGTAGCTCCAAGAAAATGGCGTAACGCTCTTCTAAAGAAAAGCTGCATACACCACCCTTGCATACGCATTTGTAGTAACTGTATTGATCCTAGTAAGTATAGTGGTCCTTCTAGAAATGTTTTTATTAAAATATTAAACTCTATTTAAAAAAAAAAAAAAGCTTCTATTATCTCACTGTAGCACAGTAGTGCATGTTCTTTTATACTGGTTGGATCCTATTGCTACTTCTAACACTCAGAACAACTCTTCCATGCTGTAAGAGTGACCTTCAAGTTTCATTGATCTGAATATTAGGTATATAAGGTTTGTACTCCTAAAGTGCAGAACTGACTTTGCTTGTGTGATTCAGGTGTGCTGTGCATGAACAATGCAACAAATGGGTGCTCTCATAGATGCTCTAATACTTCTTAGGACAGGTGGACTTATTCTCTGGAATCTTGTAATGTGTAGGGCTGTTTCAAGCCTGAAGTCAGTAGACTTGTGGTGCTGAAACCTCTCAACTAATTTGCTTCTAGACATTGTCTTCCCTGAAAGGTTTTCATATCTGAACAAAAAGTAAGGAGTGGATTGGACGCTTGCAAGCAGCTTGCATCGCTGATAGAGCACTTCTGCTTTAGCACAGTTACGTTCTTTTCTTCGTAAGAGCTTACTGGTATCAATGTGCTCATTCACAATTATGCCTCTCCTTGACTTGAGAAAATATCAAAAAAAGTTCATAGACTTTCTATTAGTCTGTTCACTTTGGTAGGGAATTTTACAACTGGTCCAGTATCAAAATGTAAGCAAACTTCAGAATCAGTATTTACGTGTTTATTGGAATGATGTTGTGAATTGCTACTTTGTACAGAACTCCTAAGTCTAGTTAAGTAATGGCCTCATTTTGTTGAGGTTTTCTTTTTGGTTTGTTTTTCCTGCATAAAACAGCTTCAGTTCAAAACTTCTGCCTTATAGTTTAATTTAAGTGCTTTCTTTTTCCATCTTTTCTCTAGGTAATAAAATAGTGGGCCAAATATCTCATGAAAGACTTCCCATATATGTACTCCAAAGTGATACATATTTTTAGATGTTTTCAGTGGACATACTTGTTGCTCTCTATTTTAGACACAGTGTAATTTCCCAGCCAGAAGCCTGTTTCATTTTCCTCTCTGAAAATGAGGAACGTAAAAGGAATTGATGCTGAAAATGACATGTTCTTGTACAGTTTTGGAAATGCATGACGATGATATCTTGTAACTCTACACAGTGAGTTTTATTGGGCTCTGTGTAGTGAATTAGCCTTTTCTCTGCTTGGCAAGCTTTTAGGGGCTTGTAATACATGTTTTTCTTTTCCTGCTTCTTCTGTTCCTCTTCTGATTAAAAATAAAATAAAAGATGTATTTTAAAATTTGTTTTATTCTGAGATCTGCTTATTCTAGTGTATGATAGGTTACCTCATTAACTCAATTCACAGGCTAAACAGAAACAAAGTTCAAAATTGCTGTAGTTGTCATCTATAAATCTTTGATTATAAAAAACATTTAAGTTGTGGTTCTGAGGACAAAAATGTTAGAAGGTTTGTACACGGTTATACCTGTGACAGTGATGCTTGTGGTAATGCTAAGATGCTGACAGGTTTGTTAACCCTCCCGTTAAATGAACTTGTGGTATTTTTCTCTTCTTTGGGGTGTGTTTGTAGAGGATAATAGAAATATTTGCTGTATGCCGTTCTTAAATCTTGTAAATTAATGTCCAATAAATCAAACTGTGTGCATGTATATATGAAAGCAAATGTGTGTATTCATATGATATTGATGATTTTTCAGTATATATGTTTCTAATATCAAGTATTCCTAGTGTTCAGTCTTGTCACTGAAACCTTTAGAAAAACTTACACTTTTTTGTACACACAAGTCCGAATGTTCTTAAAATACTCCTAACATCTTAGAGATGTTAATGGGCTAATACTGAACGAACTGCAGTTAAAGTGAGTGGCTAGTTTCCTTGAGGAAGACCTACCAAAATTAATCAACAGTTAATATGAATAAATACTATTGCAGCAAAACCTCAGATGCTGTGGGGGAGAGCTATATAACTTGCTTTGCTGAACACATTGTTATCAAAAATAAATGCAAAGTCTTAAAAAATATTTCCTAACATTCATTCACTTTAAAAACACTCCTGTATAGAAACACTGGCAGCTCTTCTGTTTGCTTACCAGGGCTTCGGGAGGTGGAACATTGAGATTAGTGTTTCTGTGCTCCTGGGGTTTCTGGGTGATTGTTTTTTAATAAGTTTCTGGTGCTAATAATTTAAAGAATAAAAGCTGGAGGGGGTGCAACTACAAAGAACCCAAAGTGTATTTTAAAAAGTCATTATTTTTGAGGTGCTGGGAGAGTTGGCTCATGATTTTGGAATGCGTGCTGTTAACAAGGCTTCCTTTGAAGAACTCTCTGTAGCCCAGTGTTAAAGGCAGTCGGAGACTAACCATAATTAATACAGTCTTTCAAATTAGTGGTGAAATTCATCAGCCAGTTCCAAAATCTGACCTTTATATCCTACTAATAACAAAACACAACCTCTTCTTTCTTATTTAGTGAAAGGGAAAAGAAGTGCTTGAAGTATAACTCTGACTGTATTCATAAAAGAAGCGATGAAAAATGAGTATGAGGTAATTAGAGGGAGGCACAATGTATGTAACATTACCTGGATCAGGCTTATGAAAGAGAGCTTGATGCAGTGCCCCAAAGCATCGCTCTGTGTGTGCACGGCCTGCACCCTACGTGGGAAGGAAGAGATACCTGGATGTACATAGCACTTTCATGTGGTGCTATAGTCATCTTTTTGCATGGGGGGGGGATTTGACAACTCGATTATGTGGTCACTTAGTTTTCAGCAGTTAATAGTGCCATTTTTATCTAAAAAACAAACAACCCCACAGCACAGCTGGCCAAACACCCACATCAGCAGCCCCCTACCCCACTCCTGTCAGTGTGCCTCTGCTGGGCTGCTGGAGCTGTGCACTTAGCTGTTTCTGTGCTTTTTTTTTTGCTTTTTTTTTTTTTTTTTTTTTTTTTTTTTTTATTGGGGGAGAGGAAAGGATAAAAAGAAAAACAAACATGGAAAATATTTGGTGTACACCGTTTTTAATTAATCTGCTAGGAGTACATTTGAGTTCTTCCTCACGGCTGGGTTACTGCTGCTACAGGGACAACTCTGAATTACAGGGACAGTTCCGCACCGATGTAGCTCTCTCTTAATTACTTTACAGCACACTCGCTGATTCCACCTCAGACCCACACCATGCATTTTTGGGTTGCCGGCGTGGTGTGGGTCAGCTCCCCGTCCCCTCCCTTTTCTGTGCGGGGCCACAGGGTCAGCTTGGGAGCAGCTGCCCCACAGCTCTCGTCTTGCTGCAGCCTGAGCTGTCCGTGCTGCGTTTGGGCTCCCACACCCTCCTGAAGGGCCAGAAGCAGGGCCCGGCCCCCCTGTGTGTGACGCCCCCTGGAGCTGGGGGGCCCCGGGCCGGGCCGAGCCTCCCCGCCTGCTCCCGCCCGGCCCCGCCCCCGGCCCCGCCGCCCGCCTCCGCCCTCAGCGCGCCCCCCGGCCCTGCGTCAGCGGGTGCTGGAGCGGGAGCGGGCGGGCGGCAGCATGGTGAGCCTGCAGGACGCGCTGCTCTTCGAGCTCAGCATCAAGTCCCTGCTCAAAGCCTGGAGCGGCGGTGGCGGCGGTGAGTAGGACGGCTCCGGGCTGAGCGGGGAGGCTCCTTCGGGAGCGCTTGGAGCGGTCCGGGGCTCCCCGGCCGGAGCTGCGAGCAGCCCGGCCCTGGGCTTTCCAGGAGGATTCCCTGCCTGGGCTGCAGCAGCCTCCCCGAGGGCGCCCTGTCCTCGCATCACCCCTTAATGCACGCTTCAGCGCAGGGTCTGGGGCCGGGAGCTGCCGTGCACGGCGTGGCACCTCTCGGGCTGGCAGCAGGACACCAGGAGGCAACGGAGGCGACGTCCCAGCTCGGCAGGGATGCTGTGCAGCTCGTGCTCCTAAAAATTGAAAGCAGCAGCAGCAGGAGGTACCCGCTGCCTCAGCCCGAGGCTGCGTTTCGCAAGGCATTGCTTCAGGCGTGCTGCAGCGTGCGGCTCTTCTTGGCCAAGGGCTCCACCAAAGCTGCTGGGATTTGTACCCCAATACAGCGCTGCTTGCCCGATGATTCACGCGTGTCTTGTTTAAAAGAATTAGTAAGGAGTTATTTATGGTCCAGCGTATTAATCAGCCAGGAGTGCAGGCGTTCAGCCACGTCCTAATAGCTCAGGCGTGAGACTTGCTTTTTGCACTAAACTGCTGTGATTTGTGTTTTGGTCTAATAACTTCTAGGCTCACGGCTCTAACTTAGAGCAGCGAATATTTCAAAACAGGCGTCCCGATAGATTTGGCTCTTCACTTCTTGTGCTTGCATCTTAAAGTTTAACTGTAGCTGTTCCAAATTCTGCCGTGTGCTTGGGAGGTACTTGTGCTCTTGCTGAATCATAAATGATCCTAATTAAAAATATATGTCTTATAGAAGAAGTTGGAGGTGTCATGAAAAGGATCAAAAATCCTTAAAGTTGGTTTTGTTAACGTGTATTGTTCCCAAACTAAAGTAGAGCATGGGATGCATTCAGTTAGAATAAATTAAGCCTGCAGCTAGTTAAATAATTGCCGTATAAATAAGGAGCTGGACTGCAGGGTCTGGACTAGACAGCAGCATCAGCTACGATAAAACAAGGAGCGGTAACACCACCGGGGCAGTGAGGAGAGCTTGCTGGCGATGCTGTGCTTTCTCCTGCATGCCCTCCGTTATGTAAGCACAGCGGAGATCTTCCCGACTCTTCTGCCGCGAGGAGGTACCGGGTGATGCACTGACCGCCTCGTTCCCTGTGCCGGCCAGGCAGCCGCGTTTCACCTGGCGTTTCTCACAGCCCTCGCTCGGTTTTGCGCAGAGGGCTGTGATTAGGGCATAGCTGCGTGCCAGGGCAGCTGTGTACAGGAGCCGGGAGCAGACCTGGACGCAGCCTGCACGTGCCTTCACGTGTTGTGTGCTGGCAGCTCCGTGAATTGAGCCGAGGGGGCAAGCCACTTGCTTCTCCCCCCTGAAACATTTTCCAATCAAGTGATGCAGTGTGTGCAGAGCAAGGAATTACATAATGTTTATGTTGAGCACGTGTTTGGAAATTCAATAAACTTGCATCTGCTGAGAACTTACATAAGGAAGGTTTCTCCTCTGCCTTCAAAGATTCCTTAAATGCAGATGCTACTTTTTACACTCTGTGATAACCTGAGAGAGTTGTATGCTTGTATGTATTTGTATGTACATAAAAATAATCATCTGTAAAAACCATACTTAGCAGAAACCCAGCAAAGCTCCATGGGTCCAGCTAAGGGCTTGCTTAGCTGGCATAATGTTGTTGCAGTGCTGGCTAAGGTTTTATTGTAGTTGATCTTTTTTCTTTCACCGACAACAATGAAGTGACATTCGTATGGCCTAGTTTCAGGACGCTGTCTCGCTGCCAACAATTTCAGGCATTACTTCTTTTTAGAGGGAGTCAGGCATGTCCTCTTAAACCAGTGGTGTCGTGAGGATGTTCCTGCCTAAGGATTATTTGCTTACTGAAGTTGTGGACAGAGCGGTGACTTTATGCTGCCTCGTCCTTAGGTTGCATGGATCTTTCGTAGTAATTGAGTTCTGATAATGTACCTTGGATCTAAAGGGGAAAAATGTGTGATCCTAAAGTTATGAATCCTGTTTAGTTCATTGCAGTTGAGATGTGTGTCTCTGTTAAATGATTCTTCTGAGGTTGCTGATTCTGTAGCAAGAGCACCCATTTTAACTGTTGTTTGTGTTTTCAGTTGGTGTGAAAAAGCTCATGCTTTGTCCACAGAAACCTTTGTTTAATGGAGGTCTAGGTGCCATGAGAATTACTTTTAGTAATGTAATATATGTGGTCAGAAGCCAAATGTGATGCTGCTCGCAAAGGAAAGCATTATGTAATGGAAACCTTTCTCAAAGATAAGATGTGTATTTTAATGAAACCTATGTATATATTTCTGGGGCTTATCGTCTGTAGATAGTAACCAACTGCTTTCCAGTGAGCACAGGTATGATCCATTACTGCTTTCTAAAAGCTCTTCTGTGTTTCTGATATCTACCCTAATAATCATCTTGTTAAGTTCGGAAATGAAGAATTTCTTCCAGAGAATAAAAACAGAATGAAGATGTACCCAGTATATTTCCAGTAACTTGGAAATGGTTGCGGTGTGTCTCTTTGGCAAACAGGTCACAGGCTCTGTCCTCTGCGTGGTTGTCTGTCTTTAAACCCCAAAGTAAGGTAGATCTGTGCAGGAGGTAGGTCATGGGGTTTTTTGTATCGGTTTGCTCAGCTTGGTTCAGATGTCCAAGTTACTTAAACCTGAGTGTGTGAGCCAGGGCATGGTGGTAAAGCCAGCTGCATCTGTCTGTACAACCATACATTTGGAAAATATATTATAAAATCAGAGAGAAATGAAACAACACTGAAGGGAAGTGAATTAGCAGAACTACAGCTGCCAGGTGCTGACAAGCCTGTGAAAAGTAGGGAGCTGCCTGGCAGGTATCCTGAATCATTCTCTCTGTGAATGAAACAAAATCACACAGAGTTGAAGAACTGCTTGCTTTCCCCTAGGATTGCCTGACTGGAGATTGCTTTCTCTTTTACCAACAAAAAATGAACTCGTGGCTCTCAGGAGAGGTGCTGCTCCGATAACATTGTATTTATTTAACAAGTTCGATATAATGGACTCATTTTTATCCTGTGGCTTTTCATTTCATGACAGCAACGATACAGCGGACTTTCACTAAGAAGGGCAAGATTGCCTTAAATTGCCATGACAGCAACATATATACAAGGGCATGTGTGAAGAATTGTGGAACAAGCGTGCTGTTGTTGGCCTTTTGTGGCTCCTGGGGAGGAGGTGGGCCGAGGTGCTGTGCCTGCAGAGCTGTGCGTGCTTAGCAAGAGGACAGACGTGCCGCTTCTGTTGGGCTTTGCTTGTGGGTTACACTTATTTTCTTTAAACCAATGCATCCACAATTTGTTAATATTTTTGCAGTCATCGTTGTATGATAAGTTGCAACTTGCGTTCCCTGCAACTGTTAAACTGCAAAGAAAAATGAACCAGAGAAGGAGAAATGAGCCTGAGATGCTACCTGATTGCTTCTGCTCCAAAATATCCTTTGGGGCAGCAGTTATCCTTAGTGGTGGTAGCAGAGAACCTTCAGACATTTCTAATAGCAGTTTGATATTCCAGTAGCAAATCCAGTGCTGTTTCACAGTCAGGAAAAACCTTATTTTCACGAGATGTTTTTAAACAATAGCAGTAATTATGTAAGTACAATACTAAACAGAATGTTAACTGTATTTCTCCAATGTTAAACATCCCAAGTAATATTGTTCATTCTTCCTGTGGGAAACTTTTGTTAATTGCAACCTCGACTTCAAAAAGTCGTGACAGTGGGTAGTCATCTTATATATTGAAAGTCCACAGAGCATTTCTGCAGTATGTACCAATTTTTCTTTATGACTGTAACTTCTAAAATGGTTTTGATAAATTTGAAGGAGAAATTTTTAAATTTAAGATATATTTGAGTTTATGTTAAAGTAAATCAAGTAAAGCTACTAGATTCTGTAGATTCTGATTTATTATTATTATTATTTTAAAATGTATCTAACTGTACTTTGTGTTAGTACATGTGGTTGCTGACTTGTTCCCTGTACTCTGAAGCAGTAGGTTCGGTTACTGTAAAGGGAACGTGGTGCTTATGATGCTCCACAGGCTGCTACTTGTCATGGTAAGGCAGGTTTCTTTCAGTAGTTAACCAACCAATACAACGTGAATCTCTTGATTCTTCATTTCTGATTGATTTTTGTAATGTTTTGAGTAAAAAAGGATTATGAATTGTAACCTCTATATTTGGCTCTGTTTATGAACTTTGGTGGTCTTTAACAATGACCATTTGCACAGTTGGAATATATTGAATTGAAATGAATTGAATGAAATGCCAAGAAAGTTGTGTGTAGTAAAACTTGCTGTGTGAAGAAATGAGAGCTACTGAAAGGGATTTTTGTTGTTGTTCAGGAGGCTGATCAACACACGTGGACTGGAAAGGGACAGCTAGGCTATAAGGTTATCCCAACCAGTGGATGCCGTGTACCAACTGAAGGTGCAAAATGCCCCATTAGGTGACAGTTCTCAAGGTGACAAGCTTCAGTTGCAGCTCTCCGTTTGGTATGGGGGAAGATAGAGGAGGTTTTGCTGAGCTGGGCCCTTTTGCCAAAAGGGGCTTTGCTCCCAGCGGTGCAGCATTATCACTTTCTCATCTGTCCCCTTGTGGTATATGTCTCATCCCTTTGGTGAGCAGTTTTGACTCATTACATCAACAGCAAATTTCTTGGGAAGGCAGAGAGTTTTTCTTCTGTTTAAATATGAAACCATCTCCAGGAAGATGCAGGTGGACACGAGGGCTGCTGTAGAAGAAGGGCCAGGACCAGCGGGTGCCTCAGCTCAGCTGGGTCATGGAGCCTTGCTCTCACGTGTATTGCACAGAAGCCTGCTTTCAATTTGCTCGTTTTATTGCCTCATGACTGTGTGAATTTTTATTTATTTTTTTTTGGTTGGCATAGCTTCCACTCTTGCTGAACACCTGTGAGTGTGTTTTTTCCCTCTTTTGCATTATCTGTTTGATATTCTAATACTTGCAAGGAAATTTGGTGTAGATTGGAGGTAAGGGCCTGGAGACTTGTTAGAGAAGTGTACGCAACCAGATTTTTAGAAGTTTTAAGGAGATGAAAAATTAAAATGTTTTGGGCCTTACTTTGAACTTCTCTACACATTAACATGGAATTATGACTTTTTTTTGAAGATTATGTCGTGTGTGTGGTTCTTCATATTGATTTTTAAATAAGATGCCTGCACTGTAGTAAGTACAATATGTGTTGGGACATGCATTATTTATTTCCATCAGGCGTAGATATGCTAGAATGAGCTTTCCTTTAGGGCATTCTTTCTATTAAAGCAATATCCCCTTTGCTAAACCCATACCACAACTAGATTTTGTAATGATTCAGATTGCAGAAGAGAATGCTATTGAAAGGAAAAAGTGCCCCAAATGCAAACCCCTCTGTCAGCTACTGTTGCTAGAATAAACCGCGTGCTCTGCATGGACTTCAGGAAAGCTCCAGCTAAACCAGCTGCAGCAACCCATGTCAAATACCCCATTTCTGCTGACTTTTTTTTTTTTTTTTAAACTCCAGCTCTGCTGCTTTTGTATTTAAAGGGGTGAGGTTCAGACACTAGAGGTTTAGTAGCATTTAAGAGATTGCTGACAAAAGAAGAGTATTTATTTATTTAGAAAAGTGGTTGACATCTTCAGAACACTACAGAGCAAAACTGTTGTGTTTACTATATTACGTCCAGTTGCTGTGTAGTTGCAGTTTTCCCCTGTATAGAAAAGATATTCTTCCTTGTGTTTCAAGAAAGAATAATGATGCTAGTTAAAGGGAAATTCTAAATTCTCTTAGGTACTGTGCAAAATAAAGGGTAAATTTAAACTTAAAGAGGAACAGGCCATTCTAAATCAAAACAGTCACCCATAGCCTAAAGGATACAGGACCATGCTGCTGTAATTATAAATGGTTTGAACTCTGATGTAACCAGTTGCCTGTGTTAATGTCATAAGCAAAGCTTTACTTTACTAGGTTCTGTTAGAAACTACTTTTGGGGAGAAATTACAGGGGAGTTCACCGAAGCACAGTTTTGGTTAACAAGCTGGCAGGCTGCAGTAATTTAAAAGAGAATGTTAAGGCATAGAATTGCATAGTTCTAATGACTATTAATATTAGAATGTTAATTTATTGAAACATTAAGGTATAGGAATAAATTAACTTTATATTATTGACTTTGTATTGAGAGATCTTATTAGACTAATTCAGGAGTTATGGACCAGTCAAGAAGTATTTTAAATATGGCAATGGTCAGAAAGCTAAAATATTTATAAATGGAAAATGTTTCAGTACAGTTATAGAATTAGGAGATTTTAAGACCCTTTAATTATTTATAATGGAGTTCATCCACGTAACGCATCAAGTCTATAGTTAGAAACAAACAAGAGCAATGTAAATAGGACAACATTTTACTCAATTCAGAATAAATACTGAATAAATAATACCTTAAAGTAGTAGTAGAAAACAACAGGCATATAATAATAAATCCCCATGCTTTGCCTTTTTCTCGCTTTTAGGAATGAAGGATTTGAAAATCCAAAGTGTAGAAAAGGTACTTTTTTTCCAGTTTTATGTAGCTTCAGGGATTTGGCTGATGCCCTCAGTGATAAGCTTTAACTTTTGGTTAGCCCTGAAGTGGTCAGGCGGCTGGACTGGATGGTCTTTGTAGGTCCCTTCCAACTGAACTATTCTACAGTGTATTCAGGAGCAGACTGCTAGGAGGCTTTGCTTTGTTTTGATGTTTCTTGTTTGATTTTGTTTGTTTTTTAAAGAAAAAGCAACCACTTCAAGCTTCTAAAATAAAATTTTTCGTTGGGAACAGCAGTATTTATAGGTTTCTTGCTTCAAGAATGAGTTTGAGTTCTAAAAGTTGTTTATTGCTCACAGAGATCTTAGGAAAGCACAGCATGGGAAGTATAAATGACTCCTGGTTCTGCCCATCTGACACAGCTGCCATGTGATTTGGGGATATTTTCAAAGATAATTTTAAAGTATCCTTTGTAGCCTATTGCTACAGAACAGAGTGCTGGTCTGGAAAGATATATTAGTGTCTTAAACTCCTGCAAATCAATACTAATTAATTATTAACAATCAATAAAATCAATAATAATTAATAATTGACATTCACAATACTATTGAGGCAGTGTAAGTAACCTCATGAATCAGTGATTTTCTTCCTTTTACTTCTCTTATTCATCATCCCTACTTGCATCCTGTGTTTGTGCTGCTTAGCTAGAACTTAGAAGAGTTCCTCCTTTGAAAGACGTGTTTGTGAGGGTGCTGTTGTCTCTGCATTGCTGTTCAATATCAGCTCAGCTGGTGTTACTGCAGAACTGCCGTTAGGTTTAGAAAATAGAGTGTCTGACATCTCAGTGGAAACCTGTCTCCTTTCTCTCCGTAACATCTTGTTTGTGCCAGCTGTCAGCAGGACATAGAAGTGGGGCCAGATATCACCAGATTTTTACTGTTCTTTCAGCTACAAATGAGGTCTTGTCCTGGAAAAAGAGACAGGCTGGCAACTGACACTTCATTTTTATGACAGCAAAGCAAAGAAAGGAGGGAGTTAGCCCAGTTGTACTGAGATTTGTCTGAGGAGTTCACATTTTTTTGGATAGCAGTTCAAGACAAAAACCTGTGATTGGGAAATATTAAGGTAGGATCTTGCATTGTTCTCTTTGCAGCAGTGTTCTTATCTTTGAACCACTTTCTCTTCAGAAAAGAACAGAGTAGGAAAAGAAAATTTGGAGGAATCTAAAACCCAGAAGTTCTGTAGCAGAAGTGCATGGGTGAGGAAAAAAAAAAAACAGACTCCAAACTCTTTCTTTTTTTCCTTCTCTTAAACAATCGTAAATTAAACAAACAACCAAAAAACAACACCATGAAATGTGCTCCAAGCTGTAAGTATTCTTCCGCAGGAAAGAAAACAAAGTTTATCCCCAGTTCTGAAAAAAATCCTTTAAGTAAAGCAATATGAGCTGAACCAGGTTTCACAAATACGGCAAAGAGTGACCAAAAAGAGTTTCCACTGTTAGAAGTTTCCCTAGCGTATGTAGTACTTTTCAAAGGATTGTTTAAACATGTATATATAGATATATTTAATGTTTGTGCCTATCTTTTATGGTGATGTTATACCTTAAGGGGATACTAAACTAGAGTGCTCATCCTGGAGAGGACAAGGGCAACAAGAAGACAAGTTGGCTACTCCGGTAAGGGAGAGGAGGGCAGGACAGCTAAGGAGGGTGCTGACATCACTTCTGTGTTTTTGGTAGCAGGCTTGTAGAATTTCACCTTCTAAAATGTGGTTTATCATGTGAAATATGCTGCTGAGCATAAAAGCATTTTGAAGAGTATTGAACTGAAGTTGAATCTCACAGAAACTGAATCTCACTGTACCAAGCT
This sequence comes from Anas platyrhynchos, assembly GCF_047663525.1. Lineage (NCBI taxonomy): Eukaryota > Metazoa > Chordata > Aves > Anseriformes > Anatidae > Anas > Anas platyrhynchos. Next base: position 52,746,364 of record NC_092590.1, read on the forward strand.
GGTGTGTTCCTGGAGTATACGTGCTGGGCCTTGGTAGAGATGCCGCAAGTTTTCAGAACAAAACAGTATATGCTGCTTATTCTGAAGATCTGAAGTGAGGAAGGATTGCTTCCTCAGTTGATTTCAATGGAGATACCATTTTACTAGATATATTATTGTACTTTAGTTTTTTCTCAAGGTTTCTTATCTCTTCTGTACTTCCTGACTTCTGTTAAGACCACATATGTGGTGCCAAGAAAAATGGTATCAAGTTCTTCAGAAGAATTTGGTTTTGGTTTATATTTGCAATTTTAAGGTTATTCAGACTGACTGCCAACAAATTACCATCAGTATTGGATAGTTTTAGCTCTTATAGGACAAGGTAGAGAACAGCAAAGGTGCTGAAGAGCCGCTGTGCTCTCTTGCCTGCTGGGCAGGATTTTCTGTCGTAATCCTCAGGCGTCCATCTCCGCGGTTGCTTGCTGGACAGGAGTGCTGTCGGGGAGCTGCAGGCCTGAGTTAACCTGAGTTAATGGGGCCATGTTGTGTGTGTTTGTGGTGTTTGTGTGTGGTGGGAGTGGGTTGGGATCGTTTTAACCTTTAGATATGTTGGTCTGCCTTGTCAGCTCCAAGGTGCTGTGAACTCGTTGGCATAATGGGGCCTAGTAAAGCACTGCAAGTTCTCACAAGCATCCACAGTTAGAAATACAAGTATTTCTGTTAAGTTTCCTCTGTTTCTCTGCTCCATGCTTCTTATTAAACAGAAATGCTTCATCAAGGTATTGATAACAGATTTTCTGGAGATTCTCCCCTCCTAATGTTTCTGTGGCTGTGGCATAGTGCTGTGTAAGCTACATTGCTGATCAGACTCCTTCCTTTTTCTCTTCAGTGGAGGAAGAAAACTAATCTCTGTCTGTCATGGATCTAGGGAACTTCCAGTCAGCTCATTAGTGAAGAGGGTTTTCATTGCATGATCAAAGCACCTCGGTATTTTATGGTGCTATCAGTATGTCACCATAAAAACTTTAAGGCGATGCCAGCGCAGAAAAAGATGAGTGATGAGCTCTGGACATGAAGCTCCAGTTTCTAGGTCACTGCCTTGCGGCGTAACTCAAGAGAGGCCAAGGCTTGTTATCGTTCCACAGTTTGCGTTTGGTCTTGTTCCAGGTGCGGGCATCAGAGCACTCTCTGTTTGCAGCTCATGGCCGGCCCCGAGGCCCTAATCCTAAGCCCTAGATCCGTAGTCACTGCTGCAACACAGGCAGCAGTGCTGGCAGCTGTTGTGAGACTTTTTCCTTCCTTTTGCTTGCCATCCTCCCTAAAGTTGTTCTCAATTTATTCATAAAATCTGTATCTTACTACTTTAGAATGATTAATGAAATAATGGGTGTTCTTAAAATACATACCGATTTTCCTTTTACATACTTAAGAGGTTGAGGTCCAAAATGTTGACCAGAGAAGCTGAGGTTTCCAGAGTTGAGTGGGAACACACAAAAACAGTTTTGGTGCTAGTGTATAATTAAGCAAGAATGAAGCAAGTGTTACCACGTCTTCAAAATAATGTTGTCAGTATATTTTTATATTGTAATACAGGAGATAGTGACATTGGCCAGTGATCTGTGCTAATGCTGGTTGGTAACCTACCTGACATTTTTTCCTTCTTGTAGCAGTAGTAAGGAGAATTATGGACTGTACAACCAGATTTGTATATTTCCACTGGGAAATTTTGCTTTCTGTTCCTGAAGAGGGCTACGCATTGGAGAATCTATAAAGCAGAATCTTAGTAGCTACGTATTTTTCTTCTGTTATATTTCTTCTTTTTATGTCTGTGGTAAACTGTGTAGTCTTCTCAGTATCACCCAACTACTGCTCCTGTCATTAATGGCCAAACCACAGTTGGTGTTGGTGCATACGGTTAGATGCTTAGTTATTCTTCAAGCCTCAAAACCTCACAGTATTCAGTATAAAAGATTCAGAACAGACTTTACCCATGTCTATTTTGCTTATAAATTGTTAATATGTTGTGTTTTTTGCACGTTCCTACAAAAATGTGAATAATACTATTAACTTTTCTCAGAAAGTAGTGTAGGAAGTGTTGGTATAACATCATATAAAACATGTAGCAGATGTAAATGTGAGCCCTTATAAGAGGGGTAGGTGAAAATATTTAAAACAAAAAAGGATTTTTCCCTCAGTCCCTGTCTCACAAGTCCCAGGAAGCGTGTCCAAGAAGCCTGCCTGTCAGCCAGGCAGCGGGATGGGGGTGTTCAGGGCACACGGCCAGCAGTAAGGCACCACCATGCTTGGGTCCAGTTCATAGGTCTGGGATCCATTGCCATGACGTGACAGGGAAAGGATGCCAGGTACCACATCAACTTCATGTCTCCCGGATGATTCTTGGGTCGTCCACCACGTACAGATTTTGGATCTGTATTTTTGGAGCTGACAGCACTCAGTGTCTCCATCCTGACCCTCCTACATGAGTCATTTGGAGTCATCGCGGTTCGCTGTCTCCAGGCCTGGGTGTGTTGTGAAACTGCAGGTAGAGGTGCCAGGGTCTCCACGACCTGCACACCTGGGAGCTGACAGCACAGGCTTCTCGGGGAGCCCCTTTTTCCCCTTCTGTGTGCTCCTCTGGTGCTTCCAGGCCATCCGTTCATACCAAACCGAAGCTCTCAATTGCAGTTTTCTGCAACCAAGTACTTGGATGCTTTTTCCAGTTCATAAGCATGTATTGAAACCAGATGGAGGTTCTTATTTTTGAGAAGGCAAACTACTTTATGAAGAAGTTAGAATTGGATAAAATGTTTTAAGTGCAAGTTGAAGAAGCTAGGTGAAAAAAACTTTCTCTTTTTCCTTGTTATTCCAACGCAGTACAGCTCAGATGTTTTGAACGACCAGTTTGGCTGTGAATTTGGAGTTCCATGGACAAGCACATGATCACCTATTTTTGTTTCAGATGCGACTAGTCTCCTCCCCTCGACCTGACAAAGAAGCTGTTAGCTTTGCAAGCTTGGTGCATATACAGTGACTAAGAATAGCACTGCGTGGCACTTGGTATTGTCTTCTTGCAGAGGTCCAGCTCCAGCACTGGGTGCATCTGCACGCTGCGTGAGAACTTTCAGCTCATCTTACGCCGTGCCCTTGCCCTGTTACTTTCTCTGAAGCCTCAAAGCCCTGAAGACCGTTGTCTGTTTTCCTAACAAGTTGCACAACTTCAGATTCTTGCTGATTCAGTTTATTTTTATTTACAGTTAGCATAGATAAATTTCTTCAGAAGATCTGGTAAGAAATGTGTCTCGTACTTACTGCTGTAAAAATACTGTCAACTAGGGCTCTGTGTGAGCTCAGTGCCGCCTTATGCTGTTATGCAAACTTCTAAAGTGCAGAGCAACCTCAAAACACAGTTGCTAATCATAGAAACAAAACAAATTTGTGTAAGTATCCCAGTGAACAGTCCCGAATCTTCTAGATACTTGCTAGTTTTCATATTCATCATTTTTTTCCACAAGAAAAACTGAAAATAGACATCCCAGACCGTCACTGGCTCAGCCGTTGACATTGTTCTTGTCCTACAGAGTTCAGTGAATGAAAGAACTTGGCTCAAAAGAGTACATTTGGTAAACAGAAAAACACAAAAGACTACAGCTAATTTAGAAACAGAGACATTACGACAATCTTGAGATCTTCATGTGCCATCACAAGGAAATGCAAGCTCTAGCTTTAAAAATAGCCACCCGCGCCTATGTGCTAACTCTTTGGTTGTACTGGAAACTGAACCCCAGCCAGTGTTGAGTTTTCAGAAGAGTTGATCAGCTCACTGCAGGGCAGAAAATGTATTTATTTAGGGAGTGTGTTGAGAATATGATGTTCTTCTTTTTTTCTTTTTTCAACAACTTAAGTTAGGCAGTTGACAGGGTATGGAAAAAGTGTTTGTTTTGCCTTCTCAACAAACTTAGAATATATGCTTTTGAAAATGTTGTATCCTTTTTTCTCCTTGGCATCTTTATGTTAAATTTGGCAGGTTGAGTTAGTCTTTACTGGTTTATTTCCCCTATCAGCTCACATGTTCCTATGGAGGATTGCAAGGCAAAACTGACAGAATCCCAACAAAAATCTGTTGTTCTTTCCTGAAATGGATGGGACCTGCTCTAACCCTGGTTGGTACATGCTTGAGCATGTTCCAGGGCTCAAATGCATTTGTTCATTTTTTGTTCATTTTTTTATTTCCTTTTTCTTGTTTAACCTTGTGCAGATGACATTTTGCACTTTAATTTTCAAGCCATATCACAATATCAGAAATACTATTAAAGTGTTTCTGGGTGCTTCACTAGGCAGCTACCTAAAAAGATGGGAAAGTGCCCAGTCAGGGCTAATGTAATATTTCAAGCTTTAACCTGTTGGAATAGTTTTCATCTGAAATATTAATAAGTTTATATGGAGCATATTAGAAGAAACTCATTTGGTTCCTTTATAGATTTTTAAACAACTTTTAATGATATGCAATTTGAAGTTATTGGTGTCTTTACAACTGATGCTCCAGAGTTTTTTTCTAAAATACCTTTTTACAGCAAGGCTGCCAATATTCATTACTTTTTGCATTAACTCAGGAAAGGTATCAGTTTGACACTAATGAGGATAATTGAGGATAATGAGCATAATGAGGAAAAAAGTCTTTTCCTCCTTCTAGCTGGAATTGTCCTTGCAAGGAAAGAGCAAGCAGGGGGAGCGAGGGGAATTTTAAACAAACAACCCTGGGTTGTGCAGGGCCAGAAATGCTGGCTTCTGACACTCTATTTTGAACTAGGACCAAACATAAATTTGTCAAGCATTCTGTTGGTTTGTCTTTCAGTACAATGGATCAATGTTTTGTTTTTTTTTTTTTAATACCCACTTGCAGCTTGTGTTGGTAGAGTGTTTTTGTTGTTGTTCAGTATCTTCAGTCCTTCAAAGAGGAGGGTGGGGAGTTCTGTTTTTCCAGAGAAATGTGAATTAGGTAAGTGAAAGACGGCATTTAAGTTTATTTTTCTGCTTTCTGGTTAGCACAGCATGCCTAGGATCACTTTCACCTTGTTATTTGAGGCCCTTTTTTCTATGTGTATCTATTAGTGTATTAAAAGGAAACAAAACCTCATCAGAGAAGATATGTATGCATTGATAAATGTTAGAATTAAGTTGTCTGTGGAAGCATATATCAGCGTGTTCCTTCAGTGCTATGTTCAAACTTTGATTTTATTTTAGGTACTACTGCTTACAGCTTGAGATTTAGGATTTAGTTCACGCTTCCCTTCATATTAATGTAATGAGCATATGAGCATATCATAAAAATAAAGTAGTTATTTAGAGTAAGTTCAATCTCATAATTGCTATGGAAATATACATTTCCTTGACCTGAAGAACAGCGTGCATGAAAATCTGGAATAGGCACTTGTAAATATAATTCTCTTTCTGCTGTCCCAGCCTGCTACCTTTGCCTCCTTTATGCTTTTTATCTGTGGTGCTCAAAGTGCAACCTGTAACTTGTGAGAGGGAAGTGGGAGAAACCAAACCATGGCTGGGAAGCTTAAATTCACTCTGTAGGAATTTGCATCTTCACTGGAAGCTTTGTGTAGAAAAAAGAAAAAAATCTGCAGGTGGCCAAAAAAAATGTGAAAATGAGAAAAATGTGATGCCCTATAGCTAGCTAGATACCTGAGCTGGGCTCCTTTCAGTTGTCCTTTTGACTCCAAAAATTAGAACAGAGGGATTAAGGAAACAACTGCAGGGCTTTTGCAAGCTACAGCCTCTCTGCCATGAAGTGGCTGCACTGTGCTGTCTAAAAGCATGACAACCACAACTGGGATGGCCACGAGCCCGAGCTAATAGTTCCCTTTGAAAGCTAGGGCACACAGCTGGCCCCCACTTAGTGCTGGCTTGGTTTGTGGTTTCTTACTGGCAGGTGGAGCAGAAGAACCAACAGAACAAGTCCAGGTTGCACCATTCCATGTTTAACAGAAAGCTGTAATCATTAGTCCTGTTGCAGTAACGATTTTAAATAAGAAATATCCAACAGATCCTGCTCTGTACAACTAGTAGTATGGTAAGCACTTCTACAATTTGATCACCCTGGAATAGAATAGCTTCTTTGTTTGCATCCTTACTGAAGGTATGACTTATACTGCAAAAGTCCAATATTAAGATACAGAAACAAGTTAGGAAGCAGGCTTAAGTTTTTTTACTCTTACACTGTTACTGTTCTGAGGGAATACCAAATTTGTCAGTAAGCAGAACTTGCTCAGTTACGTATATGCTCGGTTTAGTATTTTGAAGGAAGCTGAGGTGTCAGGATCCGTATCTGTTACTTGACAGCGCGGCGCTGGTACTTCACTGGTGCTGTGCTGAGTGTTTTGGCAGTAGGTTGTGTTAAGTCAAGATAAGAAGTCTGCTGTGAAAGAAGGCCCTAGGTAACAGATGTGCACTTGGTGGGGTGTCTTGTCTCTGAGAAGTGTGTAACTTGATACAGAAGTGTTCTCCAGCAAGAATTCACGCGTTAAAATTAACTTGCATTATTACGTGTGCAGCTTTAAATCTAGTTGAAAGCTACAGTTGTATAAAACTTCAGGACAGTAAATGTGTTTCTGAAAATTAGCACTGGGAATTTAACGTAACAGCACTGATCCTTTACTTTCCTGCCACCATGCTACTTCCAGAGAAGATGGGTTGTGTTCCAGACTAGGTGCCGGTGGAAGACAAGACTAACTTACGCTTTATATTCTTTTAAGCTCATCCTGCCTGAGAACAGCTTTCTGTCACTGAAGCAAAACATGTGAAATATATTGCATGTCGTTAAATAATTTTGATGCCTTTCCTAAGTGAAGATTTCTTGAAATTCTAAATTGTTTTTCATTAATTAAAATGCTTTATCTGAAGAGGCTGTCTGTTCTGGCAGTTGTTTTAGAGAAGGAATTATATAAACTGAAGTTTTAATGGTCTGACATCTTAATGCTCAGGATTTCCTGATGTCATGCTGTAATCAAGAATGACTGGGCAGGACTTGAGACAATTTAGTTCAAATCAATTTCCTTTTCCTCCTGCTAAATCTTTGTGCTTTGTCATGTTGTTTTCAAATTGCGTGTGTCTGGTTTGGTCTTTTGGCACCTTATACTATCCAACTTAATCATGAATTTCTTCTTTTTTTTCTGTTTAATCGTAGTCTGCATGTAGGGTCTACCATACAGGGCTCTGTAAGCTATTGACACAGTGAGTTGTAATCCTTCTTGCATGTGCTTGTAGCAATCTCAGCCAATATTTCCTGTCTGGGTTCTAGCTCTTGTGAAGTTGAAATTTTTTTTATAATATATGTATGTAAAATTGGTCTGACATACATTCTAGTGTATTTTCTGCTTTTGTTTGTTTGATTTTCAATTTCTTCTTTGCATCATAGGTGGCACATTGTCCCCTGCTAGCTCATACCGACTAGGTGAGAATTACGTAGCACAGGCGATGGGGTGAGCTGCAGCAGCTGTCTTTGAGACTGCAGCTTGTAGCAGCCTCTCAGGTCTGATGTTCTCAGCGGACAGAGTGAGTGTTTGAGAGCCCAGCAGCAGCTGCTGGTCCGTTCCTGACAGCTGCCCTATGGGTCCTGATGCTTTCCTGAATGGCAGATCTGACCCCTTTTTCAGCCATGATACTTTGTAAGAAAAGAATTTGTGTTGTCGGCTTTCCAAAGGTATAAAATATCTGCACACCTGATTCAGATGCTTGTATGTGATATGCATGGCTCTTCTTCTTGTTGGACCTCAATCCCGTAGAGAAGTGGGTTTTCTATTTACAATGTAAGGTTAACATACTCTGCTACCGATTTTTAAGGGTTGTGGTGCTTTTTTTAACCTGAAAAAAAGCTTATCTCAGGGCTAAACATTTAATCTTGTATTTTGCAATTCAGTAGTACTCCTTTCTCCACATATGAGAGAAGTTTAGAAAGGTTGTGATGGGTTGCTGCTTCTCACCTATGTATAAGGGTAGAAGGAATGACGAGCGCAGTCCTTGTTAAGAAGTGTCAAAGTCAATAGGACTTGGGGAAATTCCTGGTCCAGTTTCTCTTTTCACAAGTATCTGAATTTAAGCAAAATAAGTACTTAGAAATATTTTTCTGAACTTTATCTTCATAATTTATTTCATCTTTCCTTGTTGTGGAGTTTTGGGGAAGAAATAACTTATTTCATTTTAAGGCTTCTCAGAATAAGTTGGGGATAAGACTGCAAGATACAAAGTCCAGTACAGCAATCAGAATATCTGCTGGTTAGAATTTGCTCAGTCATTAAAGCAAGTAGGTGAGAAGGATTTCTTGTTTTCTTCAGAACACTTCCCCAAGGAGTGCCTGCAGATAAGTACAGAAAAGGCAGAAAGCTGCTGTGGGGCAGAGAATATTGCAACAACTCTCCAGAAGATGTTGGTGCAGGGGAGTGTAGAAGGAGGACAGGGACCTTACCTTCCATGACCTGTGCATGTTCAACACACAGGAGGCTGACAAAAGGCATCTCAGACCATTACCATAGGTATGAGAAGAATAAGGGGAGATTTTATCTTCTAAACCTAAATTGATTTTTATAAAGAAAAACTTTGAAGTAATATTTCTGTTTCTCTTTTCCTTTTTCCCTCAGTAGAGACTGTTTTTAGATTTCTAGAAAGCATTATGCCAAGTGAAAGATCAAAAAATTACAAATTCTGAATTAAATTCTCAGAGGTTTTAACAGTGGTAGAGAAAAAGACTGCTGAATCTGTGGAAGAACAAAACTACTTTGTAAGAACTTGAAATGTGAAGATCAGCAGCACAACTGTGTCTGCAAAGGGAGTGTGATCTGGCCCAGATACCTGGAAAGCTAGGTACAGCCAAACTAAGGCTTTGTGCCTTGGAACTTCTGCCGTGTCCCTGTGTTGGCCTGGGGTAATATTTGTATTGCAGCTTACCAGCAGACATTGTCTGTGTTTTGGGAAAGCTAAGATTAAATTTCTTGCATCTGTTTTCAGAGACTGAAAGCACAAAGCAGTCTTCATGTGAGTACCTGTAACTAGACATTGGCATCTCTTCTTCTAGCTGAGTCAACTTTCCATAAAGCAACAACATCCTTATTTGTTGGAAATAGAAAAATTATTTGTACGGTGAAACTTCAGAAGATTGCTGTGAGGTTTTTATTTTGTCTTCTTTGAATCCACATGAAAGCTCAGCTGTCATGGTACCAGTTTCCACAATTCACCCAGGAACTTTCTCTATTCCTTCCCAGGGCATCCACTGCATTTTAGCCATATGCTTAGTTAGCAACTTACAGAAATAAATGCATCTTCCGTTGATTGATGCAATATTTGTTTCTTTATTCCAGATCCTGTCTAGGATGTATTCATATCCTTAGAAATTGTCAATAAGGAAATATTTTTACTGCAGAAGTAAAAATGCAAGTTGTGATTTGGAAGCGGAGGGGAAGTTATCCATATATACAACTTCCTCTTGCTGAAAGGTTTGTCTTGGCTTTACAAACATTGCACCAAACCACACAGCTGAACTAAGCCAGTGCCATTTATAACTGGAAGTGATTAAAATAAGTATATATGCATATTTTACAAGTCCGCATTTTTTCTTTCCTTTTGCTGTAGTCTGTTAGCACAGTTACAATCTATTAGCACAAGTAACATTTGCTGGTAAATGAGTGCTGGTGAAATAAATGGGAACATCTGGGAAAACACAGGGTAGTGCAGAAGTGACTGCCATCTCCGCCAAGAGCCAGCCTGTGCCCCATGGGTCACTACAGCGAGCTCAGTGCCTCTTGCACTGTAGCTGGGCAGCAGGTGGCATCTCCACTTTGACATTTGCCATCCTTGACAGAGACAGAAGCTTTCTGCAGCAGACCTGAGCCGACTCCAGCACTTTGGGGATGCTGGCGAGTTAAGGAGCCACCCAGAGCCATGAGTGTGGGGGTGCTGGCTGTGCATGAGGGCAGCTGGGGCTCAGCATGGCGAGAGCTCATAGGGCAACAAATCCAGCCTGCAAACAGGCTCTGCGCAGCATTGCTGCTGGGGCAGAGTTTGGATAACAACCAGGGAAGTACCCCTGGCTCTTCTGGCCCTCCAATGCTTCTACAACCCAAGTAAACTGACTGGATGGATGGATAGCAGCTGAAGGCAAGTCTAAGTGATTTAAGTGAACACGACTGAAAAACATAGATCATTTAAGGTATGCTCCAAATGTTTCCATCACCGCTATTTTATAGCCCCCCACAAATATAAATAAAGTTTTCCCCCTCCCCCCCCCCCCCTTTTGTTTACCGAGCTCTGAAATAACACCTCTGGAGGTAAACTCCATTTCTTTTGTTCAGAAATTTTTGTTAGATTAGTTTTAGAGTTGCTTTTTCTTTGTATCTAATCTCTAGGCTGGAGGCTAAGAAAAGGAAAAGTGCAGCTGTTATGAGGGAAATAGATATTAAGCTTTGTAGTCTTCATTAAAAAGTTCACCATTTCATGCAAACCACAAAGCATATTCATGGAAATGAGATTTTTTTCACTTCTATGAGTAGGGAGACTTTGGAAACAATAGAAACCTGATGTTACATAGAAATTGGAGAATTGCAAAACAGTGATGAGGTTAAGGCTTTTGAATAAGCTGTCTGCTCTGGAAAACAGACCACTAGCTGGGATAGCAAACCTAGGTTTAACTTTTTGGCTCTGCCCATAACATGTTGGTTAATACTGGGCATGTTAGGTCATGTCTTTCGAGCATCAGTCTCCTTATTAGGAAAAAAATGGTTTATCCAGTAAAACAAGTGAAGATTTTCTGCTCTAAAGCATACTAGCAATTATTACAGATATGTTTCCATGTATATTAATATCACTTCTGTGAGGTAGGGTAAAATAGTCTGGATGTTTATCAGAGCAGGAGACAAAGAGCTTAATTAAAATTATGTTAAGTAACTGCACAGATAATATTTACAGTCTTTTGAATTTTTTTATTGTCAGTAGGGTTTTCAAACCCTCTTCAGCAGCAACTATCACAGGAAGCCCAAAGTAGCAGCGATACTATCTGTGCTGCAAAAATGATAATAAAGAAGATGAATTGTTAAACATAAGCCATATAAAATGATTTACTACCTTAGCAATGAGCTTACAAATGGCAACGAAGGATGTAATCTGCTTGATGAAAATGATGGAGTCCTTCTCAAAAGTGCGTTCAGTATCCTTGTTTTGTAGTTGGTTTCCTTACTTAAAATAAATAATAATAATTCTACATTTGCTCTTAGGTACCTGGAAGAGGGTAGATACCTCGCGGAAGTTCTGCTTCAGTTCAACCATTCCAGCTTCCTGAGAAACAATAGCAACTAAAATAGAGCAAATTTCAGTTAAAATACATGAATAACTTATTGAAAGCAGATATGAAGGGCCAACACTTGGCCAAGTGTAAAGTACTACCAAAGACACATACAAAAGCTGCAAATCCTCATTTCCTGTCAGCCACAGAGTCCGATGTGCTCAGAGGCTGTCACGGGCTGACATGCATTTGTCACCTTTAGTACCTGCTCGGTGTGTTTGAACCCCGAGTAACCTCCTGGGTGCCAGCAGGATGCTATTTATATCCTCAGCCATGAGGATGTGTTTGATGTGTTTGGGCTATACGGAGAGAAGCAGGATGATAAAAATGCCGTTCTTTAATATCGACTTGGGTATTAAGTAAACTTTCAGAGGTCTGGGCTCTTGTGTTTACCATGGGACAGTTTTGTTCCTAATTTAACGTCCATCAGCCTGTGTTGCCTTTTGACCTAGGCGTATGTTGTCCGCCTAATTATCTTCTGTATTGTTTTAGTGTTCCTTGAAACCATCCAAACAATTTGGTGTGGCCGTAGCAACCAAACAATACCGTAACAGAGATTTCCTACAGCTCGACAGGGGCGCTTGCTTCCCGATTCCCACGTAGCACCAGCTCCCATCGGAACAAACAAACAGGATATTGTTCCCAGTGAATAGCGCCCAGTGTTTTAGGAAAGTCATTTCTTGGTTTTGGACAGTCGCGAGTGGTATGGCTTTTAGTTCCAGATTTCGTCTGAAATTCTGGAGACTTCCATAATTCTAAGCTTCAAAACACTGTTTGAAACTTAATTTTTCTCAGGCAGCTAAGAGCAGGGAATGGATTATCCTTTAGTGGCAGAGAATAGTAGAAAGAATTTATTTAATCCTGTCCTATAATGAGATTTCTCCATTCATTATGCTGTTTAAAATCCACATAGACCCCTCTTCACAATGTTATCAATTGCAAGTTCATGAGTAAATGAATCCCACTGAACATAATTATACCAGATATAATGTTGTTTGACCTAGTTAAGAAATCTGATAATAGATTTTGGCTTTCCTTTAAAGAACTACTGTGTATATATATCCTTTTATTAAACACAGACGAGCTCCCTCCCCCTTTTCCCTCCTATGTATTTTTCTCCTGTTTGTGTTAAACTAATGTACTGGTTTTACATAGCAGCTAAAACCACAGCCATTGTCAGATGCAGGGTAGGAATCATTAAGAGTCCTCAGCAAGTTTGTAGATGAAAGTAGTAAATCCTAGCCTTTGTCCAGCTATTTGAATGTGCTGGCACTTTAGCAAATCTAAGGTATTTGTAATCTGCTCATGGCAGTGTTTACAACTGCTGCAGTTTGACTTTTTTTTCTTTCTTTTCCCTTTTTCTTCTTTTTTTTTTCTTTTCCTTTTTTGTGGGCTGGGGTGGGGTGAGGAGGTTTAAGCATTGGTGTGTGTGTGTGAACATAGCAGTGGCATGTCAAGCAAGGTGCTGTCACAATAATACGTGTGGCCGTGTGCCGTGTGGTGAACAAATTGGAGAAGTGATTGTGTCGAAATTAACCTGGCGAAAAACTAATATGTGCACTGCTTTTTTCCACGTCTGTTCTTTACACAGATGCACGCGGTGCTTGTTTGCACAGGAGGGTGGCAGAGAGCAGAAAATAGTTGGCTGAGGGGGTTTGCATCCTCTGATGATCGTGCTGCTCGCCCCATCAAAGGGGGCTGCACGAAGCTATAGCCGAGGAGCGGGGTCTGTGGGGATCCAAGGGTGCTGTGCTGCAGCCTGGCGTCGTGGCCGTGCCCCCTGCCCACTGTGATCTCTGCACTGGTTCTGGAAGCTGGACTGGTTGCTTCTTTCTAGGGTTAGGTTTCTGTCTGGTTTTCTCGTGCTGTCACACGAGCAGCACTGCAGGTGTGAGAGGCGGCCTGGGGCTTTGCCTGCCTTCTGCTGCTTCTAGGTCGACATGAACAGCCTCAGAAGCTCATCCCTAGCAAGAGAAGCTGGTTGTAGCTCTGAAACTTTGTGTGTTTAAGCTAATAGCATAAAACATTAGAGACATGGACACATTGGAAGGAGTCCAGCGGGCAGCCACCAGGGTGCTGGAGGGCCTGAGGCACCGCTCCTGTGAGGGGAGGCTGTGAGCTGGAGGCGGGGAGGCTGAGGGTGGGCATCTCACCGTGTTGTTCTCTGACAAGTAATGATCAGTTCTCAATGTTTTCCTGATTCTTTAATGACAAGGGCTTTTAAGGCCATCTTTTAAAAACTGGAGACAGAAAAGTTTTGTGTCAATGCACTCTTAAGTGCATATTCTATTGGGATAATATTCTATTGGGATAAAAAGGTGGAATATCTGTTGGGTACTTCATTATGTGCCTTAGTACCTAAAGTTGCTTGTCTTTACAAAGCAGGTACCTGCTGTGTGTGATGTTTTTGTTATTGGTGGTGGTTTTTTTGTTGTTGGTTTTTGTTCATCTCTAGACAGATATGAAAGGCAAGTTCAGAATCTCTCTGTGTTGCAACATTTTTCTGTTTTGTAAAGCTCAGAAACTTGGTGTTTCTGTTTGCTCCCTGCTGTGGCCAGGGAGGATGTATTCCTTCTTTTCCTCTTTTCTCTCCTCAAACCTCTGTGCTCTCATTCTTCACCCCTAATGCATCTCTTTCATTTCCTTTGCTGCCTTCGGAAGCTTCAGGGTTTGAGAATGACAGAAGCATGCGTTTTGGAGGGTGCGTGCAGTGATTGTAGTGAAACAAAATGTGTGTGTGTGTGTTTGCTTTTTTTCTTCAAGTGCCCAACATGTTTATGCCCTGTGCTGAGGGATGAGTGAATCATCAGATTTGGGATAAGGAAGACTGTTTTCTTTGAAGTCGGATGTTTTGGGTTGTTGTCTTTCTTTGTACTGTGCACTTTGGTTTCTTCCCTAAAGTCTTTGTGTACTTTGCTGTAGGAAATTTCCACGGTAGGGATCTGGAGCACAGCAGCATCTCCAAAGTCTCATTGCCTGCATCGTGTGGCACATGCTTTTCGGTGTCTTCTAGGACGTCTGCTCCCAAGATCAAAGAGTTGATTAAAGCATTACAGGGTGTTTGGAGGCACTTGGTGGCACATGGTGTGCAGAGCATGAGCTGGGTCCTTCTGCTGTGTCACCTAAGGTGGCCCTGATTACTGGCAGCTTGGCTGCGTGACCTTGGCAATTCCTTCCTGTCTCTAAGAGGGCATATGGCAACTTACATGCGGGAAATAATAAATCCTACTCAAACTATACTGCTTATCTTTTCTTAACAATGGTGGTTTGATCAAGCAGCAGGTTTGTGCAAGAGATACTTAGGGGAAAAACACAGGTCATGTACTAACAAGCTTAAGCAAAGAAATCTTCCTCTTTCATTACAGACTGAGATAGTTATGAGCATTCCTGTGTTTTCACTCATGCTGAATTGTTGATAACTTCTGTACTGCATTTGATAAGTGGGTACTTTCTATGGAAGTTGAGGAGGCTATCTGCATTATGTAAAACATAACCTTCTGAAGTGACAGGAGAAATCTGGAATGGCTTGGAGGCAAACTGGGGAAGGGTCTAAGTGAAGGACCAAAAGTCTTCATTTTTGTGGTAACCAGTATTCTCATGAAAGAGGTGAAGAAAATGTTCAATGAAAACTGTGGATAATATTTAGCTAATAGGAATTGCACATTTATAAACGAACAAATGAAACAAATGAAAATCTTGAATGTTAATCAAAATTGGCCAAGTGCATCTTGACACATTTTAACCACAAAAAGTCTATCGAGGCAAATTGCAGTATGCGATACAGTAAAATAGACTGAGACTAAGCCCTCTATACAACCATAATAGGAAAAGAAAATCTTAGTATCAGTAGGAAAGAATTCTTGATATCAATTACTAATATCACTTAAAAAAACCTACAGACATGTAACATACTACAGAAATATCAGACTTTCTGGGTATATTTGTGGCATCATTAGAGATACCAATAAGTATTTTGATTTATTGTGTGCAAGACTAAAATTGTGATTGTTTACCCTAATTGTCATGAATGTGTTAAACACACAAGTGAGTTGTGATATCAGATTTTTGATACTGCATTCACGTTGAGTGTTAGCTATAATAATATAGAAATACTTTTTGAGTGCTTAGGAAAAATAAAACTGGATAAATATTATACAAATGTAGCATATTGGCAATTTCAGTGTAGGAGTGAAAGTTCTAACTGTTGAAAAGAGAGACTAGTATATCCAGTGGTATAACGTGTACATTGATCAGTTAATTAATGTTTCTGATAAGGAGCAAATCTTCCAGGTTTGTCACTAGAGAGTGGAAAAAATAGTGAGTATGATGTCTAGAAGGAGCTTGGATTTTTTTAGCTCAGTGACAAAAAGTGCCAAGCAATACTTCTTTTGAAGATATGCGGACAGCAAGTAGAACTTTGAACTTAACAGATAGTTTATAAAAAATCAAGTCAAGCAGATGTGTCTCTCAATATAGAAATAGCCCTTTAAATTGCACCTTTTTGACTTTTAATCATACTTGAACTGAAGAGTCCAGACATTCATGGCTCTAAACTTTATCATAACCATCATCCAGTTGTGTACAGAATGGGGCTGTTCATACTTCTTTAGACGATTCTGCATTTTATCAATAACAGAATTTACATTGTGCTCCCTTATGCAACTTCGGAGTGGAATTCCCTATCAAAAGTAAAAGTAGCAAAGTAAAATTGAAATAGGCTTGTTGGATGTTATAAACTATTTATTTCCTCCTTTTAGGTTACAAATTTACTATGTGAATACGTGTATGTGGTGAATGGGAAAAAAAAAGTGACAGTGTCTAGAAGCTCTGATTTATAGCTTTTTTTTCTTCTTTTTTTTTTCCTATAGCCTCCACGCCACCCAGCAGAGTAAATAAACGCAGAGTTTCTCCAAGTGTTGTTTCCACCTGGGAAAAGAGAGGCATCATCATGTCTAACATTACTATTGATCCAGATGTCAAACCTGGCGAGTATGTCATCAAAAGCCTCTTTGCTGAATTTGCTGTTCAAGCTGAAAAGAAAATTGAAGTTGTAATGGCTGAACCTTTGGTGAGTCCTTTTTTTTCCCATAGTATCCCTTGAAATGGTTCTGCTTTTCTTTTTTCTGAAACAAGCTAATATATTATGGCCAACATATATATGGCTACTGAAAAAAACATCGGCAGATATTGTTGACTTTTTAAGGGATTACTTAACAATAAATAGGCCTCTGCAAACAGGGCTGCTGCCTGGATTATGTTTTATTGACTTCCTTCAAAGCTGTTTTAAGTGGTTACTGGAAACGAGTCCTCTTAATATTCCAAAGTTCTGTAAAGTTACAAAAGGAAATAGTGACAACAAAAAAATGTTCCTACATTAATACACTATGAAGCATGTTTCCTGTTGATATTTCTTTGAAATAGCAATTTTTTGAAAGTATAATTTCAAGGAAAGATGTGTTTGGTGTGTTTTGCCAAGTAATGTTAGCAGTGACATCAACACTTTGAAGAATGTAGTAGCCAGTATCTATCACAGATTAGGTAAAATTCTGTTTGTAATGCAGACAGCATGCTCTTGAAATAAATGATTTATTTTTAAACTGGAAACTTCACTCAGTTGTGATCTTTAGTTTGCTTGAGCTATGACTCAGTATCCATTTAAGTTTTTTTTTTTTTTTTAATGTACCCAAGTAGTTTGCAGTCCTACAGTTAAATGGGAAACATAAAGGCACCCATTAGCCTTAAACTAATTATTTTACAAAATCACTAATTTACTGGATACAATTGCAAAAATTTTAAATTTAAAATGTTTAGAACCTTTTAACTTTGTGTACCTGCAGTTATTTAACATACTTCCACAGCATAAGCATGTTTTGAATGTTTTCATTGTTTTTGTGGACTACCTTCTCTCACAAAACGCAAGTGGGCTGTGCTCATGACCCTGCTATGCCAAAGGCATGGTATCAAAATCATGCTATGTTACAGGCATACTGTCAAGGAAACCTTTGTTCTAGGTGTCTATTTCCTACAAATAGCTTTGAATAGCTAGAAAAGTCCATCCATCCCATGCTCCCCTGCCTTATTTCCTACATACTGCTTGAATTTTTTAACGCAACAGATGCACACCTTGGTTACCATTTGCTGTTATCACCTCACCATTCTGTGCACTGAAGGTGAGATAAAAAAGTAAAATAAGTAAATGATTACAAAGAATGAAATGTACAGCAATATGGCTTGCTGTATGCAGGTTGAATTGAGTATACAGTGGTGGTCAAAAGTCAAATGGTTCTCCTCACAACTGTCGTACTTTAGCAAATTCCTAACGATTTATTCATTCCTTCTCTTGTTCATGGTTGCTTCAGGCAAGCACTTTCCACCACGCAGAACCATGCTGAGCAGGTGGCAACCTGCAGCTCGTGGAGTGCTTGTGGCAGTGACAGGGCTGACGTGCAGGGGTAACTGCAGTGAGATGAATTTCTTGGCAATTGCCCAGCCATGGGGCAGTGCCCAGGTTTCTGTTCTTGGGTTTGGAAAGGCATACACTCAAATGCGTAGGTCTCCTTCTCATGACAGCTCCTGTTTCCATCCTCTGTAAGCCTGTTCCTCTCGCGATCTCTTCTTACTGGTGTTGTGTCCCTAATTTATACCTGCTAGCTTTTAAGTAGGGATGCTTCTTTATACACAGTTTTTCAAATCACCTGGTAGAATATTTTATATAGGACAGAACTACTGCTATCAGAATGGATACATCATTATCCATGTTGTTCAACCAGGAGTACTTCCTGCAACGTGCATTTAATTTTTATTTGTATGCAAATTCAGTTATTTTATTTGAAGGAAATTTACTTTTTGATTAGTTCCTTGCATGCATGCAGGGAGCTGTAATGTCCGCATTACTGTCTCTTGGGCAAAGCTGGTTAAGGACACAAAATAGATCTAGCATGCAATGAATTTTGGGTGTTGAAATCTTAAAATTAAAGCCTTTTAGTCAAAGGCAAAAGATAAAACATAATTTGAAATGATAACTAAAAGCCAACTAAATTGAAAGACCTCTGCAACAGTTGCTTGCAAAAGTGTTTATTATTGTGAGCAATCCAATTAAAGTAAAAGGTGAGTGTGAGTGCTTGGACCCCAGTTTTGAAACTTTATGAAAAATGTTATGAGGCAGTCTGAAAATACAGAAAAAGGGGTCTAAGCATGTTTGGTGGTGTCACTGATCGAATCATCTTCCACTACAAACATAATACATCCAAGGCAGAAGAAAAAGAAACATTTCTTTATACACACCTAGTTACGTGTACATTGTGCATAAATATATATATGTATGTGTACCAGGCAAGCCTACAATTTAAACATTACTTTACTGTTTCCTTATAGACATTAAAATGATATAAGCATTCAGGAGGGTCTGATTAGAAAGCACGGAAGTATTTTCAGGAAAACAGGCATGAAAATGGTCAGGGATAAAGACCTCTCATCATGAAGAACTGAAAGGAGAGATGTGGGGGGGGTGATGCTGGCAGTGGAAGGGCCAGTAACTCCACTGAAAGAGGCCTAAACAACATTTTACCATTCATTCTTTCGTAGAAGATAGCAGGGAGCATACCATTTGGTCAAAATGACACAGACTGTAACGCCTTTATTATCAATTGGGCTGAAGAGCATTTTTCCTATAGGCACAGGCTGTTTGGAGTTAAATCTCTGAACTTAAATATTGATGGCAAGATAAATGTAATAGTCACTTGTGAAAGTCTTTAACAGTTCTGCCAATTTGGTTCTGGTTCACTTGCTAAGTTTTTACATTTATTTAAACAAAATATGTTTTAATGCAGTCAGGTGTAAATTTCCTTACATAGCCAACATTCTTGATTTTATATTGGTAGGAAGGAAGGACTGCGGAAACCCAGCAATTTAAAAGAGGTGCTAGAAGCAGTGGAAAAGTTAAACAACCTGAGCCTGTATAATGCAAAGAGGTGGAAGGGGATGCTTGAAGGTGTCTGAATGAAAGGAAGTGCTGAAGTGGTTTTATTTTTGTATGTATGATTTGAGATAAATACTGCATATTCTGTTCTAGTGTTTGACATTTAAATAAAATGATGGGAGTCTGAAGAGGCAATGGAAAGGTACTGACTTGAGACTTGAGAAAAGGTTTTACAGGAAGAAAGCCCCTTATTATAGTTTGATTTAATTTTGTCAGACGACTTGGCTGCAAATAATTAAGTTTATACAGAGAATATATGTGTGTGTGTGTATATATATAGTGTTATATAAATGTTTAATGTGTTAGATGAAGCTAGGCTGTTGGATAGAGCTTGGAGACAGACCAATTAAAGTTATGAGCTAGACACTATTTTTAAAACTTGAAGAGGACCGTGCCAGCAGGGGAACACAAGCAGATAGAGAACAGCAACTTAGGAGCAGGACAGTGGCTGGGGGCAGAGGGAAGGTAGGTGTGCTGCCAAATGCGTGGGTTTCATTCAGGAACTGGGTTGTGATTTTAAAAAACAACTGAATGGTTTCTCTGCCTGCGATTAATTCAGAGCTCTCTACCTGCAAAATTTTAATACTGCTGTTTCCAAAGTTACTGGAAGTGTTTCTCAGAGTGCAGTAACTTGAACAGGTGTTCAAGTACCAAGTGTAACCATGGGAACAAATTGCCTTCTTTTAGGGAGTCACTGAAGTTAATACACCTTCTTTTATTACTTTTTAAATCAATTCTTCTAAGTCTTTTGTAGTAGTACCTCATTTTAAAGGAAGAGGGGCTCAAACAAGATTTGAGTTCTGGTAGTCTTAGATGCTCTTCCACAGCTGAGAGAGGATAACGGAGAGGCCTGATACCAGCCTTCCCAGGCGCGAGACAAACTACAGTAGCGAAAAAGCTAAGTGACAGGTTCAGTTACCTTGTGTTTTGTCAGGCTGAATGCAAGCATAGAGGGCTAGAAAGCAAACATGCCGTCTAACCTGGTAGCTCCAAGTTACCACCCTGTTAACTGGGTAAGCTGCTAACTCACTAAATTGCAGTTCAATCTCGTGTTTTAGCCCAAACCAGCGCTGTATTTAAACCTGCTGGCAGCATTCGCAAATGCTTCACATCATGGAGAAAGTAAATGTTGCTAAGCCTGATAGCGTGTGCTGCAGCAAGACTTGTCTAGGTAATTTGAAAAGCTTGTCTGAAAACTGTAAAGTTCAACACACTGCATTTCTGCCCAGGGCCCTGACTTAAAGAATGCAAGTGCCGCTCAGCGTTTTGACTATGCAGGCAAGGGATGAGATGCAAGGCAGCATCGCTCCTCTCTTTGGTACCTGTAGCTTTTGCAGGTGAGGGAAGACAGAAACAAGCACATGACTTTTGCTGCCTTTACCCGAGCAGTCCCGCTGCCCCACGGAGATGTCCAGGCTACCAGGGGCTGGCACAGGGGAGCCCTGGAGGGGCGCCAATGGGTGCTGCCTGTTTCCACCGGCGCGGTTGTTTGCACAGTGCGCGTACGTCTACATCCTGATCTCTGCTGCTTGCCATATGTTGACATTTCTGCTTCTCTGCAGAAGCAGACTGCTCTTTGGTTAATTCAATAGTGTTTTATTTTCATTTCTCTTGTAAAAGATAAATGCAGACCTATTATTTCCATCTCTCTCTGAACTTCAGGAAGCCAGGGAGATAGATCTTAAATTATTAATTTGGTGAAAGTTTCCAGACCTTTACTTCATGCAGTTGGATAGATTTTTGTAAGTCACGTGAGACAACTGGGACAATGACAAAGCAGTGTCGGAAAAAATACATTGAAAGAAAATGAACTTTAAAGCCATACAAATAATTCAAAGGCCTTGATAAACCTGTGACTGAGTTAAAGAGTCTTTATTTGGTCCTGTCACATTTGTTTGGTAGGCATTGTGTTAACTACAGTGATATTTACCTTTTGGCAGTTAGATTTTAATGCTGTTAAAAAAAATATGGAGACAGTATGCTGAACTTGTAATGTCTTCATTCTTTCTGATACAAAAACCTTAGAAATCTTATCAACACTTGATGTACAGAAGTCTTAATTAGTACAAATGGGAAAACAGAACAAGCTAAATTTTCAGAAGTATCTTAAAAATAATGTGCTGTCTGTTGACATGGCTATCAACTTCCTTGTCTAAAGACTTCTGGATCATTTCACTTTAATTTTGTAGTGTTCTTTTGTTTGGCTGGGTCTGGTTTTAGGCACATGCAATGGATATAATAACCCCAGTGTTTGTTCACCTGTATAGCAGTGTTGTCGCACTGTGGTAAAAACACACACTGTGTCACGAGGAGGCTTAAGGAGCCTCACTTCTACCAAGTGGGAAAGTCGCTTCTTCGCTTTATAGGAAAGTCCACCTCTTCTCAGGAAACAGTTTTCCAGTTATTTTCCCTCAGCTCGTTCAGCCATATATGATGTTTATATAGGGTGGGACACTTCTCACGTTCCCCCTTTATCAATAAGATTACAATTATTTGTGCAGTTTATCTGGAAGCATGGTATGGGTAACATGAACTCACCTACAGCAGAAGTTTCCATTGCAGCCAAAAAAAGGGCGGAGGGGGGGAATTCTAATGAAAACAAAATTTGAACTTGCCCATTACTCTTTGAAACTTCTATCTGCTGCAAAAAAAAACACCCAATCCACTTTTGAATCCGTTTATTGTATAGTCTGTCTGTTTCAGCCCAGTAAGAGTTAAAGGCCACCCAATATTGACTTTTTACATTCCTGGCAGCAGCCTGACAGCATGGGTGTTGTCCCTGAGCTGCTGAGCAGTTACTTTGCCTTAGCTGGGCACAGCCTGTGGGAGCGGAGCAGCCTGGCGGTCTGCTGACAGCGTAACGCCTCCCCTGCGTCCCACAGCAGGCCCTGGGCAGCTCCTCCAGTGAAAAGTACTTCAACATCTCTTTAATTAGCTGGAAATGCTCATCTTTATGTATTTTACTTCATTTTAGTATGCCTTTAAAGCTTGCTTTTTGGCACTTGGCTTATGGTTTAGTAAGTCAATCTGTAAATCATTGCCCCTCAGAACCTATATGCAGGACTTAGTTGTGGTTTTAACTTTCCAGGATGCCCTAGTAAGAGCCTTTAAAAATTGTATTTCTTGTAGTTGTACCTATTACAGTTCGTGAGTGTTGTGTTTTCCTCAAAGCTGTAATTCTCACTAAATTATTTTGTCATTAATGTAATTGAATTCTGCGTTTAACATAATGTTTTATGGTACTGGTAGCAATGAAATATTGTGAGAATTAAATTCCAATAATACTGTATCATTTCTGTACCGTATGAGGGTATTTCAAATGTAAAGGAAGTTATTACTGACATTCGTCTTTTCCTGGGCTTGGTTCTGTAGCTCATTTCCTTTATAGTTCAGGGAAGAGAGCAGATTGGAAATGGCCTGAGCAATTGTTCAGTCCAGCACTGCTCCCTAATTCAGAAGGGAATGGCTTTCCTTCTAAGTCCGGCATGGCACACATTGCCAGCTGTCTTTACTGAGCACAATTCTTTAAGCCCAGCTCTTTGGGAGAGTTGTTTTAAGATGTTCTGTTTGACGGTCATTAGGTCATTTTACTGTTATGCTACCAACTTAATTTTAGATCTGTGTTTTTTTATTTTGTGAGTATACTTCGTATCTTCAGAAAGGCTGAAAAATAATGCATGTTAACTATTCACATTAAATAGTATTATATTATTTCTTTGTTCTGTAATATAACCAAGAAAGGAGTCTTTCTCATTGATTGCATAATGAGATTCATATTTCCCTGTACTTTTTTTTTCTCCAGGAAAAGCTCTTGTCCAGATCTCTTCAAAGAGGTGAAGATCTTCAGTTTGATCAGGTAGGAGGCATGTAATTGAAGGCAGTTTACATAGGATTAAGATGGCCTCTTTTTATGTAGCATAGAGTTTCCTCTGTTGTGGTGGCTTAGAATATAACCATTAGGGTGCCTGAATCAGCTTTAGAAGATATAGACTTTGAATGTTGTTAAAAAATTAATAATAAAAAAGAGACTTTATTTTCCATTGTAAAATACAATAGTAAGAAACTAGAAGATTAAATAAATTATTTGAAAGTGGCAGTGAAAGCTGCTGGAGGAATGATGCTGAAATAAGGTAAGGAACAAAAAGACTGTGTTTATTTCTATCCCTGTTACAGGCTTTGTGTGACCTCAGCCTATATCATAAATATTTTGGTGTTTGGGTATTCTGCTTTTACAAGCAAATAAAGTTAATTTCAGTAAT
This sequence comes from Anas platyrhynchos, assembly GCF_047663525.1. Classification (NCBI taxonomy): domain Eukaryota; kingdom Metazoa; phylum Chordata; class Aves; order Anseriformes; family Anatidae; genus Anas; species Anas platyrhynchos. Next base: position 52,769,915 of record NC_092590.1, read on the forward strand.
GTGGCAGTTACTGAATGCCTTTTAATTCTATAGCAAAAGGCTTAAGGCAGGTTCAGGATGTTACTTCTTTTTTTGAGTGTAAAGTCTCTAAGGCTATTATGTTTCACTTACAGTAACTGAACTGTACCTGGAATAACTCTTTGTTCAATTTATTCATGTTTATTGTCTGTATTTCTAATTGTTCCTTAATACAGGCATATTTTTGTCCTTTAACCACTTCCTTGCAAAGGAGTGGCAGCACCCAAATGGTGCCCCCTTATTTGCCTGTTCCTATTCTTAGCTGTTATTGAGTAGCCTCTTACTTTATGAAGGTTAATATTCTGTCCATATCTCCTCCTCAATTTTTTTAAACTTTCCATTATTGCTCTATTACAGTTATTAGATATTGCAGTGTATGGATCTGTCCCTGTTTTTCAATTAAGAGCCATCCATGCACCTCTTTCTTTTTTTTATCTTACCATAAGAGAAAACAGATATTAGCACATGACATTTGATGTAAAATTTTATTTTCCAGACACCTCCTCCCTGCCCCATATCGCTTATCCTTTTAATGCTTTCTGATCCCAAGTGCTACAAGGCCATTATCTTCTAAATTAAAGCTAACTCACAAGCAAGGAAAATGGCTTATGGGGGATGTGACATAAGTTCCTTGGTTGCTCCAGTATTTTGTTTTAGAGCTAACCAAGAGGAAAATAATCTGAATGATAGGGGTGATCTAAGGAAATCTGTAAATCAGTAGTATTACTATTTTTTCTACTAACTTTCCCCCTAGAATTCTTTCCTAATTAAGGATTTTTTTTGTCAATCACTAGTATTCATATATTAAATCATGTATAGGTTCTACAAGTAAGCTGAATGCAGAGAATTAAAAAACAAAACCATAACAAAGCATGCAATTTCTGAAAATTTGTAATATAGAAATAAACATTTTTCAGAAAATTTAGTGCCTGAAAAATAATGAAACTTGATTTTTATATATGTATCTGAGTTCTTATTTTGTTCTTTCAGTATTTATAATCTAATTTGGGTTTATCAAGGTCTGAATTTTAATGGTACTGAAAAACATGTTGAGAGAATCAGACTTAGAATGGCTTCCTTGTGGTGATAGGGAAGGTGAATTTTGATAGGTAATTTTGAACATAGTTTGACAAATTAAGACTGCTTCTCTCTGTTGCTGGGTATGTAAAACCCTCAGTAGTTTGCAGTATGAAAGACAGAAAAGTGAAGAGAGAATGGGAAAATACACGAGAGGAGGATCCAGAATGGCCATTGCATCTAGTGAAAGAGCAGAGAAGCCAGAGCTGTTGCTGAACCACCTTGTTCATTCAGAGATCTTTGGAGTTTAGGACATGGAGTCTGAGCTTTAGCTCTACCAATACGGTACTGAGCTAGTAAGTGTTGTAGGGTGTTAATAAAAAGGGAGCGGCTGAAACACAGGAGGGACTCTGGGAGCAAGGGACCTAGTTAAGTCATTCTTTAAGCTCAGTAAGTGAAGACCAGAGGGATGGAAAAGGAAGGTGTGTTGTGTTGCCTCTCCCTGTCATGAAAAAGTAAACTAGCTGTTTAATTAGCTGAAATTTGTTTCAATTGGAAATATAACCAGAACTGTTATTAGAGCCTGCTGTGCAAAATCAATATTTTTTTTATTTTCAAATAGTACAATTCTTATTTGTCATTAAAGTTTTAATTGAAACAAAAAATCTAAATTTAGCTTAAAGGTATTAAACTTTGGAAAATAGGAAAAAATTTACTTGGTAAGCTTCTGAACTGTTAAAAATTATAGCACTTTAATGCTCAATCATTCCTGGTGCATCAGGAAGCTATTGGAGAGGAATTTTTACAGAGCATATATTGCATTTCTTAAAATATTTTTGCTTGTACAGCTTGAAACTGAAATAGCTTGTATTTTTCTTCTTCTGTTTGTTGTAAGAATCATACTTGGCAATTTCCTACCCTTGTCCTAAGACACCAGAAACTTTGTGATCACACAGAAGCAAATATTGGCCATCTCAGTGACTTCACTGAAAGTAGATGTGTCTCTTGAGTTCAGGCTTGTTTGTGACTAGGCACAAGTGGAATGCTTCAAGGACTTTGTACATAGCTAGAATTTGGGACCTTGCATCTCTCTCTCCTTACGTCTCAGTGTTGCTGGTGGATATGTATAGTGCAGCTCTTAGCAATGTGCTGTGGCCTTTAAGGCTGGAGTGCACTTTGCTGTTTCATTCTGGGGAATACACATCATGATGACTGGTGTCCAGTCCCATCCAGTTTCTTGGGTTAGCATTTTATCAATGGCAATTCTTAAAGCATATGATACAGCTTCTTTCCCTGGATGGTGTAAACTGTGTAACTGTTGGAGTGTTTATGAATGGTTGTAGCATTATTGTACTTTGAAAACATATAGGAAGACCTAAAGAAAAAGTTTAGGAAAGTTTCAAATGCAGCTTTCTTCTTTTTCTTTTATAGTCATAAACCCATGAGCTCAGAGGGAGAGCAGGGGAGTAGAAGTGCTTTGTGGGGAAATTTTACATTGGCAGCACGGGGTGCTCTGGGTGTTCATTGAATCTGTTCCTTGCCTATTATGTGTGAGGTTGCTGCATTAAGCACTGAACATAGCCCTGGGCAACTTAGTTAATACATTCCTGTTATTTTTAGAGAGAAAGAACTTTCTGTTTTTAGAGAAGAAGTAATTAATGTATTTTGCCAGTGTTAAAATGATTTGGGGGAATGGAAATGGACAGGACATTCTGCAATACATTCTGTTCAAAAAATGTTATGATTCCCACGTCAAACAAAAGAAAAATACATTTTGGATTGTTATGCTTGATGATGCACACATAACCCCTTCCTCAGCAAGAGCTTATCCCTAGCTTTCATTCTGATTACCAGGTTATGTTGATGGCTTTATGCTGAGGCTAATACCTTCAGTTTACAAACTCATGAGGAAGGTTCTTTCTTTTTGCTTTCGGAATATTTATTCCTGTCTATCTATCTATCTATCTATCTTAATGCTTTTAACTTGTAATTTCTTCTCATGATTAGAGAGTGCTAGTAGGCTCAACAGAGGTTTATAAGTACCCCAGGCTGATGCAAACATGTATTTCTTGCTAATGTAACCTTGGTGAAGAGTTTTCTAAGCATCATCAATACAAATTAGTCTTTTGAATTCTTTTTTTTCTGATGCTGTTCCCTACTGAAGGATGCTGCTTCCTATTACTATTACTGAAGGATGATAGTTTTAATAATGACTCACAAGAGTCTCCAGTTTGCTCATAGCTTTTCTTTCCTCTTCTCTCCCTCTTCATAAGTTTTCTGTTGCCAAAGAACTATTACTATTTTTCCAATAAACTTTTTTTTCAGTCATCTTTCCTGTCAGAAATTTCTCTTGAGCAACATCTTGATATGTGTGTGTTCCATTTCATCACGCACCACTGCATTTCAGACCACAATAATTTTAGTGTGGTAAAATTGAGATTTTTTTTTTTTCACTGGCCATTTCTAGAAGTCTCTGATGTTTGTTGGTTGGTTAACTGGCTGTTTCTTTTGTATGGATACCGATGTGCAAGGAACAGGCTTGCAGAATACTTGGTTTCCAAAGCATGCTGTAAAAATTTCAACATAGACCAGTGTAAGAATAAAGCTATACTCAAAATGTAGCCCTCGTTCTGAGATGCAAGGCAACAAGCAAGCCTGCACAGTCTTTCTAGTTTCTTTTTCTTTTCTGTGTTAACTGGACTTTGTGTGGTTTGTGTTTTCTGTAAATGCCTTCTTTTTTTTTTTGGTGTAGTTATCTCAAAGAGAGTTTCCCTCCTGCAGCAAGCATGCTTCATTTTTCCACTGAATCCTTTTTTATTGAGTGTCCTAATGACAGACAAAATATTAATTTTTAAAATAATTTCATTAATCTAACCAGATTCTTCATAAATCCTAGTTTCTCTTCAGATTTGCATTGTGTGTAGATTGTACTGTGTACTGGGATGTAATATTTTTATAAACTTCAGAGTAATAATATAATTTTATTTATTTTGAGGAAGGTCTTTGTCCTTGTTTATGTTAGTCAGGGATTTTTCAAATAGTCAAGAATACTACTTAAATGTTGTGACCTGAATAGTTGGTTAAACTGGTTGAATAAAGTTTTCCGATAGGTGAAAGATTCTTTTATGTTTTTGTTATGGTTAACCTCTCCCCATGTCTTCCCTAAACCCCAAAAAAGCAGGATCCCTTAAATAAGGACAAAGAAATGATGACATTGACATTACCTTACTTTTCTGGAATAATGAATAGTGAGTAACAGATAAGTTATAGCATGAGGATGGCTTTTATTGAAATCTTTCATTTGAAAGATGCAGGAGGTAATCAATATGTAAAGAATATTCTTCTTTTCTAGCCATAGGTATGGGGACTGACTAGCTTCACGGTGCCTCCTGACAGGAATTTTATGCTGTTTTATGCTGTCTTTCTCTAGTCATTCTTCTTCCCTCCAAACACAGATGAGTTCTGTTAGTTTAAGTTAAAGAAAGCATAGAGAATTCAAATTTTATACCGTGTTAAAGTCTTCTTTCTGTAACATGTTCTACTCACACAATTTCAATGAAGTTTGTAATTCATACCCACCTTTTCTGAAAGAGGACAGTAGATAGAGGAGATAGGCTGAAAATAAGATCTGGACAGTCAAATGTATATTTACAGTGGATTAGAATATCTAATAATAATAATAAAAGCTGTTTTTGTTTGTATTATTACCAAAGAAGCATGTTTTCAAGGTTACATACTAGCTCAATTTAGGAGGTTTATCTTTTATCTGTCATAGTGTAAAGGTAGGCATGCTTCAGAAATCCAGATGGAAGCAGTCAGGAACATCCTTTGCTAATTTGTAAAATTATCCAATAGACATGTATGATTCCTAAATGTTAAACACCACTCTGAAAGTGCAACTATATTTAAATTTAAATATATTGTATCAGAAACACTGTGACCAGCAGGGCTAGGGAGGTGATTGTCCCCCTGTACTCGGCTCTGGTGAGGCCGCACCTCGAGTACTGTGTTCAGTTTTGGGCCCCTCGCTACAAGAAGGACATCGAGGTGCTTGAGCGGGTCCAAAGAAGGGCGACGAAGCTGGTGAGGGGCCTGGAGAACAAGTCCTACGAGGAGCGGCTGAAGGAGCTGGGCTTGTTCAGCCTGGAGAAGAGGAGGCTCAGGGGTGACCTTATTGCTCTGTATAAGTACATTAAAGGAGGCTGTAGCGAGGTGGGGGCTGGCCTGTTCTCCCATGTGCCTGGTGACAGGACGAGGGGGAATGGGCTAAAGTTACGCCAGGGGAGTTTTAGGTTAGATGTTAGGAAGAATTTCTTTACTGAAAGGGTTGTTAGGCACTGGAACGGGCTGCCCAGGGAGGTGGTGGAGTCACCATCCCTGGAAGTCTTCAAAAGCCGTTTAGATGTAGAGCTTAGGGATATGGTTTAGTGGGGACTGTTAGTGTTAGGTTAGAGGTTGGACTCGATGATCTTGAGGTCTCTTCCAACCTAGAAATTCTGTGATTCTGTGATATTGTATGTTTAAATATGTAAATCTGATTGCTTTGTCATGCTCAACTCCTTTTCTCCTTTTTTTCAGTTGATAAGCTCTATGAGCTCAGTAGCAGAGCACTGTCTCCCCTCCTTATTACGCACCTTGTTTGACTGGTACAGGCGTCAAAATGGAACAGAAGATGAATCTTATGAATATAGACCTCGATCTAGCACAAAATCAAAGGGGTAAGAGTTTTTCTTGAAAAAAAAAAAAATATATATATTTTTCTGTCTTATAAGAAAATGTAAGTTCTTTGTGCTTTTTTGACAAGCATTATACCTTTGATCTGTCATTACCTAAATCTGTGGAGGAAGAGGATGGGTTTCTTTGAAGTACTGTATTTAACGTGCACAGGCAATATGCATGAAGTGGCTTAATGATTTTGTTTGGTTGATATAAAGAAGGAAGTTGGACCCTGGTAACGAGCTAGTTGTCTCCATTTTGAGTTGTTTTGTTTGTTGGCAGACCCTTTCAGGGGAGGAGTCAAGATATTAGTGCTGCACCAAACTCAATAGTTTTTCTAAGCATTTTTTTATATGTGCAGCTATGATTGCATGGAAGATACGTAGTCTCCTCTGTAGTATTTGTGTTCATTCATGTGTATGATACATGTGTTCTTGATTTCTTATTTTAGAGATGACCAACAACGCGAAAGAGACTATCTACTTGAAAGGAGGGACTTAGCTGTAGATTTCATTTTTTGTTTAGTTTTAATAGAGGTTCTAAAACAGGTAAGCTCTTTTGCTTTGGCAAATTTCTTTTAATCTTTTGCAAATTTCTTTTAATCTTTTGCTTTTTATGTCAATTTTAGTCACCTCATCTAAAGTTTTATATACAAAATTGGAGCATATATATGATAAGCATATATAAGGCTAAAATTATGCACTGTGTTATCTCAGTTCTTGGATCCGCTAAGCCAAAGCTGCTAATGTAGTACAAAAAGCAAAACTGTAAAAATAGCATTTTATTCATGTTCAGCACCTTTTGAGTGCTTAAACATTTTTGAAATACATTATGAAGTCATTGAATGGCAAGACTAAAATGCTTTTTTTTTTTTTAATTGGAAAGGGTGTGCAATTTTGTTTTGCCTTTTGCTAATGTAGCTCTAGATGGTATCCATATGCACAAGTTCTTTTAATATAAAATTTGCATATGTATATGCACAAGAGGGTAGAGTTTGGCTTCAAGTAACAGCCTTTTTTCTTATAGAGAGGAGAAAAATATTAATAAAAATTAATAAAAATATTTGAAAGATGTAGACTTAAGTATTTGAGACAAGAAATCTGGTCAGGTATTTTGTATCTTTTATGAAAAAGACACTTTTTTCAGGTATATGAAAATTAAATGGCTTTCTGTATTTAGTAAAGAAAGGTATATGGTTGAGTTTGCAAATCATTTGTAGGGTGTTTATGTAGTTGTATATGGCCTATTTGTGGTACAAGGAAAATGAAAATAGTAAAGCACAGTCTAGAGCTGCTGATCATTCACTGAGAAAGTGAGAAATTGTTTAGGATTGCAGTACTGTATGGGCAAGCCGCTGTATTTTGAAGTGGTACCAGTTTTTCTGTCGAGAAGAGAATGTGTTGCCAATTGTGCAGATTTCAGAAGTGCCAAAGTTTTGGCTTAAAGAGAGTCTGATCTAGGTCTGATGTGGTGCCTCCTGTGATGCTTGGTGAGCTGTTGATGCTTGCACTCCAGACAAGGGTTTTTCTGAAGTCAGCTTCTTCAGCGGTCATTCTTCAACCTTTTGAAGCAGTGGAGGAAGTACTGATTAAATACTCTGGTGTGGTTTTGATGGCTACTTTCCTTTTAGTAGGGATTCTCTGTATCTGGTCTTGAACTTCTAAATGTGGAAGTGTCTCTGGATTTTGGCCATGTTTCTTCTGTTGGAGAAATTACTTTTTTTTGTCTAAATGCCTTTCCTCATCATCTGTAGAAACCCAGCAGACCTCTACATGGCTGATGGACTGGGTTGTCATCATGTATTTTGATTGATTTCTAAATTCCACAAAAGTTTTTAACACAGACCACCCCTCTGCAAGCTAAGGGATAAGATTCTCTGTGCATTTAAATGCATTCACAAGTCATATCAGGCTATACTTCTAGATGAGGTATATGATGTTTTCCACCCACCCTACCCCGGTTTGTTTTTCTAAGTGCCCTGGTAAGGATATTTTCCTTTGGGAAAGATCTTCAGTGGGCCACTGAACCCAGCTACGCCAAGTAGAAGAACTGTTCAGTCTTACACGTTATCTGAAGGAGGGTTTGTGTGTTCTGCTTGTAAAGAGTATTTACTTTTAGGCAGTCAGAAGTGTGGAAAGGATGGCTTTCTGTCAATAAACGTATTTACATTCATATTCCATTCATCGTCCTGTCTTCTCGGAAGCCCTATCATTGTTTAATTCCTAGAAACTGGATTTATGGGGTGCAAACCGTGCAATCCAGCCTTTTATGTAACAAGCACAGAACAGCTGGAGAGAGGGCAACAGGCATGACCTGTGTAGGAATAAAAGTCTTGTATTTAAGTGACTATATATTACTCGTTGTATTATATATTATATATGCATGTAAACAGCCTGTTTCAGTAACCAGAAATTCTTGGATAAATAGCTTTCTTGACACATGAGAGTATGAAATTCCCAAGCAATAAGTGCTTCATTTTCTGTAGCCAATAATTTTTTTTCTTCTGATATATTTTTGTTAGTCTTAATCACTGTTTACCAGTAACATTCAGTAGTTGTCCTAGTCCCTACATCAACTGCTTTGAAAATTTAAGTATATTATGACTTCAGAGTTACATATATATATGTATATATAATGCTTTTTAAAAAAAGTTATATTGATTTTTAGGCAAATGTTTCATTTTGAAACTGAGGAAAGCAGTAGTGTTAAACAACCTCATTTTAAAAGGGTCTTCTAAAGAATGCATGATTTTTAATTTGTCACCAAATTGTTACTTAGTGTTACGAAAATTTTTATGCTTGTGCTACTTATATTTGCAGAAAGTGTTAAATTGCCATGATCACTTCTTCTGCATTCTTATTTTTTGGTTTTGTCTTCCTTTGTAAGTGATTAATTGCATTTTGAGGTTAAATCTGTAATAATTGTAATAAATCTGTAATAAATACCACGCAAGGTAGAATCATAGAAAGATGCTAATCAAGATATTAACATAGTCTGATAAAATTTAATAACAAACTCGTAGTGTTTAGATTACTACTAGATGTTTATTTCATTATGAATTTAGTCACTAAAAGCCAGTGTGCAAAATAATTTAAGAGACTATTAATACATATAAATAAATACAGTATTTTTGGCAATATGTAGCATTGCTTAAATTTTTAGATATTCAGGTTGTGTAAATGTTCATATCTTGCAGAATTAAATTGACATTATATGCCAGCAGAGGATTTGTCCTTTGGCAAGGGTAGGAAATACTTCTCCAGGGCAACATACAGTACTGTTTATGTACTTCATACACACACATATGCATAGTTACATACCTGTAAATAATATTTTTATTTCAGATACCTGTTCATCCAGTGCCAGATCCTTTAGTACATGAAGTTCTAAACTTGGCTTTTAAGCACTTTAAACATAAGGAAGGGTAAGTTTCATCTGTATTCTTTAAACGTGTGTATTATCAGCCTGTGCTTCACTGTGATGATTGGTCTCCTTTGATTGCCTCACATGTAACACTTTGGTGATAATACTGTAAAAGAACAATGATCTTATAACTGAAAACATATCTTGAAAGAGCACAGCTGTGTTCAATATAATAGTTTATTTTGCGTAGAATGGTTTGCATAGCCAACCAGACACAGAAAAGAGGTCTGAGGTTAGATAGCAATAGTAAACTTCCTATGCAGTGTATGTCTGCTCAACAAATTTGCACCCTTTTAAATGTTACCCATGCATTTTGTGCATGACTTTCATTTTTCTTGTGGTTATGCTCCATGGTATGGAATGTTATCTTTCTCTTTGTATTTGTGAACTCTCTAAGGGTTTAGAAGAACAAGGATATATTTGACACTCGTGGCTTTTCTTTTCTTTCAGGTATTCAGGAACCAACACTGGGAATGTGCATATTATTGCAGACTTATATGCAGAAGTGACAGGGGTTCTTGCTCAATCAAAGTAAGTTCAGGAAAAATGACTCTAGACTTAAGGAATATTTAATACAGCAGCATTTATTAATGGCCCCAGTAACTAATAGGTAGTGTGCTCTGGTATGTCCTCCTCACTTTCCAGCACAATAATTTGAACAAATCAAGGAATAATCTTCAGTGCAAAACTGAACGGCTTTGCTGTAAGTCTCTAGGTGCAGGGAAAGGAGGCTTGCAATCAGTCCATAGTTGTTGTTCTGTTAACAAGTGTATTCTAATGTGCTAATCATCATAGACACTCTTAAATACCTCACTTTTAAATATCAGGGTTCATCTTGCCTGTGTTTTGTTTACTGTAGGTGCCATTATCATTAACAGCATAAAGTTCAAAGTCGAAGACATAATGTAAAAGTAACTAAAAATAACTAAAAATGCCAATAATTGCTATTGATATCCTTTGTTCAGGTTTCAAGCTGTTAGGAAAAAGTTTGTCACCGAATTAAAAGAACTGCGGCAAAAAGAACAGAGTCCTCATGTAGTACAAAGTATCATCAGTTTGATTATGGGAATGAAGTTTTTTCGGGTAAAGATGTATCCTGTGGAGGATTTTGAAGCATCGTTTCAGTTCATGCAGGTAAACAAACATCATAGCAAACTGAAATAAGCATGGTTTTGATTGTTGAGTACCCATTCTAAGTTGTCCCAATCATGTGGCAAACCCATATTATAGTTAACATCTATATTAGTCCTGAGAAGACTTAACACACACATGGATACTTTAGTTTGTGCACAGAGTGGTCAATTTCATATAGTGGAGCATGCATACATGTGTATGGATATTTATTTGCCTGTAAAATTGTCTTTGTGTCTTTGTATCATTGTCATCTTGAAAATTAAGATGAGTATATAAAAATGTAAAATACTACATTCTAATAATTTTAGTATAAGATAGGTATTTACTTTTGGAAATGGGAATACTCTGAGGAAAAGCGTGCATTTTTTTTATTATCATTATTTTAGTAGGAAAAGAAACCCTATCATCTGGTATTTCAGATGTTCTTCTTCCCTCTCCCCCCCCCCCCCCCCCCCCCATTTTTTATTCCTTGTGAAAAAGTATTTAAAGTTTCTCATCTTTTGTAAGGTTGCTATTGTCAAGGAAAATAAGTCTAACTAAAACACATTGTAAACACATTGTATTTTTTAAATTTGACCTAGTAATTACTGTGATACTGTTAGGAGTATTTATGGTACAGTGACATTTCTAAGTCTTTCTTATTTTTGAAATCTTTTCTTAATGCTTCATCACAAAGGAATGTGCTCAATACTTCCTGGAAGTAAAAGATAAAGATATAAAACATGCACTTGCTGGTTTGTTTGTGGAAATTCTCATCCCTGTGGCTGCTGTAAGTATTTTCTTCTCCTTCCGCTTCCCTCACTTACAGTTAAACTCATTGTTAAAATTGCTTCCAATGATCCCCATTACATTGTATTTTACGTGTTTTAAAATGCTATAAAGCAAATTACAAGCACCTACATAACCTTTTGAAGGGAAATGTGTAAGTATGTTTTGCATATTAGTTTCCCAACTTTTTTCAGAACCTTTTAACACTGTTTTCTAGACCCATATATCACCACAGCACTATGTCATCTTCTAGATGTTCTAAAAGACAGAAACTTCCTGTGCTTAAATTTTTGTTATTAGTTTATTTTAGTCCCATTGACTTTATTTATTAGCTGAAACCTGTAAGGTCCTTCAGAATAAACTGAGATATGTAATGTTTTTACAGTCAGGTAGGAAGAGTGTGAAGTATTATTCAAAAAGAAAAAAACTAGTATAGGAGAGTATCTCTGACCTCTACTTTCTCTTTCAAATATATCTATCTTGTCTTGAGCTGCAGAGATACATTTCTCTCTCTAGATTTCTTAACTTTGGAACTACTGAAAAATTTAGATGGGATACGGTTATTTCTTTTAAAGCATTACCACAGAGAGGTAGATTAACTGTATATTGAGTCAAGTCTTGATTTCACCTGGACGTATTTCTACTCTTTTCTAAAGAAGAATTAGCTGTCCTGTTAAGAAGTAAATGCATTTTTCACTTGGAATTCCAAAGTTACTTGTCAGGTGGAGTGGGGGTGAATAGTGAAAGTAGTTAGCATTTAGGTAGATATGATTATTAGTTTACAAATTTGTAATTTAAATAGTAAAAACAGCACATGTATTAATTAGGCAGAAGCAGCATTTGGGAATTGGAACTGCTTGGTTGTAATGCACATCAGCAGTGCGGAATGGTTGTGTGTTTGTGGCGATCTGTGGATCTCTTCCTCCTACAAATATGGATTGAGTCAGTGCTTTAAGGGTTTGGTGAGGGACTCTTAATCTTTCTGACTCATTGAATCCTTAATCATTCCATACAAATGGAGCTTCTTAAACAGAAGCTGAAAACCCCATCCTGGATGGAAATAGAGTTGAGAGGTTTAGTCATTCTCTTGGAAGATGTAGGATGACACTTTGAATCTTTTTTGAAGAAGATGAAAGAACAGAGTCTGGATTTCCTGTATCTTGGGTACAGAAAATCACTTCAGTGAGTAAGCTATTGGGTTTCAGCACTGTTGCTTCTTTACTATCATTCTCTTGCTTAGTCATTCAGGCATTTTTAAAAATAAGACCTGATTAGAACCCTGCAGGTGTAATGGATGACTGAATATTTTCCACTGCAGAAGATAAGGCTGGTCTATAAGCCCAAGGTTATATCCAAAAGCAGGAATGTGGTGGTGGCAACAACTGACTAATTTCTCATGTGGAGCTAGAGGGTACAGAACAACATAGAGCTTAAGAATAGCAAAAGAGTAATAGTTTGGGGACATTTAGGAATTGGGTTCAAATGTAAATACTTTGTCAGTTCTTTTGGGGTTTTCACACATTACAGAGAGATCATATGCTATTTTTTATGTGTCTGCATCGTGAATATTTCAGCGTTCTAAGAAAGATGGACATGATGTATCTTTTAATAACTCCTGTTTCAATAATAAAAAACTAAAAACAAATAGCTTATATTGGAAAGAGCAGGGAATTAAGAAAATTGGTTTTACCTTTCAGGTTCTCTGTCAAAAAAATTTCAAAATTAGGGGAAGTACAATTGCTTCTGCAGTGCTGTAAATGCATGTTCTTTATCTTGCGTACTTTTAAAAAAGATATCTTCTAGGAAAAAAAAATGTATAAAGCAGTACATTCAAAATTACGTTTAAATTGATTATCAGGGGTATCCAGAGACAATTCTGAGAGACTTGGAGGGGGGTTTAATGAAGAACGTAGCTGCGTGGTTTGTAGAGGGAAGGCTATTTTGCATGCAAGGGCAGATTGAGTAAAAAAAGTTATAGGGGCAAGTGTGTCTCTTTCATTGATTATGAAAGCTGAAAAAAGACCGCTTATATTATTGATCGGCTGGCAATCCTGTGTCTCTTTTCCTTTAAGCTCCTAGTTTTCAGAACTGGGGAATATAAAAGAAAAGGGTAACAGCAGAAAAGGGATCAGTTAAAAAGTTATGCATATTATTTTTGAAATAAATGAAAGTACACTTTTTGAGGGTTTCAGCGTCCTTCTTTGTTAGTTGGTGACATATACTTTACTTACTCTTCTTTACTTATGGAATGCAGACCATATTTTAAAAACAGTGGTTTATGTTTTCTTTGTTTTACTTTTTTATATTATTTTTTGACCTGTGTGGTTGTAGTATATGACATGATTCATTATGTTTTTGTTTATATTTCAGACAGATAATAGTCAAATACTTATCTAACACGAAATTTAATGTTTGAACATTCTTAAATTCATGGATGTCTTACTGTATATTTTTACTACCTTTTTCATAAAACTTTAAACCAATTTATGTGTGTATTTTTTTTAATAGGCTGTTAAAAATGAAGTGAATGTGCCATGTTTGAAAAATTTTGTGGAGATGCTTTATCAGACTACCTTTGACTTGAGTTCAAGAAAGAAGCATTCGCTGGTATTTTAAAGAAATATTTCAACTTCTCCATTTTGCTCATCTTAGGCTTTTAAGCTAGTGCATTATCTTAAGAAAACCTAACAGCTGTATTAATTTAAATCTGAACTCCTCAGTTCAATACAGTTCAATTCACGCTGTGTATATTGCTTTTGCTCTAATTTTGATCTATTTTTCGTGCTAGCTATGTGCTCTGTTATCCCACTTGTGAGATTGTCTTGAAATTGATACTTGTTCTTATTTTAGATGGTTTTAGCACAGTTACTTAACCTAATGTCTCTTCTAGTAAGAACTTATGTTCAGGGAGTCTGTATATTTAAATCGTATTTAATTAAAGGATAGAAGCAGCATGCAGGCGTATTTGCTTTTCCAGCAAAATAGAGCCTGTTAGTAGCCCTGCTCTGCCTGTTTTCTCCCTTCCTATACTTTTTCTTTTTTCCAACATATAAAGCATACGTTATTATATATGGTTAAACTTATTATATAAGAATAGAATAGTTGATTTTAGGATTCACCGTTCTATTTAGGAATTCAGAAGCTTTACTATATCAATATTACAATTTACGAATTTATCCTCTTTCTATAATTTTTATTCCACAAAAAGGTAATCTGCAGTCAGATCTGGCATTAATCACCATCTTGTATTTCCTAAAGAGATAGAGTATTTAAACAAATCTTATGTAAATAAAGCAAATTCAATCAAGAAAATTTGCATATTCACAGATTTTATTAGACAGGTTTTGTTACTGCTCCTCAAAGTCTACTTTTATTAAGTAAAATTTCTGACCATCTTAAGCCTGCATCATAATCAACTGAGTTGATTATGTATGTTTTTGGTTATATTTTTCCCCTTAAAGGCGGTTCCCTCTCCCAGCACTTAAGACCCCATGAAATGAATGATCTGATTGCAGGGAAAGAGCAAATATTGTAAGCGGGGCGAGATCTGCCATCAGTCTTCGTTTGAGATCAGGCCTTGCTAGGAGATGAGTTCCACTGTAGTCCCATTGCCCTGGCCCTATACTAATACCATGAGCTGTGCAGCACCTAGCTTACACCAGCCAGTCCTGGCTGGCAGGCATGTCCTAGTGCAGGGGAAGGAAAGGCTATGGCACAGTGCTAAACTGGTGACCAGTCCTAGCTGCTGTGAGAACCTGACACAAGAACCTACTGTATCTCATTCTCGATGTACAAGACTTGGAAGGTATGCAAAGAGCAATTTGATCAATTCTTTTTCCCCCCTACTCGTAGGCTTTGTATCCATTGATCACCTGCCTGTTGTGTGTCAGTCAGAAACAGTTTTTTTTAAATAACTGGCACGTTTTCCTGCAGAACTGTTTGTCACATCTAAAGGTAAGAATCCTTTTCAAATCAGAAACTGTCACAAATCGGTAGTATTTATTCCAATATGTTGTCACTGTTCTAGTGCCAAATAAACAACAAATATTTGGCTGTTTTTAAAAGGACACTGTAATTTTTTAAAAACAGTTAATTGTCTTAAGTCTCCATTAGTCCTAAACTTCTTATGATTTTATATAATGCTGGAAATAGATATTGCCTCTTGGGGGCCATCAGTTTTGTTGAGTAAAATCTGCAGATATATCTGTTAATAAATGCAGTTTTATGCTAGAGAAAGTACAAACTGTAATTCTGCATGTGAAGATTACAAGTGAGAAAATAATTTGTCTCTCCTCTTCACTTGAAAGTAAATCTCTAATCCAGAAAAGAAATAATATGTACAGCCTGTGATAGGTATTTTCCAAGTAAAAAATTCAGTGTCCTTTTAACTTGTGGCTTCATTTGATAGCATTGTAGAGCGTACTGTGATTGACAAAACACAGAGATTATGGTGCGTAGAAATCAGGGATTTGGTTCTGTGAATTTCTTACAGTATTAATTGTACGCTTTCTCTCCTTAATTTTGATTAACGTAGTTCATGATTTTGCCTAATGCACTGATGTATTGATTTTGATGATTCTAATACTTTCTTTGATCCACTTCCACAATATTCATTCTGGTTAGGTATGAGTGACAATTCTGAAGCTTACTAGGAATATACGTAAACCAGCATGAAGTCTAAGGAAACAGGCTTAGCTGCTTGGATTGTTTTTTCAAGAATAAATTTGTTTTCATGACATCTTTCACACTTTTCTGTTGCTTGTTGGGTTTTTGTATATTTTTCATCTAACATTGGCAGTTCTTTTGCAATGTTTGCCATGTTTGCTTTTTTATTATTATTAATTTTGCTGTTTATTTTGCTTATGGAGGCTTCTTCTGTTTTTAAAAGCTTTAAAAAAAAATCTTACAATCTAGGAGCTGCATTTTTCTGGCTTAATATCCATTGCTGATAATGGATGTATTAAAAGTATAAATGCCAGTGAGTTCGACTGGTAGTTCCTGAGCATGCATTTTATATTTTACTTAGTTTTGTTAACCACTAACAGCTTAACACATTTACTGTAAGGCTCTATTCAGCAGAAATTTTATATACGAATTTCTGCAACTCAGAATTTTCAGTGTCTTGATTCTGTGCCATCAATGAGTTAGGATATTTTAATGGCTTGATTTAATCTGGTCCACCAAATACTTTTTTCTTTTTTGCGGGTGGGGGTGTTGCCTAGCTTGAGGTTAATCTTTAAAAATCCACCCCAAGTGTTCTCCTGTGTCTTGTGAATGAATGTGTTCCTTTGTTTCTGAAGCTAATTAAATGCATGCAATCTGTAATTAGTAATCTCATTAATTTATAAATCTGAATTTCACAGCAGTTTGGTCTTTTAGATTTCCCTTTCCCCATTTTACTTCCTGATTTCCTAGTGACCAAAGTTATCTTATTTGCAGTTACTTAAATGTATTAAAGGCACAAGGATTCCAAACCCATCACCTCTAGTGTCTTTGATGCTATTTAATAAAGTAACACTGAGAGTTATTGGAAATGCTTTAATGTACTAATAAATTTCATCCAGCCCTAACACATGGAGGGATACCTGACAAACTGAGGGCTCCAGCAGTGCCAAGACCTAGGCGCTGTCACAGGAACACTCTTATGAAGAGCGTAGGCCTGGTAGCAAGAGATGATGTAGGCCATGGATTTGTGGTGCTCAGCTTATTTCCTGCTGACTGCCAAGTGCAAACTTTTGCCTAGCAATGGATGCTGTGTGGCAACACTCCGGTGCTGATCTCCCATTTGCTGTGGGGTGAAAGCTTACACCTTGGCAGTTGCTCCATAGCCTACCTTATCCTGCTGTATTTCAGTGCAGTTACTTCATTTAACAACTGTAGATACATTGGCCTCTGAATCCTGATCCAGTGCTAGCAAGATTTATTGTCCTTATAAGCTGTTTGCATATGGTTACAGCACACACTCCTTCTAGTTATCCTTAAAGCAGGCTTAGTCTGCAGAGAAAACATCCTAGCCATTCTTAAAGAAGGCAGGCTAGGATTTTTGTTAGGTTGGTTGTTTTTGTTTTTGTTTTTTTTCTTCCCCTTTTTCATTCCTGGTATCACTGCTATGAGGAAGGATTATTACATCTGAGTCTGGACCAATGCAAATAGCAGTTAAGTGAGTAGTAAGAGCTGGTTTAGACCTGGAGTCTACCAAAGGGAGTACCCTTGGTGTACGCATAGCTGGCCTTGACCTGTGTAGCAGCTGGGTTGCCATTGTAGCTTTGAGCTTAGCATAGTGTTTCTTCACACACTGAAGCATAGCAGATGGTAACACTGGTCAGTGTTGTAAAAATGTTTTGCCTACTTTTCTAACCAATATTTAGATAAAGTAATTTTTGCAGATTTGCCAGAAAGTTCAGTTTTGGGCACAAACCGAAGCTCAGGAAGTTCTGGCTGAATATGAGAGGGCACTTCTTTACTCTGAGGGTGACAGCACTGGGACAGGTCACCCAGAGAGGTTGGTGGAGTCTCCTTTTCTGGAGATATTCAAAACCTGCCTGGATGCTGTCCTGCACAATGTGCTCTAAGTGATCCTGCTTGTCAGGGGGGTTGGACTGGATGACATTTAGAGGTCCCTTCCAACCTCAGCCACTCTGTGATTCTGTGAAAACTGAGTCTTGAATGGAGATGAGCTCTGGTATTGATTTAATGATCAAAGCCGAAATTTCCTTAAGTGGTATATTCTTTATTGCAGCGCTGGATGCACGGGGGATCCTTCCGCCTATCGTGCATATCCGAAGTGACAAAATATCTCATATTTATACAGCGAAACAATGAATATTCAATTAGCATGCATACATATTCATCACCTAACCCCGCCTACCCTCGCTTCGTATGCTAATTAGCTTATCAGTCCTTGCGCTTGCGCAAAGCCTTCCAAGAATTGTGGGCCGGGGTCTCCAGGATGTGGGCAGTGGTCTTTGGGAGGAAGGCCGTAGGTCTTCCTCGTAATGCACTTTTCACCTTTGCTTAATCAGTTGTTTTCCAAGCTGTAAAAATGCTGTGTTGGCTTTCAGTTTAACTGAGGGTCGGCAGATAACAGGAAGTCTCAGTTAACAAGACAAGACAATTGACTCAAGTTATCTCAAGTCTCAGCCTGACTAACGGTTAACAGATACTGGGATGTTTTCAAATAACAAGATGCTTAAACATAACAAAAGGTCTACAGATAACAAGATGTCGTTTACTTTGTCCTTGCTAACTTTTAACCACAAGTTTTATTCTAAAGTGAGTTTATACTATATCATTCCCCCCTTTTCTGGAAAATCTAGTAAATTCTTTTACTTAATACGGAAATTTTCTTCCCAGTCTTTATGATATGTACCCCTCAATACTTTACCATGCACATTTGTCAAGGAGGCTAACATGGACATTCGTTGTAACAATTTCCAATTCCAAACAAGTAATACAAAAGACAATATTAAACTTATACCAACCAATATCAATAAAACAATAATTGGGTGACTCAGTGTGTTCAAAATCCCAGTTGCAGTTGGCGACCATCCAAAAAGTGTATCCCACCAGTTGTGACTTGTGTCTCGTTTCACTCTCTGCAAAACTCTGCTTATTTCCTTTGTATCATGATGGACAGTAATTAGAGTCTTCTTTCCATTTTCCTGAATACCTTTTAAAATTCTAATCAGGTCTTGGTGTTTAACTAGTTGCTTCACTAGTGTGAGGTTCATCCCAATAGGTGTAGGTAGTAACTTATGATACATTGTGTTGTTAGACTTGATCAGCTGGTGGGATACCACTGGTGCTAAATATAGAAAATCACACCCGACGATTCTAACAAAGTTACAAATACAAAAATTAGAATGATTTTTGCTATGGAGAGTTATATTCTCCTTGTCTATTTCTACAAAATCACAAGCAGTTCTTAAACACACGCACCCTTTACCAACATATACAAGCACAGTCTTTTGACTGGTATTTGGATGAATTTCAAAGTGGCAGATACCTTGCTCCGTGTCAAAACATACATCCTGAGCCTCAATTGTATTGCTTTCACAAATAAATCCTCGTTGTTCCCCGGTAACACATGATTCTAGATTTACAGACTGCCGTTTCCCATTCTCCATCCGTATAGTAAGCACGAAGGCAGTAGCCATGTCAATAATGGGCATAAGTACAATTTACCAGGGTCCACGAGGACTGGAACTTCTCAAAATCATTGGCATTGTCCCAGACTGCCTTTTGGACTTCAGCCGGAAAAATGCCTTTACTTCCTTCCCTAATGATCAAGGCAGCCGTTGCCTGCAACCATAACTGTGCTTGCATACAACTAAGAGCTCAGGATACATTATCTTGTGTCCACTCTTCTCCTAATTTTCACCATTCTGATGGTTTTTATAAATAGTTACCATTTGTTCGCCAGATGACCATAACTGATAACTTTCCATTAAAGTTCTTATCCTCTGTTGTTACGGCTTTAGTTCAAGGCCACCCACCATTCTCTATTATCACAGAGGCACCTTCCTGAATCCCAATTACAACTATAAGCCATAAAAACAAAACAATTCTATGAACAAATTTTCTACCAACCATATTACCAAATACTCCCGACCATAATGTCCTCATCTTAATCGACTAAGCTTTAGTTTCAGTTCATTGTCACCTAGTGTTACTTTTCAGGAGCTCCTGGAGCCTTCTTCACTCGGGAATAGTGGATCCAAGCGGCTTGTTCTCTAATCTTGATAGCAGTGTGAGTTGTCAGCAACACTTGATACAGTCCATTCCATTTTTCCTGTAGGGGTTGTCCTGAAAAAGTCTTTATACATATATTCCGCAGGCTTAAAGGGGTGGATTGGTTGATCCAACCCTCTAGCCCTGGTCCCTAACACAAATTTATGTACTTTATTTAATTGTTTTTGAAGTTCAGTTATATAAGTATATAAATATTCTGATCCCAGCTGCATTAGATCCTCTCCACTAAATATAAATTGATATGGCCTTCCATATAAAATTTCAAAGGGGCTCAAATTCTTCTTTACTCTAGGTTTAACTCTAATTCTAAGTAATGCTAAAGGGAGGGATTGAGGCCATGACAAATTAGCCTCTTGTCCGATTTTAGCTATTTGTTGTTTAATTAAATGGTTCATTTTTCTACCTGTCCACTTGCCTGCAGTCTATAAAGAGTATGCAGTTGCCAATCTATCTTTAGAATCTTACTTATCTGTTGTACCACTTGCACACAAAAATGCGAACCTCTCTCAGAAGGCATTGCTACTGGAATCCTAAAGCATGGTATTATTTCATTTAACAAGTGTTCGACAAGGAAAAGCTTCGGGCCATCCTGGAAACATGTCAGTCAGAACCAGTAAATAACAAAACCCCCCTTTTCTAGGGAGTTCTGAAAAAATCAATTTACCACTGTTGTCCCAGATAATTTCCTTTACCAATTATTCCAAATTTTATTCTATTCCTGGTATTGGGGTTATTACGTAAACAGATGCTACATTGTTAAGTTACTTGTTTTATTGTTGTGTATAAATTTCATCCCACTAATGTCTGACTCATGCTCTTATGCAATGTGTCAGCTTCCCGATGTGTTTTATTGTGTTCTGTAAAAACTATGGGCCATATCAAATTAGAGGGTATTATTACACAGTTATCTTTTAAATATACTCATCTATCTGGTTTCATTTTACCTTTCAAATCTTCAATTAATTTTAAGTCTTCTTTTGTATAATTTGGCTTTTTGGTTCATGTATATAGTTTGGATTTTACCGTCTGGTATTAAAGACAATGCCTTCACCTCAGTTATTTCAGCTGCCTGTTTAGCCTCCTGATCTGCCAATCGATTTCCAATTTCAAAATCAGCGTTTCCCTTTTGGAGTCCTTGACAATGCATGATAGCTACCTTTTCTGATTGTTTTGCAGCCTCTAACAATTTTAAAATTTCTTCAGCATATTTTTTTTTTTTTTTTTTTTCCCTGAGCAGTCAGCAATCCACGTTCTTTCCAAATCGCTCCATGAGCATGTATCATGCCGAATGCATATTTAGAATCTGTCCAAATATTTATTTTCCTTCCTGCTGCCAGTTCCAGTGCTCACGTAAGTGCAATTACCTGTGGTTTCTGGGTGGACGTCCCAGGGAGTAATGGTTTGGACTCGATTACCTGTTGAGTAGTTGTAACAGCATATCCTGCCTTACGTTGTCCTTGTTTTACAAAGCTGCTCCCATCAGTATACCAAGATTCATCAGCATCTTCTAAAGGTTCCTCCTTAAGATCGGGTCGACTAGAATACCCAGTCTCCATTGTTTCTATACAGTTATGAGTTATAGGTTCATCCAGAGTTCCGCTAAGGAAAGAAGCTGGATTTACGACGTTAGTGACCACAATTTCCACATCATCTTGTTCTACTAATATTGCTTGATATTTTCAAATCTCTGTGGTGAAAGTCAATGGTTTCCTTTTTGTTCCAAAACTGTTGAGACCATATGGGAGACTAACACTATCATTTTCTGTCCCATTGTAAACTTCCGAGCTTCTTGTATATTGATAACAACAGCTGCAACAGCTCGAAGGCATCCGGGCCATCCTTTACTTACTTCATCTAATTGTTTAGAGAAGTAAGCTACTGCTCGTTTATAGGGACCCAATCTTTGTGCTAGTACTCCCAAAGCTATCCCTTGTCTCTCATGAGAAAACAACCAGAAGGGTTTCGAAAGATCCGGTAATCCCAAAGCTGGAGCTTGCATCAATTCTCGTTTAAGTTGTTTGAAGGTGTTTCGTGCTTCTCCAGTCCAGACTAACTTTGACTGATTACTCTTTATCAATTCATATAGAGGCTTTACCATTAGTCCATAATTATAAATCCAAAGGCGACACCAACCTGTCATTCCTAGAAAGGTTCGTAGCTCCTTTACCGTTTGAGGTTCTGGAGTCTGGCAAATGACTTCCTTACGTTCAGTTCCTAGTTCTCGCTGACCTCCCGAAATTCCAAATCCCAAGTAGGTCACGTGTTGTTGAACCAGCTGGACTTTCTGTTGAGAGACTCGATATACATTTAAACCCAGAAAATTAAGGAGACTTATAGTCCATTGAATGCAACTCTCTTTAGTCTCGGTAGCTATTAAGAGATCATCTACGTATTGTAACAAAGCCCCTTCAGTGTCCGGAGGTGTCCAAGTTTCAAGTTCCTTTGCTAATTGGTTTCCAAAAATAGTGGGGCTATTCTTGAATCCTTGTGGTAGCACTGTCCACGTTAACTGTGTCTTTCTGCCTGAGTCAGGGTTTTCCCATTCAAAGGCAAATAGGTTTTGGCTTTCAGTGGCTAAAGGTAGGCAGAAGAAGGCATCTTTTAAATCCAGTACGGTAAACCAGACTTGACTATTCCTTAATTTAGTCAGCAAAGTATAAGGGTTTGCCACTACTGGATGTATATCCTCAGTGATCTTATTTATGGCCCTCAGATCCTGAACTAGCCTATATCTTTTTCCATCTGCCTTTTTAATTGGCAATATGGGTGTATTGTATTCTGATTCACATTCAATCAATAATCCATACTGTATAAATCTATCAATTATCTCTTTAATTCCTTTCCTATCTTCTATCCTCAAAGGATATTGCTTAACCTTAATGGGTTTCTCTCCTGGCTTTAATTTAATAATTATCGGGGTCACATTTTTAGCTCTTCCAGAGACTTCAGTGGCCCAAACTCCTGGATATACTTGATTTATGATCTCTAAGGGTGTTTCACTTTTAGGGTCGGTTTGTATTAGTGCCAGGCTTAACACATTTATTAGTTGTTCTTCTCCTATCCTTAATTCCATTTTCCTTTTTTCGAAGATAATTTCTGCTTCTAATTGTTCTAACAGATCTCAACCTAATAGAGATTTTGGAGATCCAGGTAGATATAAAAACCTATGTATCCCCATTTGTTTCCTGTTATAAATGAGGTCTGAATTTTGTAATATTTATAAAACAAATATTTCTAAAAGGTATATAAAAGGCAAGTAAACAGCGCTGGGTGTGCAGGGAGTCTACGCTCCAACACGCACACACAAACATCAAACGTTCTAAATACATGTATACAGAACATTGCTTTACATAATAACCTGAGTATGCCTATACATACATACAAACAGGATAGGTAACAAACAATCCTTTGAGTTCCATAACTTAACAGTCCCCATTCTGCCAGCCTGTTCCTCTTCACTTCTTTTTCCTGCTTCTGTACTGATGTAATTTCATAGTGTTGCCTTTTTTTTTTTTTTTTTTTTTTTTTTTAGAAGCAGGCTCCCCTCTAATACCCTTCTCTCCACAGCAGTTCTTTTCAAAACAACTGTTTAATTAGTCAAACAACTTTGAATGTAACAACAACAGCAAACACCCAGAAACATCCATGCCTTAATGGCTGGAGAACAAGAAACCCCAGACTGCATGGAGTCTCCTGAATCACCCTTCTTTGTTAATATCAACCATTTTCTCGACACGAATTACCACTCCATATATAACATTTCCCCAACTTGTATTTCAAAGGTTCACAAAAATAAGCCTTTTCGGTTACACCCTTTTACCTTAACATAATCATTCCGTAAAGGCATTAATGCTTGATTTAGAACTGAATACGTTGCCCCATATCAATAAGAAATTTCACTTCTGTTCCTCTCCTAACTTCATTATAATCAGTGGAGGATCTGCTAGGGTAGATTCCCCGGGTCCCCATTAGACCTGTTGAAATCAGGGGCCGATGATTACCCTAGAAAAAGGCTAGTCGATTTGTCCTCTGAAGCCAGGTCCAAACCGTTTTTTTTTTTTTTTTTTTTTTTTTTTCTTTCTTTCCCCATTACATTTCAGAGTTGGTCCAAAAATTCCACAGGGGTTTCTTTTAGACCTTGTTGGAAGCATATTCTCAATTCCCAAATCGTCCAGATTCTAGTATTTACTTAACCGTTCATAATTTTCAGGATGAGGGTCTTAGTGGGGGTCGGTCAGGAAAATGCAATTGTCCACAGTTCCCTGAGCGATCCCATCGGCAATCTGAGCTCACACATGAACTCAGGTTGTTTTCAGAGTTAACTGCTTTTCTGTTTCTGTGACAACTCTCTGGGACTCATCATGATCCCTTTGCCCCAGAGGGCTAACACCCAAGATTTTAAGGTCTCAGCCCCAGGCCGAGGCAGAACTGTTAACATTCCTACATCCTCTTTCCCTGCTCATTCAACTTCAAACACCTTTAACACTTGCAATAACCCTTTTAACACTTCCTTTATCTTTCTCCAGCCTGTACTTTTCTAATGCCAGCATCAAAAGCACAGTCAGGGACCAACTTAATTCCGTACCTTTTCCCTCCAAGATGCTGAAACAACATCAGTATACAACATTCCATCCTATTTTCCTTCTCAAAAACAACATTGTAAAGCTCCATTAAAAGGCCACTTTTTTTCAACATTCCAGCTTATAAAGCAGCCACTATTGATTACAATATTTTGTCAGAGTTTTCTTATTTTCACTTCCACCCGGAGCCCCCCCTATATCCTTCCAATAACTCAAAATACAGCCCAACGTACTTTTCTTAGGAATTTCACTGCTTACTCGTCCCCCCATTTTCCAGTTCACACTTTCAGAATACATGTATCACTTACAAAACTGTGGGCACACAGGTATCTTTCAATAGCAATGTCACAAAACTACTATTATTACCAGGAGATATTGCCAAAATCACAATAACAATAATCAGAGTCAAATTCCACATGCGATAGGTCAGAAAACCAAAATATGTAACACTGTAACGATATCTTTCTTATAACAATGCCATGAAACTACTATTATCACCAAGAAAATAGCCAAAACCGCAGTAACAATAACCAGAGTTAAATATCACACTCCATGAGTCAGAAAACCAAAGTAGGCAACACAATTCCAGATGGACCTTAAAGCGAGCTCTTTCCTTAAGGTCCCCAAATATACTTATGGTGCTTACCACAAAGTATATACCAAACACTGCCTCGCAGAAGATCACCTTCCGACTTAACAGACAGTTCCAGATACAGATGGACCTCAAGGTCCCCAGATATACTTGTGGTACTAACCACAAAGTATATACCAAATACTGTCCTGCAGAAGTCACCTTCCGACTTACTGGACAGTCCCAGACGACCGGTCTACCAGAAAACCAAACCAGAATAAAGAATATACTCACTTACAATGATGGGGTCCTTGTCTGCCTCCGCAGTGATCCGGTGAGTCGAGGAGTCCCTCCGGGAAATCCCGGGGGTACCCTAGGGAGTCCTGTCCCCAGCGGGTCCTGCGGACCGGCAGAGAGGTTGTCCCATCTGGGGTGCCAAATTGATTTAATGATCAAAGCCGAAATTTCCTTAAGTGGTATATTCTTTATTGCAGCGCTGGATGCACGGGGGATCCTTCCGCCTATCGTGCATATCCGAAGTGACAAAATATCTCATATTTATACAGCGAAACAATGAATATTCAATTAGCATGCATACATATTCATCACCTAACCCCGCCTACCCTCGCTTCGTATGCTAATTAGCTTATCAGTCCTTGCGCTTGCGCAAAGCCTTCCAAGAATTGTGGGCCGGGGTCTCCAGGATGTGGGCAGTGGTCTTTGGGAGGAAGGCCGTAGGTCTTCCTCGTAATGCACTTTTCACCTTTGCTTAATCAGTTGTTTTCCAAGCTGTAAAAATGCTGTGTTGGCTTTCAGTTTAACTGAGGGTCGGCAGATAACAGGAAGTCTCAGTTAACAAGACAAGACAATTGACTCAAGTTATCTCAAGTCTCAGCCTGACTAACGGTTAACAGATACTGGGATGTTTTCAAATAACAAGATGCTTAAACATAACAAAAGGTCTACAGATAACAAGATGTCGTTTACTTTGTCCTTGCTAACTTTTAACCACAAGTTTTATTCTAAAGTGAGTTTATACTATATCAGTATCCGTACCACTTCTTACAGGGAGAGGAAGGAACATACAGGAAAGCTGCTGAAATGGAAGGGAAAAGTGTCTATCGTACGCTCTGCTATTTGGTAGAAGAGTTTTTGGTTAGTTTAAACTTAGCATCTGTTACCACAAAACCTTGAAAGCTGGAGGAACGTTTTTTTGCCACTATAGTAAAACCTGTATTTCTACTGAATAGAGTCCTTACTGTACAGCTATCTGTTGTTTTTGTGCTTTTTTCATCTAACATGCATGTGCCTCCCATTCTCATGTTTGTTATGTTTTGCTGTCTCACGTTGCTTTATTTAGATGCCATCTAACAACAGTATCAGAAAACAAATAGAAACACTGCAGGTGAGTTAATATGTTGTTACAACTCAGTGAAGCATTGCTTTGTCTTATGTAAACAATGTGTTTTTTTTTTATGTTAATCACTGTATTTTGTGCTTTCCTTTCTCTGTAAAAATGCTTGAAGTACTGTTAAGAAGCCACACTACAAAGAATAACTAATGTTTCAAAGATCTTTTTTTTTCTTGATAGATAGTAAAGGAGAAAGATCAGAAAATTATCAAATATTGGTTTGTCATAAAGGGTGAAAATGTGTCTTTGTAAGGTTGAATATCAATATCACAGTTGGTTTCCCTGAACAGCAATGCATGTTTCCACTGGAAGTAAACTACCTATTCAGATGTATATATATTATTTTCTGTTAATTTATTCCCAAAACTGTCTTGCATGCGAGCAAACTTGAAAACATTTTCACAATTAAAAAATGTGAAACTGATTTATTATAACAACTTGCAGTGCACTAACTTGAAAGACTTTTACACTGTTGGTTTTGCAGGTTTTAAAAAGTAGAAATTGTTTTAGTTCAGAACAGAAGAAAAGTTTAACATCAGTATTAAAAAGTACTTTCTTCAGTAAGTGACTACATTTGACTAACATGGAAAAAATGCTATTTTGTTTCTTGCCTTCATTGAGATATGTTTCATTGATTCGTCTTAATGTGTCATGTAAGACCATTGTAGATTTGCTCTGATTTTGTTTTGTAACAGAGATACAGTTCTTGAAAGTTTATTCATAGTCTGCTGATATAATTTATCCATTTTACAAGTTTTAGGATGTGAAACAGAACTGTGTTTAGGGAAGAAAACAAATAAACAAAAACCAGAATGCTTGAAAATTTATCATGCATCAGCTAAATGGGCTGAAATACAGGCAGGTTGGGGGATTATATAGGCATATATACTGAACTCTAGGTGCAGCAATCTCAAAGAGAAAAGGAAATACTGACATACTAACAGCGGGTATACAAGAAGTGTGCCATAATTAGACCAAAAAAGCCATTTTCTTCTAGCTTGTTTTGTTCCTAGTTATAGAAAGACATAATGAAATTTTTCAATGCTTACAAAACTTGAAGTACTGCTGTATTTATAATCCTGTTACACTTAAAAAGAAACACACCACCAAACAACAACAACAAAAAACTAATTTTGGTTTTCATTTGGACCTATAAGTTAATCTCCCCTTTGGAATACCAAATATAAGAAAACCAGAGCATCACTCAAGTGGGTTACAATTAATAAAAGTTGTAGAGACTGCATTTTGGACTTTGATAATGTATGTACCAATGAATTCATAATCTGACTTCAAACACCAAGAACTGTTGGCCTGTAGATTAGATAAGTAATAGTGTCATTGGGTTTCGGTAGTTTAAATTGATTGAAATTAAAACTATCACAATCTGTCCCTCTCCTACAGTTCTGAGTGAGCATTTGCTGCTTCCTTGCAGTAGCAGCGCTGGTACATTAACTGGGTGGTAAAACCTCACCTGTCTGATGATTAACCAGGAGCAGGTGCACTTTTACACTGTTTAGATTTTGTTCATATCACCTTCTTGTGTTTACCCACTGCCTAGTTGCACATGCCCTAATTTGAGGGTGATGGTAGGAGCCCACGAATGTATGTGAAAGGAAGGGTAGAGCAGCATTATCACTGTTTTAGACTAACTCTAATATTCTGATAAACTATCATGTATGTTGTCTGTGAAGGCCCACTGTGGCCTCTGCAATTTTGTAATGGGCATTTAGCCTTTCTTGAAGTAAGCTTCAAGCCAAAACCAACAGTCCTGACCCACCCATGTTAAAGCCATCCAAGTTACTGTCTTTGGGTAGGCGGTTGCACAGACAGAGCCATGAAATGACTTGAATTGGCTTACTGGTGTGAGCTGGACTTTCTTACTGCTTGAGTCAATGCAGAGGGGGCAGTGGGCCTGCTGAGGAAAAAACAAAGATGAGAACATGTTTTCCCACGGTACTGTGTCTTAGATCCACTTACACCCATTGTGAAATTGCACTCTACTTGTCCCAGGAGGACAGTGTAGCAGTGCTGTTCTGATTCATCGGCTTGTGGTTGAGGCCACGCAAAAGTGAAATTAGTCAGTTCAAGCCATCAGGCAGAAATGTGCCTTGAAACAACAAGACTGCTAGATATGGGGAAGAATTTTTTATTTTTATTTTTTTTCTTAACTGAGACAATTCCTAAAAGGTGCCAACTGGGAGTCATTTATTCTGCTCATAAGCTAACAAGACCCAATATTGGCTAATACTACCCAATTCCAAGAGTCCCATCAAATACTTCAAGATTATAAATGCAGTCAGAATCCTCAGCTGGAAAAGGGATTGCTGGAGCTGGTATGACAAACATTACTGTCACTCACTTTTACACAATGTAAGAGCTACGAGGAGCAAAGCTAAGCTCTTAGAAATAGCTTTCAGACAAAAAAGAACTTCATACAGCGCATAATTCAGTAACTCTTGCCCTGCACTCTTTCTCTTCTGCACCTGCTACTGTCTGCTGTTGTAAAAACTGGATTTAGTATTCACCGGACTTAAACGGACTTTGTGCCTGACCCAAAGCAGCTACTCCCATGTTTTAGACAAACTCTAAGTTTGCCATAAAGTAGGCATCCATTACCAGATGGCTTTCTAATGAAGTTCTTTCAGGCAATACACTCTTTGTTACTCATCTCAAGAAACTGCTGCTTGTTAGCTAGTCCTTTGCTTTCAGAGTGAGAAAGTAATCTCAAGTTACTGGTTAAATATTGAAATAGTATTGGAGATATGTAATATAAAGTTGGTTTTATGGATACACATTAAAACATGTAGTCAGTATTAAACACAGCAGTTTCGTTGTTAAAAAAAAATATTCTTAAAAGTCAGAAGAGTAATAGTAGAATTTTCTGAATGTCGCACAAATAACAGTAACTGTATTTTTCATTTATTTTATAGAATAAAGATCCCAAAATGTCCCGAGTTGCACTGGAATCTTTGTATAGATTATTGTGGGTTTATGTTATTAGAATAAAATGTGAAAGCAACACTGTAACTCAAAGGTAAGTTCATTGTGCAAGGGATTGTAAATTATTGCTGGTTTTGTTTTATTTTCCCAGTGGTATTAAAAAAGATCTTGAAGCCACCTTGGGGATGGGCATGTTGGGTAAATAGAGGAACAAAGACTTCATCTGAACAGAGAAAACCAAGAGAACCTGTTTAGTTTGAACAGGAGAAGGAAGACAATCTGCAGTTGTCTTTTATATATGTGATGACAGAAGTGAATGGAGAGATAAGAAATGGGAAATTTAGTTAAAAGGCAGTAATGGTACCAGAACAACTAGGGTGTGAAGTGACCATCTCTATGTATAGTCTGGAAATGAAAAGATTTGTTTTTAATAATTAGTATAATGAGAATTTGGAATAGTCATTCAAATTTTGCTCTTCCTCCTGCAGGAGGAATTACAAAGTAGGATCTTAGTCACTTTATAAATGAATCCATTACAGTGTTGCCTGCAACAACGGAGGGCTGTACTTTGACAGATATGACAGAACCTGTCATATGCTTCTGTGTTATGTAGTAGTAACTTTCACACTCCTTCTAGGTTTGAATTGTAACATCTATGCTATTAGAAAAAGTTACTTTTAAAACAATGTTTTGACTATTTATATTTGTTTTTCAATTCCTGTAGTCGTCTCATGAGCATTGTATCAGCACTTTTTCCAAAAGGATCACGTAGTGTGGTCCCACGAGACACACCTCTGAATATATTTGTGAAGATTATTCAGTTCATTGCTCAGGTAAGAAAATGTCTAGGTAGAGATACGAGAATAGTATGAACATTATTTGGAAGAAATGTAAATTAAAGGTTATTTTAAAAAATATTTGTACTGCATTATAATGGTTTTATATATTGAATAAATATAATTTTTATTATAAATATTGAAATAAATATTTCTCATATTAAAAAATATGAGAAAATAAAATTTCCTCATATATCTATCTATATCTATATCTATCTCTCTCTCTCTATATATATATATCCTCATATAAATATCTATATATAAAGAATGGTATATATAAATATCTATATATAAAGAATGGTATGACTAATTCATTTCTACTAGTCACAAAAGTGTTTTCTCTAAACTTCAGTAACTTGTTTATGAATATTACGATTAGTATTTACATCTGTATTGCTCTGCCTTGGGCATGTGTACATATATATATATAATACAATAATATAAGTACTATTTGTCTTTTTTTGCCACTATTTGCATTAGTGTGTAGTTTGTATTGCATTATGATTGGTGTTATTTTGGGTGCTTCTGCTGTCCTAATATGCAGGATGTGATCTCTCAGGATACAATACTAATTTATGTATAACCTTATAGATTAATTTTTTCCATCTTATAGATAGCTTGTCTGTGCTTCAGCTTCCAAAATTATCTGTTTCTGTTCACACAGAAAAAACCCTTCACAATCTATATTTGTTTGCTAGGGTTCCTCTTCTTAATTATCAAATCTTTAAGCCTTTGAGTACAGTTCAGCTTATTTCAAGAAACATGTTTAACGTGAGCAGAGTTGTGCAGGAATTCTTCAAAATGAGATGGCTCAACTGTGTCGGGAGGGGATGACCTAAAAAAATTGTTTGACTTCTTGTGTATCATGGAATTTAATAACATTTAAGAACTCATCTGAAAGAAAATATTGAAAGCTCTCAGCTGTGACTGAGAGCTTCACAAATTTCACAAAATTTCACTCTAAATTTTTGTGATTTAAATTTAGAGTTTCCATCTGAACTGTGTTTTGGCTACTTGCTTCAGAAACTAAACAAAACCCTTCTCTGAAATCTCTGTTCCCGATTTCTGTCTGTCATGTTGATGTGCGCCATGGCACCTGGTACCAAAGAAAGACCATCTGTCTTCTGTTTCCTTCCTGCATGGTTTGCAACAGAAAGAATATTAAACAAACTCACTTAAATGTAGAAAGAAAGAAACAAAAAATAAAGCTGAATTGGAATTGGGAAGATATATTGGCATAAAGACCTTGAAAAGCAAGTAGGAACAGGAAGTTGTTGGATGGGATAATGGGTACTGCCTAGACGGAAAGCTATTTGTTGCAATCAATGGGCACATACCCAAATTTCAACAGGAAGCTAGTGAATGAACTGGGTATAAAATGAAGCTGAAACAGATTATTGGGAAAGTCAAGATGCTTCTTATTAGTCCTGTTCACCATTGTTTTATTGTTAAATTCAGAGAAAATCCAGAAAGTGAAATAGAGTTCTCTTAATTAGTAGATGTCTGTTGCTTCAGCCTTACTGTAAAAGCCTATACCTTATTTCGTTATTCTTTTTGATTTCTGTTCTGAGTACACAATTTCATGTTGAATTCTCCTTTTGCCCTTCTAATTCTAGTTTCTGAATGCTTTTAAGTGTTCAGTGTGTTTTTTGTTTTTTTTTTTTTGGGTTAAACAGCTGGAGACCTGAAGTTCAGCACAAAGTAAATGCTGAAGTTCCAGGTTTTTGGTGCAGGTTTCTTCCAAACTAGATAAAAATTTATTAACACAACCAGGGTTTTCAACTTAGCACTTCCACTAATGAGATCCTAGGGACTTAAATCAGGCATTCTCAGGCTGAAGTGGATGTAATTAGTAACCTACTGTGAAAACTTTATTTAACTAACTCAACTGTCATCATCTGTAAGAGCTACCTAACAGAAGCAGGAATAAAATGTACCTTTCAAGGGAGTGTTCAGTTGCCTTATATATCAGACTGGGTCGTGTTATTTTTTTTCTAGCATATGTAGTACATTTCTGAACTTCAAGGATTGAACAACATTTATTAAAAAACTAATAATAACAACAAAAATTTATTTCAATTTGATACAGTTTTTTCAGTTGGCATCTCTTGAATTGGAATGGATTGAAACTACATGTAAACATAGTATATAACCATTCAAAGAAAACCTGAATCATAATGCAAAAAGGAGCTAATCTGAGGTTGCAAAGGCAACCTTATTTGATGTATTTCGTAGCTCATCTGGGCTTTTACCAGTCTGATAATGTTACCATAATGTATTTTGGGTTTTTGTTTAATGTAATATATTAAAGACTGTTGAACTGTACTATATTTTAAAATTAGTATTAATTCATAAGAATAAACTGGAGGGATTTTTTTATTTTTTTTAAACTTTTAAGACATGATACTCTGTACCAATGAAGCATAAATTAAACTATGCATACTAACAGAAACAAGATGATCATATCAATCTTTTTTCCTTTACAGGAACGTTTGGATTTTGCAATGAAAGAAATAATATTTGATCTGCTTAGTGTTGGAAAATCACCTAAAACCTTTACTATTAATCCAGAGGTAATAAGCTTGTTACTTGCATGCACTGAGAACAGGGTGTTGGGGCAAATTTTTGGGAGTGTGGTTAACTATTTTCAAGCTGTTTTAAAAGCTCGAAATATCAAAAGGGGATAAAACTAAAGTAATTGCAGTTGCATACAATTGGTGTTTCATTTCTGGTTAGTAAGCTAACAACTACTGCAGTTTAAACTCATTTCAACTATAAACTCAGTATTTGTAAGTATTTGTTAGAGTATAACCCAAAAGCCTTTTTTCAGGGAAATCCTAATGGCTTCTTATAGTTCAGGACCCAGTTTAGTAGATGAGACAATGCCTGTCTTCAGTGTATCATTCTCAATATTCATATCGAATCCTTTAGTTCTGTGTATGGTAAAACATCCAGTATATTAGTCCATGCCAATTTAGTAAACTGGAGTTATGGGGAGGCATTTGAGGCTTAAATTTTATTCTTGATACTTTTGTTACCCTAATATGTAATATTTAAATAATGTCTGTCCTACTAATACTGTTTGCTTAAAAAGGGAAAATGCAAATTGCATTTGTCTCATCTATGTTATTTTAATGTTATAATTTCTTCTGGTTTTTACTTTTTCTTCCCTTGGCTGCTTTTGTAGAGGATGAATATAGGCCTCAGAGTCTTCCTTGTCATAGCAGATAGTTTGCAGCAGAAAGATGGTGAACCACCAATGCCAACAACAGGAGTTGTTCTTCCCTCAGGAAATACTCTGCGTGTGAAGAAAATCTTTCTAAATAAAACTCTGACAGATGAGGAAGCAAAAGTTATAGGTATGTTGTAGTCTTTTGTGATAAGTTCTCAGTTATTCTCAAAGAGTACATCTGCGTAACTTAATTTCTGTATTTATTTTAATTCTTAGCGAGAAGGTAATGGTAGTGTGCTTTAACATGATTCTTTGAGAGGGCTGCTACACAATGTTGAACTTCTGGTGTATATAAAAGGATCCTTGGCTTTTTTAAAAAGTGTTTTTTACAGCCAAATTAGCACACAGAAGACTGAGTGCAATTACTGTGGTAATTAGCGTGGCAATTTTTGTTCCCTTGATGGCACTCTAGAATGTCTCAATACACAGCTGAAGTGGAGAAAGACATTTTTGAGCCCATTGCTCTATTGATCTTCTGCAGATGAGGTAGTTGTCTCTAAGGGCCTGTTTCAAACTAGAACTAAAATGCTCAGAACAAAAAAAAGCAACTAATGATTATTTCCATGTTTATGTTCTTCCTGAAAGAAACTATTACTTTCATACAGTGCCTCCTACTGCTCACTTAATGTGCTTTTTTTTCTTTTAGTACTTAAAATGTGTTTCATGTCATCTTCTGTACAATTAGAAATTTGTCCCAAGCTGAATGTGGCAAATATTTTAATAAAAATGTAAAAATTAAATGAGAAGATGAATAGTGAAAGAGGTTATTGGAACTCTTTGCCATTTCAGGAATGTCAATATACTACCCTCAAGTCAGAAAAGCTCTGGACAGCATTCTTAGGCATTTGGACAAAGAAGTTGGAAGACCCATGTGCATGACTAGTGTGCAGATGTCTAATAAAGAACCTGAAGACATGATTACGTACGTATAAAATTACAGTATTTTCATTGTCATGGTTATTTTTATGTTGTGATGTTTTAGAGGCCATCATTAATACGTTAAATATGTTGGCTTTTTACTTGAATTAAATTAAGGCTAATTTCATTAATTAATGCTAAAAACTTTTTTTTTTTTTTTTTTTAGTTTTGACATAAGTTTGAAAATGTTTGTGGTATACTGAAGTAGATTTTCCTGTTGTTTTGTTGATTATAAACTGGTTTTGTAGGGGTGAAAGAAAACCTAAGATAGATTTGTTCAGAACTTGTATTGCTGCTATCCCAAGACTGATTCCAGACGGCATGAGCAGGACTGACCTCATTGAATTGCTTGCAAGGTAAGGGAAATGAAATTTTGTTTGTAGTGAATGCTTTTTTTTAAAAGCTATTTGTCAGTGCAATATAAAGTGTGAGTCCACCGTATACAGAAACTATTCCTCCTATTGTTCTACCTCATCGGTTGGTCAGGTATTACTGGCTGGAGGAGCAGGAGGTAAATTTATCTTGGAAGATCTTGCACTTGTTTTTAGAGATAAACTTTTGGAAAGTAGGTATTTCTATTGTTTTATTTTTTAAACTTGTTTTATCATTTTGTTACTCCTGTCATTTTTTTTTCCTGTTGATAAAATTGCAGATGATTGTGAAGGCATGCTTATCTGACATTATCAAAATGAGACAAATGCTAATGGGAGACTTTTTTGCACGCTCTCTATTTAACCTGCTTCCTTTTTGCATTTTGCATAGAATACTATGCATGTTCTTCCATCTCTTATCTTATTTTAAATTGAATGTGCCTTATCAGTACTGATAAGTAGGTGAGATAAATGGGCAACCAGGGGTTTGCAAGTGGGCAATCTGAGCATTCAGTAAGAATATGTAGTTGTGGTACGTAAAGGCAGTCTTCACTTATTACTAGAGCAATAAACCTTCCTTTAAAAAAAAAAAATGTAAATAAGGTCTTGGTGTAGGAATACAGAATAGCTTTTAGTTTTGAAATTACAAACTCAAACTGATCAACTTCATGGCCCTCCTCTGCACCTTTTCTAACAGATCAACATCTGGGGGGCCCCAGACCTGTGCATATATGAAAAATTTGATCAGTCTTGAAAATTACATGTTTGTATTCAGTTTTTTGAACTCTTGTGTTATTTTACTGTATTAGTAGCAGAATCTTCTGTTAGTAGCCAATTTCTGATGTATACAGTGCAGAGATGTATCTTTTCGGAAGTATTCTACATTTTACAAGAAAGTACAGTTAGCACCAAACTTTAATTTGTAAAGGCTCATTAAAAATATGCAAATCTAGGGTGATGATACTGGTATTTTTTCTAAACAGGCTGACAATTCATATGGATGAAGAACTTCGTGCCTTGGCTTTCAATACTCTCCAAGCATTAATGCTTGATTTTCCAGATTGGCGGGAAGATGTTCTTTCAGGATTTGTATATTTTATTGTGCGTGAAGTGACTGATGTCCATCCAACGCTTCTTGACAATGCAGTAAAAATGTTAGTGCAGCTCATAAATCAGTGGAAACAAGCAGCCCAAATCCACAATAAAACCCAAGATTCTCAGGTATTTTTAAATAAGGTCCTTTGGTATTAAACATATTTTAATCTACGTACAATTTTATTAGTAAGCTTTATTGTTTCAGTTTACTGGAAAATCAGTTTACTTTCTTACAGTGCATGAACATTTTTAGACCTATTATTTTAAATATTTTTGCAAAAAAAACAGTGTAATATTATTAAGTATTCTCTACACACTAATTCAATGCCACGTTTTTCTTTACATCAAAAGTCAGCATGCAGCACCACTTTTCACTAACAAATAGAAGCGGTTCAAATAATTTTATATGGTATTAAGTATGAGAGAGTCATTTCCTTATTTTTAATTCTGCCTTCGCTACATAATTCATGTAAGGAAGTGAAATAAGAAAGACTTTCTTGTGGTATTTGTTTGGACTGAATTCAGAGAGAGATAAAAAATACCAAGTAGCTGATAAAATGTTATTCTCATAATGTAAAATATGACTAATAGCCAAACAAGACCTAAATACCTTTTAATTAATTCTGCCATTGCTATTAAAAGAACTATAACTTGGCTGTGTTTACTTTTTTCTTAAATTGTTTAACTTCTGTGATCTGTTTCTTAGCGTGGTGTATCCAACGGGACTGCCCATACACTTCCTCTGGAGAGGAACCTTTATTCCAATGTATTTCATGTGGTGGAAGGCTTCGCTTTGGTCATTCTTTGCAGCACAAGGCCTGCAACCAGAAGATTAGCAGTCAGCGTGCTTAGAGAAATAAGGGCCTTGTTTACACTTCTAGAAATTTCTAAGGTAAGAGCTGATGGCATATTCATGTAACTGCTTAATTAAAGGGTTGTGCTTTTCTTGACTTTGAGTTTTTTATGCTTTGTATTTTGTAGAGTGATGATGAGTTGGCTATAGATGTAATGGACAGACTAAGTGCTTCTATCCTGGAGAGTTTCATACATCTTACTGGGGCTGATCAGGTAGGACAGGTTTCATGTTAGTTTGGATGTAAGGTGATGTATTTTTCTAAATCTGTTTGTCCCAGATAAATGGTATGTATTTTAAATCAGTGTCGTTACATTCAGGCTAATTTTATCAGCTGTTTATTACTTCTTGTTTGTTTGTTTGTTTGTTTGTTTAAAAAAGCATTAAAAATAAAGCCCTCCCAGGGTCTCAAAAAAAAAAGAGGAATGTTGTGAAGCTGATGACAACATTGTACGTATTCTGATCAATAATGAGATCATTACACAGACCACACAGACACACACAAATACCTTTGTGTCTGTTTTTTTTTTTTTTTCCACTTGACTCACAGATCACAAGTTACTGGAAGCAAAGACCACTGCCTTTTTCTGCAGCTGTATAGTGTCTAACAAGCATTGTGTCCTTTATCCATGTTGAGAGCCATAATAAGTATCAATGACAGCTGAATTTCTTATTATTTATTTGTCTTTAAACCTTAGGTATCAAAGAGAAGCTTTTCTGTGTTTGGGTTTAGGAAATGAATTGGAATTCAGTAGTAAGCCTTTAAGAGTCTAGAATTTTTTGGAAGAATAAGTCATCATGAGTCAAAAGGCCTTTTTTATAATTTACGATAACTTAATATCCAGTTCCTTTCCAAGCAGTGTATTTCTGTCATTAGCCATATTAGGAACTTCTCTAAAACAATATGAATTAGGTTTAGTTAAGTAATGTGTCCTTATGTACGCCCAGGTATGCTTTTGACACTTAAGATTTTATTAGGTATTTAACAATAAAAAAATGTTACTTAATATGCATGGATATAATTTTTTTCTTGTTCTCTCTCTTTTTTATTTTTATTTTTTCCAAATGCACACAGACAACTTTACTGTACTGTCCCAGTTCAATAGATTTACAAACTCTGGCTGACTGGAGTTCCTCTCCAATCAGCCACCAGTTTGATGTGGTCAGTCCATCACATATATGGATATTTGCACATGTGACTCAAGCCCAAGATCCATGGATTATAAGCCTTTCAAGTTTTATGAAACAGGAAAATCTTCCAAAACACTGCCCAACAGCTGTAAGCTATGCTTGGACATTTGCTTATACCAGACTCCATCTGCTGTCTCCACAAGTGGATATAAAGTAAGCTCATTTTTGATTTATCATCATTGTAATGCTATCATGTTTCAGTAAGATAACGTGCACTGCTAATATTTTCTACGGGTTTAATTCAGCTTTATGTAACAAAAAGTCGAAGCAGTTCTATTTGAAAGAAAAATTATCTGCTGTAAAGATTAACTCATGCCTTTGGCAATATTGTAGTTCAACAAGTTTGACTATTATATGTACAGGTCTATTCTGAATAATTTATTCGGAGTTTACAGTGTTAACAGTTGTGGAAACAAGGATATATGTATAATTTTAAAATAAATTCGATGTAGAAACAAAATGAAACCTGTTGAGTTTTTTTTTTTTTAACTGTATTGAGGTGTTGTTTTCCTTTTTTTAAACAGCAGCCCTATCAATGCAAAGAAAGTGAATACTACTACAAGCAGTGACTCCTACATTGGGCTCTGGAGAAACTACCTGATCCTTTGCTGCAGTGCAGCATCTTCTTCAAACTCCTCCACTTCCACTGGCTCTGTGAGATGTTCCCCTCCTGAGACGCTGGCGTCTACTCCTGACAGTGGTTATAGCATTGATTCAAGAGTAGGTTCTTCTAATGCTTACTATAAATACCTCTAACTACACGTGATTTGAAGGAGAAATATTCAAGGCTTATAATTATTATGATTCTTAAAAGCTTGTGTAATTAATCTGAAAACACATTTTAGGATACACTTGTCTTTCATTGGTTTAGGATAGTGTTTCAGTTCACTTCTCCCACTTGGTGCTGTAGAGGTTTTTTTGCCTATGTTTTTTCAAGCAACATCTAATCATGTAATGAAAATGCAAACCCAGTCTCAAAGTCTTATCTGGTGATAATGAGGAAATGTTTTGTTTTCTATTCTTTTTTTTTTTTTTTTTTTTTTCCCTGTCAGTACACCTTGGTAATTCTGAGCAAGTAGCCTCTCATACCACTAGCTGAGGCAGTGATCTGTTCAAGCGTGATGGATCTTGTTATATTTTTCCAAACCACAAAACAGTTTTCTGTCTGCATTACTTCATATCACCTGCAGATTCAGTTTGTTTGTTTGCTGCTTTTTGTTTTTCTTATTTTGGCTTCTTGTAGAAGATGAAGTAGAAGTGAAGATAATGCATGGATTGAGCAAGTTTTTGGCAGAAGCAGCGTATTCTGGTTGTTTGTTACCAAGATCCTTCCCTTAAATCTGAGAAACTGCAGACTGAAACTTTTTCCTCTTTGAGGGCAGAAGGAGGGGGACACCTGCAGTCCACTTCCTTTTCTTAAGGAGGCCAGATACATTAAACATACAAGTCATCATCATCATTTCAACAGGTTTACTTTTTCTTTTAAAGAACCAAAAGATCTTGCATGATGATTGTAGGCTGTCCTCTTAAATTAATGTGCAAGTGGGAATTGAAGAGCTAACAAAATTCCCATTAAAGATTTTCCCTGAAAAGAGAAACGTGCCTATAGTCAGAACATCTTCAAGATAAACATGGAAGAGCCTCAGAAAGATGTTGTCCAAAGTTAGTCACATAACCCAACAGGTCACTTTATACATTTGATTTTCAAATTCATGGAATATCACAAAGATCTCTAATGCTGTGCTTCTCAGCTGACTGTGAAGATTTTGTATAGCTGCATTCCCAGCACTTCTTGGAGAAGAACTGATCTAGTAATAATCTTATTTCAGCTCTGTTATGGACTAAGTAGAGAGCCTCAGTGGGTACCAAACAGATGGGAAGAGATCCCACAAGAGGTTTGTAAATTAACTGAAAAAACAGCAAACACAAGGGTAGTTCAACACTGATTTTTCTGAGGCCTTCACAATTACCTTCAGCCCTCTTGATCACAGTAGAGAGAGGATGTGCTTTTTGTACTATTTTAGAAATATTTTGTCTGTGTCAAAGATCAAAAACTTTATTTTTATCATAAGTAGTTCAAATCAGTGTTTATTGTGAGAAGAATCTGTAATTATATCATGTTTTAATGTCACCACCTATGTGTTAGGTAACTTCATTCTGTTTTATTTCTGTTTTCTTCTTAGATCATTGGCATTCCATCCCCTTCTTCGTTGTTTAAGCACATAGTTCCGATGATGCGCTCTGAGAGCATGGAAATTACAGAATCCCTTGTACTGGGACTTGGCAGGACCAACCCAGGAGCTTTTAGGTAATTACCGTGTTTCATCTGTTTTTATGCTAATTGATTATGAAGTTGGGGAAACAGAGCTCAGGAAGAAAAAGAAAAAAAAAAAAAGACATTTGCAGCTTTTTAAAGCATTATATATCCGTGGAAATGGATTATCACTGTCTTTGCTAGCACTTAGTTGTGTGACAGTGATTATAAGAGGTTGAACTAACTTTATTATTTTATGTCTTTATTGATGTTTAAGACTTTTCTATGAAAAAACAGACTATGGACTATTAACATTTGAAATGTTCATCATGTTGAGAGTTATGAAACTCATTATCAATAACACCACTTAAAGCTGCTAGAATATTCTTTTTCTCTTTTGTTTTCTCTTAGTAATCACATAAACTTGTCTAGGTTTCTTGTGCTCTCCACTGAAAGATGACCCATTAGTATATTTTACCACCAAACAAAAAAAAAGCTTCCAAATTCTTTTTTTCGTTAGTGTGAAAGAAAGTATGAAACTATCCACAACCATACTTAAGTCTCTTGTAATTGAGCAGACCACAAAAATTTGTGCAACTTTCCCAACGCTGTGATGCATTTCCTGAAGGACCTTTGAATGTTGTGGCAGAGGAGTCAGTCATTTACCATGAAAACTTAAGAGGATTATGCTTTTGTTATGTCTAAATTAGAACTGCACGGAGAGTAGAAAAAATGTGGATCATGCTCCAGCAAGTCTAAAGTGGCGGAGGTGGTTAGTAGATAACCAATTATCAAAGTAAAATCAGTAAGCTTTATCCAAGCTTTTAGCTTGTCTGCATGTATCTCGTATCTACTGATCTCTTTCCCTGTCCTTTGTCCTCCCTCTTAGAGTCATGAGATAGCTGCAGTTTGGCAGAAGGAAATGAGTAATAATAAAGACTGGAGCTTCAGAACAAATTGGGAATGTAACCACAGCATCAAAACATGATGTTTTTCATTTTTCATAGAGACTAGTCTGACTAGTCTGTCAGCATACTGTTACTGACCTTAGAGAAGCAACATTTATTAACAACTAAATGCATCATGACAACTGAAAAAACATATTATGATAAGCTGCCAACATCTTTTTTTTTTCCCTTATAGTATCTGTTTGCAACATCAGCTTTTGTTAAACCCTGAATAAGCAAATGAATGAAAGTCATCTCTAATAGAAATATGCCATAATACTTGGGAAATGAAAATTTAGTGGTAGTTATTGAGACATCCATTTGGTGTCCTTGGTATCCTTGGTCTGTCTTTAAATTAGGAAAATCTGTTTCTCAGAAACATCTCTTTTTTTAAATACTGATTTATTTCAGAAAGCTACAGGTAAAGAAAGAAAACCTAAAGGTGTTTTAAATGAAATTTTAACACTAGTTGCTGTGAAATATCTTTTAGTTGAGATGTGAATTTAATGATTGTTATTATCCTTTTAACTCTTTTATTTTAATTCAGGGAACTAATAGAAGAATTACATCCTATAATTAAGGAAGCACTTGAAAGAAGGCCAGAGGTAATTGGATATTTTCACACAGTTTTATCTATCTTCTCACAAATGGTAGTAAATTAAAAGTTAGTTGTGTTGTTTAACTTCTGCACCTAAAAACTGTCAGTATACCAGGAAACAAAGTAAAACATTACTTTTAGAAATTATTTTGATGTGTTTATATTAGAGGTAGTTTTTTTTTTTGTGTGTGTGTGTTCTTTATTATTCCTGTATCAACACGGTTTTGTTTCTAATGAGTAAAAAACTACTATAACCTTTTCCACATTCTTTTAATTCCTGTTACCTGAGCATAGTTTTACATTGCTGTTACATCATTGTATTATCAGTAATGTGCCTGCAATTGGTAGTACCTAAGACATAGGATTGAATTCTACTGTCTACCAGCTTTATTTAGTTCTTTAAAACAAAAATGGCTGTAAGCTCACCTGGCTGACTGGTATGACTAAAAATTTTCTAATGGAGAGCATGTTTTACAGTAGGGTTTAGAAGCCTCTGCATGTATCCATAGAGGTAATATGCAGTGAGATGTTTACTCAATGTTTTTTGTGGTAACTGTTCTTACTTGTCTTAAATATTCTTAGTATTTATTGCTAATATTAGTAATAAATTTGTAATTAAGTATTAGTAACGGGAAGAAACACCACTTCTGTTTCAAAATGTTACTGGGCTACAGTGTGTTTTCTTAGTCTTGCATGTAAGTACATGTATGTTGGAGGATTGCTGTTTGTACTTCAGTTCATGTTTTATGTCTCACTTTCTGATGGGAGAGTGATAAAATAAAAAGTGTATTATTATGATAATATGTGAAATGGTAAACCAAGTATCTCTTGCAGTTACAACAGGGATAGCTTTTGTTTACTGTCTGGTCTAGTAAAATTGTAAGTAATTTTGGTAACCTATATTAGAAGTTTGGTACCCCAGATAGCTGATGCCAGTTTAGTAGAGATATAATAATGCTTTTATATGCTATGCAGTTTTATATTTTCAGTTTTATTTTTTTCTCCACTTATCTAATTCTGTGTTTCTTTTGTTGAATAGAACATG
Source organism: Anas platyrhynchos (assembly GCF_047663525.1). Lineage (NCBI taxonomy): Eukaryota > Metazoa > Chordata > Aves > Anseriformes > Anatidae > Anas > Anas platyrhynchos. The sequence continues at coordinate 52,812,584 of NC_092590.1, forward strand.
AAACGACGCAGGCGTCGAGATATTTTACGAGTACAACTAGTACGAATATTTGAACTGTTGGCAGATGCTGGTGTCATTAGTCACAGGTAGGGGCAGGACTGATGATAAGATGTTGTGCTTCTGTATTAAGTTACTAATATTCTTATGACCCAATATAACAAGAATGCAAAATTCTTCAGTGAGTTTTAATATATAAGAATATACTGCTAAGTATATGCTTATAATATATATATGCTTATAGCATATAAGAATATGCTAATAACAGAAGCTGGATGAATAAATCACTTTTAATTCAGTGTTTGCAATGATGATGTTTTACTTCTTTTAAAGAGATAAAAGTAAATATTGTTTTCCTTAAAATATACATATATATAAAATTTATCATACTGTTTGATATTTTTTGTTAATTTTTAAGTGCAAGTGGTGGCCTTGATAATGAAACACATTCCCTCAACAACACTTTACTTGAGTACGTTGATCTAACGAGACAACTCCTAGAAGCAGAAAATGAAAAGGATTCTGATACGTTGAAAGATATACGATGCCATTTTAGTGCCTTAGTGGCAAATATCATTCAAAATGTTCCAGGTATGTAAAAACATGTTAATATATTCTGATAAAGTGATTTTATTTTTTGAAAAAGCAACAAAAAACATTCTGAATTTTCAGAATACTTGCATAAAAATATTTTATATCACTAGTTTTGAGTGCAACTTTAGCATTATGAGTTTTTAAGGGGGATGTTTGGTACTGTTTAGAATGATACAAGTTATTTTCTCATTTAGAAGTCCTGTTGGTTGACAGTGCATTTAAATTTTTTAGACTAGTAAGTAGCTTGTTTTTGTACGCCAGTGTCATTCAACAGGACAATAATGAAGCTACATCTAGCTAGTATGCTACTGAAATAGTATGTCTTTAATTTTTCCTTTTATATTAAAGTGAAAAAAGTAAAATCAGACCCAAACAATTATTCTAAAACAGTAGCAAAAAAGTGTGTCTAACTGTGTGTGCTCTTCTTACAGTCCACCAGAGAAGGAGTGTCTTTCCACAGCAAAGTCTACGCCACAGTCTATTTATGTTGTTCAGTCATTGGGCAGGTCCTTTTAGTATCATGTTTACTCCCCTGGACAGATACAGTGATAGGAACATGCAAATAAACAGACACCAATACTGTGCATTAAAGGTAAGTTAGCAATTCATGAGTTTTGGAAATAGATTCCCATTTTGATTTTGTTAATGCAAATTTAACATTTGGGCTTTTTGGGGGTGGTTTTCACATCCTTGTTGTCTTTATGACTTAATTCTTTCTCTATTCTACCTACTTGCCTATTGTTGACTGCTTGGCTTTTTCCATACTGTAAACTATTACACTTACTAGTAGTTTTAAGAAATTCCTATAGCAATGTTGACTTCCCATGACTTTAGTCCTCAGTTGCCTAAGGAGAAAGGCTTTCTTGCAAAAGTGCATTAACAATAAAACTGGCATATCAACTCTTGCATATGTCAGCTTTTTGGTTTTGACAATTCTTTCTACTTGGGATTTCAGAAAGGTATGATCTGTTTGTTTTTTTTTTCATTTCTTGAATAAGATATTAAATAGTTTTTATTAGCCTTAGTCATTTTCCCTTGTCTGAGTAGAAGTTCATTTTCTGATATTTTAATGGGCTTGATAAAAGCGCATTTGCTGTATCCAAGTTACTAAAATGTAATGTGTTTCAATTACTTTCTAAAGGCTATGTCTGCTGTACTGTGTTGTGGCCCTGTGGCAGATAATGTTGGGCTCTCATCTGACGGCTATTTATACAAATGGCTGGATAATATTTTGGATTCACAGGATAAAAAGGTAATACAGGCAATGTAAATAGTGGTTTGCAACTCTTGGTGCTTTCAGCATATGCGTTAATGGGTTGTGTGGTCAATTTGGCCCAAAGGCTTTAGAGTGGCTTACACTCAAAGCTGTCTCAGTGGCATATATTTTTGCATTTTCCTTGATTTGTGCATTCACAAAGTTGAGGAAGGCAGTCCCTAATTACAGCCTAAGCACAGGCAAAACTGAACTGAAGAGGAAAGGCCAAGGAGTGAAACATACTATTTGGCATTTATGAACTAATCAGCTAGGTTAAGTTGTAATAATAAGCAGAAGCTTTATAAATTTAAAGGAGACAAGACTTTTACCATGAAGTCTGTGAAACACCAGAGTCTATCGGGGTTCCTATGGGAATTGTGAAGACCAAGCTTTACACATAAATAGGCAAGCTATACATCTGAAAGATGGGACCTCCATTGTACTGATACTATGGCTGCATAAAATTACTGCTCCAGTGGGATACATAGACTCAAGGGATCATGTAAGTCTCCACATAGATCAATCTCACTAGTATCCCACTGTGGAATTCCTGTTTATATTTAAGTGCTTTCCTGTATCTGATGTTTTCAGATCAGTGTTCAGGAAAGAGTAAATAGCACAAGATAGACTTGGAACTGAGAAAAAAAAATCAGGAGAGCTATCTAGTTATTTGCTTCAGTAATCTATGTCTGTGTATACCAGTTGAATGTTAAACAGTTTGATAGTATTATCTTTCATTATTTTAAACTGTGATCTCATTATTTTTAGCTGGAACAAATTTTGAATATTACAGATACTTTGGATTAAATATCTATTTTCCTTTTTTATGCCATTTTTATAAGTTGGCCTTTTTTATTTTTTTATTTTTATTTTATTTTTATTTTTAATTGGTTCATTTCTGAATACAGGTTCACCAGCTGGGCTGTGAGGCAGTTATGCTGCTCTTGGAACTCAACCCTGACCAGAGTAACCTCATGTACTGGGCCGTAGACCGGTGTTACACAGGTTCCAAGCGGGTAGCAGCTGGCTGTTTTAAAGCCATAGCCAGTGTGTTCCAAAACAGGTACTATAGCATTTTTCAAAACATTAAACTTTCATTTTCAAAGTGTACTTGTACGTAGAATGCTTTTTTCCTCCCCTAAAGAATAGAGATCACCCCTGTTTGTGTGTATGTCACTAGAGAAACTTTTTGAAATATTATGTTGTGCCATATCATATCACCTGTGAATTAGCCTTTAATTAATATATTCAAATTTTTAAAAGACAAATGTAATTTTATTTATTCCATGCTTGCATTTTTCCCTAGGGATTACCAGTGTGATACAGTGACCCTTCTAAATCTGATACTGTTTAAAGCAGCTGATTCTACTAGGGCTATCTATGAAGTTGCTATGCAACTATTACAGGTTTGTAAGCTAATTTTAATTTAAACTTTATTTTGGATTTAAAATAAGAATGGTCTCTGTGCATTAAAAACAAACAAACAAAAACGAACACAAAGATATTTCTGGTATCGTGTAGTTGTCCTTTCCATAAGAAAATGCGTTATATATTTTTCTTTTCTATTTTTGTACATAGTTTAGCTCAGATCCTTACTTGGCATAAGTAGATGTCAGTAGAAATGTCTCTTTTCAAGAACTAAGCACTCAAGGCTTATATTTTCACAACATATGCTTATTAAACATACCATAAAGAAGATTTTTCTAATTCAGCCCTACAACAGTTTTCTAATTTTTCACTAATGCCGAACATCATCTCATCTGCTGACACGGAGAGATATTAGTGGAACTGTTGTTAGTTGTTTACTTCTGTTTATTGCTTTCCGAGATCCTTTTGGGTTAAACTGTATCTTACAGGCAGCATTGACGTTTTAAAAAATAAGCATCTGTACCACTTATGGCTCAGAGCAAAGGTTTTTCCCAGGGTTCTTGCTGTCAGCTAAATTCAGCAGTGAAGTCCATACTGATGTCATACCTCTATTAATGTATCAGCATTCACAACATTCTCCCTTTCAGCCTCATCTTTCTTCTCAAGTGAATGCTACTACTTCAGATCAGCCAAATTAATTTTAAGTGTAAACTGTTTTAGCCTCCTGCTACATCTTTGGTACATCAAATTGTTTTTGTCCTTGTCTCATGAGCAGAATTTATATTATTTGGAGATACAAATATTCAATAGTATGTTACGTTTTGTTATATTAAAATACGTATTTAATGAGTAAAAATAGGAGAGCGTAAAATATGTATTTAATAACAATCTATTTTGAGAAAGCAAACTTTTGAAACTTATCACTGGAGGATCATCAAATGAAGTATTCACTGTTCTGTGGAATTGCCTCAGTGTTTGCAAATACAGTAAATATATGGAGATCTATCTAGATAGTGTTAAATAAGAGTAGATACATTAATTTTCAGTGTTTTTTATAAAAACTTCCATTATAGCTCTATACGTAGCGTCAAAGTCTGAACATTACTATTACAGATTTTGGAACCAAAGATGTTCCGTTATGCTCACAAACTGGAAGTTCAGAGGACGGATGGGGTTTTGGGTCAGCCTTCTCCTTTACCACATCTGTATTCTGTGTCATATTATCAACTGTCAGAAGAATTAGCAAGGACTTATCCTGAACTAACGCTTGCTATCTTCTCAGGTATGGTTTAAATATAAATAAATAAAATGTTCATTGGGTCAGAAACATTTTACAAAATGTGTAGTTCTTGTTTCTCAATAATTATATGTAATGTACTAAAATCAGGGTAATATGGTAACATCTTCATAATGAATGGGGATAATGGAATTTACTGAGTAACATTTTTTTTTTAGTCATATTTGGAATACATTAAAGAGGAAACAAGGAATCAAAGATATTTTACTGACTTTCTAATATCCAGGATAAATCATTTATTAGTGACATCATTTCCAGCGGATTTTCAAAGTTCTTCTGTTGTTCTTTCTGGTTTTTCCTTGTTTACTGCAGACTGCTTAAAAATAATATTCTGTAGCATTTTTAAACAGTTGCAAAATAGTAACCTATCGCATCAATTAAAAAACTATGACTAATGTAAGAAAAACTTTTTAAATGCTTTTTTTTATGCTTTATTTTTTATGCTTTTACATGCTCTAGGTTTTCAATTCTCTCCTCAATTAGAGGAATTTTGCTCTAGCTACTAATTCTTAAGACTTATTAAACACAAAAGGCTGTTCTACTGTTCCCATTTGGTAACTTAAATTGGTTTGTCCTTACTAATTATATAATACATGTGCAGTGCTGGAACCTTACTCATCGGTCTGGTTTGCCATACTTTTCACTGTGTGGGTGTAACTTGTCCTGCACGTCATTTTCCTCATGGTTCATTTTTTCCCTGGAAAGCACTGCTTGTGCCTTCTTCTCTACACAAGTGAAACTGGCAGATAGTGATTGGATTCTGTTTTCCATTTTCAATTTTAAAAAAATTTAATAGAGTAAAACTAGCTTAAATTTTGTAAAAATTGATACATGAGATGAACGGGAAGTGGAAAGACACATACTAAGCTTACCTGATCAGAACTTCCAGCAATCTACGGTTATAGAATTGCCAGAACCCAGTATGCACTTCTGTGTTTGTGCATGCAACTCTGTATGTGTATAGTTGTGTGTATATAAGCATAAACTAATTTAGTTTTTTTTAAGCCATAGTATTAACCAGCAGTCTTCAATTTGCTCTAATGAAGACTGTCTTCATCGTTATGAAATTACACTAGTCATCTAAAGAAAAAAAAGAAAACTTCAGTACCAGCATTACTTTAATATTTTTTAATGATCTACTGGGTTTGTGGTTGTTGTTGTTATTACCAAAACAATTCTAATTATTGATTTGCAATTTATCTATGTAATTTTTGAATAACAGAAGTAAGTCAGAGAATCCAAACAGCTCACCCAGCTGGAAGACAGGTGATGCTGCATTATCTGCTGCCATGGATGAATAACATTGAGTTGGTAGACTTGAAACCTTTGCCAACCATTCGGCGGCAAGATGAAGACGAAGAAGATTCTCTGAAAGACAGAGAAATGATGGTGAACAGTAGGCGCTGGCTACGAGGAGAAGGCTGGGGATCTCCACAGGCTACAGCCATGGTTCTGAACAATCTGATGTATATGACTGCAAAGGTAAAATCTAATTACATAGTGTTCCAGGGCATTGCTGTGTTCAGAGATGGTTACAAACTTTTAAGAGTTACTGTTCATATTTCTGGGCTTACTTACTGAGGCTATACCAGAGAGTTTTGAGATATTAGAAAACATGTAATATAAATGTTATGGTAAGTGTTATATATAGTAACAGTATATATAGGTTGTTTTTCAATATAGACATCTGGCTGGATAGATAATACCCAGTTCACTCTGTACCTATGATCTCAAAATGGATTTTTGGAACAGATTTCGTAAGTGAAGGCTGATTGACCCTTACCCTTCCTGTCATAGCAATTTCCAGCAGAGAAAAAGTATTGTTCACTTGCACTGTTCGTGCCAATTCTTTGTCTTTGAATCTTATTGAAGTGTAATTATGTTTTAAATTACAAATTAATGATTATTCATCTTGTTGTCCATGGAATTTTACTCAGAACTGTCAGCAACTGGGACAAGGGGGTCTCTGCTAAATTTATATATATGTAAAATATATATGTATATTATATGGTGTATAAAACGTACATTTTATATATATATTGACTGAAAAATAATACAAATATGTTTAGCCAAATTTTCTACTTTTAAAATATCCATATATATACATATTCACAAATATAAATAAATACATAGCTTTTTCCAGAATTTGTTTATGCAAGTGAGAATATGAAAACTTTGTTCTGGAATGTTAAAAAGGCAACAGCTTCTTCTAAGATTAATGTCTCCTTTTCTGACTGTGTCACTAGATCAGTACAGACCACTTTCAAAAATTATTTTCTGCTGGAGTTTTCAAGAGAGATATTTATTTTGTTTTCTAGTATGGTGATGAAGTGGCTTGGTCAGAGATTGAAAATGTCTGGACTACTTTGGCAGACAGCTGGCCAAAGAATCTGAAAATAATTCTGCACTTCCTAATCAGTATCTGTGGAGTGAACAGTGAACCCAGCCTTCTGCCTTATGTAAGTATATGGTATGAGTCTCCTTAGCGTTACCAGTATTTTAAAAATTATTCAGGTCTCTAACAGTAAAGACCACTAATGAAAAAAAAATAAGGCAGGATTTCTGATATTCAGACTTCTAACAGCTTAATACTGTCATTCCATATTTTATGACCACTGAATACTATGAACAAATGGAATTCAGTGTGAAGGAAAGGTGCAAACAGGGGGGAGCCAAGCTCTCTTCAGTGGTGGTCAGTGCCAGGACGAGGCAATGGGCACAAACTGAAACAGAGGAGGTTCCCTCTGGAGGTTGCCTCTGAATTGCTCATCAGGAAGCAATTCTTCAGTGTGCGAGTGACTGAGCACTAGCACAGGTTGCCCAGAGAGGCTGTGGAGTCTTGGAGACACCCAAAAGCCACCTGGCCATGGTCCTGGGCAGCATGCTCTGGGTGTCCTGGCTTGAGCAGGAGTAGGACCATATGACCTCCAGAGGTCCCTTTCAACCCCAGCCATTCTGTGATTAGCGTACTAATTCTAGAAATAAGCTTATAGGATTAAATGGATGCTCCCTGTCCCTGGCAAGAAAACCTTTTGCTATTTCAGTTAAAAGTTCTAGAGGCAAGGAATACTTTTCAATGTAATTAATACATGGTATAATGAAATTCTTAAAGATCAGCCTGTAGAACCTCTGAAACTATAGAGGCTTGTCATTGATCAGGTAAATGATAGAAATATTTGTAATAAGAATGAAAAGATTTTGAGAAAATAATTTCTCTAGTGTTGGTGGTCTTCTGTTCATGAAATTCACCATTATCACAATTTACTCAGGATGGTAAGTTTGCATCAGTCTACTGTGCAACTCCTTTCCTTCATAGTATGCAAATCAAATACAATAGATGGTTTGTGTTCATTAGGAAGAATTAAGATTAAGTTCCGTAAATAACATTTTCATTAGAGAATTACGATAGGTTTTGCCAATAGTTCAAAAAGGTAGATATCAAGTAAATGAGGGAAGAGAGAGAAATCTGTGCCAAGTATCAGGACCTATAATATTCTGTTCTTACGAAGGAAATCTTTAGTTTGTTGATTGAACTCTTAATCAACATTCATTGTTTCCATTACAAATCAAAAACTCTATAGAACATGTAAGTGAAGTACAAAAAGAAATGATAGAACAACACATCTTACTTTGGCTTTTTGTACTATCATTCTGTCTAATTTTAATCTGAGATGTTGCTGTAACTTTTGTAAGAAAAACCTGTTTTCTTTTGTTTCTTAACAAACTGTTACTGAACTAAGATTTATTTTTATGATGTTTCTGATGCTTGCTGCTGTTTCCAGCTGTGAAAGCAATTTTGTTTACTTTTAGAGCAAGAGTTATTTGCAGGTATCATCACTAACAATACAGGTAGATCCTGATTGTAATGAGTTGAGGTATTCAAATCTCTCTTTTTTTTTTTAATCAGTTGACTACATTAAGAATTTTGTTTATTCACATGTTATTTTGTATAAATATACTTTTTTTTTTGGCAGGTAAAAAAAGTTATTGTTTATTTGGGTAGAGACAAAACAATGCAACTGCTGGAAGAGCTAGTGAGTGAACTTCAGCTTACGGATCCTGTCAGTTCAGGAGTCACCCACATGGATAATCCACCATATTACCGCATTACTTCCAGCTATAAAATCCCCTCTGTCACTTCAGGTGAGAATTAAGCTATTACTGCTATCAATGATAAATATGTTATAATCAATCAGTTAAAATATTGGAGTTTAAATATCTGTAAATATTTAGTAGGAATACAATGTTCTGTTTCTAAAAGTAAGTTACAGTAGAAAGTCTATTTTAGAAGGTCTGTGGTACAAATCTACAAGATTTGCGTTTTTTGCTGTATCCAGGGTTCTCATTAAAGAACATCTGATAATCTCACAAGGAATAGGCTTGTATCAGTGTATATGTTAGACTTTGCATTCAGATCTTGCACTGTTTACCCTCAATATATAATATACTCTCAATAATACCCTAATACGCTTTTATGTCCATTCATCTAAACAGAGACAATTTACATCACTTTAAATCCATATAAACTAATGTTAGACAAGCTACATCCATAGAAATGTATTTGAGGATGTTTAAGTGAGTTTATTTAGGACAATTTATTTAGAAATAATTAACAATTAACATGTAATAGGTAAATCATCCAAAAATATCTCTGAGAATATAAAAAGTGTCTATCACATGCATCAGTTCAAGACCATGCTGAGAAATACATGGAAAAGCTGTATGGTTTTGGTGAAGCATCTTTCTAAGTGAGCCCCAAAAGTCTTGGATGTGAAGGTATCTAAGCAAGGCTGAAGCTTTTGTGCTGCAGAGCTGCCAATATTCTGGAGCAGCCTGCAGCTATCACCTATAGGGCGGTTATCTGGATCGTAAGGTGGGTACATTGACACTTGTTCATGGAAGTGTTTAAACAGTGTAAAAAAATCATGGGGCACTTGCACTGAAGTGTATATTGAGAACAGCAAAATGTGGAGAGGTTGCAAAATTATTTCCAATTATGGTCATCTATTACGTGTGATGCTTGCAAGTTTCTCTTCAAAAAAGATTGATGCAACTTTCACTGCATGCTGCTGATAGATTTTAATCCCTAATCTGTTTGTCATTTGAATCAATTGCATACCAAAGTCCAAGTGCATTTTACAGATGAATAGAATATAGCATAAAGGAAAGAAAGAGTTATCTGGATCCTGCTTTGAAAACAAGCATTTCTACTTAATTTACATTGAAGACTCAAAGATTCCTGGAATTAATTCTTTTATTTTTTTTCCTGTTAGTGAATTTATGGTAGCAGTTCAGAATCTTCTAGTCTAAACAACATTTTTTTCTCCCATGTGAAAGTGGTTTCTGCTGCTCATTTTGTATTTGTTGCTATAGCGCATGCGTGGTTGTGGCTCTTCGTATGGACAAGTAAATAAGGGTCACTGTGTATTGCTTAAGACTGCTTTTCTTTTTTATTCATTTATCAATCTCTTTCTTTGTCCATAATTCATAGGTACCACTTCTAGTAGCAATACAATGGTGGCTCCCACAGATGGCAACCCTGACAGTAAACATATAAAAGACAGTATTGAAGAGAAGTAAGTATCTCCTCAAAAAGCAGTTACTAGTTGAATTACAAGAATTCCTGGTAGCTGCTATAAATAGCATGTCTGTGGCTTTAGGTATGTCTACGCCGCATGTGTGTAAACTGTGTGAGTACAATCTGTTTTTAGAATGGGGAATCTATTTGGGATTAACATGGGCAGCCTTAATTGTAATTTGAACTTTAAAACCTTTACAGGAAGCTGAATAAAATAAGGTACCAATCCAGGTCAGGCTTTGCATTGCTTTGGCTCTATTGTTGAAGATGTCTAAATTAGTTACTTATTACACTGGATTGTGTATGTTTACATGAGAGAGATTATATTGTAGGTGAGTATGGATATGTTGAAGGCAAATGTTACCGTTTTAGTAACATAGCCAATTCATAGATGGGTTTCCTAGCTCACAAGAAATCAGCAGTTCCCATGTTTTGATAGCCAGTTTATTCTCCCATTTACAATATTTGAATCTCTGCTATGTGTAGCAAGATCCCTTGCAGCTAGCTAAGAAACAGATGCCTTCCTCTCTAATTTTTGAGGTTCTTTAGAGTCATCTTTTGGAGAAACTTCTCAAACAGTGGTACTGGTGTGAGGATGGTGGAAGGCAAAAAGCTGACGTGGAATTAGTCAGGGCGTGGACTCAAAATCGCCTATGGGCTTGCTCTCATTGTGTGTTCAATGTGACTAGCCAACTTTACAGCCAAAGAAGATTCTATAATTAGCATGACAAAACATGCACACAGAAAAATATGCATACAGGCCATTGCTCTATAGTAGCTGTGATGTGGTAGGTTACAAATCAGCTTATTTTGTGATGATTTGTTTCTGAACCTTATTAAATATTTCTAGAGGAAATACAAAAATAATTGTATTTCTGTACTTATATACTTTCCCATTGGAATGTTTTTTCTTCTCTAGGACCATTATATAAATATATTTATACTAGTAAGTATATTGACAGAAACATATGCAATACTTCAATTCTTCAATTAAATATACTTGAATTAAAATAAATTGCTTTTTAAGAAGATGGAAATAAATTATAAAAGATTCTAAATCTGTGATGTCATCCAGAATTTGGCCTAGCAAGGTACAGACAGGTATTTGGCTGCTTTGAGGCCTGGAGATGAAGAAGCTTTTAAAGTAATGAACGCAGTTTTCAAAGTCCATGCAAGTTTTGGCATCTGTTGTATTGTTGTCAAAGACCTCCCTTGGCTCCCTTTTTGATACAATATACTGTGTATATCTTGGACTTGCAAAGAGGAGGGAATTATAACTATAAATAGTTAGAAACTATAAATAGATAGAAACTATATCAAAACAACTTGGAAATTGTGCTTTTGCTCTCATTTCTCTGACTTTGTTCTAGTTTATCAGATTAATGAAGTAAGACAATCCTGGACTGTATGTATATTTATTTCTGCGCCAGATTATAGAATCAGATCAAATGATCAGTTCATTATTACTGAGAAGAATGTATAATGGTAAAACATATTAATATATCTAAATGTAAGTGGAATGTTCTAACAGAAATACAATTTGTACTAGATTACCTCCTTGAATCCTCTTTATAGCACTGCTGCAGGAGGTCTTATACAACTGAGATATTTTGCCATCTTATTATATAATAGTCCTTATAAGATCAAATATTTTTGCATAACAGTGTTGTTGATATACAGTTTTCCTAAGAGACTCAGAATGATTATTTTTTATTACAGCATGTCAGTTATTAGTGCTGTTTTATTTGTTCCTGCAGCTATGTACATCTAGACATCTACAGCGGGTTGAACAGTAACTTAAACCGCCAGCACCACAGACTAGAATCTCGCTACAGCAGCAGCTCTGGAGGATCATATGAAGAGGAAAAAAGTAATATTTTAATTTAAATTTATTTCTATGTGTAGAAAATAGAACTTTTAAAAATTAATACTTTTGCTGGAGGTTGTAAAACATGAGGAAATAGGTAATATCAGTGACAAATAATGAGGCTTTTGCATGAATCCTTTAAAAAATTATTACATTCCCCAGCCTTATTTCTGCTGTTGAAATCTAGCATACATTTGATTTACAATAGCAAGTGCAAGGAAGATACCATGCTTTCTTTAATTCCCTTGTCCTCTAGAATGAGTTTTGAACATCATCCCAAGTGAAGCAGTTTCACTTCATTTTCTTTGCCACTACCAACACCAAAGACAGGTTAAGCTGAAGAAACAGAAGACAGACTAGCAGGAGGAAAAACAGATGAATGAGAAAAAGATGATAGAAAAGGAAAAAAAATATATAAAATTAGTAATTATTCTTTTAAACAATAGCAGTATTTGTCCTGTTGAAAAAAAAACATACAAAATTTTCAAAGAATCTTAGGAAAAGAAAATACAGCAGAGAAGAAGGATATTGTGTTGTATGTGCAATTAATTTTCAAACTTGTTTTAATTCATTAATTTATTTTTTTGTGATCTATGATCTGTTTTTTTTCCTGAGGTACAGGGGTAAAGAAAGTAGTTAAAATCTCTTCTGAAACTCCTCCTATTTTTGGAGGCCTTTTTTTTTTAAACACAGGCTTATTAACTGGCTGCTGTTTTACCACAGCAATCCAAATTATCATTGCCCAAAAGCTTTGCATGTCAGTATAGTGTGTCACATGTTTTATTGGAGCAACAATGTCCAGTATTAATCCAAATGTCCTCTTTAATAACTGAGTCTGTATAGACCACAAAGCTTAGAATGAATATGGTCATTCTTACTGCCACATTCAAAGACATGGAACATAGTGTCCTCTGTAGAGCTTGTTGTAAAGGCTGGACATGGCGACGTAGATTTGCTAAAGTTTTATAGCTTTTTGTCACTTTCGGGTTAGTAACAGGTTGGTGGACATTCTAGGTAGGCAGTGTATTTATTATTGCTTGCAAGAACAGTGTCTAATATCATAGTCATGGTCATTTTTATTTTTTGCTGGCTAATTATGGTAGCAAGGCTGGGTATGCTGAAGCAGATGATAATTCAAATGTTCTGTCAGTGAGAAGTTTGTCACCTCCAGTCAAGAAGGTGATAATGAGCTGATACATGTGTGAACTTCTGAAACATCTGTAGCCAGGCTTCCGAAAGGGCAACTGGTAGAATCACTGTCAGACTGAAGAGTTGAGGCAGTCTCCTTTCTGTTTCTGCCCTTAATAGATTGTTCTGAAATATAACATGTCTCATTTAAAAACAGAAGAATATTTTGCATGTGTAACACAATGTACTCTCATACTGTCATACAAAATAACTGATGCGTTTCTTCAAGGACTTTTGAAACACTCTTAATCAAAAACTAATTGTTTTTCTTTGTCTTCTTGAAAAATGTACTGATTTCTAAGCCAGTGACTTTTATTCAAGCACTGAGATGCTAAAAAAATGGCAAGTTCTGAGTTACCACATATATCAGGCCTGTAGGAAATGTAGGACTGATGTATTTTTGCTAGTGAGCTCTATAAAGAGACGCTCTTGAGAAATATATCCTTAGCCTGTAATAAAATGCAACTCTTCCAAACAAGTTATGTACTGTCCTGGGACCCAGCCTTAACTTTCTATCTTACATCAGGTTTCAATTTCAAGGAAATTCTACTAGATAACTTTGCTTTTTGTTCCTTATGCGCATCCATCACGTTTATGAACTTACTCAACAAAATCTTACTCTGCACATATAAGTTATGTGTTTGGCTTCTGTAGAATCATCCTTAATTGTCCTACTGCTGTTTACAGCTGTTTTTTTTGTTGTCGTTCAGCTTGTTAAGAATTTTAAAATATTTCTTTAGAAGACTATGTAATACAGAAATGGATTATTTCTGTATCGTATAACAGTCTTTAGTTGTCTATATAATACAGAAATACATGCTTTGTTTGCATTCACTTTTATTTTTCTGGTTTAATTATCTGTTGTGTTAGGTGATTCAATGCCTCTGTATTCAAACTGGCGGTTGAAGGTGATGGAGCACAATCAAGGAGAGCCTCTACCATTTCCACCTACTGGAGGTTGCTGGTCACCACTTGTGGATTACTTGCCTGAAACTTCTCCTCCGGGCATGTCTCTTCACAGGTAACTGGTTTAACAGCTGTTAGCAATATTGTTAAATAACTGTTTAATAGTAACAATGCATTACTTTTTAATTTGCATTGTACAAATATAATAATTTAAACATAGCAGATTAAAGGTAGTCAATTTAAATATAATAGATATAGTACTGTTATTTTCTTTGGTTTTACTTATTTAGTAGTTTAACATTTTAAAGCCTTTAAATTTGTAAGACTGGAGTTTTTCTGTCTTCATTGTGCGCGTACATATTTCCCTTAATCCAGGTGGGTTGACGTTTATGGGCTTGAAAGAACACTGTTAAGTAGCTTATTAAGCTTTTTGTAGCTCTTTATAAAGGTTGTATGTTATGTTATTCTAACAGATTTATTTTTGTTTTTAGATGCAATATAGCAGTGATCCTTCTGACTGACTTGATAGTTGACCACAGTGTGAAGGTAGAATGGGGAGGATACTTGCATCTTTTGCTTCATGCAATTTTTATAGGTAACTAAATTCTTATAGAAATATCTCTAGTTACTTAGAAACAGTAGCTATTTACATAGCTGTTCTTTTACACACTGGAATTACTGTTTCCAGTTGTATTTAAATCTCTTACTATTTACAAACACAGCTTTAGGACAGAACTCAGAAATGACCACCGTGTTATTAAATAATGCAGATTTATATAAAGGTGTTATGACCTGAATATTTGAAAGTTCACTTTCAAAAAATAAAAACAATATTCCTTTTTGTTTTGAAAAAGAATTTGCCTAAATATCTTTCAGCTTAATTAATATGAATATAATTAAAGAAGGTTTTGTAGCCATTCAAAAGCACTTTCTGATGGAGCCACATTTCCCACATTTTCTGTGTAGAAGACAAAATGAAATTCAACTTTTTATTTTTTCTGTTTATCTTTTTAGTAGTTATATTTAAACACTGAAAAAACATCTAAGGGAAGATGAAAGAACTAAATTCTGTAGCTAGCAGGAATCCTGTGTTCACTTAGTGAATTATGTGTCTGTTGTTTGGTGAAGTATAACATACCAGTTTGAATACTGCTATATTTTAATAGTTGAATTATATGTGCCCTCTGCTTTTAATAAAACTTTTCCATTTTCCTTTTTTGGTAGGTTTTGACCACTGTCACCCTGAAGTCTATGAGCATTGTAAACGACTGCTTTTGCATCTTCTGATAGTGATGGGATCCAGTAGTAATGTCCAGTCTGTTGCCTCTGTCCTGCTCAGAAACAGAGAGTTCAATGAATCCAGGGTGCTTACTGTTAAGCAAACTACACATCTAGATTATACTTTTACAGGTATGCTTTAGGCTTGTTAAAATTACATGGAAATGTAATTTTCTTGTAGGCATTATTAAGATCTCTGTTATTTCTAATATTTTTTTCTGGAGCCCTTGGAAAATGTATTTTGTTTCAACCCTGTCTGACTGATTAAAATGCCTTTCTTCAGATTTTAATTAAATCAAAACAAGTACAGTTCATGTTAGCACTTTGTGCCTAGTCATAAGAGCTGGGAGCTCAGCTGAACAATTGTATAGTAATAGAAAAAACAAAGGAAACTAAATTTTGGATCTGTAGTAGAGCAGTTTTTATGATGCCCTTGAAAATTAAAACAAACAAACAAACAACAACAAAAAAAAACACAAGAATTTACATTTCTTGTGCACAGGATCTTTGAATTTCTGACATTAGTCTGTTGTCATTGTTTAATAGGCTATGAATTTCTTATTCTTTTCAAAGAATATTCTTGTTCAAAAGAAATCTTACTCAAAGGAATATTCTTTTGAGGTCCTGCATTTTAATATTCACCTCAGTGTTACATTATTGCAATGATACAGGAAGTTATGTATTTTATATGTAACTGTGAAGGTAATAGTTGTGAGCCTATTGTAGTTTCTATAAAAAAGTGAGAGTTCATATTGCTGAAACGTAGTATTTCATCTTATTTCAGTAGGTGGCAGCATATTACTATACATTCAGCTTGTTTCTATTCTGTTCAAATCAGAGGTGATTTTGTCACTAATCAAAAAACGTGCATCTTTTTCTGCATTTGATATTCATGATAATGAGGACTTAAAAAGTGAACGTAGCGGAGAAATTATTTTACGTAAACCTATTAACGGAACTTTATCAATGTTCCTGTACAACCGTTCTATTCCTAATCTTTGCAGTTTTGAGTAAAACTGTCTAAACATGACAGGATATTTTGCTGTTGTTGTTAGAACAAAAATATCTGATAGGAACTGGAATGAGATCATTATCAATTATTTCCAGCTGGGGATTAAAATGAGGTGATTACAAGTATGCATGCCTAGCATGCGGCAAAGCAAGCTGATAAAAAATTTTTCTTTGAACCAGGTAATGCCTCAATCCAAACCATGCAGCTCTATAGATGAAAATTTTTTGGTGGCTATCAGCAAGTCTCAAGTTTATGTACAGTTGTTACAGTCAAATATTCATGACTCTTTTCCTTTGTCAGTTTGCTTCCTGCCAGCAACTCATAGATTTAGGCATAATAGGAGTTGCTTTAGTTGCATTTTACAGGCACACAATTCTTCTGATGGAGAGAAAATCTTACAGAAACATCATCTGGAAGCAGTTTATATCATTTGTCTCAACTTACTACGATGAGATACCTCACTGAGCTGCCATTTCACCATATTACCAATACAAAAAATCAAACAGAATGCAGTGATTTTTAAAGAGGGATCTGCCTGTTCCTTATTAAAGGTCCAGTCATGCCAAGTCTTGCATATTGATTGATTTCATTTGAAATTATTTCATCCATGAATTTATTCTCATTACATTTGCTAAATTATTGATTTTTAGAGAGCTATTTTTTCTTTTTATTAATTTAATATTGAATTGTCAACTTAAGAGCTCATAATAATCTTTTTTTTATTTCAGCAGGTGTTCATGATTTTATACCAGATTACCAGCCCTCCCCAATGACAGACTCAGGGCTTAGTTCAAGTTCTACCTCTTCTAGCATCAGTTTAGGAAATACAAGTGCTGCCATGTCTCATCTGCACACCACCATCCTCAATGAGGTTGACATTTCAGTAGAGCAGGATGAAAAAGTGAAAACTCTCATAGAATTCATTACCTCAAGGTAAGATTTCAATTTTTATTTTTGTCAAGAAAAATGTTTTATCATCACTAAGAATATCAAGACTAACCCTGAAGTGTTAGGACTAGAATACAGAAAGATGATTAGGAAATTGCAAGATTTGTATGGAGGTTATGGATTATCTAATAGAAGAAATCTGGCTACTTGGAAAAAACAAGGCGGGGGGATTAGTGGCAAGGAACATCTGTAAAACAAGCAACACTTGTGCAGTTCGTGTGATAGTTTATAGAAGGCTTTCAAGGTTGTGTCAATCTGAAATCCAGCTTGCTTAATCAGAATTTATGAAAAACATGCCAACAAAAAAAGCTTTACATGGTCCTAGGATTTGAATAGTGTGGTGTATTGATGCGAAGAAAATGGTAAGAAAGAAGGTTGATTTATGAAGTGTATAATGGTAGTAGCTGTAACTGTGTCTTTGTTAGCTAACTAAATGTTAACTAACAAAGAGTATCTCTTCCTAAATTTACAATGTTGCTTCAGTTACACTTGATATCTTGCTTTTACCTTGCCTTGCCTTCATGTGTATTGTATGATATTGAACAGTTAGTTGTCAAACTTCTTTCCAGTTTGTGTCAGTAGTTCTAAATGGTGTCATTTATATGGTAGATAGCAGATTTTTTTGCAGTTATGTAGGGTAAAAATAACATTTCAATAATATTAATGACAAAGGCTATGTTTTATGTTCTATCATATTTGCTTTGTTTTTATATTTTTAGGAAAAGAGGGCCACTCTGGAATCATGAAGATGTTTCGGCCAAGAACCCTAATATAAAGAGTGCTGAACAGTTAACTGTGTTTTTAAAGCATGTGGTAGCTATATTTAAACAGTCTAGCTCAGGTATGTTTGAAAACGCTTGATGTATCATAGAATATTTGAGTCATTGAACTATATGAATTTTTTCAAGGACTTTAAGTTTACAGATGATTTATAAAATCACATTTATAGCTACCTGCTTTTAAATAATAGAGATTTTTCTTGTGTGTTGCACATTACAATTCATGCATCAGATGAATCTGTTGCATCATATTTAAATATAATATTCCAGAAATGAGATAAAATATCTTATTAATTGTGGACATTTAACATTCAAATCATAAATGTTCTACTCTCTGCAAGGATCTCAAGTGTTAAGTATTGTGGAGTAGAGTTCATGTCTGGAAAGATTTTTCATAGGGGTATTCCTAAAGAAAACAGTAGGAGGTGAGCATATTTTAAAGTTAGGAATGACTTTTACAATTATACTGTCTATGAAATGCAAGTTCTTTTTTTTCTTTTTTTTTCTCTTTTTTTTTCTCTTTTTTTTTTTTTCCCCATGAAATGTTGTGCTATTTGAGTATTATTTGCTTTCATAGTAGGATTTCAATTGGAACACCGTCTCAGTGAAGTTGCTTTGCAAACTGCGCTTTCGTGTTCCTCTCGACATTATGCTGGGAGGTCCTTTCAGATCTTCAGGGCTCTGAAGCAGCCTCTTACTGCATCTACACTTTCTGATGTTCTCTCCAGATTAGTAGAAACTGTTGGAGATGCAGGGGAAGAAGCTCAGGTATTTGAATTTTTCCTCTTATTTTTTTAGAAAGGTGAATATGCCTAAATGACATACTTATGCTGTTATTTTAATGATAGCAAAATTTAAAATCATTTTGGATTCAGTTGCTTTTATTTTTAAATAAAGATACTTTATATATCAGAGAAGTTTTAGTCATGACACTTTCTGAATTCTCACTTAATGAAATGAGACTAGCCATGCACATTTTCTTCTAGAGCCATAAAAAATTTCAAACAGTTTGATACATCTGTTTCCCGAAAACACCATATCTTTCCTAGTTAGGGATTCCTGAGATCAGCCATATAAAAAATAATTTAGTTGTTTTACTAGGGACTTAACCTGATAAGTGCTAAAACCACCTGGTGGCATGTTAGACCTAAAGAATTAGATCTAACCTTACAACCAAGGATAAGGCCATCCTTAAAAATAATGCAAGTCAGAGTGGATTTTACTTTATTTTATTTATTTATTTATTTTGTATTTAGGAATAAATGAAAGGTCTTATCATTTTACTTGTTTTCCTCTGTCTTGAAGCTATGGCCAATTTGAGCTCTGTCTTCAAGGTTACATTCTAAATGAAGCATGAGAATAATAATTTAGTTACTGATGCTGATTTTATATTTTTATATCACTGTTTGATAGATGTTTTGTGATTTTCCTTGTGTATACTGCATAATTTATAATGACCTGTGGCTTTCCGCAGGGTTTTGTCATAGAACTGCTTCTGACTTTAGAGTCTGCAATTGATACGCTGGCTGAAACCATGAAGCATTACGATCTTCTTTCTGCCCTTTCTCAGTAAGTTCTTTTACTAGTCAAGCTGCATTATACATTTCTACATATTTAATTTTTTAAAGATCTGTATTACATATGTATATGTAATATATAATATGTAATGTAATTTATTATTTGCAGAATAGTTGTATCCTGATAGCAGAGTTACTTAGAATAGTTGTATCCTGATAGCAGAGTTACTTTCTCATTTATGATATTTTTAGCTTTCTGCCACAAGCAAAACTCATAAGAATCTAGATATTCTGAAAAGATCTCTGCTGTCTGTTCAAATCACCCTCTTGGTTCAAAAAACACCTTATGGCTTTTATTTTGAAATGTTGTCATTAGTTCTGAAATTTGTCAAAAATAAGAGCACTGTGAGTAGTTTTAGGACTTTGGTTTTTTTTTCTTTTCAATCAGGCCTTACTGACCTTGATTAAAAGATCATCTTTTACATGCTTTAGGTTAATATTCCTGACTTTACTGAATTGCTTTGTAAAATAGTAAAAAAAAAATTTACTATTTTGTGATCGTAATCAATGTATTTTGTAGCACACATAATGGGATGCTATAGTTTTGTTCTTATGCTGTAAAAATATTATAGCATACAGAGAAGTTTTCTCTTTAGGTTATTTTCATGTATTGTAATACTTTTCCAGTGATGAAGCAGAGTATTCACTAAGTTGTCTATGCATGTGATTGTTGTCAAATCTTTTTCATTTCTTTTTCTAAACTGTAATGTTTTATTTTAGAACCTCGTACCATGATTCTGTAATGGGAAACAAGTACGCAGCTAATAGGAAAAGCACTGGACAGATAAATCTGAGCACAAGTCCCATTAATAGTGGCAGTTGTTTGGGATACTACAGCAATGCAAGGAGTAATTCTTTGAGACTGAATTTAATCAGTGAGCGGAGAGGTGACCGTCGACGGAGCAACACACTGGATATAATGGATGGAAGGATAAATCATGGTGGAAGTTTGGCCAGGACTAGAAGCCTTTCCTCCCTGAGAGAGGGAGGAATGTATGATGTGCAGCCCACTACTGATCCTGTCAATCTGATGGCCACCATATTTTGGATTGCAACTTCGTTGCTAGAGTCAGATTATGAGTATGAATACCTTTTGGCTCTCAAGCTACTCAACAAGCTTCTTATTCACTTGCCTCTGGATAAATCAGAGAGTCGAGAAAAGATAGAAAAGGTCCAGAACAAACTGAAATGGAATAACTTTCCAGGCCTTCAGCAGCTCTTCCTAAAAGGCTTTACTTCAGCATCCACACAAGAAATGACAGTTCATCTCCTGAGTAAACTCATCACAATTTCCAGGCATGCTTTGGTGGATCCTTCTCAGTTAGCAGGTACCTTTAGTAATTATATTTGTAATGAAAACGTATTTTTTCCTCAAATGATGTGCAATCAAAATTGGTAGCAGTTATGTATTTGCCTTAAAAAGCACCCTTCAGTTAAATCAATTTTGTAGTTGTCGATATTGCAATGTTAGGTAGGGGGAATACATTACAGACTATGGTTATCTGCCAAGAAATACTGCACAAAAACTTTAAGTATTGATCATTAACTTACTTCAGACTTGCTGACAACGACGTTTAAAGAGTATCTTTATTAATTTCATGATCTTGTGCTAAACAGCTTGATTAGTACTATGTGAAAAATTTGTATGTTTTAGAAACAACGTTACTGTACTGCTTTAAGCTGTCACATTTCTTGATAGTTTTGCTTAAGTGGTCCATTGATGACTTTGTTTCATACTATGCATATGTGTATACACACTTATAGATACACAAACATTTGTATTATACATA
The DNA here is from genome assembly GCF_047663525.1 of Anas platyrhynchos. Classification (NCBI taxonomy): domain Eukaryota; kingdom Metazoa; phylum Chordata; class Aves; order Anseriformes; family Anatidae; genus Anas; species Anas platyrhynchos. Next base: position 52,834,018 of record NC_092590.1, read on the forward strand.
CATACACACTTAGGTACGTGTGTATATTTATTTATATATTTGTTTGAATGTACGTGTATTGTACTCTAAGGGTACTTAAGTATCAGAAAGCCATGATACATATACTTTACATTAAATTAAGTCATGTTAAAGTTGTTAGGGCTCATATAACTGTGTTTATGTATGTGTTTAGGATTTCCCCTAAACATCTTGTGCCTACTTCCTCATCTGATCCAACATTTTGATAACCCAACTCAATTCTGTAAAGAAACAGCTGACAGGATAGCAAAGGTATGTAAAATGATTCTTGCAGAGTATCCAGGAGTTCACTTTTATTACCAGCACTAGTTCTGTATTTTTCAACTTCCTTATGTAGAATTTATACGTGATTATATTAGACATACAGAGATAACTAAAATATCTTATTTTGAAACTGTGACCCAGTCCTCATTTATATAGTTGGGTTTCATATTAGCACATGGGTTTCTCTCTGCCACTGAGAAAACATACTTAGATTTTTTTTCTGTCAACTTTAGAGGTAAGGAATGTATTTACCTGTTATCAGTGATATCAGTTACTTTTTCTTACCTGTCTGGTTTTGCAGCTTGTAATGCTAAATGTAAACTAAATCAATTCTTAAGCATACTTCCTAATTTATTTGTGATAAGGAAAAAATCCTTATGTTTCAGACTTGCAGGTAGGAAGAAAAGGTTCTCTTTCTATCCCTTGTACACCGTAGCTAACCTCGGAATATTTTCTTTGCTTAATGAACTGCAGTGTCTGTTACAGCAGTTCAAAATGCACACTAGCAATGTCCAGCCAGGCTGGGGTAGTGCTGGTCTGACAGCCTGAATTTTAAGGAAAAATGTGGAAAGGGGAATAAGAAAGTGCTGTCTGTCATAGGAAATGCAAACACAGACCTCTGGCTTCCCAAATTGTGATACATATATCACTTAATAGTGTGCAGGCCATCTCAAAGTCATACATGGCCTGTTGGAAGTCTAAAACTTACTGCTGTCCCAGCATGTCATGTCAGGAGTGTGGAGCCGTTTTCAGTATTCAAACAGTCTTGCTACCTGGCACACTTATTTATTTATGTATTTGAGAAAGCAGTGTAAGTATCACAGCAAATTCTCTCTACTACTTCTTTGACGAATTACCAGGCTCCAAAATTCAGCAGAAACTGTAGATGTTGCTCATATGACTGCTTCATTTCCAGTTACTGGGGAATAGAGTGAAATCTGGGAAAAGTGCATGATGACTTGTGGGTACTTAAGTTAAAAATTTGTCATCTGTAATATAATTATCTATACTTTTGGCTTTCCAGGTTTGTGCGGAGGAGAAATCACCAACTCTTGCCAATCTGGCTCATATGATGAGTTTATACAGTACACACAGTTATTCCAGAGACTGCTCTAACTGGATTAATGTAGTGTGTAGATACTTGCATGACTCCTTCTCAGATGCCACATTTAACCTCGTAACTTATCTTGCAGAGGTAAATTTTTAATGCAGGTGTATCTCATGTTGACAATCTGTGATAAATGTTACATTTAGTCATTGCCAATTCCTTGTTTCTTACAATTCTGAATATTGAGAGAAAAAGCACACCTTCTACAATGGGAGAATAAAAATAAAATGCTCTCGGATATGGAAAAGGAATGACTGCTGCCATTTTGGAGTGCAACAACTTGAGTATACCTTGAAATAATAATACCTCTAATGAAAAATCCCCTTTTACAATAGTAGTGTTGTGAAATAGATACTTATTTTCTATGCTGCGTGAATAGTCTATGTACACTGACTTGGCTTTAGCAAAATTATGCTCTGTGCAAATTTTAAAACATGTTTTGTAGCCGAGTACATATTTAAAGATGTCCTTATCAGTACTTAACAACTACTTTCAAAGTTCAGTTGAAAGTAATGAATAGTATATAATCAAAAATAATTTAAATATAAAATTCAGCGTATGATTCTGTCAGCCACTCATACAGAAAAACTGTTGTTACTTTGAAAAAAGTACTTGTGTGAAAAACCTGTAGAGTTCATCCTTGAAGATTACTTCAAACTGATAATGGAAAAAAAATTTGAACATTATAATTTATATAAACTTAATTCATTTGTAAGACTGTTTCATTCATAGGTCATGGAGTCATTGTTTTCCATGCGCCTTTGTGATTTTGACTTTATTTGAACCCTTTATTTAGTGAGAAATATTATTCTGTTATTATTAGATAATTATTATATTATTATTACATATTTTAGATCTGTGCTAACAGATATGTTGAAATTCAAGGGGGAGAATAAATTATAACAGATAATGTTCTATTGCATTACATTTTCTTTTTAAGCTAAATCAACATTTTGAAAAATATGAAGTGGTATACTAAAGCTTCTTGAGAGGAAGAATAAACATCTGTGAAAGATGTCTATATTTTAATGTTTATTTTCACTTCATGTTACTATTAAAGACACTAATTAGAGTCTGTATTTTTTTCTTTTAAGTTGTTAGAGAAAGGGTTATCCAGTATGCAACAATCCTTACTGCAGATCATTTATAGTCTTCTGAGTCATATTGACCTGTCCACAGCACCGGTGAAGCAGTTTAATTTGGAAATCATAAAAGTGATTGGTAAATATGTTCAGGTAGGTACTCTGAAAAACTGTTTTAAAAAAAAAGCTTTTCTGGTTATTATAAAAGTGAAATTACACTTGATTTTTATTTCAGAATTAATATATTTTAGATGTGAAAATGGTTGTTTAAAGTTCCATGGTATTTTTTCCCTTAATTGCTTATGCATTTGTCCAACTTGATATATATCTTGTGGGACAAGTTACCTTAGTGTGTCTATTTACAGATGTAGATAGTTCTACATACATTTTAATAATCAAAGGATCATCTACTATGTCTACATAACTCTAAATATGGAAATGTTTGCTGTTAAATACAGTCCAAACGTATTTTAATTGCATACTTTTTCAAACTAAGTTTGTATAGGTAAATATATGTTTAAATCATTTTCACTAATATATCTGTTCAAGTGAGGAACACTGAGGTGCACCATAAGGAATTCATGTGCTTTTTTTTTTTTGTTATTATTAAAGAAAGTCCCCAAAAGATGAACCACAGTGTTTTGCCTTAGGTAATTTGATCCTTTGTAATTTGAACACAATTTACTGAAAATCTATTTTGTGGAAGAAAATCTAGCATCTTGCTGAAAGGTTTTATACAAATGCCTGGAGCACAAAACCATTTCAGTGCACAACATTCTCGTTATTTTTCTCCTTTTCTTTCTTCCCCAAATTCCATTATTGCCAAATGTAGTTCAGTCAAATGGTTTAATCATAATTAACCAGGAAAGGTAGTGCTCCCTGGCCGTTTTGCTATTGATGGATATGTACTTTAGATATTGTGCTCCTGTCAGAGTGCATTAGGCAAAATGGAATGATTAGCATAACTACAGTTTTCATAGCCTGACATCTGCTCGCTTCGCCTCTAACCTTTATCTGAGCTTTCTGTGCAAGCCCACACCACCATGGAACGAAGTCATAATTAGAAGATGTTAGCAATCAATATACTGGAACTAGTGAAAGAATGTTCCAGAGAAGGACATGCATTTTTCATAGGACGAATCATTAATTTAGGTAACAAAAGCAAAGTTCATAAAATAAGGTTTCTTGTTTAATCGTGGTGCTATTAAACCACAATTTTCTAGTTTTTCTAGTCTTCTGCAATCACAATTTATCTTAATAAATGTAAGTTGCTACAGGATGGTTCAGGTTTGAGATGATAGTTCTTTTATGCTTATGATGTACAGAAATTAAAGAAGTTGAAGGCCATCATTACCTAGAAAGAAGCAGGTACTACTTAGAGCCTTGAAAGTGTTTATTTTTTAATGCAGTAAAGAAAAAAAAACAACAAACTCCTCATCATACTTGAAAAAAAAAATAAAAAAAAGTCATGCTCATTCCAAAAACACTGGAAGATTAAAGTTTCAGGTGAAATCCTAACATTTTCAGAAGCATAAATCTAACCTTCCCCAGGTGCTGCTTTTGATGTAAGTCTTGTTATCCACTCTACAATGTCTGCAACTAAAACTGCTGAATTATTTACATTACCTTAATCAAATTTCTAAAGACAGTGCACTTAGCTCAGACTCTGCCTCTTATTTTCTCATACTTTTGCTTGCTTTTTTAAGCACTCCATCAGTTAGATACTATATGAATAGTTCATAAACGTTCTTTTCCTTTTTTTTTTTTTTTTTTTTTTTAAGACCTTTCAAATGCTTGAGAAGATACAAAACATGAAACATGTTTGTCTGTTTCAAATTCAGTTTACTCTGACCTTAAGTGTAAAATAAGATGCCAGGAGGTGAAAGTTATTTTCCTTTGAAATACTATTGATTTTTAATGCTGTGGCACCAAGGGCAGGTGCTCCAGATAATGGTTAAAATAAATAAATAAACAACCTGTAATGTAAATACTGGGAGCAAGGGACATGGAACAGTCTATGGCTGGCACTGTGAGCCAGAGCTACTAAGCTGGCCTTGCTCTTTCTGACCTTTGGCCATGGGATGGATGAGCCAGTGCCTCACTGCTGCCTTTCTGGTGCTTCCAGTTCCAAATCTTCTGCCTGTGTTCATGTCTTGCAGTCACATATAGATTAGAGCGTTTGGCTCTGGGAATCTTGAAATAAATCAATGCAGAATCCTACTGTATGTTACAAACTGATGTATTATTTGAAGTGATTGTTCGGTGATTTACGTATGTTCTTTTTAGAGTCCATATTGGAAGGAAGCTCTTAATATTTTGAAACTGGTGGTGTCTCGATCAGCAAGCCTTGTTGTACCTAACGATATTCCAAAGTCTTACGGAGGTGACATAGGTTCTCCTGAAATCTCTTTCACGAAAATTTTTAATAATGTTTCCAAGGAGCTACCTGGCAAGACCTTAGATTTTCATTTTGATATATCAGAGGTAATTATTCTGTTTAAACTACAATGCAATAATGACTTTCTATTTCAAACTTGGGTATGTTTTATGTTAGCCTTCTGCATTGATATGTCTTAAATATAATTTTTAAGAACAGAAGATGTTGAAGATGTTATGCACTTGTGAGGCATAATTAAAGTCATACTGAAAGGATGCATTAGAGCTCAATATAATATAATACAGGTGATAGATATTCTTTGTATGTATGAAGAGGGGAGCATAACCAAATGACTAGTATAATATAGGGATTTGAAAACTGTAGGCTTTAGAAGGATTCAAAAATAAGTTGAATAGTTGAAACTGATCCTAAATAATGGCTGGAGATGTACATGTCTTGGGCCGTTACTTAAATCAGTAGAGTCCTCTCCTTAAATTAATTGTTTATTGGAAATTTCATTGCACGTAAATAAGCAAGACACCAGGTGAATTCCCACAAAGTTCATTGGAGTAGTACTTCCTGTCAGAAAGGCTGATTTGATCCCTGGTTTTTAGAAGTTGTGTTTGTTCTAGTGAAGTTGCTGGACTGTAGAAACAATAGTTTGATGTTTGTGAGTGCATCCACAGAGAAATTTATCATCTATTAAACTTAGAATGTAGTTATTTTAAAAGTGCATTTAAAAATATAACTGGATCGTTAGCATAAACTAGTATATTTCAAAAAATACAAATGGACAGGATGGCAGTCTGCTGCTTAGGGTAGAAGTATTCAACTTTGTGTTTCCCAATATACTGATGTGATATGGGTCCTCAGTGAATTAGGCATGGACTTCATAGAATTCTAAAAACAAAGCAAAGGCAGGCACAAAGAAAAAAGCCCTCTGTAGTGTAATACTAATTTCTAAAACCAAATGTGTAATCTTTATTAATACAGATTTGAATTTTACTAAAGCATGTGTTGTCTTTGTTAGACACCAATTATTGGCAATAAATATGGTGATCAACACAGCGCAGCTGGTAGAAATGGGAAACCAAAAGTCATTGCTGTCACCCGGAGCACTTCTTCAACTTCATCAGGCTCCAATTCAAATGCATTAGTTCCTGTCAGCTGGAAGAGACCACAGCTATCGCAGGTACATTGTGTCTCAAGCACGTTATACATATAAAATAGGCAGTGTTTACAAATTTTGTGTAATAAAGGTATTTGTTGAAACTTAATTTGAAATCTACATGATGTCTTAGCAAAACAGTAAATTAATATGTCATAAGCTGAAAGCTAATACAGATGAAGAGGATAAAGGGTAAAATTCTTCTTAGAGGATGATAGCATGTGAGATGACTAGTTAAAAATGCAGACATTTTACATTTTTACTTGGACTTCTGGTAGATGCCTTGCTTTTTGATTTTTTACTATTATTTTTTGTTATTTATTTATTGTTACATTTTTCCAGAGAAGAACCAGGGAGAAGCTGATGAATGTGCTTTCTCTGTGTGGTCCAGAATCTGGTCTTCCCAAGAATCCTTCAGTAAGTGGTGGTAGTGTTTTGTTTTGCTTTTTAAATTTGAAAAACGAGAATTCAGAAGTTGGAAGGTTTTATTTGTACTTTTACCCATATCTTCAGGTTGTGTTTTCCTCTAATGAAGACTTGGAAGTTGGAGATCAACAGACCAGTCTTATTTCAACAACAGAAGAAGTTATTCAAGAGGAGGAAGTGGCTGTAGAGGACAACACCAGTGAACAACAATTTGGAGTTTTTAAAGACTTTGACTTTTTAGATGTTGAATTGGAAGATGCAGAGGTGAGACCTTGGGAATTCTTCTGTATATTTCCTTTTGAGAGTGTTCTTAAAATTAGGCTGTGTTGGTGCAATTCTAAGGAAATGGCAGCTCTTCTAACTAATCCAATTAGGAAGAATTTATAACATGATTGAATTGAACTTGCATGATAAAGAAACTTGTATCTTAAACTTTGCAGTGTTCAGTTGTTGCAAATTGTTCAGGGGGAGGAGGTTCTTTGTCAGAGGTGATGTTAAGTGACTTAATCTGAAAGTGAAGTGATGTGATGGTATAAGCCAATGACAAGATGAACACCTGTTTATAAAGCAGTAGAAAACTTCTGGAGTAACAGTAGTATGCAGCAGAAATCTATGAAGCAGTATGCTAAGAAAATATAATCTTTGTTCTTGAGGCATTTCTGCATTTTGAAAAGATGAACAGCTTTCAAAGTTGTAAACTGTACACTATACTAATTATATATGATTGATTCAGTCATATTAATTGCTTGCATTCTGACTTCAACATTATATCTGGCTTGTTGCAGTTGTTATGTTTCCTACACTTTTCCCCCTATCAAAAAAAGTGAAGGAGAGTTAAAATTGAATTTTAGGAAATAGTAACAATTACATTACAAATTGTTACTTATTTGGGATAAATAAGAGGCCTCAGACCAGAATTGGATTAAGTTTAAAAGTGTGGTTGAAAGGACTGAGGAGAAGTGGGAGAAGAAATTGAATGCTTTGTAGTTTCTTTGAATGTTTTTATTACAGTCTATACAAAGCAATGAATTAGTAATGGTGACCCTTGCAGGTCATGGGTCAACAGACTACCTAGGTGGATATCAGCCTATATAAACCTAAAATTGTTCTCCTCATGGTTTATCCATCCCTTTTTACAAGATCTTGCTTTGTTCCCCATAATACTTCAGTTTTTTCTCACTCTTATGCTTCCTGCTTGCTTCACTTCAAGCCAGTTATTTGCATGTTCTAGGAGAAGTACAGACTCCTTACCATATTGCATACGTGACCACAGCCTATACAGATACAATTTCCTATACTGAATGCTACTCAAATAGTTAAGAACCAAGGCTCAATAATAAGATATTATATTAACATCTAGGTGAGGCTTTGCAGGTAGGATGCCAAAAGTTCAAAACTTTGCCAAACAAAGTTACTCTTCAACTTTCTCATTATGTGCCTGTATGCAGCATTCAGTGCTTTACTTGAAGGGAAAAAGAAAGGCAGAGGATATACACACTTAAGGTTTACATATTAGTTTACATATAAATTGTGCACTTGATACAAGAGATGCCTAGTTTTTCACCAGAAATGCAGAACATTCCTTGTTGCTTAATTAAACTTAAGTGCTTCTGCCTACAGAAGTGCTACCTTGTTGTTGTTGGGATTGTTTTGCTTTGACATAAGTTTTTACCTTTTGTGGAGCAAAACAAATCACTAAGAGGGAAAGAGACTACAAAATGTTTAGTTTACTCTGTATATTTAAAATATAGTGATACTATCTTAGTTCACCACAAGAGACATTCTGTTAGAGCAGTTTTGGAACCCATACTTGTACACTTGGAACTAGATGTGATGTTTTAATAACTGGCTGTAGACTGGCAAAGTGAACCGATCAGGTTTTCCATCTAACTGGTTGTGTTGTTGAAGGTTGACAAAATGCTTGAGAAAATCAAATCCGACTGTTGTACTTGTGAATTTAAAAAATAGTGTGTTTTAAGATCTGGATGTCACATAGTATGTTGGATGTTTGCAACCTAAGTATGCCAGCCTTAAAATGTGAAAACTAGAAAGGATCCAGCTGTTGATGTTTAGGGTGCTTTCCATAAAATTGATGCAAAGTAACTGATAGAACAATTAATGAAGATAGTTTTTCTGCAGCTTGAAAATAATTAATGTTGATGATGCTTTGTCAGTTGAATGTGGTCACTTTAGATTCATGTGTGTTAGTTAAAAGAATCTCATCTAATGTTTGTGGCTTTACATGTTACACTAGAAAAATGTATCATAAGCATGCTGGTTTTGGTGTTCTGTCATCAGTTTATTTTTAATCAGTCTCCCATTAGAAAGAAAAATTATTTTAAATACTAGCTTTTTGACTAAAGCTTTTTTCAGAGCTTGAATCAGTCTTTTACTGTTTGCAAATCCTATGTAATAAAACATTTTTCCCTGGTTCTAGAGTATCTTTAAGTGTTTGTCCTCGTTCTTTCTAATTATATGTGTTTTCCTTTTTGCTAACCAGGAGCTGCAGGTAAGTTGCAGCCTGGTGCCCTGGCTTGTTCATGTGTTGTTGTCTGTGGTGTGTTTGTACTTTCTAGTCAGAGACATAAAATAGTACTGATATAGGTTATAGATTAAGCTACTCCCCAAGATGATAATCAAAAGAATTCTACTTCATTTAGCATATATTTTAATTTCTCTACAAACATCATTTAGCAAGGCATTTAAACTTTTAATAAAATTAAAGGGCTGATTGAAACTCTGTTCATAATGCATTTCGTACTTGTGTTGTCTGCGTTGCATTTGTATATTAATTTTATATGTATGAGTTTCAAGATAATATATGTCTGCAAACTTTTTTTATTACAGGGTGAAAGCATGGACAACTTCAACTGGGGTGTTCGTAGGCGCTCTCTTGACAGTATTGACAAAGGAGACACACCGTCTCTTCAAGAATGTCAGTACTCTGGTAGCACACCCAGCTTGAACTTGACCAACCAGGAAGATACTGACGAGTCTTCAGAAGAAGAAGCAGCACTGACTGCAAGTCAGATACTGTCTCGATCACAGATGGTAAGTTACTTACTGTGAAAGGAATCTGAGAACCGAAGATTTTACCTGCATTTTTAGTGACTAAGTATGGCTCACACTTCTCATCCAGAGGAACAAAGGCCTTGAATAAAACTAATATGTCTATGCTACTTTTTCACTTCAACATCACTGAAGGTAAAGAGTTAATTTGCTAGTGGTACATAACAGATTTATAGTTTTAGTAAATAACAGATTTATAGTTATAGTAAATCAATGATCTTTTCAGTGCCTTTACACTTAAAACAATTGTTCGAATATAAGTGTAAAATTGCATGTTACACATGAAGTATGTGTCTTTGTGGATTCTTAGCTTCCGAAAAACACTAAAAATATTAAATGAAGAAAAGAGCAGTAAGTGATTCCATGAGAGCCACAATCGTGTTAAACTATTGAAATTGCTAATCTGGTTGTGCATTTTGAAGTGTGTGTTACGTATAAATGAGGAAAATCAAGAACATAGGCTATTCAGAAGTCTCTCTGCATAATATAAATAAATTAGGAAGAAAGGTGGGAGAAAAGGGAGCAGTAAAGGTAGTATGCCCTTTTTCAGGCTTGAGGTAAAGTCTGCATTATTTCGCATAACAAAGAGCTCTGCTGATCAGTGCTTTGTCTAGAAATTTACCCGTGCGAAAAACCTTTCAGAAGAAAGGAAGTTATTTTCAGGATCTCAGGGATAACTTCAAATTTGACTTTGAAGTTAAATGTTGCAGAAATGTATGTGATGCTTGCAGTGTTTTTAGTATCGAGTTGTTAAGCTTGTGAATAAATTCAAATAGCTAACCATACTGAAACAGCCTATTTTAAAACTAATGTTTCTTTTTTCTGTTATTTATCTTTGATGAATTGAAGAATTTGTTTCTTTTCTTAGTTAAACAGTGATTCTGCCATAGATGAAACAATATCAGATCATGCTGGTTTATCACTTCAGTCTCAAGACTCCACTAGCAGTGTGGGAACAGAAGAGGTGCTTCAAATCAGAACTGAGACCCCAAGTTTGGAGGCTTCTCTAGATAACTCTAGCAACCAGCTGCCTGAGGTGGGGAGAAATGTGGGCTGGTGCATGGCTGATTTGGGCTCCTTCTAGTGTTTAGTAGCAACTTTTGCTTTCTTTTCGACTGAATTTTCATCTGTTACATTGATTGTTTGATTTGCTTTTAATATTTCTAACCTGTTGGAATGTTCTTAAAAAATGTTCCCTCGGAATGAAAACTACACGTGATGGACTCAGGGAGCTTACCACAGGTTAAAAATATTCCTGAAGGGCTGATAATGAACATTTCATGGTGCCAAATGATAATAGGCTAATATTCATGATGCTTTTCCTTGATATGGTTGAAATCCTCCTTGAGCAAAATTTTCTTTCAAATACTTTTTATTTCCTTTGTTTGCTTTCTTTGGGTTAATGTGATTGGTGCTATGTGGGAATAAAACCTCAGGCCAGCTGTGTTAGCAGTTGGTTCAATTAAATAATCCTTTAAAAAGGACCACAGATGCTAGTGGTATACTTTTTTGGAAAAGGCCTGTGTGGAGTGAGACAGTTTTCAAGCTAATGGCCGCCTGCAAATCTGTGAGTACTTCAGTTTTTTGTTTTTTAAAATCTTTTGAATAATTTAATATAGCAAAACTCAATTGAAATAACTATAATCTGCTACATTTCCTATGATATTTAGCAGTTGTAGGTAAAAACTCAGTATGTTGGCTTTTTTCTTTTCCTCCATAAATTTGAAGTGGCTAGTTTTAGGTGGACTTTTTATCACTTCATTTAAAAAATACTGATGGGACTGGCAATCTTATTTTTTTCTTGGTAAAGCATTGCTAATGCCTACTTTAACAGAACATTCAGTTTCAGTGAGTTTTTCAGAAAGCTAACCTATCCCTATATACATTTGAATAACCATTAGTGTACATTTAAGAATGTCTTCAACCAACTTGGTTTAAGCATTCCTAGTTCAACTAACTGGGGTTTCTGAACAAAGGCTATAGTATAACTGTTTGCTACTTAGAAAAACACTGGTTTAGCAAGCGAACCACTTAGCTAATTTAAAGAAAATAATTGAAAGAACAAAAAACATATTTCAGAGGGGAAGTGTGAGTGACTGCTATCCTGTGGTAAAATCTTCACCTTCTAGAAATGTAATACTGTGACTTCCATAAAGCAGCTTTTCCCCACATTTTTCATGTTTTGCCATTGGAATATGGTTATATTGCAGTTGATAAATTGTTATAAAAACTCAATTTTTTTTAGAGCACCTGTGCTTAGATTGCCCGTCAGGCTGTTCTATTACTGTTACATCTGTTTATCTACGACTACGTTTTTGTTCCAGTGGAGTTTTGAGTGATGAAGAACCCATAATCTAGATTAGTATTTTTCCAATATACATTGATGTGTTATTTTAAGATTTGAAATCATTCCCTCAGTAAAGGGAGAAGCAAGATATAAGTTTTTGTTGCTGTTATTTTGTGTTATTTTTAATATAATCAAATTCACCACAATAGAACTTTTCTTTGTTGTTTGCCCATGTGGTACATTCTTAGCTGTAACTCATTTTTGTTTTCTTATTTCTTACTAAGGCTGCCTTTAAATTTGGTTTCATTGATCTTCTGCAGCTCCCTTTATAAGATCACTAAATGTTTGATAATCCAAGTAAAAGCACTCATGGGAAAAAAAAAAAGTTGCAATATTTTATTAGAAATATTGAAAACGTTAAAAATAATTAATACCTTTAAATTGGGCCATAAAATTGTTTCATGACTAAGCATCATCAAGCAAAAAGTGCCATATCAGAAGCAACAGCTGATAAGTGAGATTTTTTTCTTCATCTGTGCAATGAAAAGGCTGCACTGATGCTATAGTTAAAGGTCAGTGTCTTTCATAAATAAATTCACAGAAATAGACATATGCCCTCAATGGTACAGAAGTCTGTGAATATCAATCAAGATCTAGGTCTGTAACGTAAGACTCTATTGCACTTTGCTGTGTAACAGGAGCTCTATATATTTACCTCAGAGTGTGTAGTCAGTTAATATAGTCCTCTATCTATGACTGAAAAAAAACAACGTTAAAACTAAAAGCAGAAGCCTTGTGTTTCATATACAGCATGTGTGGATTTGGGAGTTTTTTGTCATTGCTCTTTATTCATAGTGCCTCACAGTGAACTTTTAAGTCAGCAGTTTCTTTGAAATTTCAATGAAAAAATGTCATTTTTAGATTGCTTTTTAAATTTTAAGCCTTGCATTTAAGGTGCTAGATTCAATGAGAAAAAAATTATTCGTGGTATTTTGAGTTTGTTCTTGGGACCTTATATGGTTGATAGAGTTTGATGAAGTTCAGGCAGTAATAAGAGGTTGGCATTATCTAGCTGTACATGTATGCAGCTCCCTTCTGGGAAGGGGCTCAGCTGTACAGACTGATGGCAAGATTGGTGCGATGCATAAGGGAAAAATATTGGCTGCAAATGCATATGAATGTAATTTCTAATTGTGATGTGTTCCACGTTTATTTTGTGCTTTTTAGAACACTCAAATTTACCTTTCCACAAGAATTAGCTGTTTAGTTTATTGCTAAAATTCTTTCTTTTGACAGAATGAGCTTGAAAATATATGTACTATCAACTTGCTTTGAAAAATTCTTAAAGCCAGGAAAAACAAATTTTGTTCTGAATTCTTGAACTGTGCAACTCACAGTGTGGTGCCGTTCTTTCTTCCTGTGCTCATACACTTGATGTATAGCTCTTCCAATACAGGCATTTCATTGCACGTCAAGTGTCTGTTACAGAAAATATTTTTATACAGGTATATATTTATCAAAATTTGCCTGAAGTAGAATAAATGAAGCTATTATTCAAAAACAAGCGTGTGTGTGGGGGCTGGTTAGATGCAGTTGAATTCCTTGTTTCTCTTTATAGGGTTGCTAAACAGTTAAGTAAATACTTTATTCTAATGTGTTTGGATAATTCCCAGTAATAGCATGTTTCTACAAAGAAGACAAAATGTTTTACATTCCAGTTAGCAATTTATGGTTCAGCTTACAAGAATATCTCAATTTTGAACAATAAGCTTTACAAGCTTAAGTATATGAAAGTTTCTTACTAAAACAATTCTCTATTTTATTCACCTGTAGTGTAGATTTATGAAGGAATGGTTTACTAGAAGTAATTTCCATTAGGTTCCATGGAGTTATCAGCTATATAGATCATATTAAATCATGCTTTTAAGATACTTTTAAGTGTATCATTCACTGACCGTTGGTAATGTGTTAACATCTATAAAGAAATGAACCACTGCTTCGATCCAAGTTATTTTGCTGTGCTGTTGTAAAAATGCCTGGTGTGCCCATGTGCTGCTTGGTGCAACAAAATAGCTGGTTTGTGCAGTAAAATTCCAGATCTAAGTTGGACAGAAGAGGCATTAGAAGTAGGGTCACTAGCTGTGTCAAAAGACAGCAGTGACACATGTAGAAATGTAACAGTCAAAGTGAGATAATGTTAGGACCACCATGAAATAAAATTATGTAGCTCTGTTTAAAGCTGAATTGTCTGTTCCTCTAGTATACATGTAGTTATTTGTCAAAGGGTATGTTTAGACTGACGAAAGCCATGAAATGATGTGTATGCTTAGAGGCTGCCTAAAAGTTTGTTCACTAGTCATCACTATGTAAGCAGAGGTAGAACAACGCGTTAAGAATGAAAATGTGTGATAATTTGTGCCTTTAGGAAACAGCAGTTACAGGAAGGTGTCATTTTTATTCCACAGAAAAATCCAGTAAAATGTTTCAGATGGATTCATCGTAAATTAACTAAATCTAAGTTCATCTGTTGAATAAAGTAATTTTAATGAATATAATGATGCTAATGGAGGGAAAGAGAAGGGAGAAAGGGTCAGTCTAATATTGCCTTACTGAGTTTAAAGGTCATCTCCTTGTTATTGCTAGTGATCAAAAGTCTTCGTTCAGAGATTCAGAGTTAAACCCTTAAAGCTTCCCATTTTAGTAATAATAGCAAAATAACAGAAGTAGTAGAATGTCCCTTTCCATTGTTCTTCTGTTACCTGTTATTCAGTTACGGTTTAAGAACTTGTTCAAAAGGAGAGTAGAAAGGAAAAGAAACTTTCTGTAGTGGTAACAGACCTCAGAGGCAAACACTGAGGTAGTAATTTTGGTCCTTACTTGGACAAGTAAAACATTAAGGTCTTGAATGTATTTGTTGTGATCTAAATATGTTTGAGGCTATTTGCACATACTCTTCTGGGAGCGTTGTCCTAGCAGAATTAATGTGTCTGAGACATTGTATTTGCTATTAATAAGTCATATTCTAGAATAGTCAACTTAATCATGTTACAAACGTTAAAAATAGACTGCTTGGTTTTGGACAAGTTAAACTGAACAATCCAAAGAGATGAATGTTTAAAGTATAAATGGAAATACATAAATATATTTGTTTTTATCAGTCTGTTACTTTACTATAATAAAAGCTGTTAAGAAAGTGTAAGCCCTGATGATAAAAGTAATAAAATTCTGTTTGATTCACAGGAAGGCAATTCAGCAGTAAGGGATGAACAGGTTAGCACTGCTAGTGAAGACACTGGGTCATACCTACTACAAGAACAACAGGACTGTCTGGTCTGTCATGAACCTCTTGAGTTGGAAGAAACTCCAGAACTGGCAGAGCCTGCAGCTCCAGAGAGCTATTCTGAATCTATCTGTGAAGAGGATGTCACTCTTGCTTTGAAAGAGCTGGATGAGAGATGTGAAGAAGAAGAAGCTGACTTCTCTGGTTTGTCTAGGTCAGACTTATATTAGTTCTAACTAATAGAACTTGCGTGTTATCAATGCATGAATCAAGGTAATTTTTCGTATGGCACGGTTTCTTTCATCAATCCCACAGTACAGGCATCTAAAACAGTGCTTGCCCATCTGACTAACAATTGTTTTTGCCTATTAAGCAAATAAACTCAGTAATTTTCTGATGAGAGAATTTTTTCTCTGTTTTCTCTGTTATTTATGGTGTAGGGAAAGCAGCCGTGCACGAAAAAGATGAGAATACTTGAGTAAAAGAAACGTATCATTCCTTATAATACAGAACATTTTAACAATTAAATTAATAGTTGTAATTAGTAATATTGATTAATTCATAGTTTGATTTTTTTTGAGGTTTAGTGCCTAATGGAAAGTATGATCGCAAAATGCTCTTAAAACAAAGGCCTGTTAAATTGATTGCCCATAAAAATGAAAGTGTTCCAATCTATCTCCATTCACTCAAGAGTATTACTTAAGACAGTTCTAAAGTATTATTGAACTGGCAAATGATGGTTTATCTTAAGGAAAGCTAGAATTTGTTATAGATAGTGGTGGACTTTATGTTTAGATAAATAAAAATTCAAAGCAATGAATATTAATTCTGTTATTGAGGGCACAAAAAATGTCAATTTCTGAGTGGTATGCATACATATGTAGTGCTGTGTATAGCTATCTGTAACCTGCAGATAACCCTTTGTCTGTGCGTAGGAATAGCGTGTTTTAATAAATGTTGGAGGTACTTGAAGTTATAAATGACTTTTTATATTTCTATAATGCAGTAGAAAAGTTTTTTGTTGTTGTTGTTGTTGTTTTTGTTTTTTTTTTTTTACTTTACTCTTTTCTTGGTTCATAGTTACCTTAGTTGATTAATTATTTATTTTACAAACCACAATATTGAAGTCTTATTTTTTCCTGAAAATTTACTGAGGGGTTAACTTCTGTTTGTTATTCATAGCCAAGATGAAGAAGAACAGGACGGTTTCCCAGAAGTGCAAACTTCCCCACCTCCTTCACCATTTCTTTCTGCCATATTGGCAGCTTTCCAACCAGTGGCATATGATGATGAAGAGGAAGCCTGGCGTTGCCACGTCAATCAAATGCTATCAGATACAGATGGTTCTTGTGCTGTCTATACATTTCATGTCTTCTCAAGATTGTTTCAGGTCAGTGAATTGCAAATTCATGGTTAGTTGATTGAAGTCCATTCCTCCTGCTTTCAAAACTATTCTTCCCCTCTGTAACTGCAAAAGATGTTAAGACTGGTAGCAAGAAGCCTTAGAGAGCAAATCAAAAGTGGACGAAAAAACAAAGCAACAAACAAAACACATTACTAAAAGTAGATGTCATATACTACTTTTCCATGGGATATCTTCTGTATTCGTTGCCTGAGAGAGTTAGATCCTGGTCAGGAAAAAAAAAATATATTCAGTATTTCTTCTAAGTTCTTAGTTCGCATTGTGTTCCTTTTTTTATTTTATGAACATCACCCAAGCTCTGTGCTGATTACAGGATTAATGATTTCCTCCTGGGTTTTCTATAGGGCTCAGTACTGTGGAATCACAACATGACAAATACTAATGAATTTATCTTTCATCTGTCTTGTGAGAAAAGGAGTTTTTCTTGAATTGAAACACCAGGAGATCCATTAAAGCTGGAAGTTTCAAATGTCTCTGAAGTTACATTTACCTCACAGATTTAGCATCCAACATGAAATGTCTATGATCTCATTTTTCTGGCTCCCTTCTCCTTATGTTTAGGGGATGCGTTTTTTATGTTTTCAAAGTGGGACCACTTAGATGTATATTATTGTTGGCAACTTCTTATGAGGATGGGAGGAGTACAATTATGCCATTTTATTTACAGGCAAAATGCCAAGTGAGCTAATAGCAGATTCAGTATTACAAACCAAGACCTTCTGTCTCCAGCCCTTTCTTATTTCTCCAGAACTAATTTTGCCTGATGTTTGGTATGCCATAATAAACTTCTCAGTGAAAGGCTTGCTTTGTTTTACCACACTACTCTACTACCATTTTATCCCATGAGCAGGTTTAGGGTCAGTACCACAAAGTAATTTGTGTGAGGAGTTCATACTCTGCCTTATTTACAGAATAACCCCTCCCTTTTTTTTTTTTAGTAGAATTAAGAATTTTGCCACAGTGCTGTGAAATTTCTCTTATTAGCTTTAGACTTCTGACATCTTGCTTTATCTAGATATCAGGGGTTTAATTTGTCTGTATAACAGCTAAGTTTAGCAGCTTTATACAACCATTCATTTTTTGAAAGTGGTGAAAATGGAGTGTTACGCAGATAGCACTTCATATTCTCTTATACTTGTTAAAGAGGGCGCTAGAAGAAAAGGCAAAACCTTTTATGGCTTGACAGAGTAGCCATCAGTCAGCTGGAAAGGCACATTCTCTAGGAGAATGGGAAGCAGCAACACAAGGCTGAAGTCTGGGCAAAGATGCATTCCTGAGAAGTTGTTACTGAACACAAAGGGGTTAAAATAATAAAATGAGACCCTGGAGGCCTTGTTTGGCTGGGCCTTTCCATTCTGCCCTCCTAACTGTGTTTAACTTTGCAGCCATAAATATCTTCATATAACTTTATTCTACATGTAACTTTCTATGTTTATGAAATAATGTATAGCAAAGTGTCAGATTAGGCCATGCCTGCAGTCCGTGTAATTGAACATGTTATACATAGGACTGATTTTTGAAGAAGGTGAAACACCTTGCAGGTGACAGTTTTTGACACACATGATACTACACAGGTCTTACCCTGACTCATAAAATTCTGTGTATAACCTTCTGGAACACAAGCACTTGAAAATCAATGGAACTACTATTTGTACTGCACAAAGACAAGTAGTCATTGAGATATCCTGATGTTAAAGGACTGGATGTGAAAGGAATAATTATCTTTGTAGTTACATGCTGTTTTCTTTTACTTACTCATGTATTACTTTTTTAGAGCTAGTTTTACATAAATACATGAATTATATATTACTTTGTACTTTAATGTCTAAAACTATGCTGTCATAATGGAAATTGGCCATGAAATGCTTAATCTAAAACACCATATGAGGAGAGTAGTGCTACAAAGTTAATATTTTTTTTCTGATTCGCTTTCTAGAGCATTCAAAGGAAGTTTGTTGCTATAACAAATGATTCGGTCAGCTTTCTTGGTGAAAGTCTACAACGCATTGGAAAGAAATTTAAAAGTTCACTGGAAGTGATGATGTTGTGTTCAGAATGCCCAACAGTCTTTGTGGATGCAGAAACGGTAAAAATCTCAAATTTGATACTTAAATACAAGTCTACTTAGACATTTTTATGTAAAATATAAAATGATTTAACATTTAAAAAACAGCAATGCTTGGGAACGTTGTCAAAGGTTTGAATAAAATGTTAGTTACATTTTTGCCTTTTGAAAGGTTGTACTCGTGTCGGTAATTGAAACGTTATCTGAATAATTATGTTAAAAAAAGGATGCTTTTTAATAAATGAAATTAGAAAGGAATTAAAATGCTAGTAGCCACTATGAATCATAAACACTTGAGAAAATGTATTTCATACTTGTGTTTTCAAAAAAAAAAAAAAAAAAAGCCACCCCCGGCCCATGAAAACCTCCAGCTTTAACAGTGAGTAAACTGATTAGATATTGTTTAAATTCCCTTGCTGTTCTTCAACTTTCTTGCCATGTTTATTCTGTATCCCTTTTCTTCATCTTGTTGTTCAAAGACCACTTACCCTGTAGCATCTTCACCTTTTTTGTGACGTCTGTACATATATTCTATGATGCCTGAAAAAGACTTTGACTAAAAGTAATGAAACTTTGAACGGCTTGTTGTTATGCAAGTTGAAATCTTGGGTTATAGTAAATACTGATGTGAGAAATCAGCTCAAAATTTTGGGGCAGTCAGATCAAAACAAAACAACAAAACTGCTGGTGTAATTAAGAAAAGAGACAGCAAAACAAAATGCATCATTACGCTAATATACATATGCCTGATAGTCCTACATCCTGAATGTTTTAGGTAGTTCTTGTTCACTGCTCCCAAATAATACACTGTTGAACTGGAAATGGTTTCAAGAAAAATCAGAAGGATTATGAGATGTGTGGAATGACTTCCATATAAGAAAGACATGAGTATGCAAGATTTTTCAGCCATTTAGGAGATAATGTTAGCTGTACATAAATGTTTGTATAGCTGTCGTATTTGATGTTGAAGGGGATCAAATTAAGCTAGCAGTGGCTTAGAAAACACACAAAACCAAAGAGAGGTGGTTCTTCATAATCAGTATTTGAAACCCCAGGCTTCTTTATAGCATAATGTTCATGTTTTCAAAAAGCAACTAAACAAATTCAAGAAAGAAATAGCCCTGAGTAGATTTTTGAATACATAGAGCAACATGTTGTTAGAGGCTAAGAAAGCATTCTGGAACAAATGAGCAAATTGTTCACCACGTACTTGCCCTGTTTCGCCCTTCCTTAAGCAGCTGCTATTAGCTGTTGTCAGATGGGAGGCTGAGGTAGATTGATATTTGGCCTGCCCCGGTATTAGGCTCTTCTCTTGACCTGCTTTTTTCCTTGTTGCTAAGGGGCATCTCTGCTCTTTTGCTCTTGCTTTGGAATATGGGATCTAAAAGAGCATGATAAGGACAGTGCATTTCAAGGGAACCAGGCATAATATGTTTTAACTTATGCCGCTTTAAAAGCACTATAAATGAACGGAAAAATAAGTTTTTATTTTGGATAAGAGGACATAAGAATAGCTATACCAGTGCATATTTAGAACAGCATGGGTGTGTACATATATGTATATTTATGTATGTATGTATATATAATGCTACACATAATACAATATATACATATATAGAAGTATACACAAGTGTGTGATAATTTTACTCTGCTCGGCAGCTGAACTCTACCACAAATGCTCTCACTCCCCCGCCCAAAGGAAAAAGGGGAGAAAATATGATGGTAAGGGCTAAAGCGTTGAGATACGGACAGGGAGACCACTCACCTGTTGTTGTTATGGGCAAAACAGACTGTGCATAAGGAGGTTAACATAATTTTAAACCTATCTAGTGGGTTAGAACAGTGAGAAACTAAAAGGAAATTAAAAACACCTTACCCCCAACCTCTCTTCTACCTCCTCCCCCCTGAGAGGTGCAGGGGAATGGGAATGGAGGCTGCGGTCAGTCCCTAACACTTGGTCTCTGCTGCTCATTCACGGCCACTCTCTGCCCCTGCTCTAACATGGGGTGATGATTTTGTGATGTCTACTTATGCATGCAAGAGTGACATTTGATTCAAATTTGGCCTTTGAATCATTCAGAAAGTAGTTTTCAGCAGAAGGATGTCCCGTTAACCTCAAAGCACTGGTTCACAAGTGATTCTGTCCTCTTGCTGATTCTGGCTGCCCAGTGTTTTCCTTGCATTTCCATGTTGTTGCACACGTTGAGTACACGTTGAGTTGTGCCAAAGAGCCATAATTTGCCTTTCAGCTGATGTGGACATTGAGGCTGGGAGTAGAGTGTCTTAGTGTGGTGGCAGAGCAATAGTCTTGGAGCACTTGGAAATACATGTTAGCATCATTCCCAACCCTACAGAGTAACTGGGGATGCTGTCACTCCCTGTGCCACAATTTTTTAATCACAGCCTTGCACATGCACTTGCAAGCTAATCAAAAGGTACCAGGCACCAGGGATTAGAGATAAGAACAGGACTCTTAATGTGTGCAAGGGGTGACCAGTGTGAGCAAGAAAGCACCATATTAATGGCATGATTATTACG
The DNA here is from genome assembly GCF_047663525.1 of Anas platyrhynchos. NCBI lineage: Eukaryota > Metazoa > Chordata > Aves > Anseriformes > Anatidae > Anas > Anas platyrhynchos. Next base: position 52,855,123 of record NC_092590.1, read on the forward strand.
GGAAGCAATAGGTGAAGGATTAATAAGAAAACCTAAACTAAGCAGAAAAACAGCTCCAGGGAGAAACGGTGTACAGTAAAGCTGATGTAGCAGAGCCTGAGGGGAAAAAAAGAGATTTTGAAACTAAAGAAAAGGGGGAAATTCACTAGTGGTAGAAAGTTCTTCAAATATCCAACAGTTTCTGCTTTGACAGTTCCTGGCTTGTAGAGGCTGAAGCCTGTGCTGGTGGTATAGTTTGCATATTGAAAAGGGGGAGTAAGTCTCACTGGATGCTCACTGGTTGCTACAGGAGAAATCCAGCAATATGCTTTTCTTGTTGCAGAGACTATCCTATTTATGCTAGCTGTGTGTCTGACAGAAATTACTCTTCTTTTTGAAAAAGCTAGAAACCCCTTTGAAATCGCTCATTCAGTTGTTGACTAGGTAATGCCCTTATTTTGGGGTCAAAACAGTTCACTGCTTGAGCTGACCCAGCACTAATTCAGAGTGTGTATCTAACTGATTTTAGTTTGATAGCTTTTTCCAAGTGTGGCCTTGAAATTTCATATTATATAATTATTTAAATATTGGACTATATAGATTATAATCAGATGCTATCTGACTTTTTATCTTTCAGCTAATGTCTTGTGGCCTGCTAGAAACATTGAAGTTCAGCGTTCTCGAGCTCCAAGAACACTTAGATACCTATAATGTCAAAAGAGAGGCTGCAGAACAGGTGGGTCTGTTTTGTATATCAAACCAAAAAACACTAGAACATACTCATTGAGGAATTGTTCCAGATCTTTATCCCTCAACACAGATACCTCAAGTAAACTGTATAAAATCTGAATTAAAATCCTGTTTCTTAATACTGTTGTGTGTATCCTGAACCTGTTCCTTTTTCTTGTTACGTGTGACTTGGTTTTGTTGCATGTAATTCTGGAATTGACTTGGAATATATAACATTGCATAAACATGCTAGAATTGGGAAAAAGGATTAATGTTTAACATGAATATATATATATTTATTTTTCTTATGAAAGTACCAGCTTTCTTGATTAGGCTGGCAGAGTGGTATTCGCCTCCAGGTTAAGACATGTATAGATAGTTATCCGCATGCCAATGAAGTACCTTAACACCCATGGTATTCAAGGATCAAGTCAATAGAGTAAAAGAAACCAAAAGAGAGCAATGTATTTTATCCTAATGTAGATATCAACTTGCTGCTCAGCTGAGGTCTTTAGATGACTTTATATTGACTGACTCCACTGACAATAACAGGGGTTTAACAAGCAACATTAGGTCTCTCATCCTGGAACTGGATGCCATTTGAACTGGCATTTATATCAGTTATTTAGAAAAACGTGTTTAGTTTTCAAGGTATATGCTAGTAGTAGTATCTTTTGTGCAAAGAAACAAAAATTTTAAAAGTTGAAAATTTCTGTAGCAACAGTATATGTATTTTTTTTTTCTGAACCTTTCTGTGAAGCTTAGGAAGGAAAATAGTAACTTCAGAAAACTGAAACAGGTAAGATTTCTATTTCAAGAACCAAAAGAAAACATAGATCTACAATCTGTTTTGCAGGTTACAGAGAGAGAATATATGAGGCTTTTGCTGTAGAGAGAAAATGATCCTTAGGAAAATTAAACATGCATTTGAAGGAATTTATTACTGATGCCAGCAGCCTATCTCAGGCAGTGACAGTGGCCACGCAGGCAAGTCTGAGTGATGCAGAACAGAACCAGAATTCTAAGTCATGGCATCTTGGCAGAGCTGTGTTTTGCAGGACAAGTGTTTCCCTGTTTCTTGATTGCACTGAGATTATTAAGAAGCTGCGGCCTGTGCCTTGTAAAGTTTGCTGACAGCTGATCTGTTGACTAGAAAAGCCATCTACTTTTTTTTGTGGAAATGTAGTTTCCTCAAAACCAAGGCTAAAGCATACCACACAGCATTGTGTTAATGGAGATGAACTGCTTTTAGGACCCAAGCCAGTACTTCTACAGAAGAGATGCTGCATTTTTTGCCCTGCTATTTAGCAATAACAATTTGTTTGGAGACTTAATTCATGAGGTCTGATATAATGAGCTATGTTTTGCCATTTAGACTTAATCAGAAACAAAGCCCTCATCTAATGACCAAGATTACCTTTTTCCATATAATATTTAATGTTTGACAACCTCCAGTGCATAAGTCCTGTAAGAAAACTATGTATTTCTTTCCTCATTTTAGAGAGCCTAACCAAGGCTAACCGATTTGCAACATAGACAGGAAGGTTGAGGCAGAGTAATGAGAGAGGAAGTCAGGTGTGTGGAGCAGTGGCCTTCCAGACATTGAGGAGTTCAGCTTATGTGTACTCCTCATTTAGCCTACGGTTTGTCTTGGCAATAAGAAATAGTCTTATTTTATTTGTCTCAAAGGGTGATGAGTTGAAATTGTTTGTCTTTTAGATGGCTGTGAATTCACTTATTTTTAACTAGTTTTGCTCTGCAATGTGTCATACAGATATAAATCCATGCTGGATCTTACGAGCTTATTTACATTTTATTTTACTTTGGATATCAGTTTGGTGGCTGCTGTCATTATGTCATTGTGAAAGAATGTTTTTTTCTGTAGTGAAGCTGTCAGAAGGGCGTCTCGTAATGTTTCTGTAGTCAGCTTGTCTTCTGCCACAGTATTTCTGAATGACTGGAGCAAGAAAAAGGTTTCTCTGGATCAAAGGAGTTGTGAAATAGCTGAGAGCATTTTGCCAGCTTTTATTTTTCTTTAATCATTCATAAATAGAAAGAAGCAGTACCATGGAGAAAGATTTCTTTAGTTCTTAGTCCTCAATTTTTGTGTGTATTACATACTATTTGTAGACCAAGTGTCCTCCAGAACTAATTCTCAGATGTTTCACTTGTTTTCTTACTCTATCCTACTGAACAGAATATAGGAAATGATTGAAAGAGTTATTCTCAAGCCAATTTTTTTTCTTGTAATTTCAACCAGTTGTGACACTTACCCTGTTCAATCTGAAAGTATTAAGGCAAAATATGTAATGAGCTTGTTGCAAATCCTCATTTTTTTCTTAGAAACATGCAGAAAATGATCATACTATGCTGGTTAGGATATTGTCTAATCAGGTACATACAAATTAACAAACATTTAAATAAATAAAATTCACATCTAGTATCCTCTGGAATTGACCATGGGAAAAATCTTAACATTAACCTTCATGAAAAATTGTTACTTAAAATTTGCCATAATAGACACTGTTTGTCACTATCAGTGCAGTGTACAGTATTGGCATTCCCATTCATGTGAATCGAATTCAAAACAGTAAGAGGCTTGGGCTGCAATTGCTTGAAACTCTTATCTCTGCACTGAGGTAAGAAAGGTATCTGTAATATACAATTTGGGGGGGGTGTCTGCCTTAGGGGTAATCTGTCGGACCAACCAAGAGGAATCACAAACTTCCCTATCTTACATTTTTCACCCTACGCTTTTGTAGGAGTTACCTGAGGAAAAACAAATTGGTATAAAGCAAACATAAAAAGAAGATTATTTTGTCACACAATCTATTTTTGATCCTAAAGAGAAAGTTTAGGTCTTTCTGCAGTGCTGAACATACGTTCTTTGACAAAATTGATTTGTTATTTTTTTTGCAATGTTCTGGTGACGCTGTACTATTCTATTTCCTGGCAAGGAAGCTGCTTTTGACTTGTATATTAGGGACCAAGATACTGAATCAGATAAATGTAGTAGAAAATACAGGTTTATATATGTATCATAAAATTCTGGGCATAGCCTTTATTTGAGTCTGGTATTAAGATTTTAAAAAATTTTAAAAGGGCAGGGTGTGAAAACAACTACTAGCTTCCCTGTTTTTGTTGCAGTTGTTCCAGTGCAAACCTATTCCATTATTACCGATGAATGCTGTCAGATAAAAAGAAAAATGAGGTCTGCTGTGTACGTCGGTATCCATGTCTCTAATTGAAGCTGACACCACAGTGTTTAGAGAATTCCATTTCTCGTCTTGATAAGCACACAGGCCTGGTTAATTCACTAAGTAACCTTTATTAAATTGAGCGGATGGGAAATCACATTTTTCTTTTTCTTGCATCAGACAGAGGTTAGAAAAAGGTCACTAAGATTTCCTGTGAGACTTATGATATAAAGCACATGGTATGCTGAATTATTCTTTCTTGGATGTATAGAGCCCGTTCTTCGTTTCAGAGGATAATCTGCACTTTATCTCAACATGACGTGTTACTGTTTCAGTAATGCCCAAATTACCTCATGCTTGCTGCTGTTTTCACTGTACAGAAGAAGATGCTGAGCACTCTGTAGATGAGATGACAAGGTCACATTGTCCAAGCAGAACATATCTGATCCTGCAGATGCTTTACATTAACACTTTTAAATTTCCACGGTGTTCAAAGCTAGAAGAAGAGATTATCTACTGAAATTAATAATATTTGTTGTGCGCTATAGGAATTGAAGTTAAATACAGCCTTGTGTTTGTGGAAGAGGGTGGAATCTGTGTTCATATTGTGTAATGTGAGAATGCTTCATCTCCCTGGCTTGTATAAACCAGAGAAAATGCTAAACTCCCAATGAAGAATTTGCTTTTTTCATTCCATCTAGTAAAGTTGCGCTTGCATCTAGTTACACAACAGAACTGTATTTCCTGCTGTTGTGAAAGTAGTCCCAAGAAATACAGCAGGCTTACTCTTACTCTGTAATTTGAATCAGTGGTATATTTTAAACACTGGGAAATCATGTTGGTGTAAACCTTGTGCAGCAGCTAAAGAGATAATAGGAACTCATTTAATGAATGCCATTTTTCTGCCCCCTTATCTGTGTTTCCATATAACAGTACTCTAATCACAAATTATTTTGAAGTGTGCTATTCCCGTCTGGGATAATGAAGGTACATGAAATTTGCAACAGAAGGGATGCAATAAAAACTGCAAAGTGATACATCAGAACGGAAATCAATAGTGGAAACAACATTGGTGAACAATTGATTTCATATCACAATTTCTTACATACTCTGAGAATATCCAAGACTTATTGAAGTGTCTTAAGCAGTTTTACCACAGTCTTCTGTTTGCTTCATTTCAGAAGACATTTAATCTTGTTTATGTTTTTTTTCAGTGGCTAGATGACTGCAAAAGAACATTTGGTACTGATGATGGTATTCATGGCACTAACACAGATGCCCAGGTAGGTGCATCTCATTTATCTCATTTGTGAGTCTGTGGATATGAGAGTTAAAAACACACTTATATCTGTTGCACAAAAACTCCAACATTTGCAGAGAGATTAAAAATGTATGAAAAGCTTTTCATTTCAGTTATCATACTATCTTTTGGAAACTCAGGTTCTTATGAAGTAGTGGTCTAATAAAATGGGCTGTTTTTAATAAAAGCTGGCGACCAGTCTTCAGTTCTAGGCTTAATAACACTGAGTAGATAAGCAGACTAGATACCATCTGTGTACCAGCAAGTCCACTTTTATGCAGCTGTTTCTAGCAGAAGAAAGATTAGCTTTCTGCTTATAAGCTCAGATAAATTGTCTAGCCAAAAACCTCTACCGAATTTAATATAATTAGTACTATATAAATATGTATGACCTTTCTGGAGCTGTAGTTTGGGTGGAAAAGAACAAGGAATAAAGTAGCAGTATCGCAGGAATTTCATGAAACATTTTTGTCAACATTTTGTCATCTAACAACAACAGGTGAAGTGACCTGTTACTATTAGCTTGATATTTTGTATGTATTTGCATGACATCATCTATGTTTAACATTACTAATTGCTATAGTAAGTGACAGCTTTTCCCTAAGTGGACCAGGGCTTTTTTGTTTAAACAATAGCTGCATCATGTTGACACTAGATTAAAAAAAGCAGATCCAACACCTGCCATTAGTATGTACAAGGAATCTGCCATTCACGTCTGCCTGTAATAAGAATAGTGAAACATGTAAGGAAGAGTTGCAGATAGCAGGCTAGCTCACAGTTTCACAATGACATTTTGACAAAATCCCCAATTCAGGCTAAGGAAGGAAAAAATTTATTCCTTTTGTTTAGTCAAACTTACTCATTAATGCAGTCAGTTAGGTTTCTGCTAGCTACCACTTGCAAGGGCTTTTGCTTTGCCTATGATCACAACATTTGGTATATTTTACGCTTGGTTTACATCTTCGTATACTGACTGGCACATGTTTAGAAATATGTAACAACACTCAGCATTACAAAACAGTACATGTTCTATATTTTGATTTAAAAAGCAGCATTTATGCGTTTCAGTCTGTGTATTCAGTTCTGTGTATTTCAGTTCAGAATGTTGCTTAGATACACTAAGAAACTGTTAAGACATTACCATGATTTAAATACTACTATCCCCACTATACAGTGAGACAAAACAAGAAAGGGAGGGAAAGCCACATGCAGGCTTTCATTCAGCTCGTACAGAAAGTATGCAGCAGTCGGTGAGGCAGTTTTGTCTGTTCCTCCCCAATTCGGCAGTGTTTAAAGACAGCCTCAGAAAAGGTGCTGGGTGACCAGTTCTTACTGATTATTTGTGGGGACCTGCTTTGTTGTTTTTTTTTGTTTTGTTTTGTTTTGTTCTGTTTTGGATTTGTTTTTTGGTTGTTTTGTTTTGTTTCAGTTCTAACCTGTAAGGCATGCTGGCAATTTTTTCTTTATGTGCTCCTTGCACTGCAGGTTCATTGAAAACCATTTTAACTTATAGTATCCATTGAGGAAGCTGAGTCCTGTTACTCTGCTTCATAAACATGTACTCCTTACATTAGTGAGAAATTTATTCACAACAATTTTACAGTGACTTCACGGAGATTGAGAAGTTACCAAGTGTAAGAGCATTGTTTCAAAAGTGTTTGTAAATGGAGCGTGCTAAGTCTATCCAGTCAACCAGTTAATGCTAAAAATATTTAAGTGTTGTCTGGCTCAGGAAAGCAGGGCTGCAGGGCTGCTTCATTCAACACATATTTTTCATTCACTAACAACATAAGGTTTTATTACTAATTTTTAGCACTGTGGTAAACACAGCTAAGAATAGTGAGGTGAATTTTGTTCTGGCTCATGTATTACCAGCAGTCTTGCAAGTAAACCTAATTATTGAATTTTTGCTATTAGTACGTACATGCAGGCCTGAAAGAATGCATCTGGACACAGGCTACACTGTTCTTACAGGACTGGCAGGTAGAAAAATCAGATTATTTGACAACTGGTCGAGTATTATGTGAAAGTCACTGAAGCAGCATAATGTTAGTCTTAAGGAGAAATCTCTCTTGATTTTTTAGAATAACTGTCAGTGTGACTGGGGGAGGCTTATTTATGGCTTACAGCAATACTGAGACTTGGCTTGAAGAATACTGGGACTTAATGACTAATTATTAAACAAATATAAACAAATGTTGAATATTATTAAACAAAAAAAAATGACCCTGTCATTCCTCAAAGTCTGACTCTCTGTGCTCCATTGGAATAAGTAATAAAATTCTTGTCAACTTCAGCAGTTCAAGATCTTATCTCTTTGCAATGTTGAGTGCATCAAGAGTTTATGCCTATATAATTGTGCTGTGTGAATGACAGCACAGAGTACAGAACAAAAATACACGTTTATAGTTTATTAAGCACACCATAAATTATTATATATATAGTGCATAGTTATGTGCTTAATAAAGCTTAACTGCTTCTGCCTGCTGGAATCAGTTGCATCTTCATACACGTGTGACCATTGCACATGGCTTAAATGCCACCAATATGCTCAGCGCTGTACAAAGCACAGAAATTATGTTCCTGTCTCTAGCCTGAGGAATATGTTTTCTGATGCTTTCACTCCCTGTCCCTTTCCCGAACATTTTTCTGAAATTGCTTGTAAAACCAAGTGCAATTTAGCCAAAAAACTGTCACAATGAGATGTTAATAATAAAGTTTAGCAAAATGAAGAATTTTCTAATCTAAAATCTTAAAAACAAGAAAACAAAAGTTCAGACAAAAGTTCAAACAAGAAAAAAAAATCAGAATTCAAATTAACATTGCATCTCAAATTAACATTGCAAATTTTAAAAAGCGTTATCTAAGCTTAAACTATAGTGCTACAGAACAAGAAGATGTATCCAGACCTAAACATCCTTGCTTTTGATTTCTTAATTTTGCATACGTTGAAGATTATACACTATGTAAAGGCTCAGGAAGGGTTGTAAGGTGCAGTATGTTTCTCCTGTTGTGGGACAACAAAGCCAATGTTATCTATTATAAGTTACAGGAGCGAGTGCTTGGTAATTTCACTTAGTCTGTTAACTCTTTTTGTTAAGGGTATATCTGGAGCATATTACTTGTATTTCATCTTCCATTTTGCCTGGGACATCTTTTACCCTAATTAAAATGATTTCCTACACTAATTCTTGATCTTTTTTCTTCCTTTGTATTTTTGTGACCTGCTCATCTTCTTGCTTAGCAAATGGAAATTCTAGCAGTAAGTGATGGTTCTTGATTTATCAAATACTTAACCATGCCAGTCAACCAACTGGTCTCCATCTGTCTCGTCCATTTGTGACGTAGTGATGTCTTGTCATAGACTATTACAAAAATGCTGTGTGCTTCAGTTTTGCATAATCTAACGCATTGAACTGTTGGTTCTTTGTAGATAATAGGATCCTGTAGTTAGTAGAACCTTAGAGATGATTATTCCATTAGAATTAGCTTTTATGTCTGTATGTAAAGCAGTATTAACAGTCTGTACCTCCCCTAGTTTTAGATGCATAAAAATGGAAGCAAGACTGTGCTGTTTTGTTTCCTTAAAATATGTCGTTGTATTTTCTAAAATAGAAACAGAGCTCTGTTTCACAAAGGAAACATTGTTCTTACATCCAAGAATGGAAATATTTCGCTCTTATTCCATCAGGCAGGTGTAAGCTAAAGACCAGATTATAGACTTATGCTTACATATAGTAGTGTTTATGAAAGATTGCATACTTAGAGATGACAGCTACTTCTTTTGGATATTCTTGAATTTATAGCAGTAAAAGTTCAACAGTAGAAGTAAGGGATGTATGATATTCTGTCTTGAAACATGACATTTTAAAGTGCCTCTTGAATCACTTTTTTTTGTTCCTTTTTGGAAATGTGACTACTTATTAAAAAGTAAACTTTTAACCTGTGTGAGAGAGGCTACCTATAAATCTAGAACTGGATGAAGCTTTCATCTGCTTTTCATTAGCTTCTTGCTACATTAGCTTGCAAATCTTCTTGGCATTTTCTTCAGTAACCAAATAACTACTTTTAATTTTGCACATTCTATACTGAAGTTGTCATTTATTGCTTCTTGTATTGGACTGTAGGTGTTTGGCACTTCCTGATTATAATAACACTGTTTACATTTGTAGGAGCTGGAGTTGTGTCGGAGGCTATATAAATTGCATTTCCAGTTGCTGCTTCTGTTCCAAGCCTACTGCAAACTTATCAGCCAAGTAAACACAATCAAAAAAGAAGCAGAGGTAAGGCAAATCACACCATTTAGCTACTTATTGTTGACATTTCAAAGCTAAACCATTTAAAATGCATTTTGGTAATGTGTTCATCAGCAGGACATCTTTTTAGGGTGAGCTGAAGGAGGGTACCAGCTGTTTTATAAGCAATTAATAATAGATTTAAGTAGAACTTGCAAGAATTTTTTGAGACATTCAATTATCTTTGTTGATTTTTGTACAACCTGAAAGCCCTTACATAGATGTGAATGCAGGGAGTCCAGGACTTTAAATATTTCACTAGCACTCCTGGTGTATTCTAATCAAGCTGCAATCAAGGTACATCAAATTCAATCAACAGAGCTCTGTAATGAAGCCCTTTTCCGTCACCCCAGTGGTTCCTGTTACAAGCACAGTAACTTACTACCAACTGATTGCATAAGTGCATCACATCAGCCACCATTCAGTTTCACTGCAACCTTAGTCCCCCAGCCCATGCGTAGTTAGTAATGCATCCCAGATGTCTTGGGCTTGATTTTTAGGTGTACTAACTTTAGAAGTGAAATGCGTCATTCAGCTGTGCACACGTGGTACATGTGTGATGATAATCAGGTTAATCTGAGTGAGTTATGCTGCTGTTAATGTCTTTTCAACATTCTCCCCTGGAACTGTAATGCAATAAAGAGAGGTAGCATTTAAAAAAAATGTCTTGCTTGATGTAGTAAGGAGGAAGACAAAAAATAGGTCTCCAAGTCTTTGGTTTAGGAGTACGTTAGGAGAAAAAAAAAAAAAAAAAAAAGCATGTTCCTCACTTAGATCTCCAGATTCTTGTAGAGGCTGCAAATAAGTGAGTTCATTTTGTGTAGAGGATGTTATGGAAGGTCAGCATCACCTCACTTCCATTTCTTGCCTGAGTTTCCAAGTCAGCTGTTAATCATATTCTGAGTATGCCCTTGTCTTTTACTCATACATTGGAACTAAAGCCAAAGATACTATTATATACATTGGCTGCATTACAGTTACTCTGCTGGGCTACCAGTCTTCCAGATTTTTCCTCCATGTTTAGGTCATCTTTGTAATAACACAGTTTCTATTGTACTTTCCAAAGTGTTTAACTCTTCTTGTCAATTTAATCATCGTTAAATGATATAAGGAGAAAAATGTACTTTTTAAAATGAATTTTAAAAGGACTAAGATGGAAACTTCATCAAGGAAAGCCCAAATACCTGGCATAAGTACTTGGGCCATTAAACTAGCTGTATTCGTAAACAAATGAAGCAAATATTTGGATTTACTTCTTCTGTATCTCATTTAGGATTACATCAAGGAGGAAAAATGTATGTTTCTGATCTGCTGAAAGTTAATTTGGCTAAAATTATAATTAAACTAGAAAAGCTCACTCTAGCATTTGTTTTAGGTCATAAACATGTCTGAAGAACTTGCTGTCCTGGAGACCTGTCTGAAAGAGGCCGAGTCTGCATCTGACAGTGGCATCGAAGAAATTGAAATTGCAGAGGCTTCCCAAGCTAGCACAGAAACAGCAATTCACTCTCTCATTGAAACCCTGAGAAGCAAGGAGTTTGTGTCAGCTGTAGCACAGGTCAAGGCTTTCAGGTAAATGCATAAGGATTTTGCTTTCTGGCCTGAGTTTGCTAATGGACCTTTTAAATTAAAAGATAGGGATAGGCACTATTCCAATTTTTTTTTCAGCTCTTGCTAGATGTTCTTACTGAAAGAACAAGAACAGTTGATTCATTACTGTTCATTACTTCTTCATATACATCTTGTGATTTTAAAAAGGCAATTCTAGTAATATTTGTTCTTCAGAATTTGTCTTTGAGAAAAATGATACTGTTAACTCCTAGGACTCTACAGAAGAAATGTTCCTCTTGTGTTTTAGTATGTCTTCTGTTCAGACATCTGTTTTAAGAACTCTTAAATATTTAAATACTTCATGTTTTAATGTTTAAATACAAATTGTGTGTTCACAGATCCATTTGGCCCCATGACATCTTTGGCAGTTCTGAAGATGACCCAATCCAAACACTGTTGCACATATACTTCCGTCATCAGACACTTGGTCAAACTGGCAGCTTTGCAGTAGTAGGCTCCAACCAAGATATGTCAGAGGCCAGCTCAAAGCTGATGGAACTTAATCTAGAAATTCGAGAGTCTCTACGCATGGTGCAGTCCTGTCGGCTTCTAGGGAAAATCAAACCAGGAGTAAACCTTGTGAGCACTGGATTCTGAACAGCTGTCAGTTAGAAAAGAACTGATATTGAGGACACTTCAAACTATTATTGAGCACCTTTCATTAAAAAAAAAAAGGAAGAAAGAATTTAAAAAATACGTTCCAGCAATCCTGAAATATGACAGGAAGAAATATGACAAGAAGAAATTGTTCCATCAGAAGGAAAAATCTAAGAATTGTAGTTAACATCTTACTTGACTGCTCTTTCTACACAGTAGCTGTGTGGCAGTAGTATTTTTTTTATTAAATATATGTATAAAAACTCCGTGAAAGGAAAAGGGCTTAAATGTAATGCATACATATGCATTATTTTCTGTTGTAACAGAACTATAAATGGTGTTTGCAGTAACAGCCTCTAAAGGTTGAACCAATGCTGCAGGTGGGATGAGGCTAAAATCAAGGCTGGTTTATTTTGGCTGAAGACCTGCAATGCTTCGTGGCTTTCCAGCAGCAGTAGATATAATCATCAACTAATACCTATTGAGACACTTTGCAATGTCATGAAGAATGTGCGGTCGAACACGAGCAGGATGACTTCTGACTGCAAAAACTGTTCACTTCTCAATGTTTTATTTGCATTTGTTGTCTGTAACAAGGAAATGATGTGTGTGAGTTGGAATGTATGGCTACGTGACAGTTGTTTTTTGAAGGTATGGATGATTGTTAAATAAGGTCTCAGAGCATGCTTAAAAGAGCTGCAAGATTATTTTTGAAGAAATTTTATTTTATTAGATCTAATCCTCATAGTGTGTAAATGTTAGGACATTTAATAATATTTTAAACTGGGATTTCCCAGTGTTTCTAAAAGAAATAATATATCTGTTAACTTTATTGGAATGCTGCTCAGTTCTCTGATCAGTGCTTATGTTACAAATATTGATAACAACTAACCAAAAAGTAGCTGCCTGCAGAGACTTTAAAATGTATATTAAAGATATATGCTGCCCATCAGCAATTCTCACTAGAAGTTAACTTATTTTATTCTGTATATATTCTAGAAACTGTATAGTGCAAAAACAGTATTTTTCTTGTAAATTTGTGCAATGCACTGTTAAGACAGTAGGTGTATAAAGCTATGAGGGGAAGGGGAGCTCTCCCTGGTGGTAGTCACATACATGACTTGCAGTCTGAGCAGTCTGCAGGGTTCAAAGAGTTTGAATGCACATACATGCATCTTCATGACTCAACTTAAGCCTAAGGAATTGGGACTATAGAGGAAAAAAAAAGACCGACTACCAAACCATGCAAACAGGCAATATACTCATAGTTCAGTGTCAAAGTCTGTAGCATAAAACAAACTGGATTCTGTTGAAACCAATAGCATTTTGTAAAAAAATAAAAATAAAACAAAAAAAATAAAAAAGAATGTAGTCCCACAATTCCTGTGATTTGAAAGGAACACCCAGTATTTTTATATACATCTCTTACCCACTGTGATTTTTTTTAATGGGCTCTAATTCCAGAGTTTAGAATGTAGAATTGAATTCTTAGCTCTGCCTTTTTGGGGGAATTGGACCCCACTAGAAATATAATTATGCTGAAACGCATTAATTGAAGGCACTGTGCACGCTGTTGGACTGCTGACAGTAGTTGTTATCCTAACAAGCTCTGTAACTGGTCAAGGCACATCCATAATCACTGTATTTTTTCTCTGACCCTGATAAAATTGAATTATTTTGATGGTTTTGTGGTACTGTAGATGGTGTTCTTAATTATTTAATAAGTATTTACAGGGGGGGGGAATAAGTAGTTTTATTTAGTGGTGCATTACACTTTTATTTACATCATCTTTTACCAGCTTTTTTTGTAAAAATAAAAGACATTGTATCTATCATCTTGTGTATTTTTACAAGCTAGAAGTCCATACTGTACTTTTAGGAGTGCTTAAGTACATACCTAAACACTGACTACAGAGGACTGGGAGCCCCAAACTCCTTTTTTTTTCCCCCCCTCATGTCCTGTCAATGCAAGAGGATTTTCCTAGGCAACTTCTGAGGACATTAGAGGTTTTGTAAGGCAACTGAAGCCTGAATTTCTATACATAATTCTTCAGTTATACATCTTCCTTGGTTTACAATAGCTAGTAGAAATGGGACCTGCCCTATGGAATAGAAATCATGGTACCTTGTCATCTGGATATTCCTTCTTTCACAGAAGTTCAAGAATTATTTCCAAACTTCCGCTGCACAGCTTGTTCTGTACAGGGTCCTGCCCTTTGCTATTAGCTGCTTACAGGTCTCCTCATAGAGAAGTATTAGGCCAGGTTGAACACTGTTCTTGCTGGTTGCTACTTCTCCAAAATTACTCACTCTTGACTACTGCAAGAGCTGTCACCCTGCGTCGCCTGGTGCCAGGTACCACAGAATCACTAAGGGTGGAAAAGGCCTCCAAGACCATCCAGTCCAACCATCCCCCTACCACCATCACCACTAAAACACATCCCTCAGCACCATGTCCAACCTTTCCTTGAACACCCCCAGGGAGGGTGACTCCACCACCTCCCTGGGCAACCCACCCCAATGCCTGACTGCTCTTCCTGAGAAGAAATGTCTCCTCATTTCTAATCCAAACCTCCCCTGGCACAACTTGAGGCCATTCCCTCCGGTCCTATCACAAGTTACCTGTGAGAAGAGACCGACCCCAGCTCCCCACAGCTTCCTTTCAGGGAGTTGCAGAGAGCAATGAGGTCTCCCCTGAGCCTCCTCCAGACTAAACACCCCCAGCTCCCTCAGCCGCTCCTCACAGGACTTGTGCTCCAGGCCCCTCACCAGCTTCACAGCCCTTCTCTGGACACTCCTCAGGGCCTCGTTATCCTTGTGGTGGGGAGCCCAAAACTGAACAGTACTCGAGGTGCAGCCTCACCAGAGCAGAGCACAGGGGGATGGATGATCACCTCCCTGCTCCTGCTGCCTCCACTACTGATAGAGGCCAGGATGCCATTGGCCTTCTCGGCCACCTGCGCACACTGCTGGCTCATGTTCTGCCACGCATTGACCAACCCTCAGATCCTTCCCTCTGCACAGCTTGCCAGCTGCTCCACCCCAAGCAAGGTATGTGCTAAACCTCTCAGCAGTAAAGGCTGTCTGAAACCCAGCAAGATGTCAGACACCTCTGTGAGATGTGCTGAACACAGCCCTGACTGAGCTAATGTCTGCAAAGACTCTTCATGAAGAAGCCGTACAGGGCAAGTTCAAGGTATCTTTGAAGAACTGACAGCTCTGTTCCTTCCTGCTTTGCATGATCACAGAGGTCACAGTCAGCTTTCCTTCTTTCTGCTGGATCTAGGACCCAGTGTCCATAACACACAGCATCTGCTGTCAAGGACATGACAGAGCAGTAAAGCAGAACAGGGTATGGGATTGTTACTGTGGCATCAAGTAAAAGCACTGAATGCATTTACATAAGAGGATGGGCAGTCAGAGCTACTGCTGCATTAAGGAATGTCATAGCACGAAGGAAAGCTCGTTTCATATCCCTGCCCACTGCACTCCCACTCTGCCCAGGCCCAAAACCTCACAACAGGTGAAGGCCGGCCCAGGCCCAGCCCTCAGCCAGCTGCCTGAACCCTGCTGAAGCTCACCTGCAGCACTGACCAGCTGCACCCCCTCCTCCTCCGGCCACACACCTTCCTCCAGCAGCAGCTGCTGATAGAGACCAGTGCTAAGGCATGCTCAGCTCCACTCCGGGCTGTTACTGATAATCACAGGAGCCGGCCTGTTCACAGCAAGTAATCCTCAGAGCAATGCTTGTGAGAATATCCGTATGAGTAGGAAGTGCTCAACTGCTCATGTTTCTGTTTGCTGCCGTAACATTTCATATGGACACAGCACAAAATGACTTCTCAAAGTCATTACCACAGTGAACACTTGTAACAGTCAGTCTCACACGCTGCATCAGGAAAAACTACAGCTCTTTGAGGGGAGGCAAACAGGAAAATGAGTACACGAACATCCCTTGAGGGAAATATGCTCAGGAAAGACTTAAAGCAGCCCAGATCACCATTACTACTGGGAGCTGAGGTAGCCTGTGGGTAGGTGGCTGCAGAGAGCAGACCTGCCTCTGCCTCTAGCACTGGAGCCGTAGGCAGGATTAAGGCACCATCTACTTTCCAAGTAGGACACGGCAAGGATGGAACCAAAAGTCTTCTAGTGAGCTGGTAAAGTATCCTTTGTGATACTGGGGAGAGTGCTTCTAGGGGAAGCATGAAATAAGACAGCTCCTGCTCTGGGGTTGGTGGGTCTGCTACTCATTCCCAGAATGAGTTTGGCTGCTATAGCAAGTAGTGAAGCAAGACTAAAATTACTATGCGATAAATTAGCAGTGATTCATTATACCTTACTGCTAAAGATCTGAATGCCAGAACTATGAGAAGCTACTGCAGTAAGTTCAAGGGACACGTTAAAATAAAGGAGGAGTTGACAGCAAGAGGAGTTCTGTGTTCCAGCTGAGCTACAGAATTAACCCTGCCCCTCTAAATGGACACTCATGGGTGCAGAGGACAACCTGTGCCTAGCCTGCCATACAAGTTTCTTTAAGAGAAGCAGCTACCACAGCTGTTGACAGGATGCTTCCCCCTTGCTCTCTTTAGGGAGGGGGGAATCACACAAGCCAGGTGCAGGCACAGGTCAGTTTGATGGAGAAGTCAGTCTTTCCCAAAAGAAGTTACCTTAAAGAGTTCTCCAAGAGGCTTAGGCCAGCATAATGCTTAATTTCAAAGTTCACAGCTTTATTAGCATTCTCAGGAAAGTACATGTCCCATCAGTTTACCCAGCTCCTTAGCTACGAGGCAGAGGGCATAAGATTTTAACCAATTCATGAGTCTGTTCAGGTGGCAGTTCTGTGGTGCCAGAGCCAGCTTGTAACACTACTGCCTCTCTGCTGAGGCCCTTGACAGCAAAAACAGGCTTTGGACACTGCTGGTTCTGCCTTCACTATACCAAGAGCCCCAGCAGGGTGCAGGGGTTTGGTCCTTTCCTGACAGAAGACAGCAAAACCACCTCTAGATCTAAGTGAAAGCCACCAAGTGCACAGCTCTGTGTGTGTCATCTGCAGGTACAGAGGGAACCCAGGGAGATGCAGTGTTATATTTCTGAGCCTGTGAAGGGTCACTTCTCCTGATAACCCAGTGGAAGTAAGATGTGCAATCTATTTACGAGAAGCCTGTAACACCAGTGACTCCCTTCCCCAAGGCTTTGTGAGAGCTGTCCCTGAAGGTGCCTCAGGACCACCACAAGCCTTTTTGGCCCTGATCTATACAGCACAAGCTGAGCCAGAGCCAGGCACAGACCGCCTGTGCCAGTAGCAGCAGCCTAGCTCCCACAGAGCACTTTTCTCCACAATTAGCCAGAGATGAACAGCAGGTACAGACTTGCTACATGGAGTACCAGTGTGCCCAGCAAGTGAATACAACTGGGCATTTTGTTCACAAGTGATGCTCTACTGCCTACTGTAATGTTTTGATGTTCAAGTGATTGAACTTCCAGTGCAGGAGGAGTAACAGACATCCTTTCCCATCTGACATTCTACAAGGTGCTACCATCAAGACAGTGATGCCAAGACCACCACTAGTTTGCAAACCATTAGTTGTCGGGTCCTTCCTTATGCAAGTTATGGAAGCTGCAACCCTCTGAGCTGGGCACAAACCCACCTGATCACCTGAGAGTGCTTTGCAATACTTTTAATCACATGCTTTCCCAGCTACACCTCGCTAAGCATCCTCAAACAATAACAGCAACAACAAAAAATCTCTGCTCTACTCGCAGTCTCGTAGAAGAGCCCCGAAACCAATGAAAACCCCCATCATCCCCTCAGATAATGTACTTGAAGCTGAAGGTGCTGTCGCAGGAGAGGCGTTTCCCCTTGCACCTCCCGCAGAGGTCCTGGCGGTGGGGCCTCTTGGGGTCCACGTGGCGCAGCTTCACGGGGCAGGTGCACCTCGTCTGCTTGCAGCTCTGCGGGGCGAGGCAGCGGTCGGCGCCCTGACCCCAAACACGGCGGGGCGAGGCGGGGGGGACGCCCCTTACCTGGCAGGTGATGTCCTCCACGCGGTACGGGTTGTAGGACTTCTGGCAGGTCCGGCAGAACTGGCGGAAATAGACCTGGGGGGGGGCAGGCGGGGGGTCAGTTTTGGGGGGCAGGATGGGGGCGGTGGGGGGGCCCTGGGCTGAGCTTACCTTGTTGGTGCCCTGCACGCACCAGACGTAGGCGCTCTCCCAGCGGATGTTGCAGTCCTTGCAGTGGTAGTAGCCGTACTTCTGCTCCAGGAACTGCCAGGGACAGCTGTTAGCGGGGTGGGGGGGCTCTCCCCGGACCCGCCCCGCTCCGCTCCCCGCCGCCCCTCACCTGGAAGCGCAGCCGGGTCTTGCCCGGGGCCGCCTCCCGCTTCTGGGCGGCTGCCGGCGGCTCTGCCCGCGCCTCCTGCTCCTTCTCCTCCTTCTCCTGCTCCTTCTCCTCCTTCTCCCGGCTCCCCTCCGGCCCCGGGGCAGCGGCCGGGCGCTGCTCCAGCGGCTCAGCCTCAGCCTTGGCCTCGCCCTCACCCTCGGGGGGCTTCTCCCAGCTGGCCCGCACGGCGGCCGCCTCCGCCTCCCGCCGCTGCTTCTCGGCCGCCTCCTCCCCGGCGGCGGGGGGCTCCTGCTCGGGCTCCTCCAGGAAGGCGGTGAGCCTGCGGGACGCCACGGGCGAGTAGACGGCGATGGTGCGGGGGAAGCGCACGGCGCGGGTGCTGGTGGTGGCGGGGCTGCCCTGCTCCTGCTCCGGGTACCGCTCCGCATCCCGCTCCGCATCCTGCTCCGGATCAGCTTCGCGGAGCCTGGCGGCGGGGCCGGGCCGGCGGCGGAGCAGCGTGCGGGGCCCCAGCGAGCACTGCACCGAGGCGTCCTGCCGCGGGTTCACCTGCACGCCCACCTCCTTGGTGTTGGCCTTGCGGAGCCGCGGCGTCAGGTTGGGGTTCACCTGCGACAGGATGGCCTTCAGCTGCGCCCGCTGGTAGTTGTCGAAGTACTCGGCCGCCGCCGCCGCCGCCTCCCCGTAAGCCGAGAAGTAGCCGCCCCCCCGGGGCCGCCAGCCGCCCGCAGCCCCCGCCTTGCCCTTGGGCTGCGGGTAGCGGTAGGAGTAGGGCGGGTAGGCGGCGTACAGGTAGCTCTCCATTGCCTCCTCCGACATCGCGCAGGGCTCAGCGCTGCCCCCCGGGGGCCTTAAATACCCCCGGGGTGGGGCACGGCCCCCTCCCGCCCGCCCCCGACGGCGCCTGCCCCGCAGCCTCCTCCCGGCCCCGGCCCTGCCGGAGGGGTCCCGGGGCCGTGCAGCCCCCCCTGCCCGAGCCCCCCGCGGGATGAAGCAGCGGGGACCACGTTTGGCTCAGCTCGGCCGTGTATTTGCGGGGAGGACAAGGAGCGCGGCGGCGTTACAGCGGGGGGAGCACGGGGGGTACACGCGTGCAAAGTGCTTCGCCCACCCACCCGCCCTGGTGCTGCATCGCTTCGACTCCTCCAAAACGCTGGGCTCCTTCCTCGCACCGCTCCTGCTGTGCTCAGGTGGATGGGGGCCTCCTTGCACGAAGACGTATGGTCATCGGGATGCGTCGCAATGGTAGTTTTTTCCTTTTTTTCTTCTTTTTTTGTAATTTTTATACACATGTTTGAGGAAACACAACGGCAACACACACACACACATCACCTCATACGATGGGAGCAGCTGGAACAGCGGTGGGCCCGGCCCCGGGTGTCACCGTGGTGTCGTGCCTAAAGCGCGGTCTGCGTCGGCTCCATCGGAACCAAGCCGCGCTCCTCTGCGGTCACCGTGCCGTACGAGGTGTCGGCCACCTCCTCTTCTTTCAGCTTCTTGTAGGAAATATCCGTGTCTTCCTCTTCGCCGAGCGCCTCTTGTTTGTAGCTGTCTCTCCCGTACATCTTGTACGCCAGCACAAAGAGTCCCGCTTCTGCCGACTGAAACAGCGCGTAAAGCAAGGGGAACATGTACATGCTCCCTATGAGCTGCGGGGGGAAGGTGAGTTTTAGGATGGCGGTGCAGAGCTGGACGTTTTGGCACCCTGTTTCCAACGAGACCGTTCTCCTGCAGTGCGGGGGCATTTTAAAGACGGTGGCTAAGCCGTATCCCAAGGCGTACCCCGCCAGAGGCATCAGCACCGCGATGGCGTAGACGGATGCAGGAATGTGTGCCATCAGCTCTGGTCCCAGCATGGTCCCCGTCAGGATGAACAGGATCACCAGAGTCACCAGGAGGGACCACAGGGAGATCTGGCACAGACACAGACATTGACAAATGACACAGGGGTTATTAGTTTAAAAGCAACTAGAGGCTTGACAGAGAGTGAATTGCAGAGGGTGGCTGTACTGCTGTTCCTGTCTTTGCTTCTTGCCCGGGAGTTTGGAGGTCTTTGCTCTTATCCCAAGAAGGGAAGGGGCTGAAATCGTCCCTGACCGTTGTCCTTCAGGGAGAATTGATGGGAAATCAGAGCAGTGGGCTCGTGCTGCCCGTTCCTTTTGCCACGAGGTCATTTTGCCCGCATGGTCTGAGGGAGCGTGGCTGTGCCTGTGGTGGGCTTCCCCAGCCCCAGGGACAGCGGGCAGCCTCCCCTCGGGGGCTCAGCCTGCACCCCCTGCCCTTCCCCTGCCTTTCCCTCTCACTCCCACCACTACTCTCCACCACAGCCCCCCCGGGACCTCCCTCCCCGTCCCCGGGGTGCCCTCCCAGGCCGCCCCGTCGGGGGGTCCCTACCTTAACCAGCAGGTCGGCGGCGCGGGGGTGCCGGTATCGGATGAGCACCCCCAGGCCGATGGGCAGCAGGGTGCTGCCCAGCGTCAGGCTCACTGCCCCCAGGGGCAGCAGCTGCACCAGCGCCGTGTTGATCCAGTGGCGGCTGTACACCCAGAGGCACAGCGGCATCAGGAACAGGGCCAGCAGCGTGGACGAGGCGGTCATGATAATGCTGCGAGGGAGAGAGACGCCGGATCACCGCCGGATCGCCGCCAGATCACCCCCTCCCTGGGGTATTTCAAGGCAGGGGCAGGGGGCTCGGCAGGGCGCCTACCTGAGGTTCATGTCCCCGTCGACGAGCACCGACATGAGGTTGGAGAGGTTTCCCCCGGGGCAGCAGCCGCACAGCAGCACGGCCACGGCCGCCACCTCGTCCAGGGCGAAGAGGAGGGCGAGGAGGAAGGCCAGCAGCGGCATGGCCACGAACTGCCCCAGCAGCGCCAGCAGCACCCCCACGGGCCGCCGCAGCTGCTGGCCCAGCTGCCCCAGCTCCACGGCGCAGCCCAGCCCCAGCATGGTCACGCACAGCGCCAGCCCCACCAGCACGCTCAAGCCCTGGCTCAGGGAGCGGTCCCCGAGCCCCCCGTCGGTCCCGGCCGCCGCCGGGGGCTGCTCCGAGCCGGCCATGGGCGCCCCGACGAGCCCCGGAGGGTCCGGGGGGGGAGCAGAGGGGGCGCTCAGAGCCGGGCGGCGGCCGGAGCCCGCATCCCGGCTGTGCAGGGCTGGGCTCGGCTCTGCTGCCCTCCGCCTGCCGCCGGTGTCGCCGTGCCCACGGGGGCCGGGCCGGGCCCCCCCCGGCGGGGGCGGCGTCTCTCGGTGCGGCCCCGACGGCAGCGCCCCGCGGCCAGCGCCGCCCCCCGGCCCCGCAGCGCGGATGAGGGGATGGGGGGGCTCCGCAGCACCCCCTCGATCCCCCCTCCCAGAAGAGGCTGCTGCACGCAGGTGGGATCCCAGAGGGGGTGCGGAGGGGCGAGTGGTCGGATCCCGGCACCCCAAGGCGGTCTGAGAGGGGGTACGATGCAGGCAGGTATAAAATCGTGCCTAAAGCGGCCGCGTTTCCACTGCCTCGTACTCTAATTTAATAATTGTGCCTTGCCTCAGTCCTTCAGAAGTGAAAACGCTGCGGCACCAGCATGGGAAGCGAGGCTGGAGGCTGGTGTGCAGGAGCCTCCCCCCCACAGGCTGTGCATCCCTGACTCTTACCCCGCACCCTGGCACCGTCTTTTCTTCTTTGCCCCAGAAATGCAGAGGGGTCACAGCCACGCTGTCACATTACTACTGGTGCAACTGGCTGGCAAGTCGTGCCTAGGGACAAAACCACGGGGAACGGCAACTTTGCCAAAGCGGTGCGAGCTTAATATCGCTCCGTCCGTGTTTGTTTCCTTGTCATTAGCTTAAGGAGAGTACAGGGGAGATGAGTCATTGGAGCCGAATGGCCAAACAGGATCCAGCCTGCTTCAGTTCATTCATATTTTGGGCTCTGTGCTGCTAGCCGAGGGGAGCACAGGGTCAGGGCGGCTTTCAGAGCCAGCAGTGTCCTTTGGACTGAACTTTCAGGTCCAAAAGCGTTTGCAGTGTATGAAGTGTGCTTTGTGAAGTGTTACCACTATGGTTCTTATCTTGTCCTTCACGTAGCCAACATTTGGCTTCACTGCATGTAGTTCGGTTGCTTATCGCATCGCCCCCATGCCATTGTGCCCACACCATCTCCCTGCTGCTGGAGCAGAGGGGGATTGCGGCATGCGACCCGAAGCTGTGTGGGGCACGAGCTGATCCAGCAGGTGTGAAGGGCCCAAAGCCACCCTCCTGTGTTATCTGCCAGTGGCACTCCCCAGGCTGCCTGCCGGAGCAGCTCTGTTCACGGGAAGATAGTTTTATGGCACAACGCGTGACATGTTGTGGTGACAGGAGGAGGTCAGCAGGCCCCAGGAACCCAGCTGATGTGCCTCGCTGATTGTCAGCCCCATGGGTCCCGGCACCCTGGATGGCACCTCGTGTATTTTCACATTGGGAGCGTGGAGTGAAGAAATGTTGTGTCTGGCTCTGAGCATGGTTATTGTCTCTGTAATTCGCTGCGGGCTTTCATGATATGTCATCGTTACGGTACAGTCTGGAGCCTGGAGTGGTATTAAGTCGTTGTGCAGCATCTGGCTGCGAGGCAGCCGGCTCGCGCGTAGTGCATGCCGCAGCGTACCTAAATCAATGGGTCATTACTTCTCTGTTTTCTTTTGTGGAGAGCGGGAGAAAACGCGCTAGCTGCCCTGGTGTTACAGGAAGTACCAGATCGACTATTAGCGTATAAAAAGACCTGGCATGTAAAACCCATCGTATATCATTCTCAAATTATTCCTCATTATTCCATCTGTTGAAAATTGTACGAGTGGATAAAAGATAGTGAGAGCAAGAGGAGGGAAGAAAAGCAGTCACTGACATACATGTGCGTTGCAGCTTTTAACTTTTAAGGACAATATTGCCCTACATTATTTACAGAAGAGGCTTGATTTCTGAAGGAGAACAGGCATGCTTTAACCCAGCGTTGACTGTACTGTAAGGAATGACCAAAGCTGCTTTGCTGTTCATTCAGTCAGTGAATGCTCCAGCACAACGTGTGTGGACGTCACTCAAATCATTTGCTTCCACAAAAAGTGCCTGGCTTAGTCCCAGGTGATAGTAAAGCTGCAATCATCATGGGCACGCCGTGAGGTCCCTGCAAGGCAGTTGCTGTGGTGGCAATGCCCGTCAGCGGTGAGGCCACCGAAGAGGCTGGGACATGGTCCTGTTGTGACCCCGATGTTCGGGCAAGGCCTAGCAGGAGTCACTGGTGCTTCCTAGGAGATGTACGTGCTGTTCCTACTTCACGTGCTGCTCAGTCGGGCTGTGGATAGAAATGGTGCCCGTCCTCTCCCTGGCATGGCCGGAGGAGACAGAGCCTGGCAGTGTGCGTCGTGCTGACCGGGAGGGAAACCTACACCCTACAGGTAGGCCAACTCTACAAAACCTGTGCTCCTGCTGCTGTTTATAACATAGATCCATTGCAGTTATTTCTGTGGCTTTGGAGAATTAGGAATCAGGGTTCGTGTATGTGGACACAGTGATGATTTTGACGGTTCTGCCATGGTTATTTTTGTGCATTGGCTGGTGCTGGGATGCAGCAGGGCCCTCCCTGACACACATGCTGCCCCTAGGGTGGAACGGCTACAACAGACCTGGCTTCCCTAACCCAGCGGCAGGGCTTGCATTTCAGGGTGAGGAAATTTGGGTGCCTGTCCCTTCCCACCCTCCTTTACAGGAGCCGTTGCCATGGCGGGGAGGTGGCGGCAGGGGGTCGGCAGTGTGCAGGCCCCTGCTGCAAGGCCTCACCAGCAGCCCTCGCCCTGGCCCATGCGAGTGCCTTTTCTGCTCTAGTGCCTCTCTGGCTCACCCTGTGCCTGTTCTGTGGCACTGCCTGGCCTCATAGCCTTCCTGGGGCCCTGGGGGCAGCACCCATGTTGTCTCCTTGTGCCCCCAGAGCATTTTTCTCTTCAGTTGACCTCCCTATTTGTGGTAGTCCTGTCCCCTTCTCCCTCTGACTCCTATTTCAAATCAGAGAATCACGGAATGGTTTGGGTTGGAAGGAACCTTAAAGCCCACCCAGTTCCACTCCCTGCCCTGGGCAGGGACACCTCCCACCAGCCCAGGCTGCCCAAAGCCCCATCCAGCCTGGCCTTGAGCACTGCCAGGGATGGGGCACCCACAGCTTCTCTGGGCAGCCTGTGCCAGTGCCTCAGTCAGTCACACTCATGGTCTCCACTCTGTTCCTCCCATGAGAGGAATACTCTGACATTCTTAACATCTGAAATGTTATTAAGTCAAGGTGTTGTGGAAGGGAAAAATCTGGGCACAGCTTGAACGCATTAGCACAAGCTTCAATATTTGGCTACACCATCTTCCTTGTGTCCCCCTTGTTTGATTGACTGGGTATGGATCCCCAGCTCAGACCCGCAGATTGTTTCTGTGTCAGCAGTCCAGGGCAGAAATTATTATTGTAATAAAACCGTACTGTTATACTTGGTGTTCCCCCATGTTTATTTTTAAAGTGCCTCAAGGCCATTAATCACCAAATGAAGTACATCAGAACTCAGGTTGCGATGTTCCAATAATTCACATCAGGACTAAGTGTTTAGAGCTACGTGATCCGCCTTTCAAAAACGAGATGAAGAGATCTTTTGCCAGCCATCCCATTATAAACAGGCTTCTGGCCCATTTTCATGGAGGACTAATCCCGTAAACTGATTGTTGGTGGACATTTGTTGAGGCAGCTGTATGCCTGCAATTGGAAAGCCCTTATTGGTAGTGTACATTCAGATATTGCCTTGGCGAATTTTCGTTAGTAACTAAATGTTGCATGTGAGATACGTTTACCTGAGTTCAGATAGGAAACCCTTCTGCCTCAGGCACTGCTCCCTTCTCTTGCTGTTTGTGATCTTTTTCTTGAGTCGGAGTATTATCAGGATCATGATGAAAAAGCGTAATAAAATAAATGACCTGATGACTAATGCACGGCTCAGTCCAGAAGAGCCAGAATTAGCATCCTGTCCAGCCAGGCAGGGACAAGGGGTAAGATGGGGCTGCCTCGGAAGATGCAGAATTCAGCCTTAAAGGCCAAGTGGTGCCTCGTGCCACAGCCCTGGTTTTGTGGGGCTCCCCCAGGCTGACCGAGGGTGAGCGTGGGCGCGCTCTGTCATCCGTGGGCACGGGGCATCCACCACCCAAAATCAGCCAGGGGCAGGAGTCGAGGGGGGGCTGAAACACGAACTCAACGTGCTACAGGCACTTGTTGAGAAGAATGAGATGGATGCGGCGCACCGATAGCAGGATGTGCAAGAAGTGATAAATGGTGGTGGGTGGGGATGTGCGTACAGGCACTGGCCCAGGCCCAACTGCGTTTATAGGCTTCCGTTTCCCATTGAGGCTTGCAGCCCCCCTCTTAATTTCCTACGCAGGAACCTAACCAGCGTTAGGGTCATAAATCAAATGAGGTAGAGCACACGAATGTAGTCTTGTGCCTGTAAAATCTATTGTTGTTTTTTTTTTAAAAAAAAAGCAGATCAGAGTAAATGACACCAACCCTGTATTGTCCGACAGTACAGTTTAAATGTCAAAAAATACAGAAATAAATGTAATAATACCTACAGCATTGTTTGCTTTATGGAGTATTAACCTAATTGAAGAAAGACACCCCAAAGACAAATTATGTCTCTCTCCTGCCCAAGCTTTCTCCATATTAAAAGGGATGTCAATAATGAGTCCCTGTGGGAAAGATAGGAGTTAACAGCATCAATAACCTATCTCACATTACACAAAGAAATCTTTGCCCTCTGTTTTCACTTGTATTGCTGTGTCTAAGGCTGCTAGGTGTGGGCTGAGTGTTGTGTGAGAAGCTTTATAAACGTAGAATAAAAATGCTGCTCATTCCGCTGGCAAATTTTTACAGAATAATAAAAATGAACATCTGCAGGGCTGATCCAACACAGACTTCAGAACAGGTATGCTGTTACCTAAATTAAATCTCAAACTATCTACAAAGAAATCTCAGATGAATGGGAAGAAATAAATCTCAACCATAATGGTAATCTTGTAATACCTGTCCTAGATAATGTTGTATATGAATCCCATGAAAATAGGCTTGACACATTGAGTGTATGGACACTTTTAAAACAGTGATGAAGCAGAAATGTGATTTAATTACTTAAAGAATATTCTTGATGTTGAATCTGTGGTATTAGTAGGACTGCCATGTTGCTGCAGGTAAGGAAGATGTACTCTGGACTTTGTAGCCCTGTTGATTTGCCAGGAAGATGACTTGTGTCTTAGTCAATGAAATGTTTGACTTCTTTTTTGGGGTGCGTGAGCAGAATGCTGTTTATGAAGCATGGAGTGGTATTTCTTCCTGTGTGAGGTGCTGACCCTACGTGAAAGCGGTGGCTTTCTTCTGGGGTCTCAGCTTCAAAAATAATTTGGATAAATTGAAATGTTTAAAATGCTAAAAAAAATTGGTTGAATTTGGAAAATGGGCCCTACAGCAAAGGGTTGGTGCTCTGTATCCGAGGTGGAGCTGCTGGATGACTTTGCCACCATCTCTAACTATCTGTATGTGGAGCAGATTGCTAGTAAGAGCAAATAGCCTTTTTCATGGTCGTGGGGAAGAGCACAAGTAAACCCAAGGTTCACAAATGGAAGTGAGACGAGTCCAGAGGAGTAAGAGGGTGCAGGACTGGTGTTGGCCTGCATACTGTACTGCAGGCTGACTTCTGTGCTTTGGCTGCAGGTTGGCAGCGTTGTCACTGGTGTGCTGTGTTTAGCTGCTGGCTTGGATGTAGCAATGCCAGAAATGTCACCTGGAGCCATTGCAGGTCTCCAGTCCATGCTGCAGCCCCCAGGAGGACTCCCCTCGCCAGGGGTGCGGATGGAGACACCAACACTGCGCATTGTCAGCTGCTGCACAGACAAAGGGTTATTCTTTGTCTGTAGCCAAAATTAGCAAAAATTCACTTCTAGGACAGGCTAAATTAAAAAACAGTTTTACAGTAAAATCAAAGCTATCCAAAGATTGGATCTGCTGAAATCTTTCATTAACCTTTGTGTTTCTGTGCTGTTTCTAAGATGTGCCAACTTTTAAATGAGATGTAATTGCACTTTTTTTTTTTTTTTAAATTGACGTATATATATAGCTGAATATGAATATACATATATATATATATATATTTTTTTTTTCAGCTAAATAATTAATCAAATCTGCTGTGAGTTTGTGAGTAGTTTAATTTGTCTCCGGAAATGTAATATTCTTAAGTGTTTCTGCCATCTCTAACATCAGCCAAAAATGTCCAGCCTGTGGGTTATGTTCAGCTGCTTTGGGGTATGAGCGATTAGAGGGTAGGAAATAAATGGAAGTAGCTTTGGAAAATAATCTGACAAGAGCATGGAGCTGCAATGGGTTTAAGCTGCTGTAAGGCAGATTCAGATGAGATATGGACAGGGCAAGCAAAAAATAAAGGTACTGAAGCTTGGGACTAGCTGGTGTGGGGAGGCTGCGGAGGTCTCACAGAAAAGGCCAGGGGACATCTCCACGGCAGGAGATGCAGGTTTTGCTCTGGGGTGGCGTGGTGGGATGTGGTGGCCTCCTGGTACCTGAGCCTCTGATGCCTCATCCTCCTCCTCTGTGAGCTGCTGATGCCAAGCTGTGTTGGTGAAAGTTGGTGCAGGAGCACGCCCGCAGCCAAGCTGGCAGGGGCAGGAGAGGTTCTCAGCACAGCACTGAAGCCCGCGGCCAGAGCTTCCTGTGACTTTTATTAAGCTGGCATTTTGCACGGTGCTTGCCAAGCAGGCAGGACTGTTTGAAGGTCGGATGTTCAGAGGAAGGAACAAAGAGCCCCTGGACCTTTATTTCAGAGGAAAGAATTCAAGGAAAAAAGGAAACACCATTGGAATAAACACGTACAGAATGAGTAACTTATGAGTAACCTTTTGGATGGAGCTGCCTTTGCTCCATCCATGGTAATAACAGAAAACAAAATATTAGAAATGTAATTAATTTTAATGTATTAAAGTTATAAAAATCATTGCGCACACACACATTTTACATATAATTTCCAAACAAGCTGCTCATTTGTAGCTGCAGTAGTACATGGGGATTTGTACCTTACTGCCAGGGCTGCAGCAGTAACTCAGCATACACAGCACGAGCTCTTCATTAGGAACAAATCTCCACAGAGAACTGTGTTTCTACAACTGATAAGCACCCACAGGGCCTGTTTTCAGTTGTAGTTTCTTGACATGTTAGAGCAACAGTGCAGCAGCCCTCAGCAGGACAGGCCTTATGCCATGAGCAAACGATCTCTGCAGCCACATCGGCCCTGCTCACCCAGAGGACCCACAGCGAGAGCGACCCGCTGCTCTCCTACAGCAAGCTCTGATCACCAGGCACCAGGATTTCTGTGCAAGGACTTTCTGTTCTTCAGCTCTTAAACAGCCAAGGAGGTTTAGGTCTACACTGTCAGTGAGTAAAGTCTAGCAGGGCTATTTCAGACCCTGTGATATGGATGAAAGACAAAACAAAGGAGCAGTCCTTGCCCTAAAGCATAAAAACTACTCTACAAGACGGAACTGCCAGGGATGGTGGTGAAGTGGTCAGTCACAACATCTGGAATAGGCTGGCCTCTTTAAGAACAAGGGGTGAAGTGCAGGAGTGACTCTGAAATGTCTCTTTTCTGTGTTAGACGAAGTCAGACACCTGTATGAGAGGTGTGCTTTTCCTGCCCAGCTCTGCACTGCTTTGTCTTGCCTCAGACCAGAGCACTCCTGGGATAAATGCAGTTGGGATAAATTCACACAAGACCCCAAGAAGAGTTTTACCTAAGTGGAGGGCAATGGGGTGAGTTGAAACCCAACCATACCTAACTTTGGAGAGAAAGCTGCAGCAAAAGCAAGGACACCCTCTAGTGTTTGGAGAGTCCCGAGAACACAAAAACAAAAACAAACCAACCAAAGCAATATTTATGAGTTAAAAAGCACGAAAGACAGAAAAGTAGGTCTGAAAGCAGAGGGCATAAATGGTCTATAAACGTAATCCATCTGGGTTTTGACTTTTGAGATGAGGTTACTGGTAGACAGCTTTCAGCAATTTGCTTTGGTAATTAATGCTGTTTAATTATCTTCATAATTAGGAGCATGCAGGAAGTGGGAACGGGCTGATAAAAACAACCTGCTAATGAAAAAAAACCTTGGTTGGGGCACCAGCACAGGAGAACAGGGTTGGAGTGTTAGCACTGGGCTGAGGCAAGCACAGTGCCCATAAAGGCCACAGGTCCCGAGATCACAGATGAGAACGACTTTGTAATACGTTGGCTGTACAGCTGAGGTATTCAGCCCGGATTTAGGAGCTCTGATCTGAAGTGGCATCTCTGTCAAGGTAAGGAAAAATGAGGGCTAGAAGTCGGGAGGTGCTGCTATGGTGCAGCAAGCCCTGACCAGCAGGTTGTAAGTTATTTTGGCAGAGGCATCTTCCATTTCTCCTGCTGCCAGTGGTCCATAAGCTGTGATGGCTGGCGAGGTGCAAGCCTTGCACATCAGCCTGTGTCTCAGTGCCTTGGGCTCTTGCTAGCTCCTTCATTCAAGCTCTTACACCATGCAATATGCTTGTTATTTATCCTGGATTGCAACGTTTCACGTGGAGGCAAATGGCAGAGGTGAAAAGACCACCAGGTATCACTAACATCCCTGCTCTCTGTTCAGGAGAAAGTAGGCTGAATTTGCCAGACCTGAGCAGAGGATTATGCTGTACCAAAGCTGCTCTGCTCCTGGATGGAGCCAGGCTTGGGGGCTCTGCCATATGCACATCATTATGTCCCTCAGGATGCTCGTGTTCCTGAACGCAGCTTGGGCAATACCATCAGAGCTCAGTTCACCTAAGCCTGTGTGAATGGCAGCATAAATACATTAACTAAGTCTTTGTTGATTTTTTTTCCCACCTCCCCCCAGGAAGAAAAATTCTGCCGACCCTGACATTTACAGTAGACATTATCTGCTCTGTGACATTTGGTCTTATAAACTGAAGCTGGCCAAATTTCCATCCGTGACTTACCCCGCTGCCATAGCCAAGGTACGACATGAATCACCGACCCTTTTCTCCAAATAGCAGAGCACCTGCCCCCCTTTCGAGGTACATAGGCACAAGTGGCATTGATGAAGGGCTGAGCCCCAGGAACACACGGGCAGCGTGATCAGAAATTGTGGCAGAGCAGGGAACTGAAGGAGTGCCCTCTGTCCTAGTCTTGTGCCATAATGATTTTTTGTGATCCCGAGGCCAGGTGACAGCAGCGATGCCACACTGCTGCCGCTGACATCCAGGCACTTCTTGAAACGGAGGAGAATCAGGACAAAATTCTCCTTATTCAAGTCAGCTGAAGCAGTGGTAATGGTGGTTTTGTGTCTGCATTAGCCCTGGAGTGGATGGACAGAAACAACATAACCTTGCTGTAGGCTCTGCGGTTGGGTAAGTAAAGATAAATGGACAACCACAGAGCTGATAAATTAGAGGCTAAGGCAGGGACTGAGGAGCAGAGGGCTTGCCTGATGTCCTCTCACCCACTTTGTCCCGGAGACTCCAAATGGCAGCACTTGCTTCAGTTTCATTTCTGAAGGAGGATCATGAAGAGGATTTATCACAAGCTATGCCTGTCTTGCCAGTAATTTTCATTTGTACAGAGCTCTGCTTGCAGAACAAAGATTGTGTAGTAGATATTACAGCAGGGGACACCTTGTCTAGCCCACAGCCTGTCTGTCCGTGGCCAAGGAGCAGTGCCTGTGGAAAGCATTAAATGCACCTGGACATATTTTGTAATTCACTGTTTGCAGCAGGTGTGGATGAGGCACTATGCTAACAAACCATGGCTGTTAGGGAACCATTTGAGCCACCTGTGCCTTTAGTCCTGCTGAGATCTGGAACTTGGTTCAGTCACTCCAGTGGAGTTTTGTGTCCTGCTTAACATAGTCACAACTGAATTTACCATCTAACGTGGAGGACAGTGATGCACAGCACAACTGTGTGACACACCAGGGCTGAAAATACCATTAGAAAACAGTTCTAGGGCCAGTGAGCCCAATGTAACCTTTGCTCGTTTCAGTTTAGGGAGACTCTCTGAAGTGAAAGCATCTTTGCTATGCTGAAGGTCTATGTAAAACACGTGTACTCCACGGTGCCCACATCCCAGCCTCATTTTCCTGAAAGGAGACTGCAGACGGGCTACCTGTAGGTGTCAGTCTTGTACTAGAGAATGGCCACGGTTATTTTTTTTTTTTTTTTAAAGAAATCTCATCTCAGACTTGTTCTACTTAGTAAGTAAATAAAATACAAAATAGTGGACTACACTGGGATAAACAATTAACAGTGACCCTCACTGAATTTTGTTAAACGGATTTACCATTACATACACCCCACCCAGAATTAAAGCTCTTAACCATACTGATGCCTTGTGACACAGAGGTGTGTTCATATTAGGGAGACTGGTTTACCAAACCTGACAGCCGTGCTATTGCTACAGATCTGTTAAGTGGCATCTCTCCTGTAACGATCTCCATTTTAAGAGTTTGTGGAAAGCCTGTAGATTAGCTCTTCCAGTCATCTTACTCAAGGGGTTATATTTGTTTCCGAACTGTGAGGTTCAATGATTTCCAACCTACTGCAGTGGTAGAAGAGATGAGCAAAATCACTGTCATAAAAATTCAGAATATAGTTTTATATTCTGAATATATTCTGAAAATATGTATTTATATATAGTCATGTTACTTGAATTATGCGGTGTCCTTCCAGAGCAGAGGCCTCTGTGCACAAGTTCCTCAATGTACCCATGAAATCACAGATCTGACCCAAATGCAGTGTTGTACTCTCTTCATGAATTGCAGGCGGCAGTAGCTGATATTGGTAAGTATTGAAAAAATGAATGCAGTGCTTGAAAAACAGACTAACCAATAAAAAAAAAAAAAAAAAAAAAAAGCCCAAATCTGTTAAAACACCCTCTAGATGTGTAAAGGCTTTTATAAAGTTTGTTGTAAAAATAACGACCCAGGAAGTATTCTGTGGTAAGAATATTTTATATATATATTTTTACACTTTTAACACTTACAAAAACATTCAAACACAAAAAAAAAATTAAATAACTTTGGAAGCAGAACAAGTCTTTCTGCCTACATACATACAACAATTCCAAGCTGTTGGCACACAAAGTAATCCACATTCATAAAACCCTTACTACTATATCAAACATAAGTTAAGTAAATCATAGGCACTAGTTTATCAAATCCATATTTCCACACTTCTGCAGTAATCTCTAAACACAGAGCCCCATGATTTCCTGATATCAATAAACTGGTAATGCACAAAGGCTTTTAGTGAACAGATAGTCTGTTTCTTCAGGAAGTTGTTAGCTGTATTCCAGGGGGAGTAGAACGGCAGAGGAAAGAATGCTTACAGAACTGAAGCTGAACTTAGCCAAGTGATGAATTACTTAACTTAAGGAAACGTATTACAACAGTTTGATGCAGCCATGGTAAAACCCCAATATTGTCATCTAAACTGAATCGCAAAATTGAAAAGTCTGTTAAGCATTTGATAAAATCCACCAATTAAAATTCATCTTTTGTCAATGAAGACTGCAGCATTGCTTTATAAAAAGCTGAAATGTTAGAATTCAGGCTTTTATGGGAAGAGGTGCATTTGATCTCTTCTGCTCACTAGTTACATGATGCTGCCTAACTAACATCCGTTACCTGCACCAGCAAGTGACACGAGGCTACGTTAATGCCTAAGAGTGGTTTACTGCTGCCAGGTAGTTTCTTTACTTCTGCTGAAACCTTGCTGAATTACAGTATATTTGATACCCAGACTTCAAAGTCTCGACACAGATCTAGGTCTGGAGTGTGAAGTCACTCGTCAATCCAAAACATGCCTACAGCTGCTGGAGTAATTAGAGCTGCAAATCAGTCTTCACTCCTTCCTATTTGGCTTCTTCCAACTCAAGTAGTATTGCATGGCTTTTCATCCAGGAATATGCTAATGCTAGCCTAAAATTCAAGTGCCAGAATTTCAGGGTTAGTTATCCTCATGGTGGTGGGAATCAAAATACACCTGCAGTTCCAACCTCAGATACTAACGGGGCTGAAGGCTACCTACCGTCCAATCCAACCTGTAGTGTTTGTCAGTCATTGCACAAAGGATACCATTCACATTCTGTTACTTCATCAACTGTACACCCAAAATACTGAAAAAGCTTCAAACAAAATCCCTTCCATTTAACTAGTCCCACCCAATACAACTTTAGTTACAAAATTTTGCATGATGTCTTCCGGAACAGAAAACAATGGTTCAAATGGTAATTGTATGAATGAGTTGCTTTGAGCAAAATGTGAGTGTTAGAATAAGTCAGAGCCACTGGAGGAATTTAATAGCTTGTAAACAGACATAGCAGGTTTCATACTCTGTTACCAGTAACGTAAGATACACATATGTAAGGCAAAGTACATATTTAAACACACTTACATGGGCAATATCTTCTGTAAAAATATTTACAATTTAAAATAAACCAATTTAAGAAATGGATGAAAGTAAAAAAATAGGATACAGAAAACTCCCTCATACCATGGAACATCACCTAAATGAATATCATTTGGCATCAAGAGTCAACTCATTACCTTAAAATTTGTATGTTACAAGTGCATAGTTGTGTTTCCTTCTCCGTAACTACCAGCATTTACAGTTTTGTTCCAGGCTGCAAGCATAGTGGTATGGTATTCGAACAAAGCAACATTACTACTTGCTCTTTCCTTTTCAAGGAAACCTGCTATAAAAAAAAGTTTTCCCCAAATAGCGTGCCATGTGTTAAAAATGTGGCTACAATAGCAAAGGCCATCTTTCCTGAGCCAGAAACGTTAAGGTTAGAAAGATTGTACGGATGATACGAAGCCCTTTTGGCAATCAAACATATAAGAGCATGTAAAGCTGATAAATCAACGTTGGAAAGATGCAATCTATACTATTGTGTTTGTGTACGTCTGCTACATTCAAACCTTCAACGTTAATAAAAGCCATGGCTACTATTTACTGTTCTACCTAAGCCTCCAGAGTAACTTCTGATTCTTTCTGAAGGATGTACGTACCACTTTCCCCAACGAGAATCTCAAACAATTGTGAAAAGCAATGTTCTGTTAGCACTGTAGCAGTCTGCAATCAGAATACCCACTCTGATTAATGTGGTCTTGTTTTAATAGTACATATTCACCAATCATTTTGCTGATTTAAAACAGTTTAAAATGAAGTTTAGGACAATCTAAGTTGACTGTTATACTTGCTCTTTTTCAAGATGGGCATTTCTTTGGCATTCGTTAGGTTTTTGCCCAGACATTGGCCACTGTCATAAATGCTCAAATTGATATATTTTTAGCAAGCAAGCAAAAAAAAAACAAAAACGAAAACCAACAACAGAACTGAGAGCAATTTAATGTGGAAGTGATTGTATGATCACCAAACATCTGATGTTAGATGTCATTAAAGTGCTGCTTTATAATCTCTGCCAGTTTGTGCTAATTAGAGACAGAGAGGTCTGGAATTTTTACAAATCCCAAAAGTCACATCTGAACAGTCTGTATAATCGAGCTGTCTGTTAGTCTGGTGAGGAAGCATCCATGAGCACTGGAACTTTGCATTACACTTTGCAGTTCAATAGCAGCCGTCTTTCCAACTTTCGTCTTTCATGTTACCATAGGTTTTAGGAGTGGGTAATGATCTAAAATAAAACGAGATATCTTTTAGCTTCATACAAAACTGCTGAAGTCTCCATCTATAATACATAAGAACTTAAACATTTTGTAAATAAAATACACACTTTGTTCATTTGCTCCTCTGCAATAGTTTACTTAACATAAACCCCAACGTATTTTCAGTTTATGTGTTATGTCTTGACAATTACCACATCAGAAAAACACATGCATAACAAGACAGAAAACTTTACTGTTTGATTTCCTGCTATTTAAAAATTGACAATTTTTTCAGTGATGTATAAACAGGGAAATCCTCATTTAGAATATCACAGTATTACATTTTGCTTACATCAAAATTTTGAAGTTCACAGATACTTCGTTACTGCATTGCCTATAGATACGGTACGCTGTACACCTAAACTTTCAAAACAACAGCTGCGTAATAAGTGAAACACTTCTAAGACCAGTTGTGATTTGGACAACCACACTTTGCACATTATGAATTTCCTGTCAAAAACAACTGCTGTTTATTACATGAAGTTTCACACTGCTGACAGAGTGCAAAGCAGTCAATATTGTGAGAGTCACTTGTTGTTCCCCTGCCCAACACTTACTTCAGAACACAATTCTCCCACTTTGCTATTTACGGCTGTTTCATCTTTTCTTTAATACTGGAGACCAAGTGTTTATCCTTTCTGTTTCAGGGGATTCTCAATATTCCTCATGGATGACTGCTTCCTTACATCGGATGGCTTCCACTTGACACCTCCAGTGACAATGCATGTTAGCATGGCATTACGAGCCATTCTAAGTGCACCACTTCCTTCTATTCTCCTGAAGACAAACTGTCTGTGTAGACTTTCCAGCTAACAAGTAGCTTCTCCTGTAGTTGCTTTTCAAAACTCTGATATTAAGCAACTTCTACAGCTGGGTTCTAGCACAGAGGTTATGTTTGAGGTGGAAACTCTCTTGTGTCCTGTGTCTTAACTGCCTTGATATTTATGGTAAATTTAGAATATGCTATGGATGCCCCTTCTGTCCTTAACATGTCTTCCTTCCCAAAGTTTCTAGCTACCCAAGGAGAGAAACAGTTCAACTGTGGTGTCATTGCTTGACAAATGAATTGCGAGAACTTCAACAATTCTGACTTCAGGATGTGTCACTCAGTAGTAAAAGTGGATTTTCACTTGCCAGCTACATTTTGCTGATTTTTTTTACCACAAGGACAATTGCTTATTGCCTTCTCAGCCCAGACTATGACACTTATGTACTTTGTTTGGTATCTTTTGTTATTCATTTCAGCTTCACTCCTTCATCTTTACACTTTAATTCAAGTCTTTTTCTCTCAGTTTTGCTTCAAATCTATTTTGGAAAGACATGTAAATGGTCCACAAGGGGGGCTCCATTTCCATCATTTCTAAAGACCCTGAGACCAAAGTAAGAACGGCAGAAGGACCAGCAGACATACACAACGTACCAAGTACAACACGAAAACTTCACATTAAGACTGCCTTTTACATACTCACCTGCGAACAGGCTGTGCAAGTTTGCTGCGAGGCACTGGGATGCCCCCTGCAGAAGGGGCACTGGGTCTGGGTAAACCACTCCTCATCCCTGCTGTCCCTGCCGGTCTGGTAAGAGTCGTGCTGTTAATACTGCTGGCAGGGCTTGGCAAGCCTGAACTCTGAGCCCCAAGAGGCCCTGGTGAAGAACTGCTGTGCGTCAGCTGCGTGGCTTCTGGAGAAGCAACAGAACTGGGTCCATGGTTACTAAATGCTTTCACCGGTTGTCGGAGAGCTAGGGGAGATGGTGCTGCAGGGGAGCGGAATTTACTTGAAGAAGGTACTGGAAAATAAAATACAGAAGTTACTTTCAAGCTTAACTTACGGTATAACTGAAATTAAAAACAGGGAATGATTTTATGTGCAAATTCAAACAATATGGAATGTGTAATGGAGTACAGCCAATCAAGCAGCAATGAGAAACAGGAATTCAGATGTCCTCTTTGTCATGTGTTTTTGATATCGTAATTCTAACGCTCCATTTACCTACTATGAACATTTATCTGGATTTATAAGTAATGCTAAGGCTTTAACCATTATAACCACTGAATCAAAAGAAATAGAGGTGAATGTGTTTGTTAATAAGAAATTTAGCTGCTTCAGAAATGTGTACTTAATTTCCATCCCTAAAACAACACATTCAAGAATAGAGGATTCTAATGGCACATTTCTGTGCATATTTCTGCTTCATCAATTGCAACGATGAAGCTCAGAGAGTAGGGCATCTTTTATGCTCTTCTTGACCAGGTCCACTGCATTGGGATTCACCTCACGATATGGTCAAGTTCAAGCTTTACTGTCCAAAGGCAGAAAAAAGATACGGTCAGTCAACTCCCCAAATCAAAGAGACTAAGATGCAGCTACGGAACGTGTATCAGACAACTGTGACAACTTATAGCCTTCCTCTTCTTATAAACATTATCTGAATTATCCGTAGAACTAATAGCTGAATTCAAATACTTTGTGTCTGAGTTACTATGTAAAATGCAAGTCTTTACCAAGTCCTTCCTGGGAAAGGTTAAGTAAGCCAGTAAAAACCCATTTATAGGCTTAGACCTCCTAGAGGGCAAACTAGACGGTCTGTGCAAGCCCTTCACACAAGGTGCACACACAAACGTATGCCACTGATATTTTATTCTTGTACAACCTATATTTCACTCCATCAATAGCAAGAGTTCTTACTTATTATAAACATAGAAATTACTTATGAATTTTAATAGACAGCTGGCAATGAATGACAATTGATCCTCACAGTGAAATACTGACTGCGAGAATATTCAAGTCCTTTGGTAGCGCCAAATCTTCAGCGCAGTTCTTTATGAGCATCCAAAATATTTTCAAAATAAGCAAAAATTATCAATAAACAGAATACTTGAATCTAATATAATACTAATCCATCTTCTTAATGGAATTTCACCAGCTTTTCAAGCTGATTAGGGTTTTGGTGGAATTCAGTAACAGCTGGACAATCAAATCTATCAGGAAAAGAAAACAAAACCACATTTACATTGTGACCTCGCATGAACTATTTTTTCTTCTACTAAATAAACTTCTTTACACAGAGACAAAGCTGATTTCCTCTTTGACAGATGTTGTACATAAAGAAGATGGTCCTTCACATGGCATTTACTATCATTTTACTAAACAGATCTACTAAGAACAAGAGGAGTTAGAGAAAAATAGACTAGTGACTAGCGTCAAGAACACAAATCCTAAATGGGGTACAGAGGAAGTAGTATTAGCAGGTTGTATTTTGAAGCTATCCCTGATAGGGGATGTCCAGGAAGATTAATATGTGCCTCATTATAGATGTGAATTGGATTCGATTCCTTACTGGATTATCCAAGAGGGCTTTTCCACTGACAGCAAAATCAAACAGCGTGAAGCCGCCCATGGGAAAAGCTGACAAAAAAGGTGGTAGAGATGTCAACAGTACATGACAATTGGTAAGTAGCAAGGAGAATACATAAAAACCCTTAACACAAAAACCTTGGTGTCAAGACAGATGGTGGGTTACGGAAAGTGCTGCCATCAGAATGACTGGACAAGAACGGCAGCAAAGTACTCCTAGGACTAAGACGGATGACATATTAGGAATTTTTTGTAAATGTGAAATTTCCTGTAACACTGGTGTGTGTAATCAAATCTGCAATTTCCAAGTGATTCAACAGTCTAAACACAGGGAGCTTTTATCACTAATTTTCTCATCACCATACTTGCTGGAATACAAATCCTGCACCATGCTAGCAACTGACCTGCTGAACAATGCCAGCCTGTAAAAACTGAATTCAGCTTTTGGGCCTGCTAATGAGAGTTCAGGCACTAACCTTCACCATGGGGAATAGGTTCAAGGTATGAAATGCAAGTAATGAAAACCTGAAACTGAAGAAAGTTCGTCACTTTTCCAATTAAAGCAAGTATCCAGCAAATTAGTTCTCTTGTTCCCCAGTGTTGACCATATTTTACCATGCTTCCAACTTGAGCTGTCAGTTCATGTTTCCTGTCAGCACAAGCATTGCAGGCATTGCTGAGAGCTGTATTCATCCTTTTACATAAAGGAATTAATTGTCTCCCAATGTGCAGTGATCTCCAAAGCAGTCTACATGATGCAATCATTGGCAAATTGCCTAATAATTGCTCTGCATGTGAAATCTTTTTTCTTGGAGCAGTTTTGGATATTTAATAAAACATGATTTGGCCTATTTGTAAGAGAGGATTAAAAAGAGTGAGGTACTGCCTTAGTCAAATCCATTTGATGTTGCATAGCCATCTACAGTATTGAACTGGTAGATGTTTAATAGAAACATGTAAGGGTAGTGTTTAACAACACTACACCACTCCATCCCCTTAGAAACTAAACAACTAACTAGAACCAACTACAAGTAAAACCTGTGGCAATAATACAAACTCAGTGGCACCGTGCAGTCACGACAGTTGGATTTCCCACCCTCTCATGATTCTGTCCTTGATTGCAGGCAGGGAGCAAGTGATCCCCACCTGACAAAGTTGGATGCTGTGAGGCTACAATTATCTGGATTGCACCACAACCTGAAACCAGAATCAATTCAGGTGCAGCTGTTTAATAGTAACCGTTGTTATGAAATGATTCAGACTGGAGACAAAATTGCTGCTCATAGTAATCTAGTCTTTTGAAGTTGTTTCATTTCTGAACAATGCTTCAATAATCCCAAGAATCTCGTGCTTAGATGAGAAACACAAAAATCAACGTATCAAGGGCTATAAAACAGCAAATAGCTGAAAAGACCACGTTGGGTCCTCATTTTCAGTGACTCATGACAAGCTGGAACATGTAACTGACAGTGGAATGGGTTCTGTTCCTCCCTCTTTAAGGTAAAATAAATTCTTGAAAATAGTATAAACTCAAAGACAAGTAAATTTATGTACATTTCAACAGCTCCAGACTGGGCCATCAACACTATAAGTGTTCAAGATAACCAGCTGACAGCAAAGGCATGGCCAACTGGAAAGACAGTGCAAAAAGATTTGTGAAGGAATCAAGATGATGGTCATGTGCCAAAGCAGAACACTGAGACAAATTTTCTGCATTTGGTAAGAAATGTCGTGAAGACAGTTAGAAACCTCCTATAAGCCACGTGAATCTGTTTCAAAGTCATTATACTTTGTTATTTCAGCGGAAGACAGGACAATAAGACTTTCTGCATGGAATGAAGTTGACTCCAAGAAGTTAGCATTATTAAAGCACTGAAAGGTGTTTTGTTATCCACCTTCAGTATGTGCATGAAGGATTCTCACTATTTTTAAGAGATTCTAACTATATATATATATATTAAATGAATTGGTCCCAAATGAAGTATTTTTAAAATGAAATCATCTAAGCTAGTAATAGGCAACAGGACCAACTACAGTTGAAACCAAACCCATGATCTTGCTTTTATCTTGGCAGTGAAATTGAGGGATTGTCACATACGATGCTGCCAGCATTAATTACAAACGTTAAAACTTGTTAAAACTTGTCTAACTGAATCGTGTACTCTTCTCAAAAATAAGTCAACTTGAGCCATTAGCAAACTGGGATATTATATACAAAAGACTCCAATTCCTTAAGAGAAAAAAAACAAAACACTAAATTATTGCACGTTGGGGATAATCACCCAGTTTTGAGAGGAAAAGAGAAGGCACAAGCACGTGTGCATGGGGGCACTAAACTAAAGTTGACATCATATGTTCAAGGATGAAATCGCTAACATTTGTTTCCAGTGCAAAGTAAAGGATGGTATTTTCATTTGCCTGAATATTGTTTCAGAATCAAAACAGATTTTTTGCAAGTTGTTTTTCTTACAACTTTATGTTACAACAACAAAACAACCCCATCCGAATGTAGCCCCTGTGCATATGGATTCAGAAGTCTATTTTTCTAATCCAGATTTACTGATTAATGCTAAAAGTCACCAATCCTTGGATTTTATCCACAGAGTTTTTTCTTTCCCTACATGATCCAGGGATGTATTTTTAATGTTTTGACCCAAAAGTTAGATACTTTGATACAGCAAGATCCACTAGTTAATCTTAACATGCAACAGCAACTTTATTAATCTAGAATGTGTGAGATTCAATGCAGGTGAACAGTTATCTGAGATTTGCTGGAGCTTGATAAGAGGCTGTAAGTTAATTACCTCCTTTTGTAGATGGAGTTTGAAGAAACTGTTTGGTTTTGAAGGCAGCACGAGGCAAATTTTTCTGCCTTTGCAGAGCTGTTGAAAGACAAGAAGTGTTATATTTGTCTAAGATAAGAAAACTAAATTTACTGGGAATTTCAGAATGGCATCCACTTGTGAAGCATCAAGGAACAGAGTGAGTAAAACACTCAAAAAGCTGTTATGACTCTGGAAGTGATGCTTTGCTTTTAAATGGTGCTTGCTCTTAATGGCAAAGAGTTACAGAGGAGCGTGTCAGAAATTTTGCAGTGCAAAATGCGCAGATTCTGTAAGAGTAAAGCTTCTTGCAGGGCAAAAAGCCCAGAAAGGCCAAAAAAAAAAATAAAAAAAAAATTACACCAAAGGGAGGACAAGCCACCTAGCAAACATGCTACAGCAATATGAGTGCAAGATTAGATTAAAAAAGATGAAAATTAAAGTGTCATTCTTGATCTAGCAAGATTAAACTTTTCATTTTAAAGTAGTTTTCCAAAAACACCTAACACTATACAAAAACAGATCTTGTCATGAACATGATTGTATCAAACAGCTATAGCAAACATAAGCCATTTGGAGAGATGTCTGCCATTTTTTTTATCTAATGGTGCACAAGAGAACTCAAACTTGAAGACATAAAACTGAGAATCAGCAGCTGCCAACATGTGGACAATGTGCCAAAATGCTTTCATTGCTGCTACATCCTGTCTTTTTTCTAGTAATGCTCAAGGTCCAATACTGCCTTGAAACATCCTCACTACCTACCAGTTACCAAGAGAGAAGCCAATGTTCCACGAGCCGCAGAATCTTGGCAAAGAGAGAACTATTACTGCCAGAAGGAATGCATCGATTCAGCGTATTTTCACTGCAGCACATTTAAGGAGGGAAAAAGGAAAGTAGTCAATGAGACAGAGCTGTGCCTACACAAAGGCTTGTTAAAATTATAATGTATGAAGAAATCACCTCTGCTCATCTCAGTGTACAGAGGTTTTTTTTGCTTGTTTGTTTTGTTTTTTAACTGATTACACTAATAAGGCTTATTTCTGTAGTGGAAGGGAAGAGAGATAGGGGAACAGCTGTGCACGAAGACCCTAACTCTGAGCAAGGAAGCTCAGTACTCCCATCACCAACTGGTGAATAATGCTATAAAGAAGGCGGGAGAAGGAACACATAGAATCCTAGTAATGTTAATTAACTTTCTTTTCTAA
Source organism: Anas platyrhynchos (assembly GCF_047663525.1). NCBI lineage: Eukaryota > Metazoa > Chordata > Aves > Anseriformes > Anatidae > Anas > Anas platyrhynchos. The sequence goes on from NC_092590.1 coordinate 52,897,339, forward strand.
ACTTGGTAATTTATAATAATTGCCACCACCCTACCTATCCTTCAGTCAGTATTGCAAAATTTGCAATATTTTGTGAGCTATAAAAGAATTTCATTGTGTTTTACTTTCATTCTGAAAATCTGACTAAGTGGTCTATTCATGTTGATCCTAATAACTAAAACCTGTCGTTTTCAACAAACAGCAAAAAGGAATAAACATGTCTATAAACATGATAAAATGCTGCCCGTGGCTATTAAGAAGAAAAAATCATTCAACTAACTAGAATCTAATGAAACAAAGCAAGAAGCAATAGCCAGCTCTCATTCAACTTCTGGCACTTGCTCTTGTCGTAAACTTTTTTTTTTTAAGGCTTACCCATAAGCAGCCAATTAAACGCAGTGAGATGTTTAAAAATGACACTTCCGAGACTTGTTTTCTTAAAGGAATTTAGTAAAGCTGACCACTGGCCAGGGTGTTTCTGTCCACAAGTATTCCGTAATACCATTTTTTTTTACTGAATCAGTGTTTTTGTTCACCACACAAAATGAAGAACAGCTTCTTCCTTCAATATTTATGATCTTGAATTTAGTTTCTCCTGAAGTCATTCAACTGGATTTAAATATGGCACTAAGTTCCTTCCCCCGTCATTATTTACACTCCTTGCAAGTCAGAGATGCGGGATGATATGGAAAGAATTTAAAATATATATATATATAAAATTCCTTCCTTCTGAATGGAGACGCCAGGAAAGCCCTCAACAGCTAAACAATTACGAGCACTACACCACCAAAAACAACTTCAGGCAGGGCAGTTTGAGTAATGCTGCGGAAACATGCAGTTTGAGATAAGCATGGAGTGCATGTTCATCCACACTATTTGCTGCTCTTGAACTGCTCTGTATGCTACTACATTACCTGTCACAAATGGTGCAAGCTGAATATACGTAGTTATGTTTATTTCTGATTAACTGAGCTGGAATACTTGGTTTCCTTAAAGCAATCACTTTCTTCTTTTGTTCTGAATGTGCCAAGCAGCTGGATCTTGGCAGGCAGATCACAATGAGTTTACTAATAATTTGTACAATCTACAGTTTAGCTCTTTGAAAAAGCATTATATTTAACTCTCCTTTAAGATTTCACATCCCTACGTTAATAAGTGCTAGTTAAGTACAGAAGTATCATGAACACACAATCCACAACAGAGCACGTAGCTCCTACATGGAAGCCACCTTTTAAGTTCGATAGCTTTGCACAATCTATGTGGTGTAGTACCTAAATGTGAGACTTCTGCAATCTGTAACACATTAAAGTCTAAAAGATACCTGTTCCTTAGAGAATGCAAACATTAACTTATCTTCCAGTGTTTTAAGATGAAAAATATTTATCAGCTTTCATATTCAAAAATCCTTTCTGCATAACAGCACGGTGAAACAGATGTGAAGGAAGATTCTAATAGTTAAAAACGAGTATGTAATTCACTCAGTCAATCCCTTTTCAAAGAGAATTTGGATTTTTCACTAAATCACAGCTAAAACTCGTAATACCAAATGTTTTCACCTTTTACAATTGTACGTACTATAATATCTTTCCTCTACTCTTTAATCAGGCATATACAATTTGCCTATGTAACCATAACAGGAATTGTTATACAGAAACTTACTGGATTCCTAACTCATTTTTGAGTGCCAGCAACCATAGCAAGTTCAGTTTTGCAGCCACAGCAAATGTGCAAGTAAATTATGAACAGCAGATCTTTGACAAAGAGAAAAGTAGTGACCTCAGGTGGCAAGCCAGCATCCTTGCAAAGGTAAGCTCATGCAAAACTAGCAGGTATGAAGAAGCTTTGAATCCCAAGACCCAGAAGTCATTGCCAAGGGAAAACAAAAAATTGCTGCAATATAACAGTGCTTTGTGCAAGGTGACAAAATATAAAACCAATAAAACAAAAAGTATACAATAAAAAGACACAATTCTGTATTTTTTTAATACAATGTACAATTTTGAGGAAATTTTTTTAATCCAGGCTAAGCAAAGATACTTACTCATTGACTTCATACACAAACCGTTTTACGATTGTCAATAGCAAGACTCTGACAAACATCTGTAAGAGCAGGGAAACTGTAAAAGCTAGAAATCTGCGCTTTATTAACGATACTTAACTTACATTGAAGTGTAAGTTGGTCTAGATTGGTTCATATCTGGGGAAAGATTCCCATAAAAAGCAAACCAATTTACCTAATAGTTTCCATGATTCTCAATCCATCCAGCAGTTGGAAAAAAAATATATATGTATAAAACATAAGTCACACACTCCTGCAATGAAGTAACTCAATTAATACTGAATATTGAGACTTCTGCTGTCTGATCTTTCCATAAAGCTTCACTATGAAGATACTTTTAATTTTGGAAATAGCTTTATGACCATCTAAGCTACCCTCTTTGCTTTCCTCTTCCAAGTTTGCTCAATTTTAAAACACCAAATACAACCTGTGCAGATTTGGCTATAGTATCACACACTTGGGACACACAACCCTTACATCCAGTCAGAGACACTGCAAAGATAGAAATCTTGTAGTCTTTGGCAAGATCTGTATTCCTTATTCTGTACTTAACTGTATTTGATTGTATTAGTCCACTGTTTAGAAAGGACTAGTTAAACAGGCCAATTGGTACACCAGTATGCATTTACTGTTCAATAGGTAAAAATAAAATTAGTTTCATTCACAGATAATATCTTACATTACCTGCCAAATATTTAGATTACTGATGAACTTTCATAGTTCAAAGCTCTACAAATAATGATATTCATAAAGTGTTCTTCCTTTGAAAATGTCACACAGTCTTATTCATTTTGAAACTTGTTTTAAAATAAAATGGTCAGGAAACATTTAAACAACAGGAACTGTCAATATTGACATACAAAGAAGCACTGAATATTTAAGTTTCATTTGCTTTGGCTTCTTTAAGGTCACCATTGCTAGGAGCCTTGAGAGATTAGCAGCATTCTCATATTAGCAGTTGAATTTCAGACAAACTAGCAGGCACTAACCCAGCACTGGGCTAATTTGTTTCACAGGTTGCAGGTTCATCCAAACCTTTACTGAGAAACACTGCCACTTGAAAAAAAAATAAAATCTGCATCTGAACACAGAATTGTCAGGTGACAGAACAGAAGAAGAAAAACTGCAAATGAGAGTTAAAATTGCATGAATGATTTCAGATCGGGTTTCACTAATTAAAAATAGCAAAACCCAACCTAGATAAGTGTTTTGGTAGCCTGATACATTTTTGTGGTCTGAAAATAAATTTCAGCAGTATAGGGCATTATACCTTCTGTTAATCACAGAAAATAAATGGTTTCTGAAATGTCTAACACCACTATGTTTACATTCTTTATAGTGCATTTGCATATGCTTTTAGGACAGTACAAATGATACTTTATATCTCTATAATTAGAGACCAAACATCCCTTGAATATACTCAGTACCTGATTTCTTTTATCAAAAAAAGAAATTTCCAGACAAATGTGATCAAAATTAAAATTAGCATTGCCAGTGTGGCATGCAGTGTTTCTCTGTGCCATGACACCGGAAAACAGCTCAGTACCACCACTCAATTCTAACATATACACTGCAATGTCACAAAAGTACTTACTGGCTGAGGCTTGAGGTTGAATGCGAGGTATTCCTCCATTTGGCACTTGGAAGTTTGAGTCACTTCTGCTGTTTTTCACAGACTCAGCTTGGATATTAGATGTCCTGGACAGGTTTGGAAGACTACGCCTTAGTTTTTCTGTATGAAACAACACAACGATATCATGATATGTAGTCAAATGCTGGACAAAGTCCAAGCTCTTAACCAATAGCTGAAACCAAAAATCTAAGTGACACAAACAGGTATATAAACTATGGTGCAATTTAAATGCCTATTTTGTTACATTATAGTTCTTTAGATGCATCATATACAAAACATACAAAACATTTATATAAAAAAAGGAAGAAGGAACAGTTCTCACTTGTGGTGAAAATAAATCAGTCATGGCATGTTCTGAAATCGAAGCATGTCTACATTATAATTCCCTGGGTTTTGTTCTACCATTACAGCAATTCAACAGAGAAACCTAGCTTGCAGTTTGGCATACTTCCCAAAGTCTTCATCCATAAAGTTATAATATACTATGCTTGCCTGAAGATTAAAAACATACCGTAATTTATCACTCAACGTTTGGGACTACCCAGCCTCATAATAGCATATTATACAACAAATAACTGACATGCACTTGGAAAGAAACTGTCAACACACAACATTCAAAATTAAAGAAATATTATGCTTCTTCTTTCACATCTCATTTGACTGTCTGTTCAGCTAGTACTGGTTCTTTAAGGATCTTCTACAATTGGTACCACGTGTCACAGAATACACAAAGATGCCATTAAATTTCTCCCAAGTCTAATGACGTTCTGCTATGTCCAACCCACGCAGAGCTGGGCTGATGACACAGGTCAGGACAGAGGAGTGCAGACGACAAGGCACGATGGATGGCCAACCTGCTGATGAAGGGGGGATGCAGGGAAGAAGTACTCTAACCATGCACAAGCACTAAAGATGAAAACAAAAGTATGCATCTTCATAGGCTGAATACTCCTACAGATGTACTTCCTTCACTTAGAAATTTGCACTGGTTTGCATTGCAGTTGGTGCATCTTGAACATCTAAACCTCCCTCTAACCAGTCTAGAGCAGAAAAAAAAAATCCCAAACAACTTTTTTAGGCTGCTGGTCTATCCACTCTGAATATCCAAGCAACATCCAACAGCACAAAAAACACTCCAAGAGTTCCTTGGAAGTGTTTCAGAAACACGTGATCACGCTCTATTTTCATCCCTCTGATACGTGGGACGCCAGTTTTTGGTACCTTGCCTCTAATGGAATATTTTTCTTGTAGCTCATCTAGCATGCATTAAGACTTTCACAAAGCCCTAGAAAAGAACAGGAAAGGAATTCTCAACTAAGCTGCAACATAGTTTACTAACTTTTGTGTTGACTGATTTCCTATATACCTAAAATTTTCTCAAGCTACTATTACTAGATGAGATTTCTGTCGGCCCTTCCAAAGATATTCTTAAGCAGCTAATTAAATTTGCAGGATCATCTTCCCCAAAAGCTCTAGCCAAGCACACTTAATTTCCTAATTAAAAATTTACTATTTCTTGTCAGTGGAATTCTGTAAATGGCATAGATCTCTGCTGTATCAGTGGGGAAAAAATAGAAAATAAACTGTTTACAAATACTTTCTACATCATCTCTACATCAGACACTCTACATCCAGCTTACCTTAAAGAGGCATAAATAAGGTGAATTCTTAATATCTAAATTAATATTATTTCTGAATTGAAGACTTTATTTGCCAGATAATCACATTTCTTAAAATGGGAAAATGATTAGATAGATTAAGGTTAGGTATAGTCTAATTGTGTCATGTTTCCTGCAAGTTTTATTTTTCTTACGTGGCAGTTTGCACAGCTTTGAAATATTTAAAATATCTAACAAAGACAGTACTATTTTTAAGACCATGTTTATGCTCAAAATGCTCACAGTCCTACACTGTCAGAAGAAAGCATTCAGCTATCTCACAGGCTAAGGGCATGTATAAATTGCAATGTTACCCTTATCTTTGCAGTTACTCTCTCTGTGTTTTATCCTGTCATGCGCAAGGCCTAAACCTCCTGGTGAATGATCATTTCCCTTGTGTTTTGCTTTATTTTAGTGCATTTTCCTGCCACAGATAGAATTCAGTCACCACAAAGCTTGATTACACTGAGTGACTGGATAACATCTAAAATACATGTAAATACAAGCCTATCAACTCATCTGACTATTAAGAGTTACCCAGCAAAATTTAAGCTTTGCTTGCTATGCTTTTTCTTAAACAACTCTGAGATTAAACCATGGTATTATGCAGGCATATAGTTGACCAAAATCCTTTACAGGAACTACACAACTACTTTAACTAATTGTGTAATGAATTTGAGACAGAACTTATTACCTTCACTTTTGACATTACTAGTCTGCAAATCTGTAGGATGGCCTTGAAGTGAAAGACGAGGTTGCTGTAAACGGCTAATCATAGGCTGGGGCGACACTCTACTGTACTCTATACTTCGAGCAGGCGATCGGGAACGAGGTGAATTCCTTGGAGATTGTTTTGGTGATGGCCATGGAGAGCTACGAGGTGATGGTGAGAACCTGTTAACAGCAGGGTGCACCGCGTGATGCATGCCATCTTCTTCATCTTCTAAACTCTGTGCATCAAGCTCCTGATCACTGAGTGTGCCTCGCCTCGTAGAATTGCAAGAAGAACCAGAACTACGCCGCGAAGCAGTTGCTGCATACTCTTGCCGGAGGCCTGGCAACAATGAGAACATTGTTTACTTTTTGTCTGCCCACAAATGGTTCAGACTAGAGACAGCACATACAGATATCTGCCCAGAGCTCAAACTTATATTCAGCTCATCTTCCCTCTTTTTATTTGAGACACAAAATTGATTCCAGATTAGTATCAAATGAAGTTATCTAATAGCCTATAATCTCTTGAAATAAGTAGGTGAGCTCATCCCCTTTCCTACTGCAGCAACCATCAGTATAGTTTACTGTCTACTTGTTCGTCTCCTATCCCAGGCTGGAAACTCACAACACAGGACACATCTTAATTTTGGTATCAGGTAACATCCTAGAACAACTGCACTGAAAGGCTTCTTGCAATGTGTTAGGAAATGTAACAAAGCAGCTACATGACAAACTCCCCCTAGACAAAACAGAGTTCAGTTAGCCAGTGGCCTCCAAAGTTGTGTGCACACACCTCGGGGGTACAGAAAACAACCCACTATAGTGAAGGAAAAAAATCATTTTTTGTAACATTAATAAATAAAATAATATTTTTAATTAGTGTTTGCATCATCTTTATCCCATCGTTTTTTAATGTATATTTTTGTCTACATTTTATAATGTACATAATATACGACTGTGCATCTATATAATTTATGAATTAATACATATACATGGGGGGTGCTCAAGAATTTTACTGATAGGGGTGTGCAATAAAAATGTTTGGAGACCACTGAGTTAGACAACCAAAATTACTACCACTTTCTACACTGTCAGAGAGACCAAGACAACAGACAAAGACTCAAGTCAACCTTAAAAAAAAAAAAAAAAAAAAAAAAAAAAAGAAAGAATTGTGAAAAATGCTACTGTATATGTCTTGCCATACTGACTTTACATTTCTTCTCAGGAGAGCTACATTTGTACATCCCTAGTAGAGTCTTAACCTCTTTCTCATTCCTGCTAAGTAAGTCCTACTGCAGTTATTCAATTAAAAAAAATAAATAAATCAAATGCCCCACTTGGTTTTCAGGATGGAAAACACTTACTTTCTTCCTGCATTCGTGCTAAAATTTGCACATCTGTTACATCATTTAGCTTGTAATTAGATCCAATAGAGTCCTCATCCATCTCTGATGCACTTAATTCACTGTCCAAAGAGGACTGTGGACTTAGTGGAGGATTCCTATCTGCTGAGCTTTTAAGGTGACCTACAGAAAGAAAATAAGAGTAACAAGAGCTTTTTATTTTCATATAAAAAAAAGCACGTTGCAAATCCTGTTAAAAGAACCGACAACATGGGAACAGATTATGACTAACACATTGAGGCTAACAGGCCGTTTGAAATACTTGACTGCAAATCTAGGCTGAAAATATAATTTACACAAACAAAATGAGTATTTTTATATAAAATCACTGTAACAATGACAGAAGAAATTAACGACATACAATCTGGTCCATCTGTACCAAGTTTTTTAACTGCTGTGGAGTTTGTACAGCTTTTGCAGAAAGAGCAACTGTATAACTGTTTCATTTATGCTTTAAGTCTTGTCTCTGCACACTACAGTGTAAGACATAAGTTTGATTATTTGTATATCTTTCTTGAACAGTAAGGAATTGCTGACCCAATGAATATTGATTGTTTTGAATGCTTAAAATATAGCTTATCCAAAAATACTACTTGTTATAAGCACACACCTTTGCTAAACTGTAACATACAGGAAAAACTCTTTCCCATTTGCTGCCTTCTGACTGACAGCCCATTTCCAGTTACATTTTCTCTCTGTCCTCAAGGCAAACACAGCACAAAATGCAGATCAGAGCTACACAGATTTAAATAAAACTTGGGTAATGACGCTGCTGAGTGTATTGTAGTGCAGGCTTCTCTTTGTAAGTCCACAGCGAACTACGGGTAGTGGCACTGTTAATGTAATGTTTTTTCGTTTTCCCTGCAAACTAATGTGACTTAAAGTAAATATAAGCCAATGTCCTCACTTCACCGTAGAGAGATGTTCCAGGCATCGATTCTTCTACTGCAAAGAAAGAGCCTATAGTGCAGAATAAAGGCAGAAAACATTGCCAGAAGTTACTGTTTAGTGTGATGCCTGCAAAGCTTCAAGGAACAACTTTAACTGAAATACATGCTTCTTTCTTAGATTACATTGTTCACATCTCAGAGGTACTGATGGACACCTGGCATACCAAATATTTCAGTGAATTAGTAACACCTTAATTGCAGAGACTACAACCACAAACATGTAACATTTAAACATGTACTGTGCAACTTGTATCTCTGTCAACTACAGGGGCAATTCTAGAAGCTCCTCAGAAGTGCTGGGACTCCACAGAAGTACCAGCAAGAGTTCTGGTCTACTGCTGATATGTATCCAAACATTTTAAACATATCTCACACCAAAAAGTCTGCAAAAATGCCTTTCCTCAAAGGTTTAAATACTGCATGATGCAAACTTCCTACAGAAAACCGACAGATTTTTGGTGTCTTCCAAAGGTTCCGTGCAAATGTGGTGTATTTGAGTGCTTATTTTTGAAAGGAAGGGGCCTCCCCTCCGCACAGACACACACACACTTACCTGAGGTACCAGGAGGTATGAACTGTTTTACTAAAGCAGATTTCACTGGTGTTGAGGAGGGAGAGTTGAAACCACTGCTGTAGGGGCTACTAGTATTTGGACTATAGGAGCTGGCGTAACTGACCGCACTGAAAGGGCTACTGTACAAATTCTGTCTCTTCAAAGCTGTATAAAAGAGGAAGGAAGTGACAAATTATAAGAAGGGAACCATAAAAAAAAAAGTATAATGCTACATGATATCTTCAGCATGATTTAATTGCTATACAATCCAAGAAGAGCACTTCTGTCATCAGGGAGTTTTTCCAACTGATTTCTGTGTCTCCTAGGTACAACTGTATTGTCTTTTCTTTTTTATTGTCTTTTTTTTATTATTATTATTATAATTTATTTGTCTTTTCAAATACTTTCCTAGTAGAAACCAAATCTAGAATTGTTATACCTACTCTCTTCTGTTCAACATGCTCAGCCAAGGGAAGGAAGAGAGAAGTGACTCGAAAGACAGCAGTAGCTAAGCTATCTCAGTGTATAACCTATGCAATTACATGCAAACCAGAACACACCATCAAGTATCAAGGGCTACAAAAAACATCTACTTTGTATTTAGTGATAAAGAGGCATCCCTTGATATAAGAGTATATAAAAGACAGCTGCCTTGATTACAGTTTGAATGAGTATTTGATGCAACCCTGTGTACCAGCCTACACTGGAAAATGACAAAAATGATGCTACAAGGACAGCAAGTGCCTACTGAAGAAACAAAGCCCTTAGCTTATAAAAATACTGACAGAGAAAGACTGCTCTTGGCTACTGCATCGCTGCAGCCATCTCGATGAAATCCAAATACGATTTCCACATATAAAGCCAAATAATAAAATGAAACTGCTGAGGCAGTTGCCTTTGATTTTTCCTCTTTTAAAATTTCAATCAACCCCAAACAACCTTGTTCTCATTCTCCCTAGGCTTCATCCCAGCCTCTGTCCAAGAACTGTAGCTTATCTCTGGGAGAGTATTAATATACACAGACAAAACTAAACCAGCTGCATTCAAAGAGTATCTCCTGCAGTGGTCTTCTAGGGTGAAAAAACAATTAAGTTGTACATAAACTACATGGGAATGCAGTTAGTTCATGTCTAGTTCTCCAGAATTCAGAGACCTGTCCAGACCACACAGTATTTCAACAGCAACCCTAAGACTGGCACCAGAGAACCAGCAATACCACCTATGAACTTCCCCAAAGCACACACCAAAAAAAAAAAAAAAAAAAAAGTTAAGCCTAGCAAATGCATCTGTATCTCTGGATACCATGAACCTGCTGGGCACTCAGAAGCAGAAAGTGTGGTCAAATGCGTGTTGCAGTAAGATCCGTAAGCGCTGTTTGAATCTACCACTTAAATCACCAGGACAACAGAAGCCACATGGTGGTTATTCTTGTCTACTATTCTTCAGTTTAGTGAAGAATGTAACTAAAGGAATCAATCACTTGTTTAGAAAGTATTTCTCAAGTACAGGAGGATTACACAAATCTCTACATTGCCAGGTCTTTACCAGCTTAGACCAAATGGCCACTGCTTCAAACACAACAATCCACACTAATGCTTCTTCTAAGATCCATTTTCTATTCTGGTTGTTTTTTATCGACTATTTAACACTTCAGCCAAATGAAGTACTTAAAAGTGTGCCAAAAAGTTGGCTACCAACATAACATTTGTTTAGGCAGAAGTTATAATCACATTTTCGACAGTTTTGCATCTGGTGTGGTAAACTTCAAAAATCTCTTATCAAAATAGAATACTTAATGGCTCTTTCAAATGGACTGTAGGATTATTCCCTTCTATCCACTTCTAATCCAGTTTCAATGCTTCAGGATTTTTCTATCCATGGACATAAACACTGTATGTAACATAAAAGCCAAAATGGAATACTTCCCTCTACTACTGATCTTAACTATCAGTGCTAAAGTATTTTTTAGATGAATTTTAACCACTTGCAAAAAATTCCACGATATCTCTGCTTTCATACTTGCCCAGTTACAGTGTACTATTTGGGTAGCTACTTAAATGAGGGTTTTGCTCAGAAATTTAGTTTTTATTTTAACATGACAGAAAATGGAACTTCAGTGGGGGAAGTGGGAACCAAAGGAAATTTGGTCAGTTTTGGTAAAGGCAGTTTCTTCAGTGCTGAAAGCAGTTTATGCCAAGCTGATAACTGAATTGTACTTGAACAAAGAAGCAAGTACGTCGCAAAATACTGAACTGAAAGCTAGAGATCAAAACTTTATGATGTATAAATCTAGATTAGATTAAGTTGTAGCTCACCTAGCTGATAGAACCTAAGCTTCAAGACATAAGAATTTTGAAACTATGCATATATACTATAAAATGACAAGAGGCTTTGCAGATGCGTGGCAATACCCTCAGGCAGGTTCTAGGGGAAAAAAAGCAGAAACTAAGCCCTTGCAAAGAAAAGTGTGACATTTCTGTAACTGAAAAAGGGTAGTGAACTAACGCAGTAACAGCTAGGCTACTGAGAGTAGCATATTTAAAAAAAAATGTATTCCATTCTGCTATGTCAGACAACTTGACATTTATTTATTAAAAATTTTTATTTGGTGTAAGACCTTTATTTATTTGGACATTATAAAAAGCCAAATAGACTACAGTTGCATGAAACACTGCCTTCAGCAGCAAAGCCTGCTTCAGCTCCTCCTCCTGCCCCAGTCTTTGCGTGGTCACCACCTCCTCAGCTGTTCCATACAAGCCATGGGTAGCAGAACGCAGCACAAGCAGAAAGAGCAGAAATTGAAGTTGATTTTACAGCAGATTCCTTAAGCTGCACCTTCTGTAAAGAGCCTCTCTGGTGTCTAAATCAGTAAATATTAGTATTATTTTAGAGTGCACAAAGACAGATGGAAGTTTTATATTCCACTTCTTAGATCTTTTCACTCTAAGTCTTATAGGATACGTGCTAATTTCATCAATTAGGGAATCCAATGAATTTTAGCCAGCATTCTTAAGGTACCTCCAGTTTATTTTGAGAATATCAGAAGGGAAACCTGGTTTTATTACAAAGCTCAATTAACAGAGCAGGTAATTACAAGCAGGCTGTATTCTATTTGACTCTGATGAGAACTCACAGAATCACAGAATTTCTAGGTTGGAAGAGACCTCAAAATCGAGTCCAACCTCTAACCTAACACTAACAGTCCCCACTAAACCATATCCCTAAGCTCTACATCTAAACGTCTTTTGAAGACTTCCAGGGATGGTGACTCCACCACCTCCCTGGGCAGCCTGTTCCAGTGCCTAACAACCCTTTCAGTAAAGAAGTTCTTCCTAACATCTAACCTAAAACTCCCCTGGCGCAACTTTAGCCCATTCCCCCTCGTCCTGTCACCAGGCACATGGGAGAACAGGCCAACCCCCACCTCACTACAGCCTCCTTTGAGGTATCTGTAGAGAGCGATAAGGTCGCCCCTGAGCCTCCTCTTCTCCAGGCTGAACAAGCCCGGCTCCCTCAGCTGCTCCTCGTAGGACTTGTTCTCCAGGCCCCTCACCAGCTTCGTCGCCCTTCTCTGGACCCGCTCAAGCACCTCGATGTCCTTCTTGTAGCGAGGGGCCCAAAACTGAACACAGTACTCGAGGTGCGGCCTCACCAGAGCCGAGTACAGGGGGACGATCACCTCCCTAGCCCTGCTGGTCACACTGTTTCTGATACAAGCCAGGATGCCGTTGGCCTTCTTGGCCACCTGAGCACGCTGCTGGCTCATATTCAGCTGACTGTCCACAATCACTCCCAGGTCCTTCTCTGCCTGGCAACTCCTTTGACAGCAAGTGCTTTTAGCATTCATGTAGGAACCCCAAAGTACCTATTCCAATTGAATCTTTGTTCTCACAGCATAAAGAATAATTTTTCATCTCTTGTTGAAAAAGTTGGTTAAAAAACCCTAAAATATAAATATGAATAGTTCTTTATTTTGTATTTACTCAGCAGACAAGTATTTCAAAATATTAAACAAATTTGGAAACAACTGTAGTACTGCATAACCTTTAAAACAGGTTCTTTATACATATTTACAATGACACAAAATATTTATCACATGCAGATTTCTGATGAAAGAAAGCATTCTTCCATTACATATAGAAAAGTACTCCCTGGTACACGATGAAATTTTTGTGGTACAGCATTTTTCATCCTAGGCAAGTATGAACTACCTCCCTCAGCACTGTGTTTTTCCCCAGGAATAAAAGCTCTATCCAAACTATTTTTCTGGTACAGAATTCTAACATGGATTTCTCTAATTTAGGAAGGCTTTACAGCTCAAAATATGGTCTTTCTCAGGATCGTCAGACATTAGTAAGATCAATTTTAACGTGAAAGTGATTTTATATTAAATGAAATATTACATTAGAAAATATTACACATTAGCTTTCAAAACACCAGAAGACAGGGTTAACGATCAGCATTTTTACATTAATGTATATTTTCTTTCATAACATTCACTAACAGCACACAGCACCTAGTTTGTTTTAGTCAACAGCTGGTTGAACTGGTCTTGAATCTCTTTATTGCTCTGAAATAGAGGAATAGAAAAATTTGTGTGCAGAAAACTGATGCCTAGGTAGTTCAGAAGACCTACTTTATGAATCAAGACCAACTTCTCCAAATGATAGAGATCTGAAACTTGTTTGTTATGATTAAGTGACAAATTTATTCTAGTAGTCACTGTGGTAATTCAAAACAATCATTAGGGAATTCCATCACTGAGACCAAGGTTAGGTAAATAATCGTTGGTTTTGAACAAGCTCAGTGCTTAACTAAAAAAAATAAATATCATACTCACTCAGCACAGAAAACATTTACGTTTTTATACACAGCCACTACAGTCCATAGTGATCATGCATTTGATTTCAAATACTTAAATAAATTACTTCTGCCTCAGTAAAAATTGCAACATGGCCAAAGTTACTCTTTTCTAGTTTTATACAACTGTGTCTCGTGGCATCTCTTCCAAAAGTTCTTCCTCCTGGGTATAGTATTTCTGTGCTCCTGCAGTTGCTTTTTTCATGTGCTTTACTTGTAAAACCCAACACCATTTTAGATCACCATGTGGTGGAAATGCTGGTTTCCAGCCAACGTGAAACGCCCTCCTGCACTTTTGACCAGGGACTTGAGGCATAGCTACGAGAAGTCTTTGCACCAGAATATGCCTTAAGGTTCACTCTAGTCTGGACACTCTTCCAGCACTAGTCAGGACTCTATGCAACTGTAAACTTGAACTCAGAAGCAAAAAGGCGTTGTGCATCCTGAGTTCTCAGTAACTGTTTGCTCACAGGAGCACGGAGCTGAAAGCCCCTGTTCCCTTCTTTATCACCACAAAATGGAAAAAGATTATTTTATAAGAAGAAAGAAGAAAAGTAGGAATACAAGAGCACATTTGAGACTGAGAAACAGCAAAAAAAAGATTACATTAGAAAGATATAATAGGAGCTGACAAAGCTAAAATCATCAAGGCAAAAGAAACATCTACAAGGATTCAGGAGAGAAAGTAACAGCAGTATGAAAAGCCTTACCAATGGAAACTGGATCTGAAATTTCTTAACCTGTTACTAGCTACTGTTTCAGTTAAGTGACAGGGGTCCACAGGGGCAAATGTGATGTAAAAGAGAAAACCCAGAATAATCTGGTGTAGAATCACACTTACAAGAGGCACTACTTGTCTTTTCCAGTGGAGCTTCCTGCTACCCTACTCCTGCAAGTAGTCTAGTTGTTCTGAAGAACAATTTCATTTTCTGTTTCACTTTTCCATGCAAACTTCTCCAACTAGCAGTATTACAGCCCCTCTCTTCTACCAGTAATGTTTTCTCCCCTGATTAGTACTATCGGCCATCTGATGTATTCTTGCAAGTGTCCCTGCCAGAAGCAGATTTTCAGTGCTATGGAAAAAAAAAGAGATGAAGTTGCCTAGACTCAGTTTGAACGATCAAACCTAAGTTTGTGCATTTCATATGGAACTTTTAAAGATATTCTGGGGGTTACAGAATTTGTGGTTACTTTGGGAATATTTCTACTCAGCTCTGAAAAAAGGACAAAATTATTCATGCTTATCCTATCTACTATACAGTCTAAGTACTTAGTTAAGTCATACCACAATTTCTTCAGGCTCCCAAATTTGCATCATTTTTCATAAATCTCTGTGACCTGGCACTTTTCATTGTTCAGAATTTCAGTCTATACCTGTAGAAAGCCTGGTAACTGTTCAGGAAAACTTTTAATGGACATTTGCCAAGGCTGCTTACACAAAGCACAAGAAATAGGGAAAGAAAAAAGGTGACTCATACTGAAGGCACTTTCACCATTTTACTCAATAGTTTTATAAAAATGAGAACTGGATTTGTCATGTTATCTACCAGCAATGCTTTCAAGTTTCATTAAGAACAATCTTAATACAAATCAGAATTAAGACTGAATTGCACCAGAGAAGAATCCAAAGAGGGGAGAAAAGTTACAGTCAAACTCAGCAAAGTTTATGTATATGAAGAGTGGTTGGGAACACTTGTGGAACTAAACTTTCAAATATTCTTAGCTCAAGTCCAATCATTCTGTTAATTCCTGCAGATAACAATTATAAAAAAGTCACATAGCACCAAAAAAAGATGGATATGTGGGGCAAGAATAGATATTCATAGTAAGAGAGAAAGGATTATCTCAGCATAACTTTTTTTTCTTTTCTCCAGTAAAAATAGGCTCAAACAAAAGCTAAAATAAAGTAATTTTTGGAAAAGACCGAGAGGTTAAAACAAATGTAGAACATTCACTGGGGAAAGCATTGCTGGTAAGTTATCAAGAAAATGAATAAAGAAATCAGATGAACAGAAAATCCTCCAGCATTTTGCTGCTATTTGACATTAGAAAGGCTGAGAATGAAAGGATGAAGACTGTAGGCTTTCTTCCTCAAGGGCCAGGCAATCAGTCCTTCCCCAGACTCTTATCAACTATGTTGTGTCAGTAAAGAACCAAACTCTGTGGAGTTCTTAATCTAATGGTGACATCATCTTAAATTACTTGGGATGGGAAGAAAATGAATCAGTATTACCTCCCCCAAAGTATTCAAGAAATTAAGCCTTAATTTTCTTAGATGGAATAATGTAGCTCATCTAGCAAGAAACTGATCTCTGTGGTAACATAGTGACATCACCCAACAATTATGCTAGTTTAATACAGCCTTCTACTTTAAAGTAAGATCTCTAAGGTAAGGACATTGGCCAAAAGTTTTCAGAAAGAAACACACTTCTACTACGCAGGTGACATAACTCTGAAATCCTGATTCCTGGCTAATGCTTCCTTTTAATCAGTACAGAAAATTAGGAGAATGAATTACTGTTTGCAGACCATGACAACTTTAGACAGAATTAACTGCTGCATCTCATCCTCTTCCCTCACAGCTACTATTGGCTAATTCTGATCCCTCTAATCTCTCTTCAGAACAAATATGCACAACCCAGTGGCATTAGTATGAAGGAACTCACCTGACATCGTCTGTTCCAGCCTGTGGATCAGTGACTTTTTAGCACTTTCAATGTCAGGACTTGGGTAATCCAACACTTGCCTGCACCAAACTAATGGACTAACAGATTTTTGCACTGGAGTCAGTCTCTTCTTTGGGGACGTATATAGCCTGAAAAGAAGAAAAAGTTATGAAGACAAAATGGGCATAAAAAAGGCATGTAAGAAAATACTGCATAGTATGCTATTTCTATTCTTGTACTACCTACGGTACAATCCCAAAATACAATGAAAGCACAAGCTTTAGTTTTAAATTAACGATTTTGGATACAAGGTAATACTGAAAACACGTGGCTATCCGAAGACTTCTATCAAGAGCTGATGCCTACATTGCTACTCTGTGATAAGCTGATTGATATGCCAGAAACTAACATCTTTTCAAACACAGGTATATGGACAATTTCACTGTCACATAAATGCACAGCTGAGGACTGATCTTATTGATTTAAGTAACGTTCACCTTAAAGAAGGAAATAAAGCACTACCCAATATGCAACCATCGTTTTCCTAAATGCAAAGATGTTGGCAAGTGATAAGCACCTTAATAGCCAAGCAACAGCACTGAAGTACACAGAACACAATCTCATATTTCAGTATCCTTGAATGATACGCATTTTCTTTCTACTTATAACTTGTACCCTAGCACCTGATCCTTTAATTTTCATTTGAACACAGAATAAAGAGACTATCTTTGTCCTAAGGGGTGGACAGTCAAGCATTAAAAACAAGGGACAACAGATAATGCATGTAGGAGAGTAAAGGGAAACAATGAGACCATATTGTTCTGGAGGATATGCTGAGGCCTTTGCCCATCAGCAGCCCCATTCATCTATTTTAACTTCAGCATTCCGCGATGGAAGGAATAAATATTCCATTTGGAAGGCTCTAAAAATGTAGCTGAGAACTCACCCTCCCTCAACAAACAGTTTAAAGGCAAAGTCAAATCCAATCAGACACTCACAAGGGGGATATTTAAGCCTTATCTTTGGAACAAAAGCAAACTTGGGTATTTGCTTCAGCAACAGACAACAGTGACCTGCACGACCTGCAGCTCTACCTGGAGCTTTTGCATGTGCAGAAATGGTTAAACGACTGTTTCTTCTAGGAATATCCAATGACAGACTTCATGTCCCAGGTGAATATAGTTGTAGGCTTCACACTGTGGCTTAGGAGCATTTGACAGCCCAGGCAGCATGCTTCTACACGAAACTGCAGAACTGCCTGTTCCCTTGATGTAAACAACATCAGCACCTAAGTTATTCTCCCCTGGTCTATTAAGAGATTATTAACTGATCCTTCTTCTGTAGTTCTTGGTTTGTTTTTATAAACAGCTTAGAAGAATTTTATTTTTAATTCCTGCTATTAAGGTTACTTCTTACAAAAGCTTCCCAAAAAGCATATTTAAATATCACCAAGAACACCTTACCCAAAACACTGCTCACTTTGTCCAGAGCATACTCTAATACATTCTTCCCCCAAACACCAAAACTAAAAGGCTACACCTGCAAATGCAGGACAGAGGATTATGACTACTGGTCAGATTTTCACACAAAACCAAAGCAGCTTGTAACAATGCAAACAAAAAACAAATACAGCTTAATGCCCTGCATGACACTGGGTGGAAGGTACCACTCATTTTGTAGGGATCCTTGTAAGCACTCTGCCCCCAAGAAAAGCTAAGAGCCCAGCACATATTTATATCGTTGAATATCCCTGGAAAGGACAGGAACTTCTTGGTTTTTGCAGTTCAATGGCAACAATTACACAACTTGCTGTACTTCATGCAGTTATCTACACGGAGTTAAAGACAATGTTTAACACTTACTAGCTCTCTAACACTTTGAATGTACTTTCACTGTCTTTCCTGCACTCTTGTCTGTCCTAAGGTAGGGTTACACAGTACTGAGAAGCGTCAAAGGCAACAACGCCAACTCTTGTGCTGTGCGGAGAGGGCTCCCAGCTCCCAGGATCACTGGCATGCCGAGCTGTGTTTGAGAAGTTCCATGCACATTTGAAGTGTTTACAGTAACACCCTGTGCAACAGGCAAGAAATTAAAATACATATCCCCTTTTTAAAGATGCACACCATGGGTATCTTGAATCTATAAGACTGATCAAAATGGCACCTGATATTTTAAGCTCCACCGCATTATTTTCTGCAATTTGCAGCTGTTGCATTTGTTTCACAAGCAGTTTATCTACTGAAACAATTCAGGCTCACACAGCTCCTACTTTCCCACTCCCCTTCAGACCACACACATACTGCGGACTCTCCCACCTCCTTCCAGCCAGTCGCTTTGCCTCTGAACGTTTTTGTTTCACCCTACATATCAAGAAAGGCAGAACTTCAAAATATTTCATGCTACTCCACTACCTCATGATAAGCACATGTGCATCAATGCAGTAACACAATGACTCTTTCAAGACAGCTTCTTTTACATTGTGCAATTATTAATTCTCATTATTATGAAGCAGTGATCTTTATTCTGCATCTGAGAAAGAACAGCTAATCTTAAGTTTTGAAACTGACACAGTTCTACTCATTTTGCCTAATTTTAATCAAGAAAATTAAGATTAAGGGCAAGGCGAAGGCCTGGAGTCACGCTTCTACTTCTCTATTCCCAATAGCAGCAAGGAAAAAAGAACAGAAAGGATACTACAGAATTAAAATAAGCATGTAGAAGTGACCTCAAAGCTAAGTGATCATCTTTGTGAAACCACCGTTTGACTCAAAGGCTGCAGGCCCTCTCCAGCTGAAGAGCTTCCCAGAAAAGACTCGTTCCCATTTGTACCTGTTCATGCATTCAACAGCACCGTAACTGCTGATCGGCAGCACGCAACTCTAAGGCTGAAGATCCCCACTGGCTTCATACATCTTTAAACACCACTAAATCACTTTCTAAAAACAGGAAATGGAAAGCCATTGAGGAAGCTGACAGCTTATGGTTACCACCCATACTTCAAATGTTAGCACACCAGAAAAATTGCACTGTGATTGATCTACAAGAGAGTAGGGACACAACCAGAGTTTAGCGCCACAAGATGAAGTAAAAGAAAGCAGTACAGAGAGAAGCTCAGGGGCTTTCACCTGATTTGAAAGGGTGTTAAGAAGCCCAGGCACTATGACTCTGCTGAACACGATACCATTTCCTTCCTTCAGCTGTCACACTAGGCACTGTGTCACAGCTGCACCAATCTGAAATTTAAAGCAGTCAGGGGCTCTACGGATTAGTCCTAGGAAGACACAGCACAAAAAGGGAAAAGCTTTTGCAGAAAGACAGCTTTCACTACACGCTCATATGATAATGCCAGCATGGCAAGCCACAGCACGCTGCACTGGGACACAGCTGAGCTGGAAGAAGCTCTGAAGAAAGAGGACAGGACACCGAGAGAGGAACAGAATAGTTCCATAATCATTACCTCACCTGAGGAGCACCTCCCATCGCACTGCGTTACAATACAAGTAGTTGGTTGCCACAGGCATGAAGTCAGAAGCCAAGCTTCTAACCAGGAAGAAAGGAGGAGTCTTTCTGAACCAAAACCCTTCTGCTGCTCAAGTGCAGGAGAAAAACACGCAGATGAGTATGAAATCGCAGATCAGATTAGATGGAAGATGGCAAGCTGGAGGACCTGGAGTTAAAGCTTGTTTATTTTAGTCACATTAGCTTTAAGCAAAAACAGTCACATACAATAGAGACAAGGAAACATCAGGGGACAAAACACATCACAGACAAAAGTGGGATGAAGAAAGCAACCTGAAGAGAAGACGCAAGGGAAAAATAGATATTTAAAGGACAGATCAGCAAGACACTCCCCTAGAAGAGAGGGGAAAAAAACATGAGGCAAAGCTACTAGAAGTAAATAAAGCAACAGATGGGAATGTAGAACAGCCTTAGAAATACAGTTTTAGACACAACAATATTGACCTAAACTTTTAGATGAATCTGAAATCCTTGGAGATACTATTTGGAGCACTTTGAGATAAATTTTAAGGTGAATTTTGAATAAACAGCTACAGGTAAAAAACTGAAGAGACTCTCTAGTTATTAAAAAAACTAATTAGCATCGCTGAACATACTTGGCCCACAGACTTCCTTTTGCCTCCTCCTGCACCCCGGTCAAGTACTGGATGTCTCTCAAAAACAAGGAGATGAATACTACAAAAAAGCTTTGACAGCCTTGATACCAGTAGAGAGTTAAAGAATCTGGACTTGCTAATTGGACAAGTCTCATTAAATCCTCCTATTATAATTGCACTTCTAACTACATGGTATTATTTTCAAGTAGAAGTGGAAAGTTTCAGGGCTCGCAAAGTGCACCTGGGAGCAAAACTACCACAACAATTAAAGACCGGTTAGTTGCTGGAAATTATAGCCCTTGCTCATTTCCTCATCTCAAAGGAATACGTTACTGTCTGAGAGAGATACTCTGAAGAAGGACAAGAGACCTTCAGGAGCTTGGAAGAGTCCTGTAACACCATGATGTAGCTTTCCTGGAACGGTCACACAAACTCTGTACAGGCTTTGGGAAGCTTTTCACAAGGATTTGTTAGAGCACGCATACTCTAATATGGTATTGTTGTTACTTACAGAGAAAGAAGTTGAGAAGTTTTCTGTCCTGTTAAACATGTTCCAAAATAAGCCTGTTTAATTACTAGGCTCAAGAGCTCTACCAACACCTATGAGAAGGCAGAAATGTGGACCATGCCCAAACAAAACATGACTAAGAGCTACATTTTAGCAATATCTTTAAGACAATACAGGAAATCTGTACCAAAGCTTTCATGATATCCAAATATCAACTGTATTTAAAAGCCATAAATATCACACAGTCAGAAATGGAAAAAAATTCTTCCCTTGGGATTCTTTTAGCAGTCCCCAAACACCTATTTCACAACGAAATGGTTATCTCAAGGACATTACTCTTTGATGTTACCGGTTGTTACATTTAATTAGCAGATAATTTCTGTAATCCTTACTCATCTCACATGCTCCTTGTCACGTTGTCTTCCCAGGTTGAGGAGCCTTGATCTGAATTTGGGTAAGAAACACCACAGACTTCAAATCAGGTTCATACTTAGTATGCCAGGAAATGAAAAGCATCGCTTGCTTTTTTACTTAAATCACCAGGCTGGAATTGATCCGAACCCGTTCAGTTTCCAAGAGGCCCAAGCCACATTAACACAATGCAATTTGAGCAGCCCAACAGGAAATTCTGCAATGCAATTCCAGCAGCGGGATGTCACCCAGGTGCAGCTCTAGCCTAAAACACCCAACATTTTGCTAGTTTACCATGGCAAACTTTGGAGTCCCAAAACATAAAGTCAGTGCTCACCAAACATGAAGCAGGGAGATGAAAGACGATCGCTACGAATCATTACAGATGAGAATCGTATTTTTATCCTCTCTCAAAACAGCAACATAGCCAGCTAATTGGAATGATGACTAGAACAGAAGTGTAAACTATTAAAAATAGGTATCACTTTTACAGAAATAGCTGCTGGATGACAGTGCATGGAGTAGTAAGAGCACTTGCTTTCCATTTCAAACAGGCTATCCAACCAATCTGAGGCCTTCAAAAACACTGAAAATATGAATTTGAAATATTAATGTGAACAAATCCCAGTAATTTAATTTTAAACATCCAGCCTTCAGCCTAGAAATGAAGTCAGGCAGCCATCGGCTACTCCTGCCCCACCAGGGAGGCTTTGGACTGAAGTGACACGAAGACACGGGTCAGCACAGGCTGGCTTTTATAGCAGCATCATTTAAAGAGGATGCAACTGCTCCAAACTTTGCTGGGCAGCGTGTGTAAAGCAGATACACAGCCAGCTCTATACTCTGCTATGCACATGCTGCATGCAAGTTTGGGGAAAAAAAAAATCACTGTATAATCACCATATGTTTTGCTCTCTCTTTTTGAAGAAAGTTTCTCTGGAAGGGACTGTGCAACAAGTTACCGCAAAGCCAGTTACAGCATGGATCCACGGTACCTTACCTATGCTACGGTAATTGTCCACGTGTGCACGCTTATCCTGCAATAAACTGGAGACAGCTTTCTTTTAAGAAGCAGCACAGCAGGCCACCCTGCGTACTGTTACCGAGTCATCTCCAGCTCGCTACATGCTCACGCCCAGCCTTGTCATGCCAGCACGTCAGGCAGGCAGCAGCACACTGCCTCCTGCCTCTCTGAGACTTCTCTTCTCTGGTCCCCCTTCCTGCCCTCCTGTCTTTTTAATCGGTTTACAGAAAGACCTGATCACGCTGAAATCTGAACAAAAAATAAATCAATCCAGACTGGCTTGGGAACAGCTAAACAGGCACACTTATAAAAATGCATTGCCAAAATTAGTGTTAACTTCTTGATAAAGCCATTAGTAAGCCTAAAACAAACTCTCAGCGGGACTAGGTGAAGTTCAGTACACTGGGCACGTGTGCACAGGGCTATTTGCAACATCAGGACCATATTAGGAATAAAGTCTGAGCCCCTTAACTAGGATCCAGAAGCACTGATCTAGTGTGAGCGTTAAATGTAAAATAATACAGCTTGAGCAGTGAAGAAAAGTTTTTCTTCTGGCACAACGAGGCTGCAGACCACTTCACAGACTGAAAAAATGCCTGCGTTACACAAAGCCGAGAATCAGCACTCTTCTTCATCTATTATCTCCCACAGCAACATCCTTCTGAAACCAGCAGCCAAGACAAATCCAGGCTTCTCTATGCAGACGAATCAACAGATGAATCAACTTTTAATGCTCAAGCTGCGATTTAAATTTAGTTTGTTTCCATCTGAGGTTTCCTCAATTGGTAAGTGGATTGTACCTCTACAGAGGTATAATCCTACAGTTCAAATGGGATTTGGGGATAAGCAGGAGTGATCCAAATCCATTTGAACCATGAAGAGTTCACACAAGGATTAATTTTAACTGAATACATTCACTCTTTTCACAGTTGATTCAACCACTTGTTGAGTGACCTTGCGTAAGCAAGGCCTTAAGAGTATGATCTTTACTAAAGTTTCAAAGAAACCCACTTACATCATCCCTCCTATTTGCAGAGTTGTGTCTTTTTGGCTGATCCACCTGTGCTCTGAAAATTTCCAGCTTCATTTAGAGCGTTTATCTCTGTTTACCAAATGCACAAAAATCTGGTTTGGGTATTTTATTTAAATTGGTGTCCCCACCTATAGCAGGGGAGATTGGAACTAAATCTTTGAGGTCCCTTCCAACCCAAGCCATTCTATAATTCTGTGAAGATAAAGACATCCTACCTTCATAAGAAAATGAGGTCTTAAGACTACTTAGTGCCTGAACTGTTGAATTAAATAGTCTTCAGAAATTGCAGGAGTTTGATTTCCACTTAAAAAAATAATTTGGAAAAAAAAAATCACCTGTCAACGTTTCAATCTAGCCAAACCACATCTATCATTAAGTGCATAGTAAATTACAGCATGAAAGGACAAAGGTTTTTTTTAATTACATATTGATATTTCTTGACATGTGCTACAACAGGTAAATGTTTTTAAAACTACTCGTTTTAAGTTCTTTTATCTCTCAGTCACTGTCCTACATCTGAGACTGAAGTTTAGTGTTATAGTCACTGTAATATTAGGAAAGGAGCGAAGACTTGCAGCAAGCTGCACTTCAGTTCTGTTGTCTTTTGAGGACTGGAATTTGCATAGAAACACAACTGAAGCCACAATAACAGGCAGCCTAAGTGCCAAACACCTGACAGCAGCAAGCTGAGTGAACTCTGCCGCCTGCCCACGAGCGTCCAGAGCTGCGTAAACAAAGCCACGCTGCAATTTATGTCATCACTGTCACCGTATGCTCTTGTGACTGTAACTTTCACTGAAGAGATGTGTTATGGTTCCCACGATTTAGGATTAATATAAAAAACATTAACAGCTATTGTCACTAGAAAACATGACACTCACAAATTTTGCCATCCGGCTCCAAACTTACTGTACAAATTCAGAATATTTTATTTCCCTAACGTGCTATAAACCAGTAGATTACAAGGCATGAATTGGGAAATAAGAGTAGCTATTCTGCACGGACTCGTCATCTGGAAGATGATGCCTTGTTTTATTTTAGTAGGCTTGTGTTGGATCAGAATAAATTTATGCTCTCATACTTCTCTAGTGGATCAGGCTGGATGTTAGGATAACAACTTAATAACTTATCTGAGGAAATATACACACTGTAATCTCCCTGAGCAACTGAAACACTGCCCACGCATGAAATCATTTAAGTGTTTTTAATAAGCATTAATTACTCTGAAAAGATTTTTTTATTTTAACAAAAATCTGTTTCTCAGGATGTTAGTTCTAGAAAAAGACCTTTGCAGCTGAACTTCATAACCGTCTCTGAGCCAAGCCGGACTGCTTTGGTTACTCTTTTCCTCGCAGTACACGTTTGCCCTGCATTTCCCTGTTGACACCGTGCTCCTCCCCACTGCTTCTCCCAGAGCTCTTATGTTGCTCCTCAACTGGTGTCACGGGAAACTTCAGAAAGACAGCTGGAGAACAGCATGACGCTGAGAGAAAGGAAACCTCCTTCATTCACTCATCAAAGTGTCACAAGGACAAGGTGAGCAAACACCCGCTGGTGTTCCTGCTGGAGCAGCAGGGTAAGCAGTGCATTAAAAAAAGAAAGAGGGATTGCCTAAAGTAAACTGTGGTGTTATGAAGCTAGCAATAAAGGAAACCATCTCAGAAACATGCTGGCTTGCATGAAGGAGTGCGACATTTGCTGCCTTTATAGCGAGACGAAATCCCGGCTTCCAACCTACCTGATGCGTTGCAGGAAGTAGCACAGCACCCTGCCTCACCCTGTGCTACCCCAAAACCCTTCCACAGCCCCCTCAGCACCCCCACACCCTCCCCACCACCTCCCACCGCCCCCGTGGCCCGCAGAAGCTGCGGGGGCCTCACACAAAAGCTGCGGGGCCTCGGGGAAGAGGAAGAGGAGGAGGAGGAGCAGGGGGAGCGCCATGCGCAGCCCCCGAGCCCTTCTCCCGGCACGGAGCCCCCCGGCTTTCTCCCCCCGCCTCCTCACCAGCCGGTCTCGTCCTCCTCGCAGCCGGCCAGGCGCTCCAGCTCGTCGGGCCGCAGCAGCGCCGCGTCGTCCAGCAGGCCGTCGCCTTCCCCGCCGGGCTCCTCTGGGGGCGGCCGCCGCCCCGCGGCCCTGGACACGGAGCCGGAGCCGGGGCCGGGGCTGAGGCAGCGGCCGTCGGCCGGCGGGGAGCAGGCGGCGGCGGCGGCGAGGAGCAGGGGGGAGCCCGGCGAGGCCCCGCTGCCGGCCGGGGGCCGCTTGGGGCTGGCGGGGCCGGCGGGCAGGGCGGCGTGGCGGCTGCGGAGCTGCTCGTTCTGCTTCTCCAGCTTCTTCACCAGCTCCTGCAGCTTCCGCACCTCCGCGTCCGCGTTCACGCCCGGCACCGCGTCCTCCATGGCGGCTGGGGGGGGGTTGGGGGGCTCCTCCGCCCCGTCTACATGGCCGGGCGGCCCGCGGCTGAGGGAGGGGAGGAGGGCGGCGGCGGGGCGGGGCGGGGCGGGCGCTGCCGCTGCCACCTCCTCCTCCTCCTCCTCCTCCTCCTCCTCCTCCTCCTCCTCCTCCTTCTTCTTCTTCTTCCTCCTCCTTCTCCTCAGCGGCGCCGGCGGGCGGCGGCGGAGAGGGCGGAGGGCGCGCGTCCGGCCGCCGCCGCCATCTTGTCGCCTCCCTCCGCGCCGCCTGACGTCAGGGCGCGGAGGCGGGCAGCGCCTCAGTTGGGGTGCGGCGGTTGGGGCGGGAGGTTGGGGATGTGCTGCTCGCTGCCAGGGGGGCCTCGCCCTAGTGCACCGAAAAATTGGGGATGTGGGCTGCGAGGCGTAAACGCAGCGGGATGATGTGTGGAGAGTAGGATGGGGTCGCTTTGCTGCCCTATGCAGCGCTCCCCACTTACTAATTCTCGCCTCTTTCTGCACACCCTTGTGTGAGAGTTGTGCTGAGGTGGTTATCTGCCGTCACAGTCAGACTCTTCCAGAATCCAGCCCTTTAATTCATAAATAATATTTATGTCATTATTTCACCTGAACAAGTATCACGGGGTGTTTATCTGCTTCAAAGTACTTATTGGCTGGGGTATTTTAATAAAGCAGTTCCTAAAGTTAGTAAAGCAGTTTATAAAGTTATTATCAGGGAAATCAGCTTTCATTATTTGCTGGCAAAGCAAACTTTTTATCAGAAGAAAACTACTGCAGGTCTGCACAATTGTCACAAGTATAAAAGCATTAAAACAATTTTGGCCCATGAAATGTGTAAGTCCCAAGGCCTTTGGGACTCTGCTAGGTATCACTCTGCTCATCGATACTACGTTAATAACCATTAATAACTCTCCAATTGGGAATTGCTCTATAAACAAATTTGTAAATCCAGTTCGTTCTCTGTATCACTTGGTACCAAGTGCCTTAATGAAATCCACCTATGTTCTCTCAGCACAGTTAATTTTATTAACAGAACTTTCAGTCCTCCAAAAGGCAAGAAAAACAGTACGATTTTTAATATTAAGGACCTTTGGTGACCCTGTGACACTTCTGGTGACACTGCTGACAGTTCAATGGTTGGTGTGTGTAAAAGCAGTCTTAACTTATATCAAGAAGTTTATTTTAACTCAGAGTGTTTATACGATGATCGTACAGTGTAGCTTCGTCATTCTTTAACTGTCCTCAGATCAGATATTGGCCACCTGCATTAATCATGCTTTTATAAAAGCAGTAGGAGGGTTTGGTCCTCTCTGTCCTGCAGCTCCTGGGATCAGGATGGGGCTGGTGGTTGGGGACTGGAGGGGAACAAAGTGAGTGAGGCCTGAAGAAGGGCTGTGCTGGAGGAATGAGGCAGACAGCGTGGAGAAGAACCAGGACCAGAGAGAGCCCTGGGCTCCTGGGGGTGCTGAGTCAAACTGCAGCTGTTTGTTGTGATTGTGTCATCACAGGGCATCAGTCATCACAATGGGATGTAATGCCACAGCTCTGGGAGCCCTCTGGGGGCTGCCGGCATCCTGCCTGTCCTCTCCTTCAGTCTTCCTCCTGTCTTTCCCCAGTCCCTTTCGTGGTCTGTCTGTCCCCATGGTTCCCTACCCCAAGTTTCTGTCCCCTGCTGACATCATTGCTTTGCTGCCAGCAGCACTTGCAGTTATTTCTCCTGACAAGATACGCACTGCAAAGATGTGTAGGCAGTGGGGAGGAAAGTGAGAAAAAAAAAAAAAGTTTGAATACTGCTGAATCATCTGCTATTTTTCCAAAGCATAAAGGCAACTGAGATGAACAAAGGGAGTCACTGGTTAATAGGCAATGTAGTCTGGACTTGAATAGCAAATTCCATAATCTTGTTTTCTCATTCACTCTCATGCAGAGGGTGCCCTTCTCACGTTTTGGGAGCTTAGGGGAAGGAAGGCTTGGACCAGAAACCTCCCATTAAATATCAGGCCAATAATGGGCTTCCATACGCATCACACTCTGCAAATTCCAAGCTTGCACTGGCCAGATATGAGACCACACCCAAGCAGAGACCCCTGTTTATACAGAAATAGCTTTAATTGATACTAATGCCACAAAAACAAAATCTTTCCACTGTGTCACAAGGGCAAGAGAAATTCCTCAGCAAGTGAAATTAGACCTGTTGCAGACTTCTATTTTTTTTTCTTCTAAGCAGCTGCAGTTTGTGCCTATGCAGTTCTTTTATTTTTTTTTTTTTTTATTATTTTGTGTGTGTGTGTGTGTGTGTGTGTGTGTGTGTGCACAGAGAGAGGGAAGGGGAAAGCAGCATTTCTGTAGAGTCTCAGGGACTCTGAAGCCCCTCAGTGCACAGGTAACACGATCAGGGGTCTGTAATATTGAAATGGATATCAGCAAAGCTAAAGGACAATGGTCTCTACCTGTGTGTGTGCTTCTCTTTTCTGGCGTCTTTTTTGCCCTGGCAGGTTCTTCACTCACATGGTGAGAAGAAATGAGCACTCCCTCCAAAGGAAAAGATGCCTGGGCAAAGCTCCCATGTTGCACAAATAATTCAACATGCAGCTGACAAGTGGTTCCTGAGAAAAAGGCCATCAGGAGCCTTGCTTTGATGCCCTTTTGGCTCTAGCATGGACAAGTCTGTATTTTTTACAGCTGTAATTTGTTGCATTGCTGCTTCTGTATCTGGTGAAATTGTTAGATTCTGACTTTGAAACCTTTTTTTCAGTTGTCACCTGAAATAACAAAAGATCCCTCAGAGGGAAGAATACATGAAGATGGACAGGTGCACAGTGGGAAGTTAACATTTATAGCAAATACTTAACTTCAATATGGAAAACTAGATGGCTTTTCAAGCAGCTTTGTTTAGTCTCCTGAGGAAGATTGTTGCCTGCCAGACTTTTCAAAGGAGGTGTTCAACAGGCCCACACATGTTCTTGTTAGGCGGTGTTTATCTAAAGTTTGGCAAAATAGTAAGAATCATTTGTCATTACAATAGCTAGTGTGCACAAATATTGCATACACAGTGGAATAAGTGTATGTCCTTTTCAGAATTAGTTTCAAAATTCTACTGAAAGAACCTACGCTGTAACTTTAATTATTTATGAAAGATGTCTCTGAGTGTATCTGGCCTTGTCAATGGTGTGAAAACATATTTAGTGCTTTGGGTTAGACTTAGGTTAGCTGGAAATACAGAAATACGGTCAGGGCTTTTGAACACATCTTCACTAACTGTGTTTTAGAAACTGTAAACAGCAGTAAATTTTTCAACAGCACTTGTGGGCAAAATACATTTTAAAAGCCTTTACAAATATTTTTAAAGGCAGATTACCTGCTGTATTTACTACTGATGCTACCCTGTTGGAAGAAGGACCTGCATTCAGTATGCTGCTCTTCTTACTAAGTTATAAGCCTGTCTGAAGGGCAGACAAGATCCCATTTGAGTTCTGCTACTGAAGTATATTTATCTTGGATATCGTCAACTACAAAGTATATCTCTTTGGCATGAATTAACAGACCTCTTTTTTTCTGCACAGGAAAGATGTTAGCAGTTCGACCACAGCCATGTTTAAACATGCTTTTATGCTCCAGATCTGGAAGAAGAGCAATTCTAGGATACTGCACAAACAGATTTCTAATGAGACTAGAATTCATGGCATGCCATGTGGGTAGAAAATGTATGAATAAATACATAGTTCTAATCCCTATAATTTGTGTAATTAATTTAGGCTGATGACTCTTTTCACAGATTGTCATCAGAGTTGGGCATTGTAATAAATCTTTCATATCACTGCAGACACACCAAGTAACATCTGACTGTTCACCCTGGGTTCATCATCACAGTATCCAAGTATCTTCCACATGTTTATGGTCTTTTGCTCCTTGAATTTTGTGCATATCTGCATGTACTGTTTGTTAACAAATGTAAATTCATTTTTGTCATGGAGATAGTTACCAGTATTTCATGTTTATCCATCACTTGGAAATAATTGCTCTTTAGAAACCCGCTGAGCTCAGCATGCTTAAAATGCTGTGATGAGACTGAGGTGACTCAAAACACTGGGAAAGGATTTTCTGTTGTCAAGAAGATCCATGATTTATATTCATATACAGATGACACCAATTTCATGCACTTGACTATCATCAAGTGAAACCTTTTATGACTCCACCCGTATGAAGCAATCGTCTGTTAAACCATTCCAAAAAGTTTCTAAAATTTACTGAGAACTCTCCTGACACGCCTTTATTAACAAGCCAGCTCTGTAAGGAAAAATATTTCATTGCACTCAGGAGATTCTGAAAACAGTTTTCCCTCGGCACTTTTTTGTTAGCAGGAAAAAGAGGCAAGTCTTCTTCAGAATGCAAAATGATTGAAAAGTGAACAATTTTCAGACATGTGGGAGGTTTGAAATGGTGCATTTACACACATACTGAAAAAAGCTGGTATGTTTTAAATATCTTCTTGTTGACGTTTTCATGAAAATTTGTGACTGAGAGGGGACAGGGAATACAGATAGAGCATAGTGTAGACCTAACTTGGCAATTAAATAAGGTTTATGCTTAGCTGACACACTTCTGATTTGTGTTTAACAAGTCTGAAGGCAATGTGCTAATACTGACAAAAATAGTTAAGGTTTACGGCCAAGAAAGAAGTACAACAAGTTATAAATGTGGTTGCAATAGTGGGAATCATAGAATCACTATGTTTGTAAAAGACATCCAAGACCATCTGGTCCAACCATCCCCCTACCACCAATGTCACCCGCTAAACCATGTCCCTCAGCACCACGTCCAACCTTTCCTTGAACACCCCCAGGGATGGTGACTCCACCACCTCCTTGGGCAACCTGTTCCAGTGCCTGACAGCTCTTTCTGAGAAGAAATGTCTCCTAATTTCTAGCCTAAACCTCCCCTGGCACAACTTGAGGCCATTCCCTCTGGTTCTATCACTAGTTACCTGTGAGAAGAGGCCAATCCCCAGCTCCCCACACCTTCCTTTCAGGGAGTTATATTAGCAGTAAAAGCCGGGGATACCACACCTGTACTTGAGCCTGGAGAGAAAACAACAATACTTCATTTGGGAAATGGCCTTCGGCTGCACTATTAAAACCCACAAGACAAATAAACTTCCAGCTTTGCCTCTTTTTCCCCTCCTGTTGGGAGGCATCGCGGGGCCGTTTGGCACCATACGGCAGGCGGCCGTCGCCACCTAGCGTCAGCACGCTGGGCCCGCATCTCACCCGCGGGGTTTGGGGGGCAGCTGTGGGGTTTGGGGGATGGATGCAGGTTTTGGGGGATGGCTGTGGGGTTTGGGGGGCCTCTGCGGGGTTTAGGGGATGGCTGCGGAGCGTTGGGTGCCATGGGCCTGTCGGCTCTGGCCTCTGTGTTGGCTTTGGTGGCACTTGGAGAGCAACCTCTGCTCATCCCTTGTGTTTGGAGAATGTCCTAAAGAAATACCAAAAAAGCACAAACCAAACCAAAAAAAAAAAGAAAAAAAAAAAAAAAGAGTAAATCTGCTGGTGTAACCTATCCCAACTCTTACTGATCTTCCCTTCAACATCAGAATTGTTCATCACAGTGCCGTGGTCCTTTTCTTCTCGATTCTTAGGCATTGATACTTTTTATATGTCAAATGAGGGCTGATTTTACCTCTGTGGTAAAACTATATGTGTGTGTGTGTGTATAATGCATAGGACTGAGCAAAACATTCCTGCTCACATTGCTGGTTGTTCTAGTGCCATTCCCTCTGTGGCCTCCCAGTGTCCTCCCAAACTTGCTAGCCCCTAGGAGGATCTGAGCAAGTCCCTGCAGCTGCTCTCTGCTGGTGTAAGCAAAAGGAAAAAGCCCTGCAGGGAATCAGAGAAACTTCAAATCCACTTGTATCCCTGAGCATCAGTCTCAGTGCCTAATTAAGTGCCTACCTTCTTGCTGAAGCCCACAAGAGCCACCATTAGATTTCGCACTCTAGGGAGATTATCTGGTTTGTGAATGAGAGGCAAACTGGGAAGATGTTGTTCAAAACCTGCAGTGAGTGGGGAGGGACAGTGAAGAGTTATTTGCTTCCCTACCAGTCTTGCCACAATGTTAAGCAAGCAGACTGGATAACTGAGATCCTTTGTTTTCAGTAATGACTTATTGGCTGCAACAGCAAGGTGAGCCTCCAAATTACACCTAGTAGTACTGTTCAATGAGAAGCCAAGCTCTGGTGAATATAAGTAGTTGGAATGTTACTTTGAACCTATTGGTCCTACTCAGCTGAAGTACAAGCATATATTTTGCCAGAATTGTTCAGTCAGGTAACTGTAGAAGGCAGCTGCAGTTCCTCGAAGTCAGTGCTGCAGAAATTATCTTAAATCTGCATTCCAAAGGGAAAAACTATAGGAAATAACTATATTCACAGCAAACTGAGAAACCATTAATTTAATGTGCAAAGAGAGAGCTTACAAGGAATTTTAAAATAAAATAAAGTCTTCACAGGCAGAAACCTATGGGGAAGGTGAAAATAACAAAAGTCAAGCATAGTTAGAGGCTGAGAAGGAAATTTAAGCAAATAGTAAAAGGTACCTTGGCCACATAAATCAAAAAAAAAAAAAAGAGAGAGAGAGAGAAAGAGAGAAGTGAATGCCTTATATAATGTGGACATGGTTGTGATTAAAGACAATCTAGGCACTGCTCCAAACTAAGTATTTGCCTCAGCTTCAGGAACGGTAATGACGTAGTACACAGAGGCAAACCCGAGACAGTTAATGAGAATGGGTGTGGAAACAGAGATTATCACATGTGAAGTGAAAGCAAAGTGCAAAGAGCTCAGTTCTGGAGGAGGCTCAGTGGCTGAGATAATAAAGCTCATGGTAGGAGTTTTAGTGCATTTATTAAAACAGATGATTAAACCAGAGGATTAAAAAATACAAAATTAAGTAAATTTCATTTTTAAGGAAAAAAGTAATCTACAAAGGTATATTACCATTAGATTTGACATTTCCTGAATGAAATAAAGATGTGAAAGCATACGAGAGTGGGAGAAATAGTTAACAAAGAGATTTTCTTAAATTAACGTGGTATTTTCTCTGCTAAATTATGTGATTTTTTCAGAGAAGGGAACTGCAATAAAGCAAACCTATATGGATTTCAGTAAAGTGCCTGACATGGTGGCATGTAGGAAGTCAATGTGATGATACAGGCAAAACAGATGAAAGAAACTAGCTGAAGAACAGTGGTTGTACTTACTGAAGAATGCTCAGGCATTCAGGAAGATGATTTGTGTGACTCTGGAGTAGATTAGAGATTAACTGCATTTATCTTTTTTGATAATGATTGTGTCCAAAAGCATAGAAGCTATTAACGAAATACACTGGTGATGCAGAGAAGGTGTCTGTAATGAACAGGAGGATTAAACAGCCATAAATTAAGGGCTCAGTTAACAGAAGTCTAAAGTAACAACTTAGAGACCAGTAGGGTTTTCTTCAGTAAGTGCAGGTCCTTCAGCTGCTGACAAATGATGAAGAGCTGCCTGTTTTAATCAATTGTCCATTACAGGATATCTATAGACCACTACTCCAACATCATCATGAAAGCAAAAACACATCTAAAGATCTACAGGTGCTGTGTTTCAAGTAGGTTAAAGGGTAATATTATACATCTACAACATTATACATAAGCTGGGACCTTTTTAGGAGTAACCAGAACAACACTGTCACAGTGAATAAAGATTAATACATACTGGGAGAAGCTCAGAAAAGTGTACCTTAAAATGATCAAGAAAATACCGAGACTGTAAGTATAAGCTGAAAGAGTCCTGTTCAACGTAGCTAGATGTGGTTTCTGAGAATATGTGATTGCTCTCTACAAATGAGGGCGAACACCTGGGAGGAAGAACTGTGCAAGTGAAAGGATACTTCCTCAGGAGCAAATGAGTATAAGCTAGCTACCACTACATCTAAACTGATAACAGACTCATCACTGCTGGATAATCTAGACTTGTTCTTTACTGAGGGTAGTGGAGGGGAAAAGCTGCCTTCCATCCAGAGTTTGCCACCGTTGTTAGTGGCTTGTTCCTGTGGGGTGGCTGGGATAGCAGGAGCGGCGTTCAGAGATCTGGGAAGGATTTCAGATTTGAGTCGTCTTTCTAGGTTTGTCCATATTCAAGTTGCAATTCTACACAGTCTGGACATTTGCAATACAAACAATACATGATCAGCACCTTGCAGTATCATACTTTGTACATGTGCAATGTGACTGATTTTACCATTTGCAGCTTGAAACAATCTTTTATATGTGCCAGTGAGCTGCAGACATTTATATGCCTTTATTGCTTGGTGGAAAGGCTGAATCACTCATTGTGAGGGATTTGTAAAGGCTGCAAAATGAAAAGAATAGGTGGGACAGATTCAGCCCAGGTGTGAGCAGTGACTGTAGTCGGTGGTGCTCCAGAGCTAAATATGAACCTAGGATAGGCCTCCTCCAGGAGGAGGAAAAGCTGCCTGGGGCTGAGGCAGCAGTGGTAGCTCTCTACTTTCCCTCCACCAACTCCAAGCCCCTACATTAGGGCACAGTGGGATGCTAGGATCTGATGTGATAAGGCACATTTTGCACTTTCTTTATTAACAGGTCTGAGCCTGTTCCAGTGCTGTACGTTTTTTTCAATACAGAAAGCTCTACAGAAGAGTTGAACTATATTCAGACCTCAAAAGATGTGCAGAAATGACTAAAGTCAACCTTTGGTGGAAAGTTCAGAGTATAGAGAAAATCAAAGGCCTCTTATTTTTAACCAAGAATGTAGCAGTTTGTGTCGATTTCCCAGCTCAAACAATGCTGCAGCCTGGCGAGAGTGAGATATTTTCTATGGGCTCAGTTCCTACTATTGTTTACAAGCCAAATGTGAGGCTAGATAGTCATGGGTCAGCCCATGCGTAGTCATGGCACAGGCATCTATCACCAGCGACATGCCTGTGTGTTAGAACAAAGAAACACGTGAAGGCAAGGGACCTACAACCTTCTTCCTTTCTCATAAGAATTTTGGCAAGAAATGGTTGAGAAAAATTATTATTTTTTTTTTCCAGAGAGTTTGATTACGCTTTACAAAATGCTTTTAATGCTCATCACAATTGATTTTCCTACGAATTAAGCATCTAAGCAGTGGTAGATAAACAGTTCTCTGAAAATACAGAGTTTATGACAGAATCCAATAAAGCACACGGCATACTAGCTTGGGAAAAGAATAGGATCATTGTCTATTGTTCAGTTGTCGTATTTCTGCAGTTTGAAGTGATGGGACAAACTGTATTTTTTTAATGTGGCTTTCAATAGGTGTGTAACAAATTGTGTGTGTGCATATGTATGTTTGTGTGTGAGTGGGAATCTCTCCATCTGTACATGCACATACAAGTACACATACATTTCTTAAGCACCACGGTAATAAACTATGCTGGATCTGAAAAAAAAAAAAGTAAAAAAAAAAAAGTTAGAAAGCTGGAGTTCAAATACAGAACAAGATTAGACTTAGACATGAGTTAGAGGAGGTTGCAAAATAGCAGGATTTAATTGTGCAGTGGAAAACCAATTATGCCCACGTTTTATCACCCGAATCTCCCTAGCTACCCCCATACCTCAATTTTAAGAGATTTTTGGAACAATTAAGTAGCAGATGTAGTTGGTAAATAATACTTTAAAAGTGAACATCAGTTAATAAAACACTATAACTTGAAGTTACTAATTGATTAGTAATAAAGCTAAAGCCATTTGTTCAAAGTCTTTTGAAAATATGTACCATTAATTGCTGTCAATGAAGATTGGAAAAATGGTTTTTAGGGTGATTACAGGATGCCATCAAGGTCTCTGTAGCATAAACTGAGATAAGTAATTATTACACGGAATTGTCATTACTGGGGTGCCACAAACTGGCCTGATGAGGGCATAAATTGAAGTCAGGTGGAAAAATGCTTGGATTGAAGACTGCTGTCATACTACTGCTGGCATTTTTGAAGTGGATTCACACAGTCAACCAGATCTGTGATATATTTTCTTCACTGGTGTCAGGGAAACCCAAATACACTAAAGCTCTACAATCAAAAGATAGTCTGACTTATGTATAAATTCAGAACAGTTTCCCTGGAAATGTATCTACATAACGTAGCCACCATCAGAATCTAATCCTGGGCGTTAGGATTTTGGCTTGATAGCCTTTTAATCAAAGTGGTTCATCTACTTCTTTCAATTAAATCAATGTAACATTGCCGTGTATCACAATGGTAAAACCTCTTGTAAATGGAGAAACGTACTTGTCTCTTGGATAAGTTATATTAATTTTAGCATATTTGCTCTGTGTTCTAAGCCTATGAAGAGTCTCACATGAAACTTTACGTACAAGCTAAAATTACACATTGACCACCTACTTTACAGTAGTATAGCTAAACAGACCACATCCTGAAACAAAATCTCACTATTTTTGCTATAAAGTTGGTGTAATTCCACTGAAGTCAGCCATGAAATTCCAGTTTTGCTGAGCTCCGCATCTGTTCAGGGTAACACCTACATCTGCTGGTTAAATTCTTGCCCTGCCACCTGTATCTGAAGTCTAAACCTGCTTTTGAATCCTTGAAGAGAGCTGTCGACACGCCGTTTCCTCAGCAGCCACACATGTGGCTTCTAAACCACACACAGTGCTGTCAAAACGTTTCAGACTGCCCCACAGCGTCACTTAGTCACAGCTGCTGGTAGCTTCATGCTGCAGACTGGTCCAAGATGTATGTAGAGATGTGCTGGTGCAGGATGCTGGTTTTCAGGTGGTTTTGATTTCAGAATCCTCATGGTTTCTTCAGATTGGCCTAAGGGAAGTTGCCCTTCTCGGTTAGCTCCTATGGTCCCCTGAGAAGCACTTGCTCAAGTACCTAGAGGCCCAGGGATCACAAGTTGAAAACCACCAGAGTGGAGCAATCTGACACCCTCATCCACATCCTTGCCTTTTTAGGTAGTTATTCTCTGTTTCAGTACCAGCAAAAAACTTTAAGATGCTCTCCAGTGCTGTCATGCTGATCCGGTGTGGGGAGTAAAATTGTGCAAATAAGTAAGACTCTTCACGTTCTTCACCATTTTACATACACCACTTTCATTCCTGTTTTTTTTTTTTTTTTTTTTTTTTTTTTTTTTTTTTTTTTATTGCATTAGCACATCAAGACATCCCTCAATCAGAATCACAGAATCACAGAATCACAGAATTTCTAGGTTGGAAGAGACCTCAAGATCATCGAGTCCAACCTCTAACCTAACACTAACAGTCCCCAATCAGACTGTGCTGCACTGAAGTTAGAGACTTGTTTTTAATAATTTACTACCCAGGTTATGACAAGTAACACCGAAGTGCTACACAGCCACAGAGAGGAATGGGAAAAAGTGTGAGGGTTATACGATCAAAGAAATAGTTGTGGCCAAATGGGTCTACCACAAATTAAAGAAGTTTAGCAAAGCCTTTTGTAAATTTATGGATCCAGCGTAACACTCAAATGCGTCAATACAGTAGGTTTAGAGAGAGAGATGTGTGCATGTGTTTTTTGAATACTAACTTAGCCTGATACATATTTCTTTTACCATTTGATACTTAAATCAATAACTGTGTTAATGTTCCTTACAGAGTCTTTTCAATTTTTCTTCTAGTATATGATTATCAACTAAGTGTTTGATCATGTATTTCCTCAGTTTCTTTTTCTACACGGAGTTAGCCTTCATCACTTTATCACTCCTGCCTAAGCTGTGGGTATAAACATCGCAGAATCTCAGGTGGCATAGCTCAGCATGACGAAGGGAAATCTGATATCAGCTGGTTAATGCTGATAGGATAAAAAGCCCTCATGATAACAGAGATCTGGAATCTGCAGGAAGGTTAATCCCAGCTGGACTGATGAGAGTTGCTGTCATGGTAGGCCATAGCCACCCTTCCCAGCAGAGGCAGATGGGACCTCCCACTTGGAGAAGCTGGCGGCCTAGTCCAGAAACAGAAGTTTTTTTAGAGGGACCTCCTCAGAGGAGACAGTGATCAAAGGCAGCAGCAAGGAGTATCAGGAAGAGAAAAGATGAATGGCGCATATGGATAATTGCTGATTTTTTCTTTCGTCTTTTTTGTATTGTACCCTTTGGTGTTCTGATGTTTGGCTATCCCATTTATGTTTGGCTATAGAATGTGAAAATGGACAACTAACTAGCAAATTAGTAAATATCCCATGGACTGGGCTCACATTTTCATTTATTGTCCTATGGATGTCCATTTAGTGCTATAGGAATGTTCTTTGTTTCTCAGAGCCCTTAAAATTTGCCCCAGAATGAACCGTGTTTACATCATCTTTTCCTCTGAATTAGCAGACCTGTGTTGAACCTGATCTGGCCACTGCAAAGAACGATGATACCCCAGTTACCATGTGCCTACCCCAGTAATAAGGGATGGTTGAACTTACTAGTATTTTCTCTTCTTCAGACTCTTTTTTTCAGTCTTCCAGTGGAGCATGCTGTCCCCTGAAAGCAGTTACATGAAGCTTGTCTTTTCGGGCTTCCTCCAGCCATTGAATTATACAGTGCAGAAGAGCCCTTGAGAAAGTAGTTACTTCTGTATTTTACATGTGTGGTCTGTTCTCAGAAGAAAGCTCACAGGACTCTCACGCAGAGGAGTCCAGTATATCCACCATCATTGCTGTCAACTCCATGATGTGCTGGAAAACCTGGGTTTTGAGTCTGTAAAGGAAGGGTAGCCAGATCTGAGCTTGAAAGCAACTCTTCTCTCTACTACCTGTTAGAAATGAATCCAGAAGACATATGCATGCATATATATTTTCCCCAGATCATCCTAATGCATTTTAATAAAAGAGGGCAGAGAATGTCTTTGTGGTCTAGCCACTGTGGCCAGAATACTGCCTATTGCTATAGCAGTAGAGGAAATAACGCTGTTTGCAAAGAAGAAGCAGAGCCATAGGAATTATTTAGTTGTTTCAAGTAAAACAGGTAAAAACAAGACTCAGCAGCAGTAAGTAGTTTGTTTTTTCTTGGAGCTAGGCAGGACATTTCCTAAACACGCAGCCATTATGCAGACATCTGGCGTATTTGGTACTGGTGCGCCCAGATCATGACTGCTGGAGTCCTCAGACTATGATGGGATTGCACAATTATAGTTACAACCTAGCCCTATACTGGAATAATCTGTCTCTTCGAAGACATGCAGGGGCTCTTAAATGGCTCAGCTGAGTAGGGACCTCAGTGGATGATCAGACTGTCTATATCTCAATCCCTACTTCTCATGAACTTCAACTTATTCTAGCAATAAAATCTTCAGGGGAACAAAGAAGATTGATTTCCTTTTATGGGAGATTGAGAAGTAGGTCCTGGGCTGTGCGAGATGCAGATCAGTTGATGGTGGGGAAAGTGCTAGTATGCTCTTGGTGAGTTACTATGATGACTTGTAGGACAGGCAATAAATGTTGCAATAACTTACAGGACTGTTGTGAAAACATTTGTATCTGTCAAGTATAAGATCCTCCCAGCCCAGCATCCTGCTTCCAGTGCTGACCACAGATGGATGACCAGGGACAAGGAAGAACAGGGCAAGCCTACATGGTACCACATACAAGTATTCCTCAAGGTTCAGTCTCAGAATGTTTCCTGGATCTGAGGTATTGCATCTGTCTAGTGATTCTCAATAGATTTCTCTTCTAAGCATCTGACCGGTGTCTCTTGAAACCCGTCTGATTTACTCTGTCCATATCATCCTTTGTGAAGCAAAGAGTTCCACACATCTTCTGATTGCTGCCTGATGAACTATCTCCTTTTGTTTGGTTTCAATCTAGCTCTGGCTTCACTGGAGAACTTCTAGCTCTTGAATCAGAAGAGACAGTAAGCAGCAGATTCCTATTCACCCTCTCCATCCCATTCAGGGTTTTGCAGACCTTTACCATAACCGCTTCGTATCATCTCTCTTGAAGGTTGAAGGTGATCCATTCCACTCATTTGTAGTGATGGATGCCACAGAAAATCCCATGAATATATCAAACGCTTCCTCAGAGTAAGCTTCAGAAAATGCACTAAAAAATGAAAGCATAGGGCTGTCTGTGAGATAGATATGGGAAAAGACTGAAGAATTTATTGCTTTGTAAACATTCTTCATCCTGAATAAGGAAGCAGATGAGTGAAGGAAGAAGCAGAGAAGTGGGGGAAATACTGTGATTGTGTA
Organism: Anas platyrhynchos; assembly: GCF_047663525.1. Classification (NCBI taxonomy): domain Eukaryota; kingdom Metazoa; phylum Chordata; class Aves; order Anseriformes; family Anatidae; genus Anas; species Anas platyrhynchos. The sequence goes on from NC_092590.1 coordinate 52,937,546, forward strand.
ATGAAATATTGCATCATGATGCTCAAAGGCTACTGAAGTAAAATTAGAGAGGTCTTCATCTCATTTTTGACTTTGAGACTCTAGCACAAATGGTTATTCAGGGAGAAAGGGACAAAGGATTTGGGATCTCACAGTCTATTTTCCTCCTCTTTCAGAATCTGACGATCTGCTTGAACCTGGCTGACCCCAAGCCTGCCTTGCTCCCTGCTAGGGTGGTGGGACAGGCCCTGGCTGTGAGGCCCTGTTCTGCTGTCCCTCTGGGTATCCCCCATGGCTCCCAGGAAGCTGAACAGGGCTCCCTGGCGTCCATGGAGTCCTGACATATGTTCTATTAGCAAGGGCTGGGACAAAACACAGGCTCCGTCTCATGGTGTAGTACAAACTCTTGGTTTATTGTTCCCTTGATACACATTGTGCCTGGACTGAACCGTACTTGATATTTTTTTCCCCGAACTTGGCTAGGTAGAAGAACAAAATATTTTTCTGTTTCACAGAGAGGATCGGATAGAAACAAAATGACGTAAAAGGCTGGAAGGGAAATAGCATTGGTAAAGTGCACAATTAGACCGCAGAGTACATTGCCATGGGCATCAGCAAGTAGCAAGATTAAAAAGGAAGTTTGATACATGGATAATAAGAATATCCAGAGTTTTAATAGCCAAAACTAAACTGAAAATATTTTGCAAGGAATTTAAAACCAGTTTCAGAGCTAGAGAGAACTCATGACAGACTTTACCTAGAGCTACAACTCCTTATCCCAGGACCTAACTACATCTTGGTTTTAGGTGTCAAGTGCTAGTCTCTATTGGAGACTCTTGGCCTGATCCAGCGTGGAAATTCTTGGGGAACTCTGTTATTGGTTTCCCAGTAGAATGGTGTAGAAGATATTACTACAGTGGGTTGCAGTAAAGAACTCCATAGGGTAGGCTTAAAATGGAAGGCATGTTAAAAATAATCTTCCCTAGCTTCAAAAGTTTACAATGAAAATGCACTAAATATCTAGTTATCATGCCTTCAGTGATTAACTGAGAGAAGGAGAAACCTGCCCATGGGCAATTCACTTCATCCCAGAGTCAACAAGTCAGATGATCTGGGCTCTAAAAGTCCTGAGTTGTCTCATTTGGAGGAGTCTAGATGATAATTTCATGTGAAGACATAAATGTGTGAAGGTAGGTAAGATTAATAAAAATTTAAGTTCCCTTCAACCTGAGTTAGCTGCAAACTAGTTAACTTCAGCATTACCAGCTGTGAAAGTTATCTTCTCTGTTAAAGTCTACTCACACATTTATTCTCCCCGTCCCTTCCCAGTTGAATTCCCTTCTTGAATATATTTTTAGTGGCCATTTTGAAACAAGACATCTTTAGCTGGTGTAAACTTGTTGTGTTTCTGAGTCCTGCTCCCCAGCCCGCAGTTAAAATCTTCCCCATACATGTTCAAAGTGGCTGCCAGCAAGCCATAGCCCACCTTGCAAGCTGGTTGTCCAGAGTGCCCATGGCTATCCTGCCTTCTGGTTTCTCTTCTCCTAATCAAGGCTTATTCAGACATGTTCCCTGTGGTTTTCAGCTATTTTGCTGATCTTTCCACCCACCTATATGCAAGGCCACAAATTCATGTGACAACAACATTGACTGCACGAAAAAATGTTTTATGGTATGTCTGTATTTCACGCTGCTCTTTAGAGTTACTTTCAGTGATGTAATGGAAATATCACCCCCAAAATCTCTCAAAAAGGAGAAGCTCTGGAGAAAGAGTAGGCAGAAAAAAAAGAAAAACCAGCACACTTGCTGATATGGAAACCAGACAGTGAACGATTGTAATTTTTCTCTTCTCCTGAAATTTCATAAGCCTCCATCCTTTCCAAAGGGGAGACTTCCTCCTAGAGAGGGGCACTTTGCCAGACCAGCTCTTCACCACTGTTCCTCCTTTGCAGTAGAGCAAAAATCAACTGCTCTGGATGCCAAGTGCCCTAAATCCAAAACACAGCAAGATCACTATGCTATTTCATTTCACTGAGTCCCCAGGGGCTTACTAAAGAAAAGGCTCAGACAGCATGTGCTCTGATCCTTGCAGCCCAGAGATGGGGTGGATGCTACACCACCCCAGTCCACAGGATTCCTGAACTTCTAAGAGGCAAAAGAGAAAAAGATGGAAACAGCAAGCAATGCTGAGCTCTTCTGGAAGTAGAACCAAGCCTAAAACACTGAAATGTCCCCTCCTTTTCTCATTCCCCCACTACTGCACTGTTTGTGTAGCGTTTCAGCATGTGAAATTTTAGGGAAATGAAATCATTTCTGGTTACAACTTGCTGCTTTTTCTGCATTTTTTTTTTCAGCCCCTTCTGGCTGTAAAATTTATACAGATGTATAAAAGAAGCTTTTCATTTGAAAAGTACCTTTATGCTTTAAATATTATATCAGGACACGCTAGTGGCCCTGGATATGGACGCTTTTAGAAATTTATGAAGAATGGAAGGAAAACAAAACACTTCTGGCAAGATGCAAAGGCCTTCGCACTGTAATTCTGCAAGCCCTGGCACTGTGCAAGGATTGGCATGTCCCTCAAAATGAAATCACACCAGTTGCTCTATTTAACTATAGCAAAGGCATACAGGCTACGAGAAACCAAAACTGTGCAGCAGAAATCCAAGTCCGTGGTGCTGCCCTTCTCACCAAGCCGTAAGAAGCTCCCAAGCTTTTCTCAATGCATGTACTCAGTGTGCATTTAACAGAGAGTTTCCTGAAGGCACATCCTCATCTTTGCCACCCAGCCTTTACAGAGCTCTCTCCCTTGCTCTCACGGCCTCCATCCAACACAGCTAACCTGTGTTCAGGCAACGAGCAACTCTCTTCAGTCCTGCAGTAGTGTGTCCCCAACCTCAGAAGCAGAGTCATCATGTAGTTGCCTTGATCCCACCATCCTTCTAAAGTCTTTGCCATTGTGGTAGAAGTTTCCACATGGCAGTAGGTGCATGCTTTGGACCACAGAGATGTGCTCTCCTATCCCTTTGCTGCTGCTGCAGCTCTGGGATGGAGTCTCAGGGCTGGTGTAAAGCTGGTGGCATTGCATGATCATAATCACTTTTGGCTAGATGAAACTTCCTTCTAGAGCTCAAAAATGGCACCTTATGTGGTGAAGCTATTCCAAGTTCCTCCTTAAACAATTGTTTGGTCTTGCCCTTTTCTCCTGCCACAGCAGCCGGCAACGCCAGAAGCTGATTTTGCTGGTGCTTGAAAAATGCAGCAGAAGTTGCCCGTTTTGCAAACTCGACGGCATTGGTGGCAGCAGTAGGGAGGTCTGCATGGGCACCTGAGTGCACACTACCACAAACATGTGGGGATGGAGTGGAGGGAGGGTGGTGAGAGCGGGCCGGTGGGACTGGTCCCCCCGAGGTGGCCGCAGGTGTTTTATACCAGGGACGCCCCATACTAGGGATGGAGCCCCACAACTCCCTGGGCTCAGAGGGAGTGTGACGGGCATGGCCACAGCGCCAAACATGTAATTTAAAGGAAATCCCCCAAGTGAAAACAAAGGCTCTGTAAGTCATTTCCTCTGCACTGAACAGAAAGACATCTGTGTTGACCCAGCCATTACGCACTAGTCACAACAAAACCCTCTGCTCCTGAGCAGCATAGGCCCCGCTCGCTTTCCTCTGGGCTGCCACTGGAAAACTACAGAGATGCATTGGGACTGAACTTTAAGACTTTTGTTTTGTTTAGTTAGTGGGACTCAGCAGCCTGACAGCTTCCACAGGCTGGGGGCAAGAGCAGGTGAGGCAGCGCACCCGGGTGCCACCTCCTCACGCACCCCGGGGGCTGCGCTGCGTTGGGGGACAGCCGCCGGCCTCAAGCAGCCGCCTGGCCTCCAGCCCAGCCCTTCGGCCGCCGGACTCCCAGCACCTGCCCCGGCCCGAGGGGGGCTGCCCGGGCCTCCCTCGCCTCCCTCGGCCGCCGCCTGGAGGAGGCGCCGGGGCCGGAGGGGGCAGCGCGGTGCGGTGCCTGCCTCCTTCCGCCTCCCTCCGCGCCGCCGGCGCCGAGGCCCCTTCCGCGGTGGCGGAGCTCGGGAGACCCAGGTAAGGCAGGGCAGGGGCTGCCCCCGTGTCTCTGCCCCTCGCCGAGGGGCCGTGGGGGCTTTTTGGGGTGTCCCCGGGCAGGTGCCAGGGGGAGGCTGTGGCACACGCTGCGCTTTGCACCTTCGCTCCCAATGGGCGGCGTTCGTGGGGTACGAGGCAGCGCCGTCCGGGCTGCGGAATCCTTTTGGATTTTGCTATTTCCTTGTTTTGTGACTTTCTTTTGCTTGTTTGTTTCCTTGCTGTGACTTGCTGCGGGTTTTGCAGTGCATCCGTGGAGCTGCTGTGCTTCGCTGAGAGTGGCTGAAGGCAGGGCTAGCTCGGTGTGGGTGCAGCCACCCCAGCAGTTCCCCGGTGGATGCGCTGCCGGGGGCTGCTGCTCGGGCACTGCCGCTGCTGTGGGTGACAAGATTTGGGTACTTCTCCCCGGGCACCCCGTCCAGGCTCTCGTAGGACGGAGCTGGCCATCACTGGAGCCGCCAGCTGAGCTTTTTGGGCAGCCCTGGCCGCCAGCTCGCTGCTTGGAGTGACGGGTAGGTCTCGTGGTAACTAATGCTGATCTGCGATGTGCAGGCAAGTAAGCGAGAGTGTTTCTTAAAGATGTAAAAACTTAACCGCAGCAGAAATACAGATATAGACAAGTCCTGGGACTGCTTGCTTCTTGGCCCTTCATTTTCAGTCTGGACTAAACGCTGCAGCTGTGCCGTACCCTCGGTACGGTGTGGCTCCAGGGTGAGGCGTTGCTGTTTAATTTCTCTCCAAACTCCTCACTGAAAAATGAGTTGCTGCTTATGGCTGGTGTATAAGTATCGCGGCTATATTGGCCTGTTGGAGAGCAGGGCCCATGCAAAGAGACCCCCAGCTACCCTTTGGTGATTACTCCAGGAGAGGGGGGACATGCTCCCCTTTCTCAGCACGCCAGCTGAGGGCCGTGCCGCCTTCCCTCCCTGGGCTGTCCTCCCTGCTCCGTCCCCACAGCGGCTCTCCTTTGGGCTTTGTCCTCCCCAGAGGGTTTGTCCTTGCAGCAGCTCCCATAAAGCTCTTCCTTCTCAGGCTGAGTGGTCTCCTGGGGCGTGTGGCAGGGTGGCCTGCTGTCCCTCTCTTCCAGAGCTCTGCCGCTGCTTCTCGTAGCCCTCTGACGACCGTGGTTTGCAGGGGGAGAGAGCCCGCTTGCTGTCAGACTCTTCTCTGGTAGTCTTCATATTTCTCCAGGTTTTTATTGCAAAATTCATCTTGTAAGACATTAAAGCTCCCGGTGAGATAGCCATGCTTGTCTCTGCATTTATTCCTGAATGAAGGGGTGCTTTGCGTGTCTTGATAAATTTCTAAATGAATTCTTAGAGTGTTTCGAACCAAATGATCTCTGCAACCACAGAAAATGTGGTTATATTTGGCACCTGGTTACTCCCTCCTTTCTCTCGCTCTCTTTTTAAAAATGCAATAATCTCACAGGTATGAAAATGAAAGACAAAGGTTTGGAATTCAGAGGTAGACCATACTGCCGCTTAGGCCTTCTTTGCAAAGTAACTCAAGTTCTCATCTGCCAGACCTGACTTTGTTAGCCTTTCAAAAGTTACCTAAGGAACACTTTTTTTTTTCTTCTTCTTCTTTTGGATATTATTGTAGAGTTTAATCTTCTAAATCCATGGATTGTGAAGCAGCTAGAATTATGTCCTGAGTTATGTTACATTTTAATTCTTAGCTGTATGCCCGTGAATTTGGCATTGTGATTGATCCAGTAACCTGGCTGACTGCCTACAATGGCTGAAAATGGAGAAAAATAAAATAGAGCTGATAAAGCAATGTTAGCTGTATATTATTTTATCTTGCCCTGAAACAACATTGTATTCAGAAGTGCCATAATAGTGCGGTATCCTGTGATTAAGGTTAAAATAACGGGGAAGTGTTTAATTTCACAGAATTGCTTGGAAGCACCAGACATCTCCCCCTCTACTGAATGTAGATGAAACCTGTTGCAGATTAGTTCCCTCTATGTTGTGTTAGCTTATACACTGAATACACAAGATAAGGTGCAGAATGGTGTACTTTTTATACAAATGTTTATATCCCAAATACGCAAAATATTTTCTGTTTATTAGACAATGGAATTCTGTGCTTCTGACTGTCAACGCAAAGATCATGGAAAAAATGTCTTTAGCCTCTATTAACCATTGACCTCTAAGATGTTTTGCTACTTTTGTTTGTTTTGACTTTTTTTCAGTAACCTATTACATTTTCACTGCTGAAGTTGGAGCTGTGCTTTAAAAAAAGTATACAAGTTTGCATCTGCCAAAGAATCAGTTGTAGCAGTCTACAACGGGTCTTTTGCAGAAACAGGATAAGAAAATACTGGTATCAAAATCAAAAGATACGGAAAGCAGTACTTGGATGAAGAAGACTAATGGTTGGCATTGAGAAGAAGGCCTGAGGTGGCTTTTTTTGGGTATATTTCAAAGAACGTACGTGCTTCTAAAGGACATCTATCATCATATGCTTTGCATTTGTGCTGCAGATATTTTCATTATTAGGTAGGTGCGTATATTTTTAGCTAAGGTAGTGATAATTGTGCACCAAGTGACAGCAGCAATCAGTCAGTCGTTGCACCATGGAAGTCAGGGAGCGATGTTCTTAAATGGCCTGCTGGTGCCCGTGGCTTTCTCCGTCGCGTGAAATGCAGGGGAGGGACCCTTGCTGCACAGGTCGCAGTGTGCTCACTGCGGAGGGGTCTTCCCAACTTGCCTTAATGCTCAAGGCTAGGGTTTAATTCAGCATTAAGTATGTCACTGATAAAACTGGACACAGCTCTCCAAAAACCAGTGAGATTGTATTTGCAATCTTGAATTCATTTGAACAAATGATTAGGTCTCAAGAAATGTATTTTTGCTAATATTGGGTATTACTTCTAACGGCAAATCCCCAGTTTACTGTGCTGGTCCTCAGGCAGAGCACCACTCTGGTTGTTTTCTCTGGTTATTTTCTAAAGGAAAATACATTAGCAAAGAAAGCTGTGTGTAGGCGAGCGAAGCCAACATCTGGGTGGACACACATGCCCTTTCTGTCTGATGGGACAGAAGAGGAACTGGGGAGCAGAGGCGTGTGACTGAGCACTGCCCCGTGGCAATTACAGCTCTGGCAATTCTCAGTCATCCCCTGCCTCCGCTCCGCTGCATGGGCCGTGATTCAGAGTCAGGATGCAGAGGCAGGAAAATGTGAGATATCCATGTGAGATAAAACTTTGAAACACAAATAGGCTTCTCATACAGGTGCGGGGAGAAGGGTCTCATCGTAAGAGATGCTTTGGGAGGGGTGGAAAGCAGGTTTTTATGGTTTCCTAAACTCAGAAGTATGATGGAGAGGTCAGTTTCTTGCAAGCAAAGTGTCTGCTATGTTCAAACGGGATCCTGAAATCTCTGAAAGAGCAGCAGCAACCTCCTGGGACTAGCTCAGCCCATCACAGGCAGCAGTCACCTGTCTTAGCAAGAATGATGTTGCCTGACAGAAGTCTTCCCTTTCAACAACACCCAAATATTTAGGAGAAGAAAAACCACCACGCTGAAAAGATGCCCCTGGCCTGTATTCCCTCTTCCCGGGGAAAGCAGCAGGCTGCCAGCTGGGGCGTGCCGACCCAGTTCTTAGGGTGAAGATCCTATGCAAAGTTAAACAAACACAGAAAAAAAAAAAAAAAAAAAAAAAAAAAAGGAGAAAAAAAGGAGATTGCAGCATGCTGGGGGTATGTGGAGCCTGAGCTGAGGGTTTTCTTGGCACTCCCACCTCTCCTTGGTCAAGTTTGTCTTATCGGTGGGTGTTTGGGTACCACTGAGCCACACGTCAGGTACAACTGCCTGCACGCTCAAGTAGGTCACAGGAGGGTTTCCTGTCAGGAGGGGTTTTGCTCAGCCCCATGCCTTTTATGAGCTGTGATCTGATTAAATCGTAAGAAGACGTTAGATCTACGCCTTGGTTGCACCTGAATATAGGGCAGAAAAAACTGTCTGCGTGCTGCAGCCAGCGGTGCTCATCCTGCACCACGGCCTGGGCAGGGCACAGGCTCCCTGCACCGCCAGAGGGCCCGCTGGCCCCTGCCCTGTTAGTCTGGGACCTGCCCCTGGCCATGGGTGCTTATTGAGCAAAAGAAGACTTCTTCTTTCCCCCCCCCCAAGACATCCACATAACCCATCATCAGATACACGTGGTAACTGCCCCTTGTTTTTAGCTGAATGCAGCTCTCGTGACTCTCTCCTAGACAGCCCTGTGTGAACGCCTTTTTGTCAGCTTCTCTATGCTACAGTGGAGGTGAGTGCTTCAAATTCGTCATGCCTAGGGTAACTGCTTGCCCTGTGAATTGCAGCATGTCCTATATCACAGGTTCAAGCTTCACATCCTTGGGGAAGGAATAATTGTGCGGGGGCTGGCTTTTGTCACCCCCTCCCCATGATTATGAGCACCTCTTCCAGCTGAAGACGCAAACCAAACCATGGCCATTCCTGGTCCCAGAGTGGAGGAAGGAGAGGGCCTGTCCCATGTTGGGCTGTGGGATCCCATTCAGGGAGATGACCTCTGAATGTGTAAACTGAGCTGAGCTGAATGGGCTGCTCTCTGTCCCATGGCAGGTCCTTTAAAACTGGTAATCTTAAATAGACTTTGGGATCTCTTGGAAGTAAAAGGGCTGCCTATGCTGTACCCAGCAAAGCTAATAAAAAGAACATTTTTCAACATGCAGAAGTCTTAGCACTCAGGTGTTGGGAGTCCTGGCTTCCAAACTGCCACTGCAACTTTCTGTTCAACTGCCTTGCACATAATGTGTCATGGGGTAGTGTTCGGTTATGCAGCCATGTGCTGTGGCTGATTAAAAACTGAAGTAATGGGCAAGCAGCACAACTGCTTCAGCTTCATTCAGGTATTTCTCTGGATCTCTTGAATCGGAAATAACCCAGGAAGTCAGCATGAAGCAGGCACTCCCTTTGAAAAACTGAGAGCTAGCCCGTAAAGGACTATATTGTTTTACATTTACAGCATCTTGCCTTCACCCCTTGTAATCTTTCCCTCAGCGGGACTGGGTGTTGGCAGCCCTGTTGCTGTTGATGCCCTATCCATAGTGTTCTTATGCATTGCCATAAGTCATCAGGGTGGATTGGATGGAGTACAATGCTGTCATGCATTAATGATGGTGTCACATAATGTCTTAAAGAGAATTTAAGCTGAATAAAACTCCTTAAGATATTAAATGCCTTGTTACACCTGATGAGTGCTCTTGCCCCATGTTTATCTCACGATGTCTGAAGCACCCCGACATCTGAGAGCTGACATCAAGGCGAGTGGAGGTAAGATGAGATGCTCACCACCTCGTGTGAGCAAGGGTTTGGGAAAAAGAGAAAACACAAGATGACAGCACTGCCTCAGTTGTGTTGATTTTCAGGTTCAGTGAGAAATTACTTCCCTGAATCAATACTTATACATGTACTTGACAGCAGTGAAACTAAAGTCCTTTAGAGTTGCTTGTGTTGTATGTGAAGAAGGCATTCTTCAAGGTCGCATCCTGGATTTTCAGTCTTCTGTGCAAAGACTTAATTAGTAAAAGGCTGAAATGTAAGTAAAAGTTAAACCATTTAACAGAACTCTGCAGATAAGTTCAGGGTAGAACTCTTTGGGATCTGCCTCAAAACTTCAGGAAAACAGGTCTTGCTCTTCCAGTTACCTGTTTAGAAAGTACCCAGCAGTGTGGATTCTACTTAGAGAGGTCTTTTTGTATTTGCTTTTTATTTTTTAATCCGTATCCTAACATACACCTAGTTCAAGTGCAGAGCAAAGCAGAAACTGAAAGGCTTTGTTAACTTACTAAAGAAAATGAAAGCTGCTGTAAATATAGTCCTTCGAGTCGCATGCCAGCAAAACACAAAGCATGACAACGTGAAATTCTGTCTGGTAGCATTATTACTACAGTTCTGAGTGCAATTGAGTGGTAATTTGAGCACCAAGAGCTGTGTTGTCCCATTTCAGTAAAATGAGAGTGAGGGAATTTTGAGTTGAGTTTCATCTGAGTTTCAGTTATGTGAAATTTTCCTTGTAACCCATCCAACATAAGAAGGTGAGAGAGGCTGGAAGCAGAAGATAAGAATGTGGTCCTTGCCAACACCACTGTTTTGGTAAGTGGAGCAAAAATTGCACAGTTTGGGAAGCTGTGAATGCCAGATGTGCGAGCAGTAGTACTGCATCTCAGCTGAACTGTAGGCAGTCATTCATTTCCAATCCAAACTCTTGTATTTGTTTCATGTAGCAGAGAGGACGTATCCTGATGAAAATGATGCAGGGGAAACTTGAGACACCGGAACTTGCAATATTTCCTGCCCCTCACTTGTTGGCCTGGGTTTTCCTGGTGTACTGAAGACAGCTGTGACCAGTAACTCTAGAGCTATCAGCTCTGTCTGTATGAGAGAAGGTGTGGGGATACTAAATAGGTGCAAACAAGCAACAGTTATCAAGTGACGTTACAGTCCTGCCTCAAGATAATAAAGAGTGTCAGGGGAAATGTACTCATTTGTCAACCTGGACTCCAACACGTGAGTTCAAGTCAGAAGTTTATCATCTGAGTTAACTTCACAGCTTTGCCTTCAGCTGAATTTCCCCTGCTTATTACTGAGCTATTTCTCACCGTTGCAGCTTCTGCATGTTCCAGTGGGTGCTTGGTTTTAAATAGAGACAGAAACTATTATTAATATAAGTGTATTTTTCATATTGATGGCCATATTAATGAATGTGTTTAAACATAGTGTAGTTTCTGGTGTATATATATATATATTTTAATTCAACAGTCATTACAATGAAAAAGGTATGTTATGCAAATTTCTGTCATTAATAGCTAGTATCTTACCACAAAGCAGCATATATGCTTACCTCAAGTTTGCCTTTTTCATGCTTAATTTTGCTAAAAGTGTAATGCCGGTGTACGAACACTGGGATGCTCCTGGTGTACAGTGCAAGCGGGAGCTGTGCTTAATCTCTTGCTCACAAATGTCTTTGACTCTTGCCTTTGATAACTTAACTTGTCTGTGAAATGTATTGATTTCAGCCTTCCAGCTTGCTGTGAAGGTGTTCTTCATAGAGCATTTGGCAAAAGCAACTAAAGTGCTAACTAAAAAGAAGATAAGAATTTATTAAACTGCTTTTAATTTTGGAGAGAGAATGGTCAAATTTGTTCCTACAGCACGGTTGTTAACAGCTATTGTTATGGAGAAGACCTGAACTTGGCTTCCCTTTAATCTACATGTGTGACTAAGAAGGGTGGATACTTGATAAAAGATTTGAAGATCACGATTTTAGCAATATGGAGAGTAGATTGTGGTCTTCCAAAACCCAGAGGGAAGGAACATCGCGCCCCTGGAGCTGGTTCAAGGCCTTCTCATCCGGTCCTGAGCAATTTTGCTTTGATATGAGAAATGAGCAATGCATCTGCCATCACTCCTCTCTAGCCCGTTGGTTATCCTGGTACTTTCTCTTCTGCAAGCCGCACGCTTAAAATTCCCCCAAATTCCCTGAAAGCCAACTACTTGTTTGTAGTTTTTGCCTGACCTCAGGACCTCCTTGCAACTCTTTCTTCCCAGCCACATCCTTGCTTCTGTGGTCGTGTGGTGCTTAGCTGGGATGTAGCCAGCGTATCACAGATGGCTCTGGGCTCCTTTTCCCATATGCTAAGGCTCAAGCATGCGTGCATAGCTGTCACTGCAGATGCTAAAGCAGTCAGCTGGCTTTTATGCCGCATGTGCTAAGAGTTGTCTTCCATTGGGAGCATGGGGGAAAGAAAAAATATCTTGCAGAATTTATAAAGGGATTTGAATCTGGATTCTGGTGGGACAGTTTCATCCAACTAAAGAAAATCTGATGATTGGAATGCTAGAAATAATCTTAGCAGACAAACATATAAGGAGTTATGGCCTGCTATCAATTTTGGTATCTCTGAGGAAGTAGAAAGTTCCTTCACATTTCTGTTGAATAAAACAAGTGCAGAAAGAGTGCAGAAAGGAGCCAGTTGCTAGGTAAATAGCTTGCTTCCCTAGCAGTAAAACTGCAAGAACTGCAAGTTGATGTTTGCAGCGCGAATTAAAACCAAACTCTGTTGATTCGATGAAAGATAACCCTTAACTTTGAGGAACATCTCCAGATAACTTATTTCAATAATTGTGGGGATGAGTTGCAAGCTTTTTGACATCAGCCAGATCATTATGCCTGGGTTTAGTGTGGCTCCACTGGATGCATAGCCAGAGCTTTTGTAAAGCTAACTACAGACTAACTAAAGGCTGGCCTTTGAAGATGGATTTCATAACCTGTGTGTCACTGGGTTTCCTGCTGGTGTTTGAAGAAATTCTAGGTGCTTCGTGACGCACCATGCTTCTACGTATGTAAGGGAAGGCATGAGATCATTTAAGGGTAGCCTGGGAAAGAGAGCGGTTGAGGTGAAGCAATAATCAATGCCAGCTTTCACTTCTTGTGGGATGTCCCTACAGACCACTTCTATGTATTCTTTTTGAGGCATGCAAAGTGTGTTTCTAGTTCATAAAGCCTTTACCAAATGTACAACCAATCCAGTTCTTGGCATTCTTTGAAACCTATACATCAGCCGTGGAATGAGCGTCTCCCGATGTTTGTCCTTGGGCTCATCCTTGTTTTGTCGAAAGAGCACAGGCCAGAGAAGCTGGCAACAGCCTGGCTAGGATCAGAAGCAGGTGCAGCATAATCTGCACCTGAGTGAGTAATTCCAGAGAAGTAATACAAGTGCAGGGTAGTGCTGGGCTGGTACTGCTTTGCTGCTGCCAAGAGCCAAGCCAAGATTTCTGTGGCTTCAGCTGTGCCGTGTAAATGTATCAGTGGCATTTTGCTGTGGTAATCCTTCGGTGCAGAGGGCAGACAGCCTCTCAGAAGTATTTCAGGTTGGCTTATTGCTGAAAAAGAGTGTTCAAGCTAGAAATAGTCTCCTCCAGCCACTGACTGAGTTTTCTTGGTAGCTTTTAAGATGGCCATGGGTAATGATCTAGAAGGCTGGGTGCTGATTTTTGTGTGTAGGAGATTGTTTCTAGCTCCAGAATGAAGGGGCTTGGGGCCAGAGGAGAGATGCTGCCAGATGGTTAATATAGGGCTTACTTCTTCCTTTCTCCACTTTAAGTAACAAAACAAGACTGTGATCATATTCAAGTTAGTGAAAGTTAGTTTGGTATTGGTCACTTGGTGTGTATGGTGGGAGAGCAGAGAGAATTAACTTCAGAATTGGAGAGCAAGCAGTTGTTTAGTTGAAGTTCATCTTAGTGTTTGCAAAACTTAGGAAGTATTAGACAACCCCTGCATGTGAAACAAGTCACAATTTGTATGTGTCACGGTATCTGTTAGGCCATGTCAAATGTGTGCCTTGAATACTGAAATAAATTGAGTTTATTTGTGCTATGATGTATCACTTAATCACCTGAGATTGTGTAACGTTAGGAAAATCAAATTCAAATTATGAAGAAGCTGAATTAAAATTACTCCTTTACTACAGTTAAAAAGGACAGCCTCAGGCACTGACTTCTCTTCTTCTCTCCTTTTCTCCTTCTCTCCCTTCCCCCATGGATCTGGTGTGCTTTTCTTAAATTTGAAGTTTAGTGTACAATAGCAATTGACCTGTTACTTAATGGTGATCCTTAGGATTCCTGAACAGAAATAGGTTCAGCGTCTGATTTAGCAGAACATTTATTTTTTCATCACTCATAATCTCCAGTTTCCTGTAGAAGGAAGAAAAGCTTTTCCACAAGCATCACCCATTTGCCTTGCCAATCTCATCTCTGCCTGTGTTTTTAGTAAGTGGGTGTTACTGTTCCTCCTCCCTCCTTATCAGAAGGGGCTTTAAGGAGAAAGGCTGAGGCAGTGGTTCTGCTTTGCAAAACGTCCACCCAGGGCTGCAGGGCCAGAGGAAGACGGTGGAGTAGCCAGTCTGTTACAAGTGAAGTAAGTACTCTGCTCTCTCTCAGCTTCTGCTCCTCCAAGTCAGTGCCATGCAGGTCTGGGGGTAGTTCTCCCATCTTCCTCTCTAACCTTGCTTTAAATATGCTTGCCAGAGCAAAGAGAACTGCTTCTTTTTGAAGGATGCAAAGCAAAGAAAACCCACGCACATACCTCCTCCCAGTTCCGACCCTGACCTGCCCCTTCTGTTCATGCTTTTCCATTTCCTCTTACATCTGTCAGCTGAGGGCCGGTTATATTTGTGAAAGGAAGCTGAGCTAATATTCCTTAGCAGACCTTTGTGCAGCACAAATCTCCGGAGCCTCTGCCTCCTCTGGCCAGTTGTAGTCCCGCTGCTCGCAGCAGCGTGCTGAAGTGCTATCGATGCAGTGAAATGGCTGAGGCAATCATGTGACGACTAAAATATTGCTAATTTTCTGACATCTGACTTTTTCTGGCCATTGCAGGAGGTTCGGTCAGAAGGCTCAACTGGGTTTAAGTCTGTCTTGTAAAGGTTTGGTCCTCCTGTGCACTAAGGCACCCAAATATGCGTAGCTCTTGCCTGGAAGCTGGGTGAAGGCAGGAACTATAGCTAAGCCTGAGTTAATAAACCCTGCTGACAAACAGGTTATTTTAGTTTGTGTCAGGCTGCGTATGGCTTCTGGTGAGCCCAAAACCACAGATTCTCAGTAGAAAAGGCCAGTTCTGCCTGCAGAAGACCTGACAGTGAGTTTCTTCTGTGGGAGGCACCGTTCAGTTGTGGAGCATTGCCTCAAAAGCTTGTCATAGTCTACAACAAAGGTAAGGTGCTGGAATAAAATTTGACAATAGTAGTGAACGCTAATAGCAACATTATTTATGAAAATAATGGCAGCCTTTAAGTGCTATATATGCTAATGAGCAGAAGGTGATGCAAAGCCACATTACGTATGTGGTAACAGAATAAAAGCCTAAAAAAATCAAACTGGCTTTGCATACATTTTAAATTAATTTTCCATGAATATGATGATTTACAATGACCCTCTATATATGTGTGTACATATAAAGAGCCTTTTCCCCTAGTCACGTAAACCTTCACATTTTCAGGCCATGTTGTTATTACTCTGTGTGACGATAAGGGGTTGGATGACGGTAGAGGTTAAACTTTAATCGATGTAGCTGACGGTGAAAAGCAGAAAAAACTTTTTGCAAGCATTGAAAGAGTGTTAATAATACAGGCTTGCAGATCTTGCAGCCTTACCAGCACCACTTGGCACACAATAAATAAGGTAGGGGGAGGAAGTTCATATTCAAAGAGCTTTGAAAGCCTTGGGCAGTGGGTTTTGCTTTTCTTCAGAAATGAAGCTATTTCCAGTCTTTGAAATCACAAGACAAACTCATAATAACTGGCTGCTTTAACAGATGTTTTAGAATTTATTTTTGCCCATTTTCCTCTGTCCCGAACTAAATTTCAGTTTTATTTTCTTCCAGCAAAGAACTTATAAATGTTGCAGAGGTTTGGATCTGAATAAACCGAAGGCATAACAGTGCAAATTTACAGGTTCTGCAGGGCTTTTCTGTTGAAGAAATAGGAAAAGCTATAAATAGTTAGCTGTAGAGGAATGAGTAAAAATTCAAGAAGTTGATGGGCATAGTGAAAATTGATCAGTTCTTCATATGGTGTTCTGTAGTGTTGCTAACTCAAAGGTAGTAGTAGGTAATTTAAATTAAAAAAAAAAAAGCATTTTCTACGTCATGGATGGCAATGTATGTTTTGTTTCATAAAGCACTAGTTCCTTTCCTAAATAATTTATTAATGAGGGAATTAAAGAAAAAAGGTGCATGATAAATCAGTAAGAGGATAACCTAGTGCTTGGAGTGTACTGCTTACAGGGGACCATGATCAGGAGCAGCAGCTGAATTTACAAATGACTTGGAGATAGGTATATGTCAGTCTCCTAAACTCATCATCGTAAGGAGAAATAAGATAGGGACTTTTCCAGCATTGTTTTCTTCACTTATGTACCCAGCTACCCAAGTTATAATGCTAAAAGGTCTGTGAAATGTTGTGACCCCCTTTCTCAGGAGTTTTGGGAAACCTGTTTGGGTTACAATGAAATTCTCCTATATGTGTACGTGAGTAGCTTTCAGGTGAACAAAGTGTATTTTGTAACATCACATGCTTATCTTGGAAAATCTTGAGTCAATGAGTTACCCCGTAGCCTGCTTACTTCTTTAACTAAGTGCAGCGCATGCAAATATGAAATTTATTTTCACAAAGTGTGTTTATATAAAAAACTAGCCCATTGGTACTTTGTCTTTCAAGCAGAGAGGAAGGTTTTTCAAACATTTGGGTGTAATTTTTTCAAATTTGTTTGAAAACAGCCCCCCAAAATTGCATTTCTGTCAGTTTAAAAAAAATAGTTTAGATACGATAGAAGTGATTTCTGAGAGTCTGCTGTTAAAAGAAGAGAGGAAAAAAAACATAATCCAAGTATTTTTGACTTCTCCTTTTTTATGGCATATGATACATTTCAGATATCATTACAGTGTTTTTCACTACCATTCCAACTTTAAAATTATAACAGGTTATGCTAAAGTACATTTTTTCTGTATTCGTATTTCTGTGAAATTTGCAGTTTGAAAAGGGGTTAATAACAGTTCCCTTTTATTCGGTTGTCTTTTATTTTCTGGAATCTGCAACATCGTAAGTGGTGCAAAAAGCCTTCCCTGCCATTTGAAACGCAAGGGCAGATCTTGCAATCCTTGCGTACATCCAGTAGTAATTATTCAAATAAGCCCGTGCTGAATACTCATGTAAGTAACTATTCACATGAAACTCAGTTTGTTGTTTCATGGTAAAGCAACATCAGCTTCAGCAGAAAAACCAGGGTAAGGAGTTCTCCTTTTCTTCTTCCTTCTGCGCTGTTTCTGCTCTCTACCCAGAACTGCTGTGTGCTGCTTATTTGCCACTTATGCCACTGCAGCTGTTTGCAGGGATACATTATGAACTTGATCAGTGAATTGAGTTAATTAATAAACAACCAAAACAAAAAGAAAAACCCCAGAACTATTCATGAAGAGTAACGGATTTGCGTCAGCATTACAAGGTACCACCTGTGTACTTAAGATTTTTATATTTTGATATTCTGACCTTTTGTTTTTTAATAACCCTGTGAATGAATGAATGTTTCATTGTTTTAATTAATGTAGTAGACTAGGTGATAAGTTTTCAATGTTAAATTCAGAGACCTGGAATTACTGCCAGTTTGGACTGATGGACCTCAAACCTGAGAACATTTGTGCAGGATTCATGAAATCCGAGACAGAAAGCTGAGGATGCCCATTTGCTAGAGAGGTTCTCTGTTGTGGTTGGCAGCCATGTACTAAGCTTAGTATTAAGACTAGTATTAAGACTAGTATTACAGCTTATAAGACTAGTATTACAGCTTAGTATTAAGACTTTCCACAGGAAAACCCAAACTAGCAAGCAGGTAAATGCTACAACCATCATTAAGGAGGGGGGTAAACTTAGAAAACAGAGCTTCAGCTTGATTTTATTTTTTCAGATATAGACAAATGTTTCCTCTTGAAGTTTGTTTTACGACTGGTGTGATAAGTATGCCTTGCCATGAAAAGCAGCAATTACTTAACACCTTGGGTTTGGAGAAGGTCCAGCTAGATTGGGATGCACTTCTTCCCTCCTAACTAGAGCTTCCACTGTGACTTTCATCCATTTATTCAGCTGTTTGAATGTTGCATGTGCTTACTGATGGGCTTGCAATGGCTAATTGCTTCAATCAAAAGATACAATCCAAGAGATGGGAGTGGGAACCAGCAGTTCCCAACTCCAGGAGTGGTGTTGCAACTCCAGGAGCTCTGTTGCAAAACCTAATCACTTGATGCTTCAGTTTCCCTAGTGAAACACTAGGTTTCATGGGTCGCATGCATACGCAATTCTGTCTACAAGGAAAAAAAGTACTTTGTAGACCTTGACCAACATGGACTTAACAGATTTATCTTAACAGTTTATTATTATTATTTGTTCTGAGGAAAGTGTGGTGACTTCCTGGCCTTGAAGTCAAATAGTGTATAAAGTAAAGATCGATCAGTGCAAGCTGATGCAGACTTTTGATGCCTAAGGCTGAGTGTGTTTTTTGCTTGTTTTGTTTTACCTACAAAAGGTTAAGTGTCTATAACTCTTCCTGATTTCGGTCATGATTATGGGTACTCAGCACCACTGCAAATTCGATTGTATTTGTTGTCGTGTAACTACGGTTGGCAGGGAACTGGGCAAGCCCTTGGCAGGAGGTGTTATGAAAATTTTAGATGGGTGGCAGTATGAAACTCCCACAGCTGTTTGGAACAAGATAAGAATGTGTCATGCCGTAGTTTCATGGAGTGAGGAATGGTTTGGGAACAATGGAATATTTGGGGAGAAAAGTGCAGAAAAGTTCCAAAACTGTGCTGAAGAAAAGGAAGTGATGAATAGGTTTGATAAGAGGTAAGAGTGATCGTTAAAGGTTCTTCTCAAAGAAGTTTGGAAAGGAGCTTTCAGAGTTAAAGGTGAGAGTTCAGTTGTCCTGAGCCTTATTTAAGGAAACAGAAATGAGGCAAGAGCCGTTAGCTTGAAAAAGCAGATTTCTGTGATTAGATACAGAGTCAAAGGCTGATTTTCTGACCTGGAAAACTGGTCTTAATCTGCAGAGATCTCTGTAGCAGTGATAAGTCAGTGTAGATAAATGCTTGTAGCAATCAGATGCAGACATGGACCAACTATTTTTTAAAACATTCTGTCAGAAGGATTTTTTTTGTTTCTTTGTATTGTTAACTTGACCAAAGAGGGCTGGCAGTAAAGTGAAATATTTTAGCATTATCAGTACTGAGATCTGAAATCATAGTTAATTTTGAATCCTTCTTGTGGTCTCTAGGGCAGACTTCTGAGAGCACAATTTCTAAGGCAATTACATTTTTCGTAAGTGTCAAGAGAGTAAGTTGTACTATAGAGAACACGGTGGTGGTTTTGAGTGGGAGAGCCTATAATGGGACCTCTTGTAGTTTGGCAAGCTTTATGCTGGTCTGAAAGTTAATACTGACTTTTAATTATTTGAACAGTGTTTGTATTTTTGGTTCATGGTAGTCTGCTTCTGCAATTACCTTTAAGATTGCCAATTTATTTTTGAAAGGGCAATAAAGTAGAATTTGGCAGTGTCAGTCATTAAAGACAATTACTAATTCAAAAATCAGTCTTCCTCCCAAGAACACAAAGTGACAGATGACCAACAAAATGTATTTATATACATGCATCAAAGGAAGAGAAAAAGCAAAAAGAGATTGTTCATAATAATTCCATCATAATCTTGATTTATACTTCCTAACCTCTTTGTACTTTGTAGTCCCACGCAAACCACAGACTAATTCTTCAGCTTATGCAGAGATATGTCTTGAAAAGGAAGGGATGTTTTAAAACAGTGAACAGATATGTCCAGCTATGAGAAATGGTAGGAGTATGGATATGAGAGATTAACTGGCCAAGTAAAATGTGGTGGCAGGGTTAGACTGGAAGGCAAAGGGTGTCATTTCATGTATTGTCACAACAAATAATGAAAGGCTTGGGAACAAAGCAAAAGGAGAGGCACTAAAATGAATGTGTTTACATTTAACTTTATTTAAACTTTACTCCTGTAAGGTAATATCGTGAGGAGGCTTGTGGTTTTTCAAGCTTCTCTGTATGATGCTGTGAAATGTACTATGTTGTTCATATCAGAGGTGTGTCACCCCCAGAGAAAAATGTATATGTGGTGAATTTTGAAGTAGTGTAAGTAGTAAATACATGCATAAAGTAATCCTTGTGAGAGCTAAGAAAAGCTTTTTTTTGTAGGTCAGAGAGATTTTCCTGCTGGCATAGAGATGTGCAGTATTTAGCTAGGGCTTGGGTTTGTGTTCAGACCCTATCCTCTCCTCACCCACACATGGGAGATATTTGTGGTCACCGGTGCTTCAGCATTTGCTGCTGTTCCTTCCTCAAGTCGTAGCTTCACCCCGCAGCAGTGCTGCTCTGGTCTGAGTCGCAGTGGAGAGGTGCCAGGGTGCCAGGTCCCTGCCCTTGGTGCTCTGGTGGGTCAGGCGAACCTGCTTCCTCGTCTTCTTCACCACACGGCAGAAGCACTCCTACCAACACCTCACAGGCTGGCACGGTGGGCAGGGGTGAGCAGGCGAGGGAGAAATTGCCTTCCACTTTCTATCTGGCAGGGTGCTGGAGCCAGCCTTGCAAAGGAAGTAGCAGTGAGTGCCTTTGCATGCCTAAAGCCATCCTGCGGCTATCAGGCACGGTGTAAAATGTTAAAGCAGTTCGACTTTACCAACCGATCAGAACTGCCAAATATAAATGATTTAGATTTTTGATAGTCAACCTGAAGTCTTTCTAAACAGAAGATGGAGGGCATGCGTTCAGCAATTTCGGAGAAATGGGCTTCCTTAATTCTCTCTTCATGAATGGAGATATTCTAAGCCACTGTGTGAAATGTTCACTGATGTAACTTGTATGAATTTTCAAAATGTTTTTTACTGATTCATGTTTAATTTTCTAGAGCAAAATTTTTTTTTCTTTTTTTTTTTTTTTTTTTCCCAAAAATCAGTTGCATATGTATGGGCCTTAATTAAAATCTCATTGCCCCATGCTATCCCAAATGTGGGCAGTGGCTCAGAACCTGGTGGTGGGATGGGAAGGATGGTGCTGAGTTCCTTCCTGGGCCTTCAGAGCCAAGTTTTGTGGAGATTTTTTTACAAGATGTTCCCTTTCAATGGTTTAAGTTTTGATATATATTAGGAGTCTGTTTGGCGCTGTGGTGAAGAATATGTTCATGTTTTAGACTATGTTGCATGTTTTAGACTTCTCACTTGTATTTTCTCTGACAAAGGCTACAGTGCCCTTTATTTTGCCCCTACGGGCTCTTTGCCTCCTGGGAATATGTCTGTGCAGCTCTCAGTTGAGCAATGACTGATCTTTCTTGTCTAATCATTAACTTTTGTGAACTTCCAGGTGTTTCAGATGAGCTCCAGCTTTCTGTGTTTTCAGTTAGTTTCACTTGTGAGTAGAAGCTCTTTTCACTACAGAAATCTACAGATCTGTGATCTTCCAAAGATACAGTAATTTGTTTCTCTCATCTTCACAGGAACTGATATTCAATGGCTAGAAACAAGAGGTGACAAGTGGCTGAAATGAATATGACTACTATTCTACAAGAGATCTTGATTAAAAGGTCGCAGCAGAAGAAGAGGACTTCTCCCTTAAACTACAAAGAGAGGCTTTTTGTACTTACAAAGTCTATGTTAACGTATTATGAAGGTCGAGCAGAGGTAGGCGATACGGATTTATACAATAGACTGCCTTTGTTTCTTTGTGCTTTTATATTCTAATAGCTTTTTTTCTTACAGGATAATCATACTGTCAGGGATGGATGGGGTGGGTGGCAACAATCGTGAACTACTGTTTCTCTTTTCTCTTTTTATAATGAAGGTTTATAGAGGTGTAAATAATACGTCTGGTAGTTAGCATAAACTGGTTCCTAATCAGGATGACAAGAGCAAGTTAAAGCAGCTTTTACAACTGATCATCAAGAACTGATTTCTTTCTCTCTCAACTTCTCTGGTTTTGTTTCTGGCCATTTCCAACTGAAGGGCCTTGGCATAATTTTACTGCTGGCATTACTCACTGTTAACAATTAATTACTGACTGTTTTTAGCATCATTCTTTCTGAATCCAGCCTCTTGGATACTGTGCTTGAAAGGCTTCAGCAAGAAGTTTACATGTTCCCCTTTTTAATGGGATGCCCTTTAGTCTTTCTGTAGGTTCTCACATAGTATCTCATGTAGGGTCTGTCCTCACTAAAGGGTTTATTGTAACTTTGGTATCGCTGCTTTCTGGCTCTTGTTCATATATAAACTTCTTTTACATGAGTTTTGGAAAAAAAAAATTCAAATAAGCTTTCTGACTTTGCTAGGTAATAGGGCTTAATTTTTTTTCCTTCCCCCCTCCAATTTGGGCTGGCCAGCCCCATCTTGTATGTGGCAGTGAGAATGTTGACTGACTTCTGGGAAGTAACTGGCTTCTGAATTCAAACAGGAGCAAGTGCGTTTGGTAGGAGCAATGCATTACAGACCAAGCTCACTAGAGATGGGATCGATTAGGGTAGACCATGCAACCTAGAAATTGAACCAAAGCTGGAAACAATTTATCCTTGGCAGTACTAGCAGCCTATCGCTATATAAATCCTACATAAATTCAGTTATATGAGAAGTCACGAGTGTAAATTAGGCAAATTCTCAGACCAGAATTTTTTGAATGAGCTCCAGACTCAAATTCATTAAGGTCACCTGTTTCTGAAGTGCCCCATTGTGCTGTTAGTGGTGAGGGACTGCATTTCCCACTTAACAGAGCCTACCTTCCAGATTTGTTGCAATGTGGAAAGCAATTAAAATGGCTGTGATAGCTAGAAGGTCACTTGCTGCACACTAGAAAGCCATTCAATGCAAAAATGTAGTGGAGATGGCTCTGCAACCTCTTGTGTCAGATGTCTTACCTCCAATGAAAGAAGGGCGTAGAGAAGAGCTAAGACTTGCTAACCCTGTTTCTTTGCCAACCCTTGCTAACCCCGTTTCTTTGCCAACCTTTGCTAACCCTGTTTTCCTGTTTCTTAATTCTGCTTGCGGCAGAATTGAGTTCAGTTACTGTGCTCCACAGAGGACTATTATAGCTGCCATTTTCTATGTGTAGTTTGGACACAGTCAAAGATTAAAAATGAGATACAAATTTATGTATTTTTCACTGACTGCTGCATTAAGATATGTACTGACTTGACAATGCAACTAATTCTCTGTATATATTTACTCTCTGGGCAAAAAAAGAAAAAAAAGAAGATGAGGGCTCAGATGCCCTCTGAAACATGTCCTGCAGGCTTTTATGTGTCATCTTACATTCAATCCAAAGAGAAATGTAACTAACAGGTTTTGCAGGTCTAGTTATCCTTCACAAAGTTACCCTTTCCAACTCTGTATCACCTTTCCCCTGCAGGTTAATACCCTTCAGCTAAGATACCCTTCCAGGAGACTCAGTGGCAGGTCTGTCTGAGAGGGGGTTAAAGCGTTGGTTTTGCTCGCAGTGAGATGGAGCGGGACAGCTCATAGTGTCCTCAGCTGTGGAGGCAGTATCTTAAAAGGTTCCAGCCCGAGACCAGGACTGTTGGAGTGAAACTATACATTACACCCACACAGCCCAGATGCTGAAAGAGGCAGGTCCATCTTCTTCCTGTCCTTGCCTTGCAGCAGCTCTCAACCTGCTTGAATTGGTCCGGGCACTTCTTGGGCTCTGCGCTGCTCTGAATAAATTTGCTAATCAGCAGAAAGATACTTGATCTGTTTTTATTTTTGCTGGATGAGAGCTCTGCTGTGTTGACAAGCTGAATTAGCTCAGTGCAGGATCCAACAAGTGCCAGAGGCAGTGCCAGGTCGAGTAGGAGGACAGAAGGCTCCAACTGTTGACATCAACAAGTTGTTAAACTGGCTCAGCCATAAAATACAGCTTTACTACCTGTGCCTCAAAACCATTTATTTTCACTGTTCTTCCCATTTTATATTCTTTTAAACATTAATCAGCATTTTATTTTACAAAGAGTACCGTCTGAAAATAATGAGCTCTGCTCTTAGAGGAGTACACAGTGTTTAAAATCAGTAGTACTTGGCCTCTATTTGAGAAAAACTTGTGTGACTAAGATGTCCGTCACACAGTGGTAGTTATTCCATTGTGTCACTGAGCAACTTAAATGGAAAAAGGTTGGGGGTTTTGTTATTATTATTATTATTTTAAAGCCCAGTTGTAAATCTGTATTAACGGTAAGACAGATGTATAATCTGGCTGAAGTTATTTATGTAAAAGATTAAAAAAAGACATTGGAGGTGAAAGTAATTCCAATTCCTCTGAATAGCTGGATGCTTGCTGCTGAAATGAAATGTGATTTACTGCTTGAATTTAAAGATGTGACAGAGAAACGATAGGTACAGACTGGTTTCATTTCAGGGCTGGTAGTATTCAAAGTTCAGATTGGTAAGATAAGCGTGGAAACCCAAAGCCAAGAGGATCCCACAGCTGTAGTAGGAGCAGTTTGCTCAGGGTGGCTGAGCTCTGCTCCTCCAGGCAAGGATTTGATTCCCAGTGTGGTCATTGGCCAAGCTGAAGTCTTTCCTCATTTTTTCCATTTTGACTTCATGGGAATTCGGCAGAGAGAATTCAGGAAGAATACCCAATGTTTGTGTTCACGTGAATAATCATACTGCTTTTCTTTTTTATTTATTTTTTTCTAAACAAGATTAAATTAAATCTTTTTAACCAAATTAGTCAATTCTCAAAGTGTGGGGCAGGTTGGGATTATACACAGGGCAACAGAAGAAGAGACTTGGTATGTCTGGTGACAGAAGTGAAACATGACAACAAAAAGCAGTCAACCATAGAAAACACTGTTCTTATAAATACTTCTGGGAGATCTCATTGATTCCGTTCTTTGCAGACAGTGGCGGGAGTTCGCTTGCTTTTTGACCAGAATCTGCCCATTATACAAGCACTGCTCTCTGCTTTTTCTGAAAAACTGGCAGAGTGCCGTATACCTACTTGGAGCAATTATCTTATTTATAAGCACCAGTGCTAGGAACCAGGTTAAAACCTTGTTTAAACTTGCTCATAACCTTTTTTTTTTTTTTTTAAACATGTGCTTTGAAGCAGCTCAGGCACCCTGTCATGTTTGCACGGTGGTGCAATGTGCCTGCGTTGAAGATGGAGCTGCACTATGGTCATGGGAAGGGGAGGTGGTGCTTCCGCATTTAGAAATAGTGCTGGAACACAGGTCATGGAGGCAGCGTGAGCTAGCAATAAAGTGTAGCTACAGAATGATTAGAGTGGCTGGATTTCAAAGCACAGAAACCAGAGGAAGGACAACGTTGGTTTAGGTCATCTGTGCAAAGCTCTATAATTTTGAGTAATGCCATGGGAAACTTATTTTGCATAGGGAGCTAATAGGTCCTTGGCATTTATGACTTAACTTCTTCTGGGCATTATGCTTTTTGCTTTAAAATATATATACATGCATGACCTTAAGGTTGGTTAAGAAGATGGACATCAGAAAGCTTAAAAATAAAGATTCTTGAAGAATTGATTTGTCCCAAGCGTCACAGAGAAGAATTTTTAATATGTTGCCAGAAAAGAGGAATATTCTGTTTAAGCTGGAGATGGCTTCTGGTTTTGGCTTTCTGGCATAAATTCTGTGAAGCTGTTAACTGTAAATGTTGGGGAAACACTGTTATTGCAGTATGGAATTTTGCTAACAGTAATGACAAGGATAGAAATTGCTGAGTTGATAAGTTTCATGAAGCCTGTAAGGGTTTATCAGCTGCCAGTGGGGATTTTCTGTCTTTTTTCCCTTGGTGTTGCAAAAGTGGCTAATGAGTTGTGAATGTGATGGATTCCACTTGTAGTGAAGACAAAAATTCATCACAGTAAGAAATAACTGAATTGGCCTCCAAGCAGAGAGTGCTGATCATGAATGTATAAAATAGGGAAGAAGTGGAATATCTTCCTTTCATGAGTATGGAGGTGTACTATAAAACTGCTTATCCTGCAGTCAGTAAGATTTACGCTATGTACAGTGTTCTCAAATACATGTTGTAGACTTACCAACCCAGCTTTAAATAGATTTATGCAGATGGTGGTAGTGACATGGGTTTGGAAGTGGGAGGCAGGAGGCTTTTTTGCACAAGCTGGCCCTTGCTTCTTGAGGATTCCTGTGCTGTGCTCACCAATGACTGCAGGATTCATTGAGTACAGTGTAACTTCTCCAGATGATCTGGTTGTACAACAAAGGCATGTGGTGTGCTGGTGAGGAGACAAGGATAACCTTGATACTTTGAGGGTAAAATATTTTATTAGGTAATCTCTTTCTGATTCTGCATGATGTGAAAGCTCAGAATACTACTTCAGGTATGTTTCTAACAACTTTTCTTAACTATTTTCTTTGAAGAAATAAAATGCCGTGGTGTTTATCAGGGAGTCTACCTTATCACTGTAATAGGAAATGCTTCTGTAAATATGAGCTGTGCAATTAATAGAAAGGAAAACTCACTTTACAGCTCTGCCAGTGTCCCTGGTGGCTGGTGTTCACCAGCAGACAGTGCAAAGTGCCAGATATTCTGCTTCACAGAGTGTATTAGCTGCTTCCTGAGCAGCATCTTTTATTCCTCTTGAATTAGCCAACAGGACAGACAAAGAAATAGCATCCAAGCGACTGTGTCCACCAGAATGGTCCATCAAGAGATCGTGGCTTGTCCTGCTTCTGCTTGTGTGGCCGTAGGTTGTACTAGTGTGAATTCTTTCTCAGTGCACGGCCAGATGTGTCTGGGAGGTGTTAGGGAAGTCCAGGGGCCCTAACTGGAGTCAGCATCTTTCTGTGTAACAGAATGGTCCTGATAGCAGGTAGCACATATTTCACACAAGCTTTAGTTAGATCATGCTGATGGAGCAGCTCACTGAAACTAAAAGTGCCACTGGAACTGAGATTTTTGATATAAAAAGCATTTTTTTAGTTAAAGGAAATTCTTTGAGATGAAGACAAGATAGGCGTAGGTGTTGAAGTACTTCTCGCCACTAGAACAGCTGAAAGGAGCTGGTTTGCGCAAGGGGGATGTCCTGCTATCTTGCTGGTTTGAAAAATTTCCTACCGATGTTTCTCACAAGGGCAGTGCTTCCAAAAAGTTGACATGGATCCAGTCATAACTTCATCAGTCGGTAACAATGTGCTGACTGTCAGGATCGTCGTACCTACGGGAGCAGATGAGTGTTCCCTTGTGCTGTGGTGTTTTTTTTTTTGTTTTTTTTTTTTCCCCTCTCGGGCTCCTTTGTGGTGATCCTCCTTAGCTTGGCAGGGTGCTGATCTGTGTGGTTTAGTCGCTCTCCTCCCACACACCACGCGGCGTGCTCTCATTAACCTTTCCAGCCCACGCCAACTTGCACTGACCTTGAGTACAAAGCTTGTGAGCATGGGCTGGGACATGTGAAATGCCTTTCAACCTTAACATCTTTGGTGCTTGCTCATATTTGCTGTTTGGATTAGAGTTTGCAGCAGCAGAAGGTTTGTATCAACTTCTGTGTTTTCAAAAGCTGCAACACCGAAGGGAGGATAAGAGGGGAGAGGCTGGGCTGAGAGGAGCATGCTAGCTCTAGGGTACAGAGGGTACTTGGGGTAGACACTGTGCTTGCCTATCTGTTGGTATGCAGAAATTTGCTACCACAGAGCAGACAAATAAAAGCCCCAAAGGCAAAAGACTGAGTATTACTTAGAAGGATGCTTCTATGGAGCCAAGTAGAAGGTGGCTTTCTGATGAGCTGCACTTGGGAGGTGCAGAGTGCGCTCATCTTCATGGACAGCAGTGGTATTTGCCATCAGGATCAGACCAGTGTGAAAACAGTCCTGGATAAAGAGCAGGACAGCTACAACAAACAAAAATAACTGGGATTTAAATGAACAATGACCTAAAGGACCTAAATATTCTTGAGGGTTCCTAATTTTGAAAGTCTCTTCTAGGGAAAAAAGGTTCTTTTGCACAAGTTTTATTCAGCTCCTGTAATTTGAATACAGTGGAGACAGAAGCTACCGAAATGAACATGGTGATATTTTAAGGAAGGAAAAATAACTTTAAAAGCTCTGGGGGCCACTCTAGTGCTGCAGGTTTCAGGGTAAAATTGTGGGGCTGCATTGCAACATTAATCTTGTGCAAATGCTTCCTTTGGAGCATAACAGCAATACAGAGTTCCTAAAGCCTATACTAATCACTTTTCTTACAGCTTTTAAATAGAAGAGTAATGAGTATCCATTCTACTGTTGCTTATTCCTATGGTGCTTGTCCTTTGTTCTTTTTCACTTCTTTAATTACCCTGATTTTTATGGTGTCCTTAGTCAATGCATAGGTGATTTAATTCCTTGTATAAATGAAAGCTCAAAATAAAAAGTTCAAAAAAAAAAAAAAGTTCATTATTAAAAGGCTTCTAATGACCTCATGGATTACTCATTTGCTAATGTATGATAAATAGCTACTGAAATGAGTGGATTGACAGAGCTTCTTTATTCCAAATCATAGGTGATAGAGGTTTCCTAAAATACATGCAAGTTTGCAAAGTAACGCTATCACTAGACCTGGAGGAGGACTGTGGGTTGGCTGCTGTTTTCTCCTGAAAGCACCAGAGGTGGATATGCACTTTCTGCATGAATCACATAGAAATCCCTAGCTGTACTTGCTAGGGACGTGCTTTCACAACTTTCTCTAAAAGAGGCTGTGGCTTTAGATCAGTTCAGCTCTTACTGAAATAAAAATTGCATTTTTATTGCAATTAAACACATTTTTCCAGCTTTGTCAGAAAAAGAATAAATCTTTTTTTTTAAAGTGCAGTCAGGATAGGTGATGGTTTAAACACACATACACATATTTATATCTATATAAAATATGTATAATGTATTATAAATAATGAAGTAGGGTAGCTTGTAGCAGTGGTTTGCAGCATGAATTACATCGCTGAGCGAGTATAGTGATGTATTTACAAGTTATCCCACTTAAAATAATGCCTGTTACATCCATCTGTGTGGAGGATATTGTGTTTGCATTTCTAATGATCCTAATCTAATGATGATATAGGTTTTTTTTTTTTTTTTTTTTTTTTTTTTTCAAACTTCTTTACTTCTTTGCTGGCTCTGTATTTGAACACTAACTAAGAATATGAGTAACCACCCTATCTAATTTCTTTGTATAATACTTCTGTAATAACTGCAACCATTGCTTCCACATATTAGCATCATTAGGAAGAAAGTTTAACTTCTTTTCTTTGCACTGAATTAGACAGAAATCAAGGCAGAAAATCAGTAAGTAACTTGGTAATGTGTAGATGACTGATCAATGGGTACTCTTGCGGTTACAGTATGACAAGCAAACTTACAGATAGCTTTGCTGATGTAGAAATACCTGTGTTGTTATTGCTGTTTGCTCAGGTAGAGCAGTGGGATTGTGTGATACCTATGGCTGACAAGAAAGAGCTCAGCCTTGCTTCAAATATATTCACGGATGTAAAAATTATATAAGCCATGTACATACTGATATTTATATTGATTTAATTATTTTGTGATAGCTGCTAGTCTCCCAGAACAGCACTGAACACTTCTAGCAAAAACCCAGTCCTGAGGAGCTGCTTATCAAAGCTTAAGGTGTGCTGAGAAGTGGGTAGAGACATGGTGTGAAGCACTGATGAGACAGTATGATAGCCAAAAATAACTTTACCACTGATTAGTTACTTCTACCAATGTTGTATGGTATCCTGGGGAAGAGGAGGGTTGAACTATGAACCGTTCACTGCAAATGCAGTAAGAAATCAGCTTTGTTTTAGGAAATGAGGTGGATCAAACAGTACGAATTAATTGTTCAAAATACAGCTGCTCATAAAGCTGGTCAGCATTTTGAGCTTTCAAGGTAAATAAAAGAGAAGGCTGTGTTCTGCAGCAGAGGCCACAGAGAAATCTTATGTGAGGAGCAAGAGTCATCGGGAAAGCACCTAGGAGAGTTTGAGAAATGTCACAGAGAGGATCTGGATAGAAGTCTACTGGAATGCAGCAGAAGTTGGCATTGAGAACCATGAAATTTCATCCCTCCTGGTCTTTTTTGGTTGTTTACCTCCTCTTCCCCCTTCAGGGAAATATATATATATATATATATATATATATATATATGTATATATATATATATACATATATATGTATATACACACTATACATATATATATATGTATATATATATACAATATATATATAGTATATATATACACACAACTTCACACAACTTTGTATTTAAATAAATATATGTTAATAAGCAGAACTGCTGTATTGATGATGATTCAGAAGATGTCACATACTGGCTAAAAGCATACAAGACAGATAACAGTAGGCACAGATGGGGAAATTTTAAGCAGGTGTGACCAAAAGCTGTTTAAATCAAAGAAATAATTTAAAGCTATTCATATGAATGAAGGCAGCATAACAGATGCATGGGAATGCATACTTGAAAAGAGCAAGTCTAAAAGAAAATCAAGTTGTAAAATAATTTAGTTATGGTGCAATAATGATTCCCTGATCTCTGTAACATCTACCAAACCAGAAGACTGATATAAAATGAGGATCTGAAATAATTATCTTTCTAGAATAATTTGGCAGTCTGTGAGATGGAGCTCACATTAGACTAAGCTGAAGTTAAAAAATGTAGGTTATGGTTACTGAATCACTGAGAAGGTGTGAATGAGAACATTTACCTTATGATTACACATAGCACATGAATCTTAAAGGTGCTGTGAAGGAAGACTTGGAAAATAAATAAGACTTTGGAAGGCTTAGATTTAAAATGCTATAGAGAAGCTGAGAAACTGCCAGCTCTGAAGATAATTTCAATTACCAGAGAAGTGCTACAGCAAACTGGCTTCCTGAAAATACCTGGATGACAACAAAATGTCACACCAGCCAGCAAAGACTTGTCAAGAACTAATCCAAGTTTTTTTTCTGTTGGTGGATAACAAGCCTCATGGAGAGCAGAGAAGCGGCAGATAATCCTGTGTTTCCATTCTGCTCAGGGCTTGTTTTGGCAGTGCCATATAACATTTTCAGATGGCAGTGTCAGATAAAACTGTATAAATGCCTTGTAAATTCAATGCAAAACAAATGGAAAGATGGTGTTTTGAACAGCTTGAAAGACCAGGTGAAGCAGTTGGAGCCTCAGGTACGTGACCAGAGCCTCACATCCTGTTCTGGGGCTCTGGTCACCCACCTTCGATGCCCCCGCGCTTGGGCTCCCCTCCCTTCCTGGTTTAAGTTGTCCATTCCTCATGTTCAGATGACTCTAGGGCTTCTAGAGGGATGGCAGAAGGAAAGGTGTTGCTCACCTGATGGGCAGAGAGGTGGACCTATGGTCTGAGAGGGGAGAAAAGGGGGCAGAAATGCTACAGCTGGTCTGGCCAGGCTCAGAGCTCTGTGAGGACTTCACAGAAGACAAAGGAAGATTTGTCTGAAAGAACCTTGAAGCTACGTACTGGTTGTTTAGACAACCAAAAAATTGTAGATAATTTAGGGCCTGCTGTGGATGGAGACCTGAGTGATTTATTGGCTTCCTTTACGCTTATTTACGTCGCTGCCTTACTTGATAGCAGCAATACAACAGAACTGTAATTGCGTACATTTGACTGACTGCTGCTCAGTTGTGGGAGGAGAGTAAATTTCAGGTAATGCACTGTAGTAATGGCTAGGAAGTTAGGAAGTTGCATCAGTGCTACTACAGAGAATTTTTTTTTTTTTTTTTGGTTTCTGCAGTACTGGTGGTTGCATCCGCTACGCAGAAGAAGAGTAAATAGTAAATTACGCAGCCAGTCCATGATAAAGATTTCTCAGTTTCATATTTTGCAATACAGGATTTGAGATTTTCTCCTTCTCACTTAACGTTTGTTTGCATTTTTGTTTTCTCTTGAAATTCTTCCCAAGAATCAGATCTTGGCTCAGGTCAGGTGACGTCAGAATAATCAGCATCTCTCTCCTTGTGTCACAGTTTGAGCCACTGCAGGAAGGTGAACAGAAATATTTGATACTTGCTTTTCCTAGAATAATCATTAAAAAAAAAGAAAAAGACTTAAAAGGAGCCAGGGTGTATTTCAACATATCTGACACTCGAAAAATAAGGGGATGAAAATGTGGCCCTCTAACAGCCAGCTCTAGTATAACTCTATTTGCATGAACAGTAGTGACATTGCTTGGGTGAAAATGCCTCAGGAATAAAATAACTAATAATAATAAAAAAATGCAAACTCCCTACATTTGACTTTGGAGCATATTCTGTGAGAGAAGTTGGCTCTGGTTGCTGCTGGGATAGGCGGGCTTTGCTGATGTCTTGTGAAATAGCTGAGCAGCTCCGTAAAAGGAGATGTAAGTAATGTCGAGACATTTTGGATGTTTAGGGGAACACCAGTTCCCTGGGTCATGTGCTGATGACCTCGGGGTTTCCTGCATGGGAATAAGCATGGGAGAGAGCAATAGTGTGAAGAACAAGAGGAGTGACGCCATGGGTGAGCCAGAGTGTAGCTATCTCTTGGCAGCCGGGCTGACTTCTGCATGTTTTCATTGATATAATATTTTTTCCAAACAAAACGTCCTTTGTTGTGTTTAACCCCCCAGCCCCACTCTTCTGAAGGTAAACAGCATGATATCTTCGTAAACAAAGAGGAAATGCACTGAAGAACCGTTTTGTCTGGGGGAAGCCTGTGTGGGAACACAGGCTTCTTAGGAAGTTGTGAAGCTACCATATTCAGCAGAAGAGTTCCAAGTGTGTGGAAGATGAGCTGCCTGTGTACTTATCTAACGGATATTTCTTGTCTTCCTCTATTCTGAGATTATTTCTTGTTGGTTGGAATTTTGTAATCATATTCTTGTACCACATCTGACAATGTAGTTCTACTGTTGTCACTTCTTGGTATTTCTGTCTTATATATCGAACAATAGGAATAGCTTATTCTTTTGCTTTGCATGGAAACAAGACGTTGGCTAGACTGGTCATCCTCGTTGTGAGCAAGGAACAGGGCTTCTGAAACTGTAAATCATGCTTCTGAAGCACAGTCAAGTATGAAGTACATATACCATTTTGCATTTTGGAAAGCTTTGTATAGTAGTTTCTGTACAGTCACTTCCCTTTT
This sequence comes from Anas platyrhynchos, assembly GCF_047663525.1. Classification (NCBI taxonomy): domain Eukaryota; kingdom Metazoa; phylum Chordata; class Aves; order Anseriformes; family Anatidae; genus Anas; species Anas platyrhynchos. The sequence continues at coordinate 52,970,360 of NC_092590.1, forward strand.
GTTATTTTCAGCAAGCAGATAACAGTTTAAAAAAAAAAACATCAACACCCTTTAGTGTGACTGTGAAGCATGTTTTTATCTATTTCTTATCCTTCTTGGGACAGAGCATTTATACCTGTATTACTCTTTTAACTTGTTTTCCTTCAAGAGGCATGTTCCTGAGGTGGACCCACTTTGATAGGTCCCACGGGTTCACTGGCCATTTGGTTTCCAAATCCTTTGTGAATGCTTGTGTCCAGAGAGCATGCACGGGCATACTGGTGAAACACTGCTACTTCTACAGGGAATCCAACTGCTTTCTACTACATTTGCCATCTTCCTCCAAAAGCATCTGTGAAAAATGCCCCTCTTCCCACTATGGTTTGACATTGCATAATTAGCCCCTGGACTAATTCTGTCCCTTTGTAACAGAGGTCACTCGTTGGAAAGAGTGATTGTGAGTGGCTTCCTCAATGCTGGCTCGTGCCTGCAGCTCTACTTCCACTCTAGGTCAGGGTGTGAGCTCTGCTTGATCCTGCATTTTGTGTCTGCTCTACACCTCACTCTAGAGCAAGGCATTAGGCACGCGCAATAAATGCAACACAGTGATAGTCTGCAAGAAGTCCCATTATTAGAGGAAATTGTTTAAGTAGAGGAATTGCAGTGCTCTATTTAGCATTTTGCTTCAGTCATTCTTTTCCGCCTCATGGTTTAATAGTGAGAAATGTTGAGCTAAAACACAGCTGCAAACCTGGCAATTGGAAAGCTGTGGCCATTAATAACTGTTGCTTCTGCTGCAACCTGAAACACGGCTGGAGCAGTACATTTGTCTTTAATTTCACATGTAAAAGGTTTTTAATCTTTAGAATATGCAAAAATAGAAGAATCTGATGTCATTAGGCTTTATTAGCTGGATTGGGTTGTAAGGTGGGTCAAATTTGAATTGGTTTAATTTAGTGTCTCATGGTGATGTAAAGTGAGCCACCTTAAATCATGCAAGTATACAAAGGGATGACTTAGGAAATATGAATACTAGAATGATGTGCTGAGTATTAGGAGGTTAGCTTTATTATTTTATTTTATTTTATTTTTCCAAAATGTTAGCTGATTATCTTCTTGGATTCCTGTTCTTTGCCATCTTTGCACACATATGCTCCTTCGGAGCACTCACTGAATGCCAGAATTGGCATGAAAATCTGTGAGTCATGGAGGAGAGGCTTAAAGTCATAAAGCCTGTTCCTCAAAGAAATGTCTGTGATTCCAGATAAGGATAAAAATGTATATCACCTCTTTCTGTCCCCCAGCCTCAGTTAACCACTAGGCGGGATCCAAGCAATACATGAGTACCCCACAGGACCCAGAAAGCTGGGTAGATACATTACAGAAGTGGCAGGCTTTTCTTCTTCTTTGTATGTCATTGTGCAGAGAAAAGATCTGGAGAGGTATCTTCAGTACAATTATGTGGAGTATTGAATTCTGTGCTTCATTTAAAAATTAAAAAAAAAAGAAAAAGGTAGATCTTGTTTGGGTCTTCCTATCCCGCATTTGCTAATCTGTCAGCTCTGAGGCCACCAGGCTGCCATGAATATGAGAGGAAGGAGCAGTACTTGATGCTGTACTGAGTGGTGTGCAGTTGTTATTCAATATTTGGCACTTGCATTAACGTGTTTTACTTCAGGCAGTCAAAGTTCAAGTAAGGGGATACCATAAAATAAACAGAAAGCTTGACTTGAAACAAATTTTTGATCAGAAAACCAAGGTTGCGTAGTCGGTGCAAATTATTTGTCAGCATAACGTGATAGCTTTGTAGCAACGTGTTATTTTATTTATTTTTTATTATTATTAATTACTCATTAGAATGTCTAATTCATCTTTGTTCATGTTGCAATTTTAAAACCCCCATGTTGGGACTTCTTTTTTGCCTTTTTAATTTTGTGGTGTTACATAACAGTTACAGCTTTATCTGAACTCGGTTCCTGTCGTTCTTCCTGACGCTGACTGTGGCGTGCCTGAATTCTTCAGGCACATTTTATCTGCCTCTTTTCTTCGTAACAATATACATAGGAGACAAAATACTGAAGGTGTTCTAAATTTTGGTGAGACTTCTCTGTTTTCCCTGGGTGATGACTGTTGTGCTGCTAGGGTGGTGGAATCGTGATGGCTGAGCTTGAAGTTGCTCTGCTCTTCTGTTTTTAAGACTCTTTTCAGTTCTTTATTATTGTGCCAGACTTCTGCTATTTGGGCTGAAATTTCTATCCTCAGGAGAGAGGAAGGGAGCTGAGTAGGGAGTAGAGTATCTCCAGTAATTCACTAATTGCTAATTATTTCCACATTGCCTGAACAGTGCTCATCTTTCATGAGCTGCACACTGGTCTGCATGTGTTGGATGTGCTTTGCTATTCAAATTTTTGATGTGGGTTTATACTGAACCTGCCATGAGCTGCTGCCATTTTTGTTGTTGTTCCAGATTTCAGTAGAAACATCCTCCCTTATAAGAGACCTGGTTTTCCCCAAAGTGAGAAGTGGCCCTTACAGTGTCCATAGATTTACCAGCTTTCTTTTTTTTTTTTTTTTTACCAGTGTGCTGAAAATTTCCATGCTGTACTTTCATTCTTAACCTTTTCTGCTTCATTTAAATGAAAAGAGGATAAATCAGCTTCTTCAGAAACAGACACCATAAAAAGGTCTGCACGTGTGTGGTCTTCACTGTTACTGCCTATTGCTTTTACATATAGACTGAAGCACAGTACAAGCTACCTCCATCTACAGGCTACTCTTCCACAAAGATTCCCTCTTGGGACAGTTGAACCACACTGTATTTCTGTGCATTTTAACTTGGGCTGCAGCTGGTGAGCACTCTTTCCTTCTTTAAAATCTTCATGATTACCAGTTTAAGTGAGCCAAACCTTCTCAGATCTTGCTTTTTCAAAGCTTCTGCCGTGTTGGTCAAAGAAATTCTTTCACCATGTTTTCACAGCTTATCCCAAGGACAGGTTTCACCTCTTGTCTTCTGCTTCCTACCCTGCATGAGCTTGTATTGCCTGTGCAGCACTGCAGTTTCAATGGAAAGCTGGTAAAACATGGGAGTAGCCACAGAAAGACGGGAGCAACAGAGCAAGGGAGCAGGCTAGATGATGCATTGGCACCTGTTTCACTCACCCTTTTTAGTCATAACTTGAGATCAGCAAGCTGTTCTTTATCTGTACTCAAGTTCTTTTTTTTTGTTTGTTTGTTTGTTTTTTTTTGTAATGAAGAGTAGACTATGGTTACAACTGATTGGAAACTGTATTGGAAAAGGTGATGCTTTTTACTAAGCAATTACATTCTAGTCTGCACTTTCACTAGCGTAGGTCTTCATACCCTCTTTCATTTTTTTCAAATGAATTCTGCAGTTAAAGCAACACTGCTGTTGTAAGTGGAAAAGTAAGCAATAAGTCTCTGCAGAGAAAGGTAAAAAAGAAAGATAAACAGATGAGTGTCTGTAGATGAATGCAATCATCAGTTGTATTTTATTATTTTTTTTTCTTACAGAAAAAGTACAGAAAAGGATCTGTGGATATTTCAAGGATTAAATGTGTAGAAGTTGTAAAAAATGATGGTATTATTCCCTGTCAAAATAAATACCCATTTCAGGTATGTTCCTTTGGTTTATATAAAATACAGTGCTCCTTTCAATAGCACCAAGCCACTTGCTTGGAATTACTGACACTGTTAAACACGGAGCCCATTCTCAGTTCTCTGGGTCTGTTGGAGGGGGCTCAGGGTCAGGGACTGCAAACCATCCCCAAAAGCTCTGCTCATCATAAAGTCCCTGCTCATGGAAGCTTTGCCTAAAACACTTGGACTTTTTCTTTTCCCCACCCTCTCTGCCTTGGTGTTGACTGGAAACTGCTTAGTCCTCCAGAATAGGTTAGTTGGCAGCCAATTTTCCCTGTCTTCTTTCTTGCACACACTTTATATAAGCAGCATGTTTGCAATTACCATTAATTTATATCGGAATAAGAAAAACAAGATAAACCTTGTTGCTTTTTCTTCCATTGTGAACTTAATGGAAGTAAACACAGAAAATAAAGTACTTAAAAGGAAAAAGAAATGTTTAAATGTCAGGTTCTGCTTATGATGGAAGAAATTTTTGATGTGAGCGGGAATTTCACTGATGGAAGCAGGGATCTGCCCCCTTTCTACCAGGGCAATACTTGTTTTCTGTCTGTACAGGCAGTGAAGAAAAAGACGGCAAAAATTAACCCAGAGTAATAGAGAATCACAAAGTATTATGACGTGGCTGGGAACGAAGGATGCCTGATTATAAAATAGCCTTAACAGTTATGAGATACTGTTTTTAGAAAACACACTGAAGAATGAACAAAGCAAAGCATGAAGCAACATCTAAAGGAATAATAAGATAATATACCATTACAGAATCCTTCCTGTTCTATTGACAGCACCATGTATAAATAGCAAACCCTAAAAAACTTCCCCCTTGTTTCTGCATTTTGTCTCATGCTCCTCATGTGGCTGAGGACACTCATTTTGCCAAATGTAACATTTTTTTTTCCCCTTGTTCTGCTTACTGTTTTTGCTAAGGAATAAATAAAAGAGTATTACTAGTTGAATGGCTTTATTTATTTTTTAAAATATTTTATTTCTTTTTCCCTGCAGGTCGTATATGATGCTAATACACTTTATATTTTTGCACCAAGTCCACAAAGCCGGGATCAGTGGGTGAGGAATCTGAAAGAAGGTAAAGGAAATCACTTGCACTTAATATCTGACACATTTAGATAACTTTACTAGAGCTGTGCGCTGGGTCTAGCAAGATGGAGGTAACTCAGTGCTGTGTTTTGGATTTGTGGCTACAAGAGTGCCGAAAACACAGCAGTGGTTTAGTGATTGCTGAGGGTGCTTGTGCAGCCTGGAGGCTTTGCCTTTTGCTCATGGTGCCCCCACAGTGACTAGGCAGGGGAGGGCAAGGGGCTGGGAGGGGACACAGCTGGGGTAGGGGATGTGAATCGCCCCAAGGGATCTTCCATGCCATATACAGTCATGCTCAGCAATAAACACTGGGGTAGGGGAAGGAGGAAGTGGGGGGGGTTGATTTCCAAGCTGGTCATTGCTCACAGGCTGGCTGGGCATTGTTTTACTGGTGGGAGATGGTGTATTATTTCCTTTGCATCACTTTTTTTCTTTTCTTTCCCTTCTCTTTAAACTGTAACAGCCCACAAGTTTTCTCACTTTTCCTCTTTCTATTATTTTCCCCCATGCCAGTGTGTGGGTTGGGTGCTTAGCTGCTGACAGGTGTCAACCCACAACAAGCTAGAAAAATAAAATGGTGCAACTTCTATTGCACGTATCAACTGACTTTTATTTTTATTGGGTCAGGTCATCATTTGCATACACAGCATATGAGAATAGGTACTGGGCATATCAAGCACCCTGGCTGATTTCATTCAATTTGTCTAGTCTAACTGCAACAAGAATTTGAATCCATGCTTTTGTACAACATGTAAATCATCAAAAAGCTTATCCGAGCTAGTTAGTGGCATCACTTGGAAGTTTTGTCTGAACGTAGCTAGACAGTGTTATGGTGATGGTCTCCCACTGATGTAAAACGACAGGAGACATCTCCCCTGAAATGTGATTCTGATTATTGATATCATACTGAATAAAGATCATTTTTTCAAGAGCCTCTTAATGCTTTCTGCTGTCATCAAACATTCACATTAATTGCAGGTGCTCTTCAAAGTCATAAGACATAATTCCTGGGCTGGGCTGGGTCGGAAATAACTTCCGAAACTCAGCGGCCTCATAGGGTGGGGATGGGGAGTCTGCTAAACCAAACACAGGCGTTGTGCTGTGAAATAGTGATAAATGTAAGCTAACCTTTCCTCAAGAGCACTAATTACAGAGGAAGTGGAGTCACTTGCAGTGGAAACAAAAAGAAAAGAGGCAGCCAGAGCCCACAGGGCCCCTCACAGCCGCCCAACTGTGTTGCAGGGTGCAGGTGGGCGCCTGGGCCTGCCTTCACGGAGGCACCAAACACTGCCCTGCTGTGGTGGCTGCTTTGGGCGGGGAGTACAGCACACCCTTCTGGAGTAAAGTCATGTATTACCCTAAAAATATCACCTGCCTTCACTGTATGACCTCCGTGTAAACTTGTAAGAAAGTCCTTTAGAGAAGCAGTGTTGTAGCAAGGACAACAAGTAAAGATTATGATTCGTCAAAGACACTAGTATTTATTAAGAAAGTCAGAAATCATGATTTTTTTTTTCCTTTTTTAATCTTTGCTCTCTATTTCCTGTAGGAATAAAGAACAACAGCAATATAATGGTAAAATACCATCCTAAATTCTGGACAGAGGGAATTTATCAGTGCTGCAGGCAGACAGAAAAATTAGCACCTGGCTGTGAAAGATATAATCTTTTTGAAAACAGTAAGTACATAACTTTACATATGAAATTATGTTGGCGTATTTTTCTGTGTTTTGTTGTTGTTATGTGATTCTGTCCTCACATTTGAATGCTGTAGGTATCAGGGAAATTTCATGGTGCACAGTGAACTGTTGATACTGTGTCTAGAGAAAACAAAAATATTTTTCATCTCCAAACATTTTGTAAAAAGTGTAAAAGTCAGTGAATTGTCCTTCCAAAAAGTGTTTGGAGACAGCTGAAAGGAATCATTGAGGTTGCTGAATTTATTTTCCACTTGGCTTGTGTTTCCCATCTGAAACCTATTTGACCAACTGTTTACCTCAGACTGAGGTTAAAACCTCGTGATGAAAGAGATTCATCTGATCTTTGCCAGCTCTCCAGTTTGAATTAATAACTTCTGTGTATCCATGTAAAGGAATAACAACCCTGCTGGAATCGGTGTTATTACACCGGTGTGAAAATGGTACGAGAATGTAACTAGGCTTAATGCATTTACAGACACATGGCTCAATTCTCCTAAAAGTTTGCAAATGTCCATATGCTGAACCTGGATGAACCATGACTTCCGTATGCATATGGCTCCTCCAGCATGCAAACCACAGCCTGTACGTGCTCTGCAGTGTATGCTGTAGCATGCAAAGATGTGGAAGTGTGACCCTCACTGCAGCGTTGTCCTCTATGACAATACAGTAATTGTCTGTCTTTGATTCAAGGAAAACTCCTTAGTAATAAAAGTAATTGCAACAACGCTTACCTCCTAGTGAAATTAACAGTGCCTGGAAAATTTCCTACATTAGGGCCTTAAAAGGTGGGGAATTGTGTATTTCATTGCATTAAAAGAAGAAAAAACAGTGGCTTGTGGTAGACCTTATTCTGCAAGATGATATTTCAGCCGTTGAAGTGCGAAAAAGCAGCACAGGAGACAAAAATAATTTTAGACCTGAGAAGTAATTTAAAAACTACTTTTTTTTTATACAGCTTTACACAATTTTATACAAAAAATACAATTTTTATGCCTTATTTGGCAAAGCAAGAATCAAGGGAAACATATATTTTTATAAGAATAGATATTAATAGAAGCAGACTTTTAGATTATCATGGTGAGAAGAACACTGCTTCCTTTTTATGTTCTTTTTATTTATTTATTTATTTATTTATCTATCTATTATTATTATTCCTTATTAAGGAGCAAGACATGGTTTTGAACTCCAGCAGTCTTTTGGAGGAACCCCATGAGGCATCCCTGCCCGTGGGCTGGCTTGGAGCTGTCTGTGTGGCATGCTGTGGTGTGACACTGATGTCACCAAATCCTGCTGTGAATGTTGCCTGCTGGCCAATTTAGTAGTGTCACGGAGCACTTAACTAATGTTTTCTCACTTGGAGCTGGTTTTGCTTCCTGACTTACTATGCTATCCTGAAGGCTAAGATGTTAGAGCCTTATCTGAAGTTTAAACCTTTTATCCAATTTTTGAATTAGAAAGTAAACATGAATCTTTTTCTGTGCTCTGTTTGTAGGTGTAGTGACGCTGCCTTCTCCAATGCCAGAAAAAAATACGGTAGGTGTCTGTGCTGCTGATGAATAGGGGGCTGAAAAGCAAACGCCATTGGGGCTGCAGTGCTGTGGTCATCCTAGCCACTGCAGCTCTCTCCTGGGGCAACCCAGAACTAGCCCAGCTTTTGCCTCTGGGATGCTCGGCTGTCTTGCAGTGGTGTAAGAGTAGGTACTGGGTGGAGTGGAATCATGGAGCAAAGTGGAACGATGATCATTTTGTATCATTTTCAGCGAAGGCCGCCACCGCCTGTTCCTCCGGTTGAGGAGAATGACAGCGAAGAGGAGGAGATAGTGGTGGCAATGTATGACTTCCAGCCTACAGAACGTCATGATTTAAGATTAGACAAAGGTGAAGAATATACAGTAATTGAGAAGAATGACATTCACTGGTGGAAGGCAAGAAACAAATACGGGTAAGCATGAGTTTTTTATTTTTCAATATAATGTTAATAAGGCTGTTTTCAGGTTCTAGTAGTTCATATTGATTACATATCAACAAATAACAGTATTAGACCCCACTTATGACATAAGTCCTGAAATGTCATCCATATCTTTGTTCCCACGTAGAACCCAAACAAAGAAGTGTGGTTCTCAGTAGATTGTGGAGTTTGCGTGCAGACTGTTGCAGAACTGAAAGCATTTACAATGACATTTCCTGTCAGGCAAAACCTCATTTGACTGGTCCAGTACTCCTGTTTTCCTGGGAAATAGCTCGTTAGGGAGCGACGTGATTAACATTCAGATCAGCAGGCTCTGACTTCCAGGCTTGAATGATCATTGTCTTGTTTTACAACTGTATCATTAGGGATAATCTTTGAATGCGCTGAGAGAGTCGCAGTGAGATGCCTTAATGACTATGATGTTCTAATTTTACATTCCTTGGTTTAAAGTTTTACCCTATGGTTTTCAGGACGGAAGTTACCAAACTTCAATATTTACCAGGTCAATGTTGCAAACTGTTAAGGGTAATTGTCACTTATTAGGCACAGCAGGGCTGCTGTGGCGGTCTACAAATACATTTCTACAGGCCAACTGCAACATCTGAGCACAGAAGTGATAGAGAAGCAAAGGTCACTTGTTTTCCCCACTTCTGCTGTTTTTCTTGGACACTTCTGCTGACTGTGCAGATTTTTTAGCTTCAGTGAAAGCTAATGTGGAAATGTTGATGTGAAACGTTCATTTCTGTATGAGTAGTAAAGTGGGTGGCTCAGTAATAAATAGATGACTGCTAGTCATTACTGACCTCTGGTAATTAGCAGAATGAAACACTGTCTTCTAGACATGCAATTTTACATCTTTTTATTCAGTTTACATATTATATATTCTTTTAGACATGAAGGATATATCCCAAGCAACTATGTAACAGGAAAGAAGTCCAACAACCTGGATCAATATGAGTAAGTGAACATTTGAGTTAAAATGTGGAAGACTGTAAAATAAAAGCTAGGCTTTAAGAATTACAATGCATTTCTGAAGTTTTGAAAACAACTGTTTATTATTGTAAACATTGAAGTAAACACATATCATTGATCTCAAAGATCAAACAAAAATTTGAAATACGTATTTATTTGCTCTGATTCTTCTCAATGTTTTTTGTTGTCATGTATAAAGTAGAGTCAAGTCAGTGAGATGGCCATCACGCATGCAGTGATAGGATATTACTATTAAAAGTAGAAAAAAAAAGCAATCAAACTTCAAAACCCTCTTAATTCTTTGACAGGCAAAGAGAGAAGGAAATTTATCCATTTTAGATGTGTTCTTTGTTGCTTTCTCATCTTTGAGGCTCTCATTATAGCCTTGCACTGCTCTGGGCTGAGCCATGAAAGGGGCAGAAAGGGAAGGAAGGAACTGAGCTGCCTTATCTGGTCCAGCTACTTTGTGCCTTACCACCTTGGTGACATGGCTCAGGGTCACTGCACAGAGGATTCCTCCAGATCATCTGTGCAAAACTACTACAGCAGAAATTGAGTACAGGCTTCTGTGCCACTTCCCTGCTCTTCTACCATTGTGGCAGCATGGCTCAAAACAATACACCACACCATTTGCTAGCTGTGTGGTTTTTGTTGTTGTAACTGTTCACTGCAATAAGTAGAAACATCAGTGATTATTTGGCTGCTTCACCAAGCACAAGGATGTGGAGCAGCCGCATTTAATTCACTTTTGATCTGTTCTGTGGTGGATCAGTCCTCTGTGGAAAATCATAACGATGTGATTGTGAAGTTACTGAATGAAATCCAATGAAAGTTGGCAGTCATCTCAGCAGGTGACTGGGACAGCTGCTTGAGGGCTGCCTTGAGGCTGCTGGTCTGCTCTCAGGCTGCCATGCATAGTAACCACCACCATCAGCATGCCTCTGTGTTTTACAATTGGTTTTGCTCAAAAGTTAGTCCAATTTCCTGAAATTTATTGGTTTATGTGAGATCTCACTGGATCAAATTCAGATTTTAAGGCGTTTTTATGGGTAAATACTACTATGTAATAGGTGCTGATGTTGCATTGCAGGTGGTACAGCAGGAACCTGAACCGGAGCAAGGCGGAGCAGCTCCTCAGAAACGAGGTGAGTATGGCAGCCTTGCAGTATGAACCACGGTGTTCACTTAAACTAGTCTCTCCTATTTAAGCCAATGCTTAATTTTGGCATGTGCAAATCACAGAACAAGTAGGAAGGACATATGGCTTAAAATTGCTTGTGGTATAAAGCTGTTGATGTGCTTGCATTTTAGGATAAAGAAGGTGGTTTTGTGGTGAGAGACTCAAGTCAGCCTGGCCTGTATACAGTTTCCCTTTATACAAAATTTGGAGGGTAAGTTTCTGTGGCTACCCTGCATACCCTACCTTGTTTGAATTGATTTGCATGCATATTCAAACCCCTGCGATGGAGAGGAGGCCAGGAGAGAGCTCAACAAAGAAGCAAGGAGCACTATGTTAGAAAACACAGTTGACGAAAATTAGCTCTCAACTCCATGCTTCGGCTACATTGGCTTTAAACCAGTGAAAATCTGAACTGCCACTGAAAGGAAGAGGCTCTCCCATGCCATTTAGTCTTTTTCTTTGTGCCAATCTACATGTTCAAGTGGGGAGCTGGGTTGGGGAAACAAGCTGGGATGAAAATTAACTCATATGGGTTAATCTTCAACTTGGTTGTGGTACTGTGAACATCCCAAGAAACGAGTGCTCAGGGTCTTTGGTATTCAAGATGTTTCTGAAACATGTAACATTGGGCATCCGTGCTGGCTGAATTGGTGCTCACCCTGGGGCTGTGGTGATGTGCAAAGGGACCCCTACCATTGTCCCTGCTCATGACAACAGTCTCAACTTTCCTCTCCTGAAATAGTACAAGTAGCATAGGACCACCAGGCATGGTGTGAGGAGATACAGAGACATCATATACGTCCATTCAGCATTTGTGCAGATCTTCAGGTCTGAAAGTTGCTTAGTGTTTTCTGTATGTTGCCTCCTGTTAAAGAAAAATGAGCTTTCTTTTTCTAGTCAATATGCTCCTCTTACAAAGTTCAAAACAAATGACAATGTATTATTATATTGTTTCTTTTTTTTTTTCTTTTTCAGAGAAGGCTCGTCAGGAATAAGACACTACCATATAAAAGAAACAGTGACATCACCAAAGCAGTACTACCTCGCAGAAAAACATCTCTTTAACTCCATTCCGGAAATAATTGAGTATCACAAACATAATGCAGCAGGTAGATGGATTACATTTTCTTCCTGTCACTGTGGGTTGATTTGGAAAGGAGTGTGAGGTGTTTAGGGTTTGAATGAAGGCTTTTAGGTTTTTATAGATACTTCTTCCTTAGAGAAATCATGAGACTGCATTTTCACATTGCTTCAATATAGGCAATCATTTGAAAGGTTTTATGTAAATATATATGCATGTTTGTATATATTTTTATATATTATACATATATAACATATATATTTTAAATGTAATTTATGTATTTATACACACACATGCTATTCCTATTATTAGCCCAGTCTAGTGGATAGACACCAGCAACAGAGGTCAGCCTCTAGTTTTAGGAGGACAGCTGGTGTTTTTCTTTCTATCAATACTTAATCTAACACTGTATATATTACTCATTCACCATTCCGATTTGCTTGCTGTACAGTGAATTAGGTCCTTTTTCCTGGCTGAGACACAAGCACAGAACAAGCTGAGGTAAAGGTGTGGCAAAATTAGTTTTTGACAGTTCAGTGTGCTCTGATCCACAGTGAAATAGAAGAATGGCTTTAATGTGTCAGGAAAAAAACCATTAATTTAGCTCTGTGTCATGTCTCTAACAGTGGCCTATAACCCACAGCAGATGGGCAGGGATGGTACTGCCCCAGAGTACTCTCTGGGTACTTACCTGTGGGTCACCATGGCTTAAAATGATATAACCCCCATACAGAAAACACATAAGAACAGCATTTTTTTTTTCAGGGAGTGCCTGAAAATGTATCTTTGTTGGACACCTATATCTATGGCTGACAGCTCATGCTGGTGTCTACCTGCTGTATGAAAGTATGGGGAGAGTTTAGGAATCTGGTTGAAGGCACAGATACTAATATAGTATGTTTTTTTCAAGTTCAATCTGTGCTTTTGTTTCTTTCATGAGTTATATTTTCCAGATGTTTATGTGAAATTCAGATGACCAAGCATTCCCCAGTGATATTCTAGATAATGCTTTTTTGAAAAACATGCTCCAAAATCTATCCCTGCTTTTCATTTGTTATAATTGATTTTACTAATTATTTTTAATTGCTTCATTCATTTTTCCTTTTGTTGTATCAAGTTGTGACAGAATCTAAAAGATTTTAGCAGAATATTCAGCAAGTACCCAGCATTTTTTTTTAATATGAAACACTGTACAAAATAAATGTGAAAGTGAAACTCACGTTAACTTCATGTAAAACCTTTTAGACAGTCTTTCTGATCTTTATAAAAGGGGTGGTCTCTGGTCAGCCTTCATTGGTGCTTGCATAACAGTAAAGCACAAATATGTGTACATATATCTATATCTGGCTCTCACCACTAAAGATGATGCAACAAGTTAGGTGCAGTGAGCTCTCTTGTGTACCTTGAAGCTACTTTGAATAGTCAAAACAAAGCAATAGCAGCAAATATAGTCAAAGCTGTATATAAGTTTATTGTTAGCCAGTGCTGCACTCTGCAATGAACAAGCAGCTGAGTTGCTGTTGGCACTGTTTCAGAAATAAGCTGTATCTCTTGAATTAACTTTGAATTTCAGGTCTTGTTACGAGGCTGCGTTACCCAGTGACCCCAAAGAAGACAACAGCACCAACGACTGCAGGATTCAGCTACGGTAACTTTGTGTTATATTGATCTATACATACCTTTTCTGATTTTATATATATCAGCTGCCACAACATTTTCTAAAAATTTTCAAAAAAACTTATTTTGTACTGTGATACTAACTTACATTGGTCCAAGTTGTATATTTGAGATCCTTGCAGAGAGAATTGTTGTAGAAAGGCATCAGAGCTGGTGGCAGGCATGTGGTGCCAAGGAATTCCATGAGTAGAAGCAGAACCTGCTGCAGGTGCTCCAGGGCAATTCAGCATCTTCCTCTACTTTTTTGTGGACACCTTGGGCTCTTCCTGATTAAAGAGCTGTGCCTCCTTCATAAGCCTTCAGACTTCTTACTCAACCTTGGCCCTTTGATCTCTGCAGAAGTATTGCTTTTTTTCTTTTATTTAACATTTTAAGTGTTCCATTTTTAAGAACAGCACATTAGGGAACCCAACGGCCTCTATGCATTGACAGAACTTTGCATGATGACATCTTCTTGAATCGAGTCTGATAATATCAGTATATATTTATTGGCTTTGGGAATTTTTTTTTTTCCTTCTGTGTTGCTCAGCAGCTGGTTGAAAGTTGTGTCTAGCTAAAATTTTCCTTTCTTTTTTTTTTGGTGAGATATAGAACTGGTACATTTTCAACTTAATTCTAAGAAGTTTTCTCCCTAAATACCCCAATTTGATAATAATCTATGGTTTCTCTTCCTCTTCTCTATCACCTACTAGTTCAACGTGTTTGCTTATATAACAGTAAGGGGCTCTCACTTTTTTTTCTTTTTCTTTCTTTTTTTTTTTTTCAGAGAAATGGGAAATTAATCCCTCGGAGCTGACTTTCATGAGAGAACTGGGGAGTGGTCTATTTGGAGTAGTGCGCCTTGGGAAATGGAGGGCACAGTACAAAGTGGCCATCAAAGCAATTCGGGAAGGTGCGATGTATGAAGAGGACTTCATCGAAGAAGCCAAAGTGATGATGTGAGTTGCTGTATGGTCCTTGGCACTTATAAAAGTGCCAGTTCTGGGCCTCTGATGGCATATACTAATTCTAGATAAAACACTTCAGGCATATGGTATTTTGGAGTTTTGTGGGGTAAAGAGCTAGTGCAGGGTGGAGGAAGTAATAAGTACATGATTTCAACCTTTTCAGGAAACTAACGCATCCTAAATTAGTTCAGCTGTATGGCGTGTGCACACAGCAGAGACCTATTTACATCGTGACAGAGTTCATGGAGCATGGATGCCTTCTGAATTACCTGAGACAAAAACGTGGAGTTTTCAGTAAAGACGTCCTTCTCACAATGTGCCAAGATGTATGTGAGGGAATGGAGTACCTGGAGAGCAACAGCTTTATCCACAGAGACCTGGTAACATCCTGTTATGCAATATACTCTTCCTTAAAATTTTTATTACTGGCTTTATTCCTTTTTGAAACAGCCTGTTTATAAATAACAGCTTTTATTCTCACAAAAGATTGTAAGTAGTTTAAGTTGGCTCTTCAGGTTCTAACCAAATCTCTAAAGCTGCAATGTACCACAAAAGACGAGAGGTTTCTCTCTCCTGAGAAAAGGGAACAAAATTGCTCTGAAATGTTTATTAAAAGTTGATAGCTGTTTGCACTGAAATAATAGTGTATCTTTTTCTGTATTGGTGCCATTTTTACTGCTCATGAATCCCCTGAGATCATAATTTTTCTTGGTAATTTTTTACAAAATGGTTTAGCTGTAAAAACAACACTATCAAGAGCAAATGCATATTTTATTCTGGACCATAATGGGAATGCACCACTGAGCTTGGTGAATCAGTGAACTTGTGAAGCAAAATGAGGGCAAAGTCCTTATTTTATTGTTGTAATTCATCTGAGATAGACTGCAAGTTTTAATCCAAATCTAACCATTCCCTTTTCAGGCTGCCAGGAACTGCTTGGTGAATGATTCAGGAGTGGTCAAAGTGTCTGATTTTGGAATGACAAGGTATAGTTATGGTGATACTGGAGAATTCACCTAGCCCCTGTTCTTGTATGAAAGAGAATGCACATCAAGCAGTTACAGGAAAAAAAAAGATCTTTTTTGACTTCTCTAAGGAACATCCTTTGCTTCATTTCTCCAGTGATTTTTAAGATTATTTGTTCTGCAGTGATGTGTCTCTTTCCTTTATCTTTTCAACCATGGAAAAGCAAAACTGTATTCTCTAGAGAATCAAGCGTGCCCTTATCCTGCAAGGCCTGGCTCTGAACAAAAACAGTGGTCTGACTGTTTAAAAGAAAAAAAAAACACCAACCAACCAACCAAAAAATACCCACCAACCAACCAACCCAAAAAACCCTAATACAAAACAGGGTTTGGCCATACTTGTCTTGGCTGTTGCCACCATTCTGTGCTACTCAGCTTGCGTGCCTCTTGATATCTGAATCCAGACTGACCAGTGAGAAATAGAGCAAGAAACAGACGATTTTGCATCATTTTTTTGGTAACACAGAAAAATTTGAGTTGCATGTGGCCTAGACTTTTGTTGTATAGCTAATAATCACAAGACTCCAAGGTAAATAGAAAATCAAATTGTGCCTTGACTGAAACCTTAGTGCTGGTCTGAAGCTGGTTTTATCATGTGTTACTAAGTCATGGCCATTAGGTGGCAATATGAGCTTCTGAAATTCAACTCCAAATCTAAATTATGATGTGTAGGCTTGGAGGCCAACGGGAAGATTTAATGCTTTTCTTTTTTAGGTATGTCCTTGATGATCAATACACAAGCTCCTCGGGGGCTAAATTTCCTGTGAAATGGTGCCCCCCAGAAGTTTTTAATTATAGCCGATTCAGCAGCAAGTCAGATGTCTGGTCATTCGGTAAGACGTTCATCATTGAAACAAAACACTATTTTTACATTTTGTCAATAGCAGTTAAGCTCCAGTTATCTGGAAGTATTCAGATGTCTATGAAGAAGTTCAGAGAAACTGCTTACCATGGTTTTATGCTTGCCTAAAGTTTTCACAGAGGTTATTAGTGCTGTTACTTATTAAAATCCATGCTACTAGAATAAAGTTTTTTCGTTAATGACACAGGTGAACACTGCTTATAGAACATGGATCTTAAGCTATTTTTTTTCAGAAAGACTGAAAGCCTAGAGCTTAAAATAAACATTTATTTTAAGAACTTATTTGCTTATTTTCTTAATGTTTATTTTCATTCTTTAGGTGTTTTAATGTGGGAAGTGTTTACGGAAGGAAAAATGCCCTTTGAAAAAAGTTCCAACTATGAAGTGGTAACTATGGTTAGCCAAGGACATCGTTTATATCGGCCCAAACTGGCCTGTAAGCAGGTGTATGAAGTCATGATGATGTGCTGGCAGGAGGTATGCATTTTTTGGTGTGGGGGGATGTTTTCCCCTTTGAACTAAAAAAAAAAGGGGCCAGTCCAGCAACAGCAATTAATCTGTATTGCAGCATTCTGACTGTAACCAGGTCATCAAGGCCTGAGATCCCAGCAGACTAACTCATGTGCCCTTCCTTCCTGAGAAATATTCATATGGAGATAATAGCTGTTGGCTGGTAGAACAAAAAAGAGCAGGTTTTTTTCCTGTACAGGTGGTACAAGAGAGGCATAAGAAGGAATATAGGGAAAAGAAGGTGCCCCTTGATCTACTGCTGATGGTGCATTAAAGACAGGGTACAAGAGATGAGATGTAGACCAGACCTGAATGTTGGTAGACAGATGATGGAAAACTTGTGCATTTGCTATATCAAAAGAGCCAGCTGAGTGAGGCAGAGAGAATTGTCCTGTACTCAGGTCAGTGGGAGAATGAGTTTAGTTCATTGATTAATACATGCCTTAGACGAGAAGAAGGGAGTGGAAAGTGGGGTATATAAGAGTCGTCAAATATAATTTTGATACAACTGATATGAAAACTAAATTAAATACTTTAAGTACCAACATAAAGCAGATTTTATAGTATTAATGTAGAAAGTCTATGAAAGACTAGATGGGTTTAATTAATTGCCTCTAATTTTGAGAGAGCAATCAGGGAAACAATGGAAAGAGCTAATTACTGCTCTTTTCCAGTAGTAAAGATGACATATGGTCTGACATTTGTCTTGAAGGAGAATGTGCTGGAACAAAAAGTAATTTGTCATGAAACTGACTGGTGGATATCTAAAACATACAAAGCAGTTGGTTTATAAAACAAAAAAATACATTAAAAACAACAGTGCCCTGGAGGGCTGAAAAAATAATAAATGTTTCTACAATCCAGAAAGGCTTGTCACAGGAACTAGGAAATTGTAGGCCATTAAATTTTGTTTTTACTTGGTAACCTGCTTGAAATGATCATTAAAATGGACTAAGAAATCACAGTAAGTTATTTGTTAACACTCTGTGAATATCAATATGTGTTTATAGAATTTATATGACCATCAGTGAATTGATTAAAAATATATTGATCTCACAAGGGGTTATTAACAGCAAAAACTAAGCAATCACAGTATTGGAAAGAGAGAATCTTCACAAATCACAAACAGGACACAAATAATGGCAACGTCTTTGTCATAAAATGTGATTAACTGTAGGTATCTTTGTCCTTGCTTAATAAACTTAATAATGATTTGAAAAGTGTGTGAATACTGAATCTTCGAAATGCACAAATTTATTTAAGCTGATAAATGAAGGAAAGGTACAAGTTATCCAGGCACTGAAAAGATGTTAAATTAACTGTGTCAGTAAGGTGAGCAAAGAAACTGCCTCAGTGTATTGATGTAATCAAATGAAGCAAAGAGGATGTTATGACATACAGGGAACCGTGTGGAAGACAAATAGAGTAAATGAAGAATACTGTTGCTTAAGTCTATGACGCAGTCTCATTTCTCATTTCTCAGTCCAAAAAACGTGGACGAGATTTCAGAGAATCACACTCAGAATGCTTAGGAGCATGAACAAGTTGTCTAAAGAAAGATTGGAATCATTTATTTGGGAGGATAGGGAGATAGAAATAAAAAAATGTAGCATTATGCAAAATAATGAATTATATGAAGGGTGTAGTCCAACAACACATATTACTGTTTTCCAAAATATGAAAACATGGAAGAAAAGGTGGCACTGAAATTGTGATGCATTCAGAACTTACAGAGGGAAATTTCACATCATGTTTAATGAAATAGCATATTCATTGCAATAGAATGATGTTGAGACAAAGAATTTACCGAAATCAGCACAACTTTTTTGCTTTCTGATCACAGCTATGCATACTTTTGTTTTTAGAAACCAGAGGGACGCCCAACTTTTGAAGACTTGCTCCATATAATCGTTGACATTGCAGAAAATGAAGATGGTTTCTGAAAAAAAGACAACATCAGCAGAGGTATTGAGAAGAAATCACTTTCAAGAGATGTGGCTTCATCATTTCCTTTTAAAGGCTTGGCCCTGTAGGCTGCTGGATGCTGCTAAACAGTGTGGGGAACCCATAACATTTGATTCACTTCAATAGATAGTTTTACATTATGTTGGGAAATGAGCACATTATCTTCAGCAATACTGGCAGTATTTCCTCCGAAAACTCCTCACTGCATAGCCAAAAACGTGTGCTGTTTATGGAGAAAGAAAGAGAATATGACCAAAGCCCAGGAGCTTAATTTGCATTTACTGGGTTGGATTCATGTATCTACAGTCCATGTTTCTGAGTTTCTCTTTACACAGGCAGTAGTAGTAGTAATAGTGATTTGCATGCGTAAAAATTGAAGGTATCTATAAATGGCTATTTACTGACATTCAAACGTTTCTAGAGATTTTCCAGAAACATTGTTTTTCTCAGTTGATGGGTGGTTTATGATGCAGCAAGAACACAAAATGTGCCTCATTCATTTGCACGTGGTAGGCTGTTAACAACAGTTTCAGTTCAATGTAACACTCTGAAGAGGATTTGCTTCAGGACTGAGCCATGATATGCCCCAAGCCCTTCTAGGCTGTTTGTTCCACTGGAGATCTTACAAGGTTAGTCTTGACATTATTCATGAAAAATCAGTCCAAGATTCAGCACAACTGGCTGTCAGTGTACCATAATACCTTGTTTTGGATTAATTATAAAATAATTTATATGCTGTATGTATTGTAAATATATAAATTTCATGCATTTATTTATATAAACTGTGTGTATTTCTCTTGAAATTTTCAAACAATTTTGTCCTACTGTGTCTTACATACAACTGAATACATGAGTTTGTAAATGAGGGAAAATACACTCTCAGGTGTGTTAAAGGAGGGCTTGTCTTTGTCTGTCATATATACGTACAGGGATGTAACCTTTCTGTTTTTAACAGATCATGTCATACTACATGTGTGTGTAAATAAAATGAATGTTAACTATGGTTTGGAACAATGTGTAATGTGTTGCCATTAATTTACCGTCAGGACAGTGCATTGTAAGCCAAACTTATTGTTCATGTCATCACATTGTCCATGTGAATATGCCATTATGATAGCCCATGTATATATGTATCTTTGTGTACACACTCTCTATTAAATATATAGATTGTAGTATCAACATATATTTGGTTGGTTTGGCTATGATCAAACGTTTCATGCAGAACAGGTTAAACTCTCCTTAATAGCTATGTGCCCTTTCCCTTCTGTTGGAAGGGAGAAGTCTCTGCAGCCTTGTTAAAGTCTGTCCTGCCTCCCTCCCCCCACAAAAAAAAAAAAAAAAGTTTCCATGCAAAGAGGAGTATAGTGAAGTTTGTTTCAAACAAAGTTATTAAAGGTAAGTAACCTTAATAGATTCCATCATTGCTGCATTTTATCATTTCTGTAGTCAGTGTTGTAGGGTCTTAGCTTTCCCTCACTGCTTTGTCTAAGCCTTTATGTTCATAAGGAGGAAGTCTTTTGTCTGCAGAAGTCCTTTCCTTTTCCTGTGGTATTCCATAGAACCGTTTCAGGGTGTCAGAAAAGGTTTAAATTGTTATTTCCTTTTTTTTTTTTTTAATGATGAAGTCTCACAAGATTATCTCTGCTATACAAACAGACCTGTCAAAGAGTTGAGTCCAAACCACTACGAAATTAATACATACAGCACATACCATTGAAGGGAAAAATATTTGCATTTTCTACCTGTAGTAGAAAAAAAGAGCATGAAAGATCTAAGGTAAGCAAAGCTTATCTTGTCTTCTCTAGCTGCTCCTCTGAATCCCAGTTTCTTGCTGGAGACACTGAAAAGTATGGCATTGCCAACACTTCCAACAGTATGTAATGAGGAGTTTTACAGGAATAAGCCATGTTTCCCAGAAAACATATATGAAGCATGGGAAAACCTGGAGATTAATAGTTTCTAGTAAACCTTAGGGCTGTTTCTTTATTCAACAATAATTATACGTTAATATATATGATAAAACATATCCTGAATGTACTGACTTTTGGCAGGAGTTTCCTCAATGAGGGTGGGTGCTTTGGATGCCACTTTGGATCCTGCCCTTCACCTGCCTTTTCATGCTACCCAAAAATAATTTCTGCATATCCCCTGTTGGGTTTGATGCTTCCTTGGGATATCAGGAACAATGAGGCACCTTTTTTCTAGATTACTTAATTTTTCAGTTGAATCTAGGCTCAGATGGTTAATTTTGGGATGAATCAGAACAGATTTGGAGGCAGCTGTCTTGATTACTTAACCTGTCTTTGAAGACATTGGAAAAAATATCATGCCATTATTTCTTATGGATGAGCTCAGCTATACTAAAACAACTTCATATCTTCTCTGTCTCAGTAAAACTTTTTTTTTTTTTCAAATGCCAGGATCAAAAATTCATCTGAAATGAACCAAATTCTGGTATACATCTGCTGCATTTTTCCCCATTTTAAAGCAGTACTTAACCCTACTGATTATAGTGCAATATTTTTTCTTTAAAGTATGTATTTGATTCTAGAAAGCTGACAGGCAGACAGATTTTTTTTTTTCTTTAACTTACCAGATGTGTGATTAGTATCTACTTTTTTTTTTCTTTAGGAAAGTGGGTGGGGTCAAAATGTATTTGTGTTTTACTAGGCTTCAGAGCAGAGCTAGGCACTCAGACAGTAGGCACTCAGACAGGGGTGTTTTACTGGCGCAACTGATGAAGAAAGGTTTGCATTTCATTTGAATATAAGCAGACAGCCAGATATGATTCTTTCTACCTGTAAGTAAATTGGCCCACATATTTTTATCTTGGAAGTATTGTTTTGTGCAGTAGCTGTATACTTAGCAAATGAGTGATTTAAATATTGCCATAAAAATGCCAAACAGCTTCCTCTTCTGCTGCTTAGGTGATCTGTATTTGGACTCCTTGTTTTGACTTACTTTCAAAATTACTACATGAATATGAATCTAGTATATGATGGGTTCAGCAAAACATCTACTTTTTCAGACAGGTACAGAGATACTCCCACTTGCTGTCCTTAAAAGTATGAACAGGATAGACATGAATAAAAAGTTTGGTATGACTAGAGTTGTCTTTGCTCCAGTGCAGAATTAACTCAGGAAAATATATAAAGCCTAAACTTACACAACTGAAAAACTAAAAACTTGTCTTTCGAAGTATTTTTAGCAGCAAACTGTACTGTTACTTTCTACTAGATAAGGTGCAAACATACCTGATCAGGAGGCATAATGTGTGTTATATTAAAGGTTTCGTTTTGATGGGTGAAGCTGATTTGCTTTATAAAAATGTACATGCTAGAAAGGGACTACAGCAATTTCAAAATTACTAGTGCTTTGAGACACATTGAATCAGAAAAACAAGCTTAAGCCAAGAAGCTTATGAAATAAAATTATAAAATGCAAATGATAAAAACTCATCTCTAACCTGTTGCTTTCATCAAGTCCTTTGATACTGTTTCCCCAAGACTACAAATTAAAGGGAGGCATAACTGAAGATAGGAGGGAGATTGCACATGAATTGGCCACACAGATAATTTTATCAACCTAAAGCATTCTGTAGGGTGGTTTTGGACATAGAACACCTGCTGACAGGCTATCGCAAAGGACTTCCATGTTTTCACTGTGCCTTTTAAGTTTTGTTGGGACTGTATTTCAGCTGTTCAAGCAAACAGCTGTTTCACCTCACAACAGGCCAATCCTTTTCTTCTTCCTCTAGCATCCCATCTGCTCAATTGTGCACAGGCAGATTTTTTTTTTCAGGCCTCCTAGTTGGTTATAAAAATATCAGCTGCAAAATTTTAAGCTCGTTGTTTATAAGGCCAGCTTGAAAACCACTTTCCTAGGATTTCCACTTCTTCCACATGCTTTCCTTGCCACAGTATCTTTTCTCTTTTCAAACTGTGCATGATAAAAGTCCAATTTTGGACATCATCCTATAGGTTATCATAGCTCTGTATTAGCATTGGGATAATTACTTGTTATTCTGTCATCAGAAAGATAATATGACACTCTTAAAAACAAGTGTTTTCCTCCTAATATAGCCATTTCCGGAAAGAAAAAGACACAAGCAGTGAAATGGGATACGTTTTTGTTCCCATGTTGAATTATTTGTAGAATGGCTGAACTTTGAGATTGCAAACATCCATCAGAAATTGGAGAGAGAAAATTCTCCACTCAATTAAAGAAGGAGGTTCATTAAAGAAGGAGATTCAACAGACTAAATTTTCATCTTGTTTGATTTAAACGTAGGTTTTAAGTTACCCACTTTAATTGATTCATGATGAGTTATGCTTCCTGATGATCAAAGCAGAATGTGTTTTGGTAGCTTATGTTTTGACATAACTTAGGAAATGTGGGCTGAAAGGTCTAGTGGGGCTGCGGGTGCCGGAGAAATCTTCCTTCGGTGGATTTAAAAGAAGCAAGATTTGACCAATTTCTCTGGAAGTTTTGGAAAAAGGTTTGGTTATGTAGGAAACAGAGAAGCAGGACCTGATAACAGTGATGGGTCCATAACTGATTTATTTTAACAGCCTTACAAAAAATTTGCTGTTAAAAATTATTGAATATTTTCTTCTGTTAGCCAATATCTCTTTCCTGTGTCCTGTCCAAGCAGTAAGTCTGTCACTCATATAATAGATCTTACTAGTCTTGCTGTTCTCTTCAAAAAATGGGGTCCAAAACGCAAATGCAAAATGTGATTTTTTTCTTGCTGATGTACAGCTCTCACTGATTCCATCACCACTTAATTTTTAAATGATGAACATGTCAGTGTGACGTGCTATTATGTATGTGAATCTAACATATATAGTTGAATATATAGAATCTAACATAATAGTTGACAAATGCAGAGTGTTTTGCTTAAGAAAAGGTCCTTGTTTTGAAATTGAAGGAAACCAGAATTATTCCACTGAGTCCTGTGATTTGAGTTAGAGCATAGCAGAAAGGAAAACAAGAAGCAGTATTGAAAACTCTGACTTCTAGAAATCTACTTTCAATTTCTTACTTGCATTGGAAAAAGTTAGCAATTTTTTTTGCCTTAAAGTGGAGGAGTGGGTGGTGTTTTAGTATTTTTTATTATTTTGACTTACGGCTTTTGAATAGAAGAGAAGAAGAGAAAGAAATAAAGGAAGGAAGAGCCGCAGTTACAGGAGGGCGTGTGCAACTCCGAGAAGCTTCTGGCAGGAAATGCAGACTTCCTGTAGCGCTGCCGTGAGCATCGCTGTGGCACCTGGAGGCAGCTCTACACATAGAGATCTTCCTGTGTTGCTCGCAGAAGATCAAGATATAAGCCAGTTTAATAAAATTATTCAGTGTCTCAAAGCTTTCACCGCTTGCAGTGTTGTTGGCCAAGTCTATCAAAAAAAAAAAAAAAAAAGACAAAAAAAAAAAAGACCTACAACCAAATAACATCATAGGCTCATTGGTAACGAGTTATGAACTGAACTAATATTATTTCAATCTAGAGGTGAGAAAGTGTTGTGCAAGGAGCTTACCAATGACCAGGGAGGATGTTCAATGCAGAAATCAATGCATCGATCTTCGCTTGAGCTGCTGAAACTCCAATCCATCAGGTCAACATTTCCAGTCTGACTTCAGTTTAACTAAAGCAGGACCTACACTGAAGACCTGTGGTTCAGTTCCATATAGCTCCAGGCTGCTGTCTCTCAGCACTCCCTGACAATGTTTCCTCTCAGAACTCAAAAATTTCGAAATAGAAATCAGCAGCTTACACTGCATTAATTCATGCTTTCATTAATTTCTACTAATTTTTTTTACAAATGCTAAAGGAGTAATGTACGTTCAGAATTTCAGAAGTGAGTTTGCAGGGAACGGATGTATGAAGGCTGGTGTGTTTCCAGAGCTGGAAATTTTCTTCCTTTAGGCCTTGATTTGATCCTTAAAATATCCTGGTAGGGAGAGGTGGGAGACAGGATCTTAGTAGAACCATACTGCCCCTCAGGACCCAGAAACTCAGTGCAGAATGGGCTTGTTGGGCCCACACCCTCAGTCTAATCTGAGCCTTAACTTCTAGCCTTGGTCCTATTTTGTTATCTTTAATTGGTTAGACACTCCAGCCATAACAAAATAACTCACCAAATAAAGCATGTGTCCTAGGAAGCATTGAAACACAAAATTGATTATAAAAAGAAATGGGAACCTAAGACAGTCCAGGTCAAGGGACAAACACAATTCTGTCTCAAGATAATTGGGAAAGTTTGGTGAGTAGCATGTAATTATTTGTACTGAAATTTAAACACCCCTTTTTTGAATGAAATTGTAATAGATCCCTCAAAAGTCTCTAGTACATGCAAGACTACGCTATCATGCAAAGTGCTTCCAAAGCACTTGTTCTGCTTTACAGGCACTCCTTAACACACTGACGCTATCTCAATCCAGATGATGATGATGATGATGATGATGATGATGATTATTATTATTATTGTTTCAGGAGCAGTGGACATTATTTTAAAGCAATGTTAATAAAACAAATATTTCCCATCTGACTTTTTGAGAGGGATTGCTCATTCCAAGCTTGTTCTTACTTAAGACATTAAGTATTATACAACAATGCTAGAGACTGTATTCAGACAAAATTAAGCTACTATAGTATTAAGCAGCTGAGGGACAGTTTAATACACTGTAAAACCATGCAGCAAATAAGTTATATTGCTCAAATGTTTTGCCTGGTTTCTTTAAAGAAAATCGTTGGTGTCAGCTGGCTTGGGTATTTGTAATTGGTCTGTTTTGCATAGCCGTCAGTGGAAACTTTTATCAAACAGTCGATAGCATGTTGTGATTAATGTGTCTGCTTGCTTCCCACACGACGGGTTCTTCACAGGATGCAGCAGTCTAAGGGAAATTGCCCCACGGCTTTCATGATAAATACACTAACCAAAACACATATGAGATCGGTCTCTTCTTCTTCCAATTGAGAACTAATTTCCCCCTTATCTTTTTGACTTCTGATTTTCTCTCCTTTTGTTAGTGCAAGATGTACTAAGTAATGTACCTTTACAGAGAAAATAATTACATTTCATCATGCAGTAAGGTTACGTAATGCTTTGAGTGGTAGGGTTAACACTCTCAGCACACTTTGCTGAAGCATTGGTAAAAGGCATTGGCAAAAATTCTTACAGGACACCAGAAGGTCTATCCTATTTATTCCAAGCTAGATTAGGTCATTAGGATTAACAAGCCAAAAATACTATGAGAGAAAGACAAGAAGTGGAAGACATGGTGGGATTGTACATGTCATGTGAATGATCATAAACTGGAGAAGGCCTTCAAGATCATCAAGTCCAACTGTTAACAAAATAAAGCAACAACATACCGAGACCTCAGGAACCTTATCTCAAAAAAGATACACTATATTAACTTTTCTGAAAATATATGATATATCTGATATTGTGTTGTGTCTACTGTATTTATCTCTGGATTATCAACTACTTGGCATATAAGTTTAAAGTGCCTATTTTGATAACATTTTTAACCTTGGCTAATTATATTAATGGCTGGAACAGAATCAAGAAAATCAGTATTAATTCAAAGAACTGAATGTATTGTGTCTCCTTTAGTAAAACTCAGAATAAAAAAAAAGCTTGACATGTAAATGTGGTTTTATATCTGGCTCAAATGGTTCAAAAAATTCTGTCATTGCTAAAAGTGGACATTTCTCTGCCTCTTGTCAGTAATGATGTTCCCATCCCTTTCATTGCACTGGTTAGAGCTTGCATGGGGCAGTGCAATCAGTTAGATCAGTACCAATCTGGCTGATGATGCCCTTTTTTTTTTTTTTTTTTTCTGATATGGTGAGCGGGTTTAACACATAATATGTCCTCATAATTAAAAGACATAATAAGGGACGCAGTGGATACATATAGCTGGTGTGGGAAGAAAGCTCTGCTCCATTTGCTGCGTGCAAATTTAGTCTTAATGGTTTGCCATACACCTCACAGCAAGACAAAACTAATAATAGAGCTAAGTAGTCCTTAATTCTGTAAACAAGCCAACAGGATCACTATAAATATGGAAAATGTTCTTGTTCACAGATCACACCATCCAGTCTGTTTTCTGCTGCTGCTGCTGCTGCACAGTGCAAAAAAGGTATGTAAAATTCTTCTGCTTTTCAGCAAATAGAATGATTGAAATGTCTATACATAGTAGACTTTTCAAAGTCTATTTTCAGTAGAACTGTTAATTGTTCTTCAAAATTAGAGCAATGAGAACAAAAATGAACCTGGACCCTGATACTGGCCTGGTGACCCAGTACTCTGCCTCGCAACCAAAGGTTTCCTATGCATCTACTTGGAAGTGCAGGGTAAGTAACATTTTGTCAGGTTTAACACAAATTGAGGTGACGTGCCATCCAATGACTCAGTACCAAAACAAGCAGAGGAGTAACCAACTCTTGAGTGTGTAGGTTGCTTTGTTGCATAAAAATTATGAAGCTCAGGTATATAAAGATTCATACTGATGGAAATGCAGGGTCACACCGAGGTTTCCCAAGCTCGCTTGGACATGGGCAATTTCTTCTCCAACTTTAGGGTTTGTGTGATGGAGGTGGGAAGAATGGGTCTGTCCTGTTGGGCAGATACAATCTCACCTTGCTCAGCTGCATGTGAAAAGTCCACCTTTGTTTTGCTAGATCTAAACTGAATGAATCTGAGTTTTCAAAGCATAACTGAGTGTAAAGCTAAAACCTAGCATGATGCATAAGAAAAAGACTGTTCCTGCTCAATTGCTAAGAATGCAAGAATGTCTGCAGCACTCTCCATATCAATTCTTCAGATAAATGGCCAAATTGCCAGACAGAGTAACTCCACTGTTTGCAGTGCTGCTCTGCTAATTTACACTGAGTTCTCCCAGCTTTCATATCATGTAAAAGTCACCCAAAGAGTGGGGAGGGAGACAAGGAAGATGGCTTCTCTATTATTTACTTTACTTTCCATTGTAATTTTGGCTTTGATAGCAAACTACTCAGATGTGAGTCTCACTATTTTACAAGTGACATGATGATGGTGTTTTACAATGGAAGGTAATGATCATGATTAGTTCCCTTCAGTTACTGAGATGCTATAGCAGTAGGGGAAGTAGTAGGGAAAAAAGACTAACTGTGAAAGATACTTTTCTTCCACTAGCGTAAGAGGCAATTGCGTGTAAAGAACAAGCCGTTACCTCCTCTACCTGCTGAGGCCTTGGAAGACTACACAAAAAATGTCAAAGTTATTGCACTATATGACTTTTTTGCTAGAGGACCGTCTGATTTAACACTCAAGAAGTCAGAAGAATACATTATCCTTGAACAGTATGATCCCCACTGGTGGAAGGCAAGAGACCAGCATGGGTAAGAGAATTGACATCTAATTTCATTCTCTCTTCCTACACAGAAAGAAGAACCTAAAACAACCATTGTGGGGTTATCCTACAACCCTGAAGGCAGATAGGACAAGATACATGAACTTTAGGGGAGGTTTGAAAGTGTCCAGATATATATAAGGGACACAGATTAATTGGGAAGAGTTTGGGCAGTGTCTAGTACTCCAAGAATTGGTATGGCATCTCCTGTCTAGTGGGAACATAAAATTAAGTCCTATACTTAGTAAGTTCCTGAGCTACATAAGGACATTTGAGGACCATATGAACCACTGGGCTCTTGAGCCTTGTGAAAATACGGCTTTATGTGTTTCAAGTGCTTTACAATGTTGTGTGTTAAGTGTAAAGACCTCATAAAGACCACAGGTAATGGCAAGACACTTGCCTGAAACAAAACCCCTAATCCAAAATTCTTGGACATGTTAGAGAGATAGTAAACTTAATTTATTGATGTTTCCACATTTATGTTTGTTTTATGTTGTTCCCCTTTCACATTTTCTTCAGTGTGTCCTGTAATCTGATGTTAGGAGTTGTTACAGGTTATATAAATCTGTCTCTTTTTCATTCAGAAGCCTCCTTTAGGTAACTTTTCTCAACTCAGATTTGTAGTGAGAGTCCACTGGATTATTATTTTGTATATACATGCAAGCACACACTTTACATTTCTTCAAGGCAGAATTAGAAGGCTAGAAATAAAACAACTGGCTTCTGGTTTGGAAGAAATGTTATTTTTTCTAAATTTTTCTATTTTTTTTCTATTTTTTTTCTATTTTTTCTTAACATGTTGTTCATGGCACTCTATAAGTACTTATCCCAGATGCCTTTCTCATTACAGTAGCCCTCCAAAGCTGTGGGACAGAAAGATTTTGCCTGGGATGAATGGAATTAAGACTCTTATTCAATTCCCACACTAGGATTCTGTATCTAAAGACATAGCCAATAGTATAAATAAATTTTGTCATTCAATAAAAGTAAGATGCTTACCTTAATGCTATTAATATTTTACATCTTACTATAACATTATCCTCAATATGTTTTTTTCAGGAATGAAGGCCTAATTCCCAGCAACTATGTTACTGAGAACAAGAAAAGTAATTTAGAAACATATGAGTAAGTACCCTTGAAAATGATGACTGCTTTCTTTTCTAAAAATGGTGTGGTACATTTCAGTGCTTGACCCTTCAGTCTTTACTAGATATGAACAGGTGTTTTCTTTATTGAAAGCTCTTAGACGGAATTAACCATTTTGATTTTGATTTATCTGCTTGGAGTATGTAATGTGGAGTTACAGGCACCAAGGACTTCAACAGCATAAACCATAATGACAGAATCCAGATGTTTCATATTTCTGTAGGCTCACTACATAATATGTCTATATTCTGATCTCTTCCTGTTGTGAACATGTATAGTTAATTGACTGGAAGTTAGTTATAATCAAGTCAGTCTGGTTTCCTGGAGAGAAGAGTAAAATTCAGCAAAACTCTAGTGAAGTGAGGTCTGAAGCAGTGAGCCTGACTGTAAATTTCATCACAGTCTGGCGTAACTGCTTCCTGTTTTTTTCTTTTGTGTGACCTCATGCTTAATCACAGTGAATCAGTCAATGGGGGAAGTAGTTGTTGTATTTACAGTGGTGTAATGAAGTAATTCCAAATTAAGAGACGTTTGATATACAACAATAGTTCTGTTCAGGTTTTTTGATGGGAAACCGTTCAACTATTAAGACTAAACCTTGCCTTCTGTGTAGCAGAGCAAACATATTTTTCTGGCTGAAGTTAAAGGAAAAATTGTCTTGTTCTTGCAGGTGGTACTGCAAAAACATCAACAGAAGCCAGGCAGAACTGCTCTTGCAACAGAAGGTAACTCTGCTTATACATAGAGTTAACGATATCTGCAAAGATTTATCAGTAACGGCATCAAGCATTTCAACAGTCAAATCCAAATCTGCTCAGCATGCAGTAAGAGCAGGTGACCTAAAACAAAGAGATGGCTTTCTGGGGAGACTGTACAGTGCAGACTGTCCACCCTTCCCAGAATTTTTAGTAGTCCCAGCAAATTCTGTGTAGATTTTCCATATTGGATAAATCAAATTACATGGAGTTTGCTGCACTTGTCTGTGGTATGAAACACTGATGACTGAAATCCACATGGTAAGTAAGTTAGTAAGGTGGCAGAGCTTAACAAAACCCCAGTGTCTTCCTTATGTACAGAGCCAGGAATCCATCTATCAGTTATGAAAACATCTATCTCAGTTAAATTCATTAAGCTCAAGGACTAAAACAGGGCTTGGGCAAGACAAAATAGAGAAGAACATCTCAGAACTGTTTTACAGATTTTTTTTTTTTTTCTGGTGATTTGTATATATATATTTAATAAATACAAGATTTTTCACTACTTCACACAGAAGAGTATCCACCTAAAATATTTAGCTCCAAGAAATGGTCTGGCATTTGGTATTTTGGCTCGGTTAATTTTGCTCTGCTATGTACCTGGCTGTCAATTCCTGTTCACTACTGCTTTATCACCCTCCCTGGTAGTCATAGGTATTCCACAGAACTTGCTGATCAGCTGCAAGTCCTATTTCAAAGGACTTTCATTTGAGCTCAAAGGCAGAAAATAACTCTACCTGGATTTCTTTTCAGTCCAAAGAAGGTGCATTTGTTGTCAGAGATTCAAGCCAGCGGGGACTCCTTACACTGTCTGTGTATTCACGGTCTAAAGGGTGAGTTGCTCCAAATGGTTATGGCTTGACTCAAAGTCTGAAGGAAAAGCTTTCCTAAAGCTCCTTGGGATACGTGGGCAGGCTGGGTATATGGTGCACAGCAGCAGTGAAATACTGGGGGGGCTGTTCAGGGGGCACTGCAGCGAATTGCAGCGCTCTGGGGAAATGCCCTCGTATGCTGAAGTGCTGGTGGTGGGCAGTAGGTCTGGGGGGCAGGGTGCCAATGCCCTGCTACGACATGCACTCATAGAAATGCTCAAATAATCTGCTGTGAAGGCTGCTCATCCCACCCATGTAACACAGGCAGTAAGACCTTACATTCATTCACATCTTGCTAATTTTTATGTCAAGTGCTGTGGCTGCCCCACCATGCCACCACAGCACAGCCCTTTGGCCACTGTATCGATCTGCTTTTCTTCTCAGCAGGCTCTGCTCAGTGTAAATTACTACCAGGCTCCTTGGTGGTCCCAATTTTTCTCCTAAAATCTCCTCTCTGTACCATCTTTCTTCAGCTGGAGGACTGTTACTGGGCTCGCTTTCCCCTCACATCTGTAGCAGTCCCCTACGGCTATCCCTCAGCCCTCCTACATCTGTTAGTGCTACAGCTGCTTCTTATAGATGCAATGATACAGGGATAAATACTTGTGCAATAAAACACACAAGACATGTTGTGGTTTAACACAACAGGCAGATAAGCCCCACACAATCATCCATTCACTCCCTTCTACCACCCACCAAAATGGAAGGGTAAAAGAATTGTGAGCTGAGATTATCAAGACAGTTTAATGGGAAAGAAGATGAAGGGAAAATAATAATAGAAATGATAGTACTGATAAAAGAATACACAAAACAAGAGATGCACAATGCAGCTGCTCACCACCCATGGACCAATGCCCAGCCTGTCCCTGAGTGCTGGCAGCCTCTCCCTGGGCCAACTCCCCCGGTTTTATTGTTCATCATGAAGCCATATGGTATGGGACATCCCTCTGGTCCCTTTGGGTCAGCTGTTCTCATCCTAAATCCAAACACAGCAGCACATCAGCTACTAGGAAGAAAATTAGCTCTATCCCAGCCAAAACCAGGACAATGCGACAATGCTACCTCCCAAAGCTGGGAAAGAGACCTACTCAGAAAGCCTTTTTTTTTTTTCTTTTTTTTTTTTTTTTCTTTTTTTTCTTTTCTTTTTTCTTTCTTTTTTTTTTTTGTCTTCTTTTTTTTCTTCTTTCTTTTTTTTCCCTTTTTCCTTTTCCCTTTTTTTTTTCTTTTCTTTTTCTTCTTTTGCTTTATTTTTTTTCTTTTTTCTTTTTTTCTTTTTTTCCCCTGAAACAGTATCCCAACTATGCGCAGTCATTTTAATTAGGGAACTGTATCCCAAGTTTTCAGATTTTTTGTGTGCATGCTTTTCAAGTAAAATTTAATTAGGTTTATAGTATCAATTATTTTTTGCTGAAAATCATAATCGCTTGTTGATTTCAGAAGTCACAGTGGAGACATTCGGCATTATCAAATTAAAAAAAACCACTTCGAACAATATTATGTAGCAGAAAAATATCTCTTCTCATCTGTTCCTGAACTTATCCAATATCATCGACACAATGCTGCAGGTAATGGGTATAAGCTGTTAAGGTATTACTGCTGATGCTTTGAAGCTCATCAGGACTTTGAAAGATTGGAAGTGACTCTTCCACTAATCCTTTCCTTATAAAAAGAGACACAAATTTTTCTGTTGCTAATAAATTCAAGTATGCCACGATCTTTTCTGCTGGAGTTGTAGCTGCAATGTGCATATGTCATGGGAGGAATGAGCCTACCAAACTCATAGACATGAATGAAATTAATTTAAAAAAGCTACAAGTACCTTATGTACTTACCTACTCTGTATTCTGCTGGTTCATATGTGGCTGAATGAGACTTCCATGAAACTTTATCATAATTCTTTCCTTGCCTACAACCCAGTGACTTGCATGTATAGAATTTAAGAAAAACAGGAACCATGCTATGCATCAGTAGGCAGCTTTTTATTGATTTTGGCACATATGCTCACCCCCTTCAAAGAAAAGGCAGAATTAGGGAGCACAAGGACTCTCCAACACTAGCTTGCATCTTACCAGTGTCAGCCACCTTTAGTTGTTGGCTCACAGCAGCCTTTTATAATTTCTAGCATTAAAAATTGCCCTTCATCTTGGTTCTGCCTATCATTTTAATATGGTATAAAACATTTTTTTACCCTGAATGACTGGAGATAGGAAAGCACAAAGCCCCTCACGCTAGCGAGGCAGGAAGAGACAGCAATGGACAGAAACTTTCACCTGAGGGAAAGGGGTGGTAGTAAATGCATGAAACAGAAAAGGATCTGAAAGTAACATTGGAAAGAATGAATGAATGCATGCAGGGTGTCCTTGGTGAGCACAATGAGCTAGCTTTAAAAAAGCAAAGACACACTTTTTAGATTAAAAATCAGGAAAGTAGAAAGGGTTGTGTTCATTGGTACTGTTGGCTCATAAATTGAGAGAAAAAGGAATGTCAGACACAAAAATATTTCTTGCAGCGGGAAACAATACTGAGAAAGCGTACTTAAGACACTGTTTATGTTGGTGATGTAGTATTGTAGAACTCATGCAGTATTACTTAAGATCACTAACACTGTACAAGCAAGAAAGAGCGTCACTTCTGGTTGTATGATACTGTAGATACTTTTGTAGTGGTCTGAAGTTTGAAGTAGAGTAACAGTGCATTTGCACAGGAGTGCAACATATTAATAGACACATCATTTACTTAATTAAATAATAATTTTGAATATCATTTCTTCAAGATAGAAGTTGTCTGATTACGCTGGTACCCCAAAATGGTATTGTCATAGATCTAGTAATAAACTTAAAAACAAAAACAAAGAGAAGCAATTACTTAGAATTTTGAAAAGAGTATTTGTATTCTGAAACAGTAACTTATCAAGCAGGCTGGAAAAGGGTAGTGTCCGCTTCCATTTCTTCAGTGAGAATTTGTAAGAAAAATTAACATCAAGAAATAAGGTATCTATATCAATTTTTTTTTTTTTATTTTTTATATTTTTTTGAGAAAAGGTATGATGTAGCACACTTTAAAATAGTGCAATTGGTCAACAGAATATTGGTACTTTGTTTCCTACAGGTCTTATCACTCGTCTCCGACATCCAGTTGGATCAACTGGAGGTTCTTCACCAGCAACAGTGGGATTTAGTTACGGTAAATTTTTTATCTTTTTTTTTGGTGGAGATTTAGGTTTCTGTTTAGGCAAGAATTGAGATCACATTCATCCAGCTAATAGTTGTGTCAGTGAAATTTCCCAGTCGTAAGTTAATACATAAACACCTTCATAATCATGAAAATCAGACACGCATTTCCTCATAAGGTGTCAGAACTAAATGAGACGTGACTCAATTCCTGCAGTTCAGTCAGTGTGGTGCTTCTTTTACAACCACTAGTGCATTTCAGAGCTATCTGGACTTTTGTAAGCAGACTTAAATAGACACTTAATACATTTTTAAATTATATTTTATGTATTTAAATGTCTACAAAAACTGAAATTAATATTATTTATGAGGAAGATTTTCTTTGTTGATTCTGCAGGATGTAGAAATAAGAGTGAAACCTTTCACATTGATAGAAAACAAGCAGTAAATACCAGTGCTGTGTACATAGATCAGGAAGCTAATATTGGGTGGTAGATAAGTACACATAAACATATATATATGTATATATATATAAAGGAATGTCTTTTATATATATATCTTTACTGTGAATGTTTTCATCAATATCAAGGCTTAATATTTCTGGAGGGCAGAACTATTTTGGTTAATACAATGGAGGCATCCAGTAACTATTTCTGTAGC
The DNA here is from genome assembly GCF_047663525.1 of Anas platyrhynchos. NCBI lineage: Eukaryota > Metazoa > Chordata > Aves > Anseriformes > Anatidae > Anas > Anas platyrhynchos. Next base: position 53,004,980 of record NC_092590.1, read on the forward strand.
TATACTGTCCCACGGAACTGGTTTAGAGTTAAAAACATCACATATGATAATGCTAAAAAAGTTCTCAGACGTAATCAAAACTTTGCCTTATCTTCAAGACTCAGACATTCCAGCATTATGCAGTTTGCAAAGCAGTCACATTCTACAAGCTGCAAAATAACATTCACGTCTATACACATATGTGTGGGAAATTCCAGTTATTTAAAACCCATGCTAAAGCTGATGAAGGGTTGTGAATTTTCTCTGTTTGCATTATCTGCAAATAGCCAGGTTAGCCAGGTGTGTCTCCTAGACTATTGTAACATTGGGTTGCTTTTATAGAGGAATGGGAATTAAACCCATCAGAACTGACGTTTATGAAGGAGCTTGGACGCGGGCAGTTTGGAGTTGTTCAGCTGGGTAAATGGAAAGCAACCATCAAAGTTGCCATCAAAACGATCAATGAAGGTGCAATGTCTGAGGACGATTTCATTGAGGAGGCCAAAGTGATGATGTAAGTACAAAAATTATTCTGTCTGATAGTTGATGTGAAGATGACTGAAAAATAGATATATCCTAATACAATTTAAAACAAGCAAACAAAACCACTTTGATGGGAGTAATGGATGTGCAGGACAGAAAGGTTGATGTAATGACCTAAGCAGGTGCTTGCTACACCCATCACCAGAGTCTTTCTTTAGAGTGTGTGCTGCTTTGCATGGTGGAGGTTAGTGCGTGGTAAATGTGCTGGTAGTTGCTCCTACAGCTATTCTTTCACCCATAGTTTAGTGCTTCTGGGAGCACAGGCACAGCTCATACCTAACTAAAGCTTCTAAGAAACTGTATTGCCATTTCTGCTAATTTTGCAAATTACAGAAGTATTCAGACCTGCTTTTGGCATGGCCATAGAAGGAGGTGGAAGCTGAGGAGAACGCTTGCAGCAGTTCGTGTCCCTGCCTGAAAACCAAATATAGTTAGATCTCTCCATTTCATATTATCCATATCAAGGTTGCATTTGTCCATTAAGTATTGGAGGGACTATGATGATCTTGCAGAACTTTTTGGAGGAAATTGCAGAATGTGTTAGGTAGTGAGACAACTCTGAGGCCAGCTGAACTGAAGGATATTTAGCAAGTACTGAAAGTGTTTTTCAGTATCATCATGAGAATGAAAAGTCTAGTCATCTGCCAAGAGCAGACGATCACCTGACTGAAATGCAATCCTGAACAGGAAACTCTCCCACCCGAAGCTGGTCCAGCTTTACGGAGTGTGCACGCGCCACAAGCCTCTCTATGTAGTGACTGAGTTCATGGAGAACGGCTGCCTGCTCAACTACCTGCGGCAGAGACGGGGGAAACTCAGCAGGGACCTGCTGTTGAGCATATGCCAGGATGTGTGTGAAGGGATGGAGTATCTGGAAAGAAATAGGTTCATTCACCGTGATTTAGTAAGTACAGTAGGTTTTCTGAGGTTCTTGGTAAATGTTGGTGATATAGAACATGCCACTGAATTCTGTGGGACACTAATGTGTCCTGTAAGATTCAACAAAATCTTCCTCTATCCACATTTCGAATGCTCCCTCTGCCTTACCTTGATGCCAGGATATATGGGTGGCTTGTCTTCCCTACCTCATACACAGGGAACAAAGAGGTCACAAAAACACTTTTAAAAATTGGTAGTGAGTGTCCAAATGCCTAGCATTCAGGAAAATGTCTGCTTGGATAACTAAGACTCTGCATCTTAAAATTTCTTTTACTGTACATGAAAATATTGCAAGCATTCAGGCTAGTATATGCTATGTACGTGTAATTACACAGCAGTGAAAGGCATTCACCTGCTTGGAGACAGAACTTTACTTTTTCCTTGTTTTGAGCAAGACACTCATCTCCTTTTAGAATATAAACCATATGAGCTGAAACACAATTAGTCTGTTTTTTTTTGTTTGTTTGTTTTGTTTTTTTTTTTTCTTAAAATTTTTTTAGCCCAGATTTCAAATATGTTTCTCTCCTTTTCCCCAGGCTGCAAGAAACTGTTTAGTCAATGCTGAGCACGTCGTTAAAGTATCTGACTTCGGCATGGCAAGGTAGGAAGTACAAGTTTAGTGGGTGCCCTGTTCTCAGTTGATGGTAATGAGGACTTGGGCTAACTTCACTGCTTCCTTAGATGATTTGGGGAATCCCACTGTGCTCAATTTCTGAATTTTGATTGAAGTGATAAACACTGCTGTTTAACTCTTGTACCATAAACGGGATGTTGCATTGTTTCTCTTCTCATCAGTGACTTTAAGACAGGTGAACTGAGTGTCTAGTAAATGCCAGGAGTAGCTTATGGACAGAGCAGCAGCAGGCACAGGACTACCAGAGGCTCAAAGAAGCAAGTACCCCAAATTTTCTGAGTGCCCAGAAGGACAGAAAGCCTGCAGGAAGAGATGTAGGTCTTGGTACTGACCTTTAGAGACTTCAGTAGGTGAGGCAGGAGGCAGGGAGGATGCGCAGGCAGGAAACGTGATGTGTGGTTCTCTAGCAGGGAAGTGGTTTTTCTGTTTAATGAGAGGACCAGCCAAACATGAAGAGAGAGCAAAATGCACTCCAACAACCACAGGTCAGAGAAATGTAGCTCTGCCCTCCTGGACTTCCATGAGAGGGTGCACTATATTTTACAGCTGAACTGAGTGAATGACCAGTGGCTGGCCAGACAATTGGTCTCACTCCTTCCATCTTGCCCCATCACTCCTTGCAAGCCCAGCACAAAATCCTTTGTTTCTTTGTCTTACTGGCTGCTTTTGGATTGAATAGGCTCATCTTTTGGATTGAAAGGCAGTGTGTAGCTCTGTGCAGTAGGTGGTGGTGATGTCCACCTTACAGCTGTAGTCATTAGATCAGTACAGCCACGTTACCCACCTTTCTGTTAATTTTTACCTCCTATTTCTTACCTAAGGATTACCACAGTAGTTCATAACTACATACTTGTTTTTTAAAAGGCTGTGCTGTGCCATGGCATTGCCTGCTGGTTTCATTGATTGCCATAAAGGTAAAAATAGGCCTATAGGTCTAGACTCATCCAAATGCCCTGGAAAATTCAGCAAGAGACCAAGGGGCTATCAAGGTCCAATATGAAAGTAATGGACCTGAATGGGTTCCTGTTAACAAAAAGAGAAGACCAATGGCATGGCTTTAGGACAGGCGCTTTCCCAGGGAGACCATGGAGAGGTGATGGGAGCACCCTCTAATTAGTCAAAGCTCACAAAACTGACTGGTTTTGTACTCTTATTTTTTGCGTTCATTATCCAATAACCTCTCATTGTTCTGTGCCTGCCCCAATAATAATAAAGTGAGGCAAAGAGGCAATTTCTTTCAATGTGGCCTCCTTTGAAAGGTGCTTTAGAAGTGCCTATGCATTATACCTTCTGTGACAAGTGTTGTGTAGTGTCTCTCTGTCATCTTCTCATGAAAGTAAATATGGGAAAAACGTGCACAAAGTTTGTACAGATGTAGGGCTCAGCCTTTTCAAATGTTGCCCCTAAATGCCTGTATTAGGCACATAAACTCTTCTGATCTGATAGGTCTTAACACAGCTCCTGTAAGCTTGGGCAAAATTATACTTCAGTGCACCTTGTTGTTTCTTTGTATGTGATGAAAATTTTGTGTAACAATATGCCAGAAATTTCATCTGTGAAGTTGGGTAGCAGAGTCCAGTAGCTCCAGCTGTGTAAATAAGTGTAACCTTTTGCCAGTAGTTTTCATGTGCAATAAATGTTCTCTTTTAAAAAGAGACAACAATTATTTATTGTTGCTCTTTTTCTTACCGGGGGTGTAGGGACCTTTCCCAGCATACAATAAGTACAACTATCCTGTGAGTCTCACAGATGGTATTAGAATATTTTATTCTGACATATTTCTCACAATTAAATCACCCATTTAAATAGAAATATTTTTAACTGCATAGTGTGGGTGTCTGTGTGCATTTTTTATTAAATTAGTGATACAATTTCCTTGCTTATAAATTGAGACTGTATTTTTATGGAATTATAAACCACCTGTTGAAATGCTGCCAGAGCTGCTTGTGCTTTAAGTCTCATTAAAATACATGGCATTTGCTGATATTCTTTAGGTACGTCATTGATGATGAATATATCAGCTCTTCAGGTGCCAAGTTTCCAGTCAAGTGGTCATCTCCTGAAGTCTTTCATTTCAAAAAGTACAGCAGCAAATCCGATGTCTGGTCATTTGGTGAGTGGATTAGATTAATGTGCAACATATTGTTTCCCAAAAACTAATGATAAGATTGAGGAAAGTACAACTTTTTATTGATGCTGCCTATCTTAATCTTTAGATGATCTTATTTTTAAATCTTGCCTATATTTTTGAGAGAGTATGATTTTTAATAGATTTTTAATCTAAAAATTGGATTTTGACAGATATGCGTGTTCCTGGTAAGTAAGCATTAACCAAATGCTTGTTTATCTCATTTTCATGGACCACCATCTTAGCTGACTTAAATGGGCGCAGAATTGCATCAGTTGAAACTTTTTTGTTTTCCTCTGTTCATTCAACTCAAGTTGTCCATCAATACATGGAAAAGAAAGAGTGATTTTTGGGGCTTCTCACATTGTTAAATAGCTTGTGGGTTTGTGGATCTTATTTTGTCCTAAATATTTTGGTTCACATCCAGGTGTGCTGATGTGGGAGGTCTTCACAGAAGGCAAAATGCCTTTTGAAAGTAAATCAAATTGTGAAGTTGTCCGTGAGATTTCTGAGGGAAACCGACTTTATCGACCACATTTGGCATCGCATACAGTGTACAAAGTCATGTACAGCTGCTGGCATGAGGTTTGTTGCTCTTGTTTTCCTTTGATATTACGTTATTCTATTCTCCATTGCTAATGTATATCTGAAAGTAATTCTCAAACACTGGGCAATAAAACCTTTACTTTGTGGCATCCTCTGTATTTGTCACTATGCTTTTCACAAGTCATGCCTAAGTTTACAAGCCTCTGTTTCTTTTGACTGTTGCATCCAATAAATACAAAGCACATAATCTATATGATAGGTCTACACCATCCCTAGTTTTGAATATTTGACTGTAGTCTCACTTCTCTACTGCACCAAACGTAATACCTTTTTCACATCTTTGTGCCATGCATACCTCTCTAGCTTTCCTCTGAATGATAACCTTAACACATTCATATACAAAATGAGTATGCCCACTACATGTGGATTTGCCTTCCCATTTTCCAGATGTACATCAGTATGTCTGTCCACTGCTCCAGAGCCTCCCTTTCACCATGTGCACTCTGATATGGTGCTTGCATCGATGTTCTTTATCCATTTCTCCAGCAACTATTTATTTCTATATTGGTGTCAAAACATGGACTTCATCAACTTTTCCACCTGAGTAATCCCTTGAGGTCCCTTCTGCAGTGTCTACAGGAAATGAATCTTTAATTTTAAGTAAAAATTACTTTTTAATAATTTTTAAAGTTGGGGGATCTCATTGCTACCATTGTCTCCTTTATCCTACCTCTTCTCTCTTGCCCATCTTTTAAAGCTGTATGAAAGCTGCTAAGTAAGTTTAAGAGACTGAAACCTGAACTGCACATAGCATGGTTGCTCACTGCAAGCACCCACTGGGATGCCTGCCAGCAGAGGGAGGATGAGGTGAGGAAGAAGTCCCCTCTTTTCCTGATGTCAGCCAGGAGTTTGTTGTTCCATACTGAGCTGCAATGTATTAAATGATACAACAGTGAACATCCTTTTTATCTAAAGCCCAGAAAATATCTCTGAATATCAGGGTTGAACAACCACTGCAGGGAAGAAATCCACATATGGCTTCTGGCTAAAAGGAAACAAATAAACACACACACACAAAAAAAAAAACAAAACAAAACAAAAAAAAAAAAACAAAAAGAGAAAGAAAAAAGCGTCTCTGTACATGCTGCTGCAGTTTTAGGAAGCATTCTATTAACTTCTGGCATGCTGACATGCAGAACATGGTTTATTTATTTATCTATTTATTTTCTCAAGTGCTAAACTTGATCTTTTCTCCATTATGTATTAATAAAATACAAATTATTTTTTAATCAGTAGCTTGTATGTACCTATAACCATCTTCTGAAGTTGGGTACTTTAATTGATCAATCTGCTAATTTGGATTTATCCTCTGCTTTTTTTTTCTTTTTTTTTTTTTCTTCTTTTCTTCCAGAAACCTGAAGGACGTCCTTCTTTTGAAGAATTAGTAGAGACCCTCACAGATATAACAGAAATGGGATAGTCAGAGATGTTACACAGGTGTACTTACTGGAAAATCAGCAGCATTAAGCCTGCCAATGTAGTTGACACAGAAAACATCAGCTTCTTACAGCTGTCTCTACTTAACTTGTGGTAGCAGCATCCTATATAGTGAAGCAGCTGTTTGTGCTTGGTGTGACTTTTGCTCATTTGAGAAAGATATCTGAGGAGTCTGGTTTGGGGGCTTTCAAGCCTTTGTTTTCTTGATTAGGGAAAAAAATCTCCTGTCTGGAAAGAAGCAACCAAGCTTACTTGCCATGCAAGCCTTTTTTTTTGTTGTTGTTTTGTTTTGTTCTTTTTGTCAGAGCTACACTAATTCCCATAATAATATTACTAAGGAATGATTTGTTACTTAATATGGTTCTTGCAGTAGACAATACTGATTAGCAGCACCAAAAATGATGGAAGAGACTTTGATAAAGTGTCAGAGAGGTCTTATCTAAAGGCAAGACCTTTTGTACTGCAAAGCACAGAAGAAAAGGAGCAGTGTTTCAGAGGAAACACAACTGCTGGAGCAGAACCCAGGTACTGCATGCTGCTGGGCACACAGAGGGAGCAGTCACCCCTCAGTGCCTCCCAAGTGACATCTGAATAGCTGGAAGCACTGAGCATCCCTGAAGAACTTTAATCCTGCTCACAGGTAAAGGCACCTTCTCTGCTAATTCTATGTAAAACAAGGAGAACAAGTAAGGATTATTTTATTCAAACCTCTCCCTGAATTTTACTTTTGTCTTCCATTCCTGTCTTGCTGCTGCATACTTGAATGCCCACACCTCCTTACTGCTCCCCTGTAAGTATCTGGAATGGTTAATAAACAAGTTAAAGCTGGAACCTGGCTGTAAAAAGAAGTGCTTTGAATTAGTCTAGCTCAAACAATTTCTGTGAGACCTCGCATGCACAATGTCTGTAACCCTGCTTGTAATGTTATTATTCACTTTTAATTTTAACTCTTAATTTTGGTCAATACAAGTGTATTACAGAAAAGAAAAGGCAACTGAAGTAGGAGATTGTTTTATGTAGAACAGTCAGATCGCTGTAAATAAATATTTTTTTAACATGATTGTATTGTGAATTATTTATGGGTAAACATATTTCTTTTTATAGCATTTCATAGACAAAATACTTAACACCCAGTAGATAAAGAATGATTGATGTCTGGGCAACTTAGCTTTTTCATTCCCAAACTTAAACACACACATGCAAAACAAACAAACAAAAAAAATCCCCTGCAACTGTAACAATAAAATGAAGTACATTGATCATCCCAAGTGTTGAAGTTTGAGAAGATGATGGCATCTCTGGGTCAAATTCACTCCTGGCATTAATAATTTTCCTTTACTGCAATAGTATTTTGATAGTTATCATCCCTTGGGAAAAGGAGTTCTTAACCCTACTGTGTCAATATCTGGGAGTACCTTCACACAGTACCTTAAGGCGTTTCTCATTCAAGTGCCACGATATCCTTTTGTTTAATTGCTAGAAGAATTGCCACCAACTGATAGCACTGTTTACTTTTATAATTTACTTATTTATGGGCGTTCAACTCAGTATCAGACCTCTAACTACACAAAAGCCTATACAATATAATACTGTACATTGAGCTCACCCCTAGTCTATGTGTTGCCGAAGCACAATGCTTTTCAGCAAGTGATGCTCTACAAAAGACTCAAACTGTATCTACAATATAAATGTGCATAGGGACTTTGAATAATGTATGAGGAATCCTCTATAGAAGCTCTTGTACAACTGGTTTAACTACATTTATTACTGCAAGTTAATATGTAATACACTACAGTACCCTGCAATAAAAAGAGAGTTTATGTACACAAAGCACCCTGCTTGTGCTTGTTTTGCTGGGTTGTCCTGTGGTGAGCATGCATCCATCTTTGAAACATGGTGGTCTAATACAATGGGAAAAAAATGCTTGCCTACCAGGCCTTCAGCTTCACACTATAGCCTGTCTGGAGGCTGGGCAAATTATCAGTAGGCTGTTGTTAGCACTCTGACGTGGATGAATTTAACAGCTGATATCATGAAGCTTATGGTAAATAAATTAAAAAGCACTGTAATATGCTTCAGTCAGTGAAGTCAGTGCTTAATCAGCATGAGCAGGACGAAGGTCAGGTATGTACAGCTTGTTTGCTCACTCAAACAGCTACACCCATAAATAAAGACCAAGCAGGCCACCTCGAGCCTTGTGGTGGCTCTGAGTGTAGCTCCAGCTCCAGCCATGTTCAAACAGGCAGAAAGGAAAGACCTTACATGGGAAAACAGTCAATGCCATCCATGTCTCTAATCATAGGCATATTGATCTGCTGGCTGTGTGTTGTTTTTATTTTTAAATCTTTGTGAAAGAGAGACCCAGAAAATAAGACATCCAAGGAGCAGGCTGGGGTGGTTCAGCCTAGAGAAAAGGAGGCTGAGGGGAGACCTTGTTGCTCTCTACAACTACCTGAAAGGAGCTTGAATTGAGGAGGGTGTTGGGCTCTTTTATCTGATGACAAGTGATAGGACTCAGGGAAACAACCTCAAGGTGTGCCAGGGAGGTTTTGCCTTGATATCAGGAAGTATTTCTTCACAGAGAGTCTGGCCAAGCATTGGAATGGGCTGCCCAGGGAAGAAGCAAAGTCCCTGGAGGTATTCAAGAGGCATGTGGACGTGGTGGTTAGGGGCATGGTTTAGCAGTGGTCTTGTAGTGTTAGATGATGGTTGGATGTGATGACCTAAAGGGTCTTTTTAAAACCTGAATGGGGAAGGAGGCACAGTGACACCCCTGTATAGGGGATTTCTGGCTAAAGGCTGGAAGAGTACTCACCAATGGTGAAAATTCAGCTGATATTTCCTCATCAAACATCAGAAAACAGATATGCATCCAGTTGGTAACATGCAGGAGGGAGAGGGAGAAAGGCCCACCTTCTGTGCAGCAGCCACCTATGATGTGTATCTTTCTATCTAAAGCTGACCTGTTTACAAACTGGAATGTATTTCCAGAACATGAAATGACTTCCTTCTTCAAAAGAGCTCCTGGCAAGCAATACAAATCAATCGCTTGTGTGCAAAAGTTTGGGCAAGTTTTTCTCCAGTGCTATTTATTTTGTACCTCCCAACCCCCTGTCCAACTTTAAATAATCAATTTTTCACAAAAAGGTAACATATATGAAGATATATCATATATATATAAAGATATTATCACTTCTCATGCATCAGCCAGCCTGGCTTCTACCTGGCCCCCTCCTCCAGATGAAAAATTGCCACTTTAAAAACCTAGCAGTCTTGCTGGTTTTGTTTTGCAGGAAATTAAATAGTAAGAGGATGGTGTTTGCCACGAGTATGTAATTCACAAAAGAACTCACAATACAGCTCCAGGATGCAACCACAATGAGAAAATAGGTTCCAGTTGTGAATGAGCACTCTTGGGGGAAGAAACCTCACTTTGGCATGGCTGTGTGAAGTGTGGCTGGGAAGGCAGGTTTCTATAGGAACTAACAACGTAAGTGTTTCCTTCTGAATTCCCTGCAGATTATTTAACCTATGCAAGTCTTCTTGATTTACCTACATCTAATCAGCACAGCTATGTAATTAATTTAATTGCCCATTTGTCCTGAGGTATGGTAGTAATGAGTAGCTGCCAAGATTGTTTTGTATCAGGATTTAAAATCCATAATTAGGTTACTGATGTATTGCCTCTGAGGTTTTCTTTGTTCTAGTTCTTAATCATTCCACCTTCCTTCCAAAACACTTTGAAGTACTTTAAATAAAATCCTTCATTTTGCTGTCTGGAAGAACTGAAAATTCAATGAAATACTCTCCACTGAACATATGCATGACAAAGAGCTCTGTAGCCATCAGCTTTGTTTTTTCTTCCCTAGCTTAGAAGGGAAAGCATTTCACTTGCCTGCTAATTCTGTCCCTCAAAATTCATGCTTCCTGGCTGTTAATCTAATCCCCAGCATTAAATGCTCCTTGCTCGTGCTTTCTGCAGAAATACCAGGGTAAAAATAACACATCTAGACAAAATGGGTCATTCTATAAGAGAAGCCAAAACCTCTTGGTCTCCCCACACTCTTCCCTCCGGCTCCATCAGAATGATGGTGACTTTTTAGCTAATGGTGAGTATCTAGTAGTTTCACATCTGGCTTTTGGAATACAAAATTTTCTTTCCTATGAAAAAAAAAAAAGTCAAAACTACTAAAAGGTCATAACTAGGCCAGATTCACATGAACTGTAAGGTTTTCAGCCAGACCTCCTTCATCCAGAACCCACATGAGTGCATAGGAACAGCTATTAAAACCAAGACTATTTGCTTTGGATCTACCAGATAGCATTTAATTGCTGATCAGAAATATGAACATGCTCATTTTTTCCCATATTTACAAAATACAGATCATTCAGTACATAATTGATGAGCAATTTAGTACAAGAAAACTATTAGTATCATTTCATCAAAAAATTAAACTTCTCTGAAATTATTTACTAAATATGATCATTTTCAAAAATAATACCTCTTATAGCAAATGTCTTTTTACAAAAGATAATCAATAATTTACTTTGTAACATTATAGAACTCTTGTACACTGCAACAATAAGCAATAACTTGAGTTTTCTGACATGGTAAAAAAAAAATAACATTTTTCTTATGATGTTATTTTTACATGAAAGTAAACATATAGGTCCAGTAAGCAAATACACAGTTTTTGCTTCTTATAAACAAGGATTTGGAAATAAGGTGCAGATGATTGATACAATTTCTACTTATTCCTGTACATATGCCAACTACAAACCTATACAAGTGAAAAAAAAGGTGCTTGCAGTTTAGAAACAACTTCAAGCTAATATCCCTAGTGCTGCTTTTCAGGTTTCGATAGCTTTGAAATCCTCATTAAAATAAAGGAACAGTCTTTAACAAGTGAGATGTTTCATGAACATCTTTCAAAAGTACATGACTTCAACATCAAGATTGAACTTTACACAACACAAACGTGAAATACAAGCAGCCCACTATTTACCTGTAAGAACAAAATGGTTGCTTTCTCTCTGCAGAACAATCCATTATCCACACACAGTGTCAACTTTTACTCCACTCTTTGAATGTTAAAGAAAATACAGCCTGCTCTATGAAGAGGTTCTGCTTGGCATATAAATCTCAGCTGATTAAAATTCATTTTTAATGAATCCAGCTTTCTTGCTCAACTGCTAGCATCCTCTGGCAAGGCTTCTGAAAAACCAAACACATGGAAATACAACATTTCCATTGAATTCCTTGCGTTCCACACATCTGCTTGCTGAAGCTGCATTCTTGCTCACAACGTGCCAAAAAAAGGGGACTGTAATGAGTAAAACGTGGGCTGTGCAAACTGCTTTTAATGAGATGATAAAGATCAGTGACCACAACTGAGAAAAATAAAGCAGTACAGATACTGATCTTCAAGGTCTACAGAAGATTAATAGCTAAAACACATAGTAGAGATAAATACTCATCTTTAGAGAAGAATAAAAAGACAAAATAAAACTTCAATGTTTTGATGTTTCTCATGCATTCTTTATAGATCTTCCTTTATCTAGTGTTTTTAGAAATACCACACTGATTGGAAAACAGATTTTGCCTTTATAACTGAACATAGACTAACATTACTGTTTTACTGTTAAACACCACCTTTAACAAACCAACCTTTCTGGAAGCCAAACCTTTCTAGAAAATGAGAAAATCTTTCTAAAAGCCTAACTGGGTTCAGATGAATAGATGTATTAGGAAAAAAATGGAAATATGTTAATTCCGTCTTAATCCTCAAAGTAGTATAAAACAGTATGGAAATTCTTAACTGTCCATTCTGGTTTGCTGCCTTTGAATAATTTATTCTTTCATCTTATGTAATTTTTTAAGCTAAGAGCAACTGCTTTAATGGCTCACGTGAGCTTGATGTTTCTTAAAATGCATCTTGGTCATTGTTTTGAAATAAAAAGTACATGCACAGTCAGGATTAGGAATCCATTCAGGAGTCCTAAGGTAGAAAAGCTAAAACACTTAGCTTTTTATACATGGACTCTGAGGGAGACTGGTTACCAAGAACCACATTTCATTTTTCTTTTTTGTGATGTCTATTGAAGGTTCATTGGTAGGTGGTCAAAAGCTGTTACTAACATAGTGCTTGTTACTTTAGCTAGGGTATTATCTTTAATCATGATCGGAAAGTTGCATTTTGTAAACGCAGTTTACAAAGATCATTCTTTCTTGCTAAAATTCTCGAACAGGAGATACCACAAAAAAAATGGACAAACTCATTCATTGCTTGACACCTAATAACCACCACATTTCTGTCTGTCAGGTTAATTATTGAACATTTTCATTCATCACTACCAACAGCTGGCACACACAGACAACCGTGTCCCCACATTTAACGCTCCTTACAGACATTTGTCCAGAGGATTGCAGTGAAGATGAATGTTCTGGTAGACACAGCTGGGCTGAGTCTGCAATCTGTGATACTGGAAGGAGGAACTATCACTTGAGATTTCATTGAGTAAATAAAATATTGTCCTCCTCAAAAACCACAGCTGGGTCTTCCAAGCTCTCTAGTAAAGTATGAGAGGTTTCGTATTCGTGCTGTGGCGATGATGGTTCTTTCGCAATGGTGGACATCAACTGACTCCAGGTGATATCAGTATTTTTGAAAGCATGTAATAGAAAAATGCCTATGATTATAGTGCAGAATCCACTAAGGGTCCCAATGATATTATCCAGGTCCATACTGCTCCACTCTTTGAACAGGATGATGGAGCATGTCACCACCGTCGTGGTGAAACACACGTAATAAATAGGTGTCACTAGAGATGTATTAAACACGTCCAATGCTTTGTTGAGATAGTTGATCTGAGTGCTGACTGAGAGCACGAGGATTCCCAACAAAACATAAACCAGGGGACGACGATAAACCGGCTTCCTTTCCAGCATTTCTTTAATGGCAATGCCCAGGCCTTTGACAGATGAGACAGAGAAGGCACCAATAAATGAGCAAATTAAAACATAGATCAGTATGTTTGTCTGACCTCTCCTTGGAGCCACAATAAAAATCAGAGTGAGGGCAACGGCTGTCAGGAGAACAGCAAATGCAACAAACACTGTAGGAAAGAAGAAAGATTAAATATCAGGCTGTATTCACGTACACAATAAAAGTTACTCAATTTCTCTAACACTTCTCTAAGAACTGTAGCACAAGTTTATTGCAATTGCATCCACTTAAGAATTTCTTTGAAATAAATCCAAAATACATGCTTTGTATTTAAAATGTTTATGCCATCTCTATGTTTACTGAACTGTTTAAACAGGTTTACCAGAAAATAATAACAAATACACTATGACACTCTCTCCAACCTCCAGACAAAATGTTTTTTTGTTTTTTTTTTTTTTTCCCCCACCTCCTTCAGCTTAAAGACTGTCTCTCATCTCCTTAAAATGGTAAGCACGGAGTCTTTGAGGAAATTGTGTATGAGCACATGGTTATAATAAAAAGTATGTAACAAAAGGTTCCAAGAGATCACCTGAATTTTTGAATGTATGAGCTATCTTGAATTTAGCTCATTTTTGTCCTGTGCTACACTTCTCCATGTGAAATTCTTTCACGTCTCAAACACATTCTCCTTGAAATGTACCCTATGGCTATCATCATTTGATTTAATGAACATTTGTTTACTTAGAGCAAGCAGTAATTAAGACTTAGAATTGGATATCAATTCAAATGGAATAACTTAGGAAGTAATTTAAGGTAAAAGTAACCAAAAGCTGTGATCTGTTTAAAATGGAGATAACTTGAGTTAGAGCCTTTGAACTCCTCAGAGGGCAGGAAGAAGCAGTACATCATTTCTTAGCCAAATAATTTGCAAGAAGCAGTGTAAGATGTATTGCTCTTAAGCCTGCATCCTTGGGAAACATGTTATGGTGCATGCAGAAGCCTTCTGTGCTCATACTGATGTTAAGGGATACTGGGCTCTCAGTACAAACAGCCCAGGACAGCTCTGTAGCCAGGACTTCCCATTAGAGATCCTAATTCACTCACTCACCAATACATGAAGTTTGCTGTGTAAATGCTTGCCATGAAACACAGCAGGTTAGGCCTACAGACCTGGATCTTGCAGCTTTATTTCCATCTCATCCAGTGAAGTGACCTCCTCCTCCTCAGGGGCGTGAATAACCATGACTGTGGACCCCAAAATGCTCAGTACACAGCCCAGCTTGCCGTGAATATTCAGCCTCTCATTTAAAAAGTGGGATGACAATATAGCACTGTTTGGCAAAGCAGAAATAGAGGGTTCAGCTCCACCAGCTTAAAAATAAGAGCTTTAGATTTAAAATACTGTAATTCAATTTTGCTAATAAGTTATTTCCCAGAAGGTTTGTTGAAAGTGTAATCCATGTATTTTCTGCTTCTGTGATAGTTATATTCATGTACTTTCTTCAGTACTTGGAAATTATTTATTTCTTCATACATCGGAAATAATGAGTGTTTGAAGAGTGTTCATATTTAAAAAAAATAACCAAGAATTTTAACTGTGGATATTAACAAAGCTAAAATTTTATTGGCTTTCTTTCCAGAAGGACTTCAGCAAGACAAAACAGCACCAAAAGGAAACTCAGAATGTATACTAAGTGTATCTTAATATGAAGTTATATTTTCAAAAACAACTTCTGTTATAGGAGTATTTTAAGGAATGCTATATTTTCTTTTGAGATTTTGTTACATGTAAAAAAGATATTTTTTTTTGTCTGTATTTGCCCTTCAGTTTTCTTATTAAAATTCTCTGCTTTTAGCCAAAGACATTATTTTTTTAATCAGATGGTCAATGATTAGTTTGCTTCCAATTTGTACTAACCTTATGAGAACACTCAGTGCACCCAAAGGGGTAACTAAGGTTGCAGGTGCAAAGGCATAGGCAGCAAAGTTTGCAGCTTCTCCTAATCCCACTGTAGAAGAAAGCACATTTGGATCAGATGGGGGAGAAGGAATAAAAGGAATGCTACTTGTAAGTATATTTTGTGCGACAGATCTGACAGCTAATATAAAATGATATTTTTTTCTAAATAAAAGATGCAGATTTTGATTTCAAAATTATCTGTATAATCTCTTCTGGACATAACTTTCTTCAGTCCTCATTTCCATTATGTGTCCTCCCCCTAAGCACTGTATGCTCCAGTATGACTATCCAAAGAGTATGACAAAGCCAAAAGCAGGCATTTGCAGACCAATTTTGAACTGGCTACACCTTCCTGCAAGGAGTGGTGACAACGCCACGAAGCTGGACAGGTTCAAACCCCTTGCTTTTGACCAGATACAGAAGAAAAGGCTTTAATTCTGCAAAGAGCAAACATTTGAGATGGGATATCAGAACGGTTTCTGTCATAAAGCTGATTGTTTTAAAGAAATTAATTCCCTAATTTTTCACTCTCCTCAGTTAAAAGAAATGTCTTTACAGTCAGCTTTTTATTTACTTGCAGTTGGGGGAAAAGATGTGACTTACTTGATAGTAGCCCAGCCCACCAAAGCCATTCCTTCAAATAAGAATGTCCACCCTGTCCTGAAAGCAGGCAAAAAAAAAATAAAAAAATCTCATCTTAGAAGAAAGAAATCAGCTTATTACAACAACAACAAAAAAAACCCTGCAGCTTCATTTTTGGATCAAGTCATATGAAGTACTGAAACAGCAAGCTATCTGGATGTGACGTGAAGAATATTTTGCTCAATTTTGACTGACTTTTTTATTAATCACTGTTTCGTTATGACTTGTACTTGTGAAAAATGATACTTGACTAAATACACACGGGGAAAAAGTTCTTGGAAAAAAAGTTCTTGGAAAACCTAAAATGTCAATGAAGATTACTGATGATCTTAAGAAACACTTTGAGGTACCATCCCAGGTCAGATCCAACATATTCATACACAGCTGCATTTTTGACTCTGCTTATAATTTAAGTTTGGAGAAATCAGAAAGGAAAATGTCACCGAATGCATGATATTTTTCTTGCACAAAATACAAGTAAATTGTACATTCAGTAACAGTTTTTTCAAATACTCAAATTCTCTGGAATAGTAGATTTTGCAATAAATGCAACAAAAAAAACCTGTGAATGCTGTGTGTTTAAGCTGTGTACAAATGCAACTATCAGATTAGTCTAAGGGTTTTTAAAAGCTCCCCACATTTTTTTTAGCTCCACATCTGCTGCCATCAATGAAAGATTAGCTACCTGCAGAACCTTTTGTAGTGAGAACTTTTTCTAAAGCTCATTGCACTTTTTGTTTTTAAAAAGAAACTAAATCTAGTGACCATCTCAAGCCTTTCCAGCTCAAAGATGGAAGAAATATGAAGGAAAAAAATAGAGGAAGGCTTTATGAAGGGCAAGACAAAGGGAGAACTTTGGTATCTAACTGCTGGCAGAGAGGAAATTATTACCAGATTACTGTCTTAATAGCCACTGTCACCCCCAAAGCCCAAAGATTTCTGACTACTCAGTCCCTGTAGACACAGGCAGAGGAATAATGCTGGATTTCTGTCAGCAGCCAAGAGGGGACATGTGACCACTGCTGAAGTTCTGCACTGTTAAACGCCAGCAGCTTTAATTGTGCAGGCTGTTAATTGAACCTCTACTTTGAGGAGCTGTAAGAGAGGCTTTTGTGCTTTTCCCTTTTGGAAAGGACAAAAACTCATCCTAAGTCATAAAGTTGAATTAACTGGTTTGTACCCTATGAACAGATTAGGAATTAAGTGAAACTTGGCTTATTCCTGCTTTCCTAGACTACTACGTGGGTTGATGCAATTCATATGCAGCATATCAACTAACCCCCCTCTCTTGCAAGCATAGGGTTCCTAAAATTGTGAGTGCAAGAATTAGATGTAATTAAGCTATTAAACCAAGTCCAACAGCAGTGCTGCTTACCAGCTCTGGGGACTCCTTTGGCAGCCAGTCTCAAGAGGCCCTTCTTCTTCAGGATGAAACTGGAGCCAATGAAGATGCTGGAACCTACTGCCAAAGCCAGGCCGAGGTAGAGTCGGTACTTGAGTCCAGCAGGCGTGGAAAGGCTCAGGTTTGTGTCGTTGGAAGTCCCGTCCATACAAGCGAGGGGAGAAGGGCAGGATTCAGCCTTTTCGTGGTCCGGCCCCATGCTGGGCAGTCACGGCAAGGGCAGAGAGCACAGCACCTGGGAGGGGGAAAGAAAGCAGAACAAGTGGTTTACCAGCCAGGCACAGCTCTGAATGAGCCCCCACTGTGCTCCTTTCTGCATTTGCCCTGAGTACTCCTCTTTTCTGACCCTGCAGATAACTCCTGAAGTGCCAACACAAAATCTGAACAATGGTCACAATTCTGTCCCCAGTTCTGACAGGTGCCCCTGTCACCACCCAACCCTACAAGTCGCAGTGTGTACCTTATATGTATTTTTGCACTACATTGCCTCTGTTAAGCAATTACAGCAATACCAAAGAATGCAGCAATCAAGTATTATCTGAAAGGGAAAAATCAACTTGAAATATTTAAAAGCTAACCTGAAACTTCACAAATACAGTGTTCTGTGTTGCACAGAGACCACACCCCCATAACACAAACCTATAGCTAAATCCATTATTTCAGACTTTGTCTACTAGAATGAACCTCCTGTTATTTCAGGCTTTTGCTTTTAAGTTTGTAATTGAGATTTGTGAATGACAAATAAATAAGAGAAGGAAAAAAAAAAAATCTATGTAGCAAGTAAACCCTTGTGGCATACGGCCACTAGTATGCTTTACTAAAAATGTTTGTCGACTACTGTGTGAAGCAGATCTTCTTTAACCACTTGTGAAATGTTTAGGTGGAGGTCTCGCTGCAGCTCAGAGAGCTTTTCACCTAACCTCACTGACCTGCAGCTGGAGGAGGACCACAGCCTACAAGGCACAGCCACCAAGCAGACAGCTCCTGAGCTGAGCCTGAAGCTTTGCAAGCTCCGTCAGCCAAGCCTGACCAGCATCACTGCGATGTGAGCCTGTGGGAATGATGCTGTTGTAATTAGCCTAGGCACGTTTATTGGTTTTAAAGGAAGAAGAGGTACTGCATTTCTAAGAACAGAAAGAGGAGCTATTTTGCATGGGGAAGCACTGGAGGGACAGCAATGCTGCAAGAGAGCATACAGTAGTTTAGGCAGAAGTTTCACATTTTCACTATTGAAGCACACAAACAGCAAGCATCATACAATACAGCTGAAATAGCTTTCCTTTTAGGTCTTATTGTTAAGATATGTTAAACTCTAAAACTGCTGATACAGAAGTACAAAAGCTTACTCCATTGTGATTCATATAAAGCATTGGAGGCAACAAATAATTTTGCTTTCTGTGCCTCCCTTGTAATTAAATGACACACGAAGGATTCATGCTGCTGAGTGGCACCATCAGTAATACACTCTTTTTTTTTCTCCAATTGAAAAAACATTCAGAGAGTTGGTAGAAAAGGATACTCCTCTGTGCCTGTTCTGACCTGAGCTATGGAAGTGTTAATGTTGTGTCAGAAGTACTTCATTGCACAACCAGCAATAAGCAACCTTGGGTAATTCATCTAATACTGTATAGGAAGGAATATTTAAAGTATCAGAAGTATTAAAGATGTCATGGAGTTTGCCAGCATCTCTTCATTTGCAGCTGACAATGCTGACAACCCTGGGAGATACCACCAGAAACAAGGAAAGAAGGAAGAATGTCTGCTCTCAGTTGTCCAGCACCACAGCGTGCCACAAACACACTGCAGTAAGCTACCGTTCGATTTTCAGGCTCTGCAAACCTATTTCCTTGTTTGCCAAGAGAGTTTGTCTAACAGGAGTTGTTTTATATCGATAAGCCAAACTTTATAAAGACAGTCCCACAAGATGGGTACATCCATGACTGCTGCTCTGAGTGCTCCTTTTATGGATTTTTTTTCCCCCATTTTCTGTGGGATTTTGAAGCCTCAAGAACAAAACTATTTGATTTGTTTTGTCACAGAGTGAACTGAACATCCTTTAAAAGAGGCAGTCACCTGTAGCTGAACATGCATAACAGAAGAATGAAGAGAATATGATACAAGGCACAGAACAAAGGACAGTAGCAGCATGTGATTTTAAACCACATAACTTTTATCAGACTGGGTGAGTTGGTCCATTTAGGCAATAGAAATAAAAGTTTCACCTCCTGTTTGATTTTTTTCAATATCAGAAAACAAACACCTAACGATGGAATAGGGTTGCTACATTTTGCCAGACAGGATTTTCCAGGCAGATGTTCACAGATGTGTTGTCTGCATTGCATATGGGGCAAACCCAATGTGACCTGGATATGTCACATGTCCACTGCACATGACCAGGTCACCAAAGATTTCCTAAACATCCTGCAATGTGCTCAGAGCTACCTCCTCTGCTGGGTGTCCAGAAATCCCATGAAGGTTTTGAAATTCTCAGCTGCCACCTGGCAAAAACCTGTATGTCCAAGAAAACCTGGATATATGGCTAGCTGTCCACTCGCTATGGATTCTCCAAGAAATCCTCCAAGAAAGGAGAGCTCTCACAAATATGACAGCATTTTAGCAAAGTAACGCAGCTTTAGTTGTGTTTCTTAGAGGTAGCTTGATCAAAGGAAAAGCTATAAAGTAAACCAACTGGCATAAAAAAAAATATAGAGAGAAGGAACAAAGCATTTAGTGCATTGCTTAACTTCTTACAATGATGCTAAACAGGCCTGGCAAAGGTTGTAACACTGCTGGACTACTACAGGCTTTGTGTGTGAAGCAGCAACAGCTCCTGCCTTTAATTAAAAGAAAGCACCAAGACAAAAACTCATCTAAGTATGGTCTTTCAGCTACCTGAGATTGTAAAGGTGGGTTTGTGCCGGGGTTTTTACAGTGAAGAAAATAACCACCCCTCTCACTCTTTTTGTGAATGGAGAACTGGGGTTCAGCTGTAGCAGAACAGCAGGGTTATTCCCTTCCATACAATGTTACCAATTTTGCAATGTAAGTTTCCCATTCTCTGGCAGACTATGACACCCAATAGTGAAAATGTAACCATGCCATCCATGATAAGTCAGTAAGTGACTGTCACGGGATGTTCCTCTATGTCCTGTAACACAACCTTTGCTCACACTTACAAAGAAGCACTATGTCTTTACTACGTCCCATCCTCTTGATCCTGAGAAGAGTCCCTGTGAGCAGCGGTGAGCTCTGTTTATCTCACTGGGATTTTTTTCCTTTTAAAAAACGTGCTGTTTGCTCCACTTGCATGCAAAGACGCATGGCACCTCATGGCTCACCGGAGGAGGGGACTGCGGGGGCATTACTACTACTTTACAACCCATTGTAAGCAGCCAGATGACGATGGAGGGAGGGCATTAGCTAAGCCAGTTTCCCCTCCCCACGGACCCGTCCCCAGAGCCCCTCCGGAGCTATCAGCACCCCGCTGGGGGCTGGAGCCAGCCGCAGGTCGCCCTCCCAAGGGATTTTTCTCTCGGTCAGCCGAACCCGAGAGCACCACCAGGCGCCACCCCGGCCACCCGCGTGCCGCCCCCCACCCAAACCTCACCTCCCCAACCAGCCCCGAGGACACCCCACTCACAGGAACACACCAGGGAAACCCCAAGGCAGCGCCTCCCACCCCCCACATGGCTATTTCAGGCGGCTCTCGCTGCCCACAGCCGAGGGACGAGCCCCCCCCTCCCCAAAATGTCACACCCCTCACCCAGCACCTGCGTGACGTCACGGCCGGGCTTCATGGCAGCGCTCCCACCCGCGGCCCCTCTGGCGGCTCCGCCCGGCCCGGCCCGGCCCGGCCCGGCCCAGCAGCTGGGCGTGCTCCGTGTTGTGTTGTCTTGTGTTCGCCCTTCCTCCCTCTTCACCCCAAAGCACGGCCCCACGGAGCAGCCCGGGGCTGCCCGGGTCCCCTCAGCCCTCCTCAGCCCACCTCGGGTCCCCTCGCCCCCGGAGCACAGAAGTGGGGCAGAGCCCGGGGACGCCTCCCTTGAGGTGACTCCCTCCGGTCCAACAGGCTTCGGGGTGTCTCGAGGAGCAATTATCTTTATTACCCAATCAATAGTTTCGAGGTAGAAGTCGAAGCCTTTATTGTTGTTGTTGTTCAGTGAAACGCTTTTAGGCGATTTCTGGCTGAAGTTATTCTAGGGTTGCCCAGTGAACTTACCTGGGGTGGTCTGAGGACCTTCAATAGGCAGAGAGATCCCCAAAGTGGAGCCAGACAGCTGTGAATTAGGCACAGGTATCCAGAGCAGTGCGTGGACATACTGCCCTCAGCCCGGCTTCGGAGCACAACGCCTATGACAGCGGTTGTTGATCCTGTGAAGTTTATGAGATCCGGAGCTGGCTGGTGAAACAGCTGCAGTGTCATAAAGCAACTCAGGCTTCCCTGCCTTGGCCGTGCGGTCCTGGGGTTAGGCTGAGAGATCAGGTTCAAAATCTTAGTCTGATATTTGATTTCTGCATTTATTTTTAAATATAAACAGCACTGCATATGTTAGAAGAAAAGGAGCATTGCATTTCTTTACCTATCCACTGTACGATGTCACTACTATTGTAGGAACCTCTGTGGTAGGTGGCCTGAACCGCATCTGGGCTGCCTTATCAAGAGGGTTTGACTTCTCATCTTTAAGGTTTCTAAAACACAGATTACTGCTGTAAAGGAACAGTAATTTTAAACATTAGTTGAAACAGTTATATTGAAATCTTAAAGCATAATCTGAAAAACTGAGAGCAGGCTTGTATCTTCTCATACACCATAAGCACACCTGGAGGATAAAATCGTGTACATGAATGGTCATTAGTCTGCTCCCAGCTCCTATTTTTGCTTTGTGCCCCCTCAGATGTGTCAACTCTGTGGGTTCACACCCCTGTTTCTGTCAAAATATGCCATTTCCCCCAGCTTCCTGCAATTCGACTGAAACATGCTAAGTGTCGATCTTGCAAACAACTCTGTTGACAGATCTGGAGAGAAGAGGGGTGGTGGTGGCGACATCTGCACAGGCCTGGTGTGGCAGCAGATGGGTGAGCTGCCACAGCCCACCCCTTCCTCTGGTGCAGCTCTTGCTCACCTGCTGGTTGGAGTGTTCCTCATGGTATCCAGAACATGAATGCTGAGAAACCATCCAGTTAACACTTCTGCAGATTTGCTTCTCTGTTGGCCAACTATTTCAGCAGATGATGGACATCAAAGTATTTTCAATTAAGGAGTGAAATATTTGAGATATACTTAACTTGTTACTTGAAATATATATATATATATATATATACTTACTTCTTTATATAGCTCATGCTTCATATTTTTAAATCTGCAATAAATAGTGAAAACACTGTGAAACCCTCTTTTTTCTGAGAAAAATAAAGTAAAAAATAAATTAGCTAACAGTCAAAGACAATGTACTTGCAATCTATGATGTTATTACAGAAGCGAGTGGGTTCATGTGTGTATTTTTCCTTGATGATTTATAGTACTTTGCATACTCACATACTTTCAAAGAACTTTGAGACAATGCGAGGAAGAAAGTACATAAAATTAATTTATCAACAGTGATTTTTTTTCTTTATTTTGGATGACATATAAAGGTCAACTGGGTAAGAAAATAAAGTCTTGATAGACTATCTTAACATGTGACATGAAGA
The DNA here is from genome assembly GCF_047663525.1 of Anas platyrhynchos. Lineage (NCBI taxonomy): Eukaryota > Metazoa > Chordata > Aves > Anseriformes > Anatidae > Anas > Anas platyrhynchos. The sequence continues at coordinate 53,027,888 of NC_092590.1, forward strand.
GGAAAAAGATGGTAGTTTATCCTTCAAAATGGCTCATGTGACTGATTTAGAGCAATGCCTGCCTCTTCAGCTAATGCAAATAAATCAGTGCAGCTCCTCTTTTGTCAGTGGAGCTCTGCCAGCTATTGCTAAGCAAAGACCAGTCCTTTTGGTGTATGAAATAATAGATGTGTATGTACTAACAGTCAAAGCAATTCAGTGACAGGTTGCATTTTTCCAAAAGTGTTGTAAGGATAATGTTATGAAAACCTGCTATACCTTGCTGTTTTTGTTTGTTCATTTGTTTTTATATGTTTGTTTTTAATATGTTTTCCATGAAATTTATGGAAAATGCAAAAAAGAAGTTGTGCTAAAATTCTGTGGCTTATGCAATAAATGAACAACACAATGAAACTGGCTGTTAAGCAAATACTTATCTTAATTGTTTTTCAACAAAAATGGAAAGCCAACCTTACAATTTCACATTTATAAATAAAATTGGAAATATGGAAACCTAATTTTTTGTGCCTTAATAATAAAACCTTATTGCTGTGCTCACCCGGAATGCTTTAACTAAATAAAGTTTGTATAGCTAGTAGAGGTGCAGTTGTGAAGCAAGTTCTATGCTTTTTTTTTAGTTCTTTTTTTTTTTTTTTTTTTCCCCTTTTATTTGTGTATATGTTTATTAGGAAAGCTGTCTATGGCATTTTGAAGTCCTGTCATTATTGCTCAGCTTCCTTGTTCTGCATTTCTCTCCTCTGTGTGCAGTTGCTGCTGCCCCTCAGGGTCCAAAGATGAGCTCCACTATGTATGGCAGCTGCAGAGAGCCTTGTTACCTGTCCTGGCATGTAGCCATGGAGGAATGACCATGTCAGCCCCAAATGCTGACGATTAAATACAGACCCATAGGAACAACAGATAAAGGAACTAACTTCAACTAGTATAAGAAACACTACCTCTAGATGGCAGTTTGATACGATTAAAATGCTGTAGTTGTTGTGTATTGATCACCCCTATACAAGTTGCCTGAAAAATACACAGATAGTGTCTTCTGATCTATTATACTACTATGAATGAAGGACAGCCAAGGCTATATATATGAAGCCTATTTTAACTACAGTGCATTTTCTACCACTTTTATCAGTGACAATGTCATATATTGATGATTTTATTTGAAATAAAGAGAATTAATCTCAGTGGGATCACCATTGTCCATATCATCGCATCATTATTCCATGTAATCAGCCCAGTTTTCCTGTGTTATTTTAGCTTGAAATAAATTTCTGCTAAACAGAAATCTTGACTGACTATTCAGAGCTCCTGGCACTCCTGTAGGGTCACCATCACCTATTCTCTGATAATATTGTTGAATGAGGTTGTTTGCTTGATTGTTTTTCCAGAGGGAGAGCCCCTTTCTTCCTTGCAGGTTTCAGGTTCAGAGAAGAGACATTTTATGCTGTGCCAGCCGGGATGGCACAAGGAGACCCTCATCACAGATTCTGCCAGGGCACACCAATAGCTCTGCTGGGCATGGTCAGCCACAGCGCTTGCTGTGCCCTCGGATATTTCAGAAGCTCTAATCCATCCTCAGAGTAGTCATGCAAAAACTAGGATCTGGATCTGGAGGATACTGGTAAAAGGCTTTGACATAGGCTTTTAGCATGCTGTGTGGTGCTACACTGCATACCTCTTAGCCCTCATGTTCACAGAAAGCTGGAAGTCTGTCCAGTGCTTTCAGATTCCAACCTCACCTCTACATATGAATCCAACACACCGGCACATCTTAAAGTACTTCTAGTTCTTCGTTCTCCATCCACCACACATTTAACGCTAAAGTAAAAATACAGTACCACCTACTGGTGGAGAAACTGATTGCACTGGTGGTTTTTCAGTCACTAAGCCTCGTTGGGGCTGGCTGTGCTTCATGACACTGAATTCCCCATATCACAGGTCTATGCAAAGCGGTATTAAATAAGCCAGAAGCCTCGGAGCTTTCTCAACTACAGCACTCCCGACATTGAATACATTACGTGCTGAAATAGCATCAGCACTAGAAAAGACAGAAAGGTATTTGCAGAAATTAAGCCTGACAAAACTGTGGTCACAATCCAACCACACATCTGTTCATGTGGCTACAACACAATAAGCTGAAAGGCAATAGTGTTCCATTGAAACCTACTTAAAATAAGTAAATACATGTGTATGATGTATTTAGTGTTTTGGTTATGGGTGTTTGAAACTGGAGATAGCTTTAATAGGATTGAGAAGAATTACAGATACACTGACAAAGCAAGATACAAAAATAGATTAAAGTTGGCCTACTAAAACGATAATCCAATAGTGTGGTCATCCTCCCATCAGTCAAGGGCACTTCACTGAAACACAGAATGATAGGAAAAATATCTGTGAAGAACTATTGACACTAAACTAATCTAGCTATCACTGAAGTCAATAACAAATGTCTAAATGACTTTTAAAGGAGGGCAGAATTGAGACCGTTGTGTTGAGCGTTGTGTTGATCTTTTCTACAATGAGGGCAGAATTAATATGGTGCTTGTGAGATGCACAGTCGAGGCATACGTCCCAGGCACACAGTGCCACCACATATTCACAAAACAGCTGCTCAGCATCAAATGCTGAGAACTTTCAGACTGCACACTAAGCAGAAGCCTGTGAGAATGACAGGCAGAACCGATCCTGATTCAATACCAGACCTCCAGAGATTCCTTTAGTGTCTATGATTTAGGATAGGAATTGGATTTCAGCCCTTCAAAGATATCTGTGAAACAGTGGCTAGGATTTATAAGATTATTTGCACCTTATTCCATTTGCTAAGTTGGAGACTTTATTGTAGATTTCCATATCTGGGTTCTAGTGGGTATAATGTTATGTATTTCCTTGTTGTTTTGTAGTGTTTACTTTAAAACATTTTTTTTTTTAACTTTAAAACTTTATGTTTCAAATATGTATTCTATTTCTTAAAGAAAATGAACTCTCTGTGTCTCAGTTGCAACTTGAGATAAAGATCCCATTTCAAATTTGAACGTCACTCCTTTTACTGCATAAAAGCTTTTCTCCCATGGATTTTGTGCTGAGTAGGGCTTTCCATTATTTTTCCATTATTTTCATTTTTATTTAGTTTCAAGACAGAGCTCTTGTGCGTGTTGAAAGGGCTAGTAAGCTTCTGCTCAGGTGAGGGATAATAGTGACTGCCACTGTCACTTTCATCTCTCTCTAAATCTCAAAATCCATCACTAGGTCAAGGAAATCCTCCTCGAATATCCATGTCCTTCCCTGGGAATAATTCAGAGAACTGCACATGGGACTGGCTGTTTGAGAAATTGATCAATAAGGGATTTATGTATGAAATGCTGATGATAGTTAGGTTTTTACAGTGGCTCCACTTATGTAGTAAGGAAACGTGGCTCATTTAAAGGACTGGAATCGCTATCAGAAGCAGCAGACTACATTAGCAAGGTAAGCATGCACACCGATGAAACCTCTTACTGCAGAACTGCTAAGGACTCTTTTTGCATGTTAGAAAGATATTTTGCTAAAATAGGATATTTCAAAGTTACTGATGATTTTATTTATTTATTTATTTATTTATTGTAATGAAGAAAGTAGATCTTCCATCACAGTAAATTCTGTTCTTGGTTATCATTTCTGCAAACACTTTTTTTTTTTTTTTTTTCCTCTGAAAATAATCAGTAGAGAAGTAAATATAGTGGGCCAATAAGAGAGTGAGAAATTGGCAAAATAAAAAAGCAGAAGAGTTGGAAGCTAATCTTCCATTCACTACAGTCCTGTAGAAGGATAATACTGAATTAATTTTCTTGCAGCCCTGAAGATTTTGATGCACGGTAATTAGTATAGTCAATTTTTAGGTTATAAGGTTTGAAAACTTAGTTGTTTGCTGTAATAGCCACATTTCAAAATCCAATATAGTAAAAGAAAACTATTGGTGATGATACAGTAAACACAATTCAATAAAAATCTAAAATACTTGCAAAGCATGCACTTATCTGTATTACCTTTCAAACTTAATACCTAAATGCTGTAATGTGACATTGAGCATTAGAACAGCATAAAATCAGTGTGACAAGTTGTGACAATATATCAGTTGAAGAAAAAATATGTTTCAACAGAAGAGGAAACATGGTGGTGATACAACTTAGTAAAAATAGTCTGACAGATTTTGTGTGAAAAAAACTCATAATGCAATCAGAAATGATTAAGGGAAATTATGGGCCCAGTGAGTTTAACAGGAAAATTTTTGCTGTTCATAGTGCCAGGGTTTTGTCACACAAAAGCTTTAACGAGGTGACTGAGGTCCCCAGGATTGGAGTAATTGTTGTGTCTGTACAATTTGCATTGGCCACATGCTGCATCATCATTTCTGTGTCTTAGACTCAAGAATTTCAAAACATCAAGCAATAGCTTTGGTGTTAATGGATTTGAAGATATTTTTGAGCTATATATCCTGACCGAATGACAAGGGAGGCAACCTCGGGCAGCATACTTAATGCCCTCTTATTGCTTCCAGTGTCTTGGTAAAATGAAATCTCCAATCCTGCCCCAAATGGCAGCTCCACTCTCCCAGCAAGTCCTGTGCTTTAGCAGAATACAAAGCACCCCACAGTGCTTTTGTTTCAGTTAGACACTAATGGAGCCAGAGGAATCTTTTTGTTTGCAAAAATGCACAGAAATTACTATTTATCTGAAGAACAGGGGAATGTGCAGATTTCTGCCCAAACTCCAGCCTAAGTACTCTGGATGGGTGTGGATTTTTCTACATGTCCTATTTTACCACACTTCTCTTTGTCTTTAATCTCTAAGTTGTAGACAAATCAGTGTGTCTAGATAACATTTTGTTTTTTCCCCTCTTTTGCAAAGATAAACATGAAAAACAAGTTTCTATGTAGAAAAGCTGGTACTGGTGATGCTAATGTGGACTGATTTAGAGTTTGCTGATGGAGGCATGATTTGCCTTGAGATGAGTATTTTTGTATTTGTTTGGTGCTGAGTGATTGGAAGTGGTTGGGCACAGCTTTATTTTACACCCTTATTTGTGGGCTCCGTGAGCTCCACTGTGGCCCTGTGGAGGATATAGGTCAAATCAGGGGGGGACTTTGTGTGCCAGCTTTAGCAGAGCTTTCAGAGCACTTGTAAGCAGATATAAAGCTGCTTAATTCAACCCGGTGTACTTTCGGTCTCCACACATTCAAATACAATTTATCCTTGGAGTAAATCAGTAGAAAAACCCTGTTACAGCTTTTAGTCCACTGGGGAGTTTTACCTAGCATTTGCTATGTCTTTTTATGTGACAACTTAGACCTGATTCTTGCTGTTAAACATTTGAAGACTGAACAATGCTGCATGACATTTAGGACTATTCTTGAAAGAACACAACTTAACCTTCAATTTGTATTTTTCTGTATTGAAGAATAATGAATGTTGCTGCATTATTTTTTGTACCATGTACCATTCATGTCTTCTGCCTGCTGGAAGCATGGGTTTTCTCTCCTATTTCTTTTACAGGAATATTTTTTAGTTTCATTGAGTAATAAAGAAAGGCAGGTAAATCTGGCAGTAATGTTGTAGCTGTATCATCCTACTTCTCCTTTGCATTGTGTTTGACTACAGAAGAGAAGTACTTTCTTCAAGACTGATTCATGCTATGGCACTTGACTTCATACACCAATGGAACAGACACTATATACTCTTATTTCACATAGACAAGGATATTGCGGATAGCATCTATTTTTAAATCCTAGCCAAAAGGCCCTGTCAAAACCAGATCAGCTATGTATCCCATAACTGATGCCCAAACAGTTGGCAGTCTCATTGATGTTGAGATACAACTGACAAAATTGTAAGAATAGTGGTGGAACGGCAGAGCAGAATTACTCCACTCCTGAAAAGTTTGTGCACTGAAGAATGTACTATCTTAGTTATGTGCACTACAACATTTTCAATTTATATATATATATATATATTTATTTAATATTGAGATGAACAAAACAGACATGAACAGTCCCTAGCATTTCTGTTTAAGGTATCATATCTGCTTTATATGAAAGGCGCCTCTAACTTTCTGGTTACAGTGGTTACTGCTGCTCTCTCTCATCAAAGCATAACTCTCAATGTCAGACATACTGAAATTTCTTTGGACAGCCAACCAAGGTTCCTAGTGTCTGTTTTTCAGGATGTCACCTGTGCATGAATCTATTTGTCCATTTCCATGAAACAACTTTTGAGCCTTTAGTTCAAATGAAACAGTGACAGAGGCATCAAACAAAATTTCCTTTTTTTTTTATTTTTTTTTATTATTATTTTTTTTTTTTTCCGTGTGTGTGATCAGGAGAAAGACTTAATTAAATGTCTTCTCTAAGAGGAAGTTGTGTTGAGCATTCTCGTCATCAGCAGTTACCTGGTCACTCAGTGCACTGCAGCACCCACAGTGCCCTTTCTTTTCTGGTGGGAATGTCATGGGAATACTGTTGTTGGTTTCAGGGGAAGCAAAGAAGTAAAGGACTTTTTAGGGGGAAAAAGAAAATGTGTTCTGCTAGTTGTGAAATGTTGTGATTGTTTCTGAAATTAGTCTTCCTCTACCCAAGCTTAGACAGATTTGACCATGAAGGTAGGAGTGATTGAGACCCATCACTCCCATACAGTTATTCCCAGTGTGGTAGTGCAAGACACCAGTGAGGAACCTGGACTGATGGACAAAGGAGAAAACAGGTATGTCAGAATTCTTTTATTCTATTCTATTCTATTTTACCATTATGCATCTGTTTGTATTTTTTTTTTTTTTAATTTTCTTTAATAATTTGAACGGGATTAACTAAGCACAGATAAATTGCCTTCATCTAATTTTCTTGAACCTCTATTAATAAATTAATTTTATAAGATTGTGATATATTGCTTATTGTAAATATTTAAGATATTTTAATCCTTGTCCTTTCAATTTATGTAGACAACTTAGCCCTTGGTTAAAATGGTGAGAAACAGTCTATGACAATTTAGAGGAAATAATATTTGTATTTCAGCATGTATCATATAACTCTGTTGTTTTGCTGTTCCCTAGGCAGCGACATCTACCTGGTGCATTTGCACACTACAATATTAACAACAATAGTAATAAAGATGAGTAAGTACCTTTGCAATTTCATAAAAAGAGAGTACTGCAATGCTAGTTGCTTAAGCAGCAATGTAAAAGAATGATCTGCTTCAAATCATTTCCTTATAAGCAGTTATGTCATGCAAGTAACCCCAGAAGAGATTGCACATACATTTGAACTTTATGTATATCAAATATAATGATCATTCCCAGCAACAAAGCTATTGTTATTAAATCTATTAATTTAAATGAAAAGTAGTTCTGTGTGAATAACAAAACAATCTTTCAAGCCAAACAGCTAAGTATAATGTGTTATCTTTACCGAACTCAGATGATTCTAATAAAGAAATGTGGAAAAAATAACTGCATCCCATTGTATTTCCCCTTTCCATAGAGAGAAGAAAAAGAAAAAAGAAAAGAAGAGGTAAGACAACTACTACTACTACTTCTAAGGCATTTAATTTTTTTCCAAATATGCTGTAACTTAGTCTGTAACAACTGAAAATGTTAATTTATTTCTTAGCAAGTCAGAAAATAAAAAGGATGGAGAAGCACAGAAGAACAAGGAAAAAAAGGAAAAAAACAAAAATAAAGATAAGTCCAAGAAGAAAGAAAACACTGAAGAGTAAGTACTTTTAATTTAGGCCCTGCCACATTAGTGTAATAAAATTGCTTTTGATATAAAACTGAATCCATTCATGGACATCATGTAGAAAAGATGCTTATTCTCTATTGAATCAGTTACTGACGGCTGTTGTTCTCCCTGGAATGGTTGTATCTTTATATGTAGAAAATAGAATAAGAACATGTATGCATGCATGGAATTGATCTAAAAAAAATAAATCAAGAAAAATCTCCTGTGTATTCTGATTATCCAAAATATTTTGGGTACCACTCTTCTGCACATAAGGGCACCTACAAGCAAATAAACTCTTCTGTAATCTAAAAGCTCTTGCTTTACCTTTTGTATTATGCTTAGAAAAATCATACTTATCTGTCCAATGAAGAGAAACTTAAAATAGTGAAGTGTGTTGTAGTGTGTTGTTTGATTTTATGTTCTTTGGTTTCTGTATGTAAACTATGCTGATATATCATCTTGCTCAGTCCTAGACATTACACATAGAGGAAGGCATGGTTTGTGTCACTTATTGAAGCATTCATATTCACATAACCATTTTATTTTTTGAAAGACAATTAAATCAGCCATCAGACAAGACAGTTAATTTGGTAGGAAACAAATTAATTAAAGAAGGTTGAGACTACATGTGTCCCTGTAAAGTAAAGTGGGACTGCTAAGTTGATTTTTCTTAGCAAAATCTAGATTCTACACTTTGCAACTCAATGTCATGTCACATCCAACAATCAGCTTGCATTCAAGCAAGGAAGCTTAACCTTTTTTTTTTTTTTTTTTTTTTTTTTAACAGTAATAATTTTGGGAATGCTTTGTTCCTCAAAATTTGTTACATGTATTTTAAGACTCTACTTAAGTCTCTTTTCTTCTTGCCTATCACTCAGGAAGAAGAAAGAGATTTTCATTATTGATCCAGCAGGAAATATGTATTACAACTGGTTGTTTTGCATCACAATGCCTGTCATGTACAACTGGACGATGATTATTGCTAGGTGAGGTACTCTTTTAATAAAACTTCTGACAAAATGTAATATACCTGATAGAAAATTTACTTCATTCACCAATGATTTCATGTAAGTATTTCATTTTGTTTTCATGGTACCTTACTTTTTCCTTTCCTATTTAGAGCCTGTTTTGATGAGCTTCAGCATGACTACTTGGTGGTATGGTTTATTGTTGATTATGTTTCTGACATCATCTATATTGCTGACATGTTTGTACGGACAAGAACAGGTAAGTATGCTTATTGATTTGTTATTCCTATTCATGTATTTTTATCAGGTGGTTTAAACAGTTTAGAAGAATAATACTTATTAGCTGGGCACTCTCAATTAGGTGCAATTTTGAAAAAAAAAAACAAAATAAATCTCTGAGTTTATAGTCACAGAAAGGCTACAGTGACCTGTAAAAACAAGAGAAAATCCTGAGTGTATTACTCCAGGATTACATAAAGATTGCAAGGTAAGCTAGGCATGTGGTGAGCTATATACAAGCTGTTCTGCCTAGAACTGCATGAACAAGGCAAAATAAACACACAATGAGCCCAGGTCAGGATCAGGAGTTTGGAAAAATTAGTACCTAAATCTGGATTCTGTATCTAAGAAGCCTCAGACGCTTCCTTGATTTTCAGGACCTTGAGCAAACAAGACAGACAAGTAACTTCAGCTGCAACTATTTCTTTTAAAATCTTATCCTACATCTAGAGCTAGATGCCTTCAATATGGAATTGAAAGTCCCATACTCAAACTCTTTCCTCTCATTAACCACCCTTTCTATATTTTATTTTATTTTATTTTATTTTATTTTATTTTATTTTATTTTATTTTATTTTATTTTATTTTATTTTATTTTATTTCCAGTTTTTCATCAGATAGTGGAGCTGTGGAGTGAAAAGAGTCAGAGTTAGAAATGTATAATTTTCAAAGCTGTATAGTGTAGCTAGAGTTGAACCACATGGCACTAAGTTGAATACTTGGATGTATGAAATTCCTTGAAAAATATGAAAAGTTATTTGGAAGTTATATAAACCAAAATATATTGTTCAAAATATATTGTTCAAAGTAGATTTGGAAGACTGATATTAAACACAATGTGGTTGAAATTGAAACATCTTTTAATACTTACAATTTGATTTTAGGTTACCTGGAGCAAGGTCTTCTGGTGAAAGAAGAACAAAAGCTTAGAGAGAAATATAAGAGTTCCTTACAATTCAAATTAGATTTTCTGTCAATCATACCAACTGACCTCTTATACTTTAAGGTAGGACTGAATTACCCAGAACTAAGAATAAATCGACTACTCAGAGTTGCTCGGATGTTTGAATTCTTCCAGAGAACAGAAACAAGGACAAACTACCCAAATATCTTCAGGATCTCTAACCTTGTCATGTACATCGTGATTATTATTCACTGGAATGCCTGTGTGTACTACTCGATCTCAAAGGCTATTGGATTTGGGGCTGACACGTGGGTCTACCCCAACACCTCCCATCCTGAGTTTGCCCGTCTGGTTAGAAAGTACGTCTATAGTCTCTACTGGTCAACACTGACCCTGACTACTATCGGTGAAACGCCCCCTCCTGTAAGGGATTCTGAGTATTTCTTTGTGGTTGTTGACTTCTTGGTTGGAGTATTGATTTTTGCTACCATTGTTGGTAACGTCGGTTCTATGATCTCCAACATGAATGCTGCCAGGGCAGAGTTTCAAGCAAAGATTGATGCTATCAAGCAGTATATGCACTTTCGGAATGTAAGTAAAGATATGGAAAAAAGAGTTATAAAGTGGTTTGACTATCTGTGGACAAACAAAAAGGCTGTGGATGAAAGGGAAGTCTTGAAGTACCTGCCAGACAAACTAAGAGCGGAGATTGCAATCAACGTTCACCTTGAAACACTAAAAAAGGTTCGGATTTTTGCAGACTGTGAAGCTGGTCTTCTGGTTGAGCTAGTTTTGAAACTCCAACCACAAGTATACAGTCCTGGGGATTATATTTGCAGAAAAGGAGATATCGGACGAGAAATGTACATTATCAAAGAAGGCAAACTTGCAGTAGTCGCTGACGATGGAATTACACAATTTGTGGTTCTTAGTGATGGCAGCTATTTTGGAGAAATCAGCATTCTTAATATCAAAGGTAGCAAAGCTGGCAATCGAAGAACAGCCAATATTAGAAGTATTGGATACTCAGATTTGTTCTGTTTGTCTAAAGATGATCTCATGGAGGCTTTAACAGAGTATCCAGACGCAAAGGCAATGCTGGAAGAAAAAGGAAAGCAAATCCTAATGAAAGATGGGTTGCTGGACATTGAACTTGCAAATTTAGGAAGCGATCCTAAAGATCTGGAAGAGAAGGTTGCTTACATGGAAGGATCAATGGACAGATTACAAACAAAGTTTGCCAGGTTGTTGGCTGAGTACGATGCTGCACAACAGAAACTGAAGAAAAGACTTACACAAATCGAGAAAATATTGAAGCCAGTTATAGAGCAAGAATTTGCAGACTTGGAAGAACTAGATCCATCTGCAGATAAACCTGGAGTGTCCAAAGCAGAATAAAAACCTAGAGGTTGCCTGTAAGACTTAGGGTCAATCTTGAATGGGGCTGAACACATTTCTATGGGGTTGAATTAATTTCTAATCTTGTAGGACCTGACTATTGCTTATGAAAAATGATTTGTTGAAGTAATGTCACTAATTCCCTACAAGCAACACATATGCGTCAGGTTTAGGAAAGAAGAAGAAGAAACAAGAATGGGGATGGAACATAACACCTTCCTCTTTACAAAATACCATTGTACAGCAAATGCATTCTATCTGTGCATGAATAGGGACAGTTTTGCTGACCATTTAAAAATAATTTCTTCATGTCCATTTATGCAAGGAAGGAAGGAAAAGTTTGGTAATAATTGCATTAATTATTCGACGTAAATATAGGTATGAATCATGATAATACATTTGTGTATAAACAAACACATTTTAATATCTATTGATTAACATAAGATTAGTTAAATACAGGAGAATACATAAAAAATTAGGTATATCTACAGGGCAAATGCAAGTACTGAAGGTTGGAAAATATTATGACTTAATTGGATCCATGTCAGCTGATTTCTTGAGATGTTAGTGGGCAGTTTTATAATGGTGCTTTTTTGGGATATCACAGGCAAAGGCTGAAGCACGGAGGGGAGGAAAATTGATCATTTTTATGTATCAATATGAGACAAAAGGATGGCAGGATACCTGGTTGCTCTTTCCGTAATAATAACAAATATGTAATATTGAAGGCTGTTCTGCTGCTCCATGTAATCACATGGCTGCTGAACATGGACTACCATTTCTTTAAGATCTGTGCTTAAAAATTTTGACTAATGTAACAGTTGTGGATGTTGGCAGAGTGCAAGGGAAGAGATGACAGAAAAAGGTCAAATTCTCCCTACAGCATCTTTTGTAGCTACTGTTAGGGGAAGAATACAGGGACTAAATAGGGTGTTTGTATTTCATTTACAGTGTTTTTCTTTCTTCTGTTCTTAATCACTACTAGAGAAAGTAAAATCTATTGTTTCACAAGTCAGGTAAGTTTTCAACCGGTTTAAGAGATATTTTCTTTCTTTCTTTTTTTCTTTTCCTTTTTTTTTTTTTTTTTTTTTTTAAATTCCTTTTCCGAATTTACATCTCTTTTCATTTGCAAAATTGGCTATATTAGTTGTCATGTTAGACGTGGCTAGGTATTTTCAGTAGATTTTGATCATAGCTATTTAATGCTGGCTAAGTTTGATGACAGGGAGTGAAGAAAGGGAGTGCACAGAGAGAATACATAATTCTGTATTTAGAGCATTTAGAATATCTTGGGCAATTGGATGGCAATTGGATTCCCAGTCTTAAAAAATATGTATGTAAAAACCACAATTCCTTGATAATACCTCTATATTTCCATTTTTGGCTCTAGCAAGATGGAGATACAATGAACTGGATCTTTTGTAAAAGTGTGGAAAATGTGTCTTTTGCAAAGTGCATTCATTTCTGATTTTTTTTTTTTTTTTTTTTTTAATGTCAACGAGATTCTTGAACAGGAGAGTGAGTTATATAATGGATTTCACAGATTAAATGTTATGAAGTAATTAATGCATAGAATATAAGGAACAACAAGGATAAATGTACATATGGGATGGCTGTTCATTCACTGTGAATGGCACATGGCTCAATGTGCTGGTGAAGTGAATGGGTATGCATTTAATTAAAACTATCAGTATGTAAAAGAGCAAGCATTATTCTGGCACTTACTGCATTTTGTACATTGGACTTTGCAATCAGATTTCTTACAATTCAGGTCTTTAATATAACTTGCAATCTATATGGCAGCAGCATCCCATAGGGCTGTGTCATATTTTCCTAGGCACTTAAGAAGCACTTTTCACCTTTTAAGATTTTGTATTAGAGTTTGTTAGAGTATTTGTTACTGAGTTAATTCCATTATAATATACTGAGTTTTAGTGAATAAAGACAAAATCTGTTCACATTTTTTCTTTTATTTATCCTTCAGTCTGTGACATGAGTTGTAGTCACTAACTGCCACTTTCTTGAGAATAAAAAATATTTTATTTAAAACAAATTTGAAATAAAACAGAAAAACAGGATTGACCTGACCTGCAGCATTTTACTGAGTATTTTCAGTCACTTTATTATCTGAAATCCCGTATTATTTAACTTGTAAGAATATGTATTTGCTGAAACAATAAATAAATAGCTTCCTCCTGGCAGAGTAAGACAAAATAAGTGCTACAGAGAATTGTCAATCAAATTAAATTTTTATTTCAAGTTGCACTTATTTGCCAGAACGTTTTTGGGTGCATACAGTTTATTCAAGAGGTATTTCTGTGCAGTAAAACCTTCTGGGTATTACTTAAATTTCAACATATGCTTAATAGCTGATTTGTGAAGTTAATGTATTTTGAAAAAGAGCGTATGAAATGTGCGCCACAGCTTCACACTACAAGGAAGGCTGCCAGAGGGAGAGCTGAAGCCAGCGTGTCTGTGGCCAGAGTGGGAGGCGAGAAGAAATTCAACCACGAAAGAGAGAAGAAACTGGGGCACTAGGGGACCAGTGTCGGGCAGGCTCCCTGTGGACCTTCACAAAGAGCAGGCTGGGCTAGGGCAGGCCACCCTTCCACACTTCTGCTCCTCGTGATGGTTTGTCCTAAATTCCTGTTTTTTCCACCCATTCCCCCTGGAAGCACCGCGGACCTCCAGCCAGGAGGCAGCAGCACGGCGCTCGCCGCCTCAGCAGTCCGAGCGCTGCCGCGCCGCGGTGCACGCTGGGTACTGTAGTCCTCGGCCCCATCCCAGCGCCTCCCTCCTCGCTGCGGCGCGGGGTGCGCTGGGAGTTGTAGGCGGGAGCAGCCCGGCCCCAAAGCCGCAGCCTCCACCGCCGCTTCCGGCCGGCGAGGCAGGAGGCAGCGGCGGGCCGGGAGGCGGCCGGGAGGGAGCCCCGCGCTGCGCGGCCGGCGGGGGGGCGGCGATGGAGGCGGCCTGGCGGCAGGGCGGCCGCGGCCGGGGCCGTGCCAGGCCCGGGGAGGGGATCCCCGGCCGCGCCGGGGCGGCTGCGAGGCCCCCGGCCCCCAAGGGCCGCGGCGGTGGCTGCGCTCCGGCGGCTGCGAGCGGCGGCGAGGGGGGCGGCGGTGAGTGAGTTGTGCTCGTGTTGTGCTGCTGGGGTTTCACAGCGTGCTGCTGGTAAAGCGGCTTCGTAAATAAACACATCGTAGTAGGGCAGGTTGGGTGTCAGAGGGAATTGACCGATGCTAACAGCCGTTGTGGTTAACGCTCAGTGAAGGAGAAAATGCAGTGGATACATTGTTGTGTGGTGCTGGCAGTGTAACAAAATAGCGCCCTTAAATGCATGAAATAAGGAAACTCTTTAAGAAAAAGAACTGTTGAAGGTATGTAGACCCAAACGTGGTGTTATGATTAACTGTCATGGTACTAATCATCGTTAATCTGTTCTTTTAAGTAGAACTGTCTTCGCAGAGGAGGTTTGATGAAATTAAGAAAGCCAATCAGGCTGCAGCAAAAAAGCTGGTTGAAGACCAGTTCAGTTCCTCATCAGAAGATGACGATGAAGATGCTGAAGTAAAACAAGGAAAGATTTTGGCAAAAACATTTACCATATACACCAGTCAAACTGGTAAACTTTTTTCATATATTGACTTCTATTTAGGTACTAAAGCATAACCAAGGTTGTCTTATTGGTTACATATTAGAGTTGTTCCATAATATGAGATAAATTACTTTGTTCTGATTTACTTCTTGTATTGAAACTATGTATTCTGAGCAGTAAACACTGGCTGTGCTTCTTGCTTCAGTCAGCAGAATCAATGGTATAGTTGTGAAGCTTTCTTAAGCGCTTCTAATAATCATAGAACTGTAGGGGTTGGAAGGGACCTCAAAAGACCATCGGGTCAAACCCCTCTGCCAAAGCAGGTTTCTCAGAGCAGGCTGCCCAGGTAGGCGTCCAGACAGGCCTTGAATATCTCCAGAGAAGGAGACTCCACAACCTCCCTGGGCAGCCTGTTCCAATGCTCCGTGACCCTCACCATGAAGAAGTTCCTTTACATGTCAGTGCGGAACTTCCTGTGTTCTAACTTGCAGCCATTGCCCCTTGTCCTATCCCCACAAACCACTGAGAAGAGGTTGGCTACATCCTTCTGTCCCCCACCCCTCAGATATTTATATACACTGAGGAGATCCCCTCTCAGTCTTCTTTTCTCCAGGCTGAACAGACCCAGGTCTCAGCCTTTCTTTGTAGGGAAGATGCTCCAGGCCCTGTATCATCTTTGTGGCCCTCCGCTGGACTTTTTCCAGGAGATCCCTGTCTTTCTTGTACTGGGGAGCCCAGAACTGGACACATAATGCAGTTTTGTAGTAATATGTGACTGGCCTCAGTTCAGAGAAAAATAATTTTACAGTCTCAACATGTACAGAATAGCAGATCAAAGATTACTGATTGCCTTAAAAATCTTTTTCTGTTAAAGATGGAGATGCAAGTGAACTGGAACGTACAAGACAGTACGTGAATGAAGCTTTTCAGTCAGGAGCTATGACATGCCTGATCTGCATTGCTTCAGTTAAAAGGAACCAAGCTGTAAGTAGTTCACTGCAGTCTTCAAGAGGTTACAAAACAAATTATTAACATTTTTAGGTAACTGCTGAACCTTGGAAGGGGAAAATGTTTAGTACTTTCCCTATCTATACGTCTAGGGACCTAGAGCATGTGACAGAGAGAGAGGCAGAGGGAGGGCTGGGGTTGTTTAGTCTGGCAGGGAGGAGGCTAAGGAATGATATGATTACATCCTCTGTCTACTTGGGACTTGTGAAGATGGCTAAAACCAGTCTTTTTTGTGGTGACAGAAGGTGTAATATAAGGGGGCAATGACACAGTCTGAGGCTTGAGAGGTGCAGGTTGTACACACGATATGACACACAGACAGGTTGCCCATGATGACTGTGGAATGTGACAATTGCTAACTTGGCAGTAATCACGCTTTGGGCAGGAGGTTGCACTGGTGTGTTTAAATCAACGTCTCTATGATTATATGAATACTTTGGGCTCCATAAGCTTTGATGAAAACTTCCCATAGCAGCAGGAAGAAAAGAATGTGGACATGAGTCTGTAGCAGTAAAATGTCTGTATTAATCTGAAGTAGCAATAGGTAGAATTTGTCTTTTGGAACCTGTTTTTTGTTTAAATGGGAAAATAAAAAGCTTGTATTTTTTTAGGTATAGGTTTCATCAATTGAAACAGGAAAAAAAAAACTAATGTAAAAAAAAAGAAATGGCATTTATATCTGCTCTTTAGGTTTGGAGCTGTTGTGGATGCTTTTGTATATTTCACCTGGTATGTATCCAGAAGTGGGCCAAGGACAGCCTTTTCCTGGTGTCATCTCCTTTGACAGATGATGATTTTGGGAAGAAAGATTATCCGTGGCCATGGTGAGCTCTTCATGGTATACTTATAAAAATACTTTTGTTGTGAAACGTGTGAACTGGTGTTACTTTAGAAAGGATTGGTATGCATAAATGACAGGGACACACACACACACACACACACACACACACACACACACACACAAAGTTTAGAAGGTTTGCTTTTGCATATCTTTTCTTAATTCTTTACAGGTTTTTGCTAATGTAATTTGGTAATGTTTCAGTGATGTTAAAAATATTTTTCTGCATCAAATTTGCTTTAACCTCTGAAAAAGTAAATCTGTCAGCCTCTCATTAATTTTAAATGGTTTTACATATTTATGTAATTTTAAAAATTGGCATCAGTAGCATGTGAAATTAAAAAAAAAAAGAAGTTAAAGTAGTAAGATTTATAGATTGTATAGATGGATTTTTTTTTCTCCAAAATTTCTGTGTAACTCAAACATTAAAGCCAGTCTTGTAGTTTTACATGAGCTTGTGGCTGTATGAATAATGAGTCTTGCTTTTTCAGTAAGTTTGTCTCTGAAAGTTAAGCCAAGGTTTTTCCGTGCAGGTTTTTTGCACCATATTTGCCCACCTGCTTTTCTGTGGGTAGTTGTAGTAACGTCTTTGAGGTACAAGCCTCTGTCAAATTTGGTTGAAACTGCCTGGTGGATTCAAAAGCTCTACTAACGTGGGATCCCAGACAAGTTGGTTTGCTTTAGAAACATTCTTAGTTTACAGTTTTTAGTTACAGCTTTTGTTATGTGATGTTTTAATAACATTGATGAATCTTGATTTATGTACTTCAGAGATCTTTACGGGTGAAAGCCTGTTTTTCTTTCTCTCATTTTTTTTTCTTTTAATTGGTTATTTTTAAAGAGACTGCCTTTGTTGCATACCTTCCTTTGGTATTACTTAGAAATTATTTTATATGTCTGTTATACCAAATGTCTTTACGTATATTCTCAGACAAAAAAAAAAAATGTTGCAGTAATAGGACAATTCCTCATACATTCATTAGAATTGTAGTAACATGAGTTTATTTTTCAGTGGTGTAAAATCTGACATATAGCAAGACCTTTATTGTTTATTATAGATCAGTTGTAAAAAACTTAATTAGTAGCCTGGTAACAATCTTGGGAAACTGAAATAATGAAAAATAATGACTTTCTTTTTCCTTTCTTTTTTTATTTCTTGTAGTCCAAAATGTAGGTTTGAATACAAACGGTCTGAAACTCCCAGTAGGTATTACTGTTACTGTGGAAAAGTAGAGAATCCACCATTGGACCCATGGCTGGTACCACATTCCTGTGGTCAAATATGTGAGAGGGAATTCAAACCTCCTTGTGGGCATAAATGTTTGCTGCTTTGTCATCCAGGTAAATCCATTGTCTCCTGATTGTATGTCCTGTATTTATGTAGCTGTTCCATGACTACTTAAAATCTGCTAGCTATGTTTAAAATTCTCAGAGTAAAAAAGATTTTAGTTAAGGTTGCATTTGCTCAACAGCTATTAATGATTTTTTTTTTTCTGTGCTTAGGACCCTGTCCACCTTGCCCAAAGATGGTCACAACAACCTGTCACTGTAAGAAAGCTAAGCCAGTGCCCCGAAGATGCAGTGCAAAGGAATGGTCGTGTCGTCTGCCATGCGGACGATTGTTGCTGTGTGGACAGCACACTTGTGAGAATCCCTGCCACGCAGGTAGACCTGTCTTCTTAAACTTCAGAGGAGTAGTTGTTTTAAGAATTAAAACACGTTATTCCTTTCCAAGTTGAATATAAAAAGAAAAAATTCTAATTCCTATCCTGTTTCATTTCATGATTTGATATAGGAAATTGTCAGCCTTGTCCACGTGTCAGTAAACAGCGGTGCATCTGTGGAAGACAGACAGCAGAAAGGCTTTGTGCAAGTCCTAAGTGGCAGTGTGATCAGGTATATTGCATGATCATGCCATTTTTTTTTTTTTTAGCTTGTGTTGCATCTGTGTAGGCAATGGTGTCTCAGGATGAATCTGCTTGGTAGTCCAGTTCACTTCTGACAATAGTCAAAATGACACTGTCCAGGAATTTGCTAGCTCAGCTAGCAGTGAATTTGACCTGTATTTTATTTTTTTTTGTACTTCAGGTTGAAATTTCATAAACATAAAACCACAGCTTAATATACAAGTTTCATGCTTGCTTACTTCTAGCAGTGGTAGCAGAGTGAAAGCTGTGTAATTTGTTTTCTGAAATATATTTGCAGCTTGTTCTTAAGGACCAAGGCTATAGATTGATATACTGGAAAAAATTAATAATAAAAAAAATATTAACAGATGGAGTGGAGGTTGTACCAGGAGGTGCTGGTCACTATGATCCTAATAAGAAAGGCATTTAGACACTGCAAAGTACCAGTTAAAATGCTGTTTATTTGAGCTAACGCTATAGAGAACAAGAGAATAGTGTAAATAACACTGTGAACCTTTAGATGGTGGGAACTCTAAGCTGCGAGCATTGAGTGGGCCTCCAGCCCATGTGCAGCTTGCTGTACAGACCCTGACAGTAGCAAGTGTTACTGTGTTTTGGTCTGATTCAAGCTGTTACAAGATATTGTTACAAGAAACAACTTGATTAATTTCAAGTGCCAGAGAGGATGTTCACATGAGAAATTCTTGCTGTGTTTCTAGATAAAGGCAAGGACATGCACCTGGCATAATCACAGGCACCGAGTGGGAACAGTCTGCAGGCTCCTCTGTTACTGCAAGCTGGATAAGTTTATCCAGTAGGCAAGGGATACGTGCAGCACAACACAGGCCTGAAGACCATGCTGTGCGTGTAGTATAGCACAGCAAAGGGCCCCTGCTCAGGCTGTTTTGTGAAGGGCCCTTTGATGTACAGTGGTCTTCAAGTCAGGATCACTCCAGGGATCAGCAGTTTTGTTTGGCAAACAAAAATACCGTTACAATTCATTTCTCAGAAAAAGTTTAATTGCAGGCCTCCAGACATCTCCCATCTCTATTTTTTTTGTCTTGGGTTGCTTTGTCTTACCGTGCTATCTTGTTACATTACATTCACTTGGTTTCTCTGAGCTTTCCAGGTGTGTGGGAAAGCTTTGCCTTGCGGTAATCACACTTGTGAACAAGTTTGTCATGCTGGTCCCTGTGGAGACTGTCCCCGTTCTGGGAAAAGGTCCTGTCCGTGTGGAAAATCAAGTAAGTTTCTTTTTTGTTTGTTTAAAAAAAAAAAAAAAAAAGTAAAGAAATGTCATCCAGCATTTGTCTGTCAGTATCTTTGGTTACTACTGCAGCACAGAGTCCATAAAAAATTCTTACAAACAGTGAACTGTGAAAGGTAAAACGAACCTTTTTGCTTAGTTTGCTTTCAGAGCTTTATTTAGTAGCAAGGGGCTAATCTTCTGTGTGAATAATTCTAGGGAAGATTATTCCAAAAATGAGAGATAATTAGCATTTGGTATATCAAGGTATGTGCTGTTTTCTGAGTATTTTTTTCCTCTCTGTCTGCTTGTACTTCTGTCTTTTAATCTAGAGTTTACATTGCCTTGTACGGAAGATGTGCCCACTTGTGGTGATAGTTGTGACAAAGTTCTAGAATGTGGCATCCATAAATGTTCACAGCGCTGTCATCGAGGTCCCTGTGAAATATGCAGACAGGTCAGTCCAACTGCAGGAGGTTCACATTATGTTAGGATTTTTAAACACTGTATGTTTGGAACACTGGAAGTCTTCCGAGAAAAAATAAGGCCTATTTGTCACAAAATCTATGGCTCTTCTGGGATGAAGGCTTAATTTTTTTTAAATTAAATATGCCCTAAAAACCACTTAATTTTCCCTAGCTCTTTTAGCTTCCTTGTTGTTCTGTCTTACTATATGTCTTAAGTAGTGAAACAGAATATGCTGTTACATAATGTTATTTTCTTGTTAATAAGAAAATAATGTTTTACTCAGTTCTAAATAACTGTGTAGCTTTTGTGGTCTGACCTATAATGCTGTTGCTCTGTTTGTTATTGTTGTCTCTTCTGGACTACCCTTGGCTGTAAAGTTTATGGTGAAAACAGTTAGCACATAGCTGGAATGTAGGTCAGGTAAACCCACTCACTTATTTCTTAAATCATCTGTGTGCGTGATGGATGGATTTACTGTGCAGGAGAGGTACTTCTTGTATGAATTAATTTTGCATTTACACTTGATGTCTTGCACTACACTCAAGTGCTTCTCCTGAAGTGTCTTTCCTCTTGGTGAGTCCAAGGCTAAAGTCTTGCCACGAGGTGCCATCTAAAGCACAGTGTTTCCAGTACTGACACAAGGTCACCCAGTAGTTACAGAACAGATAAGTAACCTGCTGTTAGAGCAGGTAATGTTCTATCTGTTGTGATAGGCCATTGTGAAGTTATTCTGCCATGAACTTTGCTTTTCAGCTAGTAGTAGGAAGCTTTTTTTCTACTCCTACTGCATTATTTTTTTTGTTGTTTTTGTTTTTTGCTTTGCTTTGGGGGGCAGGGGTGTACCTGGAATGTATTAAACATACCTTGCTTTTTTTTTCCCCTACTTTGCTGCCCAGGAAGTTGAAAAACAGTGTCGCTGTGGAAAGCACACTAAACGCATGCCATGCCATAAGCCTTATCTGTGTGAGACAAAGTGTACTAAAATTCGTGATTGCCAAAAGCACCAGTGTAGGAGAAAGGTAAGTGTCCAGAGATGGTCTTTCTCAAATGGATCACTTCGATAATTAAATAAATACATAATAAAATACAAAAATAAAATCTATTTATTAGTTCCAGCTCATGTTATTATATATAAAGAGAAGCTCTCTTCCATGTCATTCAAGTCAGTTTGCAGTATACCAGAGTTCTCTGAACAGCATGTCAGCGAAAAAAACAACAGTTCCCTTGAAAGCTGGGAGTGGATTTTGACAAATTTCCAGCTCCAGAAGACAGTTTTGCTTTCAGCTACTTGAGCATTTACTAATGCTTTACGCATTCAGGGGTGGTTAAATCCATTCATATTTTTCCTTTGTAGGAAGAATTGGGGTTCTCCAATAGCTTAGTAAGGGACATATTGTGGTTTTTGACAATGCAGCAGTCCATGCCTCTCTAATATGCATCACTACAAACAGCAGTGGTCTGCAGATTGGGAATTAAGAGTTTTTGTTCTCATTTGAGGTTGATAACTCAGACCTTGCTTTTCAGTTTGTTGATTTATGAAGGCCAAGCATGTTAATCCTACATTTCCGTGTTTCTTTCTAACTTAAAAAAAATGATTATTTTTGCATGTTATATAGGAAATGGAAACTAACTAAATAAATATGGATGTTGCCTTTTTTGTGTAAATGGATTTAGATATCTCTTCTAAAGCAACTGTTACTAATATATATTTTCCCATTTAGAAATACTTTGAATATCTTTTCAAGGGTATTGATATTGAAGGCTTTGGGAGAGGTGTTTTTCTATCTCTTGACTGTCTCATGTCCCTGTCTCTAGCATTCCTGCCCTCCCTGTCCTCCCACCCCAGCAAGGAAAATTAAAAGGCAAGGTGCTAGCAGATGTTGCAAGCTGCTGAAGTTTCAAATGTCTGCTTTCCAGGCAGGACACATTTTTACTTTCAGTATGAGCTTGGTATATGATAGCCAACTGAAAGGTTATTTAAATAATTTTCACAAGTTTCTACATTCTTGCAAGTTTGTAACATTCAATTTCACTGGGATGTTTCTTCATTTCACTTAATGAAAGAGCAAAAATCTTTTATGCTGTCTCACAGTTGTTCTCTTTGGTTACAGTAGGTGGGAATCATGTTGAATTATACTCTATGATCCAGGTTTAATAGGGTTTTGATGTGTACTTAGTTACATGTGTAACTAAGAGTTACTTAACACGATTTCTTACTCTGGAGTAGAGGGATAAATGCCATTGTCTGAGATCCACAAGACCAAATAAAACAAGCGTAGTCATAGAGGTTGTATCTAGAGTTTAATAAGCAATTTACTAGTAAACCAAGTAGATGAAAGTAGAGTTTTTGCTTGAAATTAGGTATCTTCTGAAATGATTTCAGATTAAAATATAATAAGAATTTGAACTCTTAAGATGATACTCAGTTTTTTGGAAGCCCTCTGCCTGTTCAATATATTGAAATGATGCTCTCAATTTTGTGTTCTCTTATTACTTAAACAGTTTATTAATATTTTTTAAACAACGTTACACATATCTTCATTTCTATTCCTGGCATGACTGATAAAATATCACTAAACTGAACTGGATGAATAAAGTTTTATGAAGCACGGGGAGGTGGAGAGAGAGTGGAAAAGGGTGAATTTATACAAGAAATGTCAAAGTTTGCAGTTACGTATTTCGTTTCAACAGTGCTGTTCTGGAAACTGTCCACCTTGTGATCAAGTCTGTGGGCGGACCTTAGGCTGCAGAAATCACAAATGTCCTTCAGGCTGCCACAGAGGTAAGAACCAGGTGAAGAATCCCCACAGCGCTAAGCAATCACAATAAGCAAAATAGTGTTGATTTTTTGCCAAACGTGGTGCTTGTATAACTGTGTAATGCTCGACAAATCTTCTCCCTTTGTTGCATGTGGGCTTTTTGTGGGGGTAGTGTGTTTGAAAGATTTTTGGTGCTGGTTAGAGCCTGAGGGCTTACATAATGACAGCCAGAGTGTTTGCCCGCTAATTTTACTTAACAGTGTGTTTCTGAACATGCTCTGTGCCCTTTCCAAGTGCTTAATTCAAAATGCATTGTATGACATTTCCCTAAATAATTCTGGTCACTGAATATGCATAACAAAGTCCAAGTACATACAGAAATGGCTGTGCTGGTTGAGTCTGGATGGCTTTAAAAAAAATCCTAGAATGTAATGTGTGATATTAGTGGGCTAAAAAAGAAGTTGGTGGAACTTGAATATATATTGGTATCTTACAGATGTGAAAATAAAAACTTGCTACTGATGATATGAAAGATAACAAAAAAGTTTACTTCTCCATCCAGTGACCTTGGTTAAAAAGAACCTGAAATTGACCAAAATTACCTGGTAGCTTTTATCCAGTGATTGTTTTGACATTCCTTTGGTAGGGAATTAGATTGCAGTGACTGAGAAGGGGCAGTTTTCTCAGCAATTTTCCTTCTAGAAGCTGCTGCCCTGCTGAAATAGCAGCTGAGTAGAGTCTATGTAATTCACCTTAGCATTCTGAACTATAAATTGCAGCACCTCAGGAAATAATTCACAGCTTGTTCAGCCAATCTTGCTTTTGAGGCAGTGAGTCTCAGGAGGGTAAGGACAAGTAAATATGGTAGTTGTCCCAGTTAACCTTCTGTTAAATCTGTCATTACAAACTAGTGGTATGTTTTTCGTGTCCCTTCTCTTCCTTTCCTTTTCCCTCTCCGCCTTTCCCCTCTAAATCCTGGACATATTTTTTTTTTTTGTATTTTCAGAAGAAAACTGGTAACACTTTTTTTTTCTGCATTACTTTGAACTGGAGAATCATGGAACCATAGAATAATTTGGGTTGGAAGGGACCTTAAGGATCATCTAATTCCAACCCCTACTGCCATGGGCAGGGACACCTCCCACCAGACCAGGTTGCCCAAAGCCCCATCCAGCCTGGCCTTGAGCACTGCCAGGGATGGGGCATCCACAGCTCCTCTGAACAACCTGTTCCAGTGCCTCAGCACTGTCTGGGTGAAGAAATCATAACTAAGTCATAGAATAAAAGTCAGGTTGGAAAACTTCAAGGAGCTAAAGCTGCATAATATGCTATACTTAAATTCAGTAGTTGGCTTATATTTGTTCCTAGTTGTATCCTACAGCTTGGATAGAAGTGACATTAATGATTGTTAATAACAAAGTTATTTGAAGAAATTATGAAAAAATAATAAATATTTAAAAATATTTTAACACTAATAATTAGTGTTAAGTCTTGCTGGAAGTTGTATCCAGTGAATCAAATAACTATAGTAGCAGATGTAGAGAAGAAGACTACAATTTGTTGGAGCACACAAGTTAATCTATTACAATTTGTGATACCTTATTGTCAGAATGTTTAAAAATATTTCTAATGAAGATGATGATCTTGTTTTTAAAAATATATTCACGTTTTTTTTTCCTACACCCCAATACTTCTCTTTGTTCTGAGATTTACAACTACATATTTTATTGTCAACATCTAAGGCCAGGTCAGGTCAATTTTGCAGTGAGCTGGCAGATCTTAGTGACCACTGATTTTAAAGGAAATAGCATGCCTCCAAAAGTAACTTGCCAGATTAGGTTCTTTAAAAAGTAGCTGTTCTCACAATTGTTATTTTGCTGCTGATTAAAAGTAACCTCATCTATTCTGTTTTTACATGTCATTTAAGTGTTTAATCATGCTTGCTGAAATTCAGAATGTGGCCAGGGAATTGAAATGCTTTGTTTCCTACTATAGTACATTACAGAACTTGATTTGAGAACAGTGTGCTCTGACCCTAACTTCAGAATATGTGTTATGTAATCTCTGCCCTTCCATCTTGTTGGACATGTGAGCAGTTGTCTTCTTTAATAGAATGATGTGTACGCTGTGAGTGTATTGTAAGTAAATTGTAGACATATGTGCTGATAATATATTCAATTCTATCTACTTTGCAGTATAAATATTGTATACTTCCATCCTTTTCAGCAGCTTTTTGTCACTGAGGCCTGCTTCTTGAGGTGTTGCTCTTCAGATCCCATTAACAAGTCAGAATTGCTTAAAAAGTTGTGCTGTGAATAATACTTTCAAATAGTTGCTTTCATTAAAGTTTGAGATTGCAACATGATTAGTAAGCTAAAATCCCACATCTTCTAAGATGCATATACTTACTGTAATTATTCAGTAATAAAGCTTAACAGTTGGCACTTGAAGAAATAGTGTGGGAGAGCTATAAATTAAAAAAAAAAAAAGTTTTTTTATAAATATATTGGTTTAGTAGTAACTTCATAAAGGAGGAAGATCTTTTCAAAAAAGCATTAACTATATATATAAAGGATGAGCATTTCTTAATATTGTCCAAAATGGTATCTTACCAGTTTTCCAGTGTCTCTTTTTATCTTTGATGTATTGATGAAAGATGACATGTCTTCATACACATGTAAGAGTGAAATATAAATGGCACCATTTAAGTGATGTTTTGTCCAAATGGCTGGGCTGTAATGATGCTGGCTTCTTTTTAAAATTGGTGGGTGGAATTATTTTATACTTGATACCAGGTAACAGCTGTAGTGTAATCAACATTATTATTACTGTTCTTTTAGAATGTTGAAATTCTCTTTCCCAAGAGGGATTTGAAACTAAGCAGAAGTAAATTAACAACTACTTGTTATTTAGATCAGACAGAATAGGGTATTTATACCATGTGCATATTCAGAGTTTTATATTAGTTACCATTGTTTGTACGCAGTAGCTTATTCAGATGATCATGTTGTTAATGTATTTATTTTAGGTAGTTGTAATCCCTGTCCAGAGACTGTAGATGTGAAATGCAATTGTGGAAAAACTGTCATTAAAGTGCCCTGTGGCAGAGAGCGCACCATCAAGCCTCCCAAATGCAAACAGCTGTGCAGGTCAGTATAGACAGCCAGTGTGTTCTAGTTCTTTAGTGGTGTTTAAGGTGTCTTTAAAGAAAGTGGTAAAATATAACTGTTTAAGCTGCAGGAATGATACTGTTTCTCACTCTTCTGGGTTCTTGACTATGCAGTGCAGATTAGTAATAAGCCTTGGTATTAGACACTTCTTTATTGTGGTTTCATGAGCATCTTGCTACTGTCATGGGGAAGTTCTGCCCCACTGAGCACTTTTAACTCTTTACTCCCACTCCCTTCCTCAAGTCCTTTCTGGTACCTCCACGAGACTGTTTACCTAGAAATCTTGAATAGGAAAATGAAAATGTAGAGTATTTTCTGCTGAGGTGTAGCAAGATTGCTTATCCCATAGTAGAGATGAGAATGGAATTCCTGCGTGTAATATGCAAACCCAGCTTTTACTCTTAGATTTTGTGTAATTTTACCATAATATTAACCACTGAAGAAGGTGGTAATTTAAACTTATTTTTAAAAACAACACTTGTCTCAATTCATGTATTTTGGGCATAATTGCCTAGTGACTATAATTTCGTTATTTCTTGCTGTCATATTGATTTCTTCTTGGATTTTACTTTAGTCGACCACCTACATGTCATCACCCTACACAGGAGAAACACTACTGTCACTTCGGTCGGTGTCCTCCGTGTCGTCAGTCCTGCCAGAAAACATTAGTGTGTGGTCATTTGTGCCCAGTTCCCTGCCATGATGAGGCACTTGTGAAGCAAACTGGTTTAGTAAGTAACTAGTGAAAGACAGTGGTGTTATTTGTGTTATGAAGAAAAAGAAACAGTTGTTTGACCTTTAATCTTGTGGTGAAGGTTTTTGAAGATCACAGTAAATAATTGAGCACAGAGGTATGCGTACTGCTTAACTGAGAGATTAAGTGGTTCTAGTTCCTTTGTTACCATCTAATTTTGTAATATATATACTTGCGCAATTTTTATCAGTTACAATTATTCAAGAAATAAGCTATCTTTACTGGCTAGAGTTTTATTACAAATGTTTATTTTCAAATGTAAGCAATTGCTTTTGACATAGAAGCAAAAACTAAAGTTTTGGTATTTACCAAACCATCAAAGTGTGCAAAAATTAGAAGTGAGAAACTGCTTGACATATTTAAATATGCATATGTGCGTTTCATGATGATGATTTCACTTTTTTACTAAGAAAAATATTTTTATGTTTCTACCTCTGTTAAATACTTAGAATTATTTTGCATTTTTTTCTGATGTTTGTTTGTGTTTGATTTTACCAGTAGGGCTACAGGCCTTCCTTTTCTTACGTATAGCCACGCTAAAGATGAAATTTAAATTCTGCTTGGAGAGGTGATTTTAGGATTTCCATTAGTTTAAAAAAAAATACTAGAAGTGTATTTGTTACAAGTAGGATCTCTTTAGATGATGTTTATTTGAAGTCATGCAGATGGTTCCAGTAGTGCTTTGTATTCAATTGGTGGTGTACTTTGCTCTCAGCATCAGTCTGCAGGTCCTTGGGAGCAGCCGTCTGAACCAGCCTTTATTCAAACTGCACTACCATGCCCACCCTGTCAGGTTCCTGTACCAGTGTAAGTATTAAAAACAGAGAACAAAGTTTTGGAATAGAGTGTTTCTATTTTTTAGTGTTCTTGTAGGGATGAACATGAAAATCTTATGTGAACAATATTCTCATATTGGACATGCTTTTTTAGCAGCATGTGATGCCTTCACTAGCATGAATCACACTTATTTTTACAAATTGCCTTATTTTCCTGTGAAAAGCCGTAGTACTGTTTTAGGTCCTATATTTACTTTACAGAAATACATGTTTTCAAAATCTTTTTTTTTTTCCTTTACAGGGAGTGTCTTGGGCAGCATGAGGTGAGTCTGGACACTGGCTTTTTTAAAATGAAATATGAAGTATATCTCCCTTTTTCAGTCTACAAAAAAAAAAATATATTGAAGACAAATATTACCTGACTTTCTTACGTTTTAAAACCAATGAAACACCTTATCACAAAAGCTTAAATATCTGAGTTATTTTAGTCTGTTTTTGAAAATATATAAATGTTTTTTAGAATTCTTGGATAGAAATTAAACTCGTGATTTATGAAGCTGTTTGTGTATTCTTGCATAGTTGTTCAAATAGCGTTTGACTTGATTTTTGTGTGTTTCATTAAATTTGTTTTTTTCCCCCCTCTTTATTTTATAGTTATTCTTTTCTCCCTGTTCCACACTTTCCTCAGTTTTCCAGCAACTGATGTCCTTTGTTTGTTTTAAAAGGATAGCAAACGTAGTGTGGTACAGGAAAATTAGTGCACTAAAAAGTTATTTTCTTGATGTGCAGCCTTCTCCAATCTCAAATGAAGTCATTATGTATTCTGGTTTATGTTATAAGAAAATCTAACCGACCTTGAAGCTAAAATAACAGGCATCAGTATTTATAGTTGTTTCTGAAAGTCAAGCAATGAAAGTGCAGCATACAACAAATAAATACAACAAATTTAGTTTCACTTTAAGGAAGTGAAAAATTCTAGAAAACAGTAAACTTAAAAATATTTAAAGATACCATCTCCTTTTTTTTTTTCCTTTGACCTTCCTTAATAATCTTTTCTTCTCTGTTGTAATGGCAACCCAATATGTGGCAGCAACATCCACAGCTGTTTGTAACAAGTTTATACATCAGTAATCGATTCAGGCAATGCAGTTATTGATCCAAGCAGGCTGTGAATACAGCTTCCAATGCACTACTCTGCAGCTTGCTGGATGCTAACTCAAAATATGCTTTTAGAACTTTAAAATGACTAAAGAATAACTGCATTTTTGTTTGTTGTTGGAACAATGGATTTTTGGCTTTGCTTTTCACAGTAAAACTTCCAGATGTATCAACCACTGTTTCATTTTGAGTCACTGATATCTCTTATGATAGGGTGACATTTGATAAAACCCATCTTTCGTGAATTTACACTTAAACAAAACATAAGTTCTGTGCAATTGGCCCAACATAACTTGCTGTAGTTAATGTAAGCAGTTTTGGCACTATTCAGGTTTGCATGGATGTAAACCCTCCATAAGAGAGGACAGTAGCTCTTCTTAGAGAAAGTGGTTCCAATAACCACGTTTGTGACTGCTTATTTCAGAGTAACAAAACAAATCCCTTCTCTGTTGTGTATTAGTCTTAGCAGAGCCAGTCAATGGCTTTGAGTCATGTTTTTGTTACAGGTTAGTACAGAAAATAGAGAGGAATCTCAGGGAACATATACTTAAGGGATTTATGTTTTCTGATGCTAGTTTAAACTTTCCTTCCCTGAGCCAACAGGGTGCAGTGCTTCCTTCCTGCTGCACTTCAGCAGCTTCTGGAGTGGAATTAAGTGTCCTAATCTTTAAGACTTTGATAGTGGTAGAAGCAAAGAATGTTTTGTTTGTTAATGTGCATGTGAAGGGGATGTTTAACTATGTGGCTTAGGGACATTTTTATGTACCCAAGGTACTCTTACCTTTAAACTAATTTACTTTTGTTAGCAAGAGAAACATTTGTGTATTTCTGAATACAGTCTCTCCTGTAGTAGTTCCCAGCCCTTGAGGGGATTTTCACTGGGAAATTCAAGTTTCACACGTAATAATTTTCTCAAGCAAAGTTTTGCTGTGAAGAGGATCTTGTTGTTGTACTATACATCAGGTATCAAAACAGCCCAACATAAGTAATAATGATGTGGGAGGTACAAAAGAAAAAAGCTGGAATGAAGCAAGTTACAAGGACTTGTACTTTACCAAGATGCCTGCAGACAACAACTGGAAGAGTGAGTGAATGCAAGGGTTTAGGAACTGTACGCTACTAAAAACATGTTTGCTGTCTTTACATTTTCACTTGGACAATAATTTTAATTTGTGTAAATGTTTGATTTTTAAATATTGCCGAACTTTTTTATTTCACAGGCATTTAATTTAAAGCATTTGAAGGGACTGATTTAGTTCAACTTCTTGCAAGCCTATGTCTTTAGAGCAAGTGATTTATTACTTGAGACAACAGGCTTAAAACTACTTTTCAGAGTATGTAGTTGTATCAAATCTGTGTTCACTGAAATATGATTATAACCTAAAATTAGATTTGTTGTGTCTTATGCAGCTTTCCTTTAAATAATTTCACTGGGTCCGTTCTAAGTGGTTTTACATACATTTAGAAAAGTTAGTGATTCTTCATTAGATCTGAAAATTGAGCAGTACTCAATTCTGATTCAGATTGTAGATCAGAAAATCATGTATCATCACAGTTGCTGCCACCCCAAAATGAAAACTTGATGTTTTACTTTGCTTAGACTACTATAAGCTTTGGCGGTTCATAGCAGTAGCATACATGTGCTCTTTTAAAATCAAATTTGGAGATCTAATGGTTATATTCAAAATCTGATTTTATGGAAAAGCATTAATTAAAGCCTGTAGAAGGTAAATGAAGACAAAAAAAAATCTTAACTGGATAGGGTATTTACGTATCTACTGTATTTAATTATTTTGTAGTTGCCTAATTTCATTAAATGCTATAGAGGAAGGAAAATGTTCTGATTTTGTTTGTGAGGAGTATTTAGAATATCCTGTGAAATCAGTCTCATTTTCAGGCAGACAGAAGTCTAAATTCTTGGTTTTGTGCAGAGGGTGGAGAGCCAAGATGTTCAGTCAACTAAAGCTGTAACATAAAATCACAGCCTTAGTCAAGTCAAAGTGAGTTATGTCACATTACTCTGTTGTGTAATAATGTCAGAAATAGTTTCTCTTTTTCTCTGTGAAATGATCACAACAAAACAAAAAAATTGTCAGCATCACATAAGCTAATTCTTTTTCATGTGAATATTATGTAATGTTAGGAAAATGGGAGCACTGAGTTTCCTCTAATGTTTTTGATATGGAGGGTATTTATACCCTTCAGCTTTAGGAAAGTAACCTAGTTAACAAAGCTAGGAGCTATACATTCCATCTCAGTGCCACTGAAAGTTAAAGCCTCCTAAATAGATGCTCTGAATTGTACTAAAAAGCTCTGTTAACTGGAGTGTTACCCTCAAATAAGAAGGTAAGAATATATCACTCATAAGCAATTAAAATCCTGAGCCAGTCATTGAGCATTTTCTTCTTCCCCTTTCCATTTCTGTGAGTTATATTTGATATAGTGACTTTGCTTTTTAGAATGTCTGGCTTGCAGGTTGTAGAATTTTTTGCAGAATATTTGTAGAATTGTAAGAATGTTTTGGGTTTGTGATGACCATGGCACAATCAGCCTTGTGAAAACAAGCTGTAGCCAGCTTCTGTAATAGTTGTAGAGCAGTTTGGGAACCTTTAATGGAAGGCATGAGTGTAATAAAGAAAGGAGGGCTAAATAACACCAAAGGATTTGAGGCTGCAGTAGTCTGTTTAAAGAAAAAGATGGAAGAAGAAGGAAGATATGTTGTGAAAGTTAGCTTGTTTACACGTGGTAGAAAAGCTTGCTTTATTAATTAATCACTGTAAAACAAATGTGTGATTTTAGCGATAGGAACGTGAAGTCTCTATGTATTTAAAAAAAAAAAAAGTCAAATACTTTCCACTGGTTTTGTTCTTTAGCAAAGGGTACATTACAGAGAAATTTTTGTTCTAATGATACTGTATTTGTATGCATCTATCTATCTAGATATACACACTCTCTCAGAACGCATGTGCAGTATGTATATACAGACACAGTCTGCCTATATATATGTATATATCTCTTGTTTGTTTGTCACTTTCAGGTGAGTCCCTTACCGTGTCACTCTGCAGGTCCCTACTCATGTAAAAGACCTTGTGGGCGGCTTCTCAATTGTCAGAATCACACTTGCATGAAAGAATGTCACCATGTTACTAAAATCAACGGTAGTGCAGATGGAAAGAAGGTAGGCTGATTTTCTTTTGCTTTCGTTTTATTGTGTTTTATATATTGTTTTCAGTTTTAATTGGAAAATAAAGAATATGCTGCTGGAAGGCACAGGATCTATCTGAGATTCTGCTTGGAGGCTTGCATGTGATCTGTTCCCACTGATGCTGTGACATTTAGCTAGTCTGTATTCCTCAGACAATAAAACTTAGACAGCCTTAGGTATTTTATAAATGTGCACCTTTTTGTTTTACGTTAACATACTATTATATTGCTTTGTAGTCATCAAAACCTCTTGTGACATGGATGTTTCTCCTCTAAAGTTAGTTTTCAGAACCGTTGGGATTGAGTAACCTGTTGATAATACCTCTAAACAAATGCACTTGCAATCTACTGGGGAAGCTACTGAGATGAGGTATACATGGATGGGTTGAGGAGGCTGGCATATACTTGTCAAAGAGTACGGGCAGTGCTGAAGAACAGGCAAAGACTTAAATCACTGGGGTGATGCATTCAGGTTTATCAGTATCTGCTGGAAACAGTCATGAGACTGAGTTGCTGAAAATAATATGAAACAAAATGAAAAATGCAAAGGTGACTAGGTTTGAACAAAGCACATAGCTTGTGCTTTGAGGGAATCATGCTTTGGAGCAAAACAGCTTTATAAGATTTTAAAGCATTACTTCAGAAAAAGATTGCAATATAGTCTCTGGCCATTTAGAAAACTGAGGAAGCATTCAATTGGATACAAAATATAACTGTTATATTTTAGCTTAGTGTTACATTTTAACTTAAATAGGATAATTTACTTGTGAGTTCCAATCTTGAAGAAGTGTCATCATCTATTAACTGTATATATTGCAGTTACTTTATTAATTTATTAATGATTGTAGAACTTCTGACTGAAGAGTGTGAGCTGTTAAGGCAACTTGTGAACCAGTAACTTGCAGCAGCAGAGTGACATCAGTAAATCCTAAGTGACAACTCTTTAAATATCTCAAGTTATGACTGTAAGAGAGTGCTTACTCCTTGCCTAGCTCTTTTTTGAAGGAAACAATGCATTCTCAAAAAAAAGGGATGCTTTGTACCTGGGAAGTATGGGTAGATATCATTGTTCAATTTTCTTTATGTTTTTACAAACTCCATTTGGTTTTGACATTTTAGAGCTTTTGTTCTGTTATTGTGATAAACTAAATTGCAGATATAGTCAAAAAATGGCTGATAAAATTTCTTGTCTGTGTCTGTAATGATTTTTCTGTCTGGAATTAAGGTTTGTTCTGCCTGTTATGTTAGAAAATACAGTAGAAAGGCCAGCAGTTTGCTCTTACATGCTGTTAAATTTTATCACAGTTTTTAAAATGCCTTGAATTGCTGTTATCTTTCCTAGATGTTAATTTGGGGGGAGGGACTGTGTTTTGTAAATTATCATTGTACAAAGGTTTGTTTTTAAAATTCTTCAGCAAAAATTATTCAAATGTAAGCAGAAGAAAATAGGGGGAAAGCTGTATTAAAACTTAAAACCTTATGCCCTTATGTTAAACAGCAAAAAAAATGAAAACTGG
This sequence comes from Anas platyrhynchos, assembly GCF_047663525.1. Classification (NCBI taxonomy): domain Eukaryota; kingdom Metazoa; phylum Chordata; class Aves; order Anseriformes; family Anatidae; genus Anas; species Anas platyrhynchos. The sequence continues at coordinate 53,061,576 of NC_092590.1, forward strand.
CATGGAATTAGTCCTTTTGGAGAAGCATTGTATAGCCTCATTCTTGGGTAAATTGGCTTTACTTTGACTGGCTTTTGTGAGACAGCATTTGAATGTGGTGCTATGCCTTAAAGAGTGTGCTGGATAAGTTCAGTTGTTAAATCGTGTCAATTTGTCTGTGTATTTGCAGACTGGGGTTGTGGATAAGTTGTTAAGAATATGAATAGAAATGGAACCTCATTTGTCTTGCTAATGTTCATTTCATACTTTTTAGAAGATTATGCAGGCTATCATACATGTATGGAAATGGAATGACTTAGTTTGCTTTTTAAACTTCCACGCCCCTGTATTGCATGTATCATAACTAAAGCATTAAAATATTGTGTTGGGTGGGAAGAGATGTATGAATATGAAATTATTTTTCTGAGAGTTTTCCACAGAGTGTTAACAGACTTAACAGCAATTTTCCAAAGCGCTAATACTGAGAGGTTCTTTTATGTCTAGGAGGCAAAATAGAACTTTGTTTTTGACCTACTAACTCTGGCATTTCTGCTTTTCTTTTTAAAACACATTTTAATAAAAACACATTTTAATATTTTGCTTGAGGGATATCCAACTGAATAGCTGAATTCTTTTGGTAAAAATACCCCAACTGTTTCTTCTATCTAAAGGCTTGTAAGTGATGTCTAGCAAACAAATGGTTGGTGTTTTCTTTAGTGCTTTGTTTTTATTTTGTTAGGCAGGTCCAGAATGTTTGCAGTGTGAAGAGGAGTGTACCAAGCCACGGCCACCTGGCTGTTCTCACCGCTGTGTTTTACCCTGTCATCCCGGGGATTGCCCATCATGTCTCCAGATGCTTAAAATAAAGTGTCACTGCAAACTGTCAGTTCTGTACATCGAATGCTTGTAAGTGTCAGAATTGGACTTTTCATTTGAATGCTACTAATTGGAAACCATTTGACGTGTATGGGGATGGGAGACACCTCTATGGCAAGTTATGAAACTTCTTTTAAAGGTTATCATTTGTAGTATAATGCATTGTTTTAAGATTTAAAATTTGCCAGTGTTTTTATTTGGTGTTACTGTACTAATATAGCTAAAATAACTGTATTTGTGTGGAGTCCCATGAGCAGAACTGATTTATAATGCTTATAATTCAGTAATATTTTGAGTTATGCAAATGTATAGTAATCTACATAATATTTAATCTATATATGGGTCTTTTACAGTGTATAAAGAATTAGAATTAATGTAGCTAGTATAAAAGATCCTTACTGCTAAAACTTTGAAAAATATAGACTTGTAAAAAAAAGTCCTTCAAGCTCTGTAGTTATTGGAAAACATTAATAATAACTTGTGCTTCTTTTTAATTATTTATAAGTGTGTGGGTAGAGGGAAGATAGGCTTTACCTAAGTATAAGGTGGGCTTGTGGATTTAAGCATTATCCTCTGTATGCATATTGCTCTGAAAACATTCATCCTACTTGTAGCCTTTTTTTTTTTGTGTGTGTTCCCTTTAAAGTACTGTAAATCCTCTTGATTTGTGTTCTTCTGATAGAGACATAGTGGATAGTGGCCACAGGATGTGGCCAAATTACCTTACTTTTCTTTACAATGAGATACACTTAAAATGCATCACTAACTGTATTGACTCCTCTTTTTTTTAAACTTTGGAATTGACCACAAGTACATCTTTTCCTTTATAGAAAACTAACGTCTGCTGATTTAAAAGAAAAGGATCTTCTAACTTCCTGCAAAAATCAGTGTCCAAAAGAGGTAAGCCATATTAACAAAGAAGTATTTGATTTGATGGACATCTGGAAGTCTGTGAATTTTACTTTTGTAAGGTTTTTGATACAGTTTCATAGGCTAAGCAAATTGAAGAATATTAGTCTGAAGTAATACACTAGATGGTAGATGCACAGGTGGTTTGTGAACTGTATCTGGAGGACAGTTACTAATGTCTTGCTGCCAAAGTTATACTGAATGATTCAGGGTCTGTCTCCAGGGCAGTACTAGTGAGTACTTTCTGTTCATGGCTTGCAAGATTAAGCATACAGATGAGGTTGAATGTGGAAGAGTATGTTCTTTAATGTGGTTGAAAACTGATATTGAAAATATATATCTCTAAAATAATGGGGTGTGGTTTGGTTAGGACAAATAGAAAAAATCGTGCTCTTCATTTTTCTTGTGCAGGGCTGTTAATCACTGTGTAACAATTTTGGGAAGGAAAAAAAAAGGGTGGGAGGGGGTGGGACTTGACAAGTGAGATAAAGTTGTTAAAGCCTGACTGTGACAGTGAAATGTTTAGTAGTATGAAGTTTAAGACAAGCCAGTTAATCTCTTTAAGAAGAGAAGAATAATATCCTTAATATATGACGTACAGGCTATGAATGACTGTAAGTGTCAGGAAGGTTCCTGTTAAATACTGCTTTTTGAGAAGTAAAGCTTGTAGAGCACGGGAAAAATTGGTTGGAGAAGCTGCAGAATTTTCATCAGTTGCAGCTTAGACATGTATCAGGATTAGTCCAGTTGTGGATGTTACTGCTGTAAGACATGAGGCATGGGCCAAATGACTTCTCCTGGACCTTCCCAGCAAGGTTACTCTGTGCTGCTTGTGTGTTTTCAGAAATCCATGTATCACTTACTGCGTCTTTGTTCTTTAGTTGTCATTCGTTGTGGTGATGCTAACACTCCTTTCTTCGCTCTGTTCCCCTTTTTTTTTTTTTTTTTTTTTTAGAAAACTAAAAAGTGGAAAAACATGAATAGTCAGGGATATTTTGGGAAGTGTTTCCATGCTAAGCTCTTCAGGATTTCTTAGAAATTTCTTAGAAATTCTGCTTCCCTGCAATAAAGAGAATGCTTGAACGTTTGAAGTATTGAAAATACTTAATCACATCATTATTTATTATTTTGTTATTCTGTTTTGGCCTTTTACTGTGGAGCTATGTCTTTGTTACCAGCAGTGTTTAGCTGGCACTCATAAGTAGTCCGTTTCAGCCCCTCATTCTCCACTGATTCCACTAGGCTCCTTTATGCTGGTTTGCCTACAACATTCTCTAGTCTCAGACTTACCATCTTACCTAATCTTCTTAATTCTGCCTCAATCAAATAAACATAGGTTCAAAACTCTTCTTTTGTTGCATTATTTTCTAGTGCTCAAGGCATCAATTTTGAATCCTTGCCATACACTTCTGGTTTTTGAGTAAATGCAAAAATTGATGGTATTCCTGTTTGTTTCCCAACAGTCTCTGTTCCTCTGCTTTTCAGACAAGATTGTTAACTCATCAATGAAACCCCAACAAAGTCTGTGCTCTGTGCCTACTGACATCTTCTGCTTTTTGCCCTTGTACATGTCTACGTGTGGTCTTCTCTATTCTGTTCATCCTCCTTATGTGTCTGTTTTGCACAAGTAAATGAATGTGCCTGTCACCATTTTCTCATCTGGATGTCTGAAAGTTCTCTTCCTGGCAGGGGAATGCTTTAGGATATTATTTCATTGTCCATTTACTTCTTAATTTAGTCCTTTCATTTCCTTTTCTTTCTTTGGTTTTATTTGCTGCAACACTTCCTCCTCTTTATTTTCAAGAGTACTTATAATCTCTTAACATGAACTGTGTGTTCCTGTACTTCAGCTTCTCTTCAAAGATTTTTTCCGTATCTCATCTTTGACTTTGATTAATGTAGCCGTTGTGATTTTTCTGGACATAATCCCAAAACACAATCTGTGGTTCAAAATCTGTCCAGTGGCAGTACTGAATTATAGCTTGCAGTTAAGAATTGCCTTGCTGCACAGATGATGCCTTTTTTTTAAACTGATTTCAGTGGGGTTTTGGATGGGTAGCTCAGAACAACAGAATTGGATAAAGCTTTTGTTTACCTTTTAAAATCCTCATTCCAAAAGATGCCTTAAAAATAAGGATTTATGCAGCTTCTGCTGACTGCAAAATCTTTTAGTGTAATTGATGATGCAAAAATACATACCCTTCTCTTCCTGTGTCTCTAGCTCTATTTCTTACTAGTTTTCTTGAAACAAAAAAGTATTAGTGCAGTCCTGCTTCAGTTAACTTGTATCTTTGTTTTATTGCTTGTTTTTTTTTTTTTTAATCCTACTTTTCCTGATCCTGTTTTGATAACTTCAAAAGTACTGCATGTTCTTCTGACCTTTTGTCTAAAAAAATTGTTCCCTTTTTTGTGGATATTGAACAGTGCTAGGAATACTGTATCTGTATTATGAGTATATTGTATCACTAGGAACTGTGGGAAAGCTGGCAGTCCTATAACACAAACGATACTAATAGCCTCTTTTAATGGAATCAATGATATTATAAATATAATTTGAAGGAGCAGTTTTAACAGATACCCCTTTGCTACAGTCCCTCTACTCCTACCCCAGCAAATACAGGTCAAGCTTGTTGAAGGGTCCTTATGACAAGAACTTACAAGCAACTTGGCCAAAAGATAAGGCAGATAAAATGCAGAATTTAGAACTTATAAAGTTCACAGTCAAATATTTCTGTGCAAAACCAAATTGAAAATGTTCTGTGTTGTCCTCAAAGACTCAAATTCTAGCTACAGTTTTGTGAGAATTTTCTTCTTCAGTGTCAGAAGCTGACCTTGGTTTACTGAGCTAGAAGAACTCAGTGAAACTGCTGTTTGTTAAAAATCAGCACGTACTGTAACTCCACCAAGTTTAGCAAAATGGTTTTTAGCAAAATTAGGTTCAATAAAATTCAGTATTCTACTGAAGTCTTAGTTCTGAGATGTTTGTCTATTTGGTTAATGGAAACTGTTTTAGGCAGTATACTACCATATTTGAGTTACAGGTAGCATGCTACTTTCGGGGATTATGAAAATGGGTTATTGTTTGGTGCCTTGAAAAAATACAACAGGAACTTGAAAGTCACGCCAGGTTTCATGCTTTTGTTTTGGCTGTGGTAGTATAAAGCTAGAAAGACTTCGAGTATTATACAGTACAGCTCGTATTTCCTTTCTGCTTTAGGGAAAAGCAAAGTCTTTGATATTGCTACAGCTGTTAGATGGGAAGCTTTAATTAAAAAGTTCTATTCCTTGTTTTGTAGCAATAACTAAATATCCTGTTGAAGGAAATTTAACTTTTTTTTTAATCAGTGGTGATTAAATTCTTATGATCATGTTAGCAGATGTTTTGGGATAAATCTTAAATTCAAGTTTTAACAGTCTGCCAGCTTTCATTGTTTATAGATTCATAGTATTTGTGAATCTGTTTAACACATTTTCCTCTATGTAATTATTATTTTCTTGACAAAATAAGAGTATTTTGCACTCTGATACTGTCTTAATGTGAAACATGGGACCACGTTGTGACACATCTATGTTAACGTGTTAGTGCCATAGAGGCAAAATTTTAAGTTTGAGAAAAAATGAAAAAATGAAATAAATGTTACTTCTAGGTCGCTAATTAAATTCGGTAAACACAGCTTGAAAAAGCATGTGGCTTGCAAAAACTTCATTTTGCAAGATGCACAGCTTTGCTTCTATCATGAGGGGATTTTCCTCCGTGTCTGGTTTAAGCAGTGGAGGTTTTCATAGAGCTCTGGAAGAAAAGCTACTCTAAACTGAAGAGTTTACCCCATGGGTTGGAAGTGATAAACTCAACTCTTGTACTCTTGCTGCTCAAGAGCGATGTTTTCCTTGTATGTGCGTTAACAGGTTGTGTTTATTACCTGCTGGTGGAAATCAGTTAAATGTCCATAAATGTTGACTGTTCTTGTCATCATCAGGCATGTTGTGATTTAAACGCATTGCGAAAGTGGAAAATGCTCATAAGAGTTTTGTTTGTGTTCAGAGTTGTGGATTAAATGGCCTTCTTTGTAAGAGCTTGCCATGACAAATACACAGCCTGATCATTTTAGCTTTTAGCTCGCTAGCTATTGACAAGAAGACACATTTACCATGAAATAGATCTGAAATAGATCTGAAATAGATCACTTTACATTTTAGCACCCAGAAACTTAGCATGTACACTCAAAACCAAGCAAAAAACCTTTTTCCTTCCTTCTCATTGCAGTATTTTTTCCAGCAGAAGTGGTAGAATTGCTTTTGTTTTCTGAGCTCATGGGGGCAATGTTGTTTTCTCACTCTGTTAACATATGAAATCAAGAGGGGCAGTTAGTTTTGCATTGGAGGGAGTAAGAAGCAACTTACACTGCCAGCTTCATTCTTGCCCTGCTGGGTGTGAACGGAGTAGTTCCACGCGCTAAATGGGTAAATACAGATGTCAGGGTTGGGTTAAACATACTTGTGTGCTGTGCTCTGGCAGTATGTGGCATAAGAATTTCTATTGCAGTAGCACCTGGACCTTCACATGAGTGCTGCTGTCCAGAATTGTCAGCTTTGACATTTTTGACATGTCAGTTCTAAAACTGTTCGGGTTTTGACATTATTACTGCAAATGTGCCTAATTCATATGCAAGAGTTAGCTGGAAGCAGTAGTTCTAGCCACATCTTTCTTGCCAGTGTGGGACATCTTGCAGGTGAGACTAGGTTACTGTTACTGTGTGATGCTTTTGGGTAGGGAGCCAGAAGGAGGCTGATTCTCTTACTGTGTTGCAGTAGCAAACTGATTTTGCAAGGTTGGTGGTCACTGTTACGCAGACTCTGCTCCTGGCTGGAACTCTGACCCCAGTAGCACAAAAGGCTTAAAGACAAGCTTTTCCCTCAAAAATGCAAGATTGATTTGCTGATGATCATTTGTGCCAGAGAAAATTAAGTTTCTTCTTTGATAGGGTGACTAATTTTTTTCCCTTCAGAAAAAAGGAAGATTATTAGATCTGCCACGTCATGTTCCAACAGAAGCATTGCCATACAGTGAATATCTGGTTAACATAAAGAAGAGGATTAAGGTGGACTAAAGGAAACATCTCCTTGTAGGCTTTTTTCTTATAAAACCAACCTTCCTCTTCCCCCCCCAAACTATAAACAACACTAAAAAAAAAAAAAAAAAAAACTAAATGGGGATTTGGAGCAAGAGATGTTAGCAGTAAGGAAATTTTCCCAAGGACCAGCTCGAGGACTGATCTTGCATTGTTTTCAGTAATGACCTTGGCACCAAAAACACGTTGGGATTTTCAGATGAAAATTTGTGGAGTGTTGTCGGTACATGACAGCTGAAGAAACACATGTGCAGAACACATGCATGTGGAGCATGTTATTAGCTATAGGGAAAAAAAAGTAAGACCATGCATGTCAAAGCTAATGTGAAGTTCTTGAGAGACAGCAGAAATTCTTATTGTCACAGCACGATTAGCTGGAGAGAAATGCAAATGAGAGCTTGCTTAAGATGTTAAGGGGAAGATACTTTATTAAGAATAAGTTTCAATTAAGGCATTGTACAAAGTCCTTCCAGCTGAGATGTCATTTGGAATATTACACGTACTTCTGGCTACTGTATTCAAGAAACATTGATTTAAACTGGTTGAAATTCAATGAAGGGAGTAAAGAGCCTTTTATGAAAGGACAGTAGAGAATTGTTTCAATATGAGGATAAGAACTAATAGATTTAGGCTGGCTAAAAAAAAAAAGTGCTTTCCTCTTAAAGTGAGGCCCTATGTCGACTGTGTCTCCCCCCATCACTGTTTTCATGGTAAGGTCACAGGGACCATATGAGATGGCAGCCTGGGCTTGGTGTCTTAGAGGTTCATTCTAGTCCTGTGTGAAATGGGATGAGAGTAACTGGAAAAACAATTCCCAAAACACCAAATATCTATCAGTGTAACAAGTTTGTGACTTGACATGAAAACACGTGCACCTGTTGCATAATTTTAAAATGGAAAATTTTATGTTCTGTTTTAGGTGTGATTTCGTGATTCTAGTTTTGAGGTTAACTAAATCCCGTTGTACTTCTAAGGACCAAATTTACTAATGTAATTTTGTAATTGTGTAATGTAGTGTTCTCATTCTTGTGGATGATGTGATATAGTATGTATACCTTTTCAGTTATTAATAAATGAAAAAGATGTATTTTAAAGTTTCCAGAATCACAGAATCATCTAGGTTGGAAGAGACCTCCAAGATTACCTAGTCCAACCTCTGACCTAACACTAAAAAGTCCTCCATTAAACCATATCACTAAGCTCTACATCTAAATGTCTTTTAAAGACCCCCAGGGATGGTGACTCAAGGGTATCTTAATCCCTTGATGGCAGTTAACAGTTGACATTTCACTTTTGATTAAAAAAAACAAAAAACAACAAAAGCACTCCAAAATATTTTTAACAGTTTTCAATAGTTTTGTGATTTAGAAGTACCTTTACAAATAAATAAAAACGGATATTTCATCTGAGTTGTCACCTTCAGTTACCAACAGTATTGGGTTATGTAATTGAAAATGGTAAATCAATGTTGTGAAGATTTTTTTGGGGTGTTTGTATGAGCAAAGTCAGTCAAGCTCCTAACAGTAAGTGGAAAAAATTTTATTTGAATTCTTGTCATTTTTTAATCTACTATAATGCTGGGAACACTGCTACATTCCTAAAAGGTAGCATATTTAAATTATATATAATCTATGATAATATTTTGTGTGTTAATATTTGAATGATAATATTTTCATTATAAGTGATTTGCCATGGCAGTTTAAAAACTTCTTTATCAGATGTCAAAAACAGGATAATTTACCAAATGCAGAAGTTTAGGATTTTGTGAAATTAATTTGGACATAAGAATGTTGATGACCTGTATTTGACTTCTGCATAGTTCAAAACTAAGTTTTATCTGCAAGAATTTCTTGTAGTATTTTGACTTCTAATTCTTCTCTTTTGTTGGTTCTGTCTCATCTACAATTTGCTATAGTATGTTTAATTTCAATTTTCTGTTTTTTTCTTTTTTTTGTGTTTCTTCTTACTTTACCTACTTGTATTCCCCCAACATACAGGTAGTTAGGGTAGTTGTATAAATTACTGTGGAGAGGACTGTTCATATATGATTTGAAGGAATAATTGTCTTTTAATCAAGCTGTGCAAATAAAAGATATAATTCAACAGAAGCTGAAAAGCTGCGAGTAACAAGCAAATATGTGAAGGGAAAAAAAGTCAACTTATTTCACAAGTGGAAAAAAATGATAAGCTGAATGAATTTTCTGTTTAGCTGTGATGTCTGAAATAAAACTAGTTCATAGATTCCTTGTAATTTTACAGTAACTTACTGTGTGGGGATTTTTTTTTTCTGTTTGTAGTTGCCCTGCGGTCACCGGTGTAAAGAGATTTGCCATTCAGGTTGCTGTCCTCTGAACTGCAACCAGAAAGTTAAACTCCGATGTCCTTGTAAGAGACTGAAAAAGGTAAATTGTTATGCTACTGCTTTGAGAGTGATGCATTTTCTTTGTGTGTTTCTTGGTTTGTGTGGATGGATTCTCTGGTGCAGATTGGAATAGTATCAGTTACTGAGGTAGAGCTGTAACAGTTCACATCAGCTGGAGATCTGGGTGGCACAATCAAAAGATTCTATGGAGAATATAAAATCCTGTTAGCTGCCAGACTTACAAAATATGTTAGCTTCCAGACTTAGAATACTTCTGTCTTCAAGCACACTTGAATTTTTGTAGCTCCACTGGGAGAACAGTCAGACAATCAGGAGTGATTTAAGAAGAAAAAGCACATTTTCCTGATGGTATCAGGAAAGCTTATAATTATAAAAGTTGGAACAAGCACAGATGTTGTGAATCCCTAACCAATGTAAAATTGCGTAAGGTTCTTTGCAACACTAAAAGCAAATAGAGGCATTAGTGTTAGCTTATTATCCTTAGCTTTTAACAGAGATAAGGGACAAAGCAATGTAACAAGTTCATTATAGCTATATGGTGAACTCTTGGCAGATACTAACGACTTAAAAGTTAACTAAATGACTTAATTAAGCATGGTTAAATTATTTTTCTACATATAGTGTAGAATACCTGTGTATCTAGTCTTTTGTGTCTGCAGCCTTCCATGTGACCTTGAAGATGAGGAGAAACAGAATTTAGTACCTAATAATTACAATTGAATTCTCCTCTTCAGAAATACCAATCTTCTCCCCATGTATGCTATTGTTAAAGTATATTGTTTATAGGACACTTATTCCAAGCTACCCTCTAAATATACCTTATCTTGATGGTGAACAGATGATCCAGGTTTACCAGATGAACCTCAGTGTTTCTGTTCTGCTGCCATCACCTGAATTTTCTTTCACAACACCTGTTGCTATTAAAACAGGCCTGTCACCAACACTCTCATAAGATTATCTGTTCTTTGCTTTGAATGGGCTAGTTCTAACCTTTTCCTGTAGTTGTGTTTGGTCCCACTTTTCTGTCCTTGGAGCTTGCTGCAAGAATTAAGTATTTGATTTTGTAAGCTTTGGAGATCAATATCAGCCTTCCTTAGCTGTTTTCTTATCAGAGGAGTCATTGAACCAGCACAACCAATATCAGATGTATGAGTTCATGGCTTGAGTGTAAAACAGATTTTTTTTTCATCTTCTTCTGGTGTTGAAATTAATGTGGCATCTGCACTATGCACTGTGCATATGGAAATATAAGGACATATTAACCACTTGAATTTGTAACTGTCAACTTTTAGCAGACCATATTCTTAACCATCTCCTCAAGTGTTTTTTTCTTTTACATGCTTGAATTGGTCTGAAGAATAGTTAGGTTTCCAAAAAATATTGTCAAACAGTATCCATACCCTTAAAAAGTTTAAAAAAAAGTGTCTTATTCATAAGTTGAATTCTTATTTTTTTTGTTTAACATCACATAAGTAAACTTCTGTGGATTTTTTGCATGCATTATGAACATTGAAAACTTGTTCTGCTTCTCGTCAAAATTATGAAAACCAGTATAGCTTCTTTTATGTTAGCATGCTTTCCTGTGAAGTCCTTCATAGGCTAGTAATACGGATAACAACAGTTCTGTCTTCTTTCTTTCTGTTTTTTTTTTTTTTTTTTTTTTTTGTGTGCGTGTCTTCAATATTAGTAAGGGGTAGGGGGGGAAGGGGAGGAAGTGAGGGAGATCTTCCCATGACCAGACCTTGCCCTGTAGTCTCAGCCAGTTAAGAGAATGCATATGAAGTTACTGAGACTCTGAATGGTAACTCTTTCTACCAGAGTTCACAAGGTTATATTACTTTGTCTTAAATAAACAAGCAGGAAAAAAAAAGAAGAGAGGAAAAATTAAACGGAACTGTTTAAGGAAGACACAAAAGGACACTTCAGTACAAAGCTGCAATAAATACTTATTCATTAGCTTTATTCTCTGTGTAACAACAGTTTTAACAAATAAGAATGTTTTACAATTATTTTCATAACAAAATGAACATTATAATTTCAATTTTATGTAGGGAAATGGATTATAAACTACTGAATTTATACTTAACAGGAAGTACAATGCAGCAAGATACAAGAAGGCCAAGTTTCACTGGAATGTGATGCATTATGCAAGGAAATGAAACGGAAGGCATCTGAGGTAATGTATCTATTGTAGCTATAATTTATCCTCATTGCTTTGAGAAAAATTGGAAAAAATGAATGTGGAATTATTTTTTCAAGACAATACCAGCAAGCAATACAACGTAATTCAATGTGTGGTTTAATAGCAGCTACCTTTTCAGACTATTAAATTTGGCTTAGTGGAGAAAATTGCGCTGCTTGTAGACAGTGCTAATTAACTCAGTGAACTCCTGTGATAAAATACTTTTTTTTTTTTAACATACTTTGTTAGAATTGGAGCTTTCCTGTTCTGCTGAGATCAAGTGGAAGTCATCACTGCTGCTGATCAAAGCTGTAAGATTAGGGCCGGCCACTTCACAGGACATTTAGACCTGCTTTTTCCATTTGAAAGTTGGTCAGATTGAGCACTCGTGAAGTATGTGATCTTGTCACATGCTATTATCCTGTACTAGAAATATGGAAAGATTTCAGCAGTTGCAGTAAGCTTTTCAGCCTATTACATGTATATGCAGGGCTACTCTCTAGTTCTTCTGTGTTATGAGGTAAAGAAACTACTGCATGATCTTACCTGGAGAAACAGAATATCGACATTATGTTTCTGTAAGGCCAATAAAAGCAAAGAGTTGGTGCATAAATTGCTTGACTTTTATCAGCTAAGTATCGGATGTAATAAACATACAATCAAAAAAACTCGGTCTGTTGAGCAAGTCAGAAGTCAAACTGACTTTTCTACTTCTGCTCGGAATTTTGGGATTAACAAGCAAATTCTAACATACCAAATCTTAGGACTTTGCAAGCAGCTCGAATGCTAAAACTCTAGAAATCTGAACACTAACAAGCCATTCCAGTAAGAATGTGGAAGAAGTGAGTTTGTAAGAGGTGGAGTGCACTAAAGCTGGGTGAATTCATAAAAGCCTACAAGGAACCAGGACACAGGAACACATTTCAGTGTGGTGCAGCGCGGTGTCAGCTGCTGTCTTGCATTAGCAGATATTCCTATTTCTTGCTCATGCTATTGCATCCTACTAGGAGGAATGTTCCAGTGCAACAAGCAAGTGATTATAAGTTTCTACTATAAGCAGTGCCACAGATACATTGCATGGTGTAACCTAGTTTTGTGTACCTTCTTCACAAAAGAAAATGGATTTCTTTGTTGTGGGTTTTTATATGAGATTTGATTAAAATTCTTACTAGGAACCTTTTAGCAGCCTGTGTGGATTTGCAAATGACATGCTAGAATGATCTCCTATGATACGCACTTTATTATGTCAATTACTACTTAATGTGTCAAGACTGTTATAATTGCAGATGTTTACAAAAATAGCGTAGTTTGCACCATTGCAAAGTGACGGTTAGTTTCCAAAAATGAAGTATGTTAACTCTTAATAAATTAACTCTTAATGGAATTCACACACTGAGTGTATGCACTTCTGAGGAATTCAAAGTGTCTTTATTGCACATTTTATTAAAGAAATAGTTCTAGATTTTTTTTTCCTGCACTGGTTATAATGGATAATCTTCCTATGTATCCTATGTATCTTACACAAATATAACCACACCATTGGAGAAAAAAAAAAAGCTCTTCTGTTGCTTTATTCCACTTTGTGGGTCACTTTTTTTCTTTTGGAGCTGATATTCTGCCATTAGATGGCAGTGAAATACCAGGAGCGTAGTTGTGCATTTTTTTCCACACACCAAACTCTCCTGTTTCAGGTACACGTGACTGAAAAGGTCTCTTATATGCTTTTGTAGAGAAGTTGTCATAGTCTGGTTTGGTGGAATTCTTAATAACATTTGATATATGTTTTTAAAATCTATAAAATTGTCTGAAAACCTGCAAATAGGACTGTTTCATTGACCCTATCCTCAGCATGCACTCTTTGAGCTGCAGTGTTCTAAAGCACGAGCTACTGTGCCTTCTGGCTAGCCTTCAGGAGTTCTTGAATTGCAAATTGATTGGAACAAATTCCATCTGCACACCATATCGGGTCAGTTGTCACTGTTAGTATGCAAATTGTGTGTGTGCGTACACATACAGAACAGTTATTAGGATCAAGGTGGTTTTTAATTTCAAGTTATTAATCAGATTTGTACGTGTAAAATTACAAGGTAGTGGTTCAGTGGCCACAGTGCTCCCTCTGTTACAAACTTGACTCCTGTTAAGGCACAGAATTAAATTTGCTTTTTTACTGTGAAAAATATTTGTCTTAATCCTATTTAGTATTTTCACAGTCTTCAGGATTTTGTGGCCTGTTAATCACCTATTTTTCACCTGATGAATCTGTTGTGTATCTTCTTTAGATGAAGTCACTCCATCCTGTTGCCCTTTACACGTGTTCAGACTACACATCCTTTTGTTATTGCAGGACCAAAACTGAATGCACGAGCTAAGAGTCAAGTTCATCATGTGTTCATATTTTAATGTGTTTTCTGTACCATTTTTTTTCCTTGTTATTTCTGGCATTTAATTTGCTTTCTTGAACAGTTCCAAACACTTGTACAGAATTGTCAGTTTTAAGTCCAAGGTTTCTTTTCATATGAATTTCTGATGGTGGAGCGCATATAATTAAATTCATAGTTTGTGTTGCACCAAGGGCATTAAAGTAGTTTGAGTATGCATTATCCAATATATGTCATTCAGTACAAATGTAGAGGCTTCCTTCTGCTCTGTTAGTCAGGAAGTATTTGAACTACTTGGAATGAAATTATATTTAAGAATTATCTGTATGTGTACAGTGTACTGAATTGAGGATTAAGTTCCTGAAAACTTACAGTGACTTTCTTAAGGAATTTCTCCTGGCTGTTAGTGAATAAACTTTTTTTCTCCCCAGGTTTTACATTTGTCAGTTGAGCTTGTCGAGTTAGTTAGAAGTTCACTTTATAGTCTGCTAGCATCCATTATATGTGTTGTGGTTTTCAAATGTGAATTGATATAGCTTCTTCTTGGAATATTTTGTAATCTGAATAAGTTCAGAGCTCACTTGATTGATGTTTTGGTCCCTTTTGCTAAGAACTGTTCTATAAAGTGTAATTATGAGAAAATAGGTTTAGCTGCTTTACAACAGTTGCTTATCACTTTGTATGTCTGAACAGATAAAAGAGGCAGAAGCCAAAGCTGCTATTGAAGAAGAGAAACGAAGACAACAGGTATCGGCCTTTCTTCTTCCCCCTTAACTAACCTTGTACTGTTAGTACGTTTGTATCCATCGTGAGAGAATCAAGAAAACTAAATTGGTCATTGTCCTTCAAGGTCTGGGGGGGATGCAGGGTGTATTTACTGTACCTGCTATCGCTGGTCAGCGTACGTTGTCATCAGTGTAATCCAAGATGCTTCTGTGCCAGCTACCTGGAGAGACTAATACTAATCTTATTTATGAAATTAACTGTAAACTCAGTGGTGGCAGTTAGGTCAGGTTTATCATCTAGAGGCTGCAGCCTTAATGCAGTCCTTCCAACTATATATGCCTGTGCCAGAGCATTTGACACAAAGTCATGTTCTAAGTGCAGTGTGTGGTGTCTGACTCGTTTTACTCATTTATCGAAACAGTTTTATGTATTAGATTATACTTGGGTTTTCACCTGGATTTCACATTCCGTTCTTATCACGGAGCAGCGGCTCATCCTCTTCTTGAAGGGGGTGTGGAAGATTTACTCACAGGAGCGATCACTTTGTACCATTCTCCCAATCTCATTAGGACATTCCTGGGTAGAGAGGTTCTCCGTGGGTCACAATTTCAGTGATGCGTACTTTGATTAATTGCCTAGAGGAATTACTGAAGTGTTATGGCTCTTAACTAATGCTCTAGCAAGGCCTACTTTTGTTTTTTTACACGAGTTTCTCTGCCTCCCATGCTGGAAAAGCATGAAGTTATGTGCTTGCTGTCCAGGGGACCAGGCGTTGCTTTGTAATCATCTTGTAGTTTTTGTTATTACAGTCAAGCTTCAACTGTCTACAATGTTAATTACATGTTCCTTCATACAACTCAAAGACAGTTCGTCTAATTCTTTTGTTCTTTAAGTTGAATTTGGAAATGTTACTTCTTGAGCTTTGTTCTGGAACTATAGCATGCATGCAAAATGTTTGAAGCATTTTATTTAGGCAAAGATAATCCATAAATGACGGAGCTGCAAGCTGAATGCTGAAATGTATGAATGGGCTTTTACAGAGAACATTTGCTGGGTGAGAAATTCAAAGTTGCTGGTTCTTGTATTGTCCTGATTGCATTTTCATGCATTCCAGAAGTCATCTTTCCATTCACTAATGATTTTTGTGTCAAAAACACTTAATTTAAGGTCCCTCTAGTGTAGCAGACTTACTCCACCAGCAGTGTGTGCAACATCATTTCTGTCTTGATTGTTCAGCAGGGATTATTTCCCTTCAGTTCCTCCACCATTGCTTTCTACTTGTACATTCACTAAATAGTTACAGTCCAGCAGTACTGTATATGACAAACACTTCTGCATACGTGTTTTGTGATGGACTGTGACTTCATGGTTAGAAGACTTCACCTATAAGTAATCAAGCCTATTAACAGATTAATTAATAATATCCAGTTGTAGAACACAATGGCAAAGATTAGGGCAGAAGTAAGTAATAAATAGGCTTCAGAACTGCACACAAGTAATATCAGCTACTGCTGCCTTTTATCTAACATTGATTCCTTTCCAGCTTGATCTCATAGTTCACCATCTGGTGATGTGTGTTGGAGCACTCCACTGTCATGGGATGCTGGGTCACATTATACTGAATAAATGCTCTTACTCCCTTCTGAAAAAAAGTGTGCACCTTGTATCATCTTCCTGATCTCATTAGCACCTTCTTGTACAGCCAGTTCATCTGTTAGTCACGGCTTCTTGAGACTTTTTTTTTGATTAATACTACAAACTCATTAGTGCTCTGGTAATTCTGCAAACTTCCATTTTGGTGTTTTCTATATTTGGAGGCAGTTTCTGCTTATATCACTTACAGATGGAATCACTTGTCCCTTACTGGAAGGGGAGGTGGCTTGGTTAGTCTTCTCGTCATGGCACTAGCAGCCAAACTTTCCTTCTGCTTCCAATTCAGAAGCACTGTGTGAAGTCAGTTTTCACAGTTGCTAGAGGTAGAAAAAAGCTCAGTGCTTTGATTATTTAGCTACTCAGACCAAGCTCTCTGTCCTGCTCCAATGTAAAAGATTTGCTATATTCTTGAGCTACTTTGTAATGGTCCAGTGTTTCAGTTCTGAAAGTCAGGATCTCAAACTTGAGTTATAAGGTAATGAATTACATGAAAGTTTTTCTCCTCTTTTTCTTAAAGAAAAATATGATAATGTCTCTTTAAAAGTTACAAAAGTCAACCAACCCACTCATCCCTGTATGTAAAATAATAATTAAAAATAATGCAATTTGAGGATATATTCCTTTTGTCTCAATAGTCCCTGTCATTTGCATTCATTTACCTACATTTTCCCATGAGGCTGCTGCTCCTTTCAGTGCAGGGAGAATGTAAAGATTGACACATGAAGGAGCAAAATGCAGTACCTGAGCTACACTAAACTGCATGGTATCTGACAACAAATTAGTTTGAGTATACAGCTCAAATAAATACATTTCATTTTACTTTTAATGCATCTGTACACACACAAAAAAGTTCATGCTATAATAAAAAAGCTAGAGCTTGTTCCGTTTGGAAAAAAGACAATCTGAAGGCTGGGCACAAGTATTACTTTATTGTTCAGAGATCACTGAGGTGACACTTCGGGAACGATGAAAATTATATAAAATCTGTAGGTAGCTTCAAGGATAGTGATTGCATCTTTCTCATTCTGTACCCATGAACCTTTGTTCATTCTCTGTTTTGTTTTTTATAGTGTATTTATTTTTAGCTGGGTTTTTATAAAGATCACTAGGAAAGCAATTCAATACCTGTTATATAATTGTTCAAGCCCTATATTTTAATTCCGATTACTGCAATTTATGAAGCACTTCATGATCAGAAATACATAATAAGTGCAGAAGCCCAAAATTTTATTTAGCATCTGTGCAAAATGAAATATTGCCAAAATATATATGAATCTTAAGAACTCTGCGCTTGCCTCCAGATTTTGGATTTTGAAAAATTGTTTCATTAAAATGCTTCACTTCTCTGAAGGAGGATTAACTACTTGAAAGTAATCTCGTTTCAAATAACAGGCTGTGGAACTTTGTCTGAACTTTTCTCCTGTCTCATCAGAGAAATGCCAGTTTCTGCCTTTATTAGGTACAAAGTAATAGACATTAAAATGGGTCCCTTCCTCCAGCTAATAGTGGTATCTGTCACAAGAAAGGAAGTAAGATGCACTTTGCGAAACTCTGACAAATATTTGCTGTCAGGAGAGGAAGACCAGACAATCTTGAGCTCCAAAGGAAAATTATATTTACTCGAGTACTTCTCCGCTCATTTCCCAAAACAGTCCTATTCTTGTTTCTTTAATGCACCTATCTTATTGTCTAGGTTCCATTCTTCCTGGCAGCATGGCTGTAGCAGTCATGTAGATTTATTTCGTTTCATAGACAGACTTTGCCTCTGTTTGCTGTCCACATTTCCTCTGCTTAAACTCAGTCTTGTACCTTTTGCCCAGCCAGTCCTGGCTTGCTGTGTTCTGCTTCTCCGATGTCTCTTCTCTCTTTTAGTGCATCTAACATCTCTTCTTTTTAGTGCATCTAGCATCTCTTCTCCATGTCTCCTTCAACTCTACTAAAAATGTGGAGAATTGTCAGAGCTTTTCTGTTTCTAGTCTGTCTCAGCTCTCCCAAAGAGTGTCTTTAGTGGTCTTCCTAGCAATCAGATGGCTCCAGAGGTCCTTGTTTCTCCCTGCTGGAGTCCAGTCCCAGTCTTAAACTTTGTTCCACATTGCATAATTCCAGTTTTTCAACTTCATACCCTAAGAAGTTTTGCCTTTAGTTGACATCCTTTTAAGAGGAAGTATGTTCCTAGAGTTCGGAGAGGGGAGGAAGAGGGATCCTGCTGGGTCCCTTCCAGGAATGACCCTGAAACTACTGTTTTGGGTAGAAGCTTGGCATTGTCCTTTTTTCCAGTTGCTTTGCTTCTTTTCAGGGCATAATGGCCTGTGCCTTATTTTGAAGGGTGCTATGGGCCTATTATAATATTTTTATGTCTTGGTTTAGCAGAGTACATCCTTATTACAGGAGGGAGATTTTTTTAAGATTTCAGCCTATGCTTTTATGTATGTTACTTTAATAGCTTAAATACTTACAAGTGCTTTTCTGCAATGGGAAAATAATGTATTTTTAGCCAATGCTATTATGGAAATAGCAATCTCATCTTGGCTTAATATATTCAGCTTGAGATAGAAATCTCATGTAAAACTTAATTTGGTTGCATTTTTGCAACACTTTACAGGAAACTAAACAATGGTGTAACACTTGGAAGCAAAGTACTTTGTAACCATGGGATATGGTGCTACTATCTCATCTCATGTGTAACTTCATTGGCTGCTAATTATTTTTATAAATGGACTTGGGGAATGTTATTTAAAATCTGCATGTTTCCTTGTTTTTAATCCTGACGCAATGCCAACTACTTTTGGTTTTCTCATCTAGGCTGAACTGGAAGCTTTTGAAAACAGATTAAAAGGGCGAAGAAAGAATAAGCGGAGAAAGGATGAAGTAGAAATTGAACAGTCATCGTGGCAAAAATATAAAAACCTCATTATGCTGCCAGTGTTCGGAGTTGCAGTTGTGATGATTGCATGGCTCATGGTCTACAATGACTGAAACAACTCAATATTTAATATACCTCAGTCAGGTAGCTATTATTCCTAGAATGTTAGTCTGTGTGTAACAGAACCTAATATGCGTAGATTATGTATGTATACTATTTGCCAAGAAAAGTGCAGAGGAGGCAAGAAATGTCACCTTTTGTGTCATTACATTCACAGCACAAAACTGAATTCAGACACTGAAAGTAATGAAATAGTAAATCTTAGTCTACACTGAAGTGCTGATGTAATTTGTCTGAGATCCATTAACATTTGTTCTATTAATATATTGAGTTACTTTTCCATGTCTCCATTTCACAATATTAAAAATAGCTTAGTATAAAATGCTTTCTTGAATATTTTTTTCCCATAAAATCAGTCCAGTGTTTTGTTAAAAATCAGCATTCTTAAGCTAGTCCTTCTGTTGTATCACACAATTTCTGTGCTTCATGCCAGTTTTAATGGTAACAACGAATGGGGAACTTCAGATCACTTGTTTGAGTATTCTGTGGCCTCATGTCAAAACTTTGTTTAGCAAAGGGAAATGTGAACGGTCTTTCAAGTCAGCTGTATTACAAACAATAAATCGGGCCCTCCTTGCAGACTTTGAGTGACTTTATTTGTTTTTCTATACCTGGTTCTCCTCAAAATCAAATCAATTGAAAACTTAATTTAGTGGACGGATGCATAACCTGAGCATGCGTATGAAGTACTTTCAGGGTACAGAGAGATGTTCTTGACACTGCTTCTGTAGCCAAGAGCAGAAAAGCAAATTGAAATTAAACATAGAGCATCATATTGCTTGAATATTTGTACAGATAAATATCACATTTGAATATTTGCATAGATGTACAAAAATGTAAAGTGTTTGAATAGTGTAACAATACAGTTATGTTTTCCATCTGGATTAGCCATCTAGCTAACCTTTAAACTATTTAAATATTTTCTTACTGACAGTTTAGAATGCCTTGCTGTAGAATATTGGTTGGTAGAACTACAAGGTTTACATGGCTTCAAGTTAAAAGAGAAGCTACATCATCTCAGCAGAGGGGCTGCAGGCTAAATCTGAGGTGAAGGGGAGAATAAGAACTGAATTTTTAAATCTGTGTTGGAAATCTTATGATACTTGAGCAACCTGAGTAACTGGAAAGTGCTTACTAGATCCTTCAAAAGATGAGGTACAAAGCTGGCAGCTTGTGGAGTTCTGTTTGTGGGATATTTTCCCCCCACAGCACGTGTAACTTACTAAAAAACATTGCAAAAGCAGTGGGACCATTTGTATAAAGTAGTAGAGAAGATTGCAGTTTGTTTGAAAGCTCTTTCAGTTTTGGCCCATGTGTGAAAGGACTCAGTACTGTCTGAGCTGATACCTGAATGTAATTAAGGTTCAGCAGCAGAAAAAGAAAAGCTGCAAAAGACAGTAGCTTTCAGATTGCATAGATTGACAAAATGAGGGAAACAGGTTCTTTTGAATAGTTCACCTAAGTTGGTGAAGGATAAGAAACATGAAGAAAAATTGGCAATATTTAGCATGAATTGGTGCTATTTGATAGATTTTTTTTCCTATTGACTTTAAAAATATATACTAATTCTGTCAAGCTATTAGTATGTAAAGCTGTAGAAATAAAATTGCTGTAGAACTGAATTTACAGCAGGCAATCACAGCTGTGTGTCTACTGAATTCTCTTGTTTCCTTGTGTAAGGAATAAACTGTTTTCTGTATTGTTGCTTTAACTCTCATCTAAAATAATAACACCTGTGAGATAATTCCATGTTGTAAGTGTTGTTTCTTTAACCAAATGGGGTGATGCTATTATGGGACAGCTTAGGCCTGTAATTCTCCTGCCGCTGAAAGAAAAAGAAAGGAGGTTTTTGTTCAGGTGAAGTAAAATGTGATCTATTGTCCAAAAATACAAAAAGATACCTTTTGTAGTTGGAATATTTAGGTCAACGTGAATGAGGCCATTGTGGAAACAGCTTTTATCTTATGTGAATATAACCCATTTTTCTATTTATTGTAAGGTATTTCTTTAAAACAAGTACAATGTAAAGTTTCTCCCTGCCTCTCTGGCAAAGAGAAGAAATCTCTCTACCGAGCTTTAAAAATGATCTGCACTAGAGTTGCATGTTTCAAGTAGTTCTTCATGTTCTTTTCCGAATATTTTGCAATGTTTGTGTGACATATTGGAAAGGAAAAAACTTGCTTCTGATTGATTGTCTTGATAATAATAATAAAGCATAAAACTCCTTAAAATTCATTCCATTCATACATGAGCGTGTGCGTGTAAGCATATTCTCTTTCCTAAAAGATGTGTATCTCTCCTGAACCTCACATATGTGAGGCATACCTATTTTTGAAATGTTATTCAAAATAGTTCTGGATATCTTATCCAACCATCTGAGTCATTTGCACTCTATTGGTCTGCCTGCTGAACCAGATATTTGTTGCTTGGCATAAAAAAGAAAAGTGTGGGGGCTCAAGCAATCTGCAGTTTAATAAATCACTGGCTTCTATTTGTTGTTTTTAAATAATTATTTCTATAGTTCATTTTTTGCTTTTTGTTTTTGGTTGGAGCTCTACATGTTGCAAGCATGACAACTTTGAAGAAAAAGGTATGGATGAAATCATCTGTTATTCAGGATACAGGAAATATTTTGAATATTTCAGGTATTTTGAATGTTAATTTACCAAAAAAAAAAGTGTATTGATAAATATACATTAGAATATATGATATAATCTGACCTGATGTTGGGAAATTATAGAGACAAATTGGATGATAAGCACACTGTGCATTCAGAATATTTAGTTGCATGTAAAATGAAAAAAAAAAAAACAACAAAAAACTTCCAAGGGTTTTTCCTCATTCTGAATGCATTCTAGTAAGCACTCATCATTTGCTGAATTAAGGTGCTTCTAAGTTGTCAATATTTTGGATTGGAAACTCCTTGGACAGGTTTGTTCCCTGTAAGAGTTACAAGGCCCTTGTGTATGTTCATTGAATGTAAAAAAAACAAGTCATACAATAAACACATCCGAAACAACTTGAAAATTTGTTTCTTTCTGCCTAGTATCATAAAGCAGCAAACTTCTGAGTAGTAACAGCTGGTGTGTTGAAGTGGAAGTTTTAGGTGTGCTCTCTGCGCCCCTTAGGTAGGGGTAGTTTTTACTACTGTATGAATGCTGAAATTACTTAATCATGCTCCTCCATGGTGGTACTCTGGTAATTGTGAGAATGGGTTGGTGAAGCTGATTAAGATACAACAAATTGGAGTGGATGTAGTAGATGATTTTTTTTGGCCTCGCAAAGGGACATAAGACTGATTTATTAGACATTTGTCCTGACCGTAACTACTAGAGAGAGAAACATTACTATGCAGATAACACCAAAATTTGTTCATAAAAGCTTCCATGTGTGAGTGTGCCTTTAAAGCACTGAACTCCGAGCGCTTGCCATCTCAGTAGTTCTGGCTCTATCTTAGCTGCTCGTAGCGGGATGTGTCTGTGCTGCAGAGTTCCCTTGGAAGGATGTGCTGGGGCTGGGCAGCAGGAGCTTGAGGTGTGTGGTGGCTGCTCTGGTGCAGGGATTAGGGCTGAGTGTGCTCGTGTGGGCAGCCCTGGCTGTGGTTTCATTTGCTTCAGATATCCCTCTTCTGCATTGGTTTCATCCCAGCTGTCACGTATGGACATCTAAGTTGCTCCCTCTTCTTGCTTTGTGAGTTTATTTTTGTATGCCCTTCTAATTAAATAAATCACTGTAAAGAAGGGTAAAATGAAGATACTGTAGTCTGTATTTACTAGGAAGGGAAATGCAAGGTTAAAAATAGAGAAAAAACAGATGAGGTCAAATTAGCTATAAGATAATTAGGCATACTTGCTTCTTTCCACTAATGGTAACA
Source organism: Anas platyrhynchos (assembly GCF_047663525.1). Lineage (NCBI taxonomy): Eukaryota > Metazoa > Chordata > Aves > Anseriformes > Anatidae > Anas > Anas platyrhynchos. Next base: position 53,084,648 of record NC_092590.1, read on the forward strand.
TGTTAACTAAATTAACTATATTTATACTCTGCATTAAAATATTTATAGGCTGTTCTACCAGAAAACAGGTTTCTGCTAGGGCTAATGTATCAATAGGGACCATATGCCGAGGGAGCTGTGGTGTAATTCAACCAAGTCTTATTTATTTAATCTAAATAATTGTTCCTTGGGCAATGATTTCCATGAAACCACCACCAGCCACTGAACTCAGTTTAGGCTTTTTCTGGGTGCTGTGCACGGGTTGAATGTTGCAGCTACAAAACAGGGACTTGACTTGATCCCCAGCTTGAGGGAATGGGGAGGGGATGAGGAGGAAAGGTTGGGTCAGGGTTTACAAGTCCTTACTGCTGAGGAGAACGCAGCCTCAGTCCAAGGCCAAGCTGGTCATGGATTGCACCTTTTGGTTCTTGGTTTTCATTTGTTCTTATCGTGATTTTTGACAGGGCTAATGAATCTCTGTGAAATGCTGTAATTATGAATTATGGCTTGATTCCCCCCCTTTTTTTTTTTAAATCAGAATTACAGCCCAAATTGTTCTGCACAATGTGAAAGCTGCCTAATGTATAAATACTCTCACTTCTATGTCTTCTTCCATACTTCTCCTTTTATTTGTGCAATTGTTTGAAAAGAGGAGGGGAAGCACAAAACCAACCCCAACCCCATTGTACTCCCTCCTGAGGTGACTTTGCTTGGGTAACGCAGGACCGAATTATCAGGAGCAGCAGTCGGTTATGCGCGGTGGCACTCCAGGAGCACGCAATGCCCCCTTTAAACTTCACACACGAATGCAAAGTGACGTGACCTAAATCCAAAGGTAAAGCAGTAGACAGCTGGGAAAGAAGCTGGAGAAGAGCTAGGGGGAAGCGTTTGCCTTGAAGTGCATTTCTCTGTGTGTATGTGAGCGGTACAGGTGCAGCTCCCGGGGGGGAAGGAGCGCGCTGCGGGCTCCTGGTTTTGGGACAGGAGGGCTGGGGAAGGGATATTTTGTCCCTTTTCTTTATTGGGGTGGAGGTGAGGGGCGAGCTCGGCTCCCACCACCCGAAGGTTGTCCAGGGGGGACACAGGCCGTGCCCACAGCCCCCCGGGGGAGATCTCGTAGGGGCGATACGTGCCCCCGTGGGCTGTCCCCCAGCTCGTCCCCAAGGGGTAGAGCCTTTGTGTGGGAAAGGGGTGGGGATGCGGCGGCTTTCTCGCCGAGGTTTGTTATTATTGGGCGGAGGAGGCGGGAGGGGGCAGGGGGCCGAGCAGACAAAATGCGGAGCCCCCCCAACCCCGAGCCCGGCAAGTGTGTGTGTGTGCTGTGTGTGTGCTGTGTGCGGCTGAGGTAGGGGAGCGCAGGGGGCAGGAGAAAGTGGAGGAGCCCCAACAGTAGCAGCAGCAGCAGGAGCCCCGGCATGCTCTCCATGCAACAGTTCCCTGCCCTGCCGGCGGAGGAGGAGCGCTACCGGCAGGTCCTCGCCTCCAGCCGGGTAAGGCGAGCCCCTGGGGGCGCTGCCCTCCGCGGGGACCGGGGGAGGGCAGGAGGGGAAGCCGGGGTCTCGGGGCGCTGAGGAGAGCGGGGAAGGGGCGAGCCCCGCTGCCAGCGCAGCGCTGTGCAGCAGCGAGGGGAAGGGGCAGCGCTGGGAGCCAGGCACGGTGCCACCCCGGAGGACTGCCGGCGACAGGTGACATCCAGCCGCAGCCTGCTATGGTGCAGGGGAGAGCTGGGGGTCTGATGGGGTCGCCAGCTCCGTGCCATCACCCCAGCGGAGCCCTCTCGCAAAGCCAGCGGCGCTGATGCCCCCCTCCGTTCCCCTGAGCCGGGAGGAGCAGCGCCCAGCCCGGCGGCAACAGGTCGGGCCGGGATCTGCGGCAGCAAAGTTTGGGATCCGCATCCATAAGGACCCCCCCCAACACACACACACCCGCCCGCCGCCACCCAGGGGTGCACGGAGAGCTGCGTGAGAGCCGGCACCGTCCTCCTGCCCCCCAGCAGGTGCCTGCCCCGGCGGGGATCGCGCTGCTGGAGGCCCGGAGGCAAGGGGGGGGCGGCTGGTGCCCCCCAGGACGGGACAGGACGGGACGGGACGGGATGGGCTCGGTCCTGCCCCCCGGCCGCCCCCGGCTCCGGAGCCGGCTGCGCTGCGACCCAGGCGGTGCGGCAGCGGTGTTTGAAAGTTTCTGCATGCGGCAGTGGAGCTCAGCGGTAGCGTTTCTCCGCTTGATTCAGAGTCCTCGAATGCATTTGGTGGCAGACGATTAATTAATGAACTTTTTTTTTTTTTTTTTTTAATAAATATATTAGCAGTCTGGCTGAGGTGGTGAAACTCGTGAAATCGTGTATCCAGAGCTTTTAATGCGTTCATGGGGTCTCTTGGGAAGGCTTAGCTTTCAGCAGTAAAAATATAGGAATGGATTTTTTCCATATGGCTGCTTACATCCTTTCCATGTTCCTAAAAGATGGACCATTAACCTATACTGAAATGTCATTCTTAGTTTTGTTTTTTGTAATGTTTACCTTAGTTTGAGGTCCCGTTGTACACCTCTCAGGTACTGTGGGTGATAGGCACCACTGAAGGAATGTATCAGGGAGGTCACCTAAACACCTGTAAAGTTGTTTAGGCTACAGAGAATCATGGACCTATTGTGCTTAATTTGTGTCTGGAAAAGTTGGTGGCATCACCTGGATGTCTAGACAATTAAGTTCTGTAGGAAACCATATGCTCCGCTGGTGGACAGGAGAGTCCCAAACATTGCCCAAAACTTAATTAGAAAGAAAACGCTTGCGACCATTTTCCCCTTTCCCTACAGCCATTAATGGGGGTACCCCCACAGCCTGGCTCTCCCACCTGGAGGGAAGTGATGAAGCTGAGCCCTTCAGCCTTGCTCATCATCTTCACTCCACACGCATTTTTAGTGAAGCCAACAGTACTTATGGTGATGGGATGGTGAGCCAGGCTGCACAGCTCAGTTTTGCAGATTAGAAGAATCTTCTTGTGCTCTATTAGTATCTGACTGGACCATCAGGGCAAAACATTGTTTTCCTTGGTCTTTAGGAGCTTGGAACTATAAAGTGTTAAAGAAAGCATTTACTTCCCCTCCAAAAGTCTTTGTTGGCACTCTGCTGTGTGCCTGTGGTAGATAACTTAAGCATGTAGTGAATCAAAAGTATAAAATAGTTTCAAATGCGTCACAATTGGAGGCGTTCTATAAAACATGCAATGCATACCGGGCAGTTTAATATATCTGTATTGTTTAGCTGTTACTTATATATGATTTCTGCAGATACAAATGCAAGCCAGGACTGTAAACTGTGCCAGTAATTATTTAAAAATGCAGACTTACTTGAATGTAGGAGCTTTTTATTTTTTTGCTAAGCTGATATAGATGTTTAGGTCTTAGCACCCTGCTCCCTTGAGGAACGTTAGTGTCCTGTTGTTATACTGCATCCATGTATTGCCAGACACATAATTTCTTCTCATTATTTGCGTGGCCAAGAGAGGGGTGCTTTCAGGAGCTGAGGTGGATAAACACCCCAAAAATTCATTTACCAGCTGGGGAAGGGGCCTTCTCAGAGAAGAGAGATAGGCAAGGCAATGTCAGGGGCATTAGACCTGCTGAGGAGTCCCATCAATTCCTGCTCCCCCCACCACTCAGACAGTGAGTGGTGAGCTCTAAATAAGCCCTTTGTACTCAAGCAGAAGCCCATCGGTGTGGCTGTGGCCCTTGGGGCTCTCTGAGTTGCTGCCACACTGAGGCCCAGCCGCAGCAGGGTCAGGCCATCCCAATACAGCAGGCACAATACAGGCACCAAGGCACTTCCTTCAGAGATGGAGCTGTGGCTTTGACCCCGACCAGGATCAGGAGACCATAGACATCGGATCTTCTGCTTTCAGGCTGAACAGCGTGTGCTGTGAGGCACTTGCCATCTTTTAGTGCCATTCTGTGTAACCACATTGTGTTTGTGACATTGTGTGGGAAGAGTTGAATCCTGTCAGCGTCTCAGGTGTCGCTGGCAAATGCTTACAAGGCCAGAGTTCGAACGCCTTGTTTCTGAATGTCAGGGGGGTTTGGCAGGGGTGGGTGTCAGACCCCTTGAGCAGAGCAGTCCTACTCATGCACTTACATACAGCCTAGGCCCTTCCCAGTGTAACAGCTGGCCACCTCCCGATTTTTAACTGCCCTCAGGACAAGTCAGGGCAATTTGCAATACTCATGTTTCTACTCTGTTCCAGTTTCTTTCCCTACCAAAAAGAATTGGACCTCATAAATGACAAGCTGTGTAAGTACAATTCTCCAGCACCATGGAAAAAAGGCTGATTATAACCTCTTGTGAAGTGACTGGTTGTCAGAGTAAGACACAGCAAGCTTAAATCCTCCTTGAAAAGGTCTTCACACACACAACAGAAGTGGGGGGAAGCAGAAGTTTCTCTAAAGGCTGTGTCCAGACAGGCTCCAGCTTGAGTGCACTCATTCCCTACGTATTTTTAATTCCTAGTGAGGGTCATTTTTTTGTCACGCGAGGCTATGAAGTTCTGCCTGGAACTCCCCAGAGTCCAGGTCTGAATGCCAAGGCATGGCAGTCCTCCTCCACTCACCAGTGTCTCTAACTGAGGGAATGAATAAGAGTGAGCTGCATACTCACTTCCCCATGACGAAAAATAGGAGAAGAGGGAAGGAAGAGCGCCTGTGCCTTGCCTAGGTGCTCTGCACTCTCAGTGCTCTGGATGGCCTGGGCTGTGACCTCGTCCCAGGCCGTGTAGGGTGCTGGTCCCAGGCCACGTAGGCTGCTGGGTGACACACCACACCATACCACTGTGCTTGGGGTTTCCCCTTGCCTGGTCATGCCTCTCCCGGCTCGCAGCCCCAGGATGATTCCGATCGCATCCCCTCCCTCTGTCCCCCACCCCTCTATAAATAGCTCCTGCTGGGCTGACCTGCCAGATTACCCCGGCAGAGCGGATCCCCTGACCCAGGCCGCCTGCAGTGGAAAGTCTGAATGCGAAAAATACCATAATAAAAATAGTGCAGCTGGGCAGCCCCGCCAGCAGGTCCTAGTGCCGGGGTCCAGTGACTCCCAGTGCTGCACTGACCCTCAGGCACCCCACCTAGGCCATGTGGGACATGGAAAGCTTTCCCCGCCTGCTTTAATACCCCTCATCAGTTTTATTTTTAAATTTATTATTATTTTTTTCTGTCTCTTTTTTAACTGTCAGAGAGAAACATATTTAATTTCTGCTATTCTGTTGTGGAACAGCTAGTTCCCTTCCCAGCGATGCTTTTAATTTCAGCTTGTCTTTCTGATCAGCAAATGTGAAAGAAATAGAGATAATGATTTAATATCCTAAATGTAAAAATAGTAATGAGACAACAATCAAGCAAGGACTTGCTGTTTCAAAAAGAGGCAAGAATTTCGCTGCCTCTGAAGTACTACATTAGGTTGCAGCTCATGTCTACCTTGAGCAGAAGACTTTCCCTGAAGGGACAGATTCTCCTCAGTTGTGCTTTGAAGCCACTGTAATTTAAAGAGATGCTTGTCATTATTTATTTACACATATAATTAATATGGTGTTATTTCTGGTAGTTGTACATGCAAAGTCTGAATATTTGGTGGTTAAAAGCAGCAGTAGATATCAGGATGTGTTATTTGACCATTTCCGTGCCTTCTGCTTTGGAGTGTCCATGTTGCAGTCTCCTGGCCTACAGTGCCCATGGGAGCGTGGCCTCCTTGGGATGTTGTGCTGAGGTGACCTGGGCTCATAGCCAGACACCCAAAAAGCCACTTGCCTGCTGCCTCCATCCCTCCATCATCCATTGAGAAGGGGGAGAAAGTAGGAAGAACAAGAGTGAGAAAGCTCTTGGTCAAGATAAAGGCTGGGAGATCACTCACTGATTACTGTTGTGGGCAAAACAGACTTGTGGAAATTAATTTATTATCAGTTTATATAAATAGTTAATTACTAGTTCAGATATTGGAAAACAGAAACAAACAAACAAAAAAAGATGAAAATGTTGAAACACCTTCAGAGAAAACACCTCTCCTCCCCCGTTCCCCATCTCACCTTCCATCCTTGCATGTTTCACTCACTCCATTCAGTGAGGCAGTGAGAGGTGCATGGGAGGTTTGTGGTCATAACATGGTGGTTTCTCACTGCTGCTCCTTCCTTCCTACTCTTTCCCTTAGCTCCAGCACATCTTCCACATTCTGCAGTCCCTTCAGGAATATCTGCTCTGCCATGGAGCACCTCAGCCTCCTCTGACCTTGGTATTCACGTTGCTGTTTCTTTCTTTTTGATGAGGTGGTGGCCACCTCATCTGTAACATCAACTTGGGAAAGTATGTTCACTCAAAACTGACCAAAGTGGCAGCATTATTCCATGGTTGTCTCCTCCCCTTACTGTCCATCTTACTTGATCCTCAAATCAAGATGGGATGAACTGAATCCAGCTGTCCATCAGTTCCTTTTCACCATCTGTGTCATCACAGTGAAACCATTGCAGCATCTGCTGCTTTGTGTATTGTGCAGTTTATAATTTTCTCTTTATTAGTGTTACTGTTGTTGCCAGCATAAGGTAGTCTTCAGCTTGTTGTCCTGTAATGAAAAGAGGCTGAAAAACAGATACTGCCAGAGCTACATTGGAGTGATGATGTTCATTTTTTGGTGATTCAAGCCCCTCTTCACAAAGAATATGTTTCCCACAACAGTAAGCATTCTGTGGGATCCCAGTTTTTGCCTATGTGCTAAATATATGCCTATTGCCTTTTTTAAATTGTTTTCCTATTTTTTTTTTTTTTTAAGATAAGACACAAACTGAGGAAATTTTCAAATCTTTTCCTCATAGAATGGTGCACAGCTCCTATAAACTTGTGGGAAAGAAGACTGTCAGGTTGCATCATTGCAGGTGCTCCTGCAAGCTACTGCTCGTTCTGAATTTCAAGGCTTATCTTTTCTCAGAAAATGATAATTTTTTATATTGAACATTTAAGTCAACTTCATCCAATCTTCAGAGGAAAGCAAGTGAAGGTAGATACAAGTATCTTTCTTCAGGAATGCAACAGACTGCATTTATTCCAATTCATGTTTCATAGATAAGAGAGAGTTCAAGATTGATTCTCAGTGGATGGTGCTCTTGCTTTGGGACTGGCTGCTCAGTGATTGTCTGTTTTTCCTTTCCTCTGTTCCTCAAAGCTGCAGCACTCGGTTCTGCAATGCATAGGACCTAGAGTTTTAAAAGCTAATGTCCTGATATTTTTGATACCAAAGAGATCTAACTTAGCAATCATTTAATAGTAGGAGCAGTCGCCCAGATTGGCATCACTCTTCACCTCAGATTGCTCCTAGTTTCAAGCCAACCTACACTGTAGCTCCAATAGTACTGAATGTTACTTGAGGGTATCTCGGACTCAGGCAGCATTTTTAGGAAGTAAGACTTTCATTTTTTCCCTTTCTGCCCCTGAATGAAGCAGGAAAAAAAAATAAAAAAAAATCACTTGCTCCTTGCAGTTCCTGCTCAGCCATTTTAAAGGTGTAAGTTTAAGTAATTCTTACTGAATGAAGACAAGGCTGGAAAAGAAGTGTCAAATGGTGGCTGAATGTGCTTAGAAGTTATTAAAAATTCTCCTTTTCTTTACAAAGCAAGAGTATATGGAATAGCGTTGCTAGTGGACTGGAAAGGCTAGGGACCCAGATGGTTTTGATTTGCTTTTGCCTCATCATAGACAGGATTGTTATGTGACTCCTGTAGATTTCCAAAGTAAATGTGAATGGGAGGAAAAATGGTACGTGTTCTAGGGATGACACTAAACTGAATAGTCCTAGCCATAAATACAGTAGAATGTTTCTCTTTTGACAAAATAATTCACCAGATTGTTATTGATTCAGTGATTTAGATGGAAGTTTTTATTCCATAAATCATTTATCTTTGATCCTATGTTAAAGCCATAGCCCAAAGCTTACACCAATGTAAGTGCCTTGTTAATCCACTTAATCTTGAGTTTTCAGTTTCAGTTTATTGTTTTGTAATGTAGACAATAACAAATAATTTAATCCCTAGTCATCTCTTTGGTTATTTCTGTCAAGATGCTGTGGTAATTTCAGAAAACATCCTCCTCTTTCTGTATTTTCCTCACAATGAAGCAAAATGTTCAAAGGTGAACATGTTTCTGAACAACGTGGCATCCCATTGAAAAATGACTGAGTCACCTCTACATTTATACATAGTAGGCTATCGATCTGTGAGACATTGTGTGATTCCATTTTCATCTTTGGGAAGAGGACAAATAAGTATCCAGCTACACTGAACAGATGATACTTTGCTTTGACTCTAAACCATGTCCTTCCTTTGATTAATGCTGCTGCTCTTATGCTAGGTCTAAGAGTCAATATCTTTCTATTCACAACTTGGAAAAAAGTCAGTAGTGTAAAGTTAACAGTACACATTAAAATCTAAAATTGTAGTTTCTTCAAAACAGAGGTTTACAGTGTGAGAATAACTTATACATTTTAGAGAAAAAATGAATAAGAAATACATGGAACATAAGGAGACAAATGCTTTGAAGAAGATTCCTGCCATCTCTACCTTGTGTCCCAGCTTAGTGTCCAATTAAAATCAGATCATTGAAAGCTTATGATTTAAGTAGGTTAAGTAATTGTATAATGAGCAACAGGCATGGTAGATACATCACATACTGGTCTGCTTCAAGTTCAGAAGTCTGAACCTACTGATCAAATATTAATAGAAAAAAAAGAAAAAAAAGAGGTGTGTCCACTAATGAGGTCTAGTTGTCTTTTTCAGGATGGGGTTTCTGGTGGGTTTTCTATACAGGCAGTGATTGATCACCGAATGTGAGCCACAGGGCAGGCAGGGTTTCTTTTTGCCCCTTTTTAGTTTTGCAGTCTTGATAACTGCTTTCAGGAGAAAGTATTCCTCTAACAGTATCCCTGTACACCACTTTTTTTTTTTATTTTTTCCCCAGAAACTTTTTATTGGCACAATTTAGGCCATTTAGATTCTTTTGTTTTCTCATGGCTTCCATTTTTGCTTTCTGGTGCTAATGGATCTTGTGCACCTGCTTATTGAATTCTCAGCAAAACAAGAACCTGAAAGCAGTATTGTCAGCTTCTCTACTGCCATTGAATCGTGATTTTCAGCAAGGTTATGGCTTTCCATTGCTGCTCTACTTGCTTAGCAAGACACTATGCAGTGAACATGTGGGCATTAAGGTGGTCTCTGTGTGTGTTCAGAAAAACAACATGCCATTGTTTAAACCTTCACATGGGTAATCTCTGCAAGCTCTAGGAACTTGAAAATGAATAAATCCCAAAGCATAAATTCAGCTTTAGTTAAAGATTAATTTTGCTGCTGCCTGCTGAGGTAAGCTGAATGGATATTCATGTTTTGGTATTGAGAAATACTAGATAATGCTAACCATACCCCGGTTCTTAAAATGAATGTCTTCCGCTTTAGTTTTTAGAAATTTTTGATATCTTCCATATGTTTACTGAATCTTGCTTTGGTTGTGTGGCATGGCAACATCACACATCTTTGCCACCAGCTGTTATTAATAAAGAAGTGAGAGATTGGAACTGTGGTTTGCCGTAAGCTCAGCTATTTCTTAATTTTAATATTCTTGAAAATTCAACAGTTCCATTGTAAGCACGGGAAACATCCATTGTAGTTGCAAGTTTATATCAGTGAAATTTATAAACTATTGTAAGTATGTGCAATATATAAATATGTACCACAAAGTGGAATTGTTATTCGGCAGGACTTCTTGAAAAATGAAGGGATTCAAAGGCATTACTATTGTCGAGGCGATGCTACTGTTCTCTAGTAGTGATAAATACCCCTAAGTTTTCTTTCTTCTAATACATATTTTGAAGCAGGATCAGTACTGAGTTTATATGATGGCTAAATGGTGTGTCTAATTCATATTTTAAATGAGACAGATGACAGTTATGGGTATCATGCTAGATATGTGGAATGAAAAAAAAATCCTTTATTTTCCACCTCCTCTGCTTTCCATGAGAGTGTATAATCATGTGTAATCGAGAACCAAGGACAGTATTTTGCATGTGAATACTTTTCTGATTTCTAAATCAAATCTTCTCAGGGAAACCAATTATTATATTATTTATGTAGATTTATTTTAGTATCAAACAGCTGCTTTTTTAAGTCCACTATGTTGTCGTTATAAAACACAGGAGCCTTGCTCCCCAAAAATATATGAAATGGGAATAAACTCCTCTGAGCTACAGCTCTGCTGGCTGTAGTGCTTATGTCTGAGAGACCAACTTATTTCCGCCTCCATCAAAGCTTTCAGAAAGGGAAGAATAAGTTGTGAAAGAGATGGTGCACCAGGAGCTAGCTTTCTTTTGAAATGTAAGGCTGTAACTTCGACACCACTGGCAACATGGTGGTCATCAGTTTTCCTGAATAAAAACTCAGATTTGGATCTGTGAGTGCCTGAGCTGGACAGCTGGACAGTTCAAGCAAGACAAGGGTGGGTTTGTCTAAGGAGTCTTCAGTCATGTTGTTTTCACTGCACTGCAGGCATACTACAAAGGAGAAGCTTGGCAGACACCAGTGCAGGGTATCAAGCACACAGATACTGGAACACCGTTGTTATGTTTGGATTTGTCTCAGTAAACTTACCCCTGGATCTTTCTTGCTGGAGCAGCACCAGATCTGTGCTGTCACAGAACAGGGTGAGACATACTGGAATGTCACCTTGTCTTTTCGGAGCTTCTCATGCACATCTCACAGATTTCTCAATTCCAAAGTTGTCTCTGTGGCTGGAAAGCTGCTGAAATTATATGTCGGGAATAAAGAATCCCAAAGTTGTGCTCCAGAAATGAAAGAAAAAGTACCACATCAATTTTGTTTATCAGTCATGTCTGGTGATGCCCAGTTTGGATTTTTACTGTGCTGTCTCATGCTGAGTTAATAACAGCTTCAAAGGTCTCCTGAAGAACAGAAGTGACCCGTGGGTATCTGTGGTAGTCTGAAGTGCAAACAATCACCTTACTTCACACATTATGTCTTCTGTAAGAACCATCTCTGATACACAATCATCTCTCCTTACTTTAAGTGAAAATGTAAGTTGGGGAGGTTAAAGGTGCTTCAGGTTTTTGCTTCAGCCAAAAGAATCCATCTGGATTTAGCATCTAGCATCAACTAAACATTTCTTTTGGAAGGACGTTCCCAGCTTTATATGACAGCTCTTTTACTTAAATAGTCTGTCTTTCAGATTGGTGTGATGACTCAGTATGTTTATATTCCAGTGGTTAGCAGAAGGGTAAGTCAGAGTATTTTGTTTCATGGATGGGAAAGGAGGCCTGATCATCTCAATGAACTCTGAATGAATTATGTCAGCAATTTGTAATTTGTCTGAGGATATGGCATTTCCTGGGAGAAGTTACAGGATTGCAGTGAACTTGAACTACCGAAAAAACTGATGCAATTCATTGTGCAAAAAACAATTCATGTAACAACAACATGCTTCCGATGTTTGCTGCCTTGCTGTATGACAAAGATTGTTTGTTTGTGTGTGTCCTTATTTTTTTTCTTCCCTAAACCACACCATTTCCTTTTAGAATAACTATGACACTTTTGTTCTTAAATTAGTGGTGTGCTCTCAAATCTGAGTATTGTGTTTGCAGACAAAGTTGCTTAATAGCCAATTTCTGTTGCTTCCTTAATATCCATTCTTTAGTTGGTCCATTTCAGCTTGGCACTCTGATTCCTCTAACATTTTCAATGGAAGATTATGCAAAACCAGTGACTTTTGTTCTCAGTGACTTTTTGCCCGTTCCTGTTTTTAGCGTGTGACTTTTCCTCTTCCTTTAGATGATTTATATTACAGTTTCTACTTGTTACATTGACCATTAGAGCCTGGCATTACATTTTTTTGGCTGGAATAGCTGTCAAACTCAAGTGCATTGCTGACTCCCAAATTTTCATGTGAACAGGACAGAAATGATACAAAAATGTAGAATACCTGCCGCTTCTGATACCCTCTCCCAGGCATTTGAATATTGTGAGTAGGTCAAAAGAGGATCTAAGAATGAGTAAGTTTATATTTATTTTGATATGCTGTCTTGTATTTAATCACTGACACTTCACATGTTTAGTCTTCGCTCTGTAACAGTGAGAATTAGAACCACATTCCCTTGCATGGAAAGGAAAGCTGTCATCATGGGCACAGTCACATGAGTCCCATATCTAGAGCTTTAAGATGAGCATCATGAGAGTTGATAACATCACAAAAGGTGACAGCATTGCACTGGAATAGGAACAATATCAAAGATATGTAAAGAACTGCAGATAGTTCATGTCTGGAAAATATGTTAGATTATGAAAACTATGTGCTATCCAGCTTGGCTGGACTCCCCAGTGGCACTGTGACTTTTACGAGGCCCCCTGTTTACTGTCCCCTAGTGACATTCTGCATGTTATAGTTGTACTCCTTTCTTGTCTTCTTTCCACTGCTTTCCAGTATAAATACTGCATAGCATTTTGGTGCATGGATTGCTCAAGCTATTTTGATGTTTGGGACCCAGCAGCTGTCTTCCATGTTTCTTTGTAGAGACCCAGCATGCTCTATCAGACAATACTGACCACAGCCTGTTAGCCCTAGTGATATTTCCTTACAGGGAGATCATTTTTTAGGGTTGTGATGAGAACAGCAGGACATATTTTTGTCACACGCTTACACCATGATTAAGGTTGTTTTATAGACTAATAGCTTAGATAATTTTTGTGTCTAAAAGGAAAATTGCATGCTACCACGGGCTTTTCATCCATAAATCTTAATGTAATTTGTGATTTCTGGGCCTTAATATCACAGGAATATTATTGAAATGACACCCCCCAAAAAATTTTATTTATTTATTTATTTGTTTCCATAACTTGCAGAAGACAAGCTGTGAATTTTGGTCCAATGAATTGTTAGTCTTTCCTTAGTCAGACAGGACTGTATTTTTTTCCCCATCTGTTTTTTGCCTCTGTGGATTCAGGAAATCAAGTGTGAGCAGTCTGATACAGCAGTCCTAAATAAGACTAGGATTTTCTTAAAAATCTGAACTGAAATTACCTCAGTTATTTCATGGTGTATTTCCTTTCTTGAAATCAATACTTACAGAACAGCATTTGGGCATTAGTAGCAGTTAATGGTGTTTCACCAGAGACAGAATGTTTTGGCTGTCAGAAAAAATTATCTGATCTTTGTAAGCACACAGTATTCTGACCATTTAATACAAAAACTGATCGTATTAAAAGCAAATGACCTGTTGCCTCAAAAACCAGACACTGACCTTTCCTACCTACAGTGTACACAGCGTTTAACTGAAAAAAAATCTTTTTCAAATCAAGTTTTCTAACATCAGTGGTAGGAAGGGAACTTGTACCAGTATTTTTCAGGAACTGAGGATATGTTTTGGTCCAATACTGTGCTAAATCTATTCTATGCCCAAACCTCTAGTATTTGGGATTGTTTTATTTCTGTCTGTCCTCAAGGATTCTGCTTCTAAGTCTTCTTGCCCTTCCTTTGGAAAGAGATAAAAATGTGTATCTAGAAAATACCTTAGTTTTGTGTACTTAGAGAATGACTCAGAATATAGACTACCGAGGGAATTGAGGGAGACGTTCTTTTCTTGGAGACACAAAGTGGGCCAAACGAATAAGCATGTAGCACAAAATGAATAAGCATGTTTCCTTCTACAGTCCCATTTTTCTCTGACAGTTCTGTTATTTATGACTGGTTTTAGATTCATAGTCCCTTAGGGATATATACTCTTTTGAAGTCTTTCTCTGATGGGGACCGCAAGTTTCAATTTTTTAATGAAATTAGAAGCGTGCCCTTCTTTTCTGACTTCTTACTGATCTAAAAATGGGCTAGCAGGAAGATACAATGTGCTAGGCTAGAAGAACTGGGAGGACAAAGCATGTCCGAAGTTTTTGCAGACACCATTGGCATACTATAGCACTTAAAAGTGGTGCATGTATTCTTTTTGTATTGTAATATTTGATGGCAAGAGGAAAAGAAACAGTATCAGGGAATATGTAAAAGTTGGTATAATGTATTTATATTTGTATCTAGCACTCTTCATTAAGTTCGCATTGATGACATAGGAGCCATTAACTTTTTTTTTTTTTTTTTTTCATATTCACCACAGAAATTGATGGAAAAAAAAGCTCATATAGAAGTTCAAGTGATGGAAAATTAACATTTATTAAGGCTATGCTTGCTGAGTCACTGATGATGATTTTAAATAGGTTTAGTGCTTTTCATGATATCTTTTCCTGTAGAAGGGAAAAATACAACATGCTGTTTAGTTGCCTGTAAATATTTACTTTGCTGTTATACAAAACAAGCAGTTCAGGGTGTTTAGAGAAGGATGTCTTTCCCAATCTAACATTCTTTTCTTGAGCAGTCACTGAAAGCAAATTTGTATACAACAGACTCCTTTTAAATCTTTGGTAGTAAGTTGCCAATGAAAAGATTGGGATTTTTTTGTTACTTGTAGGTGTTGATGAGAAAGAAAATTTTTGAGGTCCTCCTTTAGTATAAACATTGGATTAAAGTATCTGCTATCCACAATGCCAACAGACTCAAAAATTTCCTCATAGAAACTGGAACATAAAAGCAAGATATTTCAGAAGCTTACTGGTTTGTGTAGTGATGGTCCTGCTCCACATTACCTGGTGCAACACAACCATGTTCTTTTTCACAGAATATCACGACTTCAAGGGATAGTGTGCTCTGATTCATGAGGAGTCTATGTTCAGATGCTTGTGGTAATCTACTGTCTACTGAGTTGTAGATCTAATTTTTGGGCTGATGGGCTGAACAGTGGATTGAACTCAACAGCACCATTTCCTGAGGGAGCACTGTAACCACTGTAGTGTCAGAAAAGGCAATTTAATGTCATTTTCTCTCTCTCTCTCTCTCTCTTTTTTTTTTTTTTTTTTTTTTTTTTTTTTTTTTTGGCCGTGCTTTCAAGTTACAGCAGCTGTGTTTTGGGAGAGCTGTGTTCATAACAGATCTGTGTTATTCCTGTGCTACCTGCTGCACTCAGACCTCCCAAAGGGATCTAATATAGGCTGGGCAAACCAAGGTTATGGGATTCAGTGAAGGTGGCTGCTAAGCTGCTATGCTCCAACATGACCAGAAGCAAAAGTTTAGGCAAACTTTGAGGACTTTAATATGAAAATGTAAGCAACTGTGGGCTTCAAGATGTCATGTCATCAAGTAAGGATTGTCTGTTACTTGGAGTTAGGTTACTGAAACTCACCCACTTTTGTGTGTTTGTGTGTGTGTGTGTGTGTGTGTGTGTGTGCGTGCGTGCCTGGGTATTTGAAATGTTAGCTGTAAGTGAAGGTGGAAACTTATCTGATATATCACAAAGTCTTGAATTGCACCATTTGCCACTTCTGAATAAGGTGTGAAGAAAAAATACTTGTGACAACCAGTTGGCTCTCTCAGCATGTTTTATATTTTGCTTATGGTGGAAAATGGTGTTGCTCTGATTACAGAGCTTGCCAACTCTCCCAGGCTGTACTTCATGAGCTGACAGAGCTACTCTGAGCTGGCTCTTTCAAATATTCAGAGAATGCTACCATCTTTAAGCTGACCATCAGTTTACATCCTGCTTGCTAGACAAGCCCAGTAGTAGGACAGTGTTGAGACTGAATCACCATAATAACAGGCACAGTGGTTATGAAGTGAGATACTGCTCATATCTCACACCATGCTGGCACCATACCTGTTTTCAGTGCTGCCTGGACTTTAAACAGTACAAATTTTCATAGTCAAGGGAGTAAAATAGGCAGTGAGATTAGGCAGGGATAAATCTAGTCTCTAGTTCCTTAAGAAGTAGTCCAGTTTTAATTCATGCTAGTCACTCTGGTAACATATTCTTCAGAGAAAAACACTTAGAACAGAACCAATCAAAGGGTTAACATGCAGAGACTGCCATTTACAAGACTACTGATGAATGTGATAAACA
This sequence comes from Anas platyrhynchos, assembly GCF_047663525.1. NCBI lineage: Eukaryota > Metazoa > Chordata > Aves > Anseriformes > Anatidae > Anas > Anas platyrhynchos. Next base: position 53,100,636 of record NC_092590.1, read on the forward strand.
CCAATCTCTTGATGATTTTCAGAAAGAGTCTTTCAGAGTAATGGATGCATTTACACTCTTGTGTCCTGTCCTGATCAACTTCGTCAGGAAAATCAATCACATTGAAGAGGCTAAACTGTTATTTGTAGGCTTTAACTCATGAGTCATCCTTTTGGAAGACTTTGTCTGGAGTTAATTGTTCTATTTTGCCTTACTGTAGGGAAAATCTTAATTATTTTTAGTTAATTTTGATTAAAAAAGATTTAATAACTATCATTATTAACTTCATAATGACAGTTTCAATTTTGCTATTAAACATACATTTGGAATGTTGTTTTTGTTTTGTTTTTATTTAAAGAATATGATATGTTTCTAATATATGAAATTATAGCCTTAATGGAGTAATGTTTTTAAATGATTTTTTTTTTCCCCAAGACTACTGTATATATTTTGATTATTTTATTATATATACCTGTTTAGCCTCTGGCAGAAGTTTGTGCAACTCAACTGAAATCAGAAAATAAGTTTTCTTTATTAATCCATATTCCATTTGTAAAACAGAAAACATTACTTGTAAACACCACTGAATACTGTGATAAGTTATAGCTTTGTAAAGTACTTTGAAAATGAGCATTATTGTAAATAATAAGTGGAATGCTCCTTATCACTGGTATTGTTACTTAAAACAAAAGTTATAATAATTTCTTGGTTTTTAAATAATTGGTAAATGATTATTTTTAATTAGAAAATAAGATTTATTTAGCCTTACTACTGAAGTGTATTGTGCACTTTACATTTTTTTTGTTTTGTTTTTCAAATGCAATGCCTATCCAACTTCTAGTTCATCAGGTAAAAGGTTTATAAATTTCAGTGAAATTGTAGGTTTGTGGATGTTGGGTGAACTAAAATTAATGGTATGAGTGCACTAGGTTGTCCACCAAAAAGGAAGATTATATACGACTTTTCAGTAAGAATCTAAAAACAATTTGTAGCATACATTTAAATAATCTAGCTGTTTTGTGAAATGGGTAGGACTGTTCTTGAAAACATAGGAATTACTAACTGATACTGGAATGATAAAACTGTGCTCTTTTGTTTTTCAGGTCTTAGGAGCAGATGAGGATAATATGGGGGATGGTTGCTCTCAAAAACTGGCTTCTGCCAAGTTCCTTCGACTTTTGCTCCTCATACTGATTCCATGCATCTGTGCCCTTATCCTTTTGCTGGTTATTCTGCTTACCTTTGTAGGTGAGTGCTAACAGAGTAAATTGGTCTGTTTTCAATTAATGCATTGCTATCTCAATTTTAGTCTCCTTTTCAAGTGCTAATGTTGACATGAAAGATGTATCTTAGCACATCTACATAACAATCTATACTACCTAGTGAAATAACAATGTTTGTTTCAGAGAAATAAATATGATATTTTGATTTATATATTTAAAATATCTTTATGTAACAAATATATTTATGTAACTTTTTTTTTTTTTTTCCTGAATTTCTGAAGGTAAATTTTTGATGAGCTAACTACCTTGAATAGATAGCATATAGATGGTTTTCAGCAGTCATTTTACAACTATAAAATATATTTATGTTAGACATTTAGATAACTGTCAGTGGAATGGAATATTTGTACCTTTATGTCACACACTGATGTGTAAATATGTTTTTTATTTTCAGGTGAAGGTTAATTTATAAGTATCCACAAATCTTTCTGAACAGTCTACAAAATATTACTGTTCAACTAAGGAAAATATGTTTCTTTCTACTAAGTATGAAATATATATCAATGTAATACCCCAAGTATGCTTTGTGGAAACTTGTTGCAGAAATATTAGAATTTGCAATGGCTTAGTCTGTTAACTCTGTGTCTGTTACAGAATTAACGAGCTAATAATTTATTTCCAACAAAACTTTAAGAAGCCTTCCTTTTGTTGCCACTACAGAGAAGCTGACATGTCTCGTCATTAAATCTTTTCAACTACAGCACGAGAAAGACAGTAACACTGGGTTAAAACTTTTTTTTTTTGAAAAAAAAAAAGCAAACAAAAAAAACCAATTGTTTTGCTTTCAGTGCTGAGAGGCTGTGGCATTTTTACTTCAGTTCTTGGTAAAAAAAATATTTTCTTGTTGTGCTTCCTTAAGTAATTCAGGAGCACATCTTTAACAATTGCAGCAATGTGTTTGTATATTTATATGTATATATAAATCTATATTTCCCTTTAAAACCCCCACCTAACATACCATACAACCAAACAGTTAGCAAGCACAGGAAGGAACCAAACATGTTTCATTAGCACCTTCACTTCTGTCAAAACCAAGACAACTTAAATCTGTTTTCTCAATTCAGTCTGTAAAGTATTTACAATAATATGTTGTAGACCTGTTCTTTTCATTTAACTTAGGTTAGGCAAGTCAAAATAACAAAGCTAATGAATGCTATGATTGACAACTGAGTCTTGGGTTGTATCTTTAAATTGAGAACAGGCTGAAGTGGACTAAGACTAGTAAGTCCAGCAATTAGGAAATATGATGCCATTCAATTTACTTTCCTTATGTTTATCATTCCATTTGTATCCTTCATATCCTCTGCCCTAGATTTTCATTCTTTGGTGAGAAAGCAGATAAAAAGCAGGTGTATTTGTCAGATCTACTAATTCGCCTCCTCCGAGGCATGTATCGACATAATACTCATTAAAATGTATGAAATCCTCTGGGGAAATGGGACTTGTTCTGATCCTACTTACACAGCAAAAATCAGGACTATCTCCTATTAGGTCAATGTAATTACTGTGGGGTGAAGAATAAGGCTTGGTGTTATTACCCATGTCTAAAATAGGCACAGCTCCCTTAAGCATATCTTAAATTTTCATGATTACAATTTACTATTCACTTTCAGTTTTCAGCTTCTTCTTTTATGTGTATTGATAGCCTAGAAACAAATATATTTGATGTCAGTAATTAAATGAACAAATTCTATGAACGTCTTTAAAATGTGTGTAAAATAATGTATTCTGTTCTATTTATTGAGAATACATTATATCCAGAATAGTAGTTCATATTCACTTCAGATCAGTAATAAATGAATGCTGTTAACACTCTGATATTGGTATGATGATTTACAGTGTAAGAAATGAGTTGATGGTCCTGACTGATTCACAAATTACCCTCTTGATAGGAAATTATCATCTTATCACCAAATGGAGGAGCTAAGTTCTGTGGTTGTCATTCTAGTATGTTTCACTGCTGATGAAGTCATAAATAGAGGGCTCCGAGTATTAAAACATAAATAGAGAGCTTCCAGAAAAAGAGTCTCCAGGGAGACCTTATTGCAGCCTTTGAATACTGAAAGAGTGCTTAGAGAGATGGAGAGAGACTTTTACAAGGTACTGGTAGGACAAGAGGTAACAATTTTAAACTGAAAGAGAGGGTAGATTTTGTTTAGATATAAGGAAGAAATTCTTCACTCAGAGGGTGGTGAGGCAGTGGCACAGGTTGCCCAGAGAAGCTGTGGATGCCCCATCCCTGGCAGTGCTCAAGGCCAGGCTGGATGGGGCTTTGGGCAACCTGGTCTGGTGGGAGGTGTCCCTGCACATGGCAGGGGGGTTGGAACTAGATGGCCTTTAAGCTCCCTTCCAATCCAAGCCATTCTGTGATTCTATGATTTTCTGATTATCAGTGATGTGCCAATACCTTCAGAGTGCACAGATTCATAGGGCAGACCCTGCAGAAGAAGTCTCAGTGACTATGTGCTGGCTAGTTACAGCAGTGATACATCATTCTATTCTCTGTGTAACTGCCTAATCCATTACACATGCTTTGGTAGGCTGCTTTGCTCTGTTTGGTTAGCTTTTTAAACAAATGTGGTCTTCTTGGGATTTCCTGCTGTGAACTACTAGAAAACACCCACAGTATAAACTGCCAAAATCTCACTTTAATAGCCTGAAGAGTGTGACTATTCCTTAGATCTTGTAACTGTCCATTTCAGATCTTCAAATAAAGCATTCATTCCCCGATAGTGAAGAGCAACTGAAAAGTGATCAGTAAGACTCTTGGCAAGGCATCACTTTGAACCAAATGGATCTTAAGCCTGTTCCTTGGTTTTGTACCAAACACAATGAGAGCCGTCATGCCATATATTTCTGTCATCTGGACATGTCCAGCTGTAGCTGGAAACACAATTCCAAAATGGTTACAGCTATTTCTCAACTAATTAGCTATCTGGGCTATGATTTACTGTCCTCAGCTCTGTATTGAAATTTAAATAGTTCCTGCAGGACTTTTGATGGTGAAAAAAAATCTCCAGTAAATTAAATTTAAGAATGAAGATGTACAATAGTATTTAAGGAGGGGAAGGACTATAATCAATGAAAACACAAGCCTGACTCAGACAGAGAGTGGAGACTATACCCTGGAATTAATTGTTTGAATTCTCTACTATGTGGACTAAGAGGATGAGAGGACAGGAAGAAAGGGGAAGAACAAAGTGCCTCAGGAGCGTGATCCAAAAACATCATATGCTATATGGAAACAGAGTTGTCCTCTAGAGCTGGCCAGCAGTGAAAGGCAAGCTTAGGTTATGCCTACCTCTCTCAAGAGCATACGCGGCAGAGCGCAAGCAACTGCAACTAGCTGGTTGGGACAGAGCCTGGAGCCATATCCTAATATTACCTAACAGCATTATTTAAAAGAACACTGCTGCACTCAGTCTTTTAAAGCTTCCTAATACTGATGGTGCCTGCCAACACATAGTAAAACAGTGGCTGGAGCACACATCTAGAGAGTGGAAAAGCTGGATTCTTCAAACTTCTTCAGACTTAAAGTGTTTGGAAATCTGCAAAGTAAGGTAAAACTTACAGATCTGAAAAAACAGAAACACAAAGTTTACATGTACTCAGATTCTATAAGCCTCCCTACTGGTAATATCGACTTGTTTCCCCTGCCTTCCCATGCTGTCTGTAAAGGTTATTTGTAGGCAAAATCTCTTAAAGGAAATTTAATAATACTCATTGTCAGATGAGATACAATTGGGAAGGTCTGTTGTCTGGAAGAGGTTCATTATGTGGTCCCCCTGTCAAGAAAAAGCAAGAAAAAGTAGGGGAGTTGTTATCACTAGGAAACTGAAAATAGAACAAAAATGTTATTGTTGGAAAGATGGGTCGAAGAAGCAAACAGGCATCTGGGGATCTCAGTGGAAGAGATAAATGACCTTATGGATAGCAACAGCTATTATTCTAGTTCAAGAAAGAGAATGAAATAAGGCTGAGTGGGGATAGGATAGAATCCAGTGGGTAACATGCATATTTTCCTTAACAGTATTTATTGGTCCACTGTGTTAAACAATAGAAAAAAAAAATAAAGTTTAAGCTTCTTTCAAGCTTTTACCTGACTTGTAATGTATTGCCTACTATTCTGCTGAATGATTTATAAATAGATAATCATTTTTACTTTAACTTCAATCATTATTCATAGCTCTTTGGGACTGACATTTTCCAGGCTTTTTCTATTTTTATATTGAGTGGAGGAGAAGACAAGGGCTGAGGGAGGAGGACAGAGAATGAGATTAAAAAAAAACAAACCCTTGAGTTCTTGAGTTAAGGTTATTCTTGAGTTAAGGAAAAAATATACACTTTTCCAAAGGAGGAAAAGAAGTTAATTTTAACTTTTTGAAAGCTGCAGCAAAAATGACTGAAGTTTGAAACATGAAGCAAAGTAGGTTTCCCACTCACAGAGATTCAAAGCTCTATTTGGAAACACAGGATCCAAGTAAAGCTACATATGAGTGAGCACAATTTCTGTGCATGCTTAGTTACAATTCCTAAGATTTTAGTAAATCATATTACTGCTGATCCCCATTGTGAAGTCAAAGCATGTTCAGTCTTCCCATTTGGCCTGACCAGAGGACTTAAGAAAGAGATATTGCTGCTGAAATAATTTGTGGGTGGGAGATTTTCTGATGCTTCTGTAAAATACCCACAGTGTACTTCTCCAAATCCCAATGAATTATGCACATTTGCTGGTAGAAAAACGAAAACTTTCATGTGCTTAGATGTAAAGTTCCCTTGGGTTCTGCTAGTGAAAGTCAGACACCAAGTTCTACTCACAGTCAGTGGCAACTGAGCCAAAACAACCCAGTATGGATAAACAAGTATATGGTAAATCTCAAAGGGTAACTGTTTCATTGAACCCCTTACAAGTTTAACTTTCTAGTTCTGGATGCCACAGTTAGATGTTACTCAATGAAAAAGGAAAATTCTTCCTTTTCAACTTTCCTGGTTCCCTTTTCTTTTTCATATTAAACTTCCCAACCTCAAATCTTTTCAGACAGTAGCTGGAATTAGGGTCTCTTGGCATTGTTAGTTATTTGTAGCTGTGATTAATAAAAATTCCTTCCTGACCAGTCCTTGAACTTCACACCAAGTGAGCTGGTTCAATCTAGCTGCAAAGTTGATGAAGGGGTGAGGAGAGGGATTGTGTAAGAGTGGGAGGAATAGGCTCAGGATATCTGGGTGGGTGCAGGTTGCATGTGGTGCCTGGAGTTGACAGAGCTGAGATGCTGGCTAAGCGTGGTCACTAGACTGGGCATTTTGGTAAATGCAGTAATCAAACTGAAAATGAAGTTCGGTAGAGGTGGTAGTGGGTGTTTGTACTCAAGAGTCAACGGTACCAACCGAGCTAATATAATTTTATTTTCTATATTTTTTTTCCCCTTTCTTCCAGGGGTGTTAGAAAAAACATGCTTTTATTCAAATGGGAGTGAGGTCCTCACAGTTAATGGTGACATTGAAACATCTGACATTCTTTTGCCAAACATGGTTGAAAACAGTTCCACAACTAATCCTACGGTAGATCTCAGCACATGGACTCCTGCCTGGACCACCACACCTCTATCCCACATTGGCCAAATGAACAAAAACTCAAATGTATTTAGAGAGACTTTCCAAGAAAACTCATTTGTCCCTACATCTCAAGCCTCAGTCCTCAATCCTGATCCTACAAATGATGCTGCTTTGACAGAGGGCTCTGAATATAGCACCCAGCTGTTTGCCACTGCAGAGGGAGAGACTTCGTGGTCCATAAATGCATCCTTCAACATCACAGAGAGGATGACCACTCTGCCTGTATTAAGGCCTACCCATCCATCTGTGCCACAAAAAGTGGATCAGAAAAAAAGTAAGTTTATATTTTATTTAGTTTCATAATTATGACTCAAAAGTACAGAATACACTGCTGGCTGCTTCCTCATGAGTTCCCATGAGTTCTGAGGAATTAGTTGTTTATTTGATAATTTATTTTGTCTTGCACATTCCATGTTGCAAGCAATCAGTATCTTATCAGAACATTTGATCAACCCCATTGAGGAAGATGCACTAAGTTCTTTCAGGTATGAATGCTTACAGTACGTTCTTCGAATCATGCATGCTTACCAAGTCTGAAAATTAATTATTGCAGACTATTCAGTTTGGAGATTGATTTTTCTATGTTCTGTTAAAGTTATATAAGTGGTAAGTACCTTCCTGAACTGGGGATATAATTACAGCTACAACATTTTCTATGTTAATGGATGAATTCTTTAATTTGAAGTTGTTTCTCTGTGCAGCAATAAAATTCAATTTCTGAGGACTGTAATCAAAATGTCAAAAAGAACAATAGCAATTAACTATGATTGGTTTTCATTGGTCTGACTATACAAGGAGATGCATTTCATTAGTGCCATGGTAATTTTATTGATTCATCATGTCAGTGGTATTGAAAGGTTTCTTTGTATTGTTTTGCTAACACATGGAACACTAGGGTGACATATTAAAATGAATTTGTTTCTCTCTAACTGCATATCATTCCTTTGCTGTTGATCTCATGAGAACATGAAGCAAAACTTATTCGAGGTCATAGGGAGAACTGAAATACATGCAAAGAGATGGACAGTGACCTGAAAGTGGCACACTCTATTAATTGCATATTTGAAATTTCTGTGAAATGAAGAGATGGTGTCTGACAGTGGTGATCACTTCAGCCATTGAATTTACATTGTTTTGTGGAGAATGTCTGTGTCATTCCTCTCTTGGATTCCATGCTTACTAAAACCTGATATTAGTTGTCTATATAATGAATGTATTATTCAGGTGTGAGTGATCAGATTGATGTTACATCACTTTTTTTTTTTTTTTTTTTCTCTGCTATTTTCTTCTGACGTATTCTGCCTTCAAGAGTTTGCTCTTGCTTTATTCCCATCCCCCTCTACCCTACCCTGACATCAAACAAGCAGGTAAAAGTTAGGAAAGAGCTGTGTTATGCTTTTTCTTGTTCTTTCTGGAGTGAAGTGAAAGAGGAAAAGCTTATTTATTTATTTATTTATTTATAAGCTGGAACGTGGAAGAGATTCCTTTTGAGGGCATTTCAGTGATAACTTAATTTCTTATTCACAAATCAGCCCTCAAAAATAGTAACATAGTGTGAATGAATGGTTTGTTATTTTGTTCTTTCTGTCTCCTGCACTGTAGTGATTCTGTAGCCATTTGAATAGTCCAGGCTTTCTGTACGTTCAGTGTGCTACGTGATTTTCTTAAACTGGCTGATATCTTGTTTTTCTCCTCACACCCCAAACTCAGAAAAAATGTATGTAAATGCACACTTGTATCCCCTCGGTGATTCATTTATTTACCTTATGTAGTAACTTGGCAAGTTATCGCTGTGCTGAGAGGAACAGCTCAGAAGCACAGCATGCTACACTACAGATATTTCCAACTCTTAGTGTTTTCAATGATTATGATTGTAAAAGACACCTTGAAGTTATTAGCCTGTTGGTTAATGTTGAGCAGAACTATGGGGCCTGTTTTTCTTCACTAGAACTTTTTTGACATGTGCTGTGGGGTCAAATTGTTTTTATTCTGGAAGATGGTGACTTTGCACTGCAGTCTTAGGAACTAGGTAGTTACAGTGTAGATGTGCTTTATTTATTTGTATTTATGTGGAAATTGCCTTAAAACTGTGTGTGCATGTGTAGATATATAAATATAAATTCAGTATGCATATATATACATTCAGTCTGTGTGTGTGTGTATATATATATATATATAACATCTACGTGTATATATATATAAATGTACATATATTTGGGGGATTCAGAAGAATTTGTACTCAGAATAACTATGCATTCCCATATCTGTCCAAGGCATTGAGGACTAGAAATCAGGAGATTGTGATGAGTACACAGGGCTTCTCACTGTCTCACTCTTCTACTGTCCTTTGCAAATTCTCTCTTTACACTTCTCCTTGGTCTCTTTAATCTCTCCTTTCCCACTAAGCTTTGCTTCCTGGAGAGAATTCTGAGGTCACAGAAAACTCAGTTTGATGTCCAGAGAAGTTTTTGTGTATTCTGTTGTAGAGGGAGATGGGGAAAAACTGGGACCAGAGATATAAAATATATTTTTTTTTTTTGCACAGTGAGGCTGGAATAGTCTTTTGGAGTACAAAGGATTTTTTGAGATAAGTAAAACTTACTGGCTATGTGGGAATGGTGTTAGGTCAAAATAAATCTCTCTTGCTTTGTGTCTCAGTTGTGACCATTAGAACATGCCAAAAGACAAACAAAATAAGGCTAACATACAGAGACACCTCAACATTATATGGTAGCAGATTCCAGTGACCTGTAGTGAGTCCTGATAAATGTTCTTCCATTAACTGATGTAATCACTTTTGGACCAATGTAAAATAGAGGTCTGAATGTCTTAGGCACAACTCATAAGGAATTTAATCTCCGAATGAAGTGTGGGGCTGATGTTCTACCATCATCAACACACACTAGCAGATCATCCATCAGTACAGGTTTCATCATGTTCAAATGTGGGCAGGTGAGTGCACTTATTTCTGATGATTTAGTAAGAGAGCATAACTTGGGAGTTTATGCTCATTTTATGCTCATTTTATACAGGGTGTTGGAAGATAGATGATACATCATACAACAGAGAGACCACCAGTGCAAAACCAGACAGACGAAAATTCTATGAGCACATATGAAATGGCAATAAAGTGGTGATAATATTTTTGTTTTGCTGTTAGTATTAGCACTGGATATGTTTGAAAGTTGAGCTGCAGCTTCAATTAAAGGTGTTTAGAAAACATTCATAAGAGAAATGATAAACATTGTGACCAGATGGTATTCACTCAAGACATATTTAAAGTAAAACAAAAATGACATTCCTGAGTTACTAACAGAAGAAGAATGAAATTTCCCACATATGACACCAGTTATGTTAAAAGTCCTTGAAGCATAAGGAGTTGCTTTGTCAGAAATACTAGTAAAGAATAAATTAGTAGGTAAGTGGGAATGCATGATACAATAAGGAAGAGGCAAAGCAGTTTCTTTTCCTTTTACAAGAGGAAGCAATGGCTCACAATTCTATTAGAAAGTTCTCTGAAGGAGTCAGTGACATTGCTGGTTAATGCAGCATACTTGTTCTTTAACTTCACTCAGAATTCTCTCAAGAGAACTGTCTGACAAACAAATTGCTCATTAAAAGATGGGGAAATATATGAATTAATGGTTAGGTTCCACAATGAAGCTTGCCAGTGGAGTCTCACAGGGTTTTCTGTGAATGTAGAGTTTACACTCTACATTTAAAAACAAACAAGCAAACAAACAAACTGGAAAAGTAGTGAATAGTCAGGTAACAACATTTCTGCTACTGCAGAATTACGTGTGAAATGAATAGCTGGAAATCATGTAAAGGTATCATAGAGAAGGTGATAAAATGTTTAGAAATCTTTATGTCAATAGGTGCAAAAGAATGCTAGAGGGTGGGGAACAACCCTAACCCTATACATAAATGCACCAGTGGTGCATTTTCAGATACCATTGCAGTCAAAGACAAAAAACAAACAAAAAACACACACAAAAAGAAGACAAAACAAACAACAGCAACAAACAATTGTTGTAGACAGTATTCTGTCTTGGTGATGGTCAAACAGGTCACTCTGAGTGTTAGGTGTTGTCATAAAACTGCAGAGAACAAAAGAGAAAATCTCATTACATGAGCATATAAGCTCAGAAAGGTAACAGTAGAACTGGAAATAGCAAATAGAAGGCAACCAGACCAGTAGGGTTTGGAGCAGCTTAGATGTCAGGAGACACTAAATTTGAAGTAGATACTGTTTTCTTTCTGGAAAACAGGTGTCTGGGGGCTAAGTGGTTATGGTGGATGACCATACAATTTTGAGTGGCCTTGGAGATGAACAGGTAGCAGTTACTGTTTTTCATTATGTAAGTAGATGCCCAGTGTTTTTTGGTTATCAGACTTAAACAAATGAGACAGTGACATCTTCACAGAAAACATAGCTCCATCTTGGAACTGATTGCCACAGGATGATGAAAAAAGCAGAAAATATGAAACTGCTTGGAAAACTTTATGATGGGTTGGTCTGTTTCAGGCTTTTAAAAACAGCAGCCCAGTTTCAGCCCCTGACTGAAGAAGTCTCAAGACTTCAGGTTGCCAGAAGTTGTTATATTCCTCGGCAGTTCTTCCTTATTTGCCCTAAATTCTTACAATTTTTCTTGCTGGCCCCTTGTGTTACCTCTCTGTTGGAAGGGAAGTGAAGGAATACATTTTTGCTGTTGATTTGAGTTTGTATAAGTTCAGATTTAAAAGTGTTGTTTTGAAGGCATGGCTCACGGTCTTAAGTCACCAGGATGGTTCATTGGAGAGTTTCCTGATAGCAAAACCATCAGGAAGGGAGTTTTAGGTGAACCACTAGGTTCAGCAGTGTGTATTCACGGAATTTTAAGTATATGCAATAATATTGTGTTCATCTGTCAATCAATGCACAACAGGAAAAGAACCATATACTAGATAGTCATTATCTTTAAGAAAGGATGTTTTTCCAAGATAAATATCGGTACAATTTTATCAGTACTTTTCTTCTCTTTGAAACAAAAGTAGGCTGTAATTATGTAGTACATTGGGAGACTGACCAGGAGACGTCTCGAGTGTATCGTCTTGAGAGGGATGTTTTCATTTCAAATGAAGCAGACTCCCTGTTTTGTAATACTGCTGATTTGGGGAGACAGGAAGAAGGAGAGAGGGCATTCTTCCTAGAAAAACATCCCGTAGAACTAACAGAATATGCATTGGGACAAGAGGTATTAGTATCTACTTTGTTTCTTCCACCCACTGATACTTATGGAGATGTATATTTAACAACCTTTTTTTTTTTTTTCCTTCGCCAAATCTCTCCTACTCTCTCCTTGCAGTCAAACCATTTCAGTTCAGCTGTTTCTCACCCACACACCCTTTTAGTGGAAAACTGTGACAATGTCCACCTCCTAGGATGCAAAGTAATATGACCAATGTGACCAAGGCTGTGCAACTCCTGGCTGCATTGAGGGGTCAAGGGCGAGCACCAGCCTTTTAGACCTTTCATTAGGGAAAGAGCTGAGTAAAAGCAAGGTGAGTAGAAATAAAGGATGTGTTTTTCCAGCCCTGGCTTATTCTGAATATACTTGACAGAGTGCTAGGAAAAGACATGTGTCCCAGATGAATGTGGATTTGGTTTCTATTCAATTTCTCTCTGCACTTGCCCAAATCTACAGGAGGATGAAAAAAAAACACAAGCCCTAAATGGTTGCTTGTAGAACCAAAGTGGGAAAGTGCCTTTGCAAAAGCATGGCACTGTATCAGGTGTATCAGAGGACAACATTTAAAAAAGCATATAATTCATGTTTTCTTTGCATCTTCTACTCTTCTAAATAACAAATACTCTTAGTATATAGAGGACCCTTGGGTCCTTTCATGTTTCACGAACATCTTTGAGCAACTTATTTGCAACCCTCTGCTCTGCCTAGAGGTCTTCCTAATCCTCTCTATTGTCTTTTAACTATATCTAAATACATATTTTTCTCTCTCCCTGAACTATTTCACCGTATTTGGTGTTCTGCCACTACTAAAATCTATAGAGAACAAGGCTGGCCCAGCTTTCTGTTTGGTAGAAAAGAGCAATATGAGAACCACTCTGGGGATAGCTGGAAGGGATATGTCACATATGGCACAGAAACAAGTAATTCCCTGCCTCTCCCTGCCTTGTGCTGCTCATTCCAAATATGTTTTTCTTTCTTTCTTTTCTTTTTTTCTACTGAAGATAAAGTATCCAGCAACTGCTTCCCAAGTCAGACCACTGGTTTGCACCTTCCCAATCCCTAGTATCTCAAACAGTGATCTAATAAATCACTTTGTCTTCTATCTCAATTTATGTTTAATTATTCAAATAGGTTGGAGCAGACCAAATTATATTAAATGTAATAACAGAAATAGACCCTTGGTAGATGAAGTGTAGCAGTAGACCCATGGTAGATATTTAGAGATATTTATCTTGTTCCCAACAAAAAAAATTAAAAATGTTGTTAAAACATGTTTTTCTCCTGAAGTGAAAATGGGTTTGGTCTTTCAAATTGGCATAGAAGAACAAAAACTGTGGTCTTTTAAGTCCCAGGCCAGTCAACTCAGCTGTGTTTTTTTTTTTTTTCCTTTTCCCTTTTTTTTTTTTTTTCATTTTTTTTTTCATACAAATGCAAGCATGAGCAAACTAATATGGTACTTATTGATTTTGTTAGTGCTTGAGTTCATGCTTCAGGATGTTTCATCTTCTAGCAGTGGCTTTTGTTTCTTTATCTCACCTAAACCTGTTTTATTTTTTTTTCCACTTAAAATTAAAGAAACAAAGTGGAAAAAAAGCTGTTTCAGAATTTTTCCATTGTGGTCCTCATTAAAAAATGCATTTTTCCCCTAGCCAAAATAATCACTAGAACCATTCAGGTTTTCTTTTCTAGCAGAAATTCAAAACTAAATTTTCAGTTCACATGGAAAAATTAGTGACTTACAAGACAAACACATGGTGAGTTTCCACTAAATCCGACAGCAAGAACCTGATTTTCATCAGTTTGCCTATTCCACCACTGTTTTTTCATGTGGGTGTATGGGTATAGCTTGGCAAGAAAACCATTAAGTTTCTGCTTTACAAGATATACTAGCTGGCAGTGTAATCAAAAAGGTTTTTAGATGAGATTACTCTTGATGTAGAATATCTATAGATTTTTCATTGAAACTTATGTGCATAAGGATGAAAAAGTTAACAAGCTTTTAACACCTGGTGCATTGCCACTCACAGGTAACTGGAAGCTTGCCAGAAACTTTAAATACTTTTGTGAGAATTTTAATGAGGTTTCTAATACTTTCATAAATTTACCTCCAGCTAAGCTTGTGATTTTAATTCCCCTCAATAAATCAATGGCTCCTTATTGCAAGTATTTTGTTTGTAGATGATCGTCTGTCCAGATACACTCTGATGAAAGTATAAGGTATCAAAGAGATCTCAAATATCTGTTTGAATTAACACTGTAATGAGTACTATGAATTACTATCACATCCACCCTACTATTCCATTTTGACTTACTTATGTATCTTTACTCTTCAACCTTTCATCCACGTGCTTTATTTTAGAGTGAGAAATTCCCTTGTTGGAAATAATGACAAAGTCAGCTTTGTTCCAGTCTTTAAATGACATGCATTTGCTTTTAGAGTTGATGTGTGTACCTTTAAAACATTTACATGTAAAGAACAGAAGTAGTTTCAGCTTTATGCCTTTCACTTATATGCATCCATTGCAGTTTTTTATACTTTGTTGCTTGTAGTTTAAGCAGTTGGTTGTCCAGCTGAACAAGAGGCTAAGCAAGGAGTCTCATGCCAACCCGTCATGAAAATTCCAAGGATGGGAACAATAAACACAAGGTGTATCTTAAGATAATTGTCTGAGAATTGCAGCCACTGGCTTCCTTAATAGGCCTTTAAGATTCTCTAAAACTCTTTTAAAAGTCAATTATGTGGTTACTTTGGCAAAAAAGATGTTGTTGATGCATGGTTGGTTCTATATTGTGATTGCTGATCACTTAATTTCAAAAGGTACACCTTAACAGCTGGTAGCCACGTGTGCTTTTATTTTTTTTTTTTTTATTAAAGTTGATCTCCTTTACGCTTCTCCATGGTCTATTATGGATTGCAGTACATAGGGTGCAGCCAGATGTGGAGATAGAGCCATCATCAATATAAAATGGTAAGATCCAAGCTGCTGTCCAAAAGGAAGGTCAAAGCACTGATACAACAGAAAGAGATTAACAGTCACTGTCATGCTTCATAATCATGTGAAATCCAAGAATAACATAATGAGTAACATGATTTGAAAAGGTAATGAGGATAGGAATTTGAAAAAGTGATAAATTGCCCAATAAATTATTTGGCTACTATTCTGTACACAAAATATGTTTGTCTCCCCTTCATTGCAACTGACAGTTTAAAAATCATAATACTCTCCTATGAAATAAAATAGTAGAAGTTCATACTAGAAACTGGGAAAAACTTTTTCACCAGATGGGTATTGGATGGGTTCCAGTGGAACCCATTTGCCCACAGAAGCTGTGGGATCTCTGTCCTTGGGTGTTTCCAAGACATAGCCAGGCAAAGCTATGGCTGCCAGTGTGCTGTTGACAATCTCACTTAGAGAAGCAGGTTGGCTAGAGACCTCCAGAGTGTTCTTCCAGCTGGTATTTCTATGATTGAAAGGTTTAAAAAATGCATTTGCACATAGGGAGTGGTACATATTTTGAATGGCTGAAAGAAGTTTAGCATAGCATTTTGTCTGACTACATTTGAGATAATTTGTCCTAATTTTTATAGGGAAGCTTGTCATTGCTCTCTATGTAACCATCATAGAGAAGTAAACAAAGAGCTATAAGACACAACATTGAGGGAAACTATCTGTAATTATTACTGGAATTATATAAAAGAAAGAGTCTTTCAATCCTAGGAAGAGCAGTTGAAATACAAGTATTTCAAAATCTCAGTTTGCACAAGCAACTTGGAAGCATGATGTTCATAAGGTTTAAATACAACTGAACCTGTATGCAGTTACAGGAAACTTCAAGATAAGCTCTTTAAGCTCTTAGACACCTGTGTATTAATCTAGTCCTTTTACAAATAAAAACAAGCAGACAAAAAATAGGGTGTTTTGATTACTAATTTCTCAGGTTCTGAGGGTTTGTCAACCTACTTCTTTGTTCATATAAATAGTATAACCAGAACTCCAAGGAAAGATCCACTGAAGTAGACAACTAAACTAACCTGTTAACAGAAGAATTTGAACTCCTATAGTAGAAACAGAACTGGTCCATTACTGAATATTTTTAAAATGTGATGCTCAAAAGAAAATTCCATCGATACAGACAAGAGAGTGAGTAGCAGCCCCTCAGAATAAAGAAAGGGCCCAGGAAGTCATACATCATGTTCTGCAACACACACTTTGCCAAATGTGCAATCAAATTCAGAAGATCTAGGTTGCAGTATTTCTGTCTGAAGCAAATTGACTTTTACAGACAATGGCTACCTATGCCATAATGAAACAATCGCAGACATACTTTTGCAAAGCGTAGCTGTGGGAATTTTCCATACAACTTTTGTATGGAAATTTGTTTTCCAGCTGTGGGAAAACCAACAGTAATCTGTTAGACTGATCAGCCCTTTGTTAGCCTGTTAAGTTTAGTCCTTCCTAAGCCAGATCCTTAGTACACCAGGATCTTAAGTTCCACCTGCAAACTGCCAAGCAGGAAATTGCAGTTCACAAAGCATAGGTTTCACACACTTGCAGTGTTTTGCTTAGCAAGTGAGGTACTGTGTTCTGTCCCTAGTTTCTAGACAGATTTCACAGGCTTTCATAGGGTTTGCTGCATTAGTTTTGTCTGAAAGTGAGATGAACGTCAGTTATCACTGTGAGATACAATCGGAAAAAAAGGATCCTAATCTCCTACCAAAGAGATCAGAAGAGCAATCTGTCTATTCTTGAAAGGTAATTAACCAGAGACAACTGGGACAGCTCAAGTACACCTTATTACTATGCTGTCCTATTCAGAGCCTGTTGAATATCTCAACCATTGTAAGTCTTTTACAAAGCACAGATTTTTTTTGAACATAACAGCATTGGCACATAATTAAATGTTGTCAATCAGGCTAGCATTTGTTTTCATTTATTGAAAATGCTTTTGTTAAAAAAGAATCATCTGGATGCCTGCCTTGGTCCTGTGGAAGCTACCATTTTTAGTGCCCTCCCCACCCCCCCCCCCCCCTTTAATAAAGCCTGTTAATAATAGCAAAGTAATGCCTTTCTCCAAACAACAGCAAAATGCAGTCCAACCTCATGTGCCACGGAAAATAGTCTGTAATGATTGATCTAATCCTAAAATTAATTTATTTTTTGTACCTTTTGCTTATTTAATGGTACGTTATTTGAAATACATCTCCAATTTCACTAAGGAATCCTGTAATTTGGAAGTGTTCATTAGGAAATAGCTAATCAAAATACCAGATCAGGAATATAGGCCAGCTCACACCTCATGGGGGTAGGTATTCAGCATCACTTTTGGCTGATGAATTTACCTGCTCTCAGCTGTTCCTGCCTAAGGGATTAAAGAAGCAAGTATGTGCCTCAGCACAAGAAGGGCAGTGTCTGAAAGCACTCAGGTGAAAAAAGCAGAGTTCCAAAAATGAGGTGGCTTGTTGAAGAGTCCGGTCACTCATTCCTCTCAAATTGTAAAAGTCATTAGCTGAGCTAAGTTATGTGCAGAGTGATTGTTTTCAGCTAGCCTTGGAGTTTGACTTCCATTTCAGATCTGCTGTTCAAAAGCTTGTTTCCCTCTTCCCAACACACGTTTCTTCCCAGGCTCAACTTCACTCCCTTTCGTGTAACCCCTCTTTCTCCTCACAGAGGGGTGGTGAATGGATCTGTCAGTCCTGACCAGCTTCTTCTTGCTGCTCCTTCCTCCTCACACCTCTTCCCAGCCCCGGCATGGGGTCTCTCTCATGGGGGTCCAGCCATCCAGAACAGCTCCCCTGCATGTTCTCTATGGGCTGCAGTCCCTTAAGGGAAGCCTGCTCCAGTGCAGCTTCTCCATGGGCTGCAGTTCCTTCATTGCTCATCTGTCTGCTTTGGCACAGAGTCAAAAAGTAGGCTGCAGTGTGGGCATCTGCTCCACTGTGCACTGCAAGAGAATTCCTGCTCCACAGTTGTCTCTGCCATGGGCTGCAGGGGAATCTCTGGTCCGGTGCCTGGAGAACCTCCTCTCACTCATTCTTCTCCGACCTTGGTGTTTGAAGGATTATTCCTCACATTAAAAAAAAAAAAAAAATGCTCTCGTGCAGATTTTTGCCCTTTCTTAAACACATTTACCCAGAGTTGCCACCACCTGGGCTGCTAGGCCCAGCCATGCCCTGTGGTGGGGCTGTTGGAGATGGCTGGATCTGGTTGTGTCTGGTGTGGGGAACCCTGGCAGCTCCTCACAGAAGCTGCTGGCGGCACCCCATTGCCAACACCTTGCCACCTATGCTTAATGGTGAGAAAGCTGAGGAAAACAGGCATAGTGATCCTTGCCAACAGTGCTCTTTCTAGTAGTAGAAATGTTGGTATTTCTCCCTCCAGAACAAGTGTATCCTTTTTGTTTTCTTCAACAGTGTTATATGGACGTGTGCTGTTCTGTTAGAATCAGTTGGCATTTTCCATTATGTACAACATGTGCTGGAGGAGAACAAATATGCAACTTTTCTATGAGTGTGGAAAAAATGTGAGGAAGGGTCTGAGAATGCGTTCAGACTGCAACAGAAACTTGTTGTACACCCTCAGCAGCCAAGCTCTCCCTCCTGTCAGGAAATGGAGACTGCTGTGAGTTGTGGAAATCATGTTTTCAAACAAATGTTAATGTGAAAAAATTGGGAAAAAAATGAAGTGACTGTGCTTCTGTTGTGAAATTGTTGATTTAAACTGTTGATAGTTGAACTAAGGAGAAAACAATGTGTAGATTTCCCTGCTGGGCTGATTCCAAAGGACAGATTATAGTTCCTGGCATCTGTTGAAATGGGCCAGAAGAAAGTCACTTGTTGAGGCACTTTTCCTGAGTTATGGGAAAAACATCTGAAATGCAATATCAGATGTTCAGTCCCAAGTGGAGTGTACAAGAGAAATTCATAGCTGGAAGGAGGCTAAGAAAATCTATCTGTCTTCTGTTTTAATTGAAATGAAAAATGTACCAAGATGTCACAGTGAATTAAAAGAGGTATTAACATTTTTGCAGACAGTAATGAATTTTGGAAAGATTTCTGCTGAAAAGACCAGATTCAAGGTGGGATGCTGTGCTCCTTTCATCTGCAGCAAAAGCCCATGATATACAATAGCAACAGGACAGACGAGGAAAAAAAGGCATTGCGTAGCTTCATATATAGAATATGAGATTGTGAAATCAAGCAGAATCACAAGACCCTTTTAAGGTCTGAAGAACATGGCAGTTTGAAACATTGATTTGATAAGGATCATTTCCATATCAAGAAATCCACAAATTGCTGTCATAGGCAAGTTAGAGAAGTTTCTAAGTTAGAATGGATGAGCTTGTTTTGGTTTTGCTCTTTTTAATGGGATTCTTAGAGATTTTCAGGACACTTAAAGGTGAGATTTCATTCTACGTTAGTAGAGGTTTTGCTATGAAAGAGCCAGGTGAGTGTTGCCATTTTTTCCTGGTTTCAGCAGAGGTGAATTCACTCCCTGAGGCAATGAATTTGTGGACTTCAGCTGTGGAATTTGGTACTTAAGTATACTAAGCTAAGTTCTTTAGCAAAGCAGCTGATGATTGCTGCTGCATTGAACACTGTCTCAATTTCCATAAGCTTCTTAAAGACGTTCTGTGAAAGTTGCTCTGATTAAAAAGATTATTTTCTAAGTGGAGTATCAGCAAGCTTGACCTGGGATACAAAATTCAGGCTGCTTACTTTCATCTTCAAGTGCTCTCATGTACCTTGTTATGGTTTACATACCTGAGACAGGTTTGTTTTGCAGATGTGCTGTGGAAATCCTAGTTAAAGAAATGCCATAGCCAAGATCTGGTCCAGTTTAAAGTAGCTTTAACTGAAGGCATTATTTGTAATTGCACTGCATTTATAATTGCTGATGCCAGGAGGAAAGATTTCAGTTTTCCTTTGTACTGCAAGTTAGAAAATAGATGCATGCAGAATTCTGAGTTGCACAAAATTTATACATGCGTTTTTAAAGATGAAATGTTCTTTCATTCTTATCAGTCAGGAATTGGTTCTGGTGGTGCAATTTATTTTTTCCTAACCCCTTTTAATGTTCTTTGTGGTGCTGGGCAATGACGGCATATTCTGCAAATGCACTGCTTCAGAGGCTGTGAGCAAGCTCTGTTACCCACTGGTAACTAACCCCTTCTCTGGTCCTAGGCAAAATGCTTTTGCTGCCAAAAAGCTATTTAACTCAATGATCTAATCTGAATGAGCTAGTTATTTTTCTCCATTGCGTGTCAGGAAAAAAAAAAAAAGTGGAGGAAGTCTGGGGAGAGGAACAATTTTGTATTCCAATTGTGCTAAAACCCAGAGCTGGTTCACTGCATGGCCTCAAAAAAATGAGTGTGTAACTACAACCTGACTGCTACAAGGAAGGCTGAGTGCTCTAAAAGGAAAGCAATCAATCAGGCATAAGCTGCAGTTCCAATGGTGTTTCTTTGAGGCTGCCATGAACTTCTTTTTGGGAAAGAATGCAGGTGGTTATTTTCAAGCAGCTCATTTCTCTGGTCCAGTTCTCGAACAATCCAAAAAGGGGAGAGAGAAAGAGAAAATGTGTTATTTAAATTAGTTTAAGCAGCACTGAATGTCAAACCATGGACTTGTATTGCAATTGTTATAGAAAGAAGACCTTTTGTTACCAGTTTGGTCCATTTGGCAATAGCCAGTGATAAGCAGAAAACTTTTAATTTAGATGAATGTCAAAAATGGCCCGTATAATTAGGAACCATGTTGCTCTGATCAACAGCTTGTTCACATGTTGTTATTTCCATTCACTGCTCTTTTTTTTCCCTGCCTAGGTAATGCCAAAAATGGTTCATGTACCTTATATTCCCCATAATTAACACATCTTGTTACTTTTCTGAAGAAAGTAAGCAAATAGGTGAAGGGTTTCTGACACCTCTTTGGCATTTCTCTTCTTTTCTGGTCTTTACCTTCTTTTACCTGCTTGGTTGGGAACATGTTTCATGTTAGTATGTTGCACCATCAGTCAGATCAGTCATGTATGTGATTAGTATTCTGGCACTGAAGAGAAGTATTGTTTATAGAATGCACTTAGCCTGTACATATGGAACAGAATTTAGCAATTTGGCAGGATAGTTAATGCATTTTGAGGTTTACTGCATTCTTTTCTTATTTCTGTGGCCGTTTGTCAGTGCAAGATTTTTTAATTATTCAAATTTTCAATTTTATTTAAAAAAGGAACACTGCTATTCATACTAAAATATGTATTTTTTTCATTATCTGTTTAACCTTTTTATTTAAGTACCTACTCCTCATTAAATAAGCTGTTCCTTTTGTTTGCATTTTAAATGACCTTTCATCTGCTTTTAATGACCTTTAACAAAAAGTATTCCTTGCTCTGTAGAGTGTTGCATCTACATCAGTGTTTGCCAACATACTGAGCAATTCTGTCACTCAGCAAGCTTGCCTGTCTGAAAGTTGTCTTCTACCTATCATAAGCTATTGGGCTTGATGCAAGAATTAATGGAAGGACTTTTGATGATCGGAATAGAAAATCTCTGAGTTCTCTTTTGGTCTCTGTTTAGGGGAGATAACCTTGCTGTAAAATAGTGAGTTACTCAAAGTGTGACCAACTTAGGCAGCTGTGCAGCACTTGAGGGAAAACCAGCAAATTCAGCAAGGTCCCCTATAAAGCTGCAAGGCAGCGGCTGCTGGCTGCTGGGTTAGAGGTCTGTGGCTGCCTTGGCAAGGGCTGAGGCATCTGTTCTCTGCAGCTCTGTACAATGTAAGTGAGCCAGTGGGGTGCTTCTCCTGAGCTAATTAGTACTGCACTGAACTAAACGTCTGAGAAGGCTTCCCTGAATTTGCCAGAGAAAGTTCTTGAGAGTGTAGCACATGTTGTTCCTACTGCAGTGAGAATCTGGGATGTATATGATGACACTGTGATAAAACAATTGTTATTGCCCTGAAATTACATGTTTTGACTCAGAATTGTGGAGAGTATGGACTTTGTGTAGTTGCAGTTGCACTACAATTTATACTCTGGGTGAAATATGTAACAAATAGAAGAGGTGGACTGAGCACCGGTGTTTAAAATACCAGGTTTTAAGCCAGGCACCTGCTTTCCCGGAGAGTGTTCTAGGATACAGGCATGCCTGGGTGAATACTGAAGTGATGGAACTTCATGGAACTGAAGATGGACCACGAATGATTCTGTTAAAAGGGTCAGGTCCTGGGTTGAGTCCTTTCTTCCATCTCTCTTGTTTTTAAAAGGTCTTCTAAAATTAATATGAAATTTCTTCTTGGCCAAGAAAGTTGAATTCAGTGCTGTGTCAGAGCACTCGTAAAAGGTCAGGCAGCTCGAAGGAACTTTAACTTTTCTCTATCAGGTTTGTATGAATTTTAATAGATCCACAGTAGCCCACGTACATGATGTAAGCCAAAGTGTCAGCTTCATGGCACACACCATGGCAGAGGCTATTATGCCATTACGCCTCAGGAGATGGGTGGTGATTTTGTGAATCATTCTGTTGAAATTCCACTTGTGTAAGCACTATGTGCTCCCCTTTCCCCTAGTTTAGGATAATTTAATTTATTTAAATAACTTCAGTGTGAATTTTTTGTGGGTGAAGGACACTCAGAATTTTGCATCAGTATGTTTTCGTATTGCCACAGCAGTTACTGAAAATGTAGTCCCAGCGTCAACAAAAGAATGTAGGCAAGAGATGACTGTGAGGATGTTAGTGGTTTAGAGAATGTTTGCTGTAAGTGCTTCAATATTTTTAATCTTTAAATCAGAACATTTTTGTTTTCATGTTAAGTTTTTCCAAGCAATAAAAATGTTACCAGAAAAATAATCTTTACGATACTAGTAAATGGCAATGAGTTTGTTGAAGTTCTAAATAGAATGCAAAAAAATAGAGAGAGGTTTTAAGTTTTTATAGCAGATCAAGATATGTTGCAAAGTCACAAAGTGAGTCGTCTTTGAAGCAATGATGGATCTCTAGTGTCTTTTAAAAAGAAGCTATTTGTGATTCTGAAGTGAATATCCTTCCCTTCCCTCCACTTTTTTTATTTATTTTTTTTTTCATCTTTTTTACTCTAGATCTGTGAAAGCTATTTCTGTATCTCCAGATTTTGATCTGACAGCCTAACATGCAGCTTTGATGATTATCCTGGTGGTATTTTTGTAGAATACCTGTACAACTTCAGAGCTGGAGTAGCACTGAAAGTCATTGTCATGTGGTACCAACTCACAGAGTCACATTTGAAAACTGCGCTCTGCAGTTTTGAAAGTTCTTTTAATTTGGAAACTCATCACTTTTTTTGTTGATCTTCCATATTTTACTGTTAATTGTCAATGGAGAATCTTGCCCTGAGTTTAAAAGGGATACTTTAAAGGAGGCTATAGTGAGGTAAGGTTTGGTCTCAAGCACCAAGTGATAAAACAAGGGGAAATGGCCTTAAATTGCATCAGAGGAGGTTTAGGTTGGATATTAGAAAAAAAATCTTCATTGAAAGGGTTGTGGAACAGGCTGCCCAGAGAAGTAGTTGAGTCACCATTGCTGGAGGTTTTCAAAAAACATCTAGATATAGAGCTTAGTGACATGGTTTAATGGTGGGTTTGCCAGTGCTAGGTTAAACGTTGGACTGGATGTTCTTAGAGGTTTTTTCCAACATGAATAACTCTGTGATTCTGTGATTCTATGAGTTATATAGAAAAATGTGATTCCTGGATGAACAAATCAATTACTCTCTGGACTGTGGGAGGGAGAAGAGACTGTGGTAGAAAATGGGTGTACACTGGTGCTAAGGAATGTTGTTGGCAGTATTGAAGGTGGGAAAATCTTAAAATGGGAATTTGTGGACATAATTTTAGCTAGATTAAAATAAGGGGAGAGACTTGCCATTATTGCAGTGGAGCAAAATCAAATTCCTCAGTTTTTGTTGAGACTTCTGGAGAGGTAGAAGACAAAGGAAGAAACTGCATGAGTATATTCACCCGACATCTGAAAAATAGAAATTGTTTTTTACCAAGTCTTGATAAA
This sequence comes from Anas platyrhynchos, assembly GCF_047663525.1. Classification (NCBI taxonomy): domain Eukaryota; kingdom Metazoa; phylum Chordata; class Aves; order Anseriformes; family Anatidae; genus Anas; species Anas platyrhynchos. The sequence goes on from NC_092590.1 coordinate 53,124,778, forward strand.
ATTTGAAACTTTTTTTTTTTTTTTCCCATCAAAAGCATTGCAATTTGAAAAAGCTTGAAAGCATTTTTTCTTTGTTGTGCTTTGCTTCCCCTACTGTTGCATGAGGGTGTACTAGAGATTAGTCCACAGATAACAGAATTTTCCTCAAGCTCATTTGGACAATGAAGACTTTGTCTATACTATAAGATGAAGGGGAGACAGACTTGCTGATCTGTTAGAACTTCATTCTGTGTGCCTTACATCCCCAAATTTTATCAACTTGGGAAGTGAGGCATAGATGTCCCAGACAATTCTTGGAAGAAGCCAGTCCCAATTTGTCTGATGATGGAAAGATTCTACCCTGGTTGGTGCCTATGTCCAGTTTGCTCAAATAAAGAGAACAGGAGTGCTAAAGCTTGAATGCTCTCAAGAGTTTCCCTCCTTCAGAAAACTAGTGTTGGGATGATCATTTAGCATGAACACAATGCTTTTCAATTGGATTAGTGGCAGAGTCTGGTCTTGAGAATGGGCTGAGGTCCCTGCTTATTGTACAGGGTGAATACTCTCTGAGTTTGAAAAAATTATGCCAGAGTCTGACCAGATGGCCTAGAAAGGCCTTCATCAAATCAGGGAGCTGTCATAAATATTAGGTTTATTAGTTTGTTTTTGATGAAAATTCTTAAACTGATGTAGGTATGTAAAACTCACTCAAAAGGATTTCATGTAGTAAATTAGCCTGGTGATCATGCATAGCTGAGGTAGCCTACTGCATATGACAGGACACAAACAGAGAAAGGTTGATGTGGTAGATTGAGAATGGGACAATGACAGTTTAGGACAGCGTAGGTGTTCAGCCAGTAAAACAAGATAATTCCACACTAGTAGGGTAAAGAGGAAAGACTGTGAAGGGAAAAGCATCACAGTGGTAAAATAGGTAAGCAAGTTGATGTTTTTGACAGGAAAGTTGCAAAATAGTGTGGTACCAGAAGAGCAAAAAGAAATTTTGTGGAAATATTAAAAATAGAACAGCTTTAGAATCCAACAACTTATTTTTTTTGCAAAATTTCCATGCTTAGTTTCAACCAAATTTGGCCATGTTCAGGCTATCCTTATGGTGTATTTATCCAACCAGTGTCAGAAAGAAAATGTTTTTGTGTTATTTTTCGTACAGTTTTGTAAAGGGTTAGATAATCACAAAAATATCTGAGATTTGTTGCTTTTCCGAGCTAACCTACCAAGCTTCTTCAGATTCCTTTTGTTCTTAGATAATTATTTTTGGACAGTGTTATGATAGCATTATGGAATGCCATCTTATCCATGAGGTAGAGGCATTGCTTATATATGTACTGACTAGTCAATTCAATATATACTTTGAAGCAACTGTTAAATGGTGATAGTTCTATTCTAAATATATTGTTTTAATTTCACAGGTGCCTGCATAAATATCACCAACAGCCAGTGCCAAATGCTGCCATATAACTACACCACTCTAACTTCAGTTCTTTCCATTGTCAAAAATATTGAAATGGAAAAGTTCCTGAAGTTCTTCAGCTATCTCAGTCGTCTCAGCTGCTATCAACACATCATGCTGTTTGGCTGTAGTCTTGCTCTTCCTGAATGCATCAGTGACGGTGATGACAGGTATTTGGAAACAAAAATCAGTCAGTGACTAGAGCCAATTGTGGTAAAATACTCTCTGTCTAATCAGACAAGGGCAGATCCCAACTAAGCCTATGTCCTTCTAATTACAAAACTGCTGTCTGTCAAAGCTATTCACAATATTTCTACCAGGATAAGCCAACTGCAGTAAAATTCTCTTTAAAAAGTATTGCCAGTGTACAGAATAAAACTGTGATACTGGGATAGTCAGGTTTGTTTTCTCAATAAGGGGTCCAGAATTCTTGTACCTTATCTCTCCAATCTGAATGGTCCAAAATGGAATGCTTTATAACAATTTAAATGCATTGGACATTTAAAACAATGACATAAAGTGTGGTGGATCTCATTTAAATTATAATTCAGCAAGCAGGTAAAGCAGATTTTTAAGGCAACAGTCAGTCATTTCAATTCTTTTTGATCTTTTCCCTAAGAAAAGTTTATCTTTTAAACCCATGTTATGGTATGAGATTAGCAGGATGTATTCAGAGTGAGATAAGACATGCTTTTTAAACTTCCCAGGTTGATTTCTGCATTTACATAATTACACAGCATTACTATCGTGTGCATGCACTTTTTTCATTGAGTTTGATTTGAAATAGCATCAATGAGTTTAACAGTGCAGTATATGTTGATTTTAGCAAACATATTATTATTATTATTATTATTATTATTATTATTATTATTATTATTATTATTATTATTATTATTATTATTATTATTATTATTATTATATTTAAACAATCTTTCTGTTGTTTCTGAAGGGGGAAAGAGTGAGGGGAAAGTTCTTTCTCCTCATTTTATTACCTGTAAAATTCAGTGGAAGAGAATATGGCACTTGAACAAGCAATTCAGTTAGCATAACAAGAACGAAAAAGCTGAAAGCTGTTCAGTTTAGAAGGGATAGAATACTTATGAAAAAGCAGTTTTATGAGAAGAGGTAAGCTGATTTGTAGTATAGTTGCTACTGATAAGTACAGTTCCAGTCCAGGCAACATATGCCTGCCATTTCCATCACACCAGAATGATTCCTGGATCAGTCAGTTAAGCTCCCTAAACCGACAGAAGATTAACCAAGGAAAAAAAAAAAAGGTGAATAGGTGATTATCTGGATAGGATTGGGGTGGAGGTAAGACAGCACGGGAAAGAGTGCAATCAGACTGACCAGAACTCTGGCTGAGCTGTTTAATCCAAATTAATGGGCACCTGTGTGAGAAATGTGAGAAATATTTTCTATTAACCCTCTGTAACTCATTGCATGATTAATTGTAGTTCCCACCCCCAGTATTCCAATAATACAATTGTTTCAGTTAACATACAGCCTAAGCTAACTGAGAAAGAATTCATCAAACAAGAAGTCATAAAACAAAATCAGAAAAGTGGCTTCAGGTACTAAATTGATACATGTACAGGTTAAACAACAGGAATAGCCACTTCTCTGTCACTTATTCATCCCTGTTTAGAATTTGTCTTTCACAAGCCTTTTGAAAGTGAAGGGTGTGTGTCAAGGGTACAAAGTTTATAACACAAATAAATGGAGTAGAGAAAGGCTAAAAGTTTTAGCTTTCTTTTTCCATTTCTTTGCTGAAGATACCTTTATTGTAGGGCTTATGTTGTGATAACTGCTTTGCTAGTTTAAAAAGAAAAAAGGTTAAAACTACAGTTTGGAACACTCAGATTTTTGGTCTTGTTTTGGGTAGAAACAAAAATATTTTGAAATTCAAGAGTTGAGGTTTTTCTTTGTATGTGTGTGTTTGTGTATGTGTCTTCCACAATAGCAACCTTCTCCCATTTGTTTTTAATGTCAAAGCTGGGACTGTATTTCTACCCCTGTATTCTGGAGGTCACAAAGTCTCCTTTGGTTCTTATTTTAAAACCTTTTTTTTTTTTTTTTCTGGGAACTGTTATGGGTGCTTCAGGCTGATAGAGAAGAAAATCCAATGTGAGAGTGAAAATGATGCAGGATTACATTAAAATCTGACTTCACTTTAAGTAATCATAACTGTCTGGAGTGTGTCATGGGTGACACTGAAAATGTAGGCTGAGTGGCAATCACAGGAAGATCTGTAAGAGTGGACTGACAGAGTGCTGGTTTGTAAAATCGAGTTTGCTAAACCTGAGTTGCTGTAGTTTACCTTCCGCATTTTTTTTCCCCTAGGCAGTTGACTGACTGATTTTAGTGATTACCGTTTTTTTTTTTTTTTTTTTTTTTTTTTTTGTAGAACCCAACTATTCCAGGCAAAGAAGTATCTTTCAAAGCCAAGAATAACAATTTAAAGAAGTGTCATATCTTTATTTGGGATGTGACTTCCTATATTTTTGCCCACTGATCTTAGCTTTTAAAACATGATTGAATTAAGTGTGATTGGATTTTATTCATTTTTGAACGATCTGCTTATAAAAAAACCTGAGGGCTGTAGTGTCTGTCTCATGATTTCTTTCTGTGTTCACTTTTTATAAATATTTAAATGTTTTGTGGAGCCATCCTAATGTCAATACTTGGTGAAAAATGAACCTGTAGCAAGAGGTTTTGCCTTTACAGAGTATTTATGGAATCAGACTATGTTTTATTTTATTTCAATTTATTTCCTTTCAATTTGTTTCCTACTTGTATTTGACAAGCTGTACAGACTTTAACATCTCAGAATAAACAGGGAATATACAAAGAAAAAAACTTTGAAGTTCATTAGGATTTATTACTGTACGATCCAAAAGATGAGATGACAAAATAAGTGCATTACATTTTCAGAATGTGAATTCAGTCTAGGCAACAAATGAAACAGATATAATAACTGCATAAAATCGTTATTTAACACCTTCTAGTCCCCAGTGATAATTCATCTCAATGAGATGAGTCAAAAGCTGATGAAATTTGGGAATTCTGTCAGTAACTCTGGGGTGACTCTGGAGAAAACCCTTTGTTGGTATGAAAGGCCCTTGGAATAATAAGGTACAATCACATTGTGTGTGTTGAGCAGAAGTACAAAAGGAAAAGACAGGCCTGCTGGACAGGGGCATTTGGCAAGTATTAGGAACATACTCAAGGAATCTGGAGAAGCAGAAGAGCCACTGTGGAAAGACCCCGAGGATAGCGAATAGGGATAGATCCCTGTGCTGTAGGCCTTTTTTGGAAATATTGTTGCTTTTAACACAGAATCACAAAACATACACTAATAGGCAGTACAGTTGTTACTGACATCTGTAATTCCTCCAGTGAATTCCTGCTGTCTCATTCTAACTGGCAGCACATCTCTGATAATATTATCTATTGATACTTCCTTGTTTCGTAGTGCAGTTGCTTCAAATTTATGTAGAGCATAAGTGACAAATGCTGCCTACACAGTAGAAAACAAATGAAACTTCTGTGATGCTCAGATGTTTATTCTTAGGTATTGTTGAGAGAATCTGTTGGCAGCTTCAGCCATGGGAGCAATAATTACAACAATGTGTTACAAGAAGCAACAAGAAGTGAAGTTCCAAACACTGATCTTTGGCATCCAATGCGCTGTCATTACACAGCTTTGCTCTGATGTTTTAATTTATGTCTGTTTCACATTTATCTTTCATGTGTTTGTAAACATTGTTTTCATTAACACTTGAAGGAGATTAAGTTTCTGGGCAGGGAGCAGCTTCAGTGTTTGTGTAACACCCAGTGTATCTAGGTACTGGAATTTCTGAATACTTCCACCATCCTTTTGCTCTTAAAAATTATTCTTCTGATTACTACAATAAAAATGAGGTGTGGCAGTCAAAAAATTGTATAAAAACTTATTTTTCATTCTAGTAACTGGATGTACATTGTTAGCCCTATTGTTCTAAGACAACATATTGTACCTTTAAAATGCTACTTACAGTAAAACGTAAAAAATGTACTTACAGTACCTTTAAAATGCTACTTCCCAGGTTGAAGTTTGAAAGGCCAACTAAAATCTGTGTGTGAAAATACATGGGAAGCTGAAGTGAATTAAGAAAAAACTTTTATTTGCTCATAATTTGTATAGTAAAGAGCTCTTTATTTAAGGGATTATGACACTTCCTCCTCCTTAGGTGAATGGAGGAGATCTTTCCAACATGACTTCAAAATCAGATGTACAAAACCATTCTTAACACTGGCCAGCAGCATTTCAAAGAGGACATGACTCTATACTGAAAACTGACATATTAAATTTATTGCTGTGCTTAACTATTGACTTCTGAAATGTTCAAGGTAGTAACTTTGTCCTTTTGGGTAGTATTGGTCTGCAACCTATTGCCACCAAACACTTAATTTGTTGTAAGAAAAACCTGCTTCTCAGATCTGTTGGTTATCATAAAAGATTTAAGCTAATGAGTTTTAGTTTACCATTGGGAGACACTAGGATTTCTTCTAAATTCTTCTAAAGCAGAAACAAAAAGTGGAGTAATTCCACTAATCCTCTGTGTAGAGGATTTTTCCGTGTTTTCCAAAAAGCAGAGGAAATACCTTCCATTGATAGATCCCTAGAGTGTTAAATCTGTGGAGGTCAAACTTAATTTAAGCTTTGCCAAGAAAATAGTATTTGAGCAAAGCAAATTAAATAGGGTAGCATGCTCTCAAGGGAAAATTCTCGTGCAACTTTCATTTCTGCATCTGTTTATACACTATGCTTTTTTCATGTCAGACATCTTTGAAAACAAAGTTATGAAATGGTTGGTCTTAAGTTAGGGGTGAAAGAGTCCATCTGAGATCAGCTTCATTCTAAAGTAGAAAGCTGTTTAATGAAGAGAGGATGTTTTTCTCTGATTTTCTGACTCTCTTTCTTGAAAAGGAGTTTGTCATGTCAGTATCTGTATGTACAAATTTTTTGGTGTGCAGTAACCTCCATGGTACAATAAGAGTAGTCAGCTAGAGAGTCGTTGAAAGCCAAAGGAGGCTGCCTGATATGTTAGGGTTGTGGGGAAATTAACAGTGAAAATTAGGTTAATAATTAGGTTAATAGAAAAAATAGCCTTTGAAGAGGCAAGGATGGTGGGAAATAGCTCAGTGGATTTTGTGTGTGTGTGTGTGTGTGTGTGTGTGTTTGTGTGTTCATTGTCTTCATTGATTTTCTGTAATTTGTAAAAAGGGACAAAGTTGAATGTTTCATTTTCAATATGGACATAAACTAGGATGTAATATTAGGTCCGGAAAACAAATCCAGAAATGCATGGTGTCTTTTATTAAAAGCTGACAACAATTTAAAACAAATTTGAAATGAAGAAAATTTCTTTCAAGTCCTCTTAGAATACGGAAAAGAATCAAAATTCACACAGCAAGGGATCTCTATCATGTTTTGTGTAACACATGAATATGATCAGTGACAGGGCTATTTTGCTTCTCTTGCCTTTGTGAACTGCACTCTAAGCTTATTAATGCTCTTTGTTTCTCCTGTTTACAGTGAAATTGATTTTTATTTGTTTTTCTTTTATTGTAGTGCACAATTAGAATCTTAAAAACAACAAGACATTATATAAAATTATTTCTTAGAGTTGATTGATACTTTTAGAGTATTTATTAGCAAATGTTAACACATTCACATAGAACTTGTTCGTGTAGATGAGAATTTTTCTTTTAAGGCTTTGAGTAGGAAACTATCAGCATACATCTAAGTCAATTTCTACTTTTCAAAGTCCATAATGTGTTCATTTTTTATGAACTGTGTATGAATATTTTTATGTTTTGATAGGTAATCCTACACTGGCATGTTTCAGTCTTGCTTTAATCTGCCCAATTTTGGTAAGAAAATCACATAAATATGTCAAGACAAAATAGCAGCTGTTAGGAGCTCTGGGTAAGCAGTCTGATAGGTAACCTGTGACACAGCTGCTACACTAGCTTTTTGTAATGTATTTGTGCAGAGATGTGAAATTATAGTTGCAAAATTTTGCAATTCTACAGCTTGTAAGAAATATTTAAATTTCATTACTTCTGAAGACGCAGTTTCAGAGTCACTTTTGAAGTAACTGTATTGACAAACCCTTCTGGTTTATTTAGAATCATTTAGAATCCCTTGTTAGAATCCCTGTCAAATTCGCACTGGTTTAATTTGAATTGCTGCTACCCAGTTTAAAGTGTTCAGCTACAGAATTGGTGACAATAAAGTAACAGTGCTCTGAGGGAAAAGGTGGGATGATTTCCTTCTACTCCCCACAGATTTGTCTTTTTACTTCTTTCTCCTGGCTCTATCACCATTTTTCATGCCATGATCCAAGCATGTTGGTGGAGGCTGTTTTCAGATGTTTATAAAGTAGCTACCAGACATTTCCTGAGTTTGCAGTCTGCCTCTTTATACACCATGGGAATGGCTTCATCCTTTTTATATGCTTTCTTTTTGATGGTGGCTCTTTAGAGCAAACAGTTAACATGACTCAAAGAGATTATTCCAGCTAGATTTTTGGCAATGGTTTTCTGTCAAATAGATCCATCTACTCTGTTCATCAGCCTTGAAACAGAAGACTTCAACTTTCATATCATGAGTAAATCAGAAGTGGTTTTCAGTGGATGAAGTGCTTTCTAAGCAGAATGTTTGAAATCACATGTGTTTTGTTTTAAATGTTGCCATATCTTGTTTTTAAGCCCTCAGGAACCTGATGGGCTGATTAAGTACAAGAAAACACACTGTCTTAAAATCTTTCTGTAAACAGATAACCAAGTAATAATCCAGCCCTCAGTTTTAAAATCTAGTTGTGGTTCATGTAAGCACAATTGTGAGCACACAACCTTGGAGATTCAGCTAATGAACAAGTAATGAAAACAAAAATTAGAAAGAGTGCGATAAAGTTGTGAATGCTTGCCCACACAGATAATGTGCTCTGCCAGTGTTATTCAATTTTGTGTCCTTCATTGCTGATTTAAAGCATTCTACAAAGTAAATTAATGTAACTTGTACTGTTTAGCACAAAATTTGAAGGACACACAGGGTGTGTTACCTGAGAAAGCTCAGACAAATATAACAACTGCATACATTTATTTTTTTTTTCTCTCCTTAGGCCCTTTGTAGCAGTCAATATGCCTTCTGGTAGCTGTAATTTCACCAATTGTTATAATAAATGTAATGGCATGGTCTCATTCTTTCAGAAGTAAACTGTTGAGGATAGAGTTGCTAATGGCAGATGGTCAATATGCCATGCATTAAGAGAAACATTTAATAATGTGTTGCCTGTACCATGTACAAACCAGTTTCATGGCCAGTCTATCCTCAAACTGACTATGCACTAATTCTAGGTGAAATAGAATTGACTTACTGCAAGAAGAAAGTGAAATGGCTGGCAGGTATAATGCACAGGGGAGAGATTCAAAGTAGCAACACTGTTTAAAATATCTGTCAAAAAGCACTAAACAGTATCTGTGTACTTTAGGAAATATTTATGTACAATAACAGATGTCAAATACAAAGTCGTGGTTGAAAGAGTCGTGGTTGAAACCATGTTGCACTAACTGTGCTGAACTTACCTGAATTATTTTTCTAAATAAAAGGACAATAAATCAACTTTTAGTTCAAACAGAAAATTTAAAAAGTAATAAATGGATGTATATGAAAAAATAAAATCTACAACATGCAGATTCAGAAAGTGACATTGCACAGGGAAATGAATTACAACATGAATTACAAGAAAACACACCCTCAAGCCCCAACTCCTGCTCTGATTAAAACTAATTGATCAAGAAAGAAAATGTTATTTTTACTGTCACACAACCAGAACATGTTCTTCATGAGATACAAATGAGACATTGAGTTGAGGACCAGCTGGTTTACATATGACTTCAAAGAAAGGAATACTCACACATGTCTGAAAGATTGACATTGACCATATTGCCAAGAAACACATGAAGAAACTTTAAAATAAAGAAATATAATGTCACAACTGTTATAATGTAGTTTAAATCAGTGTTGCATATTTATAACAGCTTTCTTCTCAGTGCAGCTTGTATTACTCATAATTCTGCCCTTTATGAGTTATTTCATTAGTATTGTGTAATTGTTTCATATAAGGCAGAAAAAAAAAATGTGCTAATGAGAAGACTACAATTGGCATCGTCCCTCAGAACTCAGACCTTGAAGTCAACATGTGGTACTCATCTTAGGACACATTGTTACTTCGTCCAAGGCTGAGACAGCATAGAGGTGAGAAACATGAAGTTCGTCCTTGTAGAGGGTGCAAGGGAAAGTACAGGTAATGGTGTGGGATTGATCAAAATGCCTATATTTAAAGTTCATTGACACGTATTCATAGAAGACCATTACCCGAGATATGTATAATTAAAAAAAAAATAAAAAAAATGCACCAGTTACAATTTTTAATGCCTAATATCTGTCCTGGGCACAAACAGGAAAAAAAGGTGATTTGCTTATTAAAGCATTTCTATGATCACCAGGATTGTCCAGTATCTTCAAGTGTTTGAGTAGTGGAACTTGAAATTTGGCAGGGAGGTTGCTCTCATAAGTGGTAAGCTCTGTATCATGGCTCTTGCAGGCTAAGATAAGGGACGTAGAATGGAAAATTTATTTACTTTGGGGTAACATCTGCCATTTATTGTTTTTATAAAGACCTATGGATAGAAATTAACCCCCAAATTTGGGCTTACAAGTCTGAAAAATTGTAGCTCACATGTTCTGTGTTGACAAGAGAGTGATAGTGAACTCTGAAAGGTTTTCCATTGGGGCATGGCTCAGCCAGTGTTGGAGGGCTTCATGAAAGACTCTCCATGGCATCGACCCTCCTGGCAGCTGGGGGTGGCAGTGGAGCCAGGTTGCAGGCTCTTGCATAAAAGGGTCTGAAATAGTCTCTCATCTCAAACTCTTTTACAGTAATGTGCCAGTAGATGGCAGATGCAGTGTAGGGGAAGGACAGATCAGGGAATGTATAGGGAAAGCTGGTCAGAAACTAAAAGCTGGAGAGAATGTTTTCACCCATTCAGAGAACCATCATTTTCCTACCCATACACAGTGGCTGTACACAACTACTGATATGTATAGTTTGTGGAGGACAACTTGATGTACAGAAAGTGATTACTTAAGAAATTAATTTAAAAATTAAAAATTGAAAATTAATCTAGAGATAGACAATGGCATCCTGCATTGACCAAAATGATGTTGGTGGTTCAGTGGGTGTGAGGCTAACTTTTACCACAGCAGGCACCATCAAATCTGTCTGCAGTGTTTCACTCTCTCCACAGATCTAATGTACTGACCATGAAAACTTACCCAAATCACAAAATAATCTTCTGTCAAAGTGTGTTGGGAGGAGTTAAGGATGGAACAGAGTTAAAAGTTTATCAAGCTGAGAAATATTTTTCAGAACAGTCTGGGCATGGGAATGTCCCTTTGAAAACATATTTCACAACACTGCCCAGGGGAGTTAAGGGAAGGAGGCAGAAGAGGAAATCAGGAGGACTGGTTATTTTATGAATGCATATTTTACTGATTGATTGCCACAGCCTGGTTGGCCTAATGATTTTCTGTATGTATTGTCTAATATAAGCTGTAGTGTCTGGTCTCTAAGCTGGTTTGTTGACTAGGGATCACAGGTCTTCCTTTCTCCAATGCATACAATATGTTATTACAGATAAATAAATAGTGGTCATTCAAGTAATTGAAATTATTATTTACAACAAATCATAAAGTGAACATGGCCTTTTGTTAATATTTATTTGACAATTTATTATAGAAAAACAGACTTTGTTTTTACAAAAAGAGGATCTATTTTGTTTAATAAATTGGAGTAGCTGTAACACATGAGCTTACAGTAAAACTTTGTATTTTCACAAACATCGTGGGAGAATTAAGACTGGTAGTTCCCTATGAGACTTTTGCATGTGGACTCAAAACCACAAAAATGTAGTTGAGGGAACATTTTATCTCTACCATAACCCCTCTAGTAGGTATGAGTACACCATTTGTGCAGAAGTTAATAAACAAAAAGGTTTTGGATTGAACAGTGTTTAAAGGATCCTCTGAGAATTCATATGCTTTTCAGCTCATGCTTAATCTCTTTTAATGCTCATCTTATTAACAAATACCTTTTTAACTATCAGCAGTAAAAAAAAAAATGTAATGAGAGTTCAGCTAGAAAGACATACTAAATTTTTTGTACTTTTGCCTCTCCCGTGAGAAGTAATTGTTCCTCTGCTGGAGCCTGCAGTGGTAAAGCACCACTCTACCTGCAGGCTGAGCAGCACAGGCAAGTTAGTCACAGGATCATGCAGGTGGGATGGCCCCTCTGGAGCTCTTCTGCAACCTCTATTTAGATCAGGCCCAACTTTAAAGATAGATCAGATTGCTCAGGGCCATTTCCAGAGGTTCCACAACCTCTCTGGTGACAATGTTCTGGACCACATATTAGATTGCAAATTGCTATAATTTGGCAGTGGTGCTGAAAGAATCAGTTTTATCCTCTTTCTGTACTTGTTTTTCTCCAACTCAGCATTGCCCTTTTTTTGAGGTATGAACTTCTAAGAGTGGGGAAATACCCATAGAGTTAAAAATGTCACATATCTGTTCTTTCATCAAACTGCACCTTCAGCAAGAGTTTGTTCAATAAATATCCTGAAGAGCAGGACTGCACCTTAATACATTGCCTCTTTCCATGCCTGCTGCTGGCACCAGATAAATTATGGTAAGAGAGCCATAGACCTGCCTGTTTATTTTTAAAATAATTGGTCTCTGAGTAGCAGTAAATAAAGACTAATCAAGATGGAGATTTTTAATCATCTTTTCATCCTTCAGTAGATTAAGCAACATGTCCATACTAAACTTGATCATTATCCAGAAATTTTTAATTTATAGAGCACACATGACTGAATATTGAAACTGGGCCAAATATTGCAGTAATTGCTGGGTAATCCAATATTTTCTGGTTTGTCAAAGCTTCTATAAATTCTCCTTAGCTTTTTAAAATCAGTATGCGATTGTCTTTTAGAATCCTATTAATTTTGAAATTATTGCTGTTCTGTGTATATATCCAAACATATACACTATAAATGTTCAGGTGGAGGATTACCTAAACTAAGCAAGTGAGGTGAATTTACATTTGTGGTGTGTTTTTTTTTGTTTGTTTGTTTGTTTGTTTTTCTTTCATATAAATGAAAATTATTTAATATGCAGATGAACCTACTGAACAGATTACTCATCTCTAACGTATTTAGAAACTTTTAAACTGCTGTTTATATGGGTAAATATAACTGTACAGAGTTATATTTTAATATTTTTAGTCTATTTGTAAAATTTCAATGGCTAATCAGTATGTTGAAACACCTTTGGAAACAATGAACCATACATGTATATTGAACTTTGCTATAGTTACATTTGCAGAAATTAACATACTTGTACTACTCTTACCTGATGGCTGTATATCAGGCAATAGCTACAGGGGGTGCTTAGGAAGTTAATGATTTAGATACGGGTTAAGGAATACAGAGATCAAACTGAATAGTTCACATGTGTATAAAACTTCATCGGAAAGTCCTCAAGAGCTGTTTATTTTTATTTTTAAAATGACAGTCACACTTGTACAAATCATAACAACAGCATAAATTTGTTTAGCCGTGGTTAGCTCAAGTAGTTCTCAGTCACAGGCTTGTTAAATTCAATTAATGACCCCGCTATCATTTCCTTGAAAAAACAAGTCAACAAAACATACTGCTTTCAATTACAATGTGAGGTCATCATGTATGCTCCATTGGACCAGTGGGAGTAATTTAAAGCTAATGAGACAGAATCACTGCTTATGTTACTCTTCAGTGTAATATAATTTTATAGTGTATCGTGTGTTTTCTTAGAAAGTAAATGAGAAGTTAACTCAGCATCAGTCTGAATAAATTAAATGGCTAACATCAGAAAATAGGTAAATCAATACTCCATTTTAGCTATGTGGCATTTTACAGGTTTTTAGAGATATTTTTGGAGCTTAATCACCCTCCATAGGAAGTAATTTTTTAAATTATTATTATTTTTATTTTTTCTGGTGCTTTCTATGTTTAGGAGCTTCAGTTAAACCAGTGAATACCTTTGCCCAAATGTAACTCAGTTAATAAAGCTTCTTGAAGAAGTGAATTAATTAAAAATGAAAAGCTAACAAAGTCCAAAGCCCTAAATGACTGTTTCCAGTCACTTGCCTTGTCAAATGCCCTTCATTTAGGGAGTTTCTCAAGCCCCAGTCAAGAGGCAGTGATGGCTACTGTGGTGCTCTTGCTGTGCACTTTCTCTCCTTAACAAAATAGATTCTGTGTAAAAAAGAAGAGTATTTTGGAATGTCTTTATCTGAAGAAACATTTCAGGTCAGATAGTAAACCTTTAATTTGACAGTTAAAGGTGCAGAACTAATAAGCAGCAGCTCTTCCTGTCAGTAAGAGGGACCATTTGTCCTTGGGTTTGTACACAACCACTTATGTGCTTTCTAGTGTTGAATTCTGTCTTTCAACACACCATAATCTGGTGCTGAAATTTTAGAAATTTATTCTAAAATTTAGAAATTTATTCTATTTTAGAATATATGTGCATCTTTCCAGGCAACAAGTAAGCTGCCAGCAAGGGAGCTGCAAAGAAACAGCAGTTGTAGAGATAAAGGCTGTTGTCTTGTATCTGATCATTTCAATTATAAAGAGTACATAAAGAGCATCTAGTATTGTGTAAACTTATCTAAAGTTATTTGGGGAATATCTATTTTGAATCAGTGGTTCCAGCTACTGTATGTAATAAACTCAGCAACAACAATGGCAGAACATTCCTTCTGTTAGATACTAAGCAGATGAAAGCAACCACACTGATGTCAGAATACAAGTGAGTATTTTGCTTTTCACTGATTTCTCCACATTAGCATGGGTAGTCAGGCACCTCTGGCAGCTTTTTATTCCCTGTCTGCAGGGTTTACTGCCATCTTATCACACAGTTGCTAATGGTACTGTGTTTTTTCTATTACTGTAAAATAAAACACTAGAGTAAGGAAACTTGGGTACTGAAGACTTATTCAATTCAAGCCACTTATTCATGTCTGAATGTGGAGTTCTAGCAATGTTTTTGGGATGAGGAGGTAGAACCATGATTCAGATACAAAGAGAAAGACAATTTAAGTGGTATACTTGGAGAAAGATCTTTTTCATTATGAATGGGTACATGTATAAATGAAGCAAACTGTACTTACAAAAGCCCAAAAGGTTTTTCAGTAATTTAGATATAAACTGCAACAAGTTGTGTTGAAAATTTCATTAGTGTATGTGTTCAGGAGAAAACAGGACTCTTTATCAGGGATTGTAGTAATGGGACAAAGGGTAATGACTTTAAACTGAAAGAGGGTAGATTTGAATTAGATATAAGGAAGAAATTCTTTCCCATGGGTGTGGTGAGGCACTAGAACAGGTTGTCCAGGGAAGCTGTGGATGCCCCATCCCTGGAATTTTTCAAGGTCAGTCTGGATGGGGCCCTGGAAAACCTGATCTAATGGGTTGAAATTAGATTATATTTAAGGTCCCTTCTAACCCAAAATGTTTTATGATTGTATGATTGTATGATTGTATGATTATGATTTATGATTGATGATGAGGCATGTGGGATCTAAATGTGGCCTGGATGTGAAGACACAGAATGAAATGCAGTTTGAAAATGATTCCCAAGATGCAAGTCTGTGACAGACTGATTTATTTCTGGAAACAGCC
Source organism: Anas platyrhynchos (assembly GCF_047663525.1). Lineage (NCBI taxonomy): Eukaryota > Metazoa > Chordata > Aves > Anseriformes > Anatidae > Anas > Anas platyrhynchos. Next base: position 53,140,061 of record NC_092590.1, read on the forward strand.
TTTTGTTCCTTCTCAAACTCTGAGGCAACTGTTTATCCTCACAATAAAGAATATGGTGAGGATTCATTCTCGTGCATTTTTATTTTTGCGATAAACTATTTCAAATATGGCAGCTTTCATTAATGACTAAACTTACTATAATCTACTTAAAGAAAGCAAAAATGATAATTTGAGTGCCTGTATGCATGCATGTGTATGTGTGTTTGTTTTTATTTCTGAAATGTCAAAAAAAAAAAAAAAAAAAAAAAGGAATACTGAATTATTGGCTAGACAATTTAATTCCTGAAAGAGGATCTCTTTTTTCAGCTGAAGCCACCTGCCTCTCATGCCCCTATCATTCACCACTGTGAACTTGATTCAACAGCCTCCCCACAGGTCCTCAGGCCTTGAGGTTGCTCAACCTACTGGAGCCCTGTTGGCCCTCTGTTGCAAGGCTGCACTGCTGGCTTTATGCCCAGCTTGCTTTCTACCAAGGCCCCAGCAGAGCTTCTCCCCAGCAAGTCAGTATCTAACCTGTATCATTATAGTGAATTCTTTCTTCCAAAATGCAGGAGGAATTTGCACTCATCCTGGTTGAATTTCATGATGCTCTGGCTGGCCCATTCCTCCAGCCTTTCCAGGTACCTCTGAATGGCAGCTCTGCCATCAAGCATATTGATTACTTTCCTCATTTTAGTGTCATCTGCAAACTTTACAAGAATGCACTTGGTCATCAGTTCTAGGCCCTTAATAAATATGTTGTACAGGACAATCCCAGTATTACACATCTAGTTATTTTATCATAAAAATCAGGTTGGTCAGCCCTGGTTTACCCATGACAAATTTATGTTGACATTTCCAAGTTGTCATCATCTTGCTGTGACCAGAAGTGTGTTCAAGGAGGACTTGCTCCATGATTTTTGTAGGGACTAAATTAAGGCTGACCATCTTGAAGATACCCAGCTTGATATTTTTGGCCTTTTTTTGAAGATCGGTGCAACACTTGCTGTTTTCCAGTCATGAGCAACCTCCCTTGATTTCCATGACCTTCCAAAGGCTGGCCTTGCAAGAGCACTGGCCAGTTCTCTCAGCATCCTTGGGTTCCATGGACTTGTTTGAGTAAAGCATTTCTGAATGCATCAGCTTGTTTTGTAAGGGAGGCATATTTAATTAAACGTATTCTACGTCTCTGTAAATGTTGCTACTTCCATCGAGAGTTGACATTTTCCACTTGAAGCAGTGTTTTTTCCTTTCAAAATCTGGTGACAAATAACCTTCATGGGCAATGTAATATTTCTTTAGATGAAATTCACTCTAATTACATCACTTTCTGTATGGAATCTCTCCAGAATTTGTTGTGATAAGAAAATCAGCTGTGGTAACAGTTGTGGCAGCTCATGATTATGATGGAAAAATGTAATTGTTTAGGTACAAGTAACAGTCTAATTATCTTTTATTTACAGGGCTGTTGATACTATCAGCAGATGACCCTAAAATCAGACAGTGAAGACAGTAGGCTCTTGCAGCCATATTTCTAAATTGGATAAGAAAATGAATAAAAACAATATGCAAATCACATTTTAAACAGATATGTTAGGAAGTCATTATTCATGTTTTCTGAATGACAAAACATTGATTTCAAGTTAAATAAAAAATCACAATTTATATAATAGTTTTTTAATAAAATAAAGCCAGCAACAGCTAATAATGTTTTCATTTTTTTTTTTTTTTTTTTTAACTTTCATTTCAGAGCCAGAGGTACATTTTTCATTATATTCTCAGGAATATGTGTTCCAACTCTAATAATGCCTGAGAAAATTTGAGCTGTTTTAAACGTGACTGAGATTAATTATTTTTTCTTACGATTTTTATGCAATTTCTGCTCTTGACTATTAATTCATAAATTATAAACATATATTAGCTTCCCTGTCTTTCACTGGTAATTTTGTTTTAGAATATTTTAAGAAATGCAAAGAGCACTAAAGTGAATCCTAGGGAGATATCCACACATTGAGAAAATGTAGTGATAAGGCATTAGGTATTATTGAGAGACCTTTTATGACATTTACATGCCTTATTTCAGTTACCTCAGGCTGACATAGTCTTCTGACAAAGTCCACTCAGAGGTCTTGTTTTTCCTGCTATATGTCTATGCCTCTTTTCTTCCTAATTCGTTGATGTCTATAATACAATTTTTTTTCTCTAGAGGTTATGCGATACTGTCAAGTTGGAGTTTAGTTATTTATACAGTGTGAGCAGGTTTATTTATTGGGTGCCACCATCTAGTCATGTTAGTGCTTCCACTTTCCAGCCAGTGGGTATTTGTCTTACATGTTGTTCTATATGTAACAGTCATATAGATTAAGTATTTGCATGGGCAGGCAGTTTGGGCTGTGTTATGGGTCTTTCAGATGCAATTGCACCTGCTTACTGAGAGGCTTGCCTCCACTGTGCTCCAGCAACAGCTTAGGTTAGTCTGTTTGACAGCAGTAATAATGTGCTCACACAGATAGAGCTGACTGCTGCTGAGAAAGGCATTGAGCAGTTCTTTATAGCTAAGATTAACACTGGTTGTGCAAGAGCTTTACTTGTCCACAAGAATGGTTTTCAGGTGGTAGCTGGCAGTAAAGCAGAGAACTGTGTGTGTTGAGATTCAGATATTCCTTCCTGTGTGCATTATGCTGCAGTAGTTTATTGTAAATTATGTCTGCCACATATCATCTAACTTGGCCGAGGCTGCTTTGAAATTTCTTGTCTGCTCAAATCTTGACTAACTTGGCTAGCATTGTATCAGCTGTAATCTGGTAACTTTACTGTTTTTGTCTTTGTCCAGACATACAGTTAACATATTAATAGACTCCTAGCAATTTTTGCTGACTTGTAAAACAGTTGTTGGTTCTCTTCATGAGCAGATTCACTACACCAAAGTTGTTAGAAAGCTTACCCAATCAAAAACATATGTTTTTTTCCGAGTTAGAGATTTTTTATCAGCTCATGAAAGTGACAAAAGTCTGAGTGGGTACATCTGCACAATTTGGGGAAAGAAGGAGAGGATGAGGAAGCAATCTCTCTTCTCTTGTGTCAGTGCACTATTACGTTGCTTAAACTATTGTTTAAAATCAGCTTGTGCAGATTTGGACTTAGAAACAGTTCTGAGCTTGACAGGGGCTTAAACGTAGCCTGAAAGCCAGAGCTGATGTTACTTTCAGTGAATAGTTTTTATGTACCCTTTTGGTGCAGCTCTGTAGAAAGTCAAATTTTTCAAAAGAATTAATTGCTACTTTTTTTTTTCTTAAAAAAAAATATAAAAATTTTTTGCTATCTGCAAGAGTGATAATCCTTTTTATCTTCGTTCTCTGTCTCTTTTCTCCAGTCAAAGCCTCTTGCCGTGCAGGACATTTTGCGAGGCAGCAAAAGAAGGGTGTGAACCTGTCCTGGGGATGGTAAACGCTTCTTGGCCAGAATTCCTCAAGTGTTCTCAATTTCACAACCAAACTGAAAATGACACAATGGAAAGGGTATGCTTCTCACCATACCAAGAAAAAGGAAAGCAATGTATGTTTCCATTCTCAACTTTTATACCATGTTCAAGAGTTCCTATTTAATAACATATTATTTAATTCTATAGCATAAGCTCTGGGATGAAATTGTTGTTTCTGGTTCTGTTGTTATGTTAGTTCACATTACTGTGATAAGGCCTGATTGTCAGGAGGGTATAGTTTTGTCATGCTTTAACTTCTTTGGCTGATTTGCTGATTTTTTTTTTTAATTATTATTTTTATTTACTTTATTTTTGATAAGACTTGTATTGATTTGAGGCTGTTTTATATTACATTAAAAATTATGAGCTGTTTCAAGGGAAAGAATGCAGGAGAAAAATAATAGACCCTTTTAAAATGTTCTGCTGACTTTCTCTTTGCTTTAGTAATAATAGGTTTGGTATTTGGAGCAGGCACTCAATAAACAGCCAAATTTTAAACATTTATTCCTTTTCCTTGCTGTAAAAATGAGTCCAGAGCTGATCAAGATTTAAATTTTTCAAAAGGTTGGGTTTGTATACATCCACTAGAGGCTTCTTAGACTTTTGGGAATAAAAGTCCCTGGAAGCCTATCTAACTACATGGCTTTTCCTTCTTCCCAGAGCTGCTGCTCTGTTCTCTAGATGCAATGTAGGTGAGATTAGACCTGGCAGCAGCAAGACTGACTCTTTTTTCCTATTGGCCCCGTTGCTAGAGTTCAAGATCTTGCTGGCATTTGAGACTTTACTGCTGATATTCATAATCCTGTGAGCCTATGTGGCAGAAGCTTGTACTGTCCATCAGTAGGTTTCAATTTTGTTAATGACTTTTGGGTGACAACAGGCAGGAAGAAATGATATGATAAGAACTAAATGATAAGAACTATTTTTCATTTCTTTTAAAAAAAGTGAGGTTATATATATGAGTTTAAAAAATCATTGAGGTTTTACAGTATATCTTTGAATGTTAGTTAATGCTACAGTTAATATCTGTATAGCCTGGCTTATATCTCCCTGCACTTTCTGAATATGCACAGAAATCTATCCTTTAATAATTAGATCAAGTCATTTTTCTAGTGAATTTCTCTGCATCTGTTAGGGCATGTTTTGAGGGTTAATGAAGTAAAGGAGGCTGTTGTGCAATATGTATCCTTGCTTGTGGGAACATCTGTAATGGCTGTGGTGACAAAATAGATAAAGAAGGATTGTGTTTTCTTGAAGGTAGCTGAGCGCTTTCTGGAAAAACTGAACACTATCCACAAGTCTCTAGCTCCATAGGTTCCTATGGGCTTCTGGGCAAGTTACTGTAGTGAAAGCCACTGGGAACAGTGTTCTGATTATATGAAATAAATGTATGCTAAATATACTGAAAAATTAAGTATCATGGGCCTCTACAAATTGGAAGCATTTTTTTTTCCCATGCTTCAGCTTCCCATTTGTGAAATGGGAATAAAACTGTCCTTTTAGCTTAGAGGGATGTTGTAACTATATGTGTTATGCCTTTGATATCGTAGAGGTTGAACATCCTATGAGCTAGGAATATAATAATTTTGTCTTCATGTCATCCACAATAACAAGTAAGATAAGAGGCTGTAGTGTAAATGTATAAGGATGGTAAGTGGTTGTACACTGAGCAATGAGAGTAGCTAGCAATACTCAATAAATGACTAGCATATCAGTAATTGGTTACACTAGTTCTCAGCATAGAATGAGGTATAATTCTGAAAAAACAACAGGATGTTAGAAACCCAGGTTTCATGCATATTGGTATACCTACTGAATACAAGGTATGATATAAGTATGCCTGTTATATTTGGGCAAATTATAGGTGGCTGAACTTTTCAAAAGCCTCAATAAATCTAGGTAATTGAACTTTTAGATCAAACTGGAAGAGGTTGCTGACTTCTGAAACTTTCAAGTTTCAGACTAAAATGATATAGTTAGTATTTCATAATGCTAGAAAAGAATATGCTAGACTAGTGTCTGACTGATTATTCTTCCATCGTTTTTATGTCAGAATTTATATCTCTGTGACAGTAAACTGTATAAATTGCAGAAAAGTACACAGCGGATGCTTGCTGTTTCTCACTAGCGGAAAACATCTAGAGCCAGTTGTGCAATTCAATGCCCTATCTGGCATACTGGAGACCCACGCTGGTTATTGGCAGCTCTGGCACCCTGTGGTATAAAATAAAAGGCATTTTTATTTAATTTATTCATGAACTAATGTGCATGATGCTTGGATATGAATAGCTTTCGTATAGAATGATAACCTATAGAGAATATTTTGACATTTTTCATATAAAAGAATGTTCCTAATGTGATTCATGTTTGACTGAAAAAAGTAGTTTCTCCCAGGCAGTAAACTGTTATAGAATACATACCTGATGTGGCCACAGAAGTACTGAATGTATTGGGAAATTTGAGCTGAATACCTTTATAGTAAAACCATCTGTGTTTGAATTGAATTACAGAGAAAAAGGTTCAATACCCTAGACAGAGTTGCATCAATCATGTTGATATCATTTCACACAAATGGCAAAAGAATACCCAGTAGCTGACAATCAGCTACTATGAGACATAAATTCTAGGAATCCAGCTCTTGAGATTTAAGATCTGTTGAACTGGTTTCACAGTTCCACAGTGTAGTGGGCAAGCATCATCAAGCATTCATTCTGCACGGGTCCAATAATCTGTTCTTGGGGGCAAAAAAATCTCAGAAGCATTTCTGAGGGCTGCTAAGCATATCCCTAATCACAGAAATATTCCAGCTCTGTTTTTCCTGCTTTTAACTGTTATGGTGTTTTTCTGTTATTTTATGTGCTTTGAGCAGCCAACACAGCTGGTGCTGTTAAAACTGTGTAGAAAAAAAACAGAGTAGCTTGAATGAGAAGTGAAGGAACACAATGAGCAGACATATTAACATGGAGCTCTAGGAACGCCCTGACATTATGCTTTAATGAATCTAAATGCCAATATTCTTTCAAAAGCAGCAGTGAGGCTTTTGGCTCTTTATACAGTGAAGTTTTCTAAGAAACAGTACAGAACTGTCAGACAATGTTCACTTTTGCATTACATTGAAGAGGCATTAAGAAAGTCTGTTTTGGTTATTCTGTTAAAAAGTGATGCCCAAGAGGCATGAACTGCTCTTCATAGCTATGAGAACTGGAATAAGTAATACTATCTAAGCTATGTAAAAGACATAGTGCATTAAAATTTAAATACAGAATATAAATTTCACTGCATTGTTATGTTGCGTATTATTTATACTGTTAGTTCTGAAAGATATGAAAAAGTATATAACAAAAATTCCAAGAGCTCATTTCCAATTAAAAATGTTTTAAAATAGCTGAAGGTTGTGCCAAATTATGAAAATATTTTTCATAGCATTTTTTTCAAGAACAAAGTTACAGTTTTGTCTTATGAGATTTTATCTCTCCACAGATAGATGTTGCAATATTTCTGAACATGAGCCAGCAGTGTGCCCAGGTGGCCAAGAAAGCCAACAGCATCCAGGCTTGTGTCAGGTGTAGTGTAGGCAGCAGGACCAGGGAGGTGATCATCCCCCTGTACTCTGCTCTGGTGAGGCTGCAACTTGAGTACTGCATTCAGCTTTTGGCCACTTACCACAAGGACATCGAGACCCTGGAGCATGTCCAGAGAAGGTCTACGAAGCTGGTGAAGGGCCTGGAAGGTCTTACGAGGAGCAGCCAAGGGAACTGGGGTTATTTAGTCTGGAGAGGAGGAGGCTCAAGGGAGACCTTATTGCTCTCTACAACTACCTGAAAGGAAGGTGCAGGGAGCTGGGGGTCAGCGTCTTCTCACAGATAACTAGTGATAGGACAAGCAGAAACGGCCTCAAGTTGTGCCAGGGGAGGCTCAGGTTGGAAATGAGGAGAAATTTCTTTTCAGAAAGAGCAGTCAGGCATTGGGACAGGTTGCCCAGGGAGGTGGTGGTGTCACCGTCCTTGAGGGTGTTCAAGGAAAGGTTGGACATGGTGCTTAGGGAGGTGGTTTAATGTGTGACATTGGTGGTAGGGGGATGGTTGGACCAGATGATCTTGGAGGTCTTTTCCAACCTTAGTGATTCTGTGAATCTGTAAAGTAGTGAAAGTTAAATATATGAAAACACATTTTCTTCATGCACCTCTTATTGCAAATCCCTCTGAATCACTATTTCATTCTTATTGGAGTGAATGCTATTGGTCCTAGCCTTGACTCAGATTTAATGGGGACATTGACTTTATGTTAGTTCTTTAAAATATATATTTTTGTCTTCATTGGCTGTTTTTGTTTCTTTGTTTAAATTTTGTTCCATGTGAGAAAGTGATTTTACATACTGTAGTGATTTCTGGGTATTCTAATCATCCCTACATACTAAAAAGGCATATCCCTTCTTCTTAGGAGTTAAACTTTAAATCTGTAAAAAGTAAAGAATAAATAATAATAAAAAAAATGTGAAAGTAAATGATAAAAAATAATGCTATGAAATTATAAGTAACACATGCAATTATAAATAACTGATATAACCTTTATATTCTTTAAGACAATTTTTTTTTTAACTTTTACACACTGGTTATTGCAGTAGTTCTTCAGTTGGATGCAGTCTTTTAATTAAGTTTTTCTGGTTAGAAGAGTTACAATATTTAGTGATCAGGAAAGCCATTGCTGATATCCCAGATACTCTTCCTTCTTGGGAAAAACATAGAAATTAATTATTGTACATGTTGATAAATGCGGTGCAATGGCAACCTAAATGCATGAATAATTGGTGTGAGCTTTTTCAGCTCTTCAGAGATGACACCCCAGGAGTTCTTAGCCTGTTTTAATCTGGATAAGAAGCATTTAATTGGAGCACCACATTAAGAATATTAGCAACAGTAATTTACTGCTTATGCATTCCATTTTAAGGTGCTGTAAAAACAAATAGTTAATAGATTTATTAATGGCACAACTACAGACTTCAGCAGAATTTGTTTATAACATTGCTTTTACCTAGGTTTACCTTTGTGTTTTGCAGTAACTTAGATGAACAGTTCAAACATTCTTTAGTGGCTGTCATCATACATTACTTTGTCCTGCATAAACTGCTACAGTGAAAACAATACAGAAAATACTTAAGAAAATGAATATAATGTGCGCAAGAAAGCTGCCAATTTTCTTGACCAAATATGCTGAACTAATGCAAATCTTGCTTTGCATTGTTTGTTCCAAGCATCAAACACCAATAAAAATTGTTCTGACACTTTTTATTTAATTTTTATTTCCCTGTTGTGCGCTGTTTATCTTTCAGGACTCTTCACCCTGATATGAATTTGGAGAAATTGCTTGAGAAACAGCTTTGGACAGAGACTCAGCTAGTAGAGACACAAGGCAATCTCTGGTTACAACCAGATTTTATTTTAGTTTAATTTTTTATTTTATTTTATTTTATTTTATTTTATTTTATTTTATTTTATTTTATTTTATTTTATTTTTATTCTATTTTATTTTATTTTATTTTATTTTAGACATTGAGAGGCTAATTATACAACACAGAAGTGATTTGAGAAAAAACTTTTATTGATTTTAAAACTTTTAAAATCTTTTAAAACTTTTAAAATCAATAAAAGTTTTTTCTCAAATCACTTCTGTGTTGTATAATTAGGAAGACGTTATCTTTCTTCTGTGCCCTTGCATTCACTTAATGCAGTGAAAAGATGACAGAGGTGATATGTGTATCTGTAACACTGACACTGACCAGCTGGAAGACCAGCAACAGAGGGACCTTTTTTTGAGGCAAAGTATTTTTTTTCAAAACTGTGATGGTGTTTCATGTGTGGAAACATTTACAGTTGAAGGAATTCTTTTTTCCCAAGCACTCATTCTTTACATCTGTTGACTTAACATTTTATTTTATTATGTCCATCAAGTTAATTTTTTTCTCCCATTGTGCCTCCCGCACCATCTGCCTGCTTTCCTACTCCTTGCCTACTTCAATTCCAGCATGGAGTCTCTCATGTGGCCTTTTTAGGCCACTTCACTTGATTGGAAGAGAAAGGTCTCTTGTGTTCTCCTACCATGGGGTTTTGCATCATAGGGAATTAAAGAAATGAACAGTTTCTTAAGAGGAAGGAGCTGCCAACTTTCCTAACTCAGTGATCGTGATCCTAGTATCAAAACTTTCTATAGCTGACAGTGACAAGATGCAGACACTGTGCAGACATAGAATACAGAGAGCAGGTGATGAAAAACTGCAGGCAAGAGAATATATGGATTCTTCTGGGTCCTACTGTGTTATTGTAACTGTGCGAATGACTGTATTTGAATCAGAACAGAAGTCCATCTAGCTCATAATACTGTTTCCAAAAGCTGCTTTAAAATTATATGCCAACAGAGAAACAGAACAGGGAAAGACTCTGGGGCAATACTTGTTCAAAATCCTCCTGCATTTGCCATCTATTTGAAATTCAAGGAAATTCCTGAAATTTTTGACCCACCATAATTTTTTCTTCTATTGTTTTGTCCCTATGTTTCATGAATCTACATTCATTTTAGTATCCACTAAATAAATATCCTGTAGTAAGGTGTTACAATGTATTTCTGAGTTATATGAAAAGTACTACTAACTGATTTTTTTAAGGCTATTTTATTTGATAGCATTCTTCATAGCATTAGACAGTGAATGGTGTCTCTTCTTCACTTTGAAAAAAAAAATAGCACTTTTCATGGACATTTTCACAGATATACAATGCTTTAGCTTTTACTATGCCTTGAAATGCAACCAGATAATGTATTTGTTTCAGTTTGTGCTATCTGCAGTTAGTTATCCAGGGATGTGCCTGCATAATCCTCTAGAAGGCATTCCAATAATCTGGCTGAGAAGTAGAGCACATAAATGATCTTGGCACCTTGGAGACATTTTTGATACTATAGTAGCTGGAGGTAAAATAAAGCACTTTTTTTTTTTTTTTTTTCCATTAGTGGTGTTTAGTCAGGTATTTTAAGAAACTTTTCCAGACTGTAAACCTCTCTGGCAAAGGTCTGAAATAAGCACCTGCAAATTGTTTCTCTGTCAGTAAAGATTGCTTCCATTTTCTTTGTGTCCCTTTCATCAAACATCGTGTCTTCTTCAGGAGAAGTGTTTGTTTTGGTACACAAGACAAGGCTTTTATAATTTCCATTAAAATCTGATATTTGGAGATATGTTCAAGTTGTTAACCTTCTGGAAATGTCTTCTTGGACAAGCTTAATAGAAAACATAAATTAATTTCATTGGAGCTACAGTTCACAGTGTGTGTGCTCTCCTTGACCTGAGCTCTGCCCTGACTGGACCAATTATATTCAGTCATGGTCAGTTAGGAGACTCCAATAGGTGAGATGAATTTTCTTATGTTCACATAAGAAAAAGAAGATGTTCACATTAAAAAGCGTGCTAAGATGCTTCTAAAGAAATGGAGTAGATTGTGATGGAAATCAGAATGAATAGAAGCAGATAGAAGTAGGGAGGGATTAGGAAGAAAGAGTCAGAATGGTTTATAAGAATGTGAGAAAAAAAATAGAAGTGAAAGTGGGTTCCAGACTCTTTGTTCTTCTGATGTCTAAGAAAAACAGTTGGATAAATATCCTTGCTGGTTTTTACCTTTGTTCTCCCAAGCCATACTGGCACATTCACATGCAACATAGAGCCCTGTTATTGTTGCTACCTTACTACAAATGAAGATCTGCACTGGTGGCAGAGATCAATAAGCAAATCAAGATGGTTCCTCTAATAGTTCCTTTTGATCTATATTATATTCTTTTTTGAACATGCAGAAAATTGCATAAAAACCCAATTTAGAAGAATATAAGATTTCCAAGTCAGTTAAAGTTGCCTTTCCAACCTATAACTTTCTTGTATGATGAATTACAGTATTTTGATTATTTAATCTTCTATTTTTATCTGACATCATTGTCTATGAAATAAATGCTGGTCTACAGAGAATTAGAGTTCATGCTGAGGAAGGCCTCACTGTAGTGCTTACTAATTGTAGAGACTGGAAAGCTCAATATGTAAGGCAATGTGTATATCTGGTGTTCATTTGCAACTGAAGTATGTTCTTGAAGTTACAACTGAATGCAATATGAGAGTCTTTACAGAAAAAAAAAATGTACTGAAAATATCTCAGATTGGACAATGGAAATTATTATTCATTATTTCTTATAATTTTGACCTTAATTTGTCAGTGCCTCTTTTTCCCCCTGTAAAATAAAAATGTGGACGCTATGTAATACTATGTTGCTGTTAAGTGTAATGTATTTTTCAGTTTGTAACACCCTTCTGAAATTAGAAGAAAAGAGGTGAGTCTGTAACACCTCAGTGAGTAATGAGAGGTTTTGACCATCTTGCATCTGATTAAGAGACATAAACGTTAAATAGCACAAACAAGTAGAAAGAAATTGTTTGTAAGTCTCTTATGTACTTTGGACACATTTCTGCAAAATTAGAAACTTTCTGTAAAATAACTTGCATATGTAGCTTCCACTGCATGGCTCCATTACGCAGCTAGAAAATAATATTTTTATAGCAAAATCAAGATCATATGCTGCCCAGGTGGAGAGTGCACCTGGGAATGTAAAAGAAAAGATTTTGAAAGTATTCATACATGTTTCTATTGCAAACACATTTTTGTACAAGGGTGTGTGTGTTGACAAAAGATTGCCCCATTTCTTGGGGATGATAAAATAATATTTCAGTCTTAGAAAAGCAGACAAATATGTTGAGAAAAAAAAAATCCTCTGCAGCCAAAAGTCAGGAATAAAAATGAAAGTGCTCTGTGTGTGTGTGTAGATGTGTATCTATTGCCATAATGCAATAGAAAGGACAGTTAAACTAGAACTGCAAATAAAATTGGAAATCTGGATAATTAATGGCACGCAGTCAGCGCAAGCTGGAACTATTTCATCATTTTTGAAGACCATATTCTGAATGTCAAGTGCTCAGTGGTACATCACAGCATCCACTATGGAATTCATGGTTCAGCAAAGTGTGAAGAATATCACATTGCTATACAGAAAGGCTGATCGTGAGCAGAAATTATTTTATTTTTTGCATGGCAAAAAGGCTCCTTCTTTAATCTCAAGGGCAGATTTAACAGGTGTAATAGTCTTTTCATGACTATCTGTTTTCTAAAATGGGTCATTTATTGATGACAATTTTAAATGGATTTTTTCTATCTCAACAATTTTATTATTTCCAATGAGATTTATCTTTCAGGTTTTTCTTGTGGCTTTCTTGCACTCAGTGATGTTCCTCTGAGAGCTTTGTTTTCCAAAGTGGAAATACATCTCAGTCCCTACGGGAAATCTTGAATATCAATTCATTTGTGTGAAAATAAGTTCATAAGTCTCCTGCAGCATAAGCTTCATAGTACCAAAGTTAATGAGTTTTCTCCAACCTTACAACTTTTCACATTGGAATAAAAGAAAATGGCATAACACCTGCTATTCTTCAATCTAAAGCACTATAAGATCTTTAAATAAAAGCCATACGCTTGAGAATTTAAGGAAAAAAAAAATATTTTTTTGGTACAGAACCACAGAATGGTTGAGGTTGGAAGGGGCCTCTGGAGGCCATCTGTTCCAACCAGCTCAAGCAGGGCCTCCCACAGCAGGTTGCCCAGGTCCACGTCCAGGTGGCTTTTGAATATCTCCAAGGAGGGGGACTCCACTGCCTCTCTGGGCAAGCAGTTCCCAGAGAGGCAAATACACTTACTAAAATCAAAAGGAACATCACAAGAGAATGAATTCTTTAAATTCTATGAAATGGTATGGCTTAAAACCTAAATCAAGCAGATAAAATTGAAGTCATCATGGACAGTCAATATTTACTACTTTGTGTTTTTCATCTCTTTCTAGCTTTTATCTTTTATACCCTTAAATTGTATCTGCATACTTTGTGAAACATTCCCAGATTTCATCAGCATAATTTTGCTTTTCATTTTGTTTCATTTTTATATTTGCATCTTCTGAAGATACATAAAATGAGATTAAAGGTATGCTCTAAGTTATTTCACAACAGCCTGTGTTGTTGGGAGAGATTAAAAAAACCTTTCATTTTGTAAATGAAATATTGGCTCCAGGAAGAGGAGTTAAAATAAGATGTTAGCACTGTGTGAGCTTGGGGACTGACCTTTCACTTGAGCTTAGTTTTTGTTTGCCTATGAATGTGCTTAATGAACACATTATTGTGGTTAATCATTTTTCTGTACGACACCTACAGCAGGAATTCCAGTGAGTGCAGCACCAAGTAAAGTGTTGACACAAACATCATGAATGTCACTGATTTATTAATGCCTTCATCTGTAATATATGCAGTGTGTTACCTTTGTGCTTTATCTTTCATTATTAACTGCATTGCTAAACTGAGGTCGTAAAAGCTTATGCTACTAAAAATTATGTACTTGGAAATTCAATTATTTTTACTTAATTTAATTTTAATAATTTCAATGTGTATTCTGCATGAATATACTTGTAGGCAGGCATTTTTGTAGGAACACAAAATTATACTGAAAACGCTCAATTTTTTTTTTTTTTCTTTTGAGTTGTAGATTAAAAATATATTTTCTAGACTCTGTTACGCTTCAGATTCAGAGAGTATAATGAGAAGAAATAAGAACTGCAATCCAGGGAAAAATGCAAATATGTATTTTTTAAAATAGGAAATATGGAGCTATGTTTTGATTAGGTGCAAAATGATGTTAACAGAGGAAGAGATTCTATAACTGCTGCTGCTGAAACTGCTGGTTTTTCATACTTGTGCTTTGTTTTGTGGTAAAGTCTGAAAGCTACAATCACAGATTTTTGTTGTACTTAACATGAATTACAGTGGAACTTCTGAGTAGAATTTTGAACTTTCCTGTGATTTTCCTGTTTGAACTTGGAGTTTTTACACATGGATACATAAGCTATTTCTCATTTCAGATATGTATGCTTAAACTGAAGTTGTCTCTCTTTTCTTTTTTTTTTTCTGCTGATTTTTTACTGAACGTAAAACTGTCTATTTTACTTAGCTTTGTTGAGTAGTCTTATTGCTAACTGTTGCTTTTGAAAACAGATTCCATACTGAATATATATATATACATATATATATATTTTTTTACTTAACATCTTTATTTTGCATCATCATATAATTTTCAATTAATATCTTTCTTTACCTGTGTGCTTAATAATAATTTTCTCAGACAATGTTTTTTAAAGGAAAGGCTTTGGATTTGGGTTTCTGTTACAAGGGATTGGGTATAGACAAATTATTGGTAATCTGTGTCTATATATTTTAAGTACCTTGAAGGACTTGATTCTGAAGCTGTTATGAGTTTCCTCTCTCTGAACACTGTGGCTCTGCAAAGGCTCTGCATATCTGTTGGATATGCTAAGCTCTGTGGTGGTTCTTTTTCATCTCTCTAAGTATCTCAATTCCCCATATATTGAATAACACTGTAGTGGTTTAACCCGGCCGGCAGCTAAACACCACACCGCCATTTGCCCACCCTTCCCTCTCCCTCTCTGGGATGGGGAAGAGCAATGGGAAAGTGAAGCCCATGAGTTGAGATAAAGACAGTTTTTTAAGACAGGAAAATACTAAAAACAATAATAATAATAACAACACTGATGATAATAGTACTACTACTAATAATGTGTACAAAACAAGTGATGCACAATGCAATTGCGCACCACACGCTGACCAATGCCCAGCCTAACCCCGAGCAGTCTGGCCCTCCTCCCCTGGCTAGCCATCCCTGTATATTGTATATTGCATGATGTCAGATGGTATGGAATACCCCTTTGGCTAGTTTGGGTCACCTGTCCTGGGTCTGTCCGCTCCCAGCTCTTGCTGCACCCCCAGCCTGCCCGTTGGCAGGACAGAGTGAGAAGCTGAAACGTCCTTGACTTGGTGTAAGCACTGCTCTGCAACAATTAAAACATCAGCGTGTTATCAGCACTCTTCTCATCCTAAGCCAAAACATAGCATTCTACCAGCTACTAGGAAGAAAATTAACTCTGTCCTAACTGAAACCAGGACAAACACTGATGATGGTCTTCTAGCATTCTGGGAGTTATAAGGATATTTGAAGAATCCTTCCCTATAGAAAGCATCTGTGCTATGACATTGTTAAGACTTTACTTAGTAACTTTGTGCCTCAATGACTAGGCTGGGAAGATCTATTTGTTGTAACTGTAGTTGGATATTTCATCCCATGCATCTATTTAATGGAAAGAGTTTGTTTAATCCTATCCTAAGATCAGTATTAAAAGAGTTAATCTGAGGAGGTGCTTTTTAGAGACAAAGATAGATTGAATCCTACTGATTAGCTCAGTCTAGATACATGTTTTTTTAAATAACAAAAGTTAGATGAAAATGCCAGCTTGAACTTGCTTGAATTTGATTAATTTGAGGTTTGTTGCTTAAGTGTATCAATGAAGACTCAGTCTTCTAAATATCTTTCATTTTTGCTTATTTTTTAACATATATCTAAAGTTTAATATATATTCTTTCTTTCCTCTTTTCCAGCACTATGTGGAGGAGAGGAGAGTTTTTTGTGTGCCAGTGGGATCTGCATCCCAGGGAAATTGCAGTGTAATGGCTACAATGACTGTGATGACTGGAGTGATGAGATCCATTGCAGTAAGTTTCTTACATCCTGCAGTGCTCTCTGAAAGCACCGAATCCATTCAGGGAAGCCCAAAAGCTAAAGTAGGCTATTGGAACAGGATAAGAGCTTTGCACAGTATTTGCATATATTGACATTTGGACTTTCTCAGTTGCCACTGTTTAACTTTGCTCACTCTTACTGCAGATTGTATTTCAATCTATCAAAATTTATGCTTGGAAACAGATTTCATTAGCAGTTAAGAACTGCTGAGATTTCTGAAAGGAGCTACATGGAAATATTTTGGGGCAACTTTTTAAAAATGGGTCAGTGACATGCCAAAAAGAACACTTTTAATGAACTGAAAACTGTTAGGTATATCTTTTTCGTAGTCCTTGGCACTAATTAACTTTTCATGTTAGATAAATTTTCATGCTTTTCATGAAAACGTTTCATGAATTTGCTTGAATGAAAATTTGAATAACATTAAAATGTTTGTTAACCCTGGGGGATGGAGGAAAAGGAGTATAAGAGACTATCAGCAGGTTTGGTTTAGAGTAAATGTATTGAGGGGGTATATGCAAAATATTCCTGGGTATAAGCAAATGGCTCAGTTCTAGGCTTATTTCTGCTCCATTAATTGCTGAGGAGCTGTTTTGTCCACATAAAGTAACCAACAAGGACTGGGAATACAGATGGAGAAGAATATTTGGACTCTTTAGCAAACAAACTTTTGCAGCAGACGACTGATACGGAGCAGAAATTACCCAGAAATACAAGTATTTCTACTACTCTCGTGAAGAGAATACATGAGACTCCTCACAATTTACATGATTGTTAGGAGATCCTGAGTCAATTAGAACTGTAAGGAGAGTTTTTTACAGTTACTTCACAAATGAGATTAAGAGGCTTTTAAAATCAAATGGTCAAGTTTTATTAGAAGGTAAAGAATAATAATTATTTAAAACAGAAAACTGATAAAGAACTGATAATAAACATGATAAAGCAGAATAGAAATGAAAAGGATTTACAAAGAAAACTGCCTTTGCTTGCTGTGGCCTTCAGGTTGGGTCTTTTATACAAGCTCGAGTCCAGTCAACTCTGGAGCTCTTTTGCTCAGTCAGTTCTGCTCTGTCCTCTTTTGCCCTTGGAAGGTTTCTTTCTCTATCATAAATGTTTTACCTTTATGCCTTGTTTGAAAATCAAACCATTTAAATTAATCATTATTTCTGAAGGAAATTAATGTGGAAAAACTTAGTGAGGAGATCTTATTGTTACGAAAGGCAGTATTTATCATAAACAAAACAAAACATATGTCATTCATTTGCAGTCATTCTCATTGATTTAATTTTCTCAGTGTGTATACAGGTGGTCTGGTTAAGGTCTCTTGTGTTTGATAGGGAAGATGAAAAACACTTGCTTTTTTATCATCTTAGTGTCATTTTGGTTTCTTCTTTGGCAAAGAAAAGTTAATCTTCAGATAAGCATTTTACAATCCTAGGGAGCGAGCATTTTTTGGAAAACTTTTTCAAAAACATTCCTGAAACTCACTTTTTTTTTTTTTTTCTTTCTTCCCATGTGTCTCCAGGGTTGGTCTTGATCTTTAGGTCAAGCTGTTCTTTATCTTTTTGCTGTCAGATCATTTAAATGAGATTGCATTTACACTGCTCTGTAGCAATTAACAAACAGCATTCCTTTAACACTTGTTCTGCTCTTTCTTTTGATGTTGTCACGCATACACACATTTAATTTTATGGTTAATTCATGCTGATCTTAATATTTCTGTTACTCATCTCTTTCCTCCCACAATTTTGTTAAAGAAAAGATAGCTGAAGTAATAGCACAGCAGCCTTCTTGTTGGCTACTTTAGGGCTAATTCCAATGCACCTGATGGGTGCATTGATATTTGGTTTTAGTGCCTTGATCATTCTATGTTCATTCTATGGAGGGACCACATGACAAGAGATGAAGCCCATTCACCTCAATACCTTTGGTCTTAAAGGTACTGCTCAGTCATGTTTGAATCATAATTTCCACAAAAAAATTGGTTAGAAAAGCAAGTGGATGTTCCCCCTGGAACATGCAGTTTCCTGTTGAAGCTTCCCTAATTTGCAATCCCCCAAAAATGTAAGGACTTCTTACATTTCTTTTAGATGCACCAATCTGAAGAGATGTCTCTGGTTTCTAGTTATGAAAATACGTGCTTCAGTGACGGAGTCATCTGTCCCTGTGCAGTTGACTTCTTTTGAGCTAAATGTCTAAAGTGGCTCTGCAGAGAATCAGCTGGGAGAGTCTTCTGATGTATGATTCATCTGATTTGAAGCAGATATTTTGGACTGTATGCTTTAGAAACTAAATTATGTAGATGTCTACAAGGTTGTGTGAGGTGAATCTAACAGTTGTGTCTCCTTAGTCTTAATGTTGAAAATTATATATGTTATGAAATGTACAAACCTCTAGTTTACATCTTTTTTACATCAATAGTTCTTGCTGGATTCAATGAATTGATTACTTTTCTACTCCTGGCTCTTGGTGTGCATTTTTCTCTTCTGTGGTGGGTCATAAGTATTATGCAAGCAATAGTTAGGCTTTAGCACAATCAGTCCCTCATTTTGAAAGTACAATGTCATTTATTATGACTTAGAAATGTCACCTTTTTACACAGCTGTATCCCAGATCTGATACTTAGGCTTTCAACATGCTGTTTATGCCATTTATTCTGTGACCTTGTGCAACGGATGGTACCAACTGAGGAATCAGAATTCAGGTCAGCCAACTATCACGTAGGAATGTGAACAGGAAAGAAACTGTAACACTGATCTACAAATACATAAATTATCAGTGCTGAAACCTGGAACTCTCAGAAAGATCTTAATGAGTAAGTCTGACACATAATATAGCAAATGCAACAGTCTCTCTTACATCTCTCCATCCCTCAGGAGGTTATATGATGCAGTAGTGAAATGCTGAAAACTGGGTATGTGTGAACAGAGATCTAAGGGTTGCTGAATGCAAAAGATTGGCTCGACTTCAAAATATTCTTGGGTTTAGTGGAGTATGGAATAGAAATTTGTGTTTTATCTTGGCTTGTCCCATCATGAACAAAGTTTAAGTTGAGCCTGCTAAAAACACAAGGTGCTCTTTTTCTGATGGAAGTAAGTAGCTGTCTATATATTATTGCCAATACCTTAATGAAAATGTATGTTAAGACTGTTAGGTTTTCTGAAACTAGATGATCTTTAAGGTCCCTTCCAACCCAAGACATTCTATGATTCATATTCACTTATTCAAAGTGAATCTTATTTCCTTGAAAGGAAACCTGTATTCTTTTTCTTCACCTTGTGTGGGCCTGAGAGTTGCCATTAAGGCACATGCAAGACAAGGAAATGATCTGGGACAGCCAGCATGGCTTCACCAAGGGCAAATCACACCTGACCAGTCTTGTGGCCTTCTATCATGTGACTGCATCAGTCGACAAGGGAAGACTGACTAACAACACCTATCTGAACTTCTATAAGGTCTTTGAGACGGTCCCACATGACATCCTGATCTCTAAATTGGAAAGAGATGGATTTAAAGGGTGGACTATTTGGTGGATAAGGAATTGGCTGGATGGCTGCACCCAGAGAATTGTGGTCAATGGAACTGTGGTCTAAGCGGAGGCTGGTGATGAATGGTGTCCCTCAGGGGTCTGTCTTGGAACCAGTGCTATTCAATGTCTTTATCAATGACACAGACAATAGGATTGAGCACGCCCTTAGCAAGTTTGCAGATGACACCAACGTGGGTGTTGCAGTTGATACAACAAAGGAAGGGATGCCATCCAAAGGGACCTGGACAGGCTTGAAATTGGGTCCATGTGAACCTAAAGAAGTTCAACAAGGTGAAGTACAGATGCTGCACCTGGGTTTGGGCAATCCCAGACATGAGGGCCGACTGGGAGAAGAACTCATTGAGAGTTCTCACTCACAATGAGAGAACACTCATGCGCTGCTGTGTGACCTGATCTATGTATTGCTGCTCCATCAAGGGGATTGGACTAGATGATCTTACTATGAGGGTGGTGAGGCACTGGCACAGGTTGCCCAGAGGAGCTGTGGATGCCCCGTCCCCGGTAGTGTTCAACGCCAGGCTGGATGGGGCTTTGGGCAGCCTGGTCTAGTGGAAGGTGTCCTTGCCCATGGCAGAGGGTTGGAACTGGGTGGTCTTTAAGGTCTCTTCCAACCCAAGACATTCCATGACTCTGTGATTCTGTGTTTTACGTGTCACTGCTGCAGCTACAGAGGTATGAATGTAAACATGAATGGGGGTATGAATGGAAATTAAACAGTGAATTTAATGAGAGGAAACATCATAGTAAAAACAGCTTTTTTTCATTTGCAGGAGGAGGAATAGAAGGATAGAAACTGTCAGAGTTGTGAACTGATCAATAAGGATAAAGGATGCCAGAGTATTTCATGCTGTTTCATATTCAAGACAAATAATGTTTAGAGTTTTACTCTCAAATGGCTATTATTCTCACATGAAACTAGAACATACATATTTTAATTTAGTTTGGTTTTTTTGGTATTTACTGTTTCATGCCTTTTATTCTTTTAAAGCTAAACTAACGATTGACTGCAAAACTCATGGCCTAGCCATAGTATTGTGCTTCATCCCCTGAAGCATTGTCCTATAAATTATGTTTGGACTTTCTAAGAGATGTGAAACTAGTAGAAAGTATAAATGCTTCTGTGGCAGAAGGACTTGAAGTGATGCATGTGTTCATGTTCTAGAGCTGAGTCTGTAAAAGCCTTGAGAAACACAGCAGTTAGAGCACTCACTTAAGAGAGGGAAGACTTGGCCTACATTCATGTGGAGGGTTAGAAACCCCACTGCATACCTTCTGGGAGAGTGCTGCACCTGTCAGTGTGTAATATACTTAGAAGCACATATTTCTTTCAAAGCTGGATCACTGTGGAGTCATGAACGCAGGAGTCTCAAGCCAAGAGCTAAACAAGTGGTAACTTGATTCTATTGCTTAGTGTTTGAGCAGCTCAGCTGAGGGGACAAACCTGGGTTCCAGTCCCTGTTCTCTGAGCAATTTCTGTGTGCAGTCCAGGAAAGAGCTTTTGTGAAATACCTAGGTGTCCCAGTAAGAAAGGACACAAAGAACTTCCTTGGCTGCAGTGGTGTAGCTTTAACACGAAGAAGGGATTGTCCACCCAGTTGTTATATAGCTTGGGATTCTCCCTTGAAAAGCTAGAGATGAAGGAAAAGCCTTTAGGAGGGCAGTGAAACCAGGTCAGTCATTTCCCAACTGTGTACTTATAATAAAAAGTTATTACTCATGGGACCAGGCACCATCTCCGCTCCCCTCCCCTCTCCTTCCCTCCCCTCTCCAGTTTCCTAACTACAAAGTAGGTCCCGTGTTTTTTCTGAACCTGATATTATTTACATGTTTTACGTATTCTCAGAAAATATTTTTCAGAGCGTTATTGCAGGCTTCAGCCATGGTCAGAAAGGCTAAACCTGCTTAGGGTTGGCAATGCTAAGAATACCTTGATAAGAAGGCATCAGGCCATCTTCCAAGTTCAAAACTGTGTCAGGAATAGTTAATCTTTTGAAACCACTGTAAGATCAATGGCAGGCTCAAAAGCAGGGTCTGGGGATCTTGATTTTGCTGTGAGAAGCTTCAGCTCCACCTAATACCCACCTCAGGTGCTCAGGACTATCCCAGTAATTTACCCCCATGACATTCATAACCTTCCTTATTAACTTTGTACGTATAATTAAATATTTTGGTCTGTACTGTAACCAGGGCACTTTTTCTTCAGCCAGTGTTAGGAAGTTAGAACTGTTTACCATATTTTTTACATGTATGGAAAAATATATTTCAATTATGAAAGGCAGCTGTAAAACATAATCACTCAGATCAGAGAAATTAATGTTATTTATATGAAAATGGATTATTCTGGCTGACTCAATAGTCTTTGATTCACAGTACTATGTCTGGATGTGGATGATAACATGAGCAAACAAGGTCTCTTACTTGACTAGGAAAAGCTTTACTTAAAAAAATAAGATCTTAAATAATTCGTGTCACTTTTATGCACAAGCCATATGATGATGACATATAAGATGTCAATGCAAATGAATGTCTTTCTTCATAACTTGATTTCCTAAACAGTTGAACAGTATTTTATCCTTGAATATATGGTCATGATGAGATTTTGGGTATATTTTTCATTCTAGAAACAATGGAGCCCCTCACTTCCTCCCACCTTACAACATGTTCTCATTCTTAATTTCTTAGTCTTTCCAACACATCTATTACAGGAAAAGACATTCTGTGTTCCTACCATAGACATAACCTGGGATCAAATCATCTGTGCCTTGAAATCTTCTAATGAACATCTTGGTCAGCAAGATTGCAATGACATTCTGTTTTCTCACAACTCATATAACTCCTTGCTTTTTTACCAAGTAGTAATCTGTAACCAGAATGAAATGTTCCAGTTCCTTAGTATATCTTTCATTATTTTTTTTCCTTCCACAGCTTGAATAAATTTTGAGTGCTGTCTTTATGGTCTCGAGAAATTTCTCCCAGATGACTGACTTGCATTTATTAGTGTGTGGAAGACAAAAGGAGAGCAAGAGAAATCAAACATACTTTTTATGGTACAGGGATTTCAACCACCTCTTAGTATGGAACATATAGACAGAAAACAATTGATAGAAAAAAAATGTCTAAAAATTGCTTTTGATTTTTCTTTTTCTTTTTCTTCTGTGTTTGATTCTAATAAGCTGGTACACACTGAATATTATTTCAGACCTATAAATTGTATGGTTTCTCTAGCTAATGTTGTTTAAGTCAGTAAATTCCAGTGTTTATATTTTAAAAGAAACCAGCCCAATGTCATGTTAACATTTTACAAAAAAAATTGTTTTGCAGACTGCAGTGATGATGTATTTCGTTGTAACACAGGAAAATGCCTCAATTACACCTTTGTATGTGATGGATATGATGACTGTGGAGATCTCAGTGATGAACAGAATTGTGGTAAATAAAAGCTTTACACTTTTCTAAAGTATTTAAGATAGCACTATTGTCTAAGATGGTTATAATTTTCCTTAAACTACTACAAGAGTAGTATACCCTGATGTTACTTTCTTTGGGAAAAGTAAAAACAGTTCACAATTTTTTATATGCAATTTGGAAAGGTTTAAATGTAGAGGCCTGGGTTAATCCAAACCTTGGAACGAACGGTACTTTGTCACTGCTTTGTCTACATCCCTGTTTGTGAAGTGACTGACCTCACCAAGTAATAGACCAATGATAACTCTGGTCCTCTTCTTGCTGTTAACATACTTAAAAAGCCCTTTTTGTTGTCCCTTACAGTACTGGCCAGCTTCAGCTCTAGTTGAGCCATTCCCTCAATGGTAATAGCAGTATTGCCTAAGATGGTAATCATGACAAACAGCCAGTGGTTTTCAGCATCTCTATACAATGGTGAACTGCATCTCTGTAGTCCTCCTGTTGCCTGGCCTTGTTTCTGCTGTGCATACATTTCCTTTTCTAAGTAAATTCTAAAAGAAGATCCCTGCTCAGCCAAGGCAGCTTTCCGCCCTGCTTTCTTGACTTCTGAAACTTTGGAATTATCTGCTCCTGCGCTTTTAAGTGATGACTCTTTAAAAGTGATCAGCATTGATTAAGTTTTCAAAAAGGTCCTTCAAAAATACCTTCAGAAGCAGATTACCAGAAGACCTCACTAAATAGTTCCTTGAGCAGCCTGAATTCTGCTCCTCCCATATCCAATGTCAAAGTTTTGGTGCAATCAAGCCTCTCCATTACACACAGTGCCACCTCTATTCCTTGCTTCTGAGAAGCCCATGACAGTCCATCACAGAACACCATTCACAGGATTCTTTCCACCAATTCTCACTTACACCAAAGATTTTGCAGCTCTGGGACTGAGCCAAAGCTTCTTGCTTATTCCTTATGCTGTATGCACTAGTGTAGAAACATTCCAAATGTGCTCCAGTGTACTCAGCACGTTGTGGAGCAGACTGAATGACCTTGGTAGCACCCCTTTGAGAAAAGTGTATCCCAGCAGCCACTGTCAGGCCTGGTGTTGTGTGCACCATCCTGTGAAAAAAACAAAACAAAACAAAACAAAACAAAAACCAATTGTGCCAGTGACACTGGCCTTGGAGCCACATATAGATATGCTGGATCTCTTTCTTCCATATTGTTCCCTGCAACTGGAAGGATAGAGGAAAATACTATGCGTGTTCCTGAACCAATCAACTCAAGATTAACTTGAGTTGATTTTGCTAGCTTGACTGAATCTGACTGAGACTAAATCATAAGAGGGATTACACTTGTGATGCCAACAGTTTCACAACTGAATTGTTTTTATGTTAGCTTCATTGCAAACTTGCATGTTTTGATGATTCAAATCTGTTTCTTTCACATTCTGTTTTTAATTGACTTTGTATATTCTGCCTCACTGTATTCGTCCTGCCTGTATTTGTTGTCATAGAAGAAAAAGTTCTGCCATAAGAAATAATTATCTTCTTGTGCAAATATTTGGAAACTCTGAACGCCTTATTTTATTTTCTTCTAACTTTTGCTCCTAGTAATGTACCTAAGAAAAATTGTTAACTTTAAAATAATTTTTTAAAGGTTAAAATATTATTTTTCATGTTTTTTCTTTTGCTTTTCTAAGAAAAAGCACAGTGGATTTCAGGACTAAAAATCAACATTTTTTTTTTTTTTTCAGAGATTTCTTTTACGTTTCTTCTCCAAATAAAAAATACTCAGTTTTTCATTACTTTCAGTTGGTGTTACTTTTGTGTTTTCTTTCATAAACTTGCTTTCCTGAAAGACTTTGCTTAATCTGACTCCTAGCATTCCTATGTTGAGATAAATTTTCTATATAAAATTTAAGATCTAACATTTTGTACAGGCTATAAAAGAGTTTCAGAGCAGATTTGGCAGACTGGACTGTGTCTGTGTTCCCTATCTATTTTTATGTAAAGTTAGTCAGAATTGTCTTAACTGGCTGAAGAAAACTGTATAAACGAACCCAGCTGATTTTGCCCTGAGTGGGAGGGAGTGAATTAATCACAGACTAGAGCAGCTGTTCCTGGAGTTAATGCTGGACCATGGTACAAATCCTTTTCCCTACCAATTTATCTCTATTTGCAAGACATTTTGAACTTGTATTATTTATGAACATACAGTAATATTTACAATACTTTATGTAAGGCTAAGCCATGGAGTTTACCTTTATCCTTAAATATTACCATTCAGGCACTTTGTGAACAATTCAAGTACGTCTCAATGGCAAACTGCAGACAAGCACAAGCTTACTCTGCTCATGCTCCAAGCTTATTAAAAAATTTGTGATCAGGGCTGACATTATGATGACATCATGGTGACATTAGTAAAATATATATACTAGTACAGACAAAGCCATGTTAGCCATGTTTATTAAGCTTCCACCAAGTTCTGAGTGGAGGTAATTACTTCTGCTTGTAATATATATTTTGAGCGTTTCCTTCTTGACCCATGTTAGATTTTTACAACATTTTTGAAATCCTTACTGTCTGTGTGGTCAACACTGTATGCTTCATACTTAGTATAGCTGTGAATTGGATTGGAGAGAAATGGAAATGTCAGAAATCATCAACCCACACCCTCCTTCTCCTCCCACTACTAATCCTTTAAGAAACTCTACACCAAAGCTAAAGTGCAGGTATAGTTAGATAATTATTACTCCTTTAAGCCTGTCAAACATTTTCAACTATGTGTATTTCCTTTACACAGCCTACTCATTAGAATAATTTTCTTTATTTGTGGAAGCATTTGGGTAAAAGGAGTAAGAAGATTGGAATGCTTTCGTTTTAGATCATTCTTATGAAAAATTCTGTGTGTATGCAAAAACATAGCAGTTTTTGAGTAGGTGCCAAACGTTAGTTGAAAACTTTTTTTTTTAAAAAAAAAAAAACTTTTTTGTTAGAAAAATAAAGGTTTGGAATGATTTTCTCCAGTAGCAACTGAAAACACTGGATAACTGAAAATCTTCTCATGAGATGGAAAACCAGAAGATGTTTTAATCCACTTGATAAATCTTAGCATCTTGTTTACTTGCAAATGGAAACAACTGTGCACACGAGAGATAGAATAAATGCATGACTATCTAAGTAGAATTCACTAAGTAGAATTCAAAACATGTGTAACTTATCTGCTCCCAAAATCTGCAGGTATATAAAAACTCTTATTGTGATTTACTAATGCATAATGGCTAAGTAGAAAGAATGATCAGTTTATAGGCACAGCACAACTGATAGTAGTTTATTATCTGGCTGTGTTGTTTGTTTGTGTGCTTCTTTTGGTCTTACTTTTACATTTTATTTAGATTGTAACCCATTGACACACCATCAATGTGGAGATGGGAGATGTATAACAGCTGATTGGGTGTGTGATGGTGACCATGACTGTATAGACAAATCAGATGAAATCAATTGCTGTAAGTTCCTTTAATCTCTAAATGTGTTTTGTTTTGTTTTGTTTTGTTTTGTTTTATTTTGTTTTTTCTTCCCCTCTTTTCTCTCTTTGCTTAAGAATCAAAACCAAAATTTAAGTACACATACATACTACTTGTAAGGCAAAATCATAAGCTCATTTGATTTAAGAAGTTTGCAATTAGCAAATGTTCCTTCTGGTTGTAGCAAATTAAATGTTTTTTGTCATTGTTGAGAAGTACCAACGTTGGCCTGTGTTTCAGCCTTTTGTTAATAGCAGATTTGCTTTTTGTTAATTGTAGTGTTCCTGTTAAAGAGTAATGAATGAATGTATATACCCTCTTAAACTGTAGGCATTTGTAGTTTGTGACAGCTTTCTGATGTGTTTGTATGCTACCTATCACACCTTGTTAGGGTTTGGACTTCTGCCTGTTTCAGCTGTGATGATATATACCTGCACAAGAACTACACTAGAATAATGTTTGAAATTGCAAAACCTATCATGCAGCTTTGATTCTAGTATCTTGCTGCCTTTTAGTGCTTGATCTTGCAACTGCTGTCCTACAATTCCCCCTGAAATCTAAGAACCTAATCTAAATAAGGGAATATAAACGTGGGCAAAGAAAAGGTGACAGAATTTTTATGTGAGCTTTTTTTTTTTCCTTGAAAACAGCTGAACATTCATCTCAGCCTGCTACTGATACCTGACATATACAGTTTCAGTCCTTGTAGTTAAAAGATCAGCACAGCTGTAGGCTATTGAATGCATATTTTACATATAATGAAAAATGTCTTGTGACCTTCAGTACTAACTAGTGTTATCAACTTCTCCTAAAATAATTTCATTATGATGTTCAGAAATAACTGAGACCTTTATTAACCAACATTAATGAAGATATCATTTTTTTCCCCCAGCTTGTCATAGTCAGGGTCTGGTAGAGTGCAAAAATGGACAATGCATTCCCAGTGCATTCCAGTGTGATGGAGATAATGACTGTAAAGATGGAAGTGATGAAGAAAACTGCAGTGAAAGTAAGAAAATTCTGCATTTTACTCTTCCTACAGAACCTACCATTGACTGCTTTATTCCAAAGTGCCTTTAGCTAAAACTGTTTGTCAGATAGACTTGCCTTGCTTTTTAAATAACACTTGCTAAAGCTGGCAGGTCTTTGCATTCACAAAGGAAATTGTAAGGTGAGTTTGATTAGTCCTTAAAAAAAAAAGTTGGAGAAATGGAGGTGATGTTTACCATAACGTTGGGTTATCTGACTGATCAGCTGTTACTTGAAATAAATAAATATATATTCACATTGTCTACAGTGTTTAGAAACTGCTGTCATAGGAATTGGTGTCATCTGAGGAGGAATTTTCTCAAGAAAATACTGTTTGCATAAGAACTTGTGAGCCACAGAAAAGAGGTTTTTGTAAGTAAACTGATTATTTAGTGTGGCTGAAAGTAAGCATGTGAGAATGTAGCTTTTCGCAGCTACTTACTAACTGTCTTATGATGGATTGTGTGGGGAAAAAAAAGGAAACCAAGAAGTTTCCTGAACCCCAGACCATGGTTTTCCAAATGCTTTTGTCCTGAAATAGACTTGATTGTCATGTTTTTAGCATTTGAAAGTATTTTTCATGTATAATTCTCTTGCTCCCAGTTGAAGGGTAGGTTCAGATTGCAGCCTTTCAGTGAGAAAATTTTTCAAGCATTTCCATAATGACTGCTATTTTTAAGAAACATAAAGGAATTCAATTAATTTAGAAAACTCTAGTGCTGTCAGACACAGTGGTTATAGGACAATCTATTCAAAAGATACATACATGGTGTGATTACATAAGCCTCCTTTCCTTAGGAAAGTTCTTTGGATCCTCCTACTCTAGTTTAAACATCTACATTCCAAAATAAGTTAAAACACATAAATTACCATCATTCTTCTCTGCAGTTAATGAAGATGTTGAAAAAAGGTCTTTCAGGGAATTTCTTTCAGATCTGACTGTCACAATCTAAAAAACTGAGAATGAAGTTTTGTCTTTATTTTTGACCATCTAATCTCACAAACTGCTTGGAATAATTTTCTTCCTTCCTGATGACCATCCACAGTTTTATTCTATGAATTCTATGACCCTCTGTTTCTCTTGACTGATAATGATATGTACATTTTTAATGTGCAAGAAATGAGGCAGGAGAATGAGATAAACAAGAAAGTAAAAAACTATTCAGAGAATTCCAGAAGCAGCCATTTCATTTTTTTTTATTTTTTATTTTTTTTTTTAATTCACGCAATATAAGACTCTTAAAATTATTTTTCCCCATAAAGAGAATTTCATTGGCACTGTGATGCATGAACTGGGGTAGAAATCAGTAATGCGTTTCTCACTGCTTTTTGTCTCTATGAATATTAAAGAAATAATTTTAAAAAATCTTTTTTTGGGGGAGGGAGGGATATGAACAGATGCAAATTGAAGGATACTAAATGCAGAGGAGTAGGAAGGGGTGATAATTATGTTGACAACGATCTCACTATATACTAAAGGAATTTTCCACTTTGCATTAAACTGCAAAACTTTTTAACACAAACATTTGTCTTGTTTTCCATTATTCATTTCTCAAAATGCAAAAACCTCTTTCTAGTATTTTGCAATATTCCATAAGCAGAAATCTTCTTTTCAGCAACTGTATCCTGTTTGTTCCAAAATTACCTGAGAATATATAGACAGAATTTGGACTTCATTTTGGTTATGCCTCTTTAGTTCCTTGTATAGTTCTTGAAAAGGAAGACAGAATTCCAGTTTGTAAATTTCTTTTGTATTTCTTGTGTATATATGTACTTGATTTCAACAAATACAGAAAATGTCATAGGACGTACACTAAGTACAAAGACTTCTCTGCTCTGCAAGGTAAAATATTTGAATATGCTTAGCAGAGGTAACAAAGTTATGGCTAAAGTGATCTGAGACAGGGTAGAGTGTGGTTATAGAAGTACAGTATTGACTATGTTAGAATCAGAATAATCTACAGGGAGTTTTAAGGAGTTGTGAAGCTCTTCCACTGCAGGATAAGAAAGAGATGGAGCAAACTTTAAAAAAAAAATTTTAATGTGAAGATTTGTGATAGCTTTAGAAGTCAAAAAGTTGTTCCTACCTTTCCAGTTTGATTTTGCAATCAAAAGCTCCTGTAAAATAAGATGGTCAAATGCTACAACAAAAGAAAATATCTGCATTGCTTCAATAGATGAAGGGAAGTAAACACACATAATTAGGAAAAATATGACTACATCACCATTATTTCTTTGGGGCAAGGACCTGGTTTCTTCAGCATCTTCTGTATGCCCAACATAAGGATGTCATGATTGACTGATTAATATTCATGGACAGTACTGCAATAAAAATAAATAAAATAAACTATTAAAAATAGAATAAATAAATTCAATAAATAATTTCAATATTTTAAAACAGGATGAGATGATAAAATACAAACTAGTCAGTCTCTACATACAGGAATGATAAATTAAATTTACTAATTTTGCAAGAGTCGTGTGAAAGAGAGAATTTAATGTTTTGGAAGGAAGTCAGCACCACTATGAGAAAGACAAAAGGCAAGAGGTTTATCAAAGAAACTAGCTACCAAGGTAATTTGTTCATAAACTTTTTGATGAAATGCTGTTTTTGGTTATTCTAACATCCATCTTCAAGATCATTAGAGTCTGGGGAAGGTGCGTGTGTGTTGTTTTTTGTTTTTTCACTAACCAAAGATGGGCAATAAAGCTTCAGCTCTGACAACCTTTCTTTAGGATAGTTTTTATTGTCCACCAAAACAATCATGAAATGAGAAGCAGATCAGCTGAATGGCACTGGAGGATAATTCCCAGAGGATATTCTCTTTTAACTAGGACCTATTGTTCCCTTTGAAATCCAATTTCCATGACCTTTCATACTCTGCCACAGGCAAGATCATGGTAGATGGCTTTCAGAGATCCATAGTTCTTCAGGGTTTGGGAATATAAATTGTCATATTAAGCAGAGGGTCAAAGAAGCGACATCTGGACATTTCTGCACACTTTTCTTCCTTACAACACTTATTTACTGTACTTGAAATGCTGTAGAGTACTTATTCAACTATGTAAAGGAAGTAACTAATTGTTATGAGTCTCTCTGTATTTTCTCTTCACTATAGTCATTTTTATTAGTCTGGTATATCAGAATAGTAAATTTCTATTTTCCTCAGGTCAAACCCTCTGTCAGGAGGGAGACCAGAGATGTACTTCCTGTCCTGATACCTGTGGAACTTCTCTCTGTGAAATGAAAAACAGCCAGATAAACTGCAGTAAGTAGGTTACATGCTTCATACTGTCACTCTTCTAGGGTGTTTTAGAGTACAATGAAGATGCAGGGTAGGACGAAGTAAGTAATACTTTCATTTACTATTTAATGTCATATGTATAATGGTTAACTGTTTAAAAGGGCAAGGCGTCATGCGTCATAAAGCTCGATTGTAGGTGTACTAAGAGATAATGTTTGACATTGAGGTATTTTTGCCTTCTGTGAATTTTTGATATGTTCTTAATGAATATTTACAGTTACGCTTTTTGTTAACATTAACATTCTGTAAACAACAAAGTGTAAGTGTAAACTAGTGATTTATTTTAAAAATACAAGAAAGCATGACACTGTGTTTAGTGGTCTGGAGAAGTTTCATCCCTTTTCCCAGGAAAGAATTACGATATTCAATCTGGCTAAACTAGTTATTCTTCTGACCAATATGTATTGTAGGGGATCAGGATCTTACATGCTGTGTATCATCTTTCTTTCTATGTCCTATATTATACCACTCTGTGCAAACCTACTGTACCCACTGTGCACTTACTTCTGAGTGTGCAATGCAGCACTATGAACAGATACCCAAGAGAAGTCAATTTTACTTGATTTTGAAATTAGGGAAGAACTGAATTCAAAATGATTTATGAATCAAAACTTGGTGATATATTACTAGAATCAGCAGTTCAAGATACCTCACCACATGGGCAGAGCAAGCTTGCCTTTGCTTAAATGTGAATGTGTAGACATGTAATATAATTGCTTTGTTAACCTGAGCAATACCTACTGGAAAGTTTGTTTTGGTACTACCAGATTGTTTGGATAATGTTACCATGTTGCTGCATTACATTAGGTAGAATCCTAGAGTAGATAGGTTGGAATGGACATGTGGATGTCAACTTGTCCAAACTCCTGATCAAAGCAGTGCCAACTAGATAATGTTGCCCAGGACATGTGCTGTTGAATTTTGAGCATCTCCAAAGACAGAGATTCCACAATCTTCCTGGTCAATAGAGCATTAGGCCTCCCTCATGGTAAAAACCTCTTTTCCTTATGTGAAACTGGAATTTGCTGGGTTCCAACTTGTGTCTTTCACCTCTCATCTCACCTGTGTACTTCTAATAGTCTGGCTCCACCTTCTTTGCACCATCCCATTAGGTAATTGTTAACAGCAATGAGAGCTCCCTTTAGCCTTCTCTTTTCACGGCTGAACAAACCCTATTTTCATAGCCTCTGCCTGTATATCATAAGTTCCAGTCCCCCAGCCTTCTCAGTGACCCTCCACTGACCTTATTCCAGTATATTAATCTCTTTTCATGGATCAGGGAGCCCAAAACCACAATACTCCAGATATGCTGTCACCAGTGATGAATAAAAGGGAATTACAGTCACATATCTTGTCATATACAGCAATCAGAATTATCAGGCATGATTTTTCTATTAGAAATCGATGCTAGTTGTTCCAAGTCACCTTTATTTCTTCATGTGCAGATGTCTTCTTGAACAATTTTGTTCCATAATCTTTCTGGAGACTAAGGTTAGCCTGAGTGGACTATAGTTCTGTGGATCCCTTACTTGTCATTGTTAAAGATGGATATTATGTTTGCCTTCTTCTAGTCATGAGATTCCATGACCTTTCAAAGATGATAAAAAGCCGACTTCCAATGGGGTTAGCCAGTGAAAACTTGGACAAAAAAGATATTGAGTACCTTGGCCATGGTCCTGGTCACTAGGTCCCTTGCCCCACTGAGCAGCAGACCCACATTTTTCCTACTTATACTTTTGCTGTCAATGTACTTACAAGAGCTCTTCTTGCTCAGTAGTTTCATTGTTCTGTCTGAGCTCCAAACTCCATCCTTGTATGCCTTGGAAATGTCTCTCTATTCCTCTTTTTTTTTTTTCTTTTTTTGTGAGATCAGTCATGAGATCTATGTTCAGCCATGCTGGCCTTTTCTGCCACACTTGCTTCACCTTGGAATGGGCCCTTGTGTTCTGAGGAGGCTCTCCTTTAAGGTTAAACCACAGTCCTTCAAGAAGATATTGGTATAGTTGAAACTCCCCACGAGTACCAGGGCCTCCAAAACCATGAAGCATCTTCCAGCTACCTAAGGATGGGTTCATCTACCTCTTCCTGTTTTGCCAAGATGGTCTGCAGCAAATGCCTACCATTGACATCACTTGTGTTGGTCTGTACTCTGATCCATATCCTTAACCAAATTATCCAGGTGAGATGGAACCTTCCAAAGTGATTGAGATAGATATATTTATTTATTTATTTATCTTGTCTGTTTTCCTTTAACAAATATTTAGAAAGGGTTATGAAATAGGAAGGAAGGTATCCATATACTACAAAACTAATAACAACCTACTTCATTTTTTATTTTTATTTTTAAACAAACTTATTGAAAGGTTAATCATTTAATTTTTCTTGCTTAGAATCTCAAATAGCTTCATTGAATTATTGCAGTCATTTTCTCCTCTGTGTCTTGCAATTCACAGATATATTATCTCCCACTAGAAATTGTCCCCCTTGTGGTGAAAAGGAAGCAATTTATCCTGGGATACATACACTAGTTAAGAAGAAATCAATTATATTTAGTGGAAATGTTTCCTCATCATATTGTGAGGAGCAGTCTGTCATTCTCAACAAGATTAATGCATAATCTGAATTAGACTCCTAGATCCTCTCTCTTTTTCCCTTTCAGTCCACTAAATATGTAATTGTTTATACAAAACAGAATAAGAGAATTTGGGAGAGATTTTTCTTGTACAACATCTGGAAGTACTATTGTCTTTCTCCATGTTGCTTTTGCTGTAAGACGAGAATTACTTCATCTTCAGTAAGAGATGAGAATTCCCATGGAAATTCTCAGTTTTGACAAAGCAGCATCTTCTGACTCAGATAAATCTTTTGCTGGAAAATTCCTGGCTAAGAATAGGACACATTTCTCATGTTATACATGTTGAATATAATGGATGTTCTCCATATGTGATAATTTCAAATCGGTTTAGGCTGGCTTTGTAATGCAGTTAGAACATATTTAGGATAACAGAACAAATATCTGAAGGTCTGTGTGTGTATAAAGACAACAGATCCAGACTCTTTCCAGTTGTATCCAGTGACAGGACAAGAGGCAATGGGCACAAACTGAAACACAGGAATTTCTGTCTGAACATCAAGAAACTATTTCTGACTGTGTGGGTAATTGGAACAGGTTGCCCTCCCTTCCCAGGGAGGTTGTGCAGTCTTCATCCTTGGAGATATTCAAAAGCGACCTGGACATGGTCCTGGCAAAAACAAACAATTTTAGGTGAACCTGCTTGAGCTGGGGGTTGGCCCAGATGGCCTCCAGAGGTCCCTTCCAACCTCAACCATTCAGCAAAATGTCCCACTGAATTCTGTCTAAACTGTAGCTGGGAGATCTCAGATTTGCTGTGGGTAGACAATACATCCTCATATCTTGTATAATCTATGATGCTACTGTTTGGAACTAATTCCTGTATAGCAGGTGGAGCAGGATAGGGCAGTAATAAAAGCATGGAAATATTAAAAATGGGCATATCTTGGTTAGTTAGGGTAACATGCAATGGATTCTATCCCTCATTTCCCACCCATTAAATTGTACTAATACATGTATATACTATCCATAGAGCAGCAATATCTCTGGAACCATGAGGATAGTTATCAGAAGGAAAGATTAATATTTGGGGTACTTAAATTCAGTCAGATGTTCACCTGTAGTATATGTTCTGTTTGTTACACTGATTGATGATGTGGGAGATTGGGTGTAAGATTCAAGGTTATTCTTTTCAAACCTATAATGATACTTGCACATAATGTGATAGAAGCTTTCTAAACACAGTGTGAAAATTGTAATGATATTGAGAATATGTGAAGACCTATCCTACTAGATTTTCTTCTAGAATTCACCTTAGCCATTACAAACATGAGGCATAACAAAAGAGAGAAACATTTGTATATTTCTCCCCTTTAGTCTTGAATAATATTGTGTTATAAAAGCACCTAGAGTATTGCATATAGTTTCATGTTCACTTGGGTTTTATCATGGAAAAACTGGTGAACATATAATAAGTATGTACACATCAAGAAAATATGTTTACTGGGGAAAAATCAAAACACAAAAAGGAACTGATCTGAGTAGTGCTGGGTCACTTCCAGCTCAGGATATTCTATGGTACTGTGAAATTCATCATGAAGAAAATGGATGCTGTATGAGTAGAACTGTTGAAGAATGATGTCTTTGAACAATTTCATTCACTCCAAAGCTGAGACTAAGTGGTTTGAGACAACAGAAATAGTTTAGTATTGGCAGTATGCAAGAATTTAGCAGAGGGGAAGAGCTGTATCCAAAATGAGCATCATGTTCCTCATATTAGAGAGGTAAATACTGAGATTATAATAGTGAATGTCAGTCCAAGAAATACTGGCCAATTCTGCTGATCAGCTGAACGACTGACCGTTGGATCTTCTTTCAACTTCCTCTCAAAGACCCAGCTCATTGGATCACACACTGTGCTGGCAAATGATATTAGCAGCTGTCTGGTGGAGAATATTAATCATGTTAAGATGCATTTTCTTCCAGTGTAGGCAAATATATACAGTCTTTTGATAACAAATGCCTTTTTGAATAGTACACATTTTTCAAGGAAACTTTTCTCATATTTTAAAAGTAAGTAAAATTAAATTTCATTTAGAAATGGAATGTGAAGTAAATGTCATATCAGTCTCAGTACTAAATTGAATTTCAATCTAAACTGAAGATAAATTCTGTACATTGCTTTCTATAGCAATGGAAAATGGAAAAAAATATTTCTGACTGCAGATTTGGAAAAATATATTTTTTTAAATTTTATTTATTTATTTATTTTTGTGAAAGGTCAGTGCGAACCAATTACTCTGGAACTCTGTATGAACTTGCCTTACAACTACACTAGTTACCCAAACTACCTGGGCCACAGGACTCAGAAGGAAGCCTCTGTCAGCTGGGAGTCTTCTCTCTTCCCAGCCTTGGTTCAGACCAACTGCTACAAGTACCTTATGTTTTTTGCCTGTACAATCTTAGTACCAAAATGTGACCCCAATACAAATCATCGGATCCCACCTTGCAGGTACTATATGATACTTAATTTAATTCTTAACTGACTTTGTCTATCATATTCATTTTTCTCAATTTTCTGCCTTCACTGAAAATGCCAGAGATTTTGTTTTGAAATTTCATATCAAGAGCTAGAGAATCATATTTTATAAAAGCATTAAATGCAGTTTATTACATGTGTGCCTAGTTTCTCAAAACAAGGAGAGGAACACCAGTTCTATTAATTTTCAAAATGCACGCATGGGGTACTTATATGAAGCATTTTCCATTGTTTGTTTGATTAGAATTGCAACACTATAAAGGGTGTTTAAACATAGGATTAATTAATTAATTTGAATTGGAACATAAGTTTTTTAAATATATATTTTTGTGCATTTATGTCATTTATTTATGCAAAGCCATAGCCAAATAATATTAACAAAATCTAAGATTTTGATGCATAATTACCTTTCTAAATTGGAGTGTCATAAAGCATATGTTACAGTTTTGCCAGATCATTCTTTATTATAAACTATTTTATGCTTTCTGTTTGTCAGATTAACTTTTCTACCATCTTCATCAATTAACATCACTGTACTTCTAATGGTTATGCCCATGTCTGTTCAAAAGAGATCTATTCTGTAAATATTGTGGCTTTGGCAGCAGCTGTCATGGAAGGTTAGGAGAGCTAATAAACCTTATTAGCGGGCAGAGCTCTTTGAGCTATTGCCAGCTAGACCCTTGTTATGCTGTGTTTCTCTCTCTTTTCTTGGGTCTGCCCTGCCCTGAAAGTATTGTGCAATTAACACCTATGGCATTGAAAGAAAACTGCATTAAAAGAAAACTGCACTGAAAATCACAATGCATGTCCTAAGGTTACCTACCATGTAGCATTGGTTGACAAATATATAACCTTTCCTAGTCCAGTGATATACTTCTTAATACAAACTGAAATTGAGTCACAAGGAAATTTATTAGTATATAGCTTAATTCTCCCATACAGACGTACAAGGGAAGTTCTATCATATATAAGATAGTGTGAAGTTAGAGTGCAAGCTCTGTTTTGCATTTGCTTGTTTGAAAATCAAGTCTATATTTTTATTATTATTCTTTTTAAGAAAGCAGTATAACATAAAAAAATGGAAAAAAAAAGGTCATTCTTTAATGTAAAAGGACAAAAATTAACTTGCAGGCTTCAGCAGCTAGTTACGTATCTAGCTAACAAATTTTAGGATATAGATATATAGATATAGAAATACAGATAAACTATAAGAACAATCTTCAACTTTAAGGAATTGAACAGAAAAATGAAGAAGAACTCATAGAAACCATAGTAAATTTAATCTGAAGTCCCCCTCTGGAAGTCCTGACTTCCGGTTCAAATCAGGACTAATATCACATTTAGATCACGTTGAATATACAACGTAAATTTTTAAATTCTAGGATTCAAAGCTTTACTTTTATAACTGTTTATATGTTTTGGTCTTATGTTATAAGTTGAGAGTGACTTTATGAGGAAGGGATACCTTGTAGAGGCCTCACTGAGATCTGTAGTACTTGGTGTTCCTCAGTGGTATAAAAGAAGTAATAAAATAATATAAGGAAGCATAATTAATTTGATTTACAATTATGTTTCAGGAATACTTTCAGACACAAATAATGTAAAAGTGTAAAAATATTTTAGAAATTATAACAAATAGACTCATAATACCTATAGACTCTGAGGTAACTGGTAAATGTAGGGCAGAAAAAAATATTTGATATAGCAATATAAATATAAATCTACTTAACTACAGTTTGAAGATCCTAGAAGACAGAATGTTATATTTTGAGTACAGAATATACTGAGTGAGAAACTCAGTTTCTGTACAGTTTCTGTACTCAAAATATAATCTGCTGCTGCCTTTACAAAACAATTGCCCTCTTGTTCAAGGATAGCTGTAGTTAAATGAGTTGAACTGGATGTATTTGTATTTTCTGTAAATATGAAATGGAGCTCAGCTAATGCAGTTTTTCTGCACTAAGCTTTTGAAGTGAAAATGCACTTTCCAACCAGGAACTGAAAATTCATGTTATAATTGTGCATCCATTATACAAATATGCCTATCAGAGATGTTTTAGATTATTATTATTATTTTCAATACTGGCACACTGTCCTTTTTGTTCTAGGAGGTGTTACTCAATGATTTCATTTCTACTTCATCTGTATAAAACATCTGTCCCCATTTTTGTAAGGCTTCCTCTTGTCTTTCTGTTATTAGTTATTATGACATGTTATTATGTCATGCTTTATTTTCATTAGTTATGAAGGTCTTCCAAGTTTATTCTAAGTAAGGAGCACAGATGAAGAGATTTTTTGAAAGAACTGAACCTGCTGTTATTAAGTTGATCTATCAAGTGTGTTTTCAAATTTTGAGCAATGCCTCTTAGAAGGCATTGGTAATATTAGTCCAGGTCTGGTGAAATAATCTTTGAAGCTAAGTGTGTCCTAGGTTCCCTTCGAAACTATGGAGTTTAACATATGTGGAATAAGCTCATAAATTCTTGTATCCTTATAATGCTACAAGCTATCTTTGCTATGACTTGAAACTGCTCAGCATCTTGCAGAATCTGGAAATACTGTCTCATGACATTCCAATAGGTCTGTCAGTGCTCCTTATTTTGGGAGGATCAGATGTTTCAGTAAATGCTTTCCTTGTCATGGTAACCTCTAATAATGGAAATTACACTACCTGTGTATCTGAGAAGTCTCCAGCTGACTTTGTTGTTACAAAAAAGTGACAGATATACATGAAGAATTATGCTGGTCAAATTTCATGCCCCTTATGCTTTGGCATCAGTTTAGGCATCACATTATTATATTTGAATTGGGAGGACAAAGAAATATTTTAGTTAACTTGCAGAAAGTTGCACAATTCTATGCTACATTTTTGTCTTAATCTTCTATTCTTTACTCCTACCAAGAAGCATGTGATTCCTCTGCTTTGTGGTGTGTGCTCTTGTTAATTGATAGCAAGAATTAAAACAATTAGCTTTATTCATAGACAGTAACACAGCCATCACAGTTTGTCTGAGATGAGTTTTGACTAAAAAGTAAATAAAAACTTGTTAGCCATGTCTTCAGTATTCTGATATCCTAACTGTGAGACTCAGTATGGGAATGTGAGAAAGATTTTAAAACAAAAAAGTTACCAGTTGCTCTTACAGTTATCATTTTTTCCCAATAGTATTGCAATAGACTTCTATGTGCCTTTGGATAGGCATTACTCTTTCACCACAGATTGACAACTGTATGGCTTGCAATAGCTTTTGGAAAGGGTCGTCTTTGACCAGGGATTTAAATGTAAAGAGAACACATGAAAGACAAAACTGGCTTGGACGTTTCAGCTAGTAATTTATTTTTATTTTTATTTTTATTTTTATTTTTATTTTTATTTTTATTTTTTAAACGTATTAATCATAATAATGTTGGTTTTGGTTTTTGTAATCGGCAAATAAAAAATGCTGCCATTCAGAAACTTTAAGTTATAAAATGGTGTGAGTCGACATTTTTGATATTGAAGAGGATCTAAAAGAAAAGACACAGTCATGTAACTGTAGCATAGTTAATCAATATCAATTCATTCATATCAACCTTTTCTTTTTAGTCCACTGTGTCTCATTTCAGGTGGAAATCCTAATAGAATTTATCCTGTACTCTGTTTAGAAAGTACCAACAGACTAAGAACATCGTGCTTTAGTTGCAAGTAACCTGATGTTTTCTGCACTGCAGAGTATGTGGTAAATAAAATACACAACAGTCACAATGTAGTGCAGCACTGAGGTCTTACTTCTAGCTGCTCAGCTCAATGGTGAATAATCTGGTGGAGGAAAACATTGACTTTCCTTCATGTAATCATGTAAAAAAAATTAAATTTGAGGAGAATAATAATGCGTGGTTTTCTCATGAGGATAAAAAAGATCCTTTAATTGATCCTAAATAGATCTGCATGCTAGGTTTGGTCACTCCACTTCTTGAAGCTTACTGCATGAAAGAAAATAAATTAAAAAGGCCCACTGGTCAAAATATCTAAGGAAAATGATGAATGTAATAAAATTCCTTCCATTAAGTGATATTCTGTTCCTAGAAGAAAGATCTGGAATAGTTAATCAACTTAGATAAAAGGCAAGCTAAAAGTGACACAAGGGAAACTGAAAATAAAATAGAAATAGGTAGGATTCTGCAGCTGAATATTTTTTTTAACATGTAAGAACAAAAGAGAACTTTCTTTGAAACAGTAGGAGAAAGTGTGTGATTATAGGTTTAGAAGATATGATCTAAAAGGTACAATTGAATGACTTGCTGAGTACAGAGACAAGACAGGGCTATGGAGAGGCATCATAGCCTTCAAATAGGTAAAAGTCAGCTACTCATAGGAAATAAAGAAATTGCTCAAATTGTTCATGGGGGCCAAACCAGAAAATGATAGATTCATTGGAAGAGCTACAGGCCAGATAAAACAAATATAATAGATATACATGTATGAGAATGGTTGATAAGGAAGTATATGAAATCTTATATGATCAAAACTTATTAATATTAATAATTAATATTAATTACGATCAATTAGTATTAATATTAAATCTTATATTATCAAATCTGATACAGCAGAAATGTATGTTTCTGCTTGGGGGGAAGAGACAAAAAGGATGTTGAGGATCTTATTCCTATATTGCATAGTTAATATTCCACAAAAATGAAAAGCAACATTTGAAACCGATACCATAGCTGGTTAAGGTGATACTGTTAATGGTGATACTATCGAACTCTCAAAAAAAGAGGCAGCTGAAACAAACAGGAGTTCAAAATACCACAAATAGAAGACTTGGATTGAGCAGCATATCAGCAATGATTCCATGTAAAAGTAGTTGCTAAATGTTTAAAATACTGGTTAAACTATATAGGGAATATCCTATTATGTGTTTTTGATTTGTAAATTTGAGGTATATTCATGACAATACTTTGACAGTAAGTATTTTGAGGCATAAGTATAGATGGGCTCAACTACTTTTGTTTTGATGCTAAGAAAATAAATATCCAAAAGAAGGACTATATTCCTGTCTTTTTCTAGGTGTGATAGAAGCTTCTGTTGCTCTAACTGACAATAATTTCCCACAGGGAAAATCACAGGGGAGTTCTTCACTTTTTTTTTTTGTTTGTGGGTTTAAATATTTTGTCTTTCTGGAACCACATCTCCAGAAATGTCTGACCAGGAGTATAAGGAGAAACATTACAGGGTCTGTAATGTTTCTATACTGTATTTGCTGTGGGTGTCTAAAATACAGCCAAAATAGTCAGAAACTGCTTGTTCTTATAGTTCTTAAAATGTCAGAGACAAAACTTTTTTCAACACTACACTGCTCTTTGAATGATGTGCATAGTGCAGTGGTTTCTGAGGTAGCATTATCAGAAGTAGAATTTTATAGGTACAAAATATGTTTGTTTTTTTGTTTGTTTGTTTCTTCCTGAGGGAGGACAGTTAATGTTTCTTAGAAAAGGTTTTCTGTTGTCCTTATGGACAAGAGGATAAGTATAAGCAGTTGTATTTGCTTACTGTAATTCAGATAATAGTTTGTATACTGTAATTTAAACTCATGTTTCAACAGTAACAATATATCTTTATTAACTATAAAGATTAATCAGATATATAAATACCTGATTAACTGATTTTTCCTTTATTTCCATCTATAACTCTGGCTAGGATTATTAACTCTCAAAACCTGGGAATTTCTAAGACTTTTACTCAGCTATTTTGTTTAACTCCACTGTGTCTCCTCAGGACATTATGTGTACAGTCTAAGGAACGCTGTGAGTCTGTGCTTGGGATCGTAGGTCTGCAGTGGCCGGAGGACACTGACTGCACTCAGTTTCCAGATGAGAACTCAGACAACCAAACTTGTCTAACACCAGATGAAGGTGTAGAAGGTAACTCTTACAAATACACATAACAGGAAATTAAAGATTAATTGTGTTCCCAAAGACACTGACTTGTGTTTTGTTTGTTTTTGTTTTTGTACCTCCACTTTAAATTATAATATGCCACGTAGGGTGACTTTTTTTGTCAAGTAACTGTGAGAATGATTCCAAATCAGATTGCAGAGTGTTTTGACACCTACAGTTTGCATATAAGAGGATTATTTTTTTCTAGAAAAAGAAATCTATTTGAAGAAAGGATCAATTACTCTCAATCTTTGAAAGTCAGTGTTTGAGATTTGGTGCTATTAGCACACCTACGTCTTGCTTGCTTGTGCTTAGTGTTTTTACTTCACTTTTTTAACCAATCTAGATTATATAATGATGCTTTTCCAACAGGAGGTACACTCTTGACAATTGTAAAAACTAAAAGGGAATAGCTGAGCCCCATGACATCTTTGAGAAAAATATTTTGATGTTAGTGTCTTTGTGAGCTATTGTTAATTCATTGTTGTTGTTGTTTGGTGATTTATGTATTTATGTATTTTAAGAGATCTGTGCCAAACCAGCTTCAGCAGCAACTGACAAACTGCAGTTTCTTGAGTTCAACCATACTCCTACTCATTGTGGGTATCAACATGGAACAAAATAATGGAATTACCTTAAATGATTTGACGTGTTCTTTGGTTAAAGAGGGTGGCTGTACTTTTTCTTCTGCCACTGGTCATCTAATGTGAGGTCTGAGGATTATGATGTCTTTTTTTTTTCCTTGCCAAAAATGCCAGTAAAGTTTCTGGGAAAATATTAAAATAGTGTGTGCTAGACTGCCCACAATGTACTGATCATGTTTAGTTCTTATTCTTTTTCTCCCAGTCACCTGTGCAGTGATGATAATCTTTCCACAATCTTACTTTTGATCTTTCTTAGAGAAAGCAATGAATGAAAGCTAATTGGTCTGTAGTTCTTTGAGTGAAGATATATTGCTAAAGCATAGTGAAGCATTCTGAGAAGCCATTGAAGCATACGCAGCAATAAGTACCATTTCTTCAAGCAAAGTGCATGTGCACTTACATAATTTTGAAAGTTTAATAAGATGTATGATACCATAGTAATGAAATCCTCTGTCATGGCACTCTGAGAGACAATGAAATAATTTCCTTCTATAGCGAAGGGCTAATGAAAAGGAATATTATTATTAAGGAGTATGTAGGAACATAAAAGCAAATTCTTGACACAACAAGGTGAGATAAAGAAATATAATGTGATTTAATTTTCTGTGGTATAAAATGTCTTTCAGTATTCCTGCCTGTGTTGTTAAATAATTTGGCTTTGAAACCTAACATATAATGCCGATATTTTAAATATACTACAGTATACAGGACTAGTATATAATTATTTTTTAGAGTTAAATTCTGTTCACTTATTAAAAAAAAAAAAAAAAAGAATTTCAAAAATGTTCACTTTAACTAGACAGAATCTGCCTACTTGGTTGACTCATTGCTTTTTGTTCATCCTAGCATTGAACTAGATAATCCTAGAAAATGAATGACAAAGGAGATGTTGTCAGTGTTCTTTTAGAAACAGTGTAACTAATAACGGGGTCTTATCACAATTGTCTTTGGGTTTGACACACTTACTACTAAAAAGTTATGTTGATTCAATGGCAGATTTCTACTAATTAACACTGCTGGTTAGAGTCAGTCTTCCCTGGGAAATTTAAAATCTTATAGAAATATTTCTGAATAAACGTATATAACAAAAGATACTAAGAATCTTAAGAACATAAAAATATTAATGATTACAAACTATTGATGATTTTCTAAATTAATCTATAATTGACAGAGTTATTACAATGTGCTGAATTATTCAACTTCTCTTCCAATCAGTGCTGAATACTGCTGGCCAAGACAGCACGCAGTGTAAATTTAGTTGTTTTCATTATGTTATTCTTAAATGATGATCTATTTCTGCTTCATGCAACACCACAGGAGTGAAAAAGGTTGCTAGAAAATGCACATCCACAGTCTAAATATTGTATGTTGGTAATCTGTCATAGTTTTAAAATATGACAGAGGGTAATGTGTGAGACAGAGCTCTGGGAAATGTTCCACCCCATTCACAGTGCAATTGTTAAGAACAGTCTTATCTGCTACACCATTCCAATTTAGTGTTTCAAAAGGCTTCTATTCCTGTCTCAGTGATAAATAAGTGCTTGTGACAATTAACCTTTCAGTTTATGGAGTCTTGTTTCTCTCTTTTCTTGTTATTGGCAGAGTGCTCACCCAGTCACTTCAAATGCCGTTCTGGGAGGTGTGTCCTTGCATCCAGGAGATGTGATGGTCAAGCCGACTGTGAGGATGATAGTGATGAAGACAGTTGTGGTAAATAAGGGGAGGATACTCTCCAAACAAACAGTAGTTGAAGCATTAGAAAATATGTTGATTTTCTTCAGTTAATTCAGCCATAGCATGACAGCCTGTGGAATAAGCTTGGTTTTCTGCCAGAAAAATGTAATTGAAAGTGATTTTTTTTTTTTAATACTAGTGGCAGTAAAAATACTTTAGCAAGAATTATTCTTGATTAATGTCAATACAATTTATGATATTTGATTACTGAGATTCTGCTAACTGTGTTCCAGGATGTTTGAGTATTTATTTAGTAATCAAGATAAAAAATGCTGCAGATTTATTTATTTATTTGTTTGTTTGTTTGTTTTTGTATTGGTGGAGGTTCTAATGAGCTAGAAGGTGTCTGTCT
This sequence comes from Anas platyrhynchos, assembly GCF_047663525.1. Lineage (NCBI taxonomy): Eukaryota > Metazoa > Chordata > Aves > Anseriformes > Anatidae > Anas > Anas platyrhynchos. Next base: position 53,184,794 of record NC_092590.1, read on the forward strand.
GGCAGTTTAAATCTTGAATTCGTTGATGTAATTTTAAATGTATACACAGTAATGTTCTCATTATGATATATTAACAGATCTGTGCTTAGTGAAGTGAATTCTGGTCAGCCTCTAGCAATCAGTACAAGTATAAAGTGGTAGCCACAAAATTTATTCTCCAGTACATTTCAGAGCTAATTTGTGGTAGAGGAGCTCTTGACTCTCAACTTAAGGAGGTGTCTTGAGCTTGAGAATAACCAACAAATCTCTTGGTCACTATACGTCTTTGTATGTGCTGGCAGGAATATTCTGAGAAAGAGAAGGGAGTTTGTACTGTTTCCTTATGTGACTAGGGCGTGGTCTCCATGGAATTCTGCATGTTGTCCTGTTATCACTAGAGGCAAAAGGAATAATTATAAATCATTGTAAAGGATTTAGAGATGATGCATGAATACAAGTAAAGGATTGGAATGTTCTAGGTGTGTAGGGCTAATGTGTACAACCTGTTTTAACAGAGAACAGGTTAAAAGGTGATGGAAGTAATTAAGGGGGCAACAAAATTGCAGCAAAGAAAGATTTTTCACTCTGCTGCACAAACATTAAAATAAGATCCAACAGCTGAAAGCTGAAGCCAGAGTAAAATTCAAGCATCTCTATGAAGTTCTACTTTTTCTTTAGGAGCAGGTTGTTTTAATGATTGGAGTAATCAAGGCATTATTTGTTAGTAAGGAGTGATGTATTCTCCTTCTCTGGGAGTTTTCAAATCAAGATTGCATTCTGTCTGCTCTTCTGTTCAATTCACCCTCCACCCTCTCACCCCTGCTAAAGGAAGGAAAAAAAAAAAGATTGTAAAAATACGGTTTAATTCTAGGTCATTTTGGATTACAAGGGCAGAGCTGATGATCAAGGTGACTTTCAGAGTTGATAACCTTTTTACTTTTGAATCAACTGTCTTGAATGTTCCTCCCAACAAAACATTATTTATAGCCACCTGTTTTAACTCTTTAGAACACTAATTACCACGTGTCTTTTAGGATAATTTTATTCTCCTAGACATTAACATGTGAAATACTGCTCTAAAATATAACATTAATTTTTCCAGTAGATCTCTGTCTGTCTCTATAGTCTAGACAGAATGTCAGTAGCAATCAGCAGAATTCTTATCAGCTTCTATAAATATGGAAAGCTCTATCTGCTAGGTAATTACAGCTGTCAGTGACATTACATTGACCAGGGGTAATGCTGGTGCTGAAGAACAGGCAGTCCTTGTAGAGCTCCAGAAGTAACAGTTTCTGACTCATTTATATTCCATGTGTGCAGGACAAAATAAAAACCTGTTGAACTTCCTATGTGTAAATGACAAGCCTGCATTTTCTGAGCTTTATCCTTCAAAATTGTTTTATGTTATTAAATAATGGTCAGCAAACATTTAAATTAAAAATATTGAAGCATCTTTAAAGGACAGTCAAAGCTCCATTAGGTTTCACAGTGCAGAGGGGAAGAGGCTGGCGGAGACCAGCTGCAGTATTTGGATAATCAAGCTATTGTTTCCAAAAATGTAAGATAGAACCATCCAAAGGGAGTAAGGTATATTTGGGCCATGAGTAGGGCTGCAACCCCTGTCTGCACTGTGAGAGAAAAGTGTGGTGATCTTAATAATGTGAAACCCTATCTCTTGTCAAAACATACTTTTGAGATGGGAATACTTTAAATATGGATATGAGTTATGTAAATATGGATGAGTTTTCTGACCTCCATTTTCATTTCCATTTCATTATAATTAAATTTAAAAATGTATGTTATCCAAATATATGGAGGAGCAATAAGAATAAATGGTAAATGGCCTTCCTCCAACAAAACAGTATATTTGAACACTGAATTCAGTAAGTAATTAATTTTTGCTAGGGAGTTGTCTCTGTGTTTGCCTATGTTGCCCTCAAAGATGAATTTTGGAGTGTAATGGAACATTTCACAATATAAAACTATAATGTGTGATGAAGGGAAAAAGCAAATAAAAATTTAATTAATTGTAAACACTTCAGCTAAAAAATTGCAAAGTTTAAAATGAGATTTTTTTCAAAGCTTTTATATTTTATTTTCGTATCAAGTTCCTAACATTACTGACATCCTTTGTTCTTTATTAGAGTAAAGGTTTTGTTTGGTTTCATTAATTTTTCATTAATGATTATCAGAAATGCTGTCCAGAAGGAGACCTGGAAAATGGCCATGCCTAAGAAAGTTCTTTGATCATGTGGAGTTAGTTTCATGGGTTCAAGACCGTTTATTTCTCTGTGTGTTTAACGTTTTTTTTTATTGTTTGTTTGTTTTTTCCACATGGTCTATTCAATCTAAACAAATTAAGTACTCCGTACATCCAGTTACAGTTAAACCTGATTAGATTTTTCTAGTAATCATATGAGCTAGTAGTGATTCTCTGGTTCATGTTTGTAAAATAATCACTTCTAAAATAACACTTTCAAACAATTTATCACTTACCAAATGCTGATATGTGCTGCTGCTGTTCCAGATCCAAGAAAACAGAGGTGCTGCTTCAAATACACTGTGTGAGCAGATATCCAAACTATTTGTGTGTGGGCATCAGGGCTGTCACCTGAATTTGAGCTTGGATTAAAATGAAAGCTATTACTGTCAGCTGCAGAACAGGCCAAACAAGGCAATCAACCTTTTTTTTTTTTTTTTTTTTTTTTTTTTTTTTTTAAATAAAATAAAATAAAATAAAAATATTTATTTATTTAGGAGACTTAGGAGTTTTACTTAGGAGTTTTTATGGCCTCCTCTAAAATCTGAATGTCAGATGTGCAGGACATTGACATTAGTACATCAGAATATTTTGTACTTTAAACTGGTATCAGCAGCGTGCTTTATTAGTTGATAAAAACAAGTAAAGAAATTAGACAAGAGAGAACTTTTTTTTTTTTTTTTTTTTTCTAAAAGATACGTTAGGCCATTCTTAATTTCATCTAGTTAACAAACAGGAATTTTATTGTCAAAGTGCTTTGACACAGTTTTATAAATATTCCTCTTGAAATCAATGAGGCTGGTTTGAAGGACTTTGAAGAGGCAATAACGTTGTGTTCCCTGCATAACAATGACTCTGGAAGATTTATACATCTATAGGGGCTTTTTATTATTTTAAAACTGGCTTAGTCACAGATTATGGAATCAAGAAAAATGTTCATGCTCAAAACTTGGATTATCTCTCTACCTTTCATTGTGATCTGCTTTAGTTTCTGTATCAGCACTACCAAAAGTACATATTTCTACACTACTTCATGTAGTATGCTTTTAAAGGACATGCCACAAACTTCAGGATTATAAATGTTTATGTATCAAATGAAAATGCCTTTCCATTTCCACTTAATTTGTATATGTTTGCATTTACATTTATTAGTCAATGCATTTGGAGAGTGGTGGTTTATGGGGCTTGAGAAAACTGAGCTAATGCCTAAATCTTTATTTATAGCATGTGTAACACAATATGGATTGCTCTTTGAAAAGCATTGAAGTGTGATGTATTTTATACCCATTTAACAAGTATGCACTATGACGATCTTACTTTCATTTCTTCATTAGTAACTATTCTTGGTAACTTCTAAAGTTAATAGCACAACTATTTTGAATGTTTCAAGATTATTAAGGAGGAACAAAACAGTTGATTTTATATTGCATGCAAATATTTCAAAACTGTGATTATCTACCACCAGGCTGTGGAGAAAGGGGTCTTTGGGAGTGTCCTTTGAAGAAGATGTGCATCAAACACACGATGATCTGTGATGGTTTCCCAGACTGCCCTGACATGATGGATGAAAAGAACTGCTGTAAGGGTTTATGCAGTTTGTTAATCCTCTAAAGTGCTGATCACATTTTTGGGATCTGCTGGAGCTGCCCTGTCTTTTTCCAAACCACAGCTGACTCCTGGGGTGAGAAGAGCTGGAATACCTGTGAACAGCAGCTGCTTTGCAGGCTCCCACTCGGCACATGAAGCCAGGTGCATGTGCTGTGAAATGTTAGCTTCACTTTTATGACTATATTAGTGGTACCCTGAATTCTCTTCTTTTGAGAAAACCAGATAGTGTTTTCTCAAAGACAGAAACTGGGAAAAGCACAGTGAGTTGAGATTCAGCCTACACAAGTAAGAAGAGATGCTTGGTAAAGTTGGTTGAAAGTCAAAATTTTACTTCTCTTGGTGATCCTAGTATTTCAGAACTTTTGCTGGGATTGTAAGATATAATTTTACAAAAAAAAAAAAAAAAAGCAAGCAAACAAAAAATTGTTCCTGAGCCTCTGGAGTTCTGTTGACAGAGATAGGATGGTGGGCATATTTTATGTGATATGTGGAGCAGATGAATATATTTGCCAAAATGACTGACAACGTGGATATATCACTGGATATGAGGCTGCTTTTCTTTGAGAAAAGACAGCTCACAGAACTTTTCTTAATTTGCTGTCCACTGTGAAGATTATGCCAGTTGTCTTCTAAGCGGTCTGTGTGCTACCATCTAAAAAATGGAAGGAGGTTTTAAAGACCTCTACCATTTCCAGCCAGGATATACACAACTAATCCTCTCTTATAGAAAGCACATCACTACTTTTTTTTTTTTTTTTTTTTTTTTTTTCTGGATTTCATGTGAAAGTTGATGTAAGCTCTGCAGTTCTTGGTGCTTTTAGACCTAGACTGTGAGAAACCCCATAGACCAAAGGACCAAGCCATGCTGTCTCAGGAAAGCTGGGAGACTTCAGCTGCATAACACATATATCTTTTATGAGTTCAATAGTGCTTCACAGTCTTTAACATACTTTTCTCACAGTAAAGATCACTTATATCACAATAGGCAGCATTGGTGGTTATACCTATATGATTTTTACTGTGGATTACTTTTTTTTGCACTAGTGTTGCAAAGAAATGCTTGGTTTGTATGGCTATATAGACTATACAACAGCCAGACGTAGGCACAGATGAATGCATCTTTCTTCCATGCACTCTCTTCCTCTCCTTTCCCCAGCTCAAAATTCCCTGGTGATGAGGTTTACACTGAAGCTGGAGAGAAGTGTATTAGTGAGGAAGGTGCTATAATGCTAAACACTTGCCTTTTAGGTGAGGATTTGCTGTGTTTGGAGGAAAGCTTAAAGTCACTTCAAGATCTAAGTACTTGTGGTTCCTGCACTGGATGGAGGTTCAGGAAGTCCCTGTCCAATGCTGCCAGCTGGCAACCAGCCATAGACTGGAGGATGTCTGAATGTACATCTCATGTCTCAAATGGGCTTAAAAATAATCCCACAATTTTAGATGGCAAATAGAATCTGAAAGTGAATGCAGAGTTGCTCTGGATTAAATGAGATATATTTGCATTACTGTAAAATAACTTTTTCAAAGAACATGAAGAAATTAAAAAAAAAAATAAAAAAAAATCGTGACACTAGGAAGCAAGGAACACCATATTTTTACTTAAAGCTTGTGAGAGGCTTAGACTACTTTTGTATGACAAGACCACAAAAAATATTAAGTAAATAAAAATCATTTGGAACATACATCACAGATCTTGCTGTTTCCAGACATCTTTCCTCCCCTTTGGATTGTGGTGCTGTCTGCAACTATGTGGTGGTGTCTATCCTGAGTTTTGTCACAAATATATTTCGCTTGCTCTGTAAATCTGATCTACCTTCTCCCTCCTTCACTTTTTTTTTTCTTCTTTTTTTTCCAGTCTCAATGTACATTTCATGCTGATCATCTCTTTCTCAGTGTGAATTGCGTTTTTCTTCCTTGCAGCATTTTGTGAGGAGCATGAGCTCGAGTGTGCCAACCATGAATGCGTGCCACGTGAGCTCTGGTGTGATGGACAAGCAGACTGCAGTGACAGCTCTGATGAATGGGACTGTGGTAAGTTTCTGTTGTGGTGCACTCTGACTGGAATTGATATTTGGGTGATGGTATTATTAATGGTGATTTGATTTAGAATATAATTGCAGTGGTGGAGAATTTCTCCTTTGTTACCAGGAGAGACTGGGTTGAAGTTGATGAAGCATGCAAGAAAATGGGCAAAAAAGAAAGGAAAAGCTCGGTATTAGGTGTCACAGAAAGATATAGGAGAAGTGACAAGGCAGAGAACTTCAAAATAACGTATAAAATCTGGAAAGTGCTGTGGACAGATAAGAATTTGGACAAAACTTCTAAGCCCTGATTCTGTACTCACGAAATTCAGTGTGACATTCCAACTAAATGCAATGGTGCAGAAGAAGAAATTATGAGAAGATAGTACTTGCAGGTCCCTTTGCCTTGTTTAGAGATCTGTAGAATAATGTAACCTGCCAGTGCTGACCATATAGATAGTAGGCCTCATGCTTTTATGTGTAAAACTCTCCAAGCATTATTCTTTACATAAAAATTAAGGTGAATTTCAACAAAGCAACAACAACAACAACAAAACTGAAAAGAAGCATATTGGATACTAGTAACTCTGAAATTTCACTTAGTTAACAATTATTTGTGTACATGACAGTAGTTTATATTACTAAGTTTTGAGATGTTTTGTATGTTGCTTTAAATATAGAAACAAGGTATGCCATGGCTTACAGAAGCACATAAATTTTGTATTCGTATTGAAGTAAATTGTATAAGCATTTTAAAATATTTAGCATTAATATACAATAACATTTAGTAAAAGCTATGTGAGAACGAAGAAAAACTCTAGAATTTCATGTTTGAAAAGTTATAATCTAAGATGAATGCATATTTTTCTTGGGGAAAAAGGGGAGGGAAGCAAAAGCATCTTCAGCATATAGCAGAAATGCTTAATGGCTGCATTAAGATTATTACTCTCCAGGCAAAAGTTAGAACAGTTTACCTAAAACCACATACATTGGGGGAAAAAGGCATACAGCCCCACAATCTTTTGAGGAATCCTAGAAAGGAAAGGGATGTAAATTCCCACTTGTGCATTTTGGGCCATTATGAGATACTTATTATGTGGGATAAGAACGGTTCACACTCTTTTAAACAAGAGAGAAGTAATGGTCATAATTTTTCTTGTAAAAAGTAGCTGTTTTTCATTTCTTGAATTAGAGCCCCATATTGTTAACAGGAACAATGCATATTACTGAGAATCAAATGATGGAATCACTCCTATATCAAGCAGCACTTATCCCTCAAGCTTCTTTAGTAATTTCAGCTGAGCTCTTTGTCAGGTAAAATATCATTTAACAAGATTAAGGCTTTCATAAACCCATGTTAACCTGTGCTTGTGAGTCAAGAGTATCCTGGTTTATTCTAACCTTCAAGATGTCTTTTTTTAGTGTCTCATCCTGTTCATTGTTATCAAGATTCTCACAGCCATGGTTGACTTGATTTTTAAGTCACATAGCTATTGAGAATATAAAGTCAGCAAAAATGCCAGTGTATTGGGAGTATGTATCTGTGGGTTTTCGGTGTGCCATATATAAAAATAATCATGTGAATTAATAGTAAAGTTATTTTTCTTTTTCTTCACAGTTACCCTGTCTAAAAACATGAATTCCTTGATGTTTCTGACCATTCACAGGTCAGCTGCTGATAACCATGTTTGTGCTGATGAGTGGCAAGAAAATTTGAGTCAACTGGCCTGCAATCAAATGGGTTTAGGGTAAGGTCAGTAGTTTGTAGCACTGGTGAATTTCTTAGTCCAATGGGAGTGATGAAGTTAAATGTGAATGATCATTGATCCCTGTGACCCATGCAATGGTAGACCTAGTGTGGAAATAATTAATACAAGGAAAAGAATAGTGGAATTTTGTCATGTCATGAAATATGTCAGAAACAAAAGCTGGCTAAAATCTAGGCACTTTCACCATTTTGTAAGCACTGCATGATTGTTAAAAGAGTCTGTTGAAAAGATAATGTCTTGCCATGAACTTGCAGTTATTTCCAAGGCTCAGAATTGTTTGGAAGTGTGTTACTCTGTATATCCCTAAAGAATTAATGCAGAATTGTCTTATGAAAGAAAGGAAAGTTTCTCTGGGTTCTGTAATAAATACAGTGAGATAGGCAACCAGATATATTTAATTTTGGTGTCTCTGAACAGAGATTTGGAAATGATAGTGTTTTCTGTGTGGATCTTGGGGGAAAAAATATACATGTATGCATCTTTCTTATTGCATGCACACTATCATCTGCTTGATATCCAAAGCTATCTTTTACTAAGACAAGCCTGATGGTATAGAAGGATATCTTTTGCCAGTGTCTGATCACAAATCGGATTAAGAAATCTCTTTTCTATCCGCCTTTTATCACTACGTAAATTGATATTCAATCTTGTTCTTTGTACCTTTCTCAGAAAACAAAGGAGGATAAAGACCCTTTACAGTGTCTGCACTTAACCTACTCTGTATTATTACCTTGCACTGCATGGGTACTTAACATCATTTCTAACAGATGCCCCTGAATTCAAGACCACCTGCACTGAACAGAGTACCTGCCATTCTAACACACAGTAATTCTGTATTGCTCTAACTGATTTAGTATATCTAAATAACGTTGACATTATCTTTATGCTTTACCTTCCTGTAACTTCCTAATAAGATTAAGCTCCTTTGGTACCTTCAAAAACAGTTAATTGCTTTTGGAACTACTTTGTTATCTAAAAATAAGCTGATCATCTTTATATCAGTCAAGTTTTATTTATTTATTTATTCATATCTTGGTCTCAAAACATTAATATAAAATATTCTTCATTTTCTTATAATGGTTGCTGTTAGGAAAATGGAAAAGGTATTAAATTATCTCAAGACCTCTGATCCGTTCCTTTTTTTTTGCAAGATTTGTCTAGGATGAAATTATCATCAGTTGAAACTTACATTTTCCTGCTTCTTTAGTGAGACTTGTTAACAGAAGTAATTATCAACCCTATCACTTCTAATAAATGTATCAGAGGCAAATATTTCTTAAATCTCACAGACCCATTTTCTAAAAGGGGAAGACTAATAATAATTTTTCTACAGATTCTTTTTGGTGATAGGTGTGAAGTGCAGTGGGAATTTTCATTTCAGATATGAAGTCTATAGCTTCAGTCTGATTTTAATATTCAATTTTAATTCTTCCTTCTGATAGCTCAGAAAACCAAAGTAGTGTTTGTCTTTCCCTTTCTTTGTGCCTGATTTTGTCAGTCATCTGAAGCTTGATTTCCTTAGCTGTTCTCTGTGTTTGTGGGAACTGGCACTGCTGAAAATACAGTGGATTAGTTTTGAAGAAGATCAGTAAGAAAAACATAGGTTGTAAGGCATACATCAAAACTAATGTCATAAAGGAGTGAGTAAATATAGTTATTTAACTCTTCTTTTAACATTGCATGAGGGTTCATTGAATACGTCCCAGAATATTTGTCTATGTAGTAAAGGGAGAAGATTTAATACTACATTAACAATAATAATAATAATTAATATCAGTGTAAAATCTGATCTAATGCCATAGATTTCACCTGTTTGCTATTACGTTCTGCATTATTTATTTGACTAAAGATGGCAAGAAAGGCTGAATATGATGTTGATACCACTGGTGTATTTAATAAGTTATTTCCAGTTGCCACTAAGGTTGCAGGTAAATTGGACTGCATGTTATATAGAGCACAAATACAGACCAAAGAAATTTTGGTCAATCCTTTTTATCTATCTATCTGAAGATAACATATTTTAAGCAATGTTTTACTTCAGTTATTCCCAATAGGAAATATTTAATTTCAGCAAATTAAAGATGTGAATGTAAAAAAAAATTGTGCCACTGTGCAGAAACCACCAGTTGTGTGGCTATGCAAATTTATTTAATAATGACTTATGATTATACTTGATTTAATAGATCTCTTTTTATTCTTAGAGAAAAACAGTTCAAAGTTGAGACTTATTAATAACTCAGACCTGGAATTGCAATGAATGGTATCATATGGTATTTTTATTTTCTATATAACTCTGCAACGTATTGTTCATAGCTGTGTCTGGTGTTTTCCCAAATGACAAACCTCAATTGCTATATAATGTTGTCATGTTTAAAATATGAAAGTAATGTCTTTCTAACAACTTGTAGATATCTTTAATTCTTCAGCCAATATTGATCTGAAAAAAAAATGAAGATAATTTAATGACAGCAATTAAAGTTAGATTAATTTAGCTAATAGATAGTTGTAACAGATTTGACAAAATAACAAGCTGTTTGGGAAGCATAAGCATGGTATCTGAAGCAACATTAAAGGTAATGCTGTTCTGACTCTTATACAAAACTCAAACTGTTTTCCTGGCTGTCAACCAATTGTAATTCCACAGACACTGTTTTTTTTTTTTTTTTTTTTTTTTTTTTTTTTTTTCTTCTGGTTTTACACAACACAGCACATGCAATGTGTTGTGTGATGCAACATCACAAAAAAAAAAAAAGTGCAAGTTCCAAGAATTGCGTGAAAGGCTTTGGACTGATGGTGACTGTTGCTCAAATTATGCAATACACGTTCTTAACAGTTCTTTTGTTTTCCTCTAGTGCAAAATGAGTGTTATGTGCAAAGTGAACTTTTGTATATAATGCTAAGAGCCTAAGGGGAACTGTTTGTAGAGTTCAAATCTTAGGTTTTGCAAAGCTTACAGCCTGAGAGAACTGTTATGTCACCTGATAAGACAATCTGTTCATCTCAGGACAGATGATTTTGTTCATAAACTGAGTCTCACTTTTATGTACAGTAGGGCATGTCTCTGGCAATTGGTTTTCCTGCTACCACAGAGAACAAAGAAACAATTGCCATCATTTTCTCAGGTCAACATTAGCTATATTGGTTACACACACTAGCACATGGTGTGTGCTAGAGACTGTGTTGCTGAAGATATGCATACTATGCTTGTTCAGAATATTGTTATGTTCAGAGACTTGTCTCGATGTTTAGTTGAAGAAAGCCCTTTTCACATATTCTGAGGTCTGCTTTTTTGTTAATGAAATGCTGATGATAAAAACATGGCCTACTCAGATCTAAAAATTGACAAAACGAGAAGTTAGTGGAATTGTTTGGATACTTTGTGGCACTTGAGTGGAATAGTTTCTCTTTCTTGCACTAGGATGATTATGATAGCAAATGTCATAATGATAAACTTCAGCAGCTTGTACCCAGTAGAGTACAGGAGAATTTTAACTGATCTGCCTGGTCTAGTATAGCTGTATCAGCATAAAATCATAGCTGTTTACCAAGTGAGTTGTTCATAAAAATCTGCAGTAAGCTCTGCTACCTTTTCCTGGAGGCTGCACCACTGGTGATCCACAGAAATAGGTAGCTCCTTTTTCTTTGTTCCTCTGCCATAGCATCTACTGTTTGTATTTATGGAAGGGGAAGGCTGATCTCTTGCTCCTGCCTGGCTTTTTTCCCCTCTGAATGCTTTCTCACCCTACCTCTTTGGTACACCATTCTCTAATAATATTTGCTCATATATATGCAGTCAAGCTGCTGGAGCAATAATCCCTTTTTTTCATTACCTGAATTACTATGTTCTCTAATTATTTTATAATTATTTCTGTATCAGAAATTAAGGAAGTAGAGTGTATGTAATGTCTTATATGCTTAAAAACATCACAAAAACTCAAAATTGTGTCCTATCCACAGTAGAAAATTAAATTTTTCAATTTAACCTACTTTATTTTCTCCAAGAATAAACATGACATTTAAGAAATAAAATGCAGAGAATGAAGTATTGGAACATACTAATTGATTTGAAATTAATATTCTCTCAATAGAATATATAATGTGCTTGACCTACCTTGAATATATTTACATTGTCCCTGTCTGCAGTGTGTTCTCTTTTTAGAGGTTTAACAATATAGAGATTTCTTTAGATTACATTTATTTAATTAAGAGAAACAACAAATAATTACTGAATAAGATTTACTGAAAATAACATTACAAGTTGTAGTTGACATGGAAGACTTGGTTCATCACTGCTCAAAATTATTAAAACAATGTTAAAATGCAGTTATACATAGACTTTAAGCAGCATATTAGAGATGTATTAGTCTATATCTCATAGTTTATGTCTCATCTGTCATGTACATATGCATTTTGCAATATATAAAGTTATTTAGAGAAGGCTTTTTTGAAGAAATTTCAAACTAATAATTCTTTGCAAATTGTAATGATTGCTTCAAGACCATATTAATAATATGGTCACTTGCCTCTTATAACACTTATTGTCTGCATGATTGGATACTTTTCTTTCTTTAAGTAAAAAGGTAATTGTGCTGACTAAAAAAATTAAAAAGATATGTGGATACTGTCAACCACAGAAAGGTTGTTATTTTAATGGTTGATCACAAATACTTTTTCCAAACTATGTTATGTCCCAGCTTGTACAAATGACATTATAATAAACATTTTTTATTTTTTTTCCCTGGGGCTTTCAAATCAAATTTGCTGAGTTTAAAACTACACAGATATTAAATCTGTACAGACAGGAAACAGATGCTGTTCTAGCTCTGAAATAGGCCTAATTTGTTTTATATTAGTACCCATACACATGTTATTCATTACCTTCTGGCACAACACAAAGCTTCCTTTTTCAAGCCTGTTGTCACATGCATCTAAAAACAATAGAAGCTGAACAGAAGAATGTTACTGTTACTTTGAAGATAGAAGGAGCCCAGTTATGGATTATACTTAATTCTAAACTTTTTAGTACATGAGATAAATTTGCATAATGAAATAGGGAAAATGAGGTATTAAAACCATTGTTGTGCAGAAGTATCCTGATTTATGTTGCTTTTAATTATGAACAGAATATTAATTTCATAACCTAAAATTAGTCCCTGGTTTCTGTTTTTCTTTTCTTTCTTTTTTTTTTTTTTTTTAATCATTTTTTAATTGTAATTTAGTATGCAAATTATAATGTTCCTTGTGTTTCAGTATAAACTATACTATAATATTTGTCTGTTGACCACAGTGATCAGCAGTTAGCAATCTAGAATACTTTGAAACCTATTATTTCTTTAATATTTCCATTGCATAACTTTTGTAATGAAATGACCCTAAACATTACTTTTCCCCACTGCAATCAACTTTATAATGTACAAGACAAACTGGCTTTTGTTTTCTTATTAAATTAAAAAAAAAAAATCCCTCTCTCCCTCTCTGAAGTACATGTAAGGGAATCCATAAATTGACGTTAAATTTATTAAAGGAACTTTAATTAGACTTTTAAAAAATGAAATTTGAAAAATTAGTAAAATATAAGTTAGAATTTCCCATTTGGGTAGATGTTTTTTGGCAAATTAAAATGTCTCAACTTTCTGATTTTTTAAGTGACTAATTTTGTAGTTGCATCTTCAAATAATGTTTATGGACATTGCCTTAGATTAAAGGAAAATTCTTAGATTAAAGTAATTATATATTTTGGAGTATTATTTGCCCTTTTGTTAATCTAGCAGACAACTTTTCTGAAGCAACAAGACTTAGTTATCTGATACAAGCTGTACAGTGACCTGAAAGAGGAATTCTAGGCAGTGGAAGTGTAGTTCAGACTTACAATAATCAGTATAGAACAGTGTAAGTATGTAGAAAAAGAATAAAACCTAGGAATATATACACACATATATTTAAAAAGGCAAAATAAAACAAATAACCTCAATAAAATATATTAAAATGTTTCTATGATGGCAAAGCATTGAGAATTAGGGCTAAAGTAAGAAAAGAACAGACTATATGCTGCTCGTCAAAGTAGCTGGGTCTGCTGGAATGTGTTCAAGAGAATTTAAGATACATGACTATGGCAGATCTGCATTAGGATTGTCAAATGTTAGCCAGTAGCTTTGAGAAGTTGTAGAGAATGGCTTTACAAGGCTGAAAACTGTCTAATGTGCCATCTTTCATGAAAAATGAAAAAAGAGGAGATTTAGAAACTAGTTGGCTTGCTGCAATTATCAACAAATAATTACAGAAGTATAATATAAGGAATAATACAAGTTCTTAATGACAGACAACCTGTATTTATCAATAACATATGTCAAATTCACTTAGCATGAAAGTTAAAAGTACATCATTATGTGAAATGACTTTTGAAATAAGTAATGGGATATGGACAAAGATGAAAAAAGAGACTGATGATTCATTGTCAAACCTTAATGACATGGTGTTGAGCTAGACACATCTGTCTGTGATGTTAGTGTTGTCATGGGTCAGTCAGATGATGGAGTAAGAGTATGCTTACTAACTTCTCATTCAGTATCAAGCTGGGGGGATCTGAAAGCATTTTGGAGGACAGGACTAGAATCTGAAATTAGAATTTCTTGACAGACTGGAGAAATAGCCTGAAGTCATACTAATGATTTCAAGACAGTTCAAGACATAATGTGTAGGAACACATTGAATGGAGAATGGCTGGCAACACAGGAATACTGTAAAGAAGGGACTAGGAAATATTGTGGCTCAGAAGATGAAGATAAGGAAACAACACCTTACTGCTATAGGAAAAGCAAACATGGTATTTATGTATATAGTCAGGAATGTTTATGTACGTAAACATTCAGTGTAATCCCTCTGTTTTGTTCAGCTTGTGTGGGATTTGGACTAGATGGGGAAAGTCCAGATGAGGTCACCGGGAATGACCAGAAACCTAGAAATCATGCTCTGTGAAGAAAGGCTGAAAACTCTATGTGGGGTGAATCAGGGTGAAGGAGGTATGGGAGCCTTCAAATATGTACAAGGCTGTTGCAAAGAAGCAAGGAATAAACTGTTCTCTATTTCCAGGGGAAATAAGATACAAGTAATAAGCTAAAATGACAGGTAGGGAGATTTAGAACAAAATTGCTAACTGTAAATCCTGGAATGCATTGCCTAGAAATGCTGAGGAATCTCCATCATTAGACATTTTTATAAGCAGGGTAAACAAATATCTGTCAGAGGTAATTTAGATATAGTCGATCTTATTTTGGGGTAGGGGAATGGATCACGTGGCCTCATAAGGAAAATTTCCTTTCAGCTGAATTTTCTGTGATAGTTTTGCTTTGGTCAACGGTTTAGTGAAAGAAAGCCTTGTGGATTTTTTTTTTTTTTTCCAGAGGTTCTAATACCATTTCATTGTTGAAAACAATGCAGAGAATCTCATAAAAATCTGAGTGAATGTGATAGCTTTTACCACAGAACTTGGTGTACCAGTTAGTTCAAATCTATAGGGAAAAACAAATCATAAATATTGCTGTTTATAATGAGTCTACTGTAAATTTATTTTACTATAATGTTTTTGATATGGCCTTGGAGAAGTCTGTAGACTAAGACTACAGACACCCTAAAGAGTGTTCACTGTGCTAGGTCAGAATGGTTGAAAGTTTAGAAGTTTTATTATAGTTCTTTAGAATAAAAGATTTGCTACAGATATTCAATACCCATATGGGACAGCCAGTTAAATTTTTTGTTGTCTGTAAAGTAATAGATTCTTAGAACACCATCAGCCCTAAAAACAAAAAAAAAACAAAAAAAAAACAACAAACAAATGCTTCCATCACAACATCACCATGAGATTTTAGAATGGTACACGGATTCAGGTAGGATTTTTGATTTATCTTGAAAGTTTGGTGGAGGATCTGGTCCAAAGATCATTACTTAAAAGGTCTGCATTACCGTTACTGTGATATGAATGTCTTGTGTTTGCAGGTATCACTAAAGCTTGATTTAAGTGATATAATTATATCAGTTACTGTGCTGTAATGTTATACTCCAATGTGTGGTAAAACCTTTGCTAGTAACTGTCACTGTCTTTTGGGATCAAGATCTTCAGCATAGGTACTATCCACTACAGTGCATCAGAATCATACAATCCCAGTTGTATGACATCTGGAGATCACCTAGTCCATCTCCCACTTGAAGCAGAACTGTTACCTGAACACTGGATCAGCTTAGTCACTTCTCTGTTTAGCCAAGTCTAGAAAACCTTGAGAGACTGACACAGCCTGTGTTTTCCAGGTCTGCCCTGCCTTCCTGGTGGAAAAGTATTTCATCTGCTATCAATCTCCAAAGCTGCCACTCCAGGCTGTTACCCATGTTTTACTATATGGCACTACTGAGAAAAGTTTGATCCCATCGCCCTTTAACTCCTCTTCAGGTAGTTGTAAGTTGCCATTGAGGTGGCTCTTAGCTTTATCCTCACAAGACCAGTTCCTTCAGTACCTCCTTGTGCATCAGTGTCACAGGCCCCTAGATACTTCGGAAGCCATCACAGGGCCCTCTCCAGTTTCTGAATACCCTTCCTGAACTGAGAGGCCCCCAAACCTCACACTGCATTCTACATAAATACACTTTCAGTCACAAAAATACGGTTTCAATTTTGCTTATTGTTGCAATGTAGGTAATAATTAAAAGTGTTAGTGTAAAATCAGCACCATGTTTCTGAAAAAAAAAAAAAAGCTGTTCTGTGTAAATAAAAGAGGAAAAAAGAAAATTTTGCAAAGAATTGAAAGAGCTTTCTGAAAAGCTGATGAAAAAGGTTCCTTATTTGGCTCGTTTGAAAACTTGAGAGATATTAAATATGGACACACACATGATTTTTGTGCAGACTGAATCAATTTAGGTCAAGTTCAGAAAGCCATTAAAATAAAAATTTGGAAAGACAGCTAATTTCAACCTCTATTTGGAAAGAAAGCTGATTTAGATTTATGTATTAGAGTAATTAGTAGCTATATCCTTATTTTGTTCTAAATCATTCATTAATAACTTAAAACATTGTTGGAGTCTCTAAGAAACTCAGTAAAAGAAAATATTCCTATGAAGAAATTATACCCTATGAGATGAAGTGGCAGTATTCACTGAAAAATGAATCTTCCCTTTAGAGCATGTCCACAGAAGAAATTCTGTGCTTCAGCTCTAGGAGGGATAGGATAAAAACTTTAGAAGGAATTCTGAAAACGTAAATTAGGGCATATTGGTTCTGAGTGTATTACATCAGGCTCTGACTACCAAGTGAAAAAAAGCATAGCCATTTTATTTTATCAAATAAAATGTATTCTATTAATAATTATAAAATTTCATACAGGCTTAAGTATCTTGTAGGTTGTTGTCCTAGTTTAGAAATGAGTCTGTTTAATAATGATTATAGCATCATGAGCTGTAGGTTTCAACAAAATAATGTGGTAGTTTGGATAATATAGATTTGGATCCATCAGATGGTAATGATATTTGTACTTTTTTGAGTTACATATTCTATAGGTCAGACACTTGTTTACAGCTATATAAAATATCTCTGTATGTGTCATCTTTAGAGAAAAGTAAGCTTGTGTTTGTCTGGTGGGAGAAAGAGTGGAAATTAAGCAACTGTTGGAAATGAAGGAGGGGGGTGGGGGAGCTTTATGTGTTTTCCATAGGCAAGCAATGATGGAAAAAAGATGTTTGCTGCAAAAATAGCTTTCTCTCAATGAGAAAAAGTACAGACTTTAAAAATACTTGTTACTGTCTGGTTGCACATTCTGGGTAGTAGCTCATGGAATGAGATTGCTTAATAATGCCCAGAGAAGGCTCTGAAAAATAAGTCATGTAACAGGCAAGACCCATGGGTGGGATCTCAGAGCCTAGTTAATTATTTCAGTCCTGTTGAAAACATTTCCATGTGGTTGCACTGACAACTTTACCATAAATCTTAATTCTTTGATATTTGTTAATTTATGTAATCAGCTGGTAAAGGATACCATACTTCGATAAATATTTTAAAACAAATACAGGTAATGTTAGAAAAAATAGACTCTAAGACAAACTAATAATCTGGCTGGCATTGCTAGGTACTGTCATGAAAGACTTGAGTTCAAAGGTGACTTTTAGGACATTTCAGTTTTTCTGAACATCTCTCATTCTCTTTTCCATAAACCAGTGCTTAGAATTTGGCCCATAACTAGTGTTCAGGGGAGCAACCCTTGGAAGCCCTTCTAATTGTCAGGAATTGATAGCTAATCGTGGCTGTTTCTGTGCTAGAAAGCTATGTGACTTGTACAGCTATTTCAAAAATACATTTTTTTCCCTTTTGGCAGTTGAGATTTACTAAAACAGTCTCTTCAGTGGTTTATCAGGCAACACCTAAACTGAGAAAGTGGAAGTGTGAAAACATCTCCTGGTGGAATCATTCTAACTTGCTTTCATATTCCTGTTAATTTGCTGCAGAAGGCCAGGTTTGACATTATCACCTGTAATTTGTTTTACTTACAAAGTCAAACAGCTTGGACTTAGAGATAGCTCAAAGTATTATTAACAAAATTTAGATTGCTCTTTACTGTTATATCTGATTGGATTTCCAAAGACAGGAATGCAAGGAAATATTTTTTACTTTTTCCTCTTCCACAAATGAAGATCTATTTGCTGTACTTATGGAGTCAGAAAAATGTAGAAACATTTCAATGTATGCTGTATAGTGAATTCCACCAGAAACCTCTTGCTGTTCCTGATTCTGATTCTGTTTTTTATCAGAAAATACAATGTGAGTGACAGTAGTACATTAGCTGGCCTGGCTTCTTGGGGTGATATAATTCCCCTAACTATGGTTCTGTTACACGTGCCTTTCACGTAACACTCTACTCTATGTTTTGATAGTGAACAGGATGTATTAGGGCCTCTTCCTTTCATAATTGTAACATAGGAATTTAATAGGAAGTCTATGAATGTCTTTTATCTGTTTCAGAGGACCACCTACAACAGAAATTGTATTAGAAGATGAGGAAATACAGCACCAAAAGTGGCTGAATCTGCACCCAGACTGGAAGAATAAGAATGCATCAACTTTACACGCACTTCTAGTGAATGGGTAAGTGATAGGTAAATTAGATTTATTTTGCTGTTGTAGGTAGTCACTACATTTGGGGAGATCACAGGTTTTTCAGCAGAACAGTATCCTCTTACAGTAAGCTTAATTAGCAGCTTCTCTGGCCTTATACAGTGGTAATTTTCTTTTATTAACTCTACTAAACATGTAGTTGGTAACAAGAAGCCAGGCCTCAGTTGTGGTTGAAACATTCATAGCGTGACTTTTGAGTCTAAAGAGTCAATTAACGTAAACATTCATGACAAAAAATGGGAGAGCTATCTAATCCATCTTCAAAAAACAGATTGTTTCCCTACTCCTCTTTCAAATGGCCAGAAGGAGATTTCATAACTCTGTTCTTCAACAGAACATTCTTGTGTTTCACAACAGAAGACTGACTTGGCTAAATGCAGAGGGCAGAGGTACAATATATGTGTGAAGAAGAAAATCTGAGGAATACACCTCGATTTTTTTTCTTTTCCATTGTTGTCTGCAGGAAAGCATTTCATAATGGCTGATTCCTTCAGCAGAACAGTACTAAAAAGATTGCGTCTACAAGTGCATACTCTTGCTTTCCAGCAGCTCAATTTTGTGCTAGTTCTGTTCTACAGTAGTAAGTTCCTCATTCATTTAAATTCATTTTTATCCCTTCATCTAGAAAAAGGGACATTACAAGATGGAGCCTGATACTTTTGTTTTTACATATTTTCCTTTCTCACTGTATTTTGCCACTAGCCTAATAGTATCCAGCTTCCAGGTTCTGGAAAACTGTGCAAAGGAAAAGGATCTGGGGGTGTTGGTTGATGCTCGGCTGAACATCAGCCAGCAGTGCGTTCAGGTGGCCAAGAATGCCAATGGCATCCTGGCCTGTATCAGGAGTAGTGTAGGCAGCAGGAGCAGGGAGGTGATCATTCCCCTGTACTCTGCTCTGGTGAGGCTGCACCTTGAGAACTGTATTCGTCTTTGGGCCCCTCACTACAAGAAGGACATTGAGGCCCTGGAGCAGGGCTACGAAGCTGGTACAGGGCCTGGAACACAAGTCCTATGAGGAGTGGCTGAGGGAACTGGGGTAGTGTCGTCTGGAGGAGTCTCAGGGGAGACTTTATTGCTCTCTACAACTACCTGAAAGGAAGGTGTGGGGAGCTGGAGGTCGGACTCTTCTCACAGATAACCAGAGACAGGATAAGAGGGATTTGCCTCAAGTTGCATCAGAGGAGGTTCAGGTTGAAAATTAGGAGAAATTTCCTCTCGGAAAGAGTGGTCAAACATTGGGACAGGTTGCCCAGGGAGGTGGTGGAATCACCATCCCTGGGGGTGTTCAAGGAAAGGTTGGACGTGGTGCTGAGGGACATGGTTTAGTGGGTGACATTGGTAGTAGGGGGATGATTGGACCAGATGATCTTGGACGTCTTTTCCAACCTTTCAATCAACCTTCTATGATTCTATCTAAATGCTTTTCTCCAGATTAAATCAAGAATAAACATCTTAGGTTGTGAAAAGATGCAGAGGCAGGTCCAAAATCATATTCTGTTTGTTCACTAAGGTACAAAGGACTTTCAAGAGGCTTTGCCGTATTTGAAAGTGGTCTGCTAGGAAATATGTGAGAAGAGATGTATTGGAGCCTCTGAGCTACAAGATAGCGTGGCAAAAGATGTAGTCTCACCCATAGTGAGGTCACATCAAATAAACTTCTCAGAGTGTGTGTGGGGGTAGTAATTTATTCTCATGAGTGTGGCTGGTCTAAATTATATTCTGTGTATTTTTATGCAGTGTAAATACCCCTAAAAATTGTTCAAAGCCAAGCACTATTCCTGAAATTAGTCATATATCTCCAGGCACAAAAATTTATGTTCTGTGTTTTCAGGCTGAAGAAGTACAGAAAGTAGACTGATCTGCACAGCATGTGAATGGAGCAGAGGTCTGGTCAAATCAGTGATCAAGGCCTGAGACTTTGGTGGTTGGCACTCAGATGTTGTGCCCACATTTATATCTATGACCTAAAATCGAATTGAGCCTCTTTTTAAATAGTTTCAACTTTAAAGAAACAGCCCACCTACTGAGATTACTTCAAATAATAACCTGGGGAATATGTAATCCAGATATACAGTCTAATTCTGCTCTGGATCTGCCTCTAAAAAGCACATATGCATATATGGTATGAATTAAAAAGTCATGTGAATAGGCAGCTAGAGAACTGAGCAACAGCACTCTCAGTTTTAGCAAGGATTTCCCCTCCTTTGACAAAGAGTCACTTCCTTGCTTTCTCATCTTAAAAATTTTAATGGGATTTATTTATGTATTTATTTATTTATCTTAATACTTGCTTACTGGGATTTCATCAAAATACCAAAACTTTTTGGGCAAAAATTTTCATCATATATATTTCAAAGAAAACCCCATCCTTTGGCTGTAAGGATGCAGAGAACAGCAATCTCTGTGCTTTCAGGTGCCATAAATTAAGACTTGACAGACTGTACATCCCAGCCGAGCTCAGGGCTGGATCAGTGCCCAGACAGCAAGGTCGTCTGCAAAATATGTAGCACCTGCTCATGAAACACATTGTAAAGCTGAACTAATATTTTGAACTGTTGCCAGAAAGACACTGGAAGTCATCTGGCATGAGAAGCTCTTTGTTTTTCTTTTTACGGTTTGGGGAATTTTTAAGAGCTCATTCAAAACAGTGGATACAATACCTGTACTGATCTCCAAATCACCCAAAATTATATGAATTAGTTGAGATTTTTATGATGTTCTTGTTTCAATATTTAGGCAGATATGTCGAAGCAGAAGCAAAGTGGCTCTCCTTTGCACTAAAGAAGGTAAGAGAAGCGCATATTTCTGAAAAAATAGACAAAGCTGTTTATAAAGATATGTTAAATATACCTTAACAAATACAGATGCTTTGTGTGGACTCATTCTGACATTTGACTGGACCTCTGCAACCTCCAGTTTTGTATTGCTTTTTTTTTTTTTTTCCCCTTCTCTGTTCAATTTCAACAGCTTTTCTTATTTTTGACACTGAGGTTGTCTATTGCAGTAGCCCAGTCCAGCTCCCACAAAATGAATTTTGTCATCAGTCAGGTTCTAAAAATTAATCTGAAAAAAATTCCTGCTAAAAACATCCTTTTCCAACAGAGGGGTCAGTAGGCTGCATACCTGGGACCTGAAGCTTTGATCTGTTTAGCTGTGAATCTCAAGGGAACCTAAAGTAGAAAGCTACAGAACAATCTGCAGAGACAGCAGATTGTGCAGATTTAAGTATTGTGCAGATTTGAAAATGACATAAAATCTTCATCTTGAATAAAATAATGTTCTACAGGTAAGGAGAGTTTTGCTGAAGAGCATATGTGTTATGAATTTGCTTGGCATGGGGATAATTAATCACAAAGCATGACCTAAATTTGGGAAAGTAATCAAAATATTTACTACTCTTACCAGAGAATGACACTTCACAGGAGCCTGTTAAAGGTGTTTGCTTCTGACATATGTTGCTTTAAGAACACGTAAAACCCCTTGCCCTCTGAAGTTTTGGGGGTGAACACAGTAAGAATTACTTGCTTAAGCAAGTGCTCATTATTGCTGGGCTAATTTTCCAGAAGCGTTTGTTATGGATAGTACAAAATAGCCCAAGCACATTGGCAGTTAACACAAAGACAAAGACATGAAACCAGGAAGCCTTCCTAAGGGCAGCCAGGTAACTGTTCCTTCAAGAAAGTCAACTTCCCAAGCTTAGCTTGGTTGATATTTTAGTCTAAGCAGGTCAAAATTAATCTCAGGAGAGCAAGTCCTTTTATGGAAAGGAAGAACTAGAATGGCTCAATGTGTTTGATATTAATGTGTGGTTATTGATGACTTCAGTTATTTTATTGTTCAGTGTAATTTCATGACTCTGTTAATAGTCTTCTGTTCCCAGTTTCCTTCCAGGTCTTGCATGCTGTGTGTCTGGTAAGCAGTAACTCCCTTCTGCATCTGTTTCTCACCAGACTGTGGCCGTCGCCCAGCCGCACGCATGAACAAAAGGATCCTGGGTGGCAGGACCAGTCGCCCAGGCCGGTGGCCGTGGCAGTGCTCTCTGCAGAGTGAGCCGAGTGGACACATATGTGGCTGTGTTCTGATTGCAAAAAGATGGGTCTTGACGGTAGCGCACTGCTTCGAAGGGTGAGAGGAGCTCAGACAATTTTGCTGTTCGTATACAAATTAAATGTAACTCGAGGTTTACCAACTCCACTACCAAATACACTGGCAGCAAGTGATGACCTTTGCAGACGAAGTCACATAGGCCTGCTGTTAGAGACTATGAGATAGAATAAATGGTGTAAACCAGCATCAAGTTAGGTTTTGACATGCTTTATTATTACTATCTTTACTGATGAAATGTAAACAAAGATATGCTGACTTTCATCAGGAAACCAAGAAAAGATCAAAACTTGAATTCCATAGCTCTTGTACAACATACAGTTTTGGGCATCAGCATAGAAATGTCTGGAAAAATGCTGTGGCCATTAAAAATAAAACATGAATATTTAATCACAGTGCAATTGATATAATGAATTTCACTCTCTTTTCTGATTATAAACTCCCCACGGCTTCATTATGATTATCAATCAGTAGTATTAATCAGTCAGTATTAACCACTATTGATTGCTTCGTGGTTGGTATATGAGGTCCCATGATGGATGCTCTGGAGAACAGAGGAGGTTTTTGTGGCGTAGGAATTATCTTAGTCATTGTTAGCTTTTTGGTAACCAGTATTTTTAAAGAACCACAGACTTTAGAGGAAAGTGCATTACCGTGCATTACCGTATTTTTTTTTCTCTGGTACTGGAGTTGTTTAATCATGTTCCTAAAGACAATTGAAATGTGTGTTTTCTGTTACAGTTAGCAAGTACTCTTTTGTTAGGTGGTTGTCACCAGTACTTAGTCCTGCTTAAAACTGATACTTTCTCACTGGAAATTTTTGTACTATGCTAAACATCTTTCTTTCTGTTTAATAAGCCAGTAGAAATTCTGTGGTAAGCACGAGAAAGGATGATGTACTTTGGTTTTTCTTGACTGATATTTATTTATTTATTTATTTATTTATTTATTTTTTCCCTGGCTCTTGATATAAATTGTTGTTAGGGTAAATTCTGGCTTGCGGCTTTTGTGTCCAAAGCCAGAAGACAAGCCAGAAAGGCAACAGTGTGAGTATCTCAAGTTGTGAGGCTATTTATGGAAATTCTAGAGGCAATAACACAGGAGAGATCGCTACAGCTAAACAGGGTCTGGCATATTCCTCTACTTTTGGAAGAACTTTGGTGATCTCAATTAAAAGTTGGGCTGTATGATCTCAGAGTAATACATGTCACCAGTGGTGCTTCCAGGGCTCAATTTTAGGGCCAGTTTTGTTTAGCATTTTTGTCAATGAACAGGATGAGGGGATCAAGTGTACCCATCATTAGGTTTGTAGATGACACCAAACTGGGTGGGAGTGTTATCTGCTTGAGGGTAGGAAAGCAGAGGGCTTTGGATAGGCTGGATTGATGGATCATGTCCAGTTGCATGGCATTCAACAAGGCTCAGTGCCAGCTGCTGCACTTGGGTCACAGCAGTCCCATGCAGAGGTACGGGCTTGGGGAAGAGTGGCTGGAAAGCTGCCAGGCTGAAAAGGACCTGGGAACACTGGTCAGCAGCCA
The DNA here is from genome assembly GCF_047663525.1 of Anas platyrhynchos. Lineage (NCBI taxonomy): Eukaryota > Metazoa > Chordata > Aves > Anseriformes > Anatidae > Anas > Anas platyrhynchos. Next base: position 53,209,222 of record NC_092590.1, read on the forward strand.
GCCAGAGATGAGCTGGCAGTGGGCCCAGGTGGTCAGCAAGGCCTGTGGCATCCTGGCCTACATCAGCAATAGTGTGGCTGGCAGGACTTGTCCCCTTGTACATGCACTGGTGAGACTGCATCTTGAATGTTGTGCTCAGTTTTGGGCCCATCAATGCGTATTGACTTGCTCAAGAGTGATCAGAGAAGAGCAATAAAGCTGGTGAAGACGGACTAGAAAACAAGAGTTATGAGGAGTGACTGAGGGAACTGGAGGCATTAGACAAAATGTGCTCTGATGCATTAGACAAAAAATATTTTGTGAAGTCTGGGATCCAAAACATGAGGACTATACATCAGTAATGCAGCAGACAATATCAATGCAAATAGCCGTGAATATCTATAAAGTTACAAATGGAAAGGAACTGCATTAAGAATAGTCCTTTGCTGGTCTTATTAGTATAGTTTTGTCCAGGTCAATTTGAAATGCTTTACACCAAAGCATCCAAGAAATAGAAGTTTTTTTCTTGACTGTAGTAGCATAATACGTTCTGTCTGTGACTTCTCATTGCTCCGGGCAATGCTCTTTTTCAATGCTCATAAACACAATAGGATGTGAATATTCCTAGCACTTCAACTTGAAACATTATAGAATAAGTCATAAATTGGTCATGATGGTAGAAAGACCATTATAGTTTGAAATACCAGAATTCTCATGGAACTCGTAGATAAAAATAGTCTTTATTTAGCAATTGAATCTCTTCCCAAATTATAGGAATGACAATTCTGTTGAATACTGTGAAAAAGCTGAAATTCTGGATGTTTTCATTCAGATTGCTCTGACTAAGCCTCAGTCTCTTCGAAGGAGCTTAGTTACATCAATTCCAAAAAAGAGACTTTTCTTTTTCATTTTTTAGAATCACAGACTGATTAGGAACCCATGGCTTACCACTAGCTGTGATCCAGATTCTCTAAACTTCTAATGTTTTCTTATGTGTCTTAATAGACCCTACTTCATTTTTCCTACTAATAGCCTATCCACTTTATATATATAATATATATAATTATTTTTTTTTTTTGTGATCATGGATATTTGCATGAGTCTTAAACAGTTGTGTGCAAGAGACAGAGTAACCTTTAAGCTTGGGCAGAGGGAATATGCTTGGCACACACAGATGCCCAATAAAAAATAGACCTTTCACATGGCCATCGTAAAAGAGATTTATTTTTCATAATTGAATTGTATCTTTGAGACTCCTTTGGGACTTCAGCTTAAATTACTGCTGTGAGCAGCATACTACTGAACAATACTGTCACCCCAGAAAAACTGGAACATGCCCACCAGTGAGCATCTAAGAACTTGGGCAGGATCTGAGGGATGATTTTGAGAACCTTTGGCATTTAATGTGGCAAATAATGGGTGTTTTCATATCTTAGGCTGTGAGCTTGAATTATTTCTGTAGCAGGAAGGAAGGGAATGGAAAACATTGTCTTTTTTTTGTCACTACTGATGCCTAATTATTTGTTTTCTTATAGCATTTGTACATGAAAAATTTTGCAAAATAGAATATAAAAGGAGTCAGAGAAAAACACTCAGACATTTAAACTAAAAAAATACTCATTTTGTTTCTTTTCCTTTTTTATTTTTTTTTGTTTTTCTTTTTCTTTATTTTTATTTATTTATATTTTTTTAACAAAGGAGAGAAAACGCAGCTGTTTGGAAAGTAGTGTTTGGGATAAGCAATCTTGATCATCCCTCAAGTTTCATGCAGACCCGACTAGTGAAGACAATTATCCTGCATCCGCGCTACAACAGAGCAGTCGTGGACTATGATATCAGCATTGTAGAACTAGATGAAGATATCAATGAAACGAGCTATGTAAGACCTGTCTGTCTGCCCAGCAAGGAACAGTTGGTGCAGCCAGATACCTACTGCTACATCACAGGCTGGGGACACATGGGCAACAAAAGTAAGATGAATACTTTTGGCAATCGTGGTAAACCACATTAACTACCTACTGGGTTAATCCAATAAGTGACCCCATTGCAGTGCTTTATCCATTTATACAAATGCTGGACTTTATTAAATGCTAAGGAACTGTAACTACTAATGGAGGAAAGCCAGCTGTTACAAGACTAGGTTTTTCAAATCAGTAGTCTAAATTTATGTTCCTAAATCCATATTTAGACAAGTGGTTTAATTTAATTAATTAATTAATTTATTTATTTATTTTTAAATGCAAAGGATCTAGAAACTCCTATCAAGAAAACGACCTGAATTGGTTATAGTTGTACTCAGGTTGTGTTTAGGACTGTACTGAGGTAAAACCTGCATGAGCTCATTGCTGTGGAGTAACATTCTTAGTGCAGTGAAAGCTGAAGGCACAGAAAGCAATTGCATATAGGTCAAATGAACATTTTTCTTGAGTCAATGCTCTGTGTCACATTTTAGGCTTGTGGCATGATTTGTTCCATGTGGGCATAATCAGAAGTGTTGTTTTGGTTTCTCTGAAATGTTGCTGCTTTTCATGCTCTGTTGCCACTGAAATCCTTGGGTCCCATAACAAGAACATTTACGTTATGTAAATATTTGTTTTGCCAAAATGATCCTGCATGTATTGTATCCAAAGTGTCCTGGCCCCAACACTGTTATGCTCTGTCCATTGTGTTTCTCCCTTCTCTATTATAGCAATTATTAGGGAAGGGTGCTTTTCTGTACATCGGAGAATGAAATCTTCCTAAAAGTACTGCTCCACCCCTGGTGGCCTGGTCATATATTTGGCAAAAACAGTATTACATTGGTGAGGAATATGATGTTAACAATCAGACCTACCCATCTAAAACTATCTTTTAGGTAAATGCAGGGAAAAAAATAACACAGAATGCTTTTGTATCACTGGTAAGTGGGAAAAGTTGCTTTGCTCTCTAATACGGTTTCAGCTTTGCTTTTAAAGATTTTATGTTATGAAGCTGCAAAAACCATCATGGCTACACAGGGTATCATGCTTTATACCCTTGATTTAACAGATTTCCTTTGAATCTGAGCTCTCTCAGCTGTTCACAGTAGGAAGAAGTCCTGGATATGCTAAAATAATTCCAATAACCTTTGAAATCTGATTCCCTGATACACTAAGTCAAATTTACCCAAATCAAAATGCTTGCTACCAAGGATCCTGCCATGGAGTGATGAGTTGACTCTTTCCTCTGCCTCAAAGATCCATCATAGATAAATATTTGTGTGTTCATGGGTATATAGTTTAATGCTTAATTCTGTTTTTCAGTGCCTTTCAAGCTTCAGGAAGGAGAAGTTCGCATCATTTCCTTAGAACAATGCCAGTCATACTTTGACATGAAAACCATCACCAGCAGGATGCTGTGTGCCGGCTATGAGTCCGGCACTGTGGACTCTTGCATGGTAAGCCTCTCTCTAAGGAGAAACCCACAGCTAGAAAGGCTTTTAGAAATCAAAGCTCTGTGACGTTAATTGGGTACAGCATACTTCATCTACTATAAAAATGACAACAGTCTATTTACACATTTTAACCCAACTTTTATTATTACTGGTGTAACCAGTAGGTGGTCCTGCTTGAGCAGGGAGGTTGGACCAGATGACTTCCAGGAGTCCCAACCTCAATGCCTCTGATTCTGTGAATCCGAAATCAACTTCAGTTTGTGGTAATGAAATGCTGCTTAAACAGTCTAAGGCTTATCTGTATTAGCTAAATATTAGTCTAACGTCTTAAAATTAGTATAAACCATTTGCAGATACATTTTTGTACGGTTATAATGGGGAATAAATACCAGTAATACTGAATGTTGCTACACAGATTAGTAGAGCAGCCAGTCTTAACAGCTGATTAAAGTTTAGTTACTTACTAAAGGCAAATCACTCTAGAAACTGACATAGCTTTAACATATGACTGCTGGCTACGTGAAGCCCCTATGGACTTTTTTTTTCTTTGATATTGCAGGGTGACAGCGGAGGACCACTTGTATGTGAGCAACCTGCAGGGCGCTGGACTTTGTTTGGTTTAACGTCTTGGGGCTCCGTCTGCTTTTCCAAGGTTTTGGGACCAGGAGTTTACAGCAATGTGTCACACTTTATTGAGTGGATTGAAAGACAAATATACATCCACACCTTTCTGCTAAACTAACTCCAGATGGTAAGAATTGTGCTGACAGACATAAGGAAAATGGAAACAACACTTCAATACTGAAGATTTTGCAGTCCAGAAGCTCCGTGAAAAGGAGTTTCAGGCTCTTCTATTCTTGTGGAGCTATGGAATATGCAGTGTATGTTAATGGCCAACCCTCTGCTGGTGAATATACTTTGGGGTAGAATTAATAGTCCTTTTGACTTTTCTTTTACCTTTTGTGGCGCTATTCTGAGTGCAGCAAAAAGCTTAAAAGAAAAGAAAAAGCCACTTTCTGCCTTTCAGATATTCAAACTTAGCAGTAGCACAGACTAGCAAAACTTTTTAAATAACCTATTTTAATACTACTCACTCAGTAGCACATGTGTTTGCACTCACGGTCGTGAGGTATGAACTCAGGGCAGCCAGATGCTGCCCACAGGGTACATATTCACAAGGGCCCCACCACGGGCTGGAGGGTGTGGAAGAGATTGCTGAGCTTTTGTGTCCACCTCACCCAGGGTACATCAGTACAAGTGCAGGTCTCTGAAGGGGTACAGCCCTGCGCTGCTGCCATGCCTGAGCCAACACTGCCTGTCTCTTGGGGTGGCTGACGTGAGCATGGCATTTACCATCCTGACTCCACAGCTCCTGTTCCCACAGCCAGCTTGGGCATCTCTGCAGGGTGCTGGGTGGCACCAGTAGCCCAGCAGGCCCATAACTGCTACTTGAGGCACCTAAGACCAAAATTTTGTTGTTCAGCCTCTTTGGATGGATTCTACCCAAGTTTCTATTGCTTAGTTTTCTGAAGCTTCCATGTACCTGGCTCTTGACAGCACTACATGGAGTAGCATATTTATCAAACCTATGCCCTACTGGGTCTTCTTCCCCCTTTTGTATGTGTTCAGCCTGTAAGGCATGCACTGACAAACTGACCCTCTAAAACAACACTGTTGGCAATGTCACTGCAACAGTCTTTGTCCCAAGAATAAGCTAGTTTGAGCATCTGGTGAGATGCAGAAAATGAAGATTTTAAGGTAAAAAGGATATAGTGTGAGCAAATACTGGGAAATAATATTGGGAAACTGGGTATTTTTGGATAGGTCTCTTCTTCTAGTATCTTCCACTGAAAGTTTCATTTTGCTGAGCAAGATTAAACTATCTTGAAAGAGAAAAAGGCAAGAAGAAATCTGAATGACAAAAGACTTGGATCCCAGCTTCTGCTCAATTAAGTATTAGGAATATGGTAAGCAGAGTACAATAGCTTCATCAGCAAAGGCTTGGGTGCTTGATGGCAAGTGCTCTGCCTAGCAGGCAAAAAGCTAAGCCTTGACTCCAGGAGTCTGGAAAAAAAAAACCTACAGTGGAGCTTGGCACCTCTTTCTGGTGCTGGAGGGGTGGTGATTCTTACAGTTGCTGCAGGTGATGCTCTGTACAGCTCATGTTAGTCTGGGAGGCCAGAGTAGGAGGAGTCAGAAAGCTGAGGCTTACAGGATGAATTTCACTGGGGAGCAAGGTGTCTAAAAGCTGGGTGTTTTCAGTGCTGTGCCTAGCCCCCTGTGAACTCAGCCTGAGACACGTAATTACCCTCGCTGCTACCTCTGGCACGCCCCCATGACAGCATGGCAGGGCCTTCTCAATAAATACCAGGACTGCCGTGTGTGGAAACATGCATCAGAAGAGCCAACTAATGGACACTTCAGGTACTATTAATCACGTTACAACTAACCCGACTATTGCTTTGGTGAAATTTTTACCTCTTATTTCCCTATCTTTTCCTTTAACATGCCTATAGACAGCACTCTGTAGAGCTCTATTAAAAAATACTCAGTATTTATGGTATGGGTTCTGAAACAATTTAAATGACTATGGTATCACTGTTTCATGCTCAGAAAGAAAACTTTCCTAGGTGTTAATTTTCTTTTCTCTATTACGGATTTTGCTTTTACTGTAACATATAAATGCTTTCCCCAGAGAGAAAGCAGCTGTGGCCAGGTTTTTCCTGTGCAGGTAGGCTGCATATGGAGCAGGTTACTGATGCCCTTGTTTCAAGGGCATGTAAATGGCAGCTCTCGGTCCCCCACTTTAGGTTTTCTCTGGGGCCAGGATCTGTTGCAACAGATTTCAGCCAGGTCTGCCTTATGGGGCTAAAAGCCAGGACCTGTTCTGTGAAACGAGCAGCCCCACCTGGCAGCCCTTCACCAGGTGAAGCAGCTACCTGCTTGGAATTCTGCCAAGGACTGGAGTAGGTATGGGCATTGGCACTGCCAAATGATAATAGGTAAAGTAATTGTGCATTTTAATTAACTAGGTTTGGCCACCAGTTTCCAAGCAGCCCCTCCTCCTGGGAAACAAGAGGGAGTCCTGCTTACACGCATGCTCCAGCCCTGTCCTGAATCGCTCAGAAAATATTACCCTAATATTATCCCAGCCCAGTGGCTTTTAGGAGGGAGCAGCAGGGTCTTAGCAGGGTCTTTTCCTTCCCCACAACTGTATCTGCCACAACATTCCATGTAAAGAGGAAATTTGTAATTTTATAAATGTATTTTTATACTGCTTTTTTTCTATGTGTGCACATGAAATGGCAAATATATTCCTCCTTCCACTGTATCAAGCCTTCCCTCGTGTGCTGACATAATGGTTGTGATCACAATTACGCTGCGTCTCTTACAAGTGTAGCCTCACTGCAAGGTAACACGTTTGTTGGTTTTACTTCTACCACAGCTGTATGTCCAAATGGAAGCAATGCCACGCAGTCAAACAGATGTGTTTCTCTCTAACTGTACTAATAAAAATTTACAGTCATTTTCCAAGTAACTTCTCTGTTCAAAACGTGTCTTAATCTTTACAGAGACGCGATGACAATAGGGAGGTGTGAACAGATTCACAATAAAGTTATAGCTTTAGCAATAATGCCTAACAACAGCTTTGAAATGGTACTCGCATACCCTTATCTAGCTTTTTAAGCATTACTGCACTTGGGGAGGATTTTGGTACTACAACCACTGTACAACTTCTGGCTTCTTCTGCATGTCTGCTTCCAGTATAGAACATTACCAAGAACACCATCGCCAACAACTATTCAAGACCAAAACATCTGAAAACCACTGAAATCAGATTTCTCTGAACACATTTTGTTCTACAGCTTTCCTCAGGAACACAGTTAGTTTCAAATAAATATCTATCTCCTTATAACCAGTACACTGTACTTCAACATGTGCACATGCTGAAATAAAAATATTAGCATGCAGCAACATGAAAGAGTTAGAATTTGGCTTTTAACTGCAGTCAGCAGTAAGGTACGCAGAACGATGAGGATGGGAGTAAAATAACCAGGATAAAACAAAATCTATTCATACAAAGACCGCACTGAAAATCAGCTATAGGAACAGTCACCTCCAGAACTTGATCATTAACTCCTGCTGAGAGCAAGTGCTGCTCAGACCAGCAGCAGACCCAGGGCTGGCAGGAGCAGCAGGTGCTCTGTGTTAGCTCCTCTGTGGCCCTGTGCTGCAGCCAGCAGCACTGAAGGAAAAACCACAGCCTAGGTCAGCCATTCAGCTCAAACTGTGCCCCATGTATGGGCCAGAGCTCGCTGAGCTACAAAAACACTTGCTAAATAAAGGCACCTGCACATGGTTAGTGCACATGCTGCTGTAGAAATTAAAAAAAAAAAAAAAAAAAAAAGTGTTTTTCTGTGGATCAAATATTGCACACCAACCTGTGAGTTAAAGCTGCTGTAAGCATAGGTACAAAGTTGGGATGGGAGCCTGAAGGTTTTGTTTGTTTTGTTTTTGTTTTTTTTTTAAATCTGACAACCAACACTTTAGACACTGTGTTTTCCTTTACGACATCTGCAAGACACCTGTGAGAGAATCTTAAAAAGCTTGTTTTCCAAATGGAAAAGTCAGGTCATGTTGTGCCTAAGTGCAGGATTGCAGAAGCAAGCAGGGGATCCTGACATCTCCAGTGCAAAAAAAACCAACAACATTCAACTGTTGAGAAGCAAGGGGAGAACTTTTCATTTGACCCTTAATTTGGCACCACTTTAGATATGGCCAATTAAAATTTTGAAGCTTTTATTAAAGACTCACTACCCTCATCCCCCATTCAGTAAAAAATAGCAAGTGATCACAGCAGACAGCCACTATATTTTTCTGCTGTTTGTTCTCCAAAGGATAGAAAAAAAAAAAAAGATCAGGTTTTACACAATGTATTTTTAGCATTCGCATGGCTTGTCAAAGTCCTCTGAAAGCATATAGCCTAGGTTATAGAGAAGAATTTTAAGCTATGTGCACCATCAGTGAAAAAAAAAAACACAAAAAAAAGAAATCAAATGCTGTGTGTGTGTTATTTTGTACCACTTTGACTGGTATAAAAAGTACTCACCATCAGTGGTATCATTGATAGAGAGGAAGTTTTTAAGAGTACCTGAAATTCCAAGGCGATCCACAGGGTCTGGCACTTTTGGGTAGTTCAGTCCAATCCTGTCGCCCAACTCCCTTCTACAGTGACAGGAAGGGGAGAGCGCTGAGCCCAGCATGCCTCTAAGTCACCACAGAGTCCCAGAGCTCACCCATGAGAGCGCAATGTACCTTAGTCCCTTTACTGATTCCTCAAAAGCACACAACCACACAACCTCTTCACCACTAATGCACACTTCACCATTCTGTTGGGTGCTAAAATCCAAGACTTTGCCTCTCAAATATCTAACTTGCTTGAAACTTAGCTGCCAAAACCTGTCTGCTGCGGTTTGGACTCAGTGTCGCTTTGCTGACAGTGAGCAGGTCAGGATATCATAGTTAGAGAACATGCTCTCTTCTAGATCCTCTCAGCTAGCACTACAACTGAAGGAACAAGAGGGCTACAATCCAAAGCGATGAAAAAAAAATGACTGAATGAAATGGTGGAAACAGTCTTGCATCACTGAGATCACTCATTGCAATGAGATGATAACCACCTCTTTTTGTCACACAAGTGAAGAGAGGAAATAGATTTAAGGTGCAGAAGAAAGATACTGGAAACACTAATATTTGACTTCCAGGGCAGGAAAGCACTGGAGATCTTTTCAACATGAAAACCTGTGCTAGGAATGACATGGGTAGATCTGAGCCTGCCCTGGAGTTCTGTTGGGAGCACAGCAGGTCACTCTGTCACTATGTCCCAGTAAGTCCACTGCTGTGTGATTCTGTCCTTGTACCAGCTCATCTCCCTGCACAACCTGCTGGCTGCCTTGCATCTTTTAGGATACCTCACGGTTCCTGTGGTTTGCAGAGAAAGCTGAAATGTTTCAGTCAGGACGCCTGGAGTCCACTCCTGGCAAGTTAACCCCAGCTGTTATGTCCCTCTCTCTTCTCCTCAAGTCTTTCCAGATCTGGTCCTGTAAATGATACTCCCCAACTGCAAAAAATACAAGTGTAACAAGCAAGTGTACGACAGGCAAACACCTAGAAATCATAACTGTGAACCAACTTAGGCTGGACATGATGTCTCCGAATTTGAATGTCTACTTTCACTTCAAATGTGCACATTAAACATATGTTAGAACTTATCAAAAATTATTTTGTCATATGTTGAATCAAAGTAAAAAAAATATTTGCAAAAATGCCCGTCATCACTGGCTCCTTCCACTGGTCTTCTTCTACAGGCTAAACAAAAAGATATTTTTCTCCTCACTAGCAGTAAGGATGGAGTCAGCACGAATTACATTCTACCTTTTGAAAACAAAACCGTTTCAAACTTTTGGCAACATGTGGTGACCTGTGTTTGAATGAACTTAGCATGCCCTCAATATCTGCCCTACGTAGCAGCAGCTGTCCTAGACCTCACAGTGTTTGTTTAAATTCTTTCAGAGATCTTAGAAGATGTGGAATATGTAATGTTGATCATTGGCATGGAAAACTCATGGTTCAATTAAAAAGCAGAGCCCTTGCCCCAAACATGGTGTTTAAAAATAAACAGACAAATCTTAGCAGTTTGAAAGCTCAAAGTTTTAGAAAGAAACATAACAAAAAATGGGATCAGTAATAATAATTCATTAACTGCTGAAGTTTGAGGAAATAGTTTATTTCAACAGGTGCTAATGGATACAAACAATTTCTTAAATTCCTCCATAAATTGGCCACGTACATTTTTGGGCAGAGAAATAAAAAGGAGGCAATATTTTTGACAGCCAGAACTCCAGAAATAAGCCACACACATCTCAGCTACCTTTTGTGCAGCTTGCAGAGCAGTGGGAAAATGTGGGGCTCACAAATGGCTATACTTTTGAACAGCCTTTGTAGATACTTACTGTTGTTTATTATAAAAGTCTGGAGGAATGTAAAAACACCTGAGAGTCAAGAAGAGAAATGTCATCAGCTACAAGTTGCACTGTCTGTGGACACATGGGAGCTACCCATTGCCACTTGCAGATGATTTTCCAGTGCAGGCATGAGGTAGAGTCTAGAGAAAACTGAGGCAGCCAACATACAAGTTGGGTGAAGAGGGAAAGAAGTCCAGTCGGTGTGAATGACATGAAAGGGAACATGGAGACAAAGAGAAAGGATGAAGCAGGAGGATGAACTACACAAATTTTCTCCTCTTGTGGGAGAGGAAGGTGAGGGAGCTGCGTGTCTCATCCGGGACACTTTCCTGATGGTTTAAGTTGAGTTTGGACAGCAGTGAGATGGTTTTAGCAATAGAAGGTGGAGGAACTGGCTGACAACGGTTAAAACAATTGCTATATACAAACACTGAGAAGTCTTGCAACAAACCAACTAAAAACACTGCATCCCAGGCTTTCTGCTTACTGCATACTTCAGCATGCCACGAATCCCAGGCAACATGACAATTTTAAGACAGCAATGCAAGGGACCAACATGGCTTATTATAGAGTGAATCTTACCTGAACTAGATCCCACAGATCTGTAATTCATACAATGTCCTCTCTATAACACCAAGAGGCATTATGCAACAGAAGCAGTATGAAAAGTCTACTACATAAAAAAATAACAAAACTCAGCCATTTAGGCCTTGAATGTCTTAATAAATTACTGAAAAGTTTTATAAACACAAAAGCTTTTAAGCAAATGGGTGCATCATCTTCCTTGGCTGAAGAAAACAAAACCGCAACGTAGCATACATCAGCAGTTATTATTCTTGGATTTTCAATAGTTCACATTCCAACTCCGTAAATTACATTAAACCAGCTTGTGCACACAAAACAATTCAAACCTGCTTTGTGTTCAAATCTGCTAGAGAAATGACACTTTTGTCCTCTTCAGAAGTATTCCGAGAGACTTCAGCACAGCAGTTACTACTTCCATAAGAGTCTGAATTAGTTTCCTTTGATGAATTCAGAAATACAGTCCTTTCAGAGCTCTGGTTGTTTGTAGTCCCAGACTCATTCTGAATGTCTGATAAGGAGACTTCCTCCACTAACCTCCCTCTTGAACAGGCCTGAAAAGGTGTTTTAGAAGTTGGCAAAACACTGGCAATGCTTTCTTCCTCTGATACAGCACCTGTGGCTGAGCTGGAAGACCCAGAAGTAACCTGGAATTCCATTCTACAGTTTACAACGCAATCATCTTTCCATCTCTTAATTGCTTCCCTCTGCTCCTCAGGGATCAGTTTGTCAAGGTGCTTGGCTCTCAACACCGGAGACGGAAACAACGTTCCTTGGAGAACTCTCAGCAAATATCTACAAAATAAACACAATTTCAAATAAGCTGTTTAGAAGCAGACTCAAAACTGTTTCCAGGATCACTAAAGAAAACCAAACACCATTCATGTAAACCTAGAGGAGGCTGCTGTAGCAGCCTCTAAAACATGCTTTTGCTGGTGCAATTTTGTGAACATAAATTATCAGGTCAGAAACCACACCAGAAAAACTGGCATTTTCAAAGGCTGATGCTTCCATTTTTTTTTTGGTTCTGCACAAAGACTTATAGAACCATAGAATGGTTTGGATTGGAACGGACCTTAAAGGCCATCTAGTTCCATCCCCCCTGCAACTAATCATCAGGTTTCCCAAAGCCCCATCCAATCTGGCCTTGAACACTTTCGGGGATGGGGCATCCACAGCTTCTCTGGGTAACCTGTTCCAGTGCCTCACCACCCTCTGAGTGAAGAATTTCTTCACACAATCTGCATCTACCCTCTTTTAATTTAAAGCTCTAACCCCTTGTCCTATCACTCTACTCCCTGACCAAGAGTCCCTCCCCACTTTTGTTGTAGATCCTCTTTAGGCACTGGGAGGCTGCAATAATGTCTCCCTGGAGTCTTCTCTTCTCCAGGCTGACCATCCCCAGCTCTCTCAGCCTCGCTGCAGCAATGTGCATTTGCAACTTGGGTGAGAGCCAGGGTCCCAGTTACACTGAAAATGGAGATTTCTGCAAGATAAAGTCAGGCCCCCGAAAAAAGCCATCAAGGTCAGTGCTCAGTTTAGAGTTTCCCTCGAACAGTGCGAATATAGAGAGAAATATATCAGGCCTAGAAAAATCATGTTTCAGACTGAGATGATGTTTATCACTGCTGGTTCACATTAATAATACAGCACTCATACAGCCCTAGAAAGCTGGGGACAGTAGTCAGAGCACCTTTCTAAATCTTTCTAAATTTTTCCAGGAGCCAGAGAATTGAACAGAACCAAGAAAGAACAAGAAGGCAAAGACCAAAGAAATAAAGCGTCACATGCAGTAACAGCAATATAGTAGCAATATAATAGCAGTATAGTGATGATGTTCTGTAAGGAAAATCTACGGTTAGTTCATATTGGAACTAACTTCCCTGGTGGCTTAGGTTGGGCAAAGGTTTAAGTCATAGCCTTTTGTAGCGAGTTTGCAGATTCAACAAGGACTTTAACATCTGTCTCTCTGTAGGAAACATACTCCTTAAAAACTCCAGTGAAAAGTCCCAGTCTTAGGTGAGAAGGTGTAGAACACCCTCTAGCTTCATAGTTCTAAGTGAAGGCTTTTCAGCATCTTACAAAAGATTACAGCAGAAATAAGCAAGGAAAAAAATGTACGTGTGACAGCAGCCATTCTGTGCTACAAGTCTATCAAATCATCAGTTGAGAACTCGAATCAGCTACAACAGCTATAAATATTCTGGGATATTGGCACAGGGAAAGTGAAAGCAATTCAGAGAATCTTACTGCTGAGTCTAAATCTTTGCATTTAATTTGTCATGAAAAACATTGCCACTCTTCAAAATGGAATACTTGTAAATTGGAAGCAGTCAGCAACCCAAAACCTTTCTCCTATCTAGGCTGTTTACAGCTCTATAAAAGGTCCTAGAACAGCACTTGCTTGTTTATTTATCATGTAAAGGAGATCTGTGTGTGAAAGAAAAGGCTCTGCTGTCAACACCTGAAGCCAGAGCAAGATGATGAGGGAAGAGCACACAACATTTCTTGCAGCTCATGGCTTGTCCTTTTGCTGGAATGAAGTGTGAACCTGCTCAGCATGCCAGTGTCTGGGAGCTTCACCAAAGGCTCCTGCCTTTCCAAGCTGAATGAGTAATCAAAACTAGGGCATGACTTTTTCAGTGAAGCAAAACATGCTAGGCATGATAAAAATGTACCTCAGTTCCCCCTCTGAATCTAGTCAGTGTGTTTCTACCCCACAAAGAAGCTTGCACATGTATTTGTCATTCTAAATGTTCTTATATATATTCATAACATAAATTTCAAACAGAAAATGGTTTAACAAATAACCATAGACAGCCCAGCCTATGTATAGCGCATATTTAACTTTGATCCTGAATGTATCTGATTTGTTTATAAATTATGAACTCTATCTTTACAGCAATCATGTTTGTTGTTTTGTTTTGTTTTTTACTCAAACACAATAGTTAGTATTTAAATCATGAAAGAGTTTGTATTTACTGCAGTTTACTTTGATGACTTGTCATTAGAGAGCTGTCCTCGCCTGACTTTCTCTTGTATAACTATGAAATTTTCTTTGCTTTGTGAGGGGACAAGATGACTTTTAGGCAGAGATTTATAGTACGCAAAGACTTGATGAAAATTAATTTGTTAGCAATAGGAAACTGTGATTATAAAACAGAAACATACCTGGGCAGCAGAGCAACACAAGTAGTCAGGAGGCAGACGAGGTAAAATACTGGGTCTGTCATGTGCCTTTCCATGATCCAATATGGATTTGATGGTGGGTTATGTGTTATGCAGGTTGCCCCAAAAGCCAGAGCAAAGATAAAGTAAAATAGGATGCTGCCAACTATAACTACTGCATGTATCCAAGTCTGCAATTCAGAAAATAAAATAAGTCAGATTTAAGTTGTCAACAGAAAGAGCCATAACTCTTATACGCACATGCATGCATGAACATGCACACACACTCCTCCTCCAAGGACATGTTATTAATGTAACAAAGGATCAATCTGTTCAGACAGTATTCCTAATTCCATACAAAACACTACCAGGAAGAATTGAACCTTATTCCTACTATTAATAGGTAACCAGCTGTTTAATTATGATTTTTTAATTCTACTAAAAACATAATTTTTGATGCATTTGTAGAAGCCTTTATAATGCCATTTGCCTTATACGACCACTTAATTCACCGGCAGAACAGAAATCCTTCTCAAGCAAATGGAGGCAGATCTTCACATGACATGAGCCCTAAAATATCTTACTTGAAACACTGATTAACTGTTCTTCATTGGAGTTATGGCTATAATAGTTACTACGGAAACAATACTGTCATTGGTCTGTCAGTTTGATGACATAGAAAAATGCCAAATAAAAACATTTATGTAATATTTTCCTATTCAGAGCATGGATACACTCATGCTATGCATATATTCCGAATAAATGAATAAAGGTGTTGTTTTTATAACATAATGTTTCTCCAGAGCAGACCATCAGTTTAAAGCATTCCAAATCAACAGCTGACATTGTATTCTACTAGAAATAAGCTTTGGGAACTTATGAAAGCTCAAGCAGATCACTGGTTGGTTTTACCATTTGCAAAACCAAACTGACATCCCAAACCCACTGAATCCTATTAAGGCAGGATCCTTTACTAGCTACAAGTAATTCCGAGACCAAATTCTGTTAATTTTAGTCATACAAGTAATACCGTTTGCTCCAATGACAGCTTGCTTAAGAGAGCTCACAGGATCATATAAACAAAATACTTACTTTTTAACCCTTTTCTACTTGTTTAGCTTTATACAGAAAGCTCTTTCTTCCATAATTTTTAATGAAAGCTGTAGGCACGCTCTGTTAGGAATATACTCTTCAGGAAACAAAGTACTCACCACAGACTTGCACTCAATGAGAAGGTGCAACAATATTATGAAGAGAGCTGCTGTGTTTATAGGATTTCCAAAAGAAAAAATGTCTATGTCTGAGCCATAGTAAGTCTGTAAGGGAAGATGACAGTCAGTTAAATACATTCTTTACCTATAGTCCTAATATGCAAAGCAGCATTATTAGTTTAAATGCCAGACACATCTGCATGCACACGGTTCAATTCAGCTCCTATGACAATCCTGATAGTACAAATTTATATATGATGAAGTACAATGAAAAACTGCATTGTTTTCTCTAATTTGCCTGAGTTTTTAATATGTCAAGGCATATAGGAGTATTTCATATCCAGCACTTACGAAGTAAGGCACAAAAAAGCAAACAAGACTTTGGTAAAAAGCGTCCAGCAAGGTTATCCAGAAAGTTGAAGGCAAGTAGGCCTGTAAGAAAAAAAAAACAAAAAAAAACAAAATGTCACTGGAACAAACTTAAAAAAATTGCTGCAGCTTTATTCAGAATTCATTTGGATTCAGAGAACGATTATCTGCAGAATAACTCCAGTTTCCCAACAAAGAGGCAACTTTTATTCCATAATAAGAATAAAGAGCTCACTCGGCATATGTAGCTAACCGCTAGGATTTAAATCAGCAGCTAGACCTGTGAACTCTGATCTTACAGCTGTTTCTCCAAGAACAGACCTACCGGAGTCAAACCTAAGTGAGTAATAGGGAAGGGAGAGAGCTAGGGGACAATGAACTATCCTTGCAACTTACTATCACTGAATGCCAAGTCCCACTTTCCTTCCAAATCCACTTCCTTCTTTTTTGTACATATGCTTCTGCCTCTTAGTTTCTACTGGTTGACTCCTCTGTACTTACCAGACTGTAATGTGAGCTAACAAATCTTACTAGAATGTGAGAAAGCAACTTGCTTTTCTGCCCGTAAACTCACTAAAAACTTTGTTGGTTTAGCGTGTTTAATTGACTCCTCAAAGGATCTGATGAACAACAGAGCTGGCACAAGGGAGGCAGTTTAACCACATGGGTGAAAATGGGTAGAGGAAAGAAAAGATGGGAGAAAATGAGGAGGAACAAGCCTACTCCACCTACTCAGTGGCAGCAAACTTGTGACAGCTCAACTGCTTATGAAACTATAGCTTTATTTGCCCTGGCTCTGATATATACCGTTCCTTCAGGCACTACATTGAAGCACACTGGGGAGCAGTCTAGTCACATAAGATTTCCTCTCCAATTAATAAAGAGAGATTAAAAGCCACTCAACCCTTCTCTTTGGCATGAAAAACTAGTCTTCTCTTTTGCCCATGTCAGGGAAGTGCTTTAAATCACTGAAGATGAATCCAAGTTACTGCCCACTTTTATAGCTTGTACAGAGCTGTGCACTTAAGATATGATGGTGCAATATTATGACACACATCTTTTAAGCATTTCTCCTTCTTTTACACTGCACTTAATTCAAAGCAGTTATTTCACTGTTATTTTCATTCAAGAAAAGAAATGATATACTGCTTAACAGCTCCAACCACAGGGCAAGACAATGCTGAGCTGGACAAAAGAGAGAAAGCGCTGATAAAACCTTAAAAAAAAAAAAAAAAAAGAAAAAAGGCAGAGAGAAAAACAACTGTGTAATGAAGCAACTCTGATTATGTTGCCTCAAAAGCATCTGCTCAGCTCATTGTATATATCCCAAAGACCAAAATAAATGGCCAAATCTTGGGGCCTTGTAACATTTACTTAGTCAAAAGTCTGTGACTGAGAAAGCACAGAGCAGAAAAAAACAGCTTTTGTTTGTGCATGCATTGTACAGGTCTGGATCTAACAAAGAAAGTGGTTTTAAACTTCATGTTTGCCTGACGTGAACCATGAAGGAAAGAAAGAAATGGCTCAAATGCTGACCATTTTAACTTGCTTCAGGCCAAACGTTCTTTAACCTACCACAGATTTCTGGCTCATCACATACAGCTGCGGGATCTGCATGAGTATCTCTGCAGACACATCTTTGTCCAAGACACCATAAACGATGGGTGGCACCGATGTAAAAAGGAGATTGAATAAAATCAAGATCCAATAGTCAGTCATTGATGTGCCTGAAAACCCACAGAAGAACTGGTACCAGAACAAGAGGTTCACATAGGCCTGAAAAGTTAATGATGAGATGATAAATATTACCCATAGAGACAAGTGTTTTAAAAACAAGAGGAAAATAGGCAGATCATAGGTTTGGTTACCATAATCTGTGGAAAAATATGTGTAATTGCTATAGAGCCCCTGCCAATCCCACACTTGAAATTATATTCATCTAGAACATATCTTTGCATTTAAAAACTGGATACATGGCTTGTTTAAATATTCATGCTGCCACTACATGAAATAATGCCTGTTACCCAGTTTTTAATTGAATTAGACAATGGCTTTGAGTGGAAAACTCAGTCCAAGGAATAGGAGTGTCTAGTCTCTGCAGATGTAAATGGGAAACCAAACTGTTTGACACATGCTCTTTATGTCTTTTTGAACTCATTCACAATAGAAACTTAAAAATAATATGAAGCTACACTAGACCCTGCAGCACTTTCAAATAAGAAAACTGATTTGCCTAGGATGGGACAGCTACATACCACATTCTTGTAGAAGAAGTAGAGCACCATGTTGGTAAGTCTGGTATAACACCAGTGACCATGTACAAGCAGCAGCTTGCTGAGGTGTCTAAACTGAGAGATTGCAAAGTCACTTGCCATCACAGCCTGCAAGACAAATAAAGGAAAAGATATGTTACATCCAAACAGTTAAAGATGAACTTCAAGTACTGTCAAGCAAGCAACTGATGTACTACTGGAAACTCTTATTTTGTGATTTGTTATACGTAATACATATGGCCCTAGCCTCATTCAGATCTGAGACCCTCTGTACCACATTTTACACTAATACACACAGCTCAGCCCAACACAACATGTGCACGTATGAGGCTGTCTGTCTTTATTATTACCACACAACTTCACAGAAATCACTGATGCTTGGGCATGGCATGAAATGAATGATGGGGAGTTCAAACAGCAAGCTCTGCTGTTTGGAGTTTGAACCCCTGCAGCGTCAGCTTCTGTGTGCTCCTGATGAGAGCAGAGGCATGGGTGTGAGCTCAGGATGCAAACTGTGCCCCCCCCCGGACACAGTAATGGGCTGTGAAGCCACTGGGCCTCTAGAGTAAGCTGAACAGATTTAAAATGGATTCTGATGTCACTTGCAGCTGTCTTTGTATACACTACCTGCATGCCTTCTTGGCCCAAGATTCCCACACCAGTGTCAGCCACCTGGATCATACTGACATCATTGGCACCATCACCTACAGAGAAAAGGGGAGAAATCAGAACTAAGCTCTCTCACTTGGAATGCGACCTAGAGGCAGCTTTGCTGGCTACCACATTGCCATGGAGGTGGCAGGAAAAGTCAAATATATCAGAACACCAAAGAGTTCAGAGAAAAACATTTTTGTAGCCAATAACGCAGCCTACAGAAAACCCTATGGAAAACAGGATTAGTATGTGGGAGGCCTGACTGAGCTGAGCAATATTCTCCAAAGGTATATTAGCTGTTCCTTTCATCAGAATTTAGTCAGTATGCTTGAACAGAAAGTACGTGTGTTTTAAATCACACCCAGTCATCTCTTTCCCTCATTATTTTGGGGGTTGTATGAAGAACAGAGAAAATCCTCTCACTTTCCCCTTCAGACATATCACTGTACATGACTGCAGCTGTCCTTGTTGCTTTGGATTATTATGAGTGTGTTTATGGACTAAATTTGCTAGCTTAGAAGACTAACATCATCTTATGCCAGAGAAAACTATTATTCAAAGGATTATCTTCCTTGTAAGTACATTTTGTGACAGATATTGAGGAAAATAAAGGAAAGAAGAAAATGGCTTCTACGTTTTTGGTTTTTTTTTTTTTTTTTCAGAGAAAAGAAACCATGGGACTCACCTACAGCTAATGTCATTGCCTTTAGCTTATTTCGCACCAGTCTGACCAGGACACTCTTCTGCAGTGGTGTGGCTTGGCAGCAGACTACAGCTCGACATTTTTCTGTAAGCTCCAAGAAAATATTCTGCAGGCTGTCATGAAGGACATGCTCTAAAGTCTTTCCATCAATAACCAGACCTGCACTGAACCCAGCAGCTTGAGTAGAGGGACTTGCAGAGACATTCCTAAGTTTCTGACTTTTTGTTTTTTTGGCAGAAGTATTCTTCTGGATGCTTTCTAAAATTTTGTTCATCACCAAAGCACAAGCATCCTAAAGACAAGAGAAAGACAGCTTACTGTTTGTATTCAGTCTCCCTTTCCAATTTATGAAACACATATGGAGAAAAGGTCAGTTGCTGTCCTTGTGTAGCATTTCATTTGAATAACAGAAGGATTCAGACATGAAGCTGAACAACCCTTTAAAATCACAAAGGATGCAGTCTGTTGTTAATAAAACAGACCATGATTTAACTTTGCTTGGGTTTGGTTATTGTATTAGGAGAAGTGAAAACACTCACAATGGATCAGAAAATGTTCAAGGACTACCAGAAACAAACAAACAAACAAACATTAAGGATTGTGTTATATAAATACAGCTTTGGGTAAAGCTTTTACTCTCTTCATTTCTTTTGTTTGGCATGTAAAGCCAAAAGTGCATTTCAAATCATTTTATAGGCGAGCTGCAATGCATTACTGAACTGGCCTTGTGAAACATTTTTTTGTTTTTCAACCTTGGCAGTATAAGATGCTCAAAAGACTTTTTATATAAATATATGTAATGCATGTACTATATAGAAAAAAATATATATTCTTAAGTCTGCTCATTATCTTACTTTGAAATGCAACAGTGTCAAATCCTGTCTGTTTTTTTATTTCAAAGCCCAGTTAGAGGGAAGACAAGCACTTCTGCAAGAGGAGCTAATTCACATTGTTAAGTAAGATCCTCTTTGCCCAATAGGAAAAATGGAAGGGAGAAAATACTAACAGAAATAAGAAAAAAAAGCTTTTATCAAACATAATTGGACTAAATATCTTCCTTTTTCAATTTATTTTCCCACAGTTACCCATGTGCCACACCATCCCCCATGACAGATACCAAATAAATTTTGGAAGAAACATGCAAGTAAAGAAAAAAGAAAAGCAGAGCGTCTTAAAAATCTTCCAGTCCCTTAAAGCTATCCCAGATTTCATGTCTCTGCTCTGAGCTGTTGGCATACCAGTGGGCATATGTCCACTTTACCAGTTAGAGTTTGCAATTCCTTTCTTAAGAATTCCAAAATTGATAAAAATTAAGTTTTGAAAACCTGGTAGTTTTAAGCATCCAAAAGAGGGTACAGGTAGGATTAAGCTGCCTCCCAAAACAACAGCATTTTTAACCACTCTTAATCATGTGGCTCAACTACTGTGTGGTGAAAAGAAGGCGGCTTTTTCTCTAATAAAATTGTTGGCATTTTTTTTTTGAAAACTTTGTGCAATGCATTTTAATGAGACAATTCCTAGTACATTTATGCAAGTTAAGTGGGGTTGAGAGGGTGTATGACAAAGCAGCAGAAAACTTAATTTATACAATATGCATCACAATAACTCTTATATCGCTAATATGCTGCAACCTTACATCCACCTGAAATGTCTAATAAAATTTGGAGTGTGTCACTCTCTCACCTAACACAAACAGAAATTAAGTAATCAGTTAAGATAATTAATGGCCATTTATGGACTATGTAAGGAAACATATATAAATTATATTTTACCCACAAATAAGCAAACCGTCAATTTTCTAATATTTCCATCTTCCAATAAATCATGCTATCTTTGGTGAGATGGAAAAACAGAAAATATATTATTTTTCTGTATTGTCCTGCAATATTGTCTGACTGCATTTTTTTTGGTAGAGAAAACCAAACACCCTCCCCATAAATTGAAAAAAAAAAGCGTAATTTTCTACACACTCTACTTTGTGATTTGAGAGTGAAGATTTTGTCATCTGGCTCTAGCAGTTTACAAGCATAGGCAATGTTGACAGCTGTTTCTCTCTTGTCACCCGTCAGCATCCATATTTTTATTCCCGCTTTCCGTAATGCCTGTATTGTGTCTGGAACACCGTCCTGCAGGCGATCTTCAATGCCAGTGGCACCTTAATTTAGACAAACAGAAGGATTAGTGTTGATATATTTCCAGAACCAAGCCTGCAAGATGGTCCCTATGCGTATCCATAACCCCAAACAGACTTTACACGGATATGCTTAGGAATCTCCCCCTTCCTCACCTTTCTGTCCCAAAGCCCATCACACGCAAGCTTGTTGACACACACCCACTGTACATACTCAGTGGCCTCCAGCTCCTCACAAGACCCTCTAAATAAAATTTTTCTCATTCTCATGGTTGTTTCAACCCACAGTGGCTGTGGGATGCAGACTCCCAGGCTTCTCCTGACAGATACACTCCGTTATTCCCACTCCCTCCAGCTTCAGACTACATAAAACTTTCTTTCACCTATGATCTTTATCCTTCCTATGTTAAGCCCCACTTTGAAGAGGACAAGTTGCCTATACCTTGGTTCTCCTCCCAGGTTCCCAGCTCTGGCAGGGATTTTATAAGCCTGGTGAATAGCTGCTCTTGGCAAAATATTCTCCCAGACATGTCTCCTAGTACATAAAATGGATATGTGTCTAAGGGCAAAAACAAACTGACAAACCCACCCCTCCAAAAACAATGCAGAGGAAGACAAAAAAACAAGTGGAGAATGGAATCTTGGATCAGCTTTGCAGCTGACAATATGTAAAACTGTACTGTGCTGTGTCTTAGCACTTATAGAAAGACTGCTGACAAAAATATGTTTAATAGTGATATCCTCTTCTCTGCTGTGCACAGTATGCAGAATTGCATCCCTAAAATGAGCTTAAAAAATCTTCTGTTCTGTTACCAATAAGGTAACATGACATCAGCATAAAGCAAAACCATCTCTGAAAAGCAGCGATGCCTATGATATGGTACAGGACATTTTCAGTACAAAATCATAACCAGAAGACATGGTGTGGCTTGAGGGACACTCAAGCTAAGAGAGTTTCTCAGAAAGAAACTTCAGCCAGTTATAGCTAGGTTCATTCTGAAAGACAAACAATAAAAAAAAAAACTCTCAGCAAAGCTTCCCCTCCAACCGTGTTTCTAGTGAAGGATTCTGGTGAGCAACTAGCATATCAAGTGCTGACTGTCACATGGGATGGCTAAGGGCCAAAAGGTCAGGCAGACTTCTGATGTTATAGCAATTTCTTTAATAGGTAACTGCCAACAAGGGCATAGAGCTCATGCCCGCTGGCCACCTGGGAAATTAAAATCTCCAGCTCCTTGCTCTGCACTCTCCTTTTATTTTGATGCAAGTCAGAAGTCAACACAAGAGGCAGGAAGGAAGATGCAAGCTCCTCTGACAGACACTGTCAGACATCAAAGGAAGAGGAAAAAAAGTAGTGGTTTCAACTTGGGCACTCTGTATACTTAATGCTCCCTTTCTGAGGTACTCGATCTCTTAATCCAACAGAAGACAGTTTCACTATCTTTAATTTAGGGCATGGTAGATATGCAATGATAAAAAACATGCCCAGAAGTGCGATCCCTGCGTTTACCCTGTCAAGCCTGGGTTTTTTTTTACTACTATTTCACATGCTTATGATGATGACACTTAGAAAGTCTAGTGAGCACAGGAGAAAAAAAGAATAATAAAACAATCAGCAAAGCATTATCCTTTATAAATAATAGAAGATCAACAGCTGCCTTCAGCTGGTTTTGCAACTCAAATGAACTTACCAGCAAGATTTATGAAAATTCAGTAGTGACAATAAATTCAGGATCTGTAGAAAGCTACGTATTACACAAACTGAGGTTCATACAACTCTCTGCAGGTAAACTCAGATTATAACCATCATAAGGAGTTTCCTGTGAATTTCAGCATTTTCTACTTACCAAGCAAAGTTAGTTTGGTCTCAAGCCTGATGGCAGATTCAAGCAGCAGCTCCTCCCTATTCTCAATGCTGGTTTCTGCTAGAAAATGATGATTTAACCACTCTGTATATTCCTCATCGCTCATCACCTACAGAGGGAAAGAAAACACACAGGATGTACCTACATTTCATTTTCAACTGTGCCTGCAAAATATCCTCAGAGCCACCTCTGCTGTCCACATACTAAACCTAGCCAGGCAGCCCAACAGTATATGTGTGCCCCAGGGTGCCCACAGACAGGATGATATTCATGGTTTTCGATTACTTTGCCAGGCTTCACAGGTCAGGTTGCTTACCAGAAGCTTGCCGGCAGCTGGAGCTGCCTGATATATTTCCATTTAGATGGAAGGCAGGGAGGCTAAGGATCACAGTATACTCTCTATGTTCTTTAATTGCCTCACTGACACAGCCACAGAATCACTGCACAACTATATACAGCCTGTACAGCTACACAGCCTGTGCTTCCACTTTGCGTGAGGGTTTGTAAAGAGTTTTGCTGCCTCTTTCAACTCCTATGGATTTTTATTTCTGAGCAGCTTTAATTTAAAATGGAATCTCAAAACATCACATGGTTTTGCATCCAGATCTTTTAACACTACAAACTGTGTGAAACCCAAACAGGCTTGACTTAATTTGTTTTCTGTGTCTGCAAAAAAATTCCAACCAGGACAAGTTTCATATGAGGAGACCCGCTCAGGACTCATGTAAAAAATCAAGTCACCTTCCACCCTCAGTGTTAGAATTAGACCATTAAGCTATCTGACATCTCAAACTGACAACAGCAATGCCAACCTAACTGAACGAATTGATTTGTGTCAACTTAAAAATTCCTGCTAAAAGAATTTCAGGATAAATGAAATGTGGCAATGGGAGCATCTGTTCAGAAGTTGTGATATCTGCTCCATTGGTGCTGCCACTCCTGTTGGTCATGGACTGTAAACAAACATTCTTGCAAACACATAAGAAAAAGTCAATACCTTTTTAGCAATACAAAGAGTGCGCAGTCCCCTTCTGGCATAGTCATCCAAATGCTTCTGAGTTCTCTCTTTAATCTTCTTTTGTTCCATTTCTGAATTCTTAGTGCCTACGATTATTAAAAAAAGAAAAAAAAAGCAAAGAAAGCAAATTAAATTTGCATTTCTAAACTAAATTTATTAGAAAATTTTGAAGGTCTAAATATGATTTAAAAATATAGAAATGTTACGATGTACTGTGACTGTATCTTTAGCAAGAGGCAGTGTGCCTATCTGCACAAGCACTAAGGGGAACCAGTCTGTTACTGATATGTCTTTGTACACACTAGCATATCAAAACATTTTTCTAAAATAAAACGATTTTCTAAAATGAACTGGGCCACAGACAGCAAAGCAGCTATATATTCAATGGGAGGGAGCTAAATATATTTATATTTAATATATAAATATATTCAGTGGGAGGGAGATAAAAGGGTAGCCATGGAGAGGCTTTTTAAAAAATATCCATTATCAAGTGGACTGTTCAGAGAGGCATTTGACTCATTTAACTGTGGACATGCAAGAGTTAGATTCCAAGTTTACCTTGAAAGTCAAAGTAAGGAAGAATAGCTCCAGATGTGAAATTATGCTCCTAATAAGACAACATAGACTTTGGAAGTACTTTTTCACCCTGTGGACTGCAGAGGCTTTTTGTCTAGACTTTATAATGGATTAGTTAAAATATGCTCTTGGAATGGGAACATTCCTCTTCCTCACTAAGATATGCCATGGAACACAGAAACCAAATTCCCTCCTGCAGACTGTGAACCTTTAAAGATGGAATTTTATCATTTTCCAAACATTAAGAAATCCCTTGGAACAGCTCCTGAGCTTAAATATATGTAGGCACATGTTTCTTACATACACATGAAATACTTTTGCTATAGTACCTTCAGTTAAAAATTCAAGACTCTTCAACTGTTCTGAAGAATGACAAAGGTGAGCAAAGAATTAAAAGTTCTACAAATACCTTGAGATGCAGTTCCCAACAAGTCCATCATGACTGAGTCTGCACCTTTTGTGTAAACCACCACTTTGTTGGAGACTGGGTGCCGAACCACCACTGACATCCTTTTTCGCACTGAGTCAAAAGGCAGGATATGCAAGAGTTGAAATGTTAAAGATCCCAGACCTGTGAAGTCCACAGTTACTTGATCAGGAGTCCTAGACTGTAAAACACATCTATAAGCCCTTGCAGCATGAACTAAGGCAGCTTCATCTGGACTCTCAGCTTCATAACACAGTTTAGGTAAGGGAGATGACCCTTTCATAGACGACCCAGCACTATGGTGTTCGCTGCCTGCAGCTACTTTCACCATATCTAGTTCTTCGGGTAGTTGGGGATTTTCTGGGCTGTCAGGGTTGAGAGGCTCAGCAGCCCTTTGAGCAGCTCCATCCAAAGCAGGTGAAGCAAGTTTCATTCTGAAAATAGACAGTTTGCTCACAAAGCTATTTGGGCTTTCAGATGATGACTCTTTTATGCTTGGAAGTGGGGAGGAACTTAGTCTCCGGACTGACAACCGCTGGAACATCTGCCTGATTTCCTCAAGGGATTTAATAGGCATCCTACCCAGTGAAGAGTGTCTCATCTGGAACAGAAAAGAGAAATTATACATCTTAAATTCGTCACATGTTATTTCATTAAAGAACATTTTTTTTAAAAAAAACACATAGTTTGTAATAAACGTATATATATTTCTTAACAAATGTGATTTAAAATTTAGGATTATTTTGATTGCTTATATTAAAAATGGCTAGATCAATTAAACATATTACCACATAAGTAGAGAAAATAGGTTCTGTATGAGCTTCGCCTATTCAAACCACTTTACTGTAGAAATACTTCAGATCTGAAAACTGTGTGTATTCCAAGTCTGATTCCATGTAATACTTCTCTTTAAAAATGCTTAAGTAATGGAACAGGCAGTATGACATTATAACTTTTAAAAGTTGTGGCAAATGGAACTAAACACTTTAATCCTTGTTCTGAGTTGGAAAGATAGTTGTGAAGAATAAACCAACTCCATAGTCCTCACAGTAGCTAGCTACAAATAATGTTAAAATACAGTACCTTACCAATACTTTTTTTTTTTGTTCATGTCTGAATTTAAAAAAGCCAGTTGCCCTCAATCAGTGTTACAAAATAACGGGTTTACTGTTATGCAAAGCACTTTGGCCACTAATAGCTTACAAATGAGGAACAAAGTGTGCATGGCTGACATTCATGTCTCATTACTGTTGAAGGGCTATGAATGAGTTATCACCAAGAAGCACGTTATCCTTTGCCACTGAAATGGATCAAGAAATGAAAGACTGGCTTCAATTCTCCCTCAGCTGCATGCAAGTTGTAGCGTGTCTCTATTCAGCATCATGGGGGCAGAGACTAGGAACATCCTTTCATCGCCTCTCCCTCAGGGAACACTGAAAACTTTTGTTCTCTTGAGCTTTGTCTTTTTCATTCCCTAACCGTGAACTCAAACCTTGTGCCATATTGCTTCTCCCAGTCCAGCTACGACTTGGAGATCTTTTCCCCTGCTAACAAGTCATCCAGACATTTTATTCTAAAAAAAAAAATATGAAAATCTCACCTGTACAGCCTTCTACACCACTCTTAAATGCAGATTGGGTAGTACATTTTTAACATAGCTGCCCCATCCACACATGCACCTGTAGACTGCCCACTATGCTGACTTGTCTGGAAATACTAGGCTTCTTTATACATATGTGGTACTTATTTCTACACATTTTGAAAAAATCTCTAGCCATAAGTGTAGGTTGACTACCTACAAGGACACCAAAATCTAGTTCTGCATATGCCACAGGTTTATTTTTTTTCAAAAGACGAAGTCAACAGACATCATTATATCTGATATATATGTATTTATGTATGTATATATATATACTTATATATACATATATATATCAGAAGGCTGAGGTATTCAACAACTTTTTTTTTGCCTCAACCTTCACTGCAAGTGCTCTAGCCACACTGGTATCATTTAAAAAGTTTAGCCAGTCCAGAGGAGGGCCATGAGGATGATGCAAGGGATGCAGCACCTCTCCTATGAAGGGGGGCTGAGAGAGCTGGGATTGTTCAACCCAGAGAAAACTCCAAGGAGACCTTATTCCAGCCTTCCAGTACCTAAAGGGAGCCTACAGGAAAGATAGGAGTAACCCTTTATTAGGGAGTGTAGTCATAGGACAAGGGGTAGTGGTTTTGAATTACGAGGGTAGATTCAGATTGGATATAAGTAACTCACTCAGAGGGTGGTGAGGCACTGGAACAGGTTGCCCAGAGGAACTGTGGATACCCCATCCCTGGAAGTGTTCAAGGCCGTGCTGGATGTGACTTTGAACAACCTGATCTAGTGGGAGGTGTCCCTGCCCGTGTTAGGGGTTGTAACTGGATGGTCTTTAAGGTCTCTTCCAACCCAAACCATTCTAGGATTCTACAATCTATATACAGAAGAAAAATACTCAATCTAAGTTTTTCTGCATTGGAAGAAACTTGCCAGCATTTAAATGCCAGTTAAGTGTTTTTTTTTTTTCTTTTGTAATCAACCAAAAGGGAACTCGTTTCCTTAAAAACATGCCCATACAGATGAATATACTTTCTTACCTTCTGACGTGGCTGATTGGGGACTGAAACTACAACAGTATTACAGATTGCCAGAGCAATAAAGAAGTCAATGATGTACACTGTCTCCAAAGATAACTTGCTGATGGCATCTTCTGATTGTTGATAGGAATGAGAAGAAATCTGACTGAACTTCTCCAGCAGCTGTGTGTCTGGTACAACATCCGTTTCCTATTGATTAAACAAAACTGTCAATTAGGATATAAACCCTGGAAGTCCCAAATGATTCTTGCACATACAATTTCAGTGTTGTAATTTTTTTCTAGACTTATTTAAAAAATGCTATATCAGAAGAAAATAATCATTCCCCATTCCCCAGACACTAATGACAGCTGATTCAAGAAACCAATGGTAGAAGCTTTGAAATAATCTCAGTGTCTGGAGATAAAATCAGTTAAGGGCAAATGAAGCTTAGATGCTCATACAACTTCCTTCCTAAGTAAAGAGCCATTCCTGTCAGGTGCTGAGTTGATTATACTAGGAAATAAAGCAACACTCCGACCTTTTCACTGCCTTGTGCCATTTGTTGCAAATAGCAAACTACAGGCCTGGACAATAATCAGTAGAGATCTACTTCACAGGCACTTCAACAGAGATTAAGGAAGACCAATGCTATTTAAACACCTTCAGGTAAAGAAGCAGAGTTTTTACTCCTGGTAATTTCCATTAAGTACAATGGGATAAGTATTGGTTATCTAGATATTTCTTATTAAAATCAAAACAAAATCCTGAAACTTCTTAAGGCAAAAGAACAAACTGTTATTGAAGATGAAACCGGTCATTTTAGCTGGCGTGATCATGGAATCACACCAACAAGAATCAAAGCATACATCTTTGTAACCCAATGAACATCTGCAATGTCAGCTGTAAACAGGGGATCGCAGCCAAGCAATCACTGGAGCTCTCATTTTGATGGAAGATAAAGGATCCCCTATATGACAAGGACTTTGTTCAAACAGAGGTAAAAAAATGTTCCTTCATGAGTTTCTTCAGAAATTTAGTATCAAAACCAACAACTTTTACTTACAATGCGGCTGCTGAAAGCAACATGTCCTGCATGGGGAACATCACTTGCTGAATTTTCCCTTCCTGCCGCAGGGTAACTACCAGGTAACTGATCCAAAGACTTTTTGTTCAAAGATTCATTCACAGCTCTGTAGCTGTGACCCCTTCTTTTTGACATATGGTTCAAGGAAGCATACTGGGCATCAGCTGAATCCTCATCTTCTGAATCCATCTCTTGATAAGACTCCAACCTCTTTGCTATCGAAATAGAAAGAAAATCATTGTTCCATGAGCAAAAAGGAATTTGTATAAAACACTGTCTGGAGACTCCTTAAATAAAACTTGATTTTAAAATAAGCCATTTAGTACATAGCTGAGAATAATCCACCATTGCAATTGCACAGAGAAAGGAAATAGCTTTTCTTCTGTGCATACTGTGAGCAACAGAAGACACAATGGGCCTAAATTATGGCAAGACAAACTCAGATTAGACAGCAGTAAAACTTTGTTAGGGACGTGAAACAATCGAACAGAATGCCTGAGAAAGTAACGAATTGGCCATGACTGGAAGTCCTGAAGACACATTAAAAAAAGTTCAAAAAGAATGGTAACAACACGTCTGTACGGACAGGTTTGGACACCACGCATCCACTTATACTCCCAGAGAAGCGTGCACTTCTGTCTGAAGCAACAAATGTGGCACTGCTTATAACATCACACTGCTCTGCTGCCAAGGTCTAAAGGCATGTGTTACTTTAGATGGAACATCGCACGTGGGCACCTATATGGAAGATTATACCACATCATAGTCATCGCTGTTGTGTGCTTCCCTCATGTGCATTCCTTTATCCTGGACAACACAGATATAAACACAGAAATATTTCTACAGACTAAGTGATTTGTATGCTAAAGGCTGAACTGTCGTGTAGTGCAACTCTTACCGCATGTAAAAGGAGCCTTGCAAACGGCAGCTTTGTGCAACCAAACAAGTGTGGATCAGAGCTAAATGCAGGACCTCCAACATTTTGCAGAATGATTCTCAGGGCACATAATTTCTAGACTGGTTAGGAAGAAGCACATGCTTCATTTCCAGGTAAAAGCCAAGGTACAACAGGAAATAATTATGAACATAATTATAAACACACTGGTATTTTTGGAAGATAACTGACGTCAACTCCTAGGGGAAGTTTTTGGTAGACATATTTCCCATGGCAAAATGAGACCTACATCAGCCACAGCTAAATCATTCTCACTAGTCTTTGATTTATCTCTTCTGAAACACTTTCTGTTCCTTTAGGAAATGCTCTGAAAATATACTTTTTTTATTTAAGTTATTCATTCACCAAGTTTGAAACTTAAGGACTTTTCTTCTCACTTTGCTCTTGTCATCCCTCCCAGTATAATTATGCAAAGCCAAAGAAGCATCAGGACAACCACACCATGTCATTTTCAAAATACATGAGGAAATTATTAAAATGGTTTGTAATCATCTGTTCCTGTGACAATGAACAAAAGAAGGACTGAAGTGATTCACTGTGGTGGCCAGCAGGGTGTGCCTTTTGCTTGCAGAAAGTGAGCAGTTCCATCTGGCAGCAAAACCAACAAAACCACAGGGGGAAGGTTAATACACAGTTGTGATTCATGAGCCCACCTGTCAGCACTTCATTTTTGATCTCATAAAGGATCCTTGCATTACCCACCCGTGAAAGAGGACATGTCTGCAGTCACTAATACTTACATACAGTAATGGTAGTAAAATCTGTGTTTTTGTCTCATTAATAAAACATGTAATTGAATAAAATACTTTATGTAACTCTGCATAGCTTTCTCCTGTGTCTGGAGTTGAATATTCTCCTGGCTCCCAGAAAGCTTCAAAAAAAAGTAGGCTTCCATGAAACATGTATTGAGGGATATTAAGATATTAGACAATGAGGCAGCAACTATCCATTAATGCTGCTTTTTGACTTTTGAGCTAAAACAGGATTTTAAAAATCTAAGTAAGAATACAACATTCATATTTTTGATGGAGGTACTTACTTTTGTAGCCTTAACATGCACATACACACACATCTGCTTAACTTGTACTTTAATATTATTGTTAAAGTTTCGACTTCAGCATGTATTTACATGTACTTGGGTTACTGTACCCTCAAA
The DNA here is from genome assembly GCF_047663525.1 of Anas platyrhynchos. Taxonomy (NCBI): domain Eukaryota; kingdom Metazoa; phylum Chordata; class Aves; order Anseriformes; family Anatidae; genus Anas; species Anas platyrhynchos. Next base: position 53,240,423 of record NC_092590.1, read on the forward strand.
GTAAAGAGCATGTTAAACCAGAGCTTTAAAATATAATACATAAAGGTGGTACACTGCTATAGCACTGAACAGGATGTTTGAACCCTAAAATATTGGTCAAGCACTGGCATTCTTGTTTAAAAGAAAGAGGAAAGTCTAGATGGGCACTTTTCCAGTGGTCTGTTTCCGAACATTGCAAGAAGAGAACCAAAATGCCATTGGAATGACTTTCTCTAGATCAAGTAAGGAGCATTTGTTTTTGTGGTATCAAATATGCTAAAAAGTAGCTATCTGCAAAGCAGCAGCTTACATATGCCTTCATGCCTCTTAGAACACTGTATATGAAATGATCCAAACCATGGGGAAAGATGCAAGTAGGACCTGTCTAAATTCACTCCTTCTATGAATGCATACTGCCACACAAATTTCATAAAAACCTGACCTTGTGAAAACTTTTAGCTTCTCTGAGAACAGAAAAAGGACATGTCATGAACATGGGTTTAATATCTTACCATTTTCCTCATGGCAATACTCCTGTCCCGCAATGCTGCATCGCCGAAAAACCATCTTATTTTCAGTGAGTGTTCCAGTCTTATCAGAGAAGATATACTGAATTTGGCCAAGGTCTTCAGCAATATTCAGTGATCGACACTGAATTGTAGAGTCCGTTTTCTCATGGTAAAAATCAATGTCATTCTGTATTAAATAAATTTGTCCCAACTTGACAATCTCAATTGAAACATAGAGAGAAATTGGGATCAAGACCTACCAAAACAAAACACGGGGATTAAACGAAAGCAACTTCTTTGGCTAGTTACAAACATGAAGTAATTCCATGGAAGCCAGAGAGTTACTTCAAGGATATATGTGAGATCAGGATATGGCCCATGCTAAAAGCCAAAAGTTACCTGTAATAAAATGATCATTGTCCAGAACATGTTGAACCCTGCTAATGCTGGAGGAATCGATTTCCCATCTGGATCAGGGATGTTAAAAAAAGGTATTTCTGAGTACCTACTCAACCAAATTCCATGGCCTTGAAAACAAGAACAAAATAATGTGAATCAGTTATGTAGACTGCACCACAGTTCAGGGTCATGGTGTTAGCTGTTATACTCTGCAGTTCTTTCTAAGCTTCTAAACTACTATTTTCTCTCTTCCTTTTTTTCTCAACAGGAACCTCATTAAAATGAATTAAGCGCACACAAGAATAAAGTCTTTACTTCCTTGGTGTCAATAGCACATTTATACAGTATGTCCCAGAACTCAGAAAATACTAACTATAGTTCACAAACTTTTTTTTAAATACCCTAACAATTACATGTCTCATCTTAGCTTGTTCAGGTTTCAGTTAACCTCTGAAAAGCATGTCATCAAGCCACTCCGTCCAGTTTATAGCCTTGGGAGATAAAAACTTACCCAGAAGAGATCACAAGCTTAGTTTATGATAAGAAACTCAAAACTCAGCTATAAAAGCAACTTCATCTAACACGTTTTGAGATGCCAGACATGTTTATTAAGTGTAGCCTGATTTTTTTTTAAACACCTTTTTGATTTATCATAAAATTTAGTCTGTTCAAATGTCAGCACTCAAGCTCACTGTTTAATGAATACATAAAATACAAATCCTTATAACTACTCAAACTCAGCCTCTCCCTGCAATACTGTACATGCATCTCATTTTACCTGAGCAATCCTAACACAAAGTATGAGTTTTACAGAACAATTAATGAGCAAAAGAAGAAAACAAATTGGAGAAACGGGTTCCAGACCTAACACAAGGAACATACCACTTGACCATACTCCAGATTAAACATGACAACATGAACTAAAGCTTGGCAGCATCCCCAGCTGATGCAGAATTAGATATAGGTGAAGGCAGTTTCTGAAATGGGCTATTAAAATGAAACAGCCCCAAAATAAAACACTTAGCATTGTAGGCTGAGAGGGGAAAATAGCAGGATGCTGCAGATTCTCACTTACCTACTGCACCAGTTAAACACATTAAAATTAGAAGCAGAACACACCAAAGAATATCAGAATTCACTTTTCTTTCCAATTTACTGCGCTTGTAATGAGGTCCACTGTTATTCAGCATGGCTTTGGTTTCATGACCTGTAACCACAACAAACGTTGAAATTCTCTGTTTGCAGGTATTAGAACCAAAATTCCTTTATATCTCTAAAGCTCTGGGAAACTGGACATTTCTGTTAACTAATATGTGAAAAGAGGTTATAAATATGACTCAACTAACTGATCCTACAGTAATTCTGTCCTACAATACTTCCACCCTAAAGAAAACTGAACAAGCTAAACCAAAATTTCTCAGCTATGTTATCCTTTATACTGTCAATAATATTCCTTCCTAGAGAAACAAACCTATTATTGAAAATTTCTATACTATTTCTAATATTTTCCATGAAACTCTGCACCTGCATCACTATTATCTAGCAGAGTAAATCACATTGTCTAGTCATAAAACATCTTCCCTTCGATATGGAGTATTAAAGAACAGCATTAACTTCAATTTTGGACCAGTAAAAATCCCAAGAAAGGCAAGTATCTGCATGTCCATTTCAAAACCTGGATTTGCCATTGCAGTTAACAGTTGAGGACAAGGACATGAAACAGAGCTTGCCTCCCATGAATAATCAGATGTATCAGCCTTTGCATTTTTAAAATAGAAACAAACTTATTTCAGACATGCATTCTTAAATGCTTCTAGCTACAGTTGCCTTCTGCTGGATCCATGCTTTCAATCTGCTACCTTGCCTTTGTGCGATGCTATTTCTTAAGGCACATAATTCCATCTTGTTTGCACTGCAGTATGTGAAAGCAAGGGTGGTCACTCACCTGCATATACCACAATGCCTACAACAGCCTCTGTGTTTCTTACTGTGCATCCTCGGAGCAGTAAGTTCTCCTTGCTGAGGCCCACTCTATCCTTGTTTGAATGTTCACTGGAAAAAAAAAAAAAAGCACATTTTTCATTACTCCATCTGTAGGACTCCAGCAATTACCAGTCAGGTTTTGAAAAAGCATTAGGGAGCAGATCACCTGGAGAATTGACTAGTCACTGACTACCTTTCCCACACTTCTCATTGGACAAAAGAAGTGGGTAACATGAATTCAGATCACCTTTGAAAATCTAAGTATGTAAGCACTGTATTAAAATTTCCATGTTTTTTCAAGCCTGGCATTTGCCAGATAGCATATGGGAAGTAGGCAACACTGCTGAAATGACCATGGGACAAACACTAAGTCTGAAAGCAAATAACTTCTATTTGAATTACCAACGTGAGAAAAAAAATCAAACAAAATTTGAAATCCCATTTTAAAAGTGTTGTGAGCATTATAACCCCTGTGGCAGATTTCCAATGCAGGTATGCCCACTTTTTGTCAAGGTTTTTCCTCACAGACTAAGATTTTTATATAGCTCTTTTTCTTTTCATATTTCTAACATTTAATTGCCCATGGGGAAAAATGTAGACATTATACCTCTCAAAAACTGCAAATCAGACATTCCATGGAATACAATTGTTTTCCTACTGCCTACACAAAAAATCACAGACCTATGAGAAGAGAAGAGACATATGGCAATACTGCTCAAAAGGAATTTGATCAAATGACTGGGGATTACACAAAACACATCGCAGTAGGAGAGGAAGCCAGTTCTTCTCATTTCCAATCCTGAGCAAAGAAGCTTGGCCAGTCAGGCCACAGTCTAGACTGAATACTGTACAGATATGACATGTCATTAAAAGCAGACTTAGGACAGACATTTCAAATATGGAATACAGAACTGCAAAACAGCCTGAACTAAGATGTTGACAATATTTAATATGAAATAGAAAGCACTAGTGTTTTTTTCCAGTTTACAATCAGCTGTTCAGAGCCCTACTGGAGCAGTGCCTGCTGGGCTGCACTCAGAAATGTAGTGGTGCAAACAGACTTCTATGCATATTGTCATTATTTTTTGAAGTAAACATTACAAGTTTTCTGAAAATTAGTGAGAGCACCAAAGCAAATGACATTTGTTTAAAGAGCCACCAAGCCTACTTACACAAAGCCTCGGAAGCGACTGAGGTCATTGTTTGGACTTTCACATTCAATTCTACTGGAAAATTTTTCTGGATCAATTTCAGAGACCTAAAGTTATTGGAGAAAAAAAAAAAAAAAGAGAACTCAGACCACATATGATGGAACTTAGAATTCACAGGTTCAGATATCACCATCTAACAGTTTATTTTCTATATTTTAAGTTGCTGATGATATGAATGATCTGCAACCCAGGTATATCAGACTTAAGCAGCATAGAAAGTCTTTCTAGCAAATGTCAAACCCTGGCAAGTATCAGCTGAGATGCTGATATCTTAGGAACACCACAGAGAAGGAAATGGGTGGAAGAGTGAGGAAGCAGCAAAAAAAATGCACTAAGAACATCTGAAAAGCAGAGATTTCCACTTTTTTTTTTCCATGATGAAGAAAAAGTCACTGTCTTCTAAGAATTGATTCCGAAGAGCTACTGCTTCTGATAACATGACTAGGACGCTACCTGTACTAACACAAAAAAGCAGGTAGAACTTCTTAATGATGATTAAACCTTACCAGAACTGAAGAAAGGGCTGTTATGGAAGACTAGAAGCTTATGCTGTGAATGAAAAGCAGGTGAGCTCTTCAGTGAAGAGAAAGGCCAAATGACACACATTTTCTTATTAATAATGTAACCTGTCAAGAAATGAGTGAAAAACCAAAAGACCAGGTCTTCAAAATTACCTGCAATTGCACTTGTAATTAATGGACTATGAGTACAGTCAGGACACATGGAAATCTAGCCTCTAGTGTAACAAAGTTGTTTCCAAGCTGAGTACCTTCCACTGACTCTTTGGGAATTCATTGCTTCTGCTCTTTAGAAAAAAAGAATGACCAATTTTAAGGTGCCAAACTCCAAGGAAAAGTCTGTAATTCAGACTTTAATTGTTTAATTGAAAACATCTTCTACATAGTTACAGGTCTCTGAAATGACTCCACCTCCACAGCTGGGTGATTTCACACTGGGACAATAACAACTGTGAGGAAGAGACCCAACCTCCTAAGTTGAATTTGAAACTCAGAAGACATTGTTGTTAGCATATACTTTGTTGTTTTGATTCAAGAATTCTGCTATATTTTCCTGTATTGATTTCCTGCACTGTCAGGAAAATCAGTATGAATGTAGCCTTAGACAGATACCTAGAGACTCTGTAAATTTTATTATTATCTATGAAAGATCACTCTGTCTTCACTGATCTTTCTTATGTTTATCTGTACAGGAAATACAAAATTTCTGTAGTATGTTACAACAGTTTTTTGTTTTTTGTTTTTTGTTTTTGTGGAGAGGGGGAGGTCAAACAATTCTTAACACCAGCGAAGTTGCTGGTAGCAGCTTCTTGCAATATACCATGAAACAGCAACCCTAGAACCTCAGGGCGTAACTTATAGATGACACTGGATTTATGCCTACACTCTGCCAGTATAAAACAGAGGTGAATAAAACTACACTCAAAAGGAGACATATTGGTATGGGCACTCAAATCTTCCCAGACTATAAGAAAAGTATGGTCTATATTTGTTCATTATAATCTTTTCATCAACTAGCGCAAGTAGAAAATGTTGTGCCTTACTTCATGAGACACTTTCTTATGCTTCCTGGCACAAAAGAGAAGCCTTTTTATGGCAGAAGAAATGTTACTTTGATTTTGCATAAAGGTCCATAAAGCAGCATCAAAAAGAAAGGAGCCAATAAAGACAAGAACTGAGTAAGGTAGCTTTAAATGAATGTCCCTGCAATAGACTGTCTCACCGGAAAAAGGAGAAAGGCAACTTCCCAAGGCTAGGTTTGCTGCTTTGGCTGTGAAGTACTCCTGACAAACTGTATGGCTTTACAATACAGCACAGGAATGTGGTGTATAACTAAGGTAAAAAAGGAGAACTGGCAAGTCCTTTTATCAACTTGGCTTTCTTAGGCTGCCTAGAAGAAAAGGACAGCACTTTCCTCTCCATTAGCTATGAGGATGCTGCTAGGACTGGGTTCAGTCATTGAACATGTAAGAAGGAACCAAACAGTGAAGTCCTGTGACCTCTCTTACAACATAAGAGGAAACACTCACTGCTCACAGTGATTTAACAGATTAGCTTCCTCACCCCAGTGAATCTGCGCATGGTTCACCTAACCATACAAGGTGTGGAGGAAAATGGAGATTAATCCCTTCTTAAAGCATTAAGAAGCAACATTTGAGTGCACTGAATACAACAGAGCAATGTCTGTTTGTTCACTAAATAACTCATTATCCTTAGGGAACAGGGCCTCAGTTGTTTTGTGTATTTCTCTAGGAAAGCCAAGATGCTTGGAGACACTGTTCTGTGCCTTGTTACCTACCAGCTGTTACCTATGAAGCCCCTTGGGTTATCTTCCCGATTTCTTTCCTATTGTCAATGAAGCATTTCCAGAAAAATAAATAAATAAATAATGCTATTCTAAATTGCCAAAACTTAAAAAAAGGCAAAAAAGCACATATCCACTAATTTCTCATCACTAAATGGTCTGTAGAAACTCTAACAGTTGGTGATGCTCAGTCTTGAAAGGGAGAGATGAGCTAGTCAATGCTGTTCACAGTAGGCTTGTAGCAGAAAAATTAGAAGAGTTCCGAAGGTTTTATAAATCCTAGAAAGACTAGGACTGAAGCTAAAAATACATTTGGAAATACAGTAAAAAAGAATATACCCATCCTTCTCTGTAGGTCTTTATGTGGCACAGAACCCCCTTCCAAAAAGTTCTAATTTCACATCCATTAAATGACATACACCATAAATGACTACTTGACATTTACCAGAATAGTTTTTTTTACTGTCTTGCATCACTTGAAATTGGGCCCTCTTTCTCTGGAATAAGTGAGCAGACAAATATTTGCTCCAAATAACTCAACCAACAAATTAAAACTATGTTACCTGCTTATTTTGTTTTCAGATGGGGATTGATGAGCACTATACAATCTAGAGGGCTGTTTTGTTTAGTTGGCTGTCTGTCATGTCAACTTGCTTAAGCCACTAGAAATGCACAATTATCACCTGCTCTGAATATCCTCTCACCACCTGTCTCTGCTTTAGATTGGTTTCTCCATCAAGACTTGCAGTTTCAATGTAACAGATCCCATCCAGGTCACTAGAATATAACAGCACCATGTCAGCAGGAATGATTTCATTACGTGAAAGACGGATGAAGTCCCCAACATTGACATTTTTCCAGCATTCATCTATGTATTTCTTCTCTTTCCTGAAATGCATATCAAATTTTAATTAATTAATTGTTTTCATAAACTCTAACTGAAAGCTCAGAGAAAATGACTCTCATTGTTAAATTACGCTTTCAAGTCATTAAAAACTCTGATGAGATGGTCTATCAGGTCAAGGTGAATATAATTACAAAGACTCAGCTCTGAGGTCCCAGCCCTGTTTTGCTGGGAATTAATTCCAGTCCCCCTCCCAGAATTATTTTAGCTCTATTCAAAATTCAGCCCACTTGCTTCCTATATTTTAATTATTCCAATATTTATCAGTAAACAAAGGATATTCAGCAACCACTTCACTAATGCTCTGAAAATAAATATTTTTCTTTATAGGTTTTTATATATATTTCTATATATATAAAATATATTTTATATATATTTTTATATTATTTTTGAACATAAGGTACGAAGACCCTATCACACTCAGAGAAGTCAGAAAGACTTCAGGCCCCTCAGACTAACCCTAGAGCTATGTTTAAAGGGAGGAGCATGTTCTCCACAGTTTATCAGTCAACCAGACTGGAGAATAGTCCAGGCTGTGCCAGGGCTGTCTTTCAGGTTGTGCTTCCTTTCCTGAATCTCATTCTGACCTACCTAGCTGAGAAGTACAGTCACACCAGGGAGCTGGGATGTGCACCTAGCTTCCATGGTACAGACATAAGCTAACAAGCTGCGTAATACGGCAATTTCTTATGGACTGGCACTGATCTACCAACTTTAATCAAAGTGCTAGCTATGTCAAATGCTTCCGACCCTTCTAATAACAGAGAAAGTATCAGTAAAATATTCCCTATGTCAAGCTTTGCATCTATACGTTTCAGACCTGCACTATCTGACAGTATCCTTTCAAAATGCTTTTCTACAAAGCGATGATACAAAGTCCACATAATCAACCAGTATATTGATTACAATATCTCTAGTGAAGATAAGGTGGAGGTTGGCATATTGTTTTCCAAGTGCAAGCAAAGCAAAACCAGGAAGCAACAAAAGCCGATTTAAAATTAAACCAATATAAGCCAAATATCTGCTTCTCCTCAAGACGCTCATTACTTATTTTCTACACATATTGAAAACTGGCACAATAGAAAGCATGTAAAACTTAATTAAAGCTACAGCCATGACTATCAGAAGATGGATGCATTCAAAAACACTCAATTAACTTTTCATACAAATACACTGCCTTGAAGACAAGGAAAAAAAGAAGGGAAGAGTTCTAAAGTAAATTAACAAAAACCAACCAAACAAACAAATAAACAAAACCCCAACAATCTAAGAATAAAAGTAAAGAGGAAAAAGGAAGGGAGACTTGTAGAATGGGATGTGATTCATAGTTACTGAAGCTATGACTTAAGTTTTGGTCAAACTGAGCCTCGTTTTATGTTCCCTCTGTAATTACTTTCTTATATCTGCAAAAGTGCTGACACAGTAAATCAATTCAGGAGATTGAGGGAACTGAAAACTAATAACCTTTTCTGCTTAGAAACACCCCTCTGGTATTGAAAACTATATCAACACAATTTTTTGTGTAGGCCAATTTTCCCGGCAAAGAAGGCAAAGTGAGTCCAAAGAGTGGACAACACCGAGTGGCATGGTCATGCCCTGGTCACTCTGCAACAGCACTCTTTTACCTCTCCCTCCAAATGTGATGGAAAGGATTTGAGAACTCATAAGGGCAACAATGTTAATATTTGTGTTTGGAGAACATGAAGTTGTTTCTTCAGTGGCTCAATGTCCACGTGGAGATTAGTGTGAAGACTTCTGGGGTCTGTATCAGGACAAGGACTGTTTAATATTTTCATTAGTGACATGGCCATGGGACTGAGTGCACCCTCAGCAAGTTTGCAGATGATGCCAAGATGAGTGGTGCGATTGATACTTCAGAGGGAAGGGATGCCATCCAGGGGAACGTGCACAGGCTTGTGAAGTGGGCTTATGCATGGTCTTTATGGTCTCTTCCAAACCAAACCATTCCAGGATACATTGCTTTCTGATGCTTTCTGTGGTTACGAGCTTGCTCTTAAAATACATAGCAAATACCAGAAAGCTAAAGATTCCACCTTCTCAGTAATATGACAATATATTTAATAGTTATGTATTAATAGACTGCAATCCTGCTCCATAGGCCTATTAAGGTCATGTCTACAGCAGAAAAAAAGTCTAGGGCTTGGCAAAACCAGCTAACAGATTAAGATTTTTTAAAAGTTTATTTTCCATTTGTGCTTTGACTTCGCTAGGAAGAGGTGTGTCTTTTACAAATTCATTAACATCAGAGCACAAACATAGAGGCGCTGTAGTGCCAAAATTGATTTCAAGCTCCTTCTCATTAAAATATCTAATTGCAAATCTGTTTTCTTCTGCAGTGCTGTTGGTTGTGACAGCTACTACAGCAGATAACAAGTGAGTTTCCAAATGCACTTGTTCCCCACCATGAACACAGAGCAAGAAGAGTCCGCTACACTTCCTTTATCTTTGTAGTTTACAGGCTTTGTGTGAGTCTTGCAATATCCTTTTATGACAAGTGTGGAAAAAACATGAGGGATGTAGGCCCCACTGACATGCACTACAATCAATTTTTTGCCAGTGCTAATTTATAACATGACCTGATACCTCCTTTTTTTTTTTTATTTCATTTTTTTTATTTTATTGTCCACACATTATAAATGCCTGACAGCAAACCTCTCACCATGAGCACACTCCACTCCTAAGCTGCACCTACATTCTGTACTATTAAAGTCCTGCACTGTGGAAGAGCTGCTAACGTCTGTACCAAACTATGTGATACGCACAAATCGAAAATGATCTTATTCTTTTAAAGGAAATGTTATTGCATTTGAATAAAATATTATAATGCTGATAGCATTAGTGAGCTTCAACAATATATCGGCAAATTAGCAACTCTTGCATTTCTATGACCCCTACAGTAATTTTTAAGATATTAAAAATAGTAATCAAACTGCCTTGGTTAAAACAGTACAAAATTATGCATGAACACTCTGGCCACATCCAGAGTACTTTTTCCAGCAAATTTTATACTAATTTAGTATCTATTTACCTAAGCAGATGATCAAGACCCAACTAGACAACTCCCTGAGCAACTTCACCTAATTAGACATGCTTTGAGCAGGGGGTATGATTATATAGATGACCTCCAGGAGACCCCTTTCATCCCAAGTTACTCTATGATTCTCTGAGCATCCAGAAAGTAAACCAGAATAGCTATCTTTTTTTTTTCTTACATGTACTCATTATCAGTTTAGTAACAATAAACCAGAAAGGCTGTTGTCTCTTACCTGCTATACACTTTGGTTAGTAAGTTGTTTATCTGTTTATCCATTTTGTATTTTGAGTAGTCTTCCAGACCATCCTTCACTGCAATAATTGTCAGAACCACTATTAGAGGTAGCATTGTAATTTCTTTTTGGAAAGCTTCCACCAGAGGAACCCAGTTTAGAACAACTAGAAATAGGAAATACAAGTTGGCAACTCTGAAACAAAGAGCAAACAGGAGAGTTAGCTGTGTTAACAGTCAGTAATCCTTATTCCCCCACTCCATGCTGTATTGAGACTTAACTTAGCTGTAATTTATCATTTCTTTACGCCAAGTATTATTTAAGAACTAAGTATCCACAACTATTTTTTCACTCTCCAGTCGACAGAGTATTTGGCTGGACAGCTGCTTAATATATGCGATAAGAAGGTGCAGAAAGCAATATTATTCCTGTATTTCCATCCCTGCCCTCCAAGCATGTGTCTTCTAGTGAGGCTTTTGTGAACATATATACAACACATTTTTAAAAGTAAGCTGTCCTGCAACTTCCCTGCATAACTTTACAAATTTGCTGTCCTCCAAGGAGAAGAAAAAAAACACAATGTCAACAGAGAAAGGCATGAGACGGAAGAAGATAAAATATATTTGCAGGAAACAAGCTGAAAATCCTACTTCAGATTACTGGGTGGCAATGCTCCAACAGTAAAGAATATTTCAACAATCCAAAGAGTAGAATGAGTGTAAATGGTAAAAGCAATGCAGAAAAGAATTAGCCCAAGACTGATGATACTCAAGAATCCTCGGTCAAATAATACAGATCTTTTCAGAAGTGATAGGCAGGTTGGGAAAGATAATAAATTTTAGAATACCCATCTCTATATTAATACACACATTTAAATAAAAGGATTCAATTTCTGCAGAATTTCCACAATCAAAATAAAAGCAGTTCTTTACCTGTGAAATTGTTCGAATAAATTCCGTGGTATAAAATTCAGTAAAGTATATTTAGTAGTCCGTATTTTGTTGTTCATGTACAGTTTTGATACCTTTTCATACTCTTCCTTAAAATGTCCCAAACAGGGTATCACTATCCTGTGTTTGCTGGCAGTTTTTGATGATTGATAGTGCTTGCTACTTGAGTTGCTGCTGCTTCTAACTTCTCTGCCTTCTGTAGATATCAGTCGCTGCCAACGGTACCTGGCCCAGCGGATGGGATCTGCCATTGTTCCTGGAATGCTTTATAATCCAAGGAGTGTCCTCTATTTAGAAACAAGTTAAAATTGAGCAGGTTAAGTAATAATTCTGTAAAGGCTTTTTTAACTAATAGTTTAAACCTAGGAAGAGGGCCATTTCCACATTTTGATTTGGAAGTTAAGGGGTTATGCGTCGTCAGGTTCCTCTGCTTCAAAGGCTGCATTTATAGCAATTTCATCGTCCCTTTCAGGATCCTAAAGTTTGATTTTTCCATTTACAACACATCATATATCTGTCATTGTTTTATAAAAGAAAACAAATCTGACTCCAATAATTTTCTGCCTCTGATCTACAGACCTATTTTTTCCAGTAGACCACTATTATTTTGTGATATTACAATACCAGAGGAACATAGCAATACAGTTTAGATTTACAGTGATTTCTGAACTTGTGTGGGGTAAAGCACATACCAAACTGGCACCTGAAGCTTAAGAAATCCAAATTAGAATGTTATGCAGGACTATATAATGATTATTACAAAATAAGTGATACTTTGTAATGTTGCCTACAAAATTAGATCTGGATGAAGTACCGCATTACCTCATTTACTGCAAGAGAACATGATCTTATCACAGAATCACAGAACCATCGAGGTTGGAAGAGACCTCCAAGATCACCGAGTCCAACCTCTGACCTAACACTAACCAGTCCTCCACTAAACCATATTGCTAAGTTCAACATCTAAACGTCTTTTAAAGACCTCCAGGGATGGTGACTCCACCACTTCCCTGAACTTCTGTTCCTGAAGTCTTTCTGTGCAACTGACAAATATTTCAAGCCCAACCATACCTGGCAGATAACAAACTAACAGAAATATGTTGCAGGCTTATGGATGACAGAGAAGGTGTAAAACTTCCTGATTACCGTACATGAAAAAATGTAAATAACCTAAATTTGCTTGCCATGTAACACATTCTTACCCGCTGATATATCACACCACCACCATTGCACAAAGACCAAATAGTACAAGGTAATGCTAGTTACCAAAATTATCTTTGACTATTTCTAAGACTAATGATCCCAGCATCTCAGCCAGTTTTATTCTTGGTAACTGAGGAAATTTTTATGCTGTTGCAGAAAGATTTAAAATTTTTTAGCCTTTAGCTGAAATAAATTAAAAAAAAAATCAGTGACAGAAGTAGTGATTCACAACTCAGATTCCCTTTGCTTGATGCCAGAAGGGGGACTCCTTCCTTTCTTTGCTTCAGCAAGACTCACTAAACAGTGAATGGTGGACAGGGAGCAAATATTTCATTGCAAAAAATATGAAAGTAACAATGTAATACTCCCTGGTTTTAGCCAACCCCTAGGCAAGCCAAATCAGAGGACAATGTGCTAACTCTTTGTGGAAGTCACAGCAAAATGCACTGGCTGTGCATTACAGAGCTGCGCACAGTTCTGAAATCCAGTGCCAGGAGCAGAACACAGGGCTTGCATCGCTCGGCAGAAACAGCGCCCCAGCTTATACAAAAGATGAGGACCACTGTTGACACTCGGCTGCCTGAAAAAAAGACTTCTGTTTTCACAACAGTTACTGTTAGCCTGACTTGGAACTCCCTTCTATTACTCTGAATACAAAGACCGGTTTTATTTATTTATTTATTTATTTTATTAGCAGCAAAGTATCTAGGACAGGCTAAGATTTAACTCATTTAACTTTAGCCATGTAACAGACAAGAAAGACTCTCCGCAGTTAGTTTGGGAGGACAGCAAATCTCCAGAGGGTGGAGGCATCTCCATCTAGCTCTAAAAGGGATGCTTGAGCATATGTGGTACCTCCTGGCATGTGCCTCTGTCTCATTTACTGCAGAATCTGCATGATTAGGACATGTAATATTTAGATGGGTAGGGTTGTACAAAACAAATCCTGCTCTAAAGTCACACTCCAAAGGATTCTCCAAACTTCCAAAAAAGCCTTTTTCACTCCTTTGCTACCCTTTAACTAGAAAGCTTTCTCCTAACGGGTTTTCCTCTCATCAAATTAAGATGGTTGGTATATTTTTGTCCTTTCATAATTAGATGTGGACAGTTATCAACTGTCACGATCGCAATGTCTTGGAAGACTCTTACTACATATACGAAACTCATGGTTCCCTTTAGAAACCTCGATCTGCATATGAAGGAAGAGAAACCACAAGAGAAAAACAAACCGTTGTACAGCCTCTCCTCTTGGCATCCCCCAGCAGCTCCCACATGAATTACTGCTTCCTGAGGCCCTTCTGCTGTGTTTCCTTCCAGGCAATGGAAGGGAAAAGAGACTTTCCTTTTTCCTCAGTGCTAAATCCTGTGGTCCCTGTAACCAATGAGGGACCTCTTTAAAGAAACGTCTGATTTAATTAACAACATGCTGGATTATCAGGGACAGTGTCAACATGATTTCTTCTTTGTCCTGTTAAGTTTACCAATCTCTCCCAAGCATCCATCTTTAGCATGAATCATGCAAGGTGTGTTAATTAAACATACTTCTGCCTGAAATGATAATTCTTTGCCCAAAAGCAGTAACCTGCCAAATCTCTACACACCGTTATAATGTAAAATATCCTGATGGAAAACCTAAGGACACAACAATGCAGAATTGTTCAGGATGCCATATGAGCCTGGTGTTTGAAAGTAGGTTATGTTTGCAGAGAAAAATCATGTTTATGTTTGCTCTTACGAAAACAAGCATCTCATACTGGTGACTTCAGAAGCAAGAAATAGAGACACTTTCTCCAAGTAAATTCCCAGGACTAATAGAAAGGCAAAGTCTTTACATGGCAGATCATTTTTACTTGGTGCGAACTGCATAGGCAAAAAGCACCTTGAAAAGCTGAGGAATTAAGTTATCAGTCATGCTCAAGTAAAGGTGGGAAGAGAGTTGGGAGTTAGGAAAAACAAGAGAGGAAACCTGTCAAGTTTCAGAACCTCTTAAATACAGGCAGCTAACTCTTTGTGGTTTTCATAATTTATTACCTTTTGTAGCATGCAATACTTGGTGACATTTGGTTTAAAAATAAAAAAAATAGAAAGAAAATAAAAAAGGGAGGGGACAAAAAAAAGAAGGACATTTTAGCATGACAACGTGATGTCAGAATTCCTCACGGCTGGATCTGGAGCCACAGGTTTAAGCTGCACACGCAGTGTCTCTGAAGAGCAATCACCTCTCACTGCACACGCATCCCTGACTCCTGACACAGCTCCAAAACCTCTGCCCCACCCTTCCTCACCCTCCTCCAGAAAGGCAGAGCTTAAAGGAAACAAGAAACCTGAGGTTCAGCTGCATGCACTGCACATTCTTCATATTACTGCCAGTATCTCCAGCATTTTACCGTAATATTTTAAAGAGAGCTTTCAAGGAGATTGTATGGACAATAAATCAAACAAAACCACCACCAAACCACACTGGAAACATTACAGGAGGCAATGAGAAATTTCTAATGGTCAAAAAGGTGAATCAGACCTTTCCCAAGCAGCATCTTGGGAAAAATGCATCGGGATCTCGTACCCTGTCACAACGCCCTCTGATTCATCTGGGATTTAACTGAGTTAGTATTTGCAAATTATTTTTTAAAAAATCATTTGCATTTCCATTTTAAAATGCGATTTATTTAAAACTTCAGAAATCTCTTTTGCATTTTTTTTCCTATTTTGAACATTTTTCTTTTTCCTCATTAAATTGTGATCATAAAATAATGAGCACCTTTGATTTGGTTAGCTATAAGGTCAAAAAAAGTTTCATCAGCTTCATGTTAGATACTGAAAATGACAAAGCTGCTGAACATCAAATAAAAGCTGTTTTAAACAATTTTATTATGAAATCCCTTAAGCCATTATTTGACCCTCATGTCCTGTTCTTTTTCATAGCACCTTCTTCAGTTCTCCAGCCTGACTAAATTACTTTTAGATTGGTGTGAGACAGAACTTAACTCTGAAGCAGTATTTAATTATTTAAACGAATAAAAGGTTTATTTTTAAGGAGTCTAGA
Source organism: Anas platyrhynchos (assembly GCF_047663525.1). Lineage (NCBI taxonomy): Eukaryota > Metazoa > Chordata > Aves > Anseriformes > Anatidae > Anas > Anas platyrhynchos. The sequence goes on from NC_092590.1 coordinate 53,256,213, forward strand.
ACAATTTTTATGTGTTCAAAAACAAGAAGCCCAAATGATCTATCTAATTCTTAGTTTGAGGACAGTGCTAGATAGATTTTGTTCTCAATTTCATGCTGTATACTCAAGAGCACATTACTCGATCTTTCCAAATATGAACAATGGTGTAGTGTTAATCCAGGTATACCTCATATGCAGATAGGCAAGCTTTTGTAGCAAGCTCATTAATGTCACACAATAATGATGAAATGTGGAAGGGAACTGTCTGACACTGGATGAAAAGTCTGGACGTGTTCACTGCTTCTCTTCCCTCGTGTACTTTAACTCTTTCCTTATAAGAAAAGGAATTTATATTTATATTCCTTATTTATATTTATATTTATATTCCTTATAAAGCACTTTTGAGATACCCTAATGGAAAACTGGAAGGACTATACATGGTTAACATGCAAGAGCTGGTTGGCTCTGTAAAAGCAGTGCCCCTTTCACCACAAAACAGATACACACTATATACTATTCATGCTTGACCATCCCATATCACAATAAAAAAGCCTTTAATAATTCTCTGCTAGTGGCAGCACTGTGAAAATCTCTACTTTAAGTGGTCCATACCTTGAAAGAAGGACCTTTCACCATGAAGCTCAGTATAAGCATTCTCTTGCATGTACATCCTGTGAAATTGCTTTCTTTTCCCATCACTTGCCTTTCTTTGTCTCTTGTAAACTCTTTCAGCTTCCACTTCTGGGAAATATCACATTTGTAACTGGTTGCAAACCTTCGCTCCTAGTTTTCCTGCAGGGAGATGGAACTGAGACTAAAAATTCCTCAGTTCCAGTTATGTTACAGCGTAGCTTTTGGCAATCCCTGACCTTTCCTGTAGCAGATTCTTTTCTGGAGACTATTAGTTGAACATGCATGGATAATTTAGTCAATAGACAGAGTGCTCTGGTACTGCACCTTACTATTATGCTGTGGTTGTTTGCTTCCATGTCACGTAAAGTAACCTACCATTTACCCCAGCTTCTCTTGACCACTTCCTCTCTTCTGACAACATCCTTCTTTTGCTATGCTTTCCAAATAGTTAGCCATCCTTCTTTCTGAAAATTCTTTGTTAAATACTCCCAGCAAATGACATATTTCATGAGAATATTCCTCAGACCTTTGGCACATGCATGCATATTGTGCTTGTTTCCATCCTATTCCTGTTCAGGCACAGCCTTTGGCCATAGTGTGCAGGAGGCCTTGTGTGTCCTCTGGGCCTGCTTCCAGTCAATCAATCCTTAGCAAACAGAAATGCAATCAATAAAATCACATTATCTGACCTGAAAAACTTGTACAGAACCAAAAAATAAAGAGATTCAGACAATGCATCTCTGTAGCAACACTTTTCTTAGCCCCTACCTGAATACTTCAGGTTGTTCTGTAGGTCTGAAGTTCTGGGTGATGATGGGAGATTAAAGAAGCAGGGAAGAAAAATAAATTTAACTCAGACAGAGCTCACACTACACAAAGCTATGGAAGAGTGGAAAACCCCTGATCCATGCAAAGTCCCATTTAGACGTCTTAGCAAATGTTGCTGCACAGGTTTGCTAGCATCTGTTTCACTACATTATGACCGGAGTACACTGGCAGAATTACACAGGCTGTTAAAAATCAGAAAAGCATCTGAATCTTCAACAATTCAGAAGCTACTAGACCACAGAGAAATTTAAAGGATCCATGGCCTAAAGACTAATCTGAAATATATATATATATTTGTTTTCCCTAAGGTTTGCTACCTTCTCTGTAACATGCAATTTTACAAGTTTGTAACACATCTTTGCATTCTAATAAACTGCAGAGACACTCTAGAATGCTAAACAGATCTGGATAAGAGACCTGTACTGCCAATTTATGAGACAAAATGCCAAAAATCTGCAGGAATCAAAACTTCAGTTCCCATGAAGTGCCTAGGCCTTGACACGAGGTAATTTAATAGCAAAGCATACATGCAGTAATACTGATTAATGTGCTGCAGTGTGGGAGCAGTACATGTAGCAGGAATCTCTTCCACATTGGGTAAAGTTACTTAGGATGCCAATTAGATTCTGTACCTACAGGGATAAATAAATCATACACTATCCAATTTTAGGTTTAAAACTCAAATGAAATTATGTACTTCTGTTACAGGCAATCAGTTTTGAAATAAAACTGAACGACCACCAGAGAGCCGTGGTTTGTGCAAACGTTTTCCACCCTCCTCTCCATTCATTAGCAAAGTTCTGCTTTATGCCCTGTTCTCACCTGTCATATAGGCATCTCAAAATTGCAAAGCAAAACTTTCGAAGTTAAGTCTTACTCTTTTGTGACTCTTTTCTCACAAGTAATCTTAAACTTGTGGTCACGCAGCATTTAATCACAGCAGCAGTTTTGATACGTGTGCAATTCCCCTTACTTTCACAGTAAGACTAAGGCCTGAGACACGTTGCAGAAGTTATACTGGTGCTCATATGATCCAGAAGGATGTGATTTTTATATTCAGTGTAGGCTCCCTAAATTACAGTAACTGGTACTGAAGGAAATAGATCCATATGGGCAGTACCACTGTTTTTAACCGCGTCAATTTCTTTAAAGAGCCAAAACTGTTGGGCAGAGAAAACCAAAGTTACTTATCCAAATTGATACTGGAAGTGCCTGTTACAGCACAAACCTTTACTTCAGTTTCCAAAATTGCAGGTTAAATCTCCAGCTAGTGACTTGTCCTATTCTTCTGGTTTTCTAACACGTCTGTGTTAGCAGCTTCTTAAGAGTTCCAATCTCTCACAAGGCATCCAGAGAGTTTAATCTGCTAGGGATCTTTGGAGGATCTGGGGAAGGAGGTACAAAAATTTTGTACATACAGGCACAAAAACAGGGCATCTCAAATCTGAAAAATCCTCCACAGCTCACTTTCAGTGAATACTAGATTTGATTTTTACCTTAAAGATCTTCTGTTTTTGAATAGACTTCTGAGACAATACCAGAAGACAGAAATGTGGATGCTACAGGTGTGAGCGTAACCTGAGCTACTTTATCTAGATATTAACAGTGGTAAAGCCACAAAAGCACAGATTTCCATGAAGGCCTTCAAGCACTGCACAGACTTGCACAGTTCATGTCAAGGCCTGTACCAGTACAGCTTCACTGTTTTTTAGCCAGCCAGAATAAACCTACTTTAAGCATACTGCAGTCATACCTACCAAAAGTGTATCTTAAGTATAAACAATTTACATACAGCCTTCTGATTTTTAAGAAGCTGAAACAACAGCTGCAATGGATGTGATGCAGCTGCATATTCTACAGCTGACAGATCCCTTCAGATAGGCAGCTCTGAGGGTCAGAATTGAACTAAGCAGACATCTGATTCCTCATTTCAGCTTCATGAAATCCTTTGCATCACTTCTACTTACTTAGTATTGCTGATTTCATTATTGCCTTTCTTACTAGTTTATTATATCTAGGTCTATATACTGGTTTATTATATCTATATTTATTATATCTTACTGTTAATTATATCTAGGTCTAGAATTAGGCTCGGATCTTGCAGACTTTTCTTAATATTACTTGACACTATTCAACTGCTAGCTGTCCAAGGCAGTAATTGTGTATCAAACCTGTACTTGGAACATACAGATGCATTTTTTTCATTAATGTAACAAAAGAAATGAAGCCAGTATTTATGTACATTTTAAACAGGATTTCAGAATATTTTGATAGTTTCTGGGTTTCCATAAATAAGACAGGGCTTTTAAAAGCCATTACAGAAACTGCAATTAGGTGTGATATGGGTGGTCATCAGCCACAATGCTGTTCAACAGAATTCAAGACAGTTGTGAACATAGTTTTCCAACACTCAAGTGAATTTTTGATAATGCTGATTCTTTTACAACATCAGGAATACAACCAGTTATTTGTCATAGAACACTGAAACCTGTCAACTGCTTGGGAATATTTTGACAGGAATAACCTGTGAATCCACCTGAACCACTACAGAGCTTCTGCAACCCTATAAAACATGCCTCTTGCCAGGATGTTTCAGGCCTGAAAGGGAGAGGTATCATCCAGCAATTCAGGATGATACAACTGCAACTGTGCATCTTTAAAGATTTTAATATTAAAAGTTATGCCAAAAGACATAGTAGCCTGGAAAAGAATGCAGGAAGTTAAGAATGCTCAAATAATGACACTAGTAACTTCAACATTTTTAAGAGACCAAGGTGTAAGACACTGAAAATATAATGCTGTGTAGCTGAACTGATCTAAAAGCTGACACTGAAAGGAGTGGGTCTTGCCTCTCATACCTCCTGCTCCTGGCTTTGTCATAACGCATCTGGTACTTACTGAACCTGGGTCAATTCATTGATTCATAAGCCCTTTCACTAAGCCAAAGACAACAAAACTATTAGATGTATTTCCTGATCCAGCCTACAGCTGTGAAAGTACTCCTGTTGGCACAGGGAGGCGGGACAGGAATGTCAGATTAAGAGCGTCTTTGAGTACTTATGTAGGGCATCCAGTTCTGAGTTTGGTCTAGTTTTCATTAGAAAGACGTATCAGCTGTGGCCATTGCCTTTGAAATCCAAATCATCCACAACAGTGGCATTTAACAAAAGAATGTGATCCTAGTCTGTGTGTGCTAGCTTTTGCTACTGTAAATAATACCTGTCCACAAATTGTAAAGATTCAGCTTAATATGATATAAAACAGCTTTGCTCCAGATTTGGGGATATGCAAAGGTATTGTGAGAATAAAATTCCACTCTGATCTTAGAGAAATCATTTAGTGCCTCTATGCTGCAATCCATCACTTATGAAAATAGGGATAATGACACTTCTGGTATCTCATAGTGATGATGTGAGGATGCATGCTTTTAAATAAGAGATTTCTCAATCATATGGTCATTGCTGAGATGTGAATGTGTAAGTACTATTTTAGTATGAAAATAATGGTAATCTGAATATTAAAAGTACATTTTTCTTCTTCAGTAGCTGTACTTGTGACAGAAAAACAATTTCCTTCCGGGAACTCTGATTTCTCTTTCACATTCTCGTGAACACTTTTTCTTTACTAAGTAATTATTTCTGTGGCCTAATCGTGTAGCTTACTGTGTTCACATGTGCACCTCTCTGTACTTTCCTGAAGCTTAGGGATTTCAGTGTAACTTACTCAGACCTTGCTATAAACCTACAAGCTATGTAAAAGCTTCCACCCTTTCCTTCAGTTGCTGTATGAACAATTAAAATGTCCCCCCCACAAGCTATTGTTCTCAAGGTCTTAACTATGCTTTAGTTGCTTTGTTTTGTTTTTTCCTAGTCTGCTTCCCGTGAAGTTCAGTCGATGGTGTTAACATGAACAGGGGTGGCCTTATGGCCCTGAAGACACACAGAAGAGCACCCGAACAAGCCACAAGAGCGCCCTTGCCCACTGCCCAGTGCAGCCGCCCCATTGCTCAGTGGCAGTAACTGGAGGGACGGTCGCTCCTGTCCCCCAGACCTCCTGCTTTCCACCGGCACATCACCTTCACCGCGGAAGGGCAGGGTTACAAAAACCAGACCCATATCCGATTCCGAGGCGAGAACCGACAGGTCCTTATCTTCCCCTCCCCGATAAAACTTCCGCAGGCACCGCGCCAGGGGCCGCGGCGGGGCTGGGAGGACGCTGCCCCCCAGCAGGGCGCCGGGCACCTCGGCAAGGCTGCGGCTCTCCCTCGGCCACACGCAGCCCCGGGTGCACGCCTCGGCGCCTTTCTCCCCCGCCAGCTCCCGGCACCGGCGCCCTCCTCTTTCTCCTCCTTCGCCACAGGCTCCCCGCCCCACCGGCAGCCTTACCCGTGTCCCCGCTCACATCCCAGCGTAATGGCCGCGACCCCCCAGCCGCCTGCCACTCTCCCTCCGGCTCCAGCTCCAGCTCCACCGCCTCCCTCGGCTCCGCTCCGCTCCGCCCCGCCGGTGCTGCCCGGCCCCCGGCCACCTCCCCCGGCGAGCCCGCCTAGCGCCGCGCCCCTCCGCCGCCTGGTTCCGCCGGGAGCCCGGCTCCCCTCAGCGCTCTTCGCCCCTCGCGGCCTCCATCTTCGGAAAACGCAGTTGCGAATTGGAACCGAATTCGCTTGCTTTCCTCCTACCCTGCTCCGAGCAGGCCGTGCTCAGACTTCTCTAAGTGGAAATAAATAAATACTTAAATGAATAAATAAATAAGCTGCCCTCAACAACTCGGCTTCAGTGCTGGCAACCCAAAGGTTGTTATCGTTTAAGGACTTTTTCTTTATTTGACCTGAGGCCTCAGCCGGTGGAGGCCAGGGCAGGAGCCCTGCTGTGACAGGGCTCTGGCTGCCTTGGACAAGCTTGCCCTGGAAATTGACGTTGTTGATCTTTTGCCAGTGCAGCCTGGCGCTGAAGGCAGCTCGGCCTGTCTAAACGAGGAGTTTTCTAGCCACTGGGCTAATCGAGGTTAGCAAACACTCTCCCTCGTTTTCTAAGAAGTAAGCCTCTGGCGATTGAGAAACTGCCCTAATTATCTTAAACAAATCGCTGGTATCAGGAACCTCAGTGAGTTTTCTCATCAATAACCTTTCTGAAGCCCAACCCAGCCCTTATGCACTTAAGGCCTGAGAGTACTCTTGAAAGCTGCTCTTCACAAAGAAACCACAAGAAATCACACTTAAGTCAGACAATTTCTATTCTAAGGTCATCCTCTGATGAAAAAGGAAGAAAGAAAGAAAAAAAAAGTTACTTGCAAGTTACCCTTTTGGCCCTATTGAAATGAACTGGAGTTACAAGTACTTACCCAGTATCAACAATGAAATCCTAACAAGAAAGTGGAGAGGGCTGTGCTGAGCAGTGGCTGCTGGTTGTGCTCTCCTTTCTGTGTCTGTGGTAGGGTTTTCCCGTGTTTGCCTGCGTTTTAGCATGTCTTGCTCCTTGAGCCCACACTAAAAACCCTCACGTTATATTTCAGTGAACGGCACCTGGCAGTCTGTTCTTTGAACTGCCTGTATGGCTATCAGGAATTTCAAAACATATTGGCATATGGAGTGGAGTAAATATACATCTACATGAAGTTAAGTCCATAACTGCTGCTTTGAAATTATGCAGTTTTATTCTGGGTAGGAAAAAACAAGATGTTCTGTTTCTCTGGCAGGATACACCACCTTTGTTGGCTCGGGTGCTATGGGAAAGAGGATGCAACACAGGAAGGCAGAGTGAGCTGCTACAAGATGATAGTGGGCCTGCCAGAAAGCAAGTAATTTAATGTTATTTTATTGGTTAACATACTGATTTATTGTATCATTCCGGTTGTTTGAGAAAGAAGAGAACATCACAAAGCTTTTAACACAATAGCTACCTCTCCTGTAATCACATTGGAGTTGTAAATAATTGATATGCAGAGTCCCACATTTCCCCATTCATATTTTTTCATGCATGTCATTCCATTCTGTAAACTCACGACTACAAAAGGCATCTGTTTATTTCTCGTGTTTGCCTGGCAATAACAATTGCCCGAGCTAGGCCTGCACATCACTGCACTGCAAAAATACCTGACCAAACCTTGAATGAGCTAGCTTGGCTGCCAGAAGAAACACAGCTAGGTAGGGTATACGAGCTGCTCCAAGAGGTAGGTCTGACTGTGTGGGTTTACTGGAGTTACAAGTACATGGTTTCACTTTTATCCTTTTGTGTTACTGTCCAGTAGTACAAATGGTATTGGACCCAAGCATCCAAAGTGACCGTCCAGCATCTGTAAGGTGTAATTAAGCTGTCTTCTCCCAAATAGCCTATGGAAGAGTATATACAAAGAAGACAAACACCAGAGATAATACTTGATTCGGAAATCTCCCTGATAACTTTTATATGTGTGGAGATAATGACACTGAATGTCTCCCACATGGATATATCTCTGTTTTTCCTGTGCAGGATGCAGGTGTGTTCCATATTAATTCCTGAACATGGGAAGGAAAAACTATGGGCACAAGAGGGTGATTGATGACATTAGCTTAGCTGGAGAGCTCTTTGGTCTTCTGTGTTCTTCAAACCCCCTATCAGTTTGTGGCTGCAGTAACTCTGGAAGCATCAGCATGAACAGCTCATCCAGCTGTGCTCATATTGGCACTGATAGGGACACATGAAAGAGAGGAATGTGTGTCATGGGAATTGTGCTAACTAAATGTGTTGACAGATTGAAAACTTTCCCATGAACACCTGGAAGGAGGATGGAGATTTGTCACAGCATGCCATCAAGCATTTCCTGGAGCACCTCCAGTTAATGAAATACTAAGAACCTGGATATGATTCCCCAGACATTCTAGTGCCAAATCCACGTAAATAACAGTGCCAGTGGGGATTTGACTTTATAGACATAGATAGTTATTACTGCAGTGTTGATGCTCTTGGACTGGCTTAGCAAGTACAAGGTGCGTCAGTGTCAGGACCATGGATGTGCCTGAGAGATCTGGTGTGTATTTACAGTATAAATAGTGACATACTATGACGTGTCTGCTTTAAATGTCTTTGAAAACATGGTAGCATACTCATAAACTGTAGCCAGAAAATTTCTTGACTATCACCCAATAATCTGATCACTTTTCTTCTCTGTAGCTCTATAGTAAACCCAAATAATATAACTTTAGCAGAGATTTCACCAGAAAACTTAAATTTTAAATCGTATTGAATTATTGTTTACAAGATCATTGGCTAAATAATGCATTTAAAGTCCTAATCAATGATATGTGTTAAAACCCTCTGTTTTGCCAGTGCAAAGTAAAGCTGCCTCTTATGCAGATGTGTTGGGGTAGTTAGTCTCTTAACACAAGATCTTCACATCCATTTCCTGACGGGAGCTCAGTCTGATTCAGTTCTCAGGATGATGGATGCACAGTGAATGAGACAGCTGTTCTGTATTGGTCTTTGTTCTAGTCTGAGTGTGGCTATAACCTTTATTTACAGTGTCTAAAGTGGAATGGGTTTATTGATCTCCTCATGGAGAGATTGTGTTCATTACTTGAGTAAGCATTTTGTAAATATTCATGAATTTTCTTTCATAGCTTCCTGTGAGACAAGTAGGTATTGCTACTTTCATTTTAAAAATGAAGAACTGAAACAAGGGAGAATAAACACCATATTGTGAAAGTATTTGCTAGTGATTCAGAACATGCATGCTCAGCTTTAAAGATGTAACATTTGCTTTTGTGAATATATATTTACAGTGCAAGATATATTCTGTGCATAATACGTACACCTTGCAAATCTTGAGTGAGGTAGAGGAAACACGTAAATAGTATCATGGGAACTTCCCTGAAAGTCACCTTCTGGGTCATTGAATGAGCCTTGTCATTGCAGGCATACCATGTAATCTGGTTCGTAAGTTGGCTGAGCTTTATCTTAAAAACAATTAGGTGTTTTGTTCTTATTACTGTATGAGAAATCTGGTCCAGAATATGGTTGTTTTGAGGGTTAAGAATTATCTCCAAGCTTCTAAACTAAACTGCATACCCATTTGGTCTTTTACCAGCAGTGACCATTATTTTAATTATTTATATTGTTCTTTTTCTTCCTCGTGTTTATCCATTGACATTTGTTTTGGTAAAGTTAACATGATAAGGATGAATTATATCAAACTGAATGAAGGCTAACTAAATTCTATAAAAAAGTATCCACCCAAAGGTGTAATGCAGTTTAACAAATCTATGCAGACCTTAATTAATATTGAATAAAGTGCCATGACGTAGCTTGTGTAGACAAGTTTAAAGGAATAAATGACTGCACTATTCACTTGTACAGTGCTCACATTTTGCCTGTGGTTTATACCAGTATATGCAGCCAATTGCAGAATGCCGAGAATCCGGAAATTTGAGTTATATTTCAGTTTTGGGGGGCAGTTACTAGCAGCCAGTGGTAGTTGTTATTGATGCAGTGTTGCTGGTATAACACTTGTGACGTGATCATTGTTTGTTATGTACTTCCATCTGAAAGTCATTAAGATGATGAGAGTTATTTTAGAAACTTTCATTCTGTTGCCTGTTCTTCAGGAAATAACTAACCATGAACTGGAATTTAGCAAGGAATCTGGATTTTTTTTTTTTTTTTACTTTCAAGCAGCTCTGAATTACCATGACAAACAGAAAAAAAAAAAATAAAATAAAAATAAAAAAAACATCTTAAATGAGATCTCATCATCTTCCTACAGCTTCTTATCTTGGCAGTGCTACAATACAGATGAATTAGTAACCTGTAATGAAACTCTAGTTCATTGGATTCTATGAACCCATGTTCACTACCCTGCTGAATTCCTGTGTTAAGGAATTAATACTGCCTAATGAATGAATAAAGAGACACAAAACTATATCTCTTAAGAAGAGAAACACATCATCCATGTTACTAATTCTGGGATAATAGGAAGATGTGTATCGTTGGAAGGTAGTACCAGCTAAGTGAAATTATACACAGATGGCTTTGATGTACTTGGATAAATTCCTGTATCCCTTCTTTTTCTGTTTACTGTGGTGTGGCAATTTCCCATGGCTAATCTTCAGCCTTATCTTATCTACAGCTGTAAACTTGTTATTAGCTTGTTTACACTGCTACAAGTTTATTGTGCATCAGAATCCTTTGATACACAATCTGAATGTACTTACGTGCCTTCCTTTTCATTGTCTGTATAAGCTGCATTGTATATATATTCCTGCAAGTGATTTAACTTGCTGATTTTATCTGGTCCACAAAATAAATTTAATTCTCTATCTTCTGCATATCAAACCATAAAAGGAGCTGAGTCAGTGATATCAGACGAACTACTTACTAAATGTTTTTTTTTCTGTGCTTGTGGAAAGTTGTTGTCTAGGTAACATTTTTTCTCAATTTTTTTTTTTTTTTTCTTTCCTCATTTAACAGTTTTTCTCAGTCATCATTTCTGCTGAACAGACAGGTCAGACTTGCTAAACAAAATTTGGGCTTCACTGACTATTTTTACATAGTATTTTATGTCACAACTACTATACTCATTTGTGGGACAAATTGAAATTATTTGTAATCCAGCAGATGGATAGGAAAGTGCCACTTTAGACTTTGATTTTCTTGGGTATTTTCCATAAGGGTTTCCAAGGCTGGCTTTTCATGACATGTTTAATCTAATTTTAGGAAGTCTAGTATCAAATCAAAAGTGCCATTGACACAAGACACCACCCTGATACAAATTCATTTTGATGGGGTTTAAGTAGTTAAACAATTTTGAAAGGGGAACTTTGCCCCACCAAAGTTGCCCCTCTTTATCTGATTACCTCATCTTCTAGAGCAAGTACAACAACATAAAGCACAAGTGTGGTTTTAACTAACTTGGCCCAGAAGTTATCACATTCTTATTTCTGGTCCGCTCAGCTAGCCCAGCGCATTACAGATCTGAGATTAATTAATGAAAAGTCATGGCCTTGGTGAAGAGAAGAGAGACATACTTTCACAAGTATCTGTAGGTCGAGTTCAAGCTTGGAAGTAAGCCTAGTGTTTATTCTTGACTAGTACTAGATGTGGCAATATCTGAATAACTGCTCTTTGCTAGGACTTTATGCCATATAAGGTATTGTAATTAACATATGGAAAAAACATACCATCTTCTAGTGAACAATTTATATTTTCTCTTTATTTTACTTACACAAATAGAGGAATTATTTGAGGAAAATTAAGGTAATTCTAAATTTTCTCTTTAGAGTCACTCAGGATTTCAGGAACATTTCAGAATATTTCAGGAACATTCTCTGAACTATGAGAGGAAAATTTCTTAATTCATTTCTTACACCGGCTTGTAGAAGAAAGAGTAGATCATATCTTCACAGGGCAAAATCCAGCAGGAGAAATTATCTGGTTAGCTCTACTCCAGAATTTGCTCCAGAGTAATTCTAAATAACAGCAAATCTAATCTTAGCTGCTTCACTGAAAATCAATAATATCTCTACTAATGCAATAGTATTAAACCATTGCAAATCTGGTTTGAATAAAATTCTAGTCAAAGCTATTGTCACCTGCATAACAAGATTCATTACCTCACTATAAATATATATATATAATCTATATATATATATATTTATATATATTTATAATTTATATTTATATAATATATATAATATATATATAATATATATAAATATGTATATTTATATATTTATAATTATATGCGCATTCCTACTATGGTTATATTTCACAAAGTACAGAAGAACTAATGTTTTTTATTATGTTAGTTGAAGTTAGTAAGCATGGTGGAGTAAAGCCATAAACTTAATGGATTCCTACACCACCGGCAGGAACCGGTATAACAGATATTATATCAGATACTACTATCTTGAATTTGTTCATGAGCCATACATATTTCACACTTTTGCAGCTATCAGTGACTAAGCCATGAGAAAATCATTTGCCATTGCAAAGAAGTATGCAAAATACTTCTCTTGTTTTTGTATCTAATCTGAGATAGCAGAGGCTAACAGCTGGGCTTTTCTCTCTCATGCTGAAGAGGAACTGCAGTAATATCATTCAAAGCAGAATTTGTCATGGGATGGTAGGTCATGCAGGTCAGAAAACTGCAGCAACAGTGCAATAGTTAGCAAGATTTGAAAAGCTGGTAACTGTAAGGAAGTTGTCCAGGACTCTTACAGCTGCTTCCTCAAATCTACATTTCTTATTAATGCATGAACATTTAGAGAAGAGGTAACTTCGCTTTCAATGCATTTCTTCAGGCCTTCTTTTCCTCTGTGATATATTTCCTTGTATTCCTCAAGAGCACTATATTTGTCCTGTTTGATATCATATTACCACATTTACCAAGAAAAAAGAGTTTCCATCATTTTGAACACATACCTGGCTTGTTGTCATGGTCATACTTTTCCAAAATACAGGGGAAGTTATATATATATTTTTTATCAGATGTTAATTAAAGTTCATAAACATGATGATGTAAAACCACAGACTTAATGGATTCCTATATTACCTGTAGGAACAGTCAGACATTACTGTTTTAATTTTGCAGGTGGGGAAACTTAGATGTAAGAAGATGAAGTGGGTTGTCTGAGTCTAGGAAATAATATATGACAGAGTTGGGATTTTTTCCTTATCCTAGTTCTGTGCTAAGTGCATTAGTCATAGAGTTAAAAAAATAAATAGACAAACAAACAAACAAAAAAAACCAACAACAAATAAACAATGGGAACATGTTAAACATCCTTCAAAGAAACTTATACATCTATAGTGCGATAACAGACTCCATTTTCCTGAGCTTGAATACAGGCATGGGTAGACAGGATTTACTCTTTAACAAAAGTCTAGGAATGTCTTCATTGAAGTCTATATAACTATTATTTCCCGTGGAAGAAGAAAGGACAGAAGTAGGATGCACATGTGGAAAGCTGCCCCTTATGTATTAACTATAGACCCCAAGAAAGTCCAGGCTTTCTGGCCAGCATGATGTCCTGCCAAACTGGACACAGACTGACAAGACTGAAAGTCTTGTAAATCCCAAGGCCATTTGCCTTGGGAGTAATTGATTGAATTTACACTGGAAGGGAGTTAGTGACAACAAAGCACTGTTGTGCTGTACTGGCAAAAGCACCCTCACCATGGATGTAGTTATATTAGCAAATTGTGCTTCTACTTAGTCTGGTAAAATTACCTTCTCTTTTTATGCCCTTGCTGAAACCACCTCCGTCAGCAAAAACAGAGCTTTGCCAGCATAAGTATTTGACCAACTGCTGTTTCCACTACCATAAAATATTATGTGATAAAAATAAAATATATAGTGGCATTCAAATCAGAGTCATATAATAAATAGAATCCATGAATTTCTTGTGTGGATAAGAGGAGATGTACCTAGTAGTGTGTTTATTATTTTAGGAATACTTTCTCCCCACTGCTATTATGACATGATGCAACTTGCTATGCAGCATACTCCAGTGTCTACTAATTGTTGTTTACATACAGGGTGAAGTGTCATTATAATCTACCTCTAGGGCATTTTCTTTTATCTTTTCTGATGTCCAAATAATTTTGAAAAGCACCAACAGTTTATTACCATTCATTATTGATATTACAGTTTTAGGGTTAGGATTAGAGACAAAGATTTGGCTTATGTTTTTAATGCATCTGTCCTAAAAGTGACTATTAATTTTTTGTTGTCTTTTTGCATTCCGGCCATTACAATCATTAAACCTGCACCATGGCAAGTAAAATTCCAGTCCTCACATGTACCTGGTTTGTAGTTCACCTAGGACTCTTAAAAAAGAAAACAGGAATGTGGAAGAATAGAAATGGAAACAATAGATTTTTCCTTATAAAATGGTAGCAACAGACCAGATGAAAATAAACTTTTCTGCATGTTCCCTGAACCCAAGACAGGAAATAATGGGCCTGAATTGCAGAAGAGGAGAGTTAGGAGAATATTCATAGAGACTGCAGTAGGGCAAAGACTCCTCCTTCTACTGTCAAAGAAGCTTGTGCAAAATAGGGTATCATGGTTATGGGAGAGGAAAGGCAAGATATCCAGGTCCCAAAATGTCTGTGCCTGCCCATTTATGGACAGATATTGACAAGTGGGACTTGCGAGCATAAAGCCCTGGTTACTGACTCTGGTTTGTCTTAAGAGCTATTACCCCAGTATGGGGGTATGGCTCAAGCCAACTACAGGCTCCTTGGCCTACAGCAGGTCATTCCTCTGGTCAAAGTTATTTCCCTTTGTACAGGGTGTGAAATCGGCTCCTGACCCTTCTACTACTTCAGCCATGCAATTGTCAAGACGTATTCAGTACAGATATTTGAAAATCTTATGATACAACTAATGTAATTTTGAGTAATATCTGCAGGATTTTATCCATTGGTACTTCAGTCTATGCTTGGAGAGTCTCTGGCAATAGCAGTTTCTCTCTTTTATCTTACAGTGTAGCAAGTGCTTACTATGTTCTTTTCTGTGAAAGGTGGTAGAGAGTTCAGTGTATTAATTATTTGTCTCTAAGGTGATTTTGAACAAGAACATCCTTTACAGCTATTGCTAGATCTTCAGTGCAGTCTGTTAGAAGGACAGAACTGCTGCAGAGGATTTTGAAATTCCAGAATGAGAAGTGAAATCAATAATTAATGAAGTCTCTCAATACATCTCTTTGTTGGAAAAATCTAGAGAAGATAGAGACAAGTATAGAAATATGGACATAGTCAATATCCACTGTGTATGATGCACCATACTCAACATGTGTCGTAGATTAAATACATGAGTGTGCCACAGTGCCACAGCTTCTGTTTCAGAACTTGGGGGGACCAAATCTTGTCATGGCTTTGTGTGTGTTCACATTTTACAAGTGAAATTATTTGAGAAACTGATTTCTCATTCAAGAGAGGAAACTCTGATTTGACTATAATCTCAAGAGTGTAAGTCACCTCCAGGGTAAAATTAAACAAGACTGAATGCTACATTCAGTGAACCTGCAGACATTTCAGCTGTTGAAGAGTAAGGATAATGATGCAGATGATAGCTTATGAAGAGCAAATAGCTAATAAAAAAATGTTCTGCACATCAGTGTCAAGTTGTTTATCCAGCCTCACTTATTATAAGCTTGAATGGGTGGTCAGAGTGTAAAAATTAAATGAAGATACATTATTTTCGATTTCATTTAGCTGTAGCATATCAAAATGTGTATGTTTATAAGTAAGCTTCTACAAAAGCTTTTTATATTTCTGGTTTAATAGTTAAAGTGGTTCACTGATTGATACTCATTTCAGGACCAATTTCATCTGCTCTAAGCATGGGTTGCCAGAAGGGGTAGTTTTGACTTCCCCCTCAGTCCTAACCACAAAGTTCTCTTCTGCCAGAAGTGGTGCTCTGTTGAAACCCGGCTTAAATCTAACTTTGTGACCAAAATACAGAAGTAAAAAAATAACAATTCATTTTCAGCTGTATCAGCTATATTCTGCAGTTGCAGTTTCATCCTGCAGCCACAAGCACCCTAAAGGAAAAAGAAGCAGAGCTGGAGTAAAGGGAATAGCAGGACCTCCCTTTTCCAGGCCATGAATTAAGCTCAGCTTGATCTGAACCGCAGTCTCATGTTTCTTCTGCACTTAAAAACCATTACGGGTACCTCTGTGTTGGTAAAATACATAGTCATCTATTTCTACTAATATACCAATTTAATAGTTCCTTGTGGGACAGAGTTATACTCATCTTCAGATGCTCCCTCCAACTGGATATACTTAGAGCAATGTAAACCACCTCTACGCTATAATATATAATCCTATAATATTAAGAGATTCTGATTATTAAATTATTTCCAAATGTTTTAAAAACAAGGGCAACAAAAGAATTCAAAATAGGTTTAATCACTGCAGTTTAGCTTGTTGGTTATCTGTAAAATCAAACAAAACCATCAAGGAGCCAGTAGGAATGTGGATACTATAATTCAAAATTCTCTCCACATTTCTCACTTGTGAAGCTGCTCCTTGTCATCCTAGAGTCTTTTGTCTACCTACTTATCTTTCCACAAGTTTCCCTCCCTGTCTCTGTGGTTACTCGACAACTTGCATTCAGAGGGGTGGGGTGGGTTATTGCTGCTGTGGTACAGAACCATGACAAATTGGTATTTTCAAGGCCTAAGACCTGATGGTGGATCCAAATAATGCAAATCTAAACAAACTCCAAACTGACAAGGCCAGTCTTGTTTGCCACACTACTTTGTAATTTTACACGGGCTCAGCAACATGCATTCAGCTAACCCAGCTCTGATTTCCTTGCCCAGTACTACTCTGCTCCTCCTATGTCAGAAAAAAAAAGCTATACATCTATGAAAAGTCAAACTCTTTACTCCTAAGACCTGGAAAAAACAATTAAACAAACAATCAAAAACCTGTTTTGAAAGGTGTTTACTGAGATTTTGTCAGAATGCGTGGTTCCTTGTCCTCTTTTACACATTCCTGTCTTTCAAGTGTTATGTAAATCTGTTGCATTTATCTCTTGTTTGGTCCTATTCAATTGAGTGGGACACTCACTACCTTTCTCCTTATCCCCCTATTTTATTTCTCCCTAAATCTGGATTTCCTTTATATTACTCTTGTGTGGTCGCTGGCTCTGTCTTCTTTGAAGCAGAAGCTCCCCCTGCTGCTCTCGTTTGTAGTGTGCAACATCGTAGAGTTAGAAACTGGATAGCTTTCCAGTCATCTAACAAAATGTATTCTGGGAGAATAAAGGAAGTTATTATTCAAAATGATCTAAAATAAAACTAGTTTTTCTTTGAAATTTCAACTTTTCCTGAATTCGATATCAGCATGAAGTAATTTCACCATAATAAATTTAAATACATTTTCCAGAAGCCTTTATTAAAAATTTATTAGCATTTGCAATCTCTGAGAGGAATTGGGTGCATCTGAAAGTTTGCAGTCAGCAAAACGTGGAATTGCTTCCTCCCCATCTGTTCCTTCCCCCAAACTCCCACACACCACTCTGTTTCTCTCATACTCGCGGTCGGAGAAGACGTGCTGCAAACTGACTTAACCAGCCTGTGCTTTTTTTTTTTTTTTTTTTTTTTTCCACAAACCTTGCACCCACCAGTACAGACTTGTAGCTCTTTTTGCATTCTTAGGGCCTGGTTTTATGCTTACGCTTGTATAATCTATGCCTGTGAATCAGCCAAGTGATTTCAGGGAAATAAGATCTGCCTACAGGTATATCAGCTTCTGTACCCAGTGTTTTGCTGGAGCTTGAATTTGAACTGTTTTTCTTGTACAAGTGATCAGGGGATTCCTGCTTTTTCATGTCCATGATCAAATCAACTTAAGGTGCAGAAAGCTTGTTGCTAATGTTAAAACCTCTTCCATATGCCCTGTCCCAGTCTGGCTGGCTTTCTTCTGGTTTGGCAAAGCAGAGATACAAAATGAGCTGTTCCAGGCCAACACGGTACTCACAGCATGAGCTTCAGTACTTAGTATTTCCCCTAACTTCTTCAGTTTCATGTAATGTCTGAGCCTTTTTTTTTTTTTTTTTTTTTTTTTTTTTAATGCTGGAAGCCTTGACCTCCCTCCGCTGAGATTGGCTGAAAGTTAGGCTGGGAAGAGGTGAAAAGCAAAGCTACAAAACAGAGAGAATTTCAAAATAGCTGAAACGTTGTTGCAGATAAAAATCTATGAAATTTGAAGGTTCTGTCTTTGTTTGCAGGCTGCCTCAA
Organism: Anas platyrhynchos; assembly: GCF_047663525.1. NCBI lineage: Eukaryota > Metazoa > Chordata > Aves > Anseriformes > Anatidae > Anas > Anas platyrhynchos. The sequence goes on from NC_092590.1 coordinate 53,274,382, forward strand.
GGCCACGCAGGTTAGGGTGGGCAGTAGTAGGATGGGTACTCATGTGGTACCCCCTCGCGCACTCTCTTCCTGGGGGTTTTTAAGGAAAGTTTGGACGTCATGCTTAGGGGCATGGCTTAGTGGGTGATACTGGTATTTGAGGGACACTTAGACCAGATGATCTTGGGGGTCTTTTCCAACAATTAACGATTCTATGACTCCATGAGGCAGCCTCCCGGCCTGGCAGCGGGGCCGGGAATCGAACCCGCGGCCTCCTGAGGCGACAGGCGGGGCCTTTGCCCCTGCTCATGCGCGCCGCCGGGCCGAGGGAGGGTGGCGGCCGCTGAGGGAAGGGCCGGGAAATGCTGCTCCTGCTGGAGAAGCTGCCGCCGGGACGGGCCCTGGAGGTGGGGGGCACCTGTTTTTGGGGGGCTCCGGGCTGGGAGCAGGGCCCTGTCCCTCAGCGGGCCTCTCCGTGGCGTCGCCTTCCCGCTCTGACCCCTGCGGGCCTCTGCGAAGCGAAAGTGAAAATATGGGGGCGCTGAGGGCGCCCAGGGTGGGGCGTGCTTTGTGCTTTCCCCTCTCGCATCCCGGAGCAGCGGGGGTTTCTCCTGCTCGTTTCTGCCCAAGCTGTGCCCGAGGCTGCTGGGGAGGAGGCCTCGGCGCCATTGCTTCGCCCTGGTGCTCGGAGAGGGGCTGGCAGGGGGATGCTGCGGTTATGGGGGAGCCTGAGACCCTGCCCAGGGGCTAGGGGGGGATAGCTGGTGAATTTGGTGTAGGTTAATAGTGATAGCGACGTGTTTTTAACGTGTTTTTTAATATTTCATGTTTTTCCATATCACCTTGTTTCAGTTCCTTCATAAGATAGTCGATGGCATATGTGGCCGGGCATACCCTCGGTACCAGGACTATGGCAGCGTTTGGAGTTTGGCAGAGTGGATGGAGGTTTTGGGAGAAAGCAGGAGGTATTTCAAAGCTGCAGTTGGCCAAAACATGTCTGATGAAGAGGTATGGGCTTGTCACTGACTGGATTTGACTTTGAGAAATCATTCTGCAGTGATTGGCCTTCTAGTTGTTTTTTTTTTTTTTTTTTTTAGCCCTTAAATGTTTTTACAGTGTAGAATTTGAGTAGTAGCAGACAAAATCTGAGTACCCTCAAACAGGTAGAAAGCGAGCAGTGTTTGGAGGTAAAATGAAATGTCTTTTATAAGAAAAAAATGGATGGCATTTTTATTAAACAGTGCTGAATAATACTTGATAAAATACTGTTTTAGTTACTTAAATTGATAAGTACTATAAATTAAATCTGTTTTCCTTAAAGTACATAACCTGTCATTACTGTTCATTGGAAATAAAAACAACTCATGCACATGTTTGTTATCAAATAGCAATTGTATGTAAGTCCTGAAAATTCTTAGACTGGATGGACCATGCGGCACGGGGACTACCATTCAAGGCCATTCCAGTGTGTATAACTTTTGCAAAAGTTTTTTCTGTTACCAGGAATCTTGATTCTCATTTTTGCCCATTCCTAGTCTTTTCACTACCTGGTAGTAGTTACATCTAACAAGGATACTTGTGAAGCTGCGGAAAAATCTGTTCATCAGTGTGTTCCTACTGAGCTGATGTATTTTGTTCCCCCTCCGATGTTCAGAAACGCAGAGCTAAACCTGGCTGATTGTGTATGTGATTCTTTCGAGTTTAGCTGGCGTTTAAGAAGGCTTCATTCTATGGTCTCTTTTAGTATAAATGACCATTTGCATCAACCGTGAATTACTGCCAAACAAGAACATTGTTGATGTTGGTGTGTGGTGGTTTTTTTTGTTTGTTTTGTTTTTTGTTTTTTTCATTGCTGTAATAAATACTGACTGTCTATCAGACATGGAGAGAAGGCTGAGACTGTGGAGCATAGCGTAACACTTAGATAAAAGCTTGGGTACCAAAACCAAAAAAAGAACAACTATTACAGGTGGAACATCTTATTTCTTTAATTAGTAATTTAAACAGTCATAACTTTTGTTATGATTTTTGTAGGCTGCTCAGCAGATAAAGGAGCTAAATGAAAACTATCAAGAAGCAGTCACAAAGTGTCTAAAAGGCAGAAAGGAAGAAATCAGGAATGCACTGGTAGAAAGAGTAAATGCAATATCATGTGCCCAGCTGCAGGATTTTGACTGGCAATTAAAGGTGAGAGTTTTTCGTTAATGTTGCTTGAATATAAAAAGAAGTGTCCTGCAATGTAGAAGAATCTTTATATCTCCTTAGTAGGGCCAGCTGATTCTGGGGCATGGCTCAATTTTTAAAGGTACCAGAAAACCACATTCATGACAACAGACGCTTGTATAAACTGAAAGTAAAATTCTGTCTTTTAATGCTGCAGTTTCTCTCTCTCTCTCTTTCTCCTAAAAGGAGTTTGAAGTGTTCCTAAGTAATCTTCAGGGTTTCATATACTGTCGTGATTTACAGGCTTAAATAGATAGTATTTTTACTCAAAGTAAAAAGAAATTATTTAAAATAGAGTAGTACGCTGATGCAGGATGTGGTTCCCTGATTTTTTTCAAACTTTTAGACTCCTGTATTAAACAGCTACTTAATAATTAATTTGGAATCATTTATCTTTAGATTTGTTGTGATAGTAAGTAACATGACTGCCCTACCTAAAATGAAATGGTGCTTTGGGGTTACAAAGCCACTTCTGCTTTAAATTAAGCTATGACAAAGACATAAAATATAAACCGCATAAGAAATGTTGTTTACTTAGTCCATGGGAGTAGTTAAATAGTCTTCCATTTCCATTATGTTAAATAATTTGTGTAGCAAACAGCTTTTGAAATTAAAGAGCATTGTCCACCAAAGACAAGATTTTGTGAGAGCAAATGTGCATCGTATTGTGCTGTTATTAATCATTGGTCTGCTATGCTAACTGCATTTACTGGTGAGGAAAACATAAACCAGACTTTTAGTTGCTTGTGGTTTATTTTAACCATTGCTCATGGAAATTTCTTTTTTACTTTCTTCCTATTGCATGACATACATTTCTTGTACATGTCTGAACTATTGTATTAATTTTGCTTTAAACAACTTTTTTTCTTCCTTGAACTTGTGTGGTTTTTTTTTCCACTTGCTCTAATTGAATCCTCCCAAGGAGCTTGTCTGTCCTTTGTTGTAACACCTTCTGTGCTGACTATTAAAATAGCTCTGTACAGTGCTGATGAACAGTATTATTAACTGATCCTCTACTTAATACCTTATAAAAGGCCTACTTATACCAGAGTGGGTGTAATAGTGAACAAAAAAATAAAGCATGACTGGTATATAATCTTCTTCATCAGTATCAGTCAAGTAGAGTATCTGATAAACAGTATTTGATCAGCTGTAGAGGGAGTTGAAAACTGCACAGTTGTACTCTTTTACCCTACTGCCCCCTTCAAAAATAGTTATGCTAGTCAACGTTATAAACTGACTTCAAAATTTACATACTTCACTTTAAAGAGCCATGATCAAATGTATCTTATTTTCATCTAAAAAAAACCAAAAACGTTGCAAATGGATAAAAAAAATAATCCTGCAGGTATTGTGAGCAGTTAGTTTTGTCATGTGGATGTTTGTTCCGGTAGCACCCATTCAATATAAAGTAAAGATTTAATGCTCTGAAAGACTAAAAACTTAATGGCTCCACCTTATGTTTTGTTGTTTTTTCTTCAATCTTCCTAGCTTGCGCTTTCCAGTGATAAGATCTCCATGCTGCAAATGCCACTTCTCAATCTTGACTTGGATGTGAGAGAAAATGGTGAAATTAAACCAGTTTCTATAGAAATGAATAAGGAAGAGCTGCAGAACCTAATAAATGCACTGGAAGCCGCTAATAAGGTATCTTTTACTGATGTTTTTTCTTCCTGAGTCCTTGTGAATTTGCTGGTGTGAGACCTCTGAGTAACTATGAAGTTCCCAGTGAGGTGAATGTGTTAGTCCAGATACAGGTGCTGGTCTCTTGAAATGAGAGCCCTCAAATGTTCTCCCAGAACAGACTTCAGTAGTCTCCATGTGCCCTGTGTCTGCTTGAAAGTCTGTATGGAACCTATGGGTTGTTTTCATGACCATGCTTCTAGGTGAGGACAAGAAGGAATTCATTCTAGTAATGGTGCTGCCTGTTCTGCTTTGTGTAAAAGGAATCGTAGTGGACCTGGAAAGCACCATTTTGCTTTTTTGGTTTTGGGGAACCAAAAAGTGGTTAGTGTGCAGTAAGTGCTAAAAAAAGTGGCTGGAAGTAGTAACTGTGTGAGGTTGTACAAGAGAGCTGGCAGGGGGGTGGCACATTTTCCAGGGAAGAGATACATTGATACAGTTACATATACTGTAACAGAAAGCATAAAGGCGTATTTCCTGGACTGATTAAGTTTTTGTCTCATCCAACTTTGATCTTATCCCTTTCCTTCTTTTTGAAGGTTGTCTTGCAACTGAAATGACAGAATTCAGATCATTGATGATGTCTGCTGGCAATGGCTTGGGAAAAAAAAAAAGGAAACACTCTCTGCAAAGTTGGAAGCTGTTGATGCTGTCAAATACTGAACTGAGAAGGCAATTATGACTTCTGACCAAATACACTATTAAGTCTTTTATGAAACTAACAAAGTCTTGTTCAACCAAAAATAAAAAAATCAGTGTACAGTAGCTTTTAGTACTAAAGGTTTATAGAAATATGAAGAAGTATAACTTAGTGTGCTATATTTGTTTCAGTTAAATTTTGGGGGGTGACTGCACAGATGCCTAGTCAAACTAAGGAGTCTTAATTGCAAAGTATGTTATTCATATCTAAGGTGCCATTATAATGAAGAACACAACAGCATATTTGTATCATTAATGTATTTATACTTGTAAATAGTGAATAAATAGTTGATCGATTATGTGTTTGGGTGCATTGTTGCAATAAATTGTCTTGATGTATTTAGTCACTAACCTCAGAAAAATTTATTACATGCTCAGAAAAAATCAGCACTGTAACAAAATGCAGTATGGAGTCATGGAATGCTTGAGGTTGGAAGGGACCTCTGGAGGTTGTCTGGTCCAACCCTCCTGCTCAACCAGGACTAAGGATACACAGTGGTGTTTCATCTTTACTATCATCTTACATTTGTCCTGCCCTTTACTGATGCACCAAACAGTAAAAGCTGCAGACTTATTTTACAATTATTTTAAATGACAAAATAGTTTCTGTTATGACATAACAGCAATAAGTGCACAAGAGCTATTTTTTTTCTAAATATTGGATTTTATTGGAAGTCAGAGTATTGTTTATATAATCAGAAATGATGTTTTGGATAGTGGGCAAACAGTACTAACGTGTGAATGGCTAAAGATAGAGAGGAACACCAGTGGAACAGTCAAGAACTAGGAGCTAAAATATGGTGATGGAAGAGCATTTGAAGGAAATGTGTATCCTGACCTTGCATCTCTACAGAGAAACAAACCAACCTGTGTAAAAAGTGCAATGGCCTTCAGTACATTGAAACTAAATGAGCAAAACAGAAAAGATGCTTCACACCATCTATCAGAAGATAGTTTAGTTCTGTCTCTGCTCTGAGAAGTAGGCACTTCTGGAGCAAGAAGGGTCTTCGGTAGTGACAGTAAAGCTTTTGTGGAAACTGCAGCAGGCCAAATTGATGCAAAAAGCTAGAGATTTCACTAAACCCTTTATGCTGTTGTCAGCTTCAACATAATACTTTGATGAATGCAAAGAAGGACAACAGTAAAAATGTATGTGTAATGGAAACATATAAGACGAGTTTATGGGGTCAAGGCAATAAGAAGAGAATTTATGCATTAAGTATGCCCAGCAGCGTTCCCTTCTGGGCTATGGAGCAGGTGGTTAGTTGAAGAAGTTGGCATTACGTTTCCATGCAGATTTTCATGTAACACAAAGCACTGCAGTGCACACCCCAGACCATGGAGAAATTGTATGCTGTGAGCAGGGAAAAACAGGCACCACACTGAAAGTGAAAACCAGTAGAAGGAGTGTGATTGTGAGAAGTCATGTGAGTCTGTGACTAAGGGGTGATCAGGACAGCAATTCTATTCCTTTTGAAGGTATAGGAATTATACCAAGGGTATTGGAGTTTAGAGACTCTGTGAATATGAAATTTGTCTGCTTAGCTATTTTTCTGTGTGCTTCCAGGCCTGAGTTCTAGTTAGCTGTTTACGGTCAGCTGGATGGCTTTAGTGTTTGCATGTCCCACCACCCACGAATTTGCAACTGTTGCTCCCAGAGGGTGATCACCATTTAGCCCTGTTTCATGGACATACATTCATACTGTCTCCTATATTCATAGAACAGCCCAGGTTGGAAGGGACCTCAACAGATCATCAGGTCCAACCTTTTGTGTGAAAAGGGAGCCTCGATGAGATTATGCAGCACGCAGTCTAGCTGCATCTTGAAAACCTCCATTGATGGGGATTCTGCCACATCCCTGAGGAGGGTTGTTCCACTGATTGATTGTTCTCACTGTAAAAAAATTCTTCAAGACAAAACTTCTTCCAGTTCAGCATGTACCCACTGGGGAGCAGCTCATTTTGGGGTCCCACAGTTGCCTGTGGCAACAAAGAATCATTGTTACTGCACAGCGTGCAGCTGTATTTTCACATGACAAAAGTGTAACTCTTTGCTGAACTCGTTCCTCTTCACTCATTCCTAATTCTGTCCACATTAATTGGTAATTGCTTGGACAGTTGTGTGACTTGGCTTTGTTTGATTCTTAGAACTTATTCAATTTGCTTTGAAGTTGGTGGGATTCTGAGTGAAGTCACAGTTTGGTCCATTCCAGCTTAGTTGATCATCACACGTAAGAGTCACAGTGCTAAGGACGTTATGGAAGAATGGCACTTCAAAAATGTAGACTGTATTCAAAGGAAAAAAAAAAAAAGTGTCATAAATATCTTTTGGTAAAACCTCTGTGTTTTTTCAGGTACTGTGTGCAGACCTATTAAACATGCAATTAAGACTAGAAACAAAACTTTGTACAGTAGGCTCTTTGAACCAAAGGTCCTAACAAAAAGGTACATATAATGAATGCACACACTGTATGTAGTTTTAATTTCAGCATGTAAAAAGCACCCACAGAAATTCACATTGCATACACAGACCTGTAGTTTGAATCAGAAAATGCAGCATATATTGATATGAAGTATAAAAGTGAATTATAAAAAGAAGGTTACTTGCTCCCCAGTGGCATTCACTGCATGTCTCTCCACTTGACAGAAACCTTTCTTTGATTTCAGAAAAAAAATAATGGTTTTCTTGATCAATCATTTCACGCACACTGAAGTAAACCAGAATTGGATCAGACCAGCTAGCTGTGAACATGGAAGTGACTACTACAATAAAACTGCTTTTGCAACAAAGCAATCGTGCATGTCAAAATGATGTATTTTTAGAAGACCCAGACCTCAATTATCCTGTAAAAAGTATCTGAGATCTGGAGGAAGCCTTTCTGATAAGAACCATGCTGACAAAATTATGCTTTTATTTGAAAGGAACAGTAACAGCTTGTTCTGAAGTATACACGCTTTACTAACACTTTGAATTGTGAATTAATATACATAATAAAGTATTAGAAAAAAGTGATTATTTTTCCTTTTCTGCTACTAGAGCATGCTTCCATAAGTGCACCGTTAGTCTATAGTTTTTTATTATTTTGAATCTACTTCAATTAAATTTGGCAGTATACTTCATTCCCTCTGCATGTTTGTGATTTATACCCGCTTCAAGACCCCTCCAGACAAAAACAAAACAAACAAACAAACAAACAAAAAACACACTGCCAAAACATGGAGAAGCTGACAAATCTCACAAAGAGTCATCCTGTGGACCTTTACAATCCTGTGGGTTTCAAAACAGCTCCATGCAGGGCTCACCAGGCCAGTCTGTTGGAGAGGTCATTGCAAGAGCAGAACCTTGTATTTTAGGCTGGTTTCTGGAGGATAATATACTGGGTGTTAAACCCTTCCTGCTGTCTGTAGCCGGGAATTTTACTCAAAGGTACTCACCCTATTTGCTAGCACCAGTGGGAGTCATAACATAGAGAAGCTCTGGCTGTTTCTTACCTTCAGATTAATCAGCTAAATTAATAGTGATGAAAGGCACTGGAAGGGCTGGAGCCTTTTCTAACTGCAAGCTACTCCAGGTTCACAGGGACTTCTTTGGTGGTGGACTGTTTGGGGGGAAAGATTCCTAGCATCAGGTGATGTATTGTTAACGAGGTCAAAACAGACCAAGATGTGAACCATCAGATTAATCATCTCTGCTCTCAGAGAGCTATGTGCTCCAGAGAGGCTACCTGCTGGGTTAGCCCTTGGCCATTTCATTCATAATCGAGTGGGACAGTGCTGAAGAGAAGTAAGATTAGAATGAGATTAACAGATTGCTATAACTCTGAAAAAAATAGTTTTAACAGTACAAGAACCAACGAACCCCATTTTTCTGTGGATCTGGGTAGTGAACTGAAGCACCAAACGGATTCTCTGATGGCTAATAAGGCTGCAGTTCCCTTTCTTCCAGAAAAGAGGGATGGATTAACAGGAGTTTTGCCCTATCTGCAGCTACCTGTTTAGGTGCAACTTGTAAGAATATAATACCTCACAGATCCTTACTATTCTGTTACCTTTTGGTTAAAACTGCTAGTGGAGTCAAATATTATTGGCAGACTCCCAGGTAGACACACATGCATGCACACACCCAGGGACAGAAGATCTTATCCTTGGGAAAGCTATCTAAAAAGGACTTCCAGTACAAGTTTATTTAAATATGTTCAAATTCATGAATTGCATGAAACAGCAGCACAAATTGTAAGGGGGGCCTAGCTGAAATCTAATTAGCAATAGCACCTTATCTACACTGAGCTTGAAGTCTGCTCCTGAGGGCATGCAAACTAACTCCCAAAATATAGCAGTGATGGAGCTTAGCAGTAAAGTGTCTGTTATTCACTTTTATTGTTTAAAGCCACTCAGATGACTCCAGCCTACTCATGGGAAGAGCTGTGTTTCTTTTGTACTCACTAACTTCTAACACCAGATGGCAAAGTACACGGGTACCCTATATATAGCTCCTCTTTTCCATCCTGTGCCTCTAATAACCACTGCCTTTTCCTTGCTGCCAAGCTATTGCTCTCAAGTGAGAAGTGTTCTGCGTTTTTTTTTCTTTTTTTATAAAAACTATTGGAAAAAATAAAATGTGCTAGTTATGGTTATGCACCCTATTCCCCAGTTTTGGTTTAATTCTCTTTTAAGGTTAGAAAGAGGTTTTTGTTTAAATCAGTCATGCTTTGCAAGCTTCTACACAAAATTCTGTTTTCCCTACCAGAATGGTTAAATATGCTGACAGGAGCTCAGTGGGAGACAGGAGATGCTGGCTCTGGGGTAAGATATTGCTTGCCCATGTGTGTGATGTGGCTATTAGCCCCTGCTGCAAATCTTACTGCTGAGGGCCGGCAGCTGTTTCCTCACTCAGGATGGTGGCTTCCAGCCCCCAGCACAGCCAGGGCTTGGTGCATGCTGTACAAAACCTGCATTGGGGCTGGGGTTCCTGTCAGTGCCATGCACCAAGGGACTCCTGAAGCATTAGGCTGGACCCCTGCTATTCTGGAACATGCCACTTTGAAGGAGTATTGCATTTACACAGCTCCTAGTTAGGGAACTTTCCTCAGCTCCGTATTCTTTTTTTTTTTTTTTTTTTTTTTTTCTTTTTTTTTCTTGACACTGTACATGTAACTGCTTTTAGCCCACATGCTAGCACTTTTATGAACTAACTGGATGATACATAAGGTAGAAACTATGTGTATCCAAATGCTATGAGTCTAAAAGAAAATATGTTGAAGACCATTAAAGCAGACCTTCAATCTTAAAACAGAAGGCAAAGCATCCCTTTTTATTACTTAAGTTCTTGTTTCAGTATTGCATTGGATGTTAGCTCTTCCTAAATATCCACAGGAGAAATTGTAATGTCTCTGTCTCCACACCACTGGAATAGCAGGATTAAATTACTGACCTATGCTCTGCCTTGGAATATCTCTGGGAAATCAGTTAATACAAAAACATGGGTCACTGACAGCTGTCTTTCACATCTTACATTACAAATTTGCAGAATGTATTGCTGCCTTTGAGTTTATTTCCGGGTATAACCACAAAACTGTCTTTGAGTCTGTTATACTTTAGTTATTACTTCTGTCTTTGTGGTCTTTCTTCCTTCTCTGTCCTTAGGGATGCCCAATCTATTGACCTTGTATTGTTGGGCTGGAGAGAGGTTAACAGGAGTGGGGGAACATCTGAAAGCTTTTTTTTTCTTTTTCTTTTTTTTTTTTTGCTATTTTCTCTTTTGATTTAGATGGTCTTGAGTGTAACAATAGGGTGCTGTAACAATCAGGTGCTATTTTTTAGGAGTGGGTTGCAGACTGCCTTTGAGGTTGGGTACCTTTATAGCTGACAGCAACAGGTGGGTATGTGTATGCAAAGTTATAGTTATTGGTGGATATTGGTCTGATGCTGAGAGGAACCTGGGTTCAACCTCACACTGAAGGTACTTTAGAACTTCAAAGGAGCCTTTACTGGTGTTCTGTAGCACATAGAGAAACTACTGTTGTAAAAGAGAAGTATGTAGTGACCTCTAAAGTATCACAGCCATTATTCTCCTAAATACTGAGATAGTTAGTGCTGAGCCAAAGTATGGCAACATGATGTGTAATGAGTACCAATCTATTAAAAAAAACACACACACACACAAAAAAAAACAAACAAAACAACAACAAACAAACAAACATCAACAAAAAACACCACAAACAAACATCAGAAAAGAAGCAAACAAAACCTCTCCAAAAATGCATCTGAAGAGAGATTGCATCCTGAGGGGTTTAGAGGTCTGCAAGTTCACTGGCTCATTGACTTAGTCTCTCTGCTTGTATACTCTAATGCCAATTTGTTAAATTCAAAACCACGTAATGGGGTGTGTGTTTTAAATGGACAGCAAATATGGTCTTACTACCGTTGCTCTCCTGGAGCTATTTCTTGCAGTTATGAAACATTCAGCTTGCTTAGCATGCAAGACTTCCATATGTTTTATGTATTATTTATTTCAAGATACCAATGTATTATTATTAGTTGTCATTAAAGTATTCTTGGTCTAAGCGTTTTAAAAATTTTACTAAAAAAGTAATTACACTGCCCCAGTTTGAGTCTGATGATGTGGGGCAGTACTTAGGGAATATTTGGAATTATTTTAGAGTGGGCACAATCATAAGAGTTGTACCCTCATTTGACTGTATTAATATTATCCTGAATCATCTCAAATTGGACCTGATGTCCTTTGAACCTGGGATGAGACGGGGACTTTGGAGCTCACAACAAAACTGATAGACTAAAGGATCAACCTGGATAAGCAATGCCAAATGCCTGTTTTGCAGCCTCACATATTTTGTAATGAATGCATTAAAGCTATTGCCTTTCTGGCTTAGTGATTTATCATTCTAGTCTCTTTCTGTAGAGGCCTGCTGCACAAACAAAGGGAAGAGGCAGTGCGTCCTGATCTGTAAAGAGGTTCAGTTCTGGTGAGATGTGACAAATGTTAACATTCAATAATGTTTCTTTTATTATTACATTCCGAGTGCAAAGTTGTAATGTCAACTAGTGATAAGGTCATCAGTAGACCTTACACCAGTCAATGAGGAACTGATTAAGAAGCTTTCCAGACTGCACATTTGTATTCCTTACTAATGTCTACATGTGCATATTGCTGCCTACTGTCCTGATCAGTGTTTCTTTCTGTAGATGATTGATAGTCTTGGTACTTACATAGGCCATATTGAGTTGTATATCTTGAGTTTCCTAAAAGTATGAAATACTTTCAACACAAAATAAAATTTAACTTATAGTAGTTATGTTTCAATAAAATGCTATGTTAGGTAAATTAATATAAACACTATTAGGAAAAAGCTGACAATAAGGAAGGGGAAGGGACTTGATACAGATAGGAGATGACCAACCGACTGCTCCTTAGCTGCATGCACCTTGTTGGCATCTTGCCTGCAGCTCCTTGGCTGGGGTTATGTCTGGCAATATGCAGTGGCTATTAGCCTAATCTGAGCTCTGACAGTGGCAGAAGCAACACCTCAGGAGCCATGTGTCCAACCTCGCTCTTTGAGAGCAGTTTTGTACTATTCTGATCTGAATATGATGTCTGTTTGTATTTTGTTGTTGTTGTTTGTTTGTTTGCTTTAAAAGTTTAAACCTAGAAGTAATCAATGGCTGGGTATTTCACCTTGAAAATGTAACATGGCTACTTCAGTCCTTAATAGTTAACAAAATTGAGAAGGAAAACAAACAAGTCCAGATGTGTTAGTGTATTATAACATTATTGCATAAATTAGTGTACATAATACAGCCAGTAAACAACATTGAAAAGAATAAACGTGATGGGAAAGACCATCCTGGACCACTTGTCTATGGAGTTAACATCAGTCAAGTCAGGGATCTTGACTTTGATCTGGGATGCCCTTCTTCGTAAGCGTCCCTTTTTATGAAGCCTGTGCCTGTCCAGAGCACTCCTGCTGTAGAGGTCTCTGCTGGAAGTGGCTCTTCTGTACTGCAGGCTGGTGCTGTCGTATGTATACGTGGTGGCTTGGGTGTCACGGAGACTTGTGAACATGCCTGAGCTGCTGAAGTCATTTCTTATGTCGAGTGGGTTAAGCAGCACATTTCCATGGGGATCAACCTGTGTCAAGGAAGGAACGTGAATTAGGTAAGTTCCTCAGTCAGCTCAAGCTGTCTCCCAGATTGGCAGGTACCTTTTGGCTCTACAGTTGAGGTGCTTCTGGGACTGCAGGGATTGTTGCATCTTGTCGACGGAAGTGAAAAGATGCTGAATATGCTTTCCTGACTAGTATGAAATCAGCTATTAAATGTCTAAGTATCTTCCATCCTGACCCAGCTTCTTGGTGTGAGACCTTTCAACTCAGTTATTGCATTATCCATAAAGGAACACTTCTACTTTTATCTTTCACTTAAATCATGATCTTTATGAAACACTGAGGTTTAATATCTGGTGACCTGGCACCTTAAGCTTTCTTGTCTTGAGGTGACAATAAAACATTCCTGTCTCTGCCATCTTTATACAGTTTTGTACAGTTTTGTACAGCTGTGGGTTAGTTTTAAAAAGTTTTGTGATAACAGATTCATCATATGAAGAACATGTAGGTACACATGCACTTTATCAGTTATTGTAAAAAGCTTGTGATGAGAATTAATTTTAGAGAATTAATCTCTTGTAGGGAAGGAAATCCCTGCTCCCCACAGCATGCCATTAACTTTTTCATCTGCAGACAAATGATTCCATTTTACTAAGGGAAACCTGAAATGCAGTTGCATTTTTTAAATATTGTTACCAGAAGTAGTTATTTCAAATATGTTTATTTGTGCTGTTAGGGAACTGTTTTAAAATACTCGAGTAAAGAACTGGAAACTGCAACTGGTATATACATATATATGTACACACACACACACAAACATTTTAATATTATTGCCCTTTTTCATGCATGAGTGTGATCACATATGAATGGCTGCATTACTTCAGAGAGTTTAATTTTTCACTTATCTTTAGGTTCCCAGCAGTTTGTAGTAAACCCTCTTTCAGAAGATGTTTCTGGTATTTCTAAGATGAATTCTGATTTTCCCATAAAGATTTCAAATTCCCACATATTTAAACTTCCACTGTATCTTAAATGAGGGAAATATACACCAGGAAACAGACCTCTTACATGAAACTTTTAAGACTTTGACTTGAGGCTTACTATTAAAATTACCTTATGGCCTTATGCCTGCCCCAAATATATCACAGTTGATACCAAGGCTGTCTGTGTAAGCCTTCATGCAAAAGATTAAAAAAAAATCACCAGTTGACAATATGTTGTCTAGTGAAGCACCAGTGCTATGCCATGCATTATTCACACTCTGGGCTTTACCTCTTTCGAAAGATATAGCAGAGTGAGGAATTGGTACAATAATCTACATCGGGTTAGAAGTACATTTAAGGAAAATACTGAAGTAGAGCAAACAGTGAAAATCCAGTCTCCAGGGCCTGCAGTGGAGGAAAGCTGGAAGCCAGTGAAAGCCTCCATTCCACCTGGCAGCATGCAAGATGTTTGTTCCCACTGCTGCTGAGAGAAAAGGATGTGTGATGACGACTGGCACATTTACACTGTGCCAGTCTAAGTATTTGCTAACTGAAAACAAAGATGTGACGGGACTGTTTGTACAGGAGCCTCTCAGGAGAGCAGAGGGGAAAAAAGCCTTCTAAAAGGAGTAATGGAGTCACCACAGACATAGAATTCACTTAGTGAGGTTTAGCAACTGATTCTTTACATACTGAAATGATCATTTGGTGGGAATGTCGCAGTTCCCACCTCTGTTTTAGTGGGAAAAGCTTAAATATTCTGAGTTAGAGAGGCCAGATGGGCACAGATAGGCATGGTGTTTGCCATGTTTACTTGAGATATGGGCTACCGAGGTTCTACTTTTTAGGTCAGGTCTTCTAATATGTGCAGAAGGAAGACCTAAGCTAGTGTTTCTTACTCTCCAGAGGACTGCTGTAGCTATGGGACTAATCATTGCCTGAAAATTCTGAAGTTTTCTGTGGAAAAAGTAAAGGTCTCAGATTATTAGTGGCCATATAGTGTCCTTATAAGGGCCTTATAGTGGCCTATCAGTACATTGAAAGGCCTACCAGAAAGCTGGAGAGGGACTCTTTGTCAGGGAGTGTAGTTCACAGGACAAGGGGTAGTGGTTATGAACTAAAAGAGGGTAGATTTAGGTTAGATATAAGGAAGAAATTTACTATAAGGGTAGTGAGGTACTGGAACAGGTTGCCCAGAGAAGCTGTGGATGTCCAATTCCTGAAAATGTTCCAGGCCAGGCTGGATGGGACTTTGGGCAACCTGATCTGGTGGGAGGTGTCCCTGCCCATGCTGGGGGGTTGGAACTGGGTGGGCTTTAAGGTCCCATCCAACCCAAACCATTCTGTGATTCTTTGATTTCTCTCCAAGTAAAATGAGATTAAAAAAACACAAACAAACAAACACAAAACACAGAAGTTTTGATGGGTCAACTTTTTCTTTTCAGTTTTACTGAATAACTCCTTGAGCTGTCTTTGATTGTATAATCTAATATTTAAACTAATTTACTTTACTGTTGTAATAGTAATAACAGTAGTGCAAGCATCATTAAGCAGTTATTATAGCTTCTCTTTTGTGAAGACAACTACATAACCGCTTACAATCTAAATTGATTCATAGGGATGTTTTTCAAATTAATATGTCCTGGCAGTTTATTACAAGCCAAGCAGCGTATGAGTTCCTAAGTTAAGTATTATGAATTATTCTATTATTTTTTAAAATGAGTTTTATTTAGATCATTTTAGGAGAGATGATTTATATACATCATGAAACAATTCAGTCTTTGAATTGCAGGCTTTGAAGAGCAAAGGGTCTTACAGTGACCTCTAATAAATTAGCTCAGAGAAGTATAAAAGTCCTTCTAATGTACTTGGATCAAATTCTCTGCTTATGCAACAAGAAGTTGGGCTAGTAGTCAAATAATAATTTGACTCATAGTTTCTGTGTCTTAAAAAACCCTTTCAGAATTTATTGAAGTTCACTCCAAAATGTTATTAATACTTGTGCACCTGAAGAAGATCATGGGTGGGCTGAACCCAGGCTCTGTCTACTCCTTAGTTTTCTGGCCCACTGGCTGGTTGCTGGCTTTGGAATGGAGCACTTCAGCCTTCTTCTCAGGTAGGAAAGATGAGCCATAACAAACCCTGAGTAGTTTTTCCTTGCTTAGATATAACCCATTTATTCTTTCAAATACTGCCTTTATGTTCCTTAATGGAAACGTTCTTTCTTATACTGCTATCCTGGAACATTTTCAGTTTAGATAGATCATATCTTTTATCTTACACTTAAATTTTGCAAGGCATTGCTTGTTTCCTCAAGACTGTGCTGCATTAAGGAGTCTCAAGTTCTCTCCCTGTAAAACATAATGGCATCAAAAATCATGTAATTTTTGGCTTTTGAAAATGAAGTATCTGTGATGCTCAATCTTTGATGATTTAGCGCAGACATAGTTGGGTCTGCGTGGCTGAGTATGCTGAGTATGTGTTTAGAAACACAATGGTGGCATTTGTTGGCAAAAAAATGGTGGAGAAAGACTGTGCTGGAGACTCAAGGATAAAGTTACTGACCAGGAAAGAGATAAATCCTGCCCTAAATTTTATTATGTAAACTGGCCATTTCTGGGATGAAAACGGGATTTCTTGATTAACAGATATTCTTTTACCTGCAGTAAAAGTATCACAATCTCTTCAAAGAAACAGGTTATACTCAAGAGGGATAAACTTATTCAGGTGTGGATTTACATGAAGGCTGAGCTAGTTTTATGGTGGTGTGCTCCCTCCTTTTTTATCCTTCCACTACCACAGTGCTGGAAAATTATGCCTTCCTTGGATCCTCTGGTTGGTCTTTGTCTCTCCATCATGGATGTTTTTAGGTTCACAGAAGATTTGGAAGGAAGGTATGATGTTGTGCAGAATTAGAGGGCAAGAGACCTCTTGTCACCTGCCTTGTGATGTAATTTATGAGCTTCTAGATGGTTCATCCTCTTCCCCACTTACATTATGATTGCATCCTGTCTGTTTTCATGCTTGAGAGACACCTGTGTAATGATTATTCACATTAGATTTGTCTAGGGAAACAGAAGCTCTGCACATGTGGACCACCTGAATATTTTCTTAATGGATTGTTTGTTCTATTAATACATAACTATGGTGATTTCCTCAGTGACATCTTGTTTTGACAAATGGACGAGGACATATAAACATTTTTTTTTTTTAAATTTTATTCAGAGAAATAGAAATCTTGTTTGTTACATTGTTTTGTTTTTGTGTATTTATAGATTAGAAAGGCATAAATTGTGAAACTGAACAGGCCTTATTTTCACTTTCTTCAGTCTGTAGAGCAAAGAACAGCTATACATGAAGCAGTAGGATGGCATCAGTTTCCGTCTGGTCTTCTCTGTTTTAATATCACAGTCACTTTGCTGAGTGTTGCCCACATATCTAAAGTCTTGTTATCTGGTGAAGGAATTCAAACTCTTTTAGTTGGGAGGGCTGTAAGTCAGATGGAAATAAGAAATATCTTCACCTGGCACAAAAAGAGGAAGCACTGTTACATACATTCTTAGTTATAGGTCCCTGTATGCTTACGTGATTCCCTGTAAAGGGAATAAATCTCCTGTAGCTGCACATACTTACAGCTGCACTTCTTTTGAGTTCCAAAAAGCTTTTCCCTGCTTCAGTATAGACCATTGTAATATCAATGAAATATCTCAAAAGAAGGGCTGGGAGCTGTCTTTGCTAGAGATCACACAAGCTTACTGCATTGCTCTGTTCTGATCACATGCTTTCTGCCTGCTAAAGACAGAAATATACTGCTGTTGGACATCATCATTTCCATGCTGAGTAAAATGAATGCTCACAAGGTCACACACTGATGTGTCTCCAGTGAGATAACTAACTTCATTGATATCTCTGTTCAGCTGTCTCTATATGTATATGCATGGCTATATATATGTGTATACATATATCTAAAATCACAAACCTGCACTGTACAGACAGAAAGCATTCTACTCACTTTAAAAGTTCTCAGTATCAAAATGTAATTTCAATCTAAAGTGTGAACACTTACAAATCCTCATATAAAATAGGTGTTCTTTACATTTGCTGTGTGAAAAATGCTGGTGTTGTGCTCTAAAAAGCTCAAGTGTTCATAAATCTATTCCATCCCATTCTGCTTTCTTTTGGTAATCTTCACCAACATAACATTTAGACAAAGCTCTTTTATATGAGCTAGATCTTTTTGATATTGAATCAAACTAGCCAAATATGTAGGAAAAAGAGCTTACCTGCACTCCGGCTCTTTTATCCTGACCCTGGTGAGTGCACTGGGGCCCATATAGCCAAGGCTTCTGTCTTCATCATGCACCCCTGTTGTGCTTTTTCACTTATGCTGGATTAGCCCAAAAGCTGTGGAAGTAACTGGTCCTGGTATGTGGATTTTTTTTTTCCTTCCTTATTTTCCGCAGAATCAGACAGTATCTACACACAGCAATCCAAAATGGGGACAACAATCCATATCTCCTCTGCTTTGTGGAGGACAATACTTTGTGGGACCTCAGAGATTGCTGCAAGTCCAAGCTGAAATTGTGCATTCACTGTAATAAAGCATCTCCTATATATTGGGACAGGAGGCAAATGCAGGTAAAGACTTTTAATGGGCTCATGAGTTGACTGGGACTGAGAGCATGATGCACAGCAGTGGTGTGGCTGCTGGAACACAAGACATTTAGTTGGACACAGAACTCTAGCACTAATAAAACACCACGGTTTTGGAAATGCACTTCCTGGCATGTATGTGAAATTGCAACCATCCATCAAGTTAATGGCTTACCTGTTAAGGGTTTTATATGTTAGTCTTTTTCTTCAATCTGAACAGAGAGCTCAAACACATTTTTGTCCAAAAGTTACCACTTCAGGCCACAACACAACAGAATTTTAAGAGGTAGCCTGAATAAGATCCATCCAGATACTAGGATGGAATATATTGTATGAAAATAAAAAAGCAGCAAAAATTCTTTGGGCTCATTACGATGTATTTTCCACTGAGAATTGCTGAAAATTCAGTGGGGTGGGTTTCATTCAAAACTCACTGTAGCAACAGAATCTGTCTTTGCTTTCTATTTTTGCTGTGGTTTCTGTGTATAAAAGGAAACTTTATATTAAATATTTATTCTGTACCGACTTGTATAGAAAAGTCCAACTTTACAGTTGAAATGGTAAATGTTTAACTTCCTTGTACCCCTTTAATTTGTTCTGTGCTACAAATAAATGCTTCTTCTCAATATCCATTTGCATATTCTGTAGTTTCCTACTCTGTTTTGAGTTGAAGACTGAAAAAACTGTTTCTGTAATCTCCTTAAAACATATTTTTTCTATAGACAATCTTAAATGATTTTTGCATATGCGTTCAAACTGTATTTCTCTCGATCATCATATTCATCAACATTGTTACAGCAGAAATAATGTTTGAAAAGTTAGTTTGAACATTTTACCTGGACTCTAGTTGTTTCCAGTCTGCTCTTCTCGCCTGTAGCATGTCCTGTCCTTTCTGCTGTCTTTTTTTGACGTTGGGGTCCTTTCCCAAAGAATATATAATTTACAAAGGCATACTCCAGTAAGGCCAGAAACACAAACACAAAGCATCCCATCAGGTAAATATCTATTGCCTTGACATAGGGAATCTTTGGTAAAGTCTCCCTGAGGTGGGTGCTGATGGTGGTCATGGTCAGCACAGTTGTGATCCCTGCAAGAGAGGTGGATGTTGAATAAACAGACAATGAAGAAGATAAGAGCATTGAAGATAAGATAACAGCATTATTCTCCTACTACGCAGTTCTGATGCTGATGGCTTAGTTATGTGATCAGGTCCTAAACACTTCTGGAACACTTCATTTACAGCAGTAGCCCTGCTTGACCCATAAAGTAGCTTGCAATGTCCTGGGGAACCAGGATAATTTGGAGCCAGAAAAAGTTCCTGTGGAACTTTTGACTGAAAATGTAAAATAGAAAGGAAAAATTTGTGATAAAATAATGGTCTTTGGTGAAGAGAAGGTGATATTCTTGTGCCAAAGACCTTTTCCTGTTAAAAGGGTGCTCTGAATAAAACATTTCTACCTTACTGTGTTAGCTATCTCTGTCTTTTTTGTTTTTGTTGCTTTTAGCTGGATGAAATTATTTTTAATCTAATCACAGGCCATTAATGTATCTAGATAACACTGTGCACAGGCGCAATGAGTTGAATTTACAGAGCGGTGAGTCAAAATAGTGGTGGGAAAAAATGACATAATTTGAAGAGGGCATCTGCCTTAAAGCACAGTCAGTGGCAGAAGGTCTTGGTTTTTATGGTAAGTTGTAGGAAAGAACATGGTATGGGAAATAAGCAACCATGTGTGTAAAACAGGATTATTTGGTGTAAATTTTCACCATTGTCCGTAGGACTTTGTGTATTCATTCAAGCCACACATCCAGCTGAAATCGACTCTATTTAACATCAGTGAAATGTTGGGGCAGCACAGCATAGATAACCTTAGATATTTGAATTAGAATGTTATGCTTCAGTTTGGAAGCAAACTGCTTTTGGCCTGGTCCAAAGACCATGACAGCAACTGGAAGTCAGTCAGGATCCCAAGCTAACTGCAGAGCCAAACATCAGACATAGGCAAGGTGACATCTGCCTGCCTTCCCAACAGTGAAGACCCCGTGAGGCACAGCATCAGACCAGAGTTAATGCTTCTGAAATCAGCTGCATGGAATTGGCACTACTGTGTTCAAAGGCAGGAAGTATCCATATATTGGAGTGATTTTGAAAATAAGTTACCTAGAGCAACTCTGGCTGCAGAGGCATCATAATTGATCCAAAAAGATACCCATGACAGAATTGTGATCAATGTGGAAGGCATATAGGTCTGCAAAATGAAGTAGCCAATATTTCTCTTGAGCCGGAAGCTAAGTGATAACCGAGGATATGCTCCTGAAAGAAAGAAGGCATACAATGACTAATGCCTAAGAAAAGTTAGAGATTGATATCTCTGGGGTTGTGGGGGAGCTTTTTAAACTAGCTGCTGCTTACCTGTTGTAAACTCCACTCTCTTTGATACCATCTTGTAATCAACAATAGAAAATTGTGGGAGCTCAATGTTACTAACTCCGGTTACCGCAGACTCTCCTCCATTCCAATAAAATTCAATATCATCGGTTGTGTATCCATCTGAAACAGAGGCACAGTTTGGTTATTGATTTTTCTTTTTGTTTCATCACTTAGCTTAAATAGTTGCTGTTAAAGTGGAAGGAGCTGCTCTTGAATGCTGTTGAGTGAAATTTCTGCTATAGAGAAGCCACTTCCACTTCTCTGTGCCCAGGGGAAACTTCTTAGTGCAGAAAGTAAGAAAGGAGAAAATAAGGGCAGAACTTAAGATTAAAGATCATTTTTTTAGGTAGCTATAATAATACTGTTTTTAGTTCAGGCTTGAGTTGTTCAGTTAACTAATAGACTGACAACATTAGGGAAACTTTTAAACCGGTTAGGAGGAGCTCTGGCAGTAAAATCAGGCTCTGTGCACAGCTTTGTTTTTGATTTCCTGTGCAGCCTGTGACAAAATACAGAGTTTGGATCCAGCAGAGGCAAAGAGGATTCCAGAAGAATTCAGGAGCCTGTACGACAATCTGACACCGTCTGGCTGAGCTGTAGTTACCCCTTTGATATTCATAGTGTTTTATATTTTATTTAGACCACACTGTTATTGATCTTCTTACGGATCTATTGATCTTTTATTTATCTTCTTATCATAGAAATATTTCCTATCTACTTTAAAACTAGTGTGTTTTTTCTTCTTTCTTTTAATAGTGATGTTAATTATTTTTCACAAAATTAAAAATTAATCTGCTATTTTACCATTGGGAATGTAAACATTATTGTTAGCATTTTCAAATAAATTTTTAATTAAGCTCAAAAGTGGTTGAATTTCAAAATCTCACAATTGATGTTATTTTTGGACGAATGTTTAAACTGCTTCCAGTTTATTGCATTTTACTACTTTCTCCAGATGCCCACTGAAAGAGCGAACATCTCATCCAATTTTAGACTTTTCCTCCAGGCGTGAGAGTTAAATCACAGGTTTAAATCATGTAACACAGATCAAATAGAAACATGAGTTTGAACTCAGATCTTTAGAAAACTGGACAATGGTTTTGCCACTGAACAAACCACAGCATCAGAAGCCTCTGCAGAGCTAGGAATTTTCATTCTATACGCACTGATGATGAATTTTCTAGCTAGGGAAATTAGACTTGAGATGTCTGTTCCTATGATAGTGCTTGGTAATAGGCTCATCTCAGGAAGGCTGACCACATGCAAAATGGATCTGCAGGTCCCCTGGGGGCAGTCGGAGAAGCTCTCAAAGCATGCCACTGGGCTTGAGAGACCACTTAGAAATTCTGCAGTTATTGAACGGATATCTTTTGATGCAAACATGCAGTGACGGATTGAACAAGGTCAAGTGTTCACATCTTATTTGTGAACTGTGCCATGGTTTGCTAACTGTCTGAATTGCTGCTGAAACCGTACTAACCTGTGTAATATGGATCATTGCTGTTTGCTTAAACTTCTGTGCTTCCCATTACTTATACCAATTGATTTGAAATAACCCATCTCAGGGGTGTCACGCAGGGTGCTCTGCCTGGCTGGTTTTCATTGCTTTCAGGTAGAAGCCCAGGAGCTTCTCATCGAAAAAGGTCGAGACAGCTGCTTGGTGGTGGGGCTTCAGCAACTGCTTTAAAGGCATGGCACACAGACATGGAGCCAACATTAGCCACACGTGTGGTGTAATACCAAAGGGCTGAAGCAGAAAATGTGTTGTCTGTTTATAAAGTCAGGGAAATTTTAACTTAATTTTCGTGCAAAATAAATCTTGAAAAAATGTATGATAAAAATCTCTTGAATATTCCCCTCTTTTTTAGAAAGATGCAACACAATAGAAGAAAACGTAAGCTGTTATCTCATACTGAGAGCATATTGATTATCTGTCAGCTTGGTACCACACAGACATCTGCTATGTGAGGTACCAGTTGCAGTTATCGCTTTGTTTTTAGGGGCTGGTACTAGAAAGAAGAAAGGTGCGGGCACTACCCAAAAGTTTCATGAGTGCTTGATGCAAAGTGAACCAGGGGAAGGTTCAGATGTGAGAATCAGGGGTTCTGCTTCAGGGTGTGGAAGATAATGATGAACTTGCTTCTTCCATGCCACCAGCTGTGGCTTGTTCCACACCCCTCCCTCCAATTTTGCCCCAATTCTGCCTTTTCCTCAGCCAGTGCAGAGATATCCTGATAACGAGAAAGAGCTGATGATGGTTTTTATCCAGGAGCATTCACGTTTCTTAACTCTGCTTTTAGACGAGTAATCTAGCAGGAACACTGCCTGTGGTGTTGAACAGATAGCACAGCACACTCAGGATTTCCTTGGCAGTCCTTGCAGAGATTTGGGGGCCGGATTCCCACGCGGGGGCGCCCACGCACCGCGGAGCGCTACCTTGGTCCTGCTCCCTCCCTCGCAAATTTGCTACGTGATTGCCAAGATTTTTTATTATTATTATTATTAATAAAGCTTATTTGATACGTGTAAGCCTTTGTTTGCTCCCTAGATTCTTTCCCAGCTTTAAAACCATTAAAATGTGTTTTATTGCTCAGTTCCAGACATTAAACTTCTGCTTCCTAGAAAATAATGTCTAGGAATGATAATACAGTCCTTGATCTGGCAACACTTCATTTTGTTTGCTCCTGGACCCGCAGCTGAAAGCTGAAGGGAAAACACTTAAGCAGAAGTGCCACAGGTCTAGAATCTAACTGGATTCAAACATGGCAAGAACTGGTTATGTATACATGTAAATCTTGCTGTTCACAAAAAAATATGCTTTAGAAATGTGATATCGCAGAGGTTAACAGTGTATTAGATGTTAATGTCACCAGGCTGCTTTATTTTCCACTACATTTTTTTCTTGCAATATGAAATACCTCTGGGATAAAGATTCATTTTACATTAACTTCACAAACAAAGTCACGGTTCCATACCTAGGACCTATTCTATAGAGATGTACAAATGGAGACCCCCCCTTTTTTTTTTTTTTTCTGTGCTTCTTCATGGTAGGCAGCTCCAAACACCAAGCAAAAGGATCTCTTCCTTAGAGATCTGAGTCTAAATAGGGCATTTCAAAAGAGTATTTCTAGTCTGTGTGCCCTAAACCATTCAACCACATGTAAGAACATGGGGCTGGAGCTCAACTTTTTTCTACTGGCTCATCTCTTTCCTAATGACATCAAGTTGAATGTGGTTGCTAAATGTGTTTTTACATTTTTCTTTTTTTCATATAGTTACTATTCTTCTGACAGCATTTATGATGATAAAACTTTTTTTTTCTTCTTTTTTTTTTCTTTTTTCTGCACACCACAGA
This sequence comes from Anas platyrhynchos, assembly GCF_047663525.1. Taxonomy (NCBI): domain Eukaryota; kingdom Metazoa; phylum Chordata; class Aves; order Anseriformes; family Anatidae; genus Anas; species Anas platyrhynchos. Next base: position 53,298,508 of record NC_092590.1, read on the forward strand.
GATGATCCATACAGTGGTAAATTGATGGTTTCAGCTGAAGTCCAGTGTGGGACTGGGGCACCATAAAGCCAAACATCTGATTGAAGCAGTTAACATTAAAGTGGTAAAATTGCTTGAAATGGTTCCCTGTCACTGTGTTAGCATGGGTTTATATCTATAAATGACTTATTTCTTTATTTATTTTCAGTGAGGAATACAGGCTGACCAAAGGAAAGCAGCCTTTTACTTTCTATAGTCAGATGGCAGATTGTAATGTGGGATATGAGTCAGAATTTAGCCTAAGCAATATTGACCCAAATGAATACTTGGTTAGATTGCTGCAGTATAACAAATTGTCAGTTATTTAAGAAGGTTTCTCAAATAAAAATAAATCTAACATATGGGGGAATCTGTTCTATCCCAGTTGGAGACATCATTTCCTATCCATTAGAAGCAAAAAAATAAATGTTATTACTGCACAAAGTCACTCTTGCAGCATTCTAATCTAGTTCAGGGAGTGAATTATAACCTTGCCTTACTTTGCAAACACCTTTAGTACCAGTTTATTTTTCCTTGTTATCTTGTTTTGCTCCTTTAACTTTTACATCTCATTTGCCACTGAGACCTGATACGAGGTTGGAAGTCCTTTGGGAGAGGAAGTGTTTGTTTTTGCTTAATATATCTTTAATGGCTAACACAGCAGGACTTCTCGGTATTACTGTAGTCTCAATAAATGGAAACATTTCAGAGCCTCTTGAAGGTTTGTGAAAGAGTCATATGAGTAATGAGACTTGTACTAAAAATGCCTTACCAGTTTATTTGTCTCCTGGATTATGTCGGTGATGTCAGAGGACCTACTGAGTCTAAAATAAAGATAATACTGTTCGCAATCACAAAAACACTATAATATGCTTTATCTAGTATGGCTTTTGTGTGCAAAAGTACCTCTTACAAGGCAAACTGGTATTTTTATTTTATTTTTTTTTTCCTGTTCACTAGTAAGAATTTAATTCTTATTAGCGATAAACAAGCAAATCAAGGAATTATTAGGAAAAAATAAGCAAAATTCTTTAAACTTTCATATGCTTTCCAATCCATGTTGTGGTATATCTTGACTATTACACATAGTTTTCTTTCTCCAGAATAGGTGTACTAAATTAGCTGCAAAGAAGGGCCACTGAGATGATTAAGGACAGACTTGATTCCACTGAAGGCAAAACTGGCTCAGGCATGATTCATCAGCCTGATGTATGAAGGGACTGAGGGAATGTTATGACAACAGTTTATGAGATCACAAATTAGCATGATGAACTTGAATAGGAAATGATTATTCACAATCTCTTATACTTCCAGATCAAGAAGGCAATAAATGGCATTGCCTAGTGGTTGGTTTGAAAGAGCTAAAGGGAAATGTAATATGCAGATAAACTGCAGAACTCTTTGCAGAAGGTGATGTGATGTCAAAAGTTTATGCTTGTTCAGAAGTTATAATATTACTCACAAAATAAAAATATGTCAGTTTTTTAAACATAATACTATTTCTGACTTCAGTGCCAGAGATATAACTTTGGATTTGAGGCATTTTGATGACTTGTCTCAAAACTAGCAGCAATGTTATTGCTCTTCAAACTTCTTAAATGAAGCACGCATGCAGTAAGTGCTCAGTTAACAACTGAGCAGTGTATGTATACTTGTGCAGATGGGATATTTGTGTAATTGCAAAGATGCCTAACTGCTATTTACAAATCAGTCCTGGTAAGTATAGCCTTCACACATTAGTTTCTACACACTTTTAGCCAGTTTCTCAGTTTATAATCTAAATCTAAAGTGTGGTCTTTTGAAATGGAGCTTTAGTGACTCTGTTAGTTACGCTGATGACCTGTTTGTTTATCTGCTTCTGTGTTTCTTGCTCCCTGGCCTAAATCCTATTCTGCTGTGAGGCTGAAACCAGCAAACTTCTTAATTCTTAGTGTTCTTGTCTGAAGGCTAGACAGCAATCGATAAAGGCTGAAGCTAGTCATGCAGAGATGAACTCCTCTTGCCCTCCATCCACATGGACTTCTGCTGGTAACGCAATAGCCCTGTGAGTGTGGCACTCAGAAGAAAGAGTTTGTTTCTTTCTCATGTTAGGTGTCAGAAATCCCAGCCTTTTCCCCTTTATTTCTTTCTGAGATGCCTTTTTCCTGAATCTGTTTTGAGCTTTCACCTTCTTCCTTTCTTCTTCTCCTTTGAAATGGACACTTAAACAAGATACCAGCTACATCTCAATCTGCAAAAAGTTGAACCAAAGCTCCTGACCCCTTTTGGTGAGGCTAATTTACTTTTTTTTTTCTTTTTTCCTTTTTTATCTTACTGTTTACTGTTTATCTTTTACCATTTAACCCTCCCTGGTTTGATGAGAAGGAAAAAAAAACAAAACACATATATGGGATCATCAAAATGCCACCACAAATTGGTTTGACTCCAATCCTGGCAGTACCAACTGGAAGCTCCTGACTCTTGACAGGTGACATCAGTGTGTTGAGAGAGAATGACCTCTCCTAAGAACCCAGTGTTGCAGTCCTTCACCTCTTGTGTGATTTCAAAAGGCTTCCACTCCATCATGATAACCAGATGAAGGTAACCTGCTTTCAGTATTGTCAGGAGCTAATTTAGTGTAGAGATTTTTTCTGATGCAAATCACTCTTTTAATCCCTTACTTTGCTACCCTTTCTTTCTTTCTCATCTGGAACAGCTATGCAATGCATAGCTATGCCAGTCTGAGCTATAATCCTGGAAGTCTTTTTCTGACTTGAGTTGCTTGACAAAGTTAAAAAGAGAACAATAATATATATAAGCATATTATGTAAACATTAGCAACAGAGGTCCAGCTGTTTAGCATTCAATTAATTTAGTTCAGTCAATATTGCATGGTACATAGTTTTGTCTGCTTGTATTGTAAGCACATCTTGCCCTTGAGCACTTATTTCATTTGACTAATTAAGATCTACTTCTAAGTGCTCCCATTTTGTTGCCAGGCAGATTCTCCCAAATTTAGGTACAGCTGTTGTGCTCTGTGAAGAAACCATTTGAAGTCAAGGTCCATCTGTTTTGTTCTCCATTGTGTCAGGCCAAAACCTGTGCTTGCTGAAGGCAGCAGAGCCTCTGACTTTATATGAATCAAGACCCTGCATGGTTCATGCAAGTACACCTTATATTTCTGTGCAATATTTTTTGCCCCCTGGATGTGGAAGTGAAAACCTTTTAAAAATTTTAACTACGTAATTCAGTTGCTTAATTTTTTTTTCAGAGAGGTAAATACTGAGGCAAGTACTAGGCCAGTGAACTTGTTTTTTTTTAGATAAACTGTGAGAATGAAGTAATCCTAGTGGTCATGCTCGGTGTTCTGTCTACCTAAGATGCTGAATTTTCAGTTCACGAACAACTGTACAAAAAACTAAAGTAATGTTGAGCTACGTGAAAATTTTCCTTCAGCAAAAATTAAAAATGAGTAAAAAATAACTTTCCTAAATAAAATTAGTTTCAAATAAAAATTCCAGCTATTTTGACTTTTGAAAATGAAATATTTTTAATGAAAAAAATATAAAATGCACATGTGTTATACTTTTTGCATGTATTATACTTTTTCTGCATACATATCTCGGGAAAACTGTTGCACACTACTGAATTGATACTTCACTGGGGAAAAAGCCTGGCCTGAAAAACACTCTGCTGTTCTTTGTGATGTTGTTACAAGACCATGAAATGAAATGTAGATTGATTTGACAGTTGTTTTAAAACTTTTTCATGCATCTACTTTACCTTTGTAACCATAGGTAAGTACTAAATCTGTATTGACAAGTATGGAGTAAGAAAGTCCTACAAAGAAACAAAAGTTAAGGAAAAGTACACCTAGATGTGTTCTTGGTAAATAGATTTATGGTTGTAACAGGAAAAAAACAAAAGAAATTTCAGACTGAATTCTGGTCTTCTACAGAAATGAATCCTATTGCTTATGAAGCATATATAACATTGTCTTCTAAGGAAACGTACCTCCACTAAAGCATGAAGATAAGTCTGCATCATTTCAAACACCATGGCCCATATTGCAGTTCACAGCAGGGCTAACAAGTGCAGGTTACCAACATTTTTGGGACTTACTGTGTTGCAGAGACTGAATTTGTGCTAGCAATGATTGGTAGAAAAATAGCAAATTCATAGTACAGGATAACAAAATTCTGCTACTGCTAAGAAAATATGCACAAAGCATATGCTACTTTTCATCAATAGATTAAGTATGATACAAAACTAACCCATCTTTATTTTGTAGGGAGACTCGAAGTGCAGAAGGAATATAGCATACTTTACTGATGTATTATGTTCATTTCACCTCAATAAATAAACAAATAATTAAAAAAAAAAAAAAAAAAAAAAAAGGAATAGTAAGCCAAAGAAGACAGAGTTACGTAGAGAAATGTTAGGTCTTACTAGTCTGATATGTCTGGACAGCCTGGATCAATAATCAGAACTAACAACCTCTATGTTCCCCAGGACAAAAAGCAGACTGGATTCAGGAGGAGAGTACAGGAGGTGAGTGGCTTCATCTGATGATTGTAAGTAGAGGAGCAGACTCTCTTTTAGGTGGGTTGTATACAAAATCTGTTTGGTATCTGCATTTTTTTTGTGGAGGCAGATGTGCAGCACATACTCGTTAGTGGACTAATAGGGGGTGATGACAGAGGGGCAAGCTCTCCATAGAGAGGGAAGGTCCAAGGTCTAGCAATCAAAGGACACTGGATAATTTTTTGTGTGCTTAATCTTGTTGATACAAATTCCAGCCCACAGTGTGTGGAATATTTGAATTAAGGGTTCTGTTGCTTTGACCCTAAATGTGGATTCAAATAAGGCTGTCATGCTCTGTGTGGTTTGGATTAGAAATGGTAATATGTTAAATAACCGTGTGTTTTCTCAGGAAGAGCTCTCCATAGGTAATTTACTGTTCAGAGGCACTTACAGAATACAAATGAATAAGAATAGAGAAAGATTGCTGAAGAGATTAGCCATATATTCTGAGTTAAAACTTAGTCATTGATGGTATTAGCAAAAATTGCATCCCACCAGTGGGAATAGATATGCTGGGTAACAATTCAACAGCCTTTAGGTGCTGCTTCATTAGCCTGTATCTATACTTAGAATAATTGAGCAGCCTTTCTGTTTTCCCTGGCCATCAGCACTATGGATAAGTAGACCTGATCCTGGCATTCAGTGTCTTGTATGAAATGAATTTTGCTTAGCTCCATTCCACCGACAAGCTAATGGGCAGTTTTTTTATTGTACAAAACAGCCTTGCACTTTGGTGTTAACAGATATTCACAAAACTGAGTTACAGAAATGTGCTCCCAGTGTAGCCAGGGAGATTGGATTTGTGATTGGGAAAACGTAGTGCTGCTATTTGTAAGGATGAATCGTAGGCTGCCAATCACCAGAAAACATGAATTCAATGAAAAATAATATAACCATGAATGAGGTCTTCAAACAAAACTGAAATGCTTAATGTTTTCTTCCTGAAGTTTCCCACACATGGTGGTTTGCTCGTAATAAGCAATGTTTCTTTGAGCAGTCTACTTTTGCATGCCATGTTTGTTACTTGACATTTATGCAGAAGATGAATCTGCATCAGCTAAAGCTGTTAGAAGTGGTAGCAGAAAACTAATGGAGGAATCTTTAAGAATTTTATCTGATGGACTCAGTTATGCTTTCAGTTCTGCAATTTGGTTCCTGATGAGTGGAGGTCTGATACATGAAAGTACGGCCCAATTAGTAATTAACTACTTTGTGCTCATGCTCCTCCAGGTTGGGTAAGCAGTCTTTCAGCATAGCGACTTGAAGCACTGTGTTTTGCTTATTTGTATTATTGCAGTGTCAAGGAGCCATAGGTGAAGATCAAGACAGACTGTACTGGCACTGAACAGAGAATTTCTTGAGATTTATTACATCTGTAAACTCAGATGCGTTTGGGGAAAGAATTCATTCTCACGAATTGAAGTGAATCCATGAGTACCAGAATCTCCCAATTTGTGCTGGGTTTTATTTTATGCAGCAATTCACACCTTGGCAGAGGACAAATAAATTCATAAACCGTACTTAGGGCTGTAATATCCTAGCACAACTGCGTTATCTCAAAGCACAATATGCCAGCTCTGCAAAAGATGTGATATGACTGGGTTTGGAGATTATTTTTGCTGCTTCTCTGACTACAGAAATACAGACTCGTGTACAAGCACAGCTGTTTCCTGAGAAATCCATCCCTCCTCTAAATGAGACCCTATTTTTGAAAAGTGACCCCATCTTGGCTCTCTCTGGTCAGTGGGGGACAGCCTCGTCCCATCAGTGGCTCTGAGGCTGCTAAGAAGGGGCAGAAATGTGCAGAACACTCACTGTAATTGACTCAGTGTGCAAGAGAAGAGGGCTTCAGATACACTGGGTAGGTGACTAGCTTGGCTAATTTCATGTGCTCATGCAAGTACTGGGTGTCAAGTGTTTGCTACCAAAGTCTATGGATCCGTATAGCTATCCATCCTTTTGAAAATAAAAAGGGAAAGATATCTAAACTACAGTCAGCACCCTAGTAACTTCTAAATTTGCGTGCAGTGTTCAGATGCACGGTGAAAGTGAAATGACTAGTTTCTAACCCTCTAGGGAAAGAAATACTTCCAAAGTGTGTGAACAGAGCAGTCTCCATTGCTTAATACTACTGTACTGTGAAGAATGGATTATTTTGACTTAAGTTATGAAGGGTAAACAATGACTGAAACTGAGCCAAAACAAAACAACAACAAAACCAACAACAAAAAAATAAATTTTTGGTGCGAATAAACAATACAAAATCCCATTTGTGTTCAGTATCAATACCAACAAGGTATTTGTGAATCTGCCTCTCAGAATTTCTGGAAAACAAAACAAAACAAAACAAAACTAAAACAGCAACAACTTGGTCAGCTCCACAAGCTCTTCGCTGTGCTGGGCTTTCTGTCTCCACTGGTGTTTAATGCTGTGGGTGCTCATGCTGTAACTTTAAAGCCACTCCTGTTTTGTTGCCAGTGCATTCTATGCAACTTTGAAGGACAGCATTTCAGCTATGTTAGAAAATAATGCATATCTACAAATTGCTGTGTATGTGCAGGGCCTCCATGGGCAATTGTTCAGCAGTGAACGGACAGAGATACAAGCTCAGCCTGTGTATCCTGCAAAGGATACACAGAGGGACTCAGGACATGTTATCTAAATGTATTTAGAGATGATTACAGTGTGTTTTGAGTTGCTAAATGTGTTCTTCCCCAGGGAGTGGTCAATTTGTTGTTCCACTGGGCGATACCAGCAGCACAAGCATGCTGAATTCCTTGCAACTTTTGCAGGGATGTTTCCTATATACTATCTTCCTTGGTTTATGAGCATGCTGTGATAAAATATGTTTAACTGTTCTTTTGCAAGGGTTTGTGGGAGCTAGTCGCTTGAATATGGCATTTGAACCATGACAAAACCCTTGTGAAATGTGGCATTTTGTGCATGTTATGTAGCAGAAAGCAATGTGGGTGCAAAAGCAGCATGGATTATATGTAAACTGATGGAGGCACACATGCACAAAGGTTACTGCTGTGAATGGGATGAAACGCAAAGATCTTTGTATCTCTTATAGCAGGCAGATTAAGCCAGAGAGAGGCTGGCAGAATTGCCCACTTAGTAAGATTGCTTCTACAAATGCCTGCAAGAGTGATTTCTGTAACATGTGCCCAATTAGCAAGTCAGAACCTATCCTCCCGCTATTTTTGCTTGCAGAAGGTTGTCGCAAAATTAATTATGTCAATTTTAATTTTAAAATGTGCACATCAAATCTGGGGAGATTAATGTTTGAAAGATTTAATAAATGGCCAGATTTTGTTCAATTGTAACTCCCTTCTTTTGTTTCACTTTTCCTGTATTTCATATTTATCATACTTTTTGTGCTGCCTTCCTTGAGGCTGTATGTATTGTGTAACTGCTGTAAACCCACTTCTAAGCACCAACTGACCAGTTTTAGCTCTCTCTTAGGTCTGTTTTCTGTTATTCTGATTATATTGAGACAATTTGAATTCTGTATCAATTATTAACTGTTCCACTTCCTTGTTGCTTTTTTTTCTATTTTTCCCTATGGCCTTAGGTCTCAGCAAAACATGGGGAGCTGGTCTTGAGCATGTGCAGAAAAGCCATTCATGCAACTGACATGTCAATACCTGTCAGCACTATAAATAATTCAGTTTATTAGTAGCTCTATTACTTCCAATCTGATGAGGCAGAGGGTGATCTGGTGTAGCAAGAATATCTACTTCAGTTATGGAACAGCCTGCAACAGCCACCAGGACTTTGAGCTCCTTTTCTTGGGAGTTGGTTTTAAGATAATGTTTTAAGATGAGGCTTTTAAGATGAGTTCCTCACCTTTCTTGGTGTAAAAGGAGGTGGGAGAGAAGCGAATAAAGGTATCTCAGTCTGTGTGGGCTTTGGGAAAGGTGTTGCTAGCACCTACTTCCTCTCAGAGGGGCTGGGGAGCTGCTGCTAGACAAAGGTAGAAGATGTGGGGGGACAGCTAGTAAGTGCACTTGTTCCTAGATAATTCACTGACAGGAAAAGTCAACAATGTGCTTATGTGTGCAATGTACATATAAATACCTTGCCATTGGGGTGGATGGTATTTTTCATCTGTATTGTTGTCACTGATTCAGGTATCTAGTTAAGCTTCACAAACTTTTGTATCAAATAAATGAAGAGAGAAAAACTAATGGCAACTCCTTAAGCCAGCTTTGACATAAAAGTGAAGTTTCTGTAAAATTGTACTCTGTACCGACCAGAAAAAAGAGCATGTTCATGCATGTAGCTGAGGTGGTGAGTCTGTTAAAATCATACTTCAGGTCTGACTAAGTAAATATAGAAGTCTGAACACTTGGAAGTGTCAGTGCTTACTGGCAATGATTTTCTAATGGTTGTGAAATGGCATATCCTTCTGTGTGGCACTTGCATCTAACTTCAAATGCACACTAGATTTAAGTATAATCTGAGAAAATCTGAAAGATGTGAATATTTTGATTCATCCAATTGATTTTTTGTTTCCTCCTTACTCTGGAACAGTGCTGTACCCAAGCATGTATCAAGTTTTATTCTTAGCTGGACACACCTATCTCAGAGTAGCGTGCTTCATGTGTAATTTGGCATTCTCTCTCCTGCAGCATTTGGGGAGAGGGGCTTGTGCTTGGATGAAGGAGCAGGGTCCCAGAGCTCTAAATATGTACGGCAGACAGAGGGACTTGGCTCCCATCTTCCAGCATGACATCTTTGAATTTAGATTTCCTCTTGCTCTTGCATACATGGTTTATTTTCTTTTGGTAACTGGTCCCAGGAATCCTCTGTACTTAGATTACATTTCTTCCAAAATAAATAAAACAAACAAAACAAACAAAACCCCCAAACTAACAAACCCAAACAAACCAAATTTTGACTAAATTTTAGCATGCAAAACTTGATGATAGCCTTTGCTCCAGTTTCTAAAGATGCCAGATTTACAGTGATATTGATGGACTATGTGACTTTAGAGACAGTTCTTAGAAAGATGAGTGGATAGAAACTTTTCTGGCTTTTGCATTCAGAAACTTAATCTTAAAAATATTCTACTGTTTGATTGGCCTGAGTTTCTGGAAAGATGTCTCACTCTTTGTACACCATAGTACACTCTCTGTCTCTCATATTACACTATTTGAACTTAATTTTAGGATGGCTTAGTATTTTAGAGCAGCTAAAGGTATTGGCCAGGAGCAGATGAGTGCTCTCATTCTCAGCTCTATGCTGTAATAAACAGAGACCAGTCAAATAGGAGAAAATGAGTGTTTTTTTTTTTGTTGTTGTTGTTGTTTGTTTGTTTGTTTGTTTGTTTTCCTGTAGGGCTGGCAGGGCCTGTGGGAAGTGGCACATGCTGGGACATGGGGTTGTGGCTGACACATCTCATGGAGGATCAGGGGGAGTCTGACAAGTGAGTGAATGAGAGGAGCTCTTCATTTATGGATGTGACAGAACCTAAGTTTCTGTGGGGAATGGGAGTTGCCCTCATTACAAATGTCAGAAAGATTGAATGTTTTGGAAAAGGCATAGAGATGAGTTTCCTTTCAGCTTTGTTGTTAATTGAGAAGGAGACTTGTGACTTGTTTTTTAGCATATTCTGAGCAACCAAATCCTCCATAGCACCCATGGCTGCCTGAGGACCAAGGGCTGAGAGCAAGGTGCAGAGTAAATGATGGCAAATCAAATGCACCTGTTAGATCCTAGGAATCCATGAAAACAAACAAACAAACAAACAAAAACCAACCAACCAACAAACAAACAAACAAAAAACCAAACAGTTTTCCACTGACTTTCACCAGCACAAAGATGAGGCTGGGCAGGCTGGAGGAGAGCACCTGCTCTGTCCCAGCTGCTGCCCTCTGGCTCAAGCAGAGCCCCTTGGGAAGGGGGAATCATGCCTTTTCTGGAAGTGATATGATATGCCTGGTGAGAAGAAGCAGGGTGAGACCAGATCTTTTTTTTTTTTTTTTTTTTTTTTTTTTCTCGATACTTTAGGGAGAAGACACCAGTGGATCCATCTCAAAGTTCCTGCTGCCTCAGGTACCAGCACACTCATATTCATCAGTGAATTTTTATTGTCAGGCATGAAAATATTAATAGATATCTGTTGCCTGCAGGCAGGTAAAGGAAAAGCTCTCTGGGAAAGCTTGGATTTAAGACAGGTTTTTCATCTCTAATAAAAATAGACCTTTTTGTTTGAGGTGTAGGTTCTTACATCCTTGGTAGTTCAAATGCAATCATACTCTGGATCAATGCAGTCTTGTCTCAAGCAGGGAGCTGTGATAAATCTGTTCAAATCTCATCCTGTCAGACCTCTCTGTGCCAACAGAGGTGATAATGAATGTTTAGGTATGAACACAGTTGTTGTTTCTTCTTGCAATAAACCATCTAGAGGTTTAAGTGAAATATTTTATTGATTGACTGCAATACCACTGTGAGCTTGTTGCTCTTTCATGTAAGCATTACGTATATTTAGTATTATGTCTGTTTTTATATGAACCAAAGACAGCCATAAAGACAATGGAGTCAAAATGAAATTGTCATTTTCTATTCTGTAACTGACTAAATAAATCTCCCACTTTCCCCCAACTTGGTCTTTTCAGGCTTCTCTGGGCTTGTTCACTTCTCCCACACAAGTGATGTGGTTACTAGGAGAGTGCTACTGACAAGGCATGCTTCAGTGTTGCAACGTAGATTCCTGAATCATGCTGCAGCATTACTGTTGTCATAGAGACACAGATTTTTAAGGCCAAAGGGAGAGTTCTGCTAATCTGCTCAGACCTCTTGTAAAACACATAGCAGATTGCCAGCAAGTAAATAATTTTGCCAAGCTGGAGCACAGCCTGGCTTTCTCTCTCCTGTGACAGTGAAACATGCTTCACTTGAGATTGGGAAATGCTGGAAGGCATACCCAAATGGGATCTGATTTATTGTTAGAGTGGTGCTGTCTGCACATCATTTTTCCTGCTGAGTGAAAGCCAGATGCAGGCTTAGACCACAAGGTCATGGCGTGACTGTGATACTTGCAACTTCAAAGAGACAAAAAGTATTAGAGTAATAACAGTATCCCATCCTAGGTGCTGCAGTGAGGTCAGCACTTGTGTTATAATGAAGGATGCTAGAGTGAGGTGGCTATGTGCTGTCAAAAGTCTCTGCCAGACCTGCTCTGTCTGACACAGCTGCAGCAGCTTGATACGTACAGGAGTAGCCCTTGCCACAGGCTGCCTGGTAAACCTCCAACCAAGTATTAAGCCTCCTCTGTCCAGGGTCTGTTAATCCATGAGAACTGGGTTGTGACAGATCCCAGCTCTGCTGACAAAGCAATTCCAGTTTTAAAATCCTTTGCTTTTGCACAGACAAATTTCCAGTGGCCGTCACCATATTACACACTGAAACAGGTTTGAAACCTCTGATATGGTCTCCCATCTGCCTCCACAAAATTTGGAGTAAGGAGAAGTGCTTGAGTAAAGCAGTGAAAATTTGTGTGAAGGATCACGTGTAGCCAAAATACTCTCCTCCTAAATGTGTACATCTATCTGGTTGTCAGCTGTGCAGAAACAGCTTCTGCCATCCTGCAAGATTGCTTCAGGAAAGCTGGAAATGCATTTTTTTTTTTTTTATTTTTATTTTTATTTTTTTTTTAAGTGAAATTAATCTGCTGGCTCAATATAAGCATGCATTATCACTGCTCTGGCTGATCCTCTGGAGAGGTTAGATAACAGGGCAGTGTTCTGGTTCTTTGTGTTCTTCTCCCACACCTGTGTAGCCCCGTTATTTTGCTGCTCTTGGCAGTGCCTTATGCTACTCACTGGTAAGTATTATTAAGGCCAATTCTTAGCAATTTAGATTTTCAAGGGATATTTTATGGCTAATGCCCAAGAATTAGAAAATCCCTAAATGATGCAATGACTCTGCTGTTAAGCTGAAGAATAGAATAGGATAGGATAGGATAGGATAGGATAGGATAGAATAGAATAGAATAGAATAGAATAGAATAGAATAGAATAGAATAGAATAGAATAGAATAGAATAGAATAGAATAGAATAGAATAGAATAGAATAGAATAGAATAGTTCTGTAGGAAGGGACCCTCAAAGATCACGTAGTCCTACTACCTGACTTAAGGGCTGACCAAAAGTTAAAGCATATAAATGAAGGCATTATCCAAATGCCTTTTGAACACTGACAGGCATGGGACATCAATCACCTCTCTAGGAAGACTTTTCCAGTGTGTTGACTGAGATATGTTCTATTCTTTGAGTAACTTAAGAGCAATTCATCTATGCGACTGTCTGATTCCTCTGGAGCATGCTTCTTCTACAGTAGGGGTAAGTCTCACTAAAAACACAGGGAAAGTTAAAAAGAGGGCTGGTTGGAGTGTGCAACAATATTGGTGTGGCCTGTCATTGCTGGAGCTGTGCAGTTGCTGTAAACACACTGGGAAGCACTGAACTTTTGGAGGGCCAGATATATTTCCAGATTACTTGGTTTAGATGTGGGGACAGGGAGAGGACTCTCACAGATGCCACCTTGTTGGGATGAAGGAGATACTGCTACTCTCTTTTTGATGGAGAGCTGTGGGAAGGAGAGGGGGCAGTGTAGCAGCCCTACTTTCCTTGTGTGTGGGACTAGAAGAACAGGAAACAGTCCTGATCTGCTCATAAAGCTCAGGGACTTTTCAGGGACATTTAACAGTACTGTGAAGAACACATGATTCATCTTGGGCCTGGTCAAGTGTCTTGGCATTTATTTGCCAGGCTTTTGCTTGCTGTTTCTATTGCACAGTCTTATTGCTTGTGATTGCATATGCAGGCATTTACCTTCATGCAAGTTGTACATTTACACCTGCAGGTCAGTGGAGGTCAGTTTAACAACTGCTTCTCTTCAAATGTAGGATAGATACTTTACCAGCTCATACAGATCTTTGACTTAGTTTATATTCTGCCTTTGACTTTTTGCTTAACTTCCTAATTGTCATGTATATTTTCTACAGGCACTGAACTCTCCTTATAAACATTGCTCTTCATTTCTGAGCTCACTTATAGAGTCTCTCCTGACCAGATATAATTTAAAGGGTGGAGATGAGGAAGAATCATTCACTTGGAACAAAAATTTCAGACAACTAATAAAAAAGAGAAGATTCTCATTTAGTGTAATTTACAGTGCTTTAATCGACAAAAATGGAACCATGCCAGTTTTCACCAGCTGAAAATCAGACCTATTTTATCAGATTACATGCTGTTGCCAGCTACTAGGTTTAGGGCTATCAGTATTTAGACATCTATACAGACCTTTTTGCAGTCTATGTGTTTAGTTTTGTTTATTATTTTCTTTCTGCATGCACAGAGCTTGCAAGATTACAGACAGCACTCAGGAAAAAAATGTTGTTAAGAAGTAAAGTCAGAATTTAAAAAAGGTCAGTGTTAGTCTTATTAAATTCCTGCTGAAACCAACAAGACTGTAGGTAACAGAAGAAGAAAGTTGGTGGCAATTGCAACATGGATGATACCTCTTCACTGCTCTGGAACATGGTGCCTTGTGGGTTAAGCATATAAACAGTATAAACACAATATAAAGATGACCAAAACCACTTACAAGTGCTTTGGAGATGGTTTGGGAGTGTACATGGTGCACAGTATCTGTCTATTGATAAGAGATGCTTCTCACTCCTACACAGTCAGATCCAGGATAGCTCAGTGATTATGGCACTGCCTTCCCTAGCCCTTTTATTTAAGGACAGCTTATTTTAATTCTTGTCTCTTTCAAACCTGAGGTGTATAAGACTTTCCTTCAAAAAGATATATATATATATTTTAACCAATAAAATATTAACAATTTTATTTTCATCCTAGCTCTGCAAAGATTTATATAGTGGCACAATAGAAAGCTGAATAGCTGCAATGGAATGCAGGAACTGGAGTGAGAGGTTGAGAATGGCGATCTCGTAAATTGGTTCTCTCATGGAAGAAAATGTCACATGCCTGGTGTGTGTGGCACTAACAGAAAGGCAGTGGTCATGGCTATTACCTTTTAATTCATATCCATCCTGCCCCCTGGTAGCTTTCAAGGCGATTAATGGGGACTACTAAGTGCAGAGTACTCAGGATGACAGGTTTTCTACTGCTTAAAAGCCTGAGAATGAGGCAGCCTGGTCTTCAGAACTGTGTCTAGAATGTTCTTCTTCCAAGTACATCATCAATAATTTTCAAGAGTTTTAGAGATGCATAGGAGAAAAGCTGGGAGTGCATTAGAAAGACATATTTTTGGTGGTGAATTGTCAAAGATTACAGGGTTCCTGGCATATAAAATACCAGAATTTTAGTAATAGTTATGCATGCCTCTGCTTTTGTGCAATCATGCATTTGTTAGTAGAACTATACTCATTAGAAGTAACACATTATACTAATTTTGACCTGGTGGTAAATTAAGAATCATGATTTTGTTGATTTCTTTGAATTGGCTCAACAAGTATTAACATATCAAAATATATGCCTTTGGAGGCTTGAATTATTTATTCCATAGTGTTCAGAATGTCTGAAAAGCAATTTTCTTTTGGTTTTGGAGATGTGTGACTGGCCCCATGAGTGATGTGGTATGTGCTCATCTCTGATTGTGTTAGCATTTTAATTGCCTATTTGATCTGATGCTAGCCTTGATTTTTGATGAAGTCTCAATGATAGTATCAAGCCCCTTCCCACTGAACATTCATCCCTACAAAAGTTCATTTATGTGAAAGCTTGTGAATAGAGAGGTATGACCCAGACTTTTACAGTTATTTGGGCTGATGGTTGATAAATGCTCATGTACTTTGATAAGCTTTAGTCACAATTGGACTGGAAACTTCAAATCAACTGTCTTCCAGCAAATAAATTCAGGTATGAATTCAGTATGAAAGTGACTTCAGTAGAAAGCCACCAATTGGATATCTGTGGTACCGTATATATCCATTTCCTCTGCTGATCAGCTAGAAACTCTACTGAAGAGATGTGTTATGCACTTTATTTTGAAAATCGAGAAATGATTTATTTTCCAAATGCATTAGTTGCATGCCCTATTAAATTTAAGCTGGAAGATGAGCCAAGCAGAAGCAAGCAACATCAA
Source organism: Anas platyrhynchos (assembly GCF_047663525.1). Classification (NCBI taxonomy): domain Eukaryota; kingdom Metazoa; phylum Chordata; class Aves; order Anseriformes; family Anatidae; genus Anas; species Anas platyrhynchos. The sequence continues at coordinate 53,314,210 of NC_092590.1, forward strand.
CAAAATTGTTCTGTGCCAAAAAGGGCAGTGAACTGCCAAGCCTAAGGACAAGCATGACAACCATGTAGCTTAAAGAGAGGCTTTGCATGGGGTGGATTATGAAGTTCAGCCAGAGTTTTGCTCCAGCAGAAGGTAACTGGGGAGAACAGTAGGGTGATGGGCAGCACTGGACAGGGAAGTTAATGTCTGGCTACTGACTGCTTCCCAGAGAAGAGGAGAAAATGTATAAAAGTTCATATACAGGTCTGTGGGTTTGTGGTGCCTCAGTAAACTCAGAGCGATGTAGATATGGACAGTGCTAACTAAAAGCAGATGTACAGGGAAGGTTCATGTAAGTTTGTCTTATTCACTACAGGCTCATCAACTTGCCCAGCTTGCTCTGCTACTGTCTCTTGTGGAGGGTTAACTATGGTGCACAACAACTATGTTCTTCCAGAGACTTCCATGCTCATATTGCATGGAGAACAGAGAAGATGTAACTGTGGTGACTTGTGACTGCAGCTACTGATGTGCTTCATGGGAACTTTGACAACATTGCCTCCCTGCTTCTCTTTCTGATATGTCTGCCCGCAGAGCCAAAACACTACTGTCTTAAAAATAATAGATGCTCTTTTTGAATTTCTAAAGAAATAAGTGAACTGATTCTGTTCAGACAGTGCTTCTCTCTGGAAAAAAATAATTTTCATTAAACATGCTTGAAATGTTTACTTGATTGTAATCTTTTGCTAGTGGAATAAAAAATTTGTTCTCAACCCGGCACAGAATTTCTAAAATCCCTCTAAAATGATATGCTTGGAAAAACAGCAAAAGGAAATAACTCTTGGGGAAACATTTCAAGTTTCTTACCAAACAATTTAAAATCTAAATCAAAAGCTGCTGCTCTACTGATTATATTAAGGCTGATATTGATTATCTACTTACAAAGAAACAAATTGCTTGAGTATGGAGAGTCCATATGTAGATACGTGCCCATTTCAATGCTTTAAATAAGATACCTTACTGGTGCTATCAACTAAAAATTATAAACAGATATAAACAATAGACGGACAGCCCATCTTGCCTAATAAGTGCTCTACACCAACTATATGCTTTTCTTAGTGCCTGACAATAGCCACCTCACAGATATGTTGAGATATATAGCATTAATGTATATTCAATGGATAAAAAAAAAAATCTGTAGTTTTATTTTGGGGGCTGCACTTCCAAATAAATTATTGATTTATGCATGACTTGATCTTACTCTCATGGAAGACAATGGCAAAGCTCTTATTAACCTTAGTGCTGAAGGATTAAGTTGTTTCCTTTTATAACTTCCAAGCATTTTGATAAGAGTAATTGATCAATTCTCCCAACACCATGTGTGGCAGTTGTTAATCTTGATTATTACAGATGACTGCACTGAGGTGAAGCACTGAGTAGGTATTGAAGATCGGCAGTGCTCCACTGTTGTCCTCTGATCTGATCGTCAAGAAGTACTCTCTCCCTCACTCAGCAAGAGGTTTTGAAAGACATCATGCAAGTTTGGATCAACAAAATATTGTGAAATAAGCATATTTTAGCTTACATGTATGCACTATAGAAAGATATGTTCAGTGTGCAGGCTCACTGGATGTGTGATAGTTGAACAATTTACACCTGCTTTGTTTAACCCATGACTGCCTTTCAATCCACGGATGTTATTTAGCCAACCCTCTCCCTCCAATAACTTACAACTTTCAATTTCTAGTGTGCAATTTTGTTCATCCAGAGGATATCTGCGTAGATCCATCATGCAAGCAGCTGTTGTTGTGATCCTGCAAGAGGAGGGTGAAAAAAATCAGGAAATTTGAAACCATATTTGACTTGTTTGAGAGGTAATTATTTCTGTAGCAGTTTTTCTTATTTGTTTAAATACTGAATGGTGGTGCACAAAGAATGTTGGCATATAAAATGGTTTGTAACTCATGAATAAATAAGTTCTACAGCACAATATACTGGTTACAGTATGAAGCATAGAAGGATATGCTGAACAGAGCAGAATTTTGACTGAAAACTTTACAGGCAAAAGTGTGGAGTCTCTTGAAGAATATTTCTTGAGATTTCTCTTTGGACATCTCATTTTCAATGTTCTCAGTTCAACATCTTCTAATTGGTTTGCATAATTTTTTTGATGTAACTAATATTGACATACCTCTCTTTTTTCATTTTTTTGTCATCTGCATTTTAAAATTTGTCTAATATGTATGCATTCATGCTGTGGAAGTACTAGTAATATCTGAATCTTTTTTATGGTTTCATAATTAGTTTATCATGATAATAATTGAACATAACCTCATAAAACGTCAGAATGACATCAAATACTTATGAAATGTAATATTGTCATGTGGTTAATTAAGAAAGTTACTTGCAGTAGTGCTTTCAAACTCACAGAAGTGAGTTGGCATCTGCAGTTGCCTTTTTTGTGTTTGTGTGACAGAAGGGTTCTTACATTCTTATAAAACTTCTGAAATTGTAAATGGTCAAACTTGGCTTGGAATTTCATTGGCATTTCTCTCTTTTTCTCTAAGAATTCCTACCTAAGACATGCCTTTTTTCTTGATCTAGATATGGTCCTGTTTCATGGTACTTCATACCACAGGATCATATCTGGAATTTTTACTTTTGATGTGCTGGAAGTCAAGCACGCGTAAGCGTGCTTGTAAATGCTATATGGGAATGATGATTTGTGCTGTCACAAAACTAATAAAAATAAAAGGAAAAAAGAAAACCCACATGTTTCTTTACTGTGACACATTTCAAATTTCCTAAATCTGCAAAATCCATCTACCTACCTGAATTGTCTAGGAAATGATGTGACAGAGAAACCAGTCCATGAAACTACTGCATAAGTCTGTGTAAAATACCTTATTTCTGCTTTTCCTGTGAGGTTTATCTTTGCTTCCTGTTGCACATTGAATTGTTTTGCATATTTCTAAATGGGTTTTGCATTTGTCATAGAAAATGTTGAAGACTTCAAGAGAGGTAGGACATCATTTAGTTTAGTGTTTTTCCAAATATGCCTTACTGACAGACACTGAGAAGACACGCAGTAATTATTTGTCAGACTCCTACTTAGTAAGGATTAAGATCATACATATCTATATTCTAACATTAGTCACAGTTAAATGATTTTTAATGAAGGTTTCAGAGGGCAATGTTTTGTTCCAATAAATCAGTTTCTAATATAATTTAGTTCACCAGATTCATTTATCTTCAACCAGATTTATTTAAGTGTTTACAGAAGTAGAAGTTGAGATAGTGCTTCCTAGACCACAGGGTTAGAGTGGCCAACTATTTCTTAATGGCCAGTCTGTCTGTACTCCTGACTTCTGCAGCTTTGGATATTCTACATATGATATTTAAGCAGTAGCAATCAGTTATTCTTAATAACATCAAGGATTTTTTTGTTGACACATGGTTCAATAATAAATAATACACTTGTAGTATAACTGATATTTAAATCCTCCACACACACATATATTTTTTTTTCTGATGTAATTCTGGTAAGTCTTTGTTCAAAAACATTGTCTTCTCACTGTGCATAGTTTTTCAGTTGGCTTGGTCTCTCTGACTACTGTAATTCAAGAACAAAAATAAATGTTTGTATTACTAAGACGCTTCACTGTTAATTGAAGGTGCAGTCTGGAAGTGAATACTTGGATTATGCAGAAGAGAGATAATAAACTATTAGTACTGGTTTCTTGCAGCAGAAAGTAATCCAAACCTGCCTAATCTGTCTCTTAGTAATTTCTCATCCTTCATTCTTGTTAAATCACTCCTTGTTTTTATACTCTAAGAAAAGGTTAAACAGAAGCACTCTATGCTCTCCATTTCCCTCAGGTCTGTTTCACATTCCCTGTAGCACCTGTAAGGCAGTGCACTCCGTATGGGTCAGTCTGCCTGGGGAAAGGGTCCCTAAAGGTGGTGGTGGGGAGCAGCTTTCCTTCTCATGGCTCTTCTACCTCTTAGCTCTCTGGTGCCATAGCAAGCAGTTGTTTCTAGATGAAGAGGGGAGTGACAGCATTTTAGCTGAAGTTTGCAGAGATGAAAGCCATGCAGTGCAAGGTGGGAAGGAAAATTGGAAATCCTTGTTAAGCTGGGGAAGGCTGAAAGCTCATGACTTCCCTCTTGACTTCTGGACCTGCAGCTTTGGACATGGTACTGGGGATGACGAGTGGCATCTGTCCAGGGATTCATCAGAACCTGAACCTAGTGCCTATGTGGATTGGAAAAGGCAGGTTGTAGTTTTTGGAAGCTCCCCCCAAAGTGGAGAAACCTGCCAGCTCAATGTGGTGTCTCCTAAAGCTGAAGGTGCTTAACCCTTATTGGGAATCTCCGGCTTCCTTGACAAGAGCTACTTGTGATTGCAGTAGGAATGCTCCATGATCCAGCAACATTCATTACCTGTAGTTCATAAATCTAGCTTTCAAGCATTTCTTACTCCCTCGTGATAGATCTCAGCTGCGTAAAATTTTTAATGATATTATGCTCTGGGTAACTGTAAAACTTGTTTAAGGAGATAAATTAAACCCATATGCAATCATAGTAATTGCTGTCTTGATAAAAAATAAAATCTGATCTTTTGTTGTAAGCAGAGTAAAAAATGCAAACCTGTTACTGTTTGTATTCTGTCAGTGGAGATAGCAGTTGATGGCTTGCACATGCACCAGGCACTTAAAAAATAAAGATATTCAAATGCAAAATACAAGAGTGTAATGGCAGGAAGGGGAATGTAATAGTTCAAAGATAGGACAAAACTACAATAAATCTGTATTCCAGGGACTTAATCCTGAAAATCCCTAGGCAGAAGTGTTTTATGAAAATGGTGAAATATGATAAGGCACTGTAAAAGTGGAAGGTGAGGACTAATCCAGTACTTGAAACAGTTATTTATATCTCAGAGCAGGACATGATTTTTTCTAGGATTTCTGTTTATTGACTGTGTTTTAAGTTCTGTATTTTTTCAGTGTTGGGGCTAACACACTCTGTTTTGTACAGTGTTTTTTACCCTACTTTCCTTACATTCTTTTGATTCATTTGAAGACACTATAAAATGGGATTAAACAAATAAGATATGGTTAGGTGGACATATATCATCATGTTACTTGGTTTCACTCATGTGAAACTCAGACATCCTGGGAAAGCATAAAGTCTGAATCACTAACAGGCAAAGTACATCATAATTATAAAGAAGAAAATAATGTTTTTTTAAAAAAAACTTTTGGTCTTTGAAATTATCTAATCCACTGCTGTGCTTTTATTTCTGTGTTATTCTCTGAATACCATACTCTTACTATATAATAAAGTTATTTGGCCCAAAATAAAACTATGTGAAAGAAAAGCATTGCTGTCCAATATTTGCAAAACAGACTTTGTGTAATACTGTCAGAGGTTTCCCTGCAGGGCACTAGGTCTTGTAGGAACAAAAGCTAAAGCTTAATATTTTCAGTTAAAACAGCAGTGAACAGTTAAAGTAAGTTCAGAATGAGTGCAGAGAATATAGTTATGCTTCAGTACTTAGAACATTTCATCAAAATGCTGTCAAAAAAGCTATTCCTCAGTTCTTGAAGAAGAGAAGCAATATTTAATACAGCAAGGGCAAGTAAATGTGGAGATGTGCTAAGCAATGAGAATTCTGTTGTGAAATGTTTCCTCCCAGTTGGAGAAAAGATATCAAACTTTAATATGTTTGTTCTTTTTCTCCCAGTCAACAGAACATAAATTATGAATGTATATGAGGATATGAACTGGGAAGAACTCATTTTTTTTTTCCTTAAAAGCAGACTGAAATCATCAAAACAAATAAAAAGTAGCCATGCTTCTCTTAAACACTGCAGAGCTGAGGCTTGTAGTACACACCGGAAATGGACTTTCAGGTCCCAGGTAGCACATTGCTTCTATTAAATCTGTGTTAATTTCACTTCAGGAATATTAGGGAACTTAATCCCATAGTAACTTTTTGACATCAGAATCCAGTCACATGTCCCTGGTGTAATTGCCCTAATTTTTCAGGAATGTCAAAGAAAGTTTATTCTTAAGATTTCTTGTAGGCAGAAACATTGAAGAGGTAGAGGAAGGAAGAAAAATTATACACCTGATATGCAATTCTTTTCTTCTCTGTTCAGGCTGTGTACAGGGTTGTTATGCCTACCAACACTGTAAATTTCCAAGCAAAGCCTGAATGATCGGTGGCTGAGTGCTTGGCCCTGGGAGAAAATGTCAGCTCTGAACCTGAAAACATGCCCAACTTCTAGTGCTGGGAGGAGCCCATTTACAGGAGGTACATTTGAGCATTAGCCATGGGTTGGTTTCATGTCTTTTATATAATATAATATATTATTATTTATATGTTAAATATATATATGTTATTATTTATATATATGTTATTATTCATATATTTATATATATGTTATTTATATTAATATAAAAGATAATATATATCTTTTATATAATATAATATGTACTTGCAAAAGCTATGTTCATTGGTCTGTGTATTGCCTGTCTGAACATATTCTATTTAAAAAGAAGTTATATGTGTTAGTAAGATTAGGACAGGCCAGCGCCTTTAATGATCTCATTAGGAGTTGAGTAACAACAGATATGGAGAAGGCTGAGTTACTCAGCAACTTCTTTGTCTCTGTCTACACTGGTAGACAAGCTTCCTGCACGGGCTTCTTTCTTTTCCCTGAACCTGTAGACGGAGTCTGTGGAATCAAAGTCCCACCCACTGTAAGTGAAGAGCGGTTTCAATACCACCTGATGAATCTAAACAGGTATAAGTCTATAGGACCTGATGACAGGTCTTCCCCCAGGGTGCTGAGGGACCTGGCTAATGTAGTTGCCAAGCCTTTCTCCATCATAGTTGAAAAGTCTTGGCATTCGGGCAATGTCCCTGGTGAGTGGAAAAATGGAAATGTCATGCTCCTACTCTTCAACAATTAAAACAAAGAATTGAACAAAGAACACTACCCTTCAACAATTAAAACAATTAGGAGACATTTCTTCTCAGAAAAAGTGATCAGGCATTGGAATGGGTTGCCCAGGGAGGTGGTCGAGTCACTGTCTCTGAAGGTGTTCAATGAAAAGTTGGACATGGTGCTTAGGGACATGGTTTAGCCGGTGACATTGGTGGTAGGGGGATTGTTGGACTGGATGATCTTGAAGGTCTTTTCCAGCCTTAATTTTTCTATGATTCTATGAAATATTTCTTTTCAATCTTTGTTCATAGAAAAAACTAAAGTTGCTTAAACATGAAAAAAAATAATAAAAAAAACATCTTGAGGAAGACACATACAGAGAATATTCATCTCAAAGCTTTAAGAAGCTGAGAACAGGGTCCAGTGTGAGAAGGGTTCAACAATCTTTATTACAGTACAGTTTTACAGAGATGAGACCAGGAAAAATGTGTCAGAGTATGAGTTTTCTGCTGAGTTTTATTGAATGCCTGAGCAATAAGTAGTTTGCTTGCCTTGCCTCTCCTCCATCTTTTTTTTTTTTTGTGTTAAAAAATATAATGTAAAAAATGGAATAGAACTCACATAGAAAAATGGAATAAAACTCACATAGAAGTAAAAATGGTTTTTAAACTTGGAAATCCTGTGATGCAGCTCTCTGGAAAAGGTATGTATTTATATATGTATGTATCTTTAGAGTAGTAATTATATGAGTGGTCACTCAAGAGACCTAAACTTTTGTCAGGAGAGATTGTGGGTTCTGTGGAGTAAGGCAAGCAGAAGTGGGTGCAGTGTGTTGAGTGTCTTTAGTGTATACAGTAACATATACTTTAGAAAGCCTTAATGACAAGAGCATGTAGACTGAGAGATGAGATGTGGATGTTATCACGAAATATCTTAAAAAATTAATAACTCATTCATTCTTTAGATATTACACAAAGTGGCAAGACATACAAAATTAAAAAGTAGAGTTCTTGGACTTGCATATTGTAGATTGATTTATGCCTTTGTAAGCAAGTCTGTGATGCTGTCATCCTGAGTCTCAGGCATTTTGTGCCAAGCTGGAGCAAGTGTAAATAACTAGAGCACACTACAAAGCAAAGGAGCAGCAAAGTTGTGCCTTTATCTCTGTCAATCCCAGCCATTTCAGGGTGAGCAAACTATTAAAGACTACAGTATGAGAATCATCATCTTTGTGTTACCATCTACTCAAGTGTAAATACTCTTTTGCTAGACAGAGGTGACTGAATTTGAAACCTGTTATCCATTTACTATTTAATTTTCCCCTCTTACCTGTTGTATCTACTTTCTTTGCTATTTTCTTTGTGTGACCTCTTTTTAATTTTCATTTAATAATGAAGGTCTGTTTGCTGGAGAAGGTCACTTCTGGTCTTCCTTTAAGGATCCCAGGTTCAGAAATGACTTGAAGCACTTTGAAGCTTATGGCATTTTTGGTAATGACTTGCAGCTGTATTGCCTTGCAGTTATGGTGCTGCAATCTATAGGAAAGTGCGGTGTGCTGCCTAAGTGCCTGTGATGAGCAGATGACCTGGATATTCCACCTCCTTTGCTACCCAGAGCACTGGTCTGCATGCTGGCCCCTCCACTCTGCTGGCAGAGGTGTCTGTGAGCAAGCAGTGTTACCTGAACCACGGAGATCTTCAAGGCCAAATATCCACTTTTACTTGGGAAATTTGTGTTTTTAATCCACAGGAATATCCTGATCCTGTTCACAGCTTGTCTCAGCAACTAGGTGTGCTGCAGGGAGTGGGGGACAGCCAGTGGACACGTCCTGGAGAATAGCAACTCTTTTTGCTGGCCCTGCTGCTGACCTCCTCCTCCCAAGCTCAGTAACCTACAGTCTCAGGTACTGTTCTCCTTTAAAAATAGGTCTCATTAAAGGCAGCTTGTCATTCAAACTCTGTAAATACAGAGTATGAGCTGCTCATTAGTAACAAGTGTGTGGGTGGCTGAGACTACAGCATGCCAGATATCAAGGTGAGAACAAAATGGGAAGGATTTATTACTCTCCTTCACAGGCTGCTTTTTATTCTCTTCAGATTTATCTTGTGGTTCCCACTGAAATCTAGCACTTTGTGATCACATTATACTATAAAATTTGTTTTTAGCTAGCAGCTGGTTGGCCTCATGTGAGCATCTTGATCTTTAACCATTGGAAATGTAGTTTGTAGGTAGAAAAGGAAAGCGGAGAGATATTAGCCTGAGCTTAAACTGACTATTACTACTGAATTTCTCTCTTATTTTTTTTTTTTTTTTTTTTCTTATTCAAGAACCACTTGTCCAAATTGTCCAAGGTAGTGATTTCAAATGTGCCAATAATTTCTGGCATGCCTTTCCACGTTTTATTGGTAAATGAAAGTAACACTAATGAATGCTGTTAAGTTGAATGTATTATATGTCAGATAAATTTACTCAGAGGGTTTTTAACATTTTGTATCCTCAAAGTACTCAAGTATTCAGGTGTCTTTACATGGCACCAATTATTCTCAGATGTCCATAATTCTTGTTTGTATACAGACATGTTGAAATAGATTTTAAAACAGAATTGTTTTAAGTTTGTTTAAATACATGGACAGTTAATGCACACAGACTATTTTTCTCTGGTTAGGTTGATTTGAATGTAAGTTTTAGATTCAGTAGAAGGAAACCAAGTATATTATAAACACTAACTCAACTCATACTTACCCCTGAACTCATTCTCACAATGAACCAGATCTTTGAATGCAAAGACTTGCTACATGACAAAGTAACCCACACGAGGAGGTGATTCTACCTTTTCAAGGCATCTGATTCCTGGGACAAACTCAGGATTTATTATGCTATACTATTTATGTATTCTGGCCTTTTACATTTTTTTTTTATTATTATTATTTTTTGCATTTTTCTTCAACAGGACTTCTACTGTCAAGGTAGAAGCAATAGGACTTCTTATGTGCCAAGTAGAAATGTCTCAGAGGTTAGATAATCTTGGACTTGGGTGCTGTAAACAATAAGATATTTTGGGAAAGGGGATATCAGGCTTTAGTTGGCTTTGGAGATTTATTTACCTTAGTACTCAAAGCAATTGTCAGTACATTAATCATGGTTATTTTGTTTAAAGGAATAAATCCTTGCTGAATAGCCTCTCTCTCTCTCTCTGCCAGAACTATGCTTCAGGGAACAGTTGTATGGTACTATCACAAAGCAAGGATGAGATGAGATTACCCAAAATGGGGACACATAAGCTTTCTGACTCCTGCCTTCCCCCAAGAGGACAGCCTGGAGCTGCAGGGCAGTGATCAGGGTAGGAGGCAGTGAGGAAGGGAGAGCTCTAAAGTGCAGGAATATGGGAAGAAAAGTGGTGGAAGAAATGGTCTGTAAGAAAGCATTTTGCTCTGAGTGGAGTTAGAAGCTTCTAAAATCAAAACCTTAAGCAAAATACATTTCAAATAAGTAATATAAGATCTTTTTCTCTTCCACATAGTGTACAAAAAATAACTCAGCTTAGAGTGAAGATGAATTACTTGCTTGTAAAGATCAAGAAATATAAAAAATCATTAAAATGTTACAATGTAACTTTTTAAATATTAGCAAAAAGGTCTTTTTGATGCTTGTAAGCCAAATTTCAGTGCAATGAGAATTTTTACTGCACAGCTATAAACCCATGAAAATATATTTCATAATATAAATCCCAAGAGAGCTATAACTATACCAGGGCAAACAAGATACTTCAATAAAAAGTGCTTGAGTATTGGAACTGAAATTTACTGCAAAAAGTAGCTCAGTTTGACAGCACAAGTATGTTGCAAGACAAAAAGAGAGAGAGAGAGAGACAGATGAGAAGTGCTTAGCATGAGGGAAGGTCCGAGAGGAAAGTAAAATTAGATAACTGGTTTTTAATATGGTTTTAATAAAAAGAATGGTTCTAAATCCTTAACTTTTTTTCGGTATCTCTCTACAACCCTTCTAAACCTGACTAACTGCAAGAAGAGTCATGTTACTACTGAAAATCCTAGTCACAGGAAGATTGAACTGATTGAATTGCCTGTTCAGGAGAGAATAGAGATCTGCTAGATGGTAGTAGTGGTGTCATTGCTGATTGATGTCTTGATTTTTTTTTTTTTTTGTTTAAATTTTGTTGTTGCCGTTTATTCCTGAATGAAACCAAACCAGACACCAAGATATGTATGCATGAAAGAAAGACATGCACATTTTCAGATTTTCCCCTTGTGTTGACGGAAGAGAAATCCAGGTGACACCTTCTGCACAGAGACTAGTTTGCAAATGGAAGGCTTAAGAACTTGCTTGCTCAAAATGACTGGTAAAAAGTGGATGGTTTGGATTGGCAAAAAAAAAAAAAAAAAGAAAGTATTGTTTCTGGCGGCAAACATGCTTCAAATTGACCCACTGCTATCTTGCCTCCTTGTAACCATGGGAGGTCTTCCTCGATTTTGAAAGAATGAACGGGACTAAAAGATATTGTTGTTATTTCCCCATAGGTACTCTGTATCTCTTCAGGAACACCCCTACGGCATCTCACATAGCTACTGCAGATCAACTTCAACCATTCCAGAACATCTCAAACTGAAACCTGTACTCTGAAGCAGAAGTGCCGAGGAAATGCACAGAGACAAGGACTGAAATTATTTATTGCTTTCTTCTGATGCCTGGCCTGTCAGATTTTCAAGGAGAGGGGAGTCTGCTACTTTTCTTGTGGCTGTAGTTTTACCCGTGCACTGGAAAAATTAACCAGAACAGTAGCTTCGGTACTAAAATTACTCTGACAGTGAGACAGAGGCAACTGGTCTTTTTAAATGAAGAGAAATGAGCTATAACAAGCTTTCTTGTGTGGCATGAAAACTGTTTGATAGTAGAAAAGCTTAATCCATTTTTGATTTTGCCAAACACCAGGAGGACACAGAATGGTTGCACTCTCACCCAGGAGAGTGCAACAGAAAGTGGGGGTGGCATATTTTATTGGGGTCCTGTGAAGAAAAAAGATGAAAGGTAAAGAGCAGGAGAAACCCTGATGCAAAGGCAGAGAGTTTCCACTAGATTCTGTGATTAGCTTTTATGGCCACACTTGATAAAGAATTTATCTATGAAATCTATTACCAACATTTTTCAACCAGGAGAGATTGTAATAGCAGCAATAAATGGCTCTTTATAATATGACATTGTGCTGTTTTATGCTTGTAACTGACTGCAAGACCTAATCAAGGTATGCTTTTACCATTTATAGAGCAGAGCTTAAATTATCAAGCCTTTACAGACCACTTAAATATTTTTAAATATTAAGTGTAATCAATTTCTGAAGTTCTTCTTAGGTCTCTAGTATTCGCTAATTTCCCTGGGTCTCCCATCCTTACTCTTCGTGATCCTGAACAGATAGTAAGCACACTCCATTTGTACCAGATAGGTAGTTGAATGTGAAAACTAATAACTCCAGCCAGCAAAGCTGGCAGAATAATTATGTCTTGATTCATATGTTGAGGGGAAAACTCAAGCGCGTCTGAAGAAAATGAGCTGCAGCAGTTAATCTACCGTGTGCGGTGACTAATTTCATTGGAGAACTGAAAGTAAAATGAAAACCTTGTGCTAGGAGCTTAATGAGGAGATCTTTGCTAAACAAAAATGTTGACCCTCCTGGCAATGTAACGTGTGAACAGAGAAATTAGATTGTCTTCTTTCAGGCCCCTGACCTGAGAGGAAAGCTGATGTGACTTTTGTATGGAAAACTGATCGATGACTATGGCCTGTCAATGGATCTTAATTGGAAAACAAAGCAAAGAAATGAATGTTTTGATTGCATTTGGCCCAAGACTTATTCTATGATAATGAATCAGTGCAAGGCATGTATTATATCAAAGAAATTTCTAGCTACAGCATCTTATTAATTCATAACCCTTTTGAATGAGCATAAATTAACAATAACTTTCAAGTAAATTTAGGACAGTGGGGTGTATCTCTTATTTTGGTATTGGTTTTTTGTATTTCTTACGCTTTATTTGTCTTTATGAATTATGTTGTTAGGTCAGGTATAACAAACATAGGAACAAGAATTGTACCCTGATGACCATTTTAATTAAAAAACAAGATTTGTCACACAAGGGGAAGGAAAGGGCGTCTGGGTCACTGTTCTTTCTACTGCAAACACCACCTCATGCTATTTCTTTAATACACTGTCCAACATGTGTCTCAAATTACTTGGGAATAGTAGGGTAAACTATCACATAGTAAGGTTTTTAGGAAACATGTTTTTGTGATGGCTAGCCTGAGTTTATTTATGGCTGCTCTCTACACATTTGTCCTTGGGATAGTATTGTCTTTTGGATTACAAAGCACATCTCCCTATGGTGTGTTTTGCCCCTTTCTGGACAATAAGCATACCTCCTATGCAAAATCTCTTTTGGTAGGTGAAACAAAATTCTCTGTCATTCTTAAGTAGACACATGTCCTTTCCTGGCTGCAGCAGTATTAGATGAAGAATTTAATATTTTTAATTACTTTTAGCTCCCTTTCCTGGAAATTAAAATCCATTCTGATCTACTAGCGGAGCTACTAGAGTGAAAACACCTTGAATAGCCTCTGTGAATCTCTTTTTGCTGACTTGTGGTTAAATGGGATAAGACAGTAAGTAGCTCATAGTGTCTGAAATAGGTTAGGAAGTATTCACCAAAGCAATCAGTTAGCATCTATGAGAGGGCTGTAATCTCTAGCAGAGATAGTGATGGGTAACTTGGAGTGGACTAGGAGAGCCCATTTTAAATCAGCACAATGTGGATTAGAAGAATATACATGTACTTATGTGAGCAGATCCTCTGTGTGCATGATTTATTTGAACTTGTCCTTTTCACCCAGTTCTTTGCATGGACTTGCGTAAAATGGAGCAGGTTAACAAGCCTCAGACAGTGCGTAGCTTCTCCTTATAGCATTAGCTTCTCCTGACTGCCAACACCAATGAGTCATGTGCAAATTTCCCTTGAGTTTTCACATTGCTGGAAAAATCAGATTTGTGCCAGTGAGATATTGTTTTCAGTGAGGAGGTTTTTCAGGGTAAAGATACTGATAACTTTTAATTGGTAGTTGTGGATATTATGTATTTGAATGCATTGTGTGTTTGGGGGGAGGGTGTTATTATTTTTGTCTTTTAGTAGTGGTAGATATTTTACAGAGCTTTACAAATATATATATATATATTACCTTTATATTTTAGTGCAGAACTGGGGGAGAAGAATGACTTGCTCCAATGTTGAAGCTTTGTCTTGTTTTATTTGTTTTTAGACTTCAGTCATAATTAAAAAAAAAAAAAAAATAATTTTTACTCTTACAACACTAAGTGTCATTGTTTCTTATATTCACTGAATGCTGCTTACAACAGGGATCCAGAAGACTAACAGATAGTTGTGCAGCGTCTTGAATGCACATAATCTATCACTGCTGCTCTGGAAACCAAACATCCCTCATAAACAGAGAACATGGGCATATTAAAAACTTTTGTTTCAGAAGCTAAAAACGTAACTCATAATATAAACAAATGTGTTATGTCTTATAGATAATATATAAATGCTCATCCCAATGTATCTAGGACAATCTTATTTTACCTGAATATATATATATTTTTTTTTTGTTTTGTTTTTTTTTTTTCCTATTCCAAACTGTGCACACTGCTTTTAACAGTTTCATATTGAGACTGCCTGGTCATCTAAGTTATCTATTCTGATTTCTCCTTGTTTTGAAAGAGGACCATTTCCAAACAGATGGCAATATGGGACTTGTTAAAGTAGGAGAGTAAGAGGTTCCACTGAATACTTAATAGCAACTTTAATAGTAATTAAAACTATACCCATCTGAATTCCAAGAAGAGGAATGAATGGAATCTCATGGTACCTTTTCATATGTTCATTTTGACCATAGAGCTGCATTTAAGGTACCTGCATACTTGATTTTTCACTAAAATAATGAAGTTAACTATGTTCTGAATGGTGATAACATTCATCAAGATTTTGTGCATCCATGAAATGTGAGCAAGCTGGATGTTATAGGAGTATGAGAATGTATTAGCTATTGGCTCTTCTGGCAGAGAGTCAAAGCCTTGATGAAAAAAACAAAATGAGCACATTTTACGAAATGAAGCCAGAAGCTGAATGAGTACTATTGTTTACATCAAGACAGATGATGTTCATGAGAATTTCCTGGCTTAGGCTCTGCTGTTGACCTATATCAGGCCTTCCTGTAACCTTTTTTTCTTCTGCCTCAACTAAAGTTTAATATACTGCAGGCTTAGATTCCTCAGGTTTTCATTCTTTCCTTGATACAAATCTGAATTTATTTTCTACAAATAGTTGACATACAGTTCTTTACAGCCAAAATCTATTGTTGTGCTTGTTTCTTTCATATTTAGCTTTAAGAGCATGCTATGAAAGACTCTATGAAAAGATACTGTACCTACATTTATATAATGCTCATGAAAACAGAATAAGCAAAAATCTCTCTCTCTCTCTCTTTTTTTTTTTTCTTCCCAAATATTCAGCCATGCCCTTTATGATCCTTGTCTTTGCCCAGATTGGCCTCTACCCCCAATAGGTTGTTTGTTATTCCATAATAGAGAAGATGATATAACAAATAAGTACAGTAAAACTTCTCTTTCAAAAAATATCCAACTAAATTTGATGGAAATAGCATGCATGATAATTTCTTCTGTGTTTGTGACAGATGATAATGCTTAGATGAAGATGCTCTTATCATAATGTAAAAATACCGACTTAAGTTTGAAGCTTATACAAATAGATTATTATTTTCCACTCAAGTTATCTGGCTCGTTAAATAGAATTTTCAGATAAAATCAGGTGGTTTGTGATGTTTAACTCTCCCTTTGTGTCGTTTTGTCATAACCTAGCTGTGTTGCCTGGCTGCTTGAAGCCCCAGGAGGTGTTTGGATGATTTCACTTGTTTGTTCTTCTGGGACAAGAGAGAAATACAAAGTGAGACACTGCTGCTCACCTACTGTATTGTATTTTCTTCTGAATTTCATGGTTCAGCAGTTCTTCTCTGAAATGTTTTAATGAGGGAAGACATAATAAATCACATGGGCTTTCTTTCATAAAGATAACTAATAAAAATGTAGGAAAATATGAAAGACATTATGCCAAGCTGTATTGCTTTGAAACTCTTAGCCTTCTGCTTTCCATCCTGTATAATTTTTTTTGCTATTATTCTCATTCTATTTAGTAGCTGAATCACCTGTTATTGCTAAGAGTCAGTGTTCAGTTAAGCTTAAAGAAAAGGTGCTCTAATAATCTACAGTTCTGATGGCTGCTCAGTGGTGTCATGAACTGCGTTTTCTCAAAGAGCTGTATGGCTTATATAAGCCAGGAATAAGCAAACAAATTCCTCTCATACAACCAGAAGATTAAGATGGAAATAGAATATGTAGCTGATAGAGAACAATTTTCCTCTCACTTTAGCTCACCCTTCTTCTTTTCGCCTGTTTCAGAATCATCTGAGAGATCATGAGCTCTCTGGTTGAACAGGTTTAATGTTTCTTGCTGCTTCTTGCCTTCTCTTATGGGCTGCAAATGGTTCATTATAAGGAGTTATTACACTGTGCTCAAATTCTAAACCCATTACCCAGTGGTTTCACAGAATGGTTGAATGGACACCTTATTTTTGTATTGAAGGAAGGAGCTGGGAACCCTTCCAGAAGAGGATCTGAAAACTGGTTTGGAAATGTTGTATTTGAAACTTTATATGTTGAAGATTCTACTAGTTTAACACATTCTTCCTGGGTATAATTTAAGACTCCTTCGGAAGGAGGAATATTTACATCTAATTTTTTACTTATTGCATTAAAACAAGTGCATGCTTGGCAATGGTGGGAATAATGATGGTAAGTTTTTTTCTGTTGTCATTTAGCTCCTTTTCCCATGGCCAGAGCTGTCTCTTTAAACATGCTAGTAGCTGTTCAATTTGGTAAATAATACTTATACTGATTAAAAAGATTTATACAGGTGACTGAGTGTGGCAGAAGATAGAGTTATTCCCCGTGTAAGTGGAAATTCATGGACAGCGTTATGCTGTGTTCAGGCAGCTTTACTTGTGTGCATGCAGGCCTTTGAATTATTTCAAGAATGTGCTTTGATATTCTCATGACATCTTAAAAATAAGCCTGACGTTTTGCCATTGAAAAATAATGGAAAAATGAATTAGAAATGGGATAAAAGATCATTGGTGAATGAAAGCTCATATACATATCAAACAGCCATCAGCTCATTGCTTATAAAAGATAAAAACTCCCATTGCCAATAAGAAAACTCTTCTGATAAAACAGCCACTCCACCACTGAGATCTTAATCCTCAGCTTACAGAGAGACCTAAAAAAGATCCTCAAAGATGAGTCCAGAAACTAAGCTTTAAGACTGCACTGCTCATAAGCAGAAGAGTGAAATGCTGTAGTGTAAAATAGTTCAGGAAAAGATGGTATTTATAATCACACGTAGTTTAAGTTCACAGTGCTCTGCCCAGCAGTACTTGTTGAAACCAAGGTGGCTGCACTATGGGTTGAAACTTTTTATACGAGTTTTGGTTGGAAAGAAAATATTGATGGATCTGTATGTTCAAAACAATTTTCTGTACTTAGCTCTGTTGCTTCTGTTTGTCCTTAAAAAGTTTGCATGCCTGAAAACTTCCCTGAAAACTTCCCTGTTTTCTGTTTGCAGTTAAATCAGGTGGTGTGATAAAAAGACTACTCTTCCAAAACAGATGAAGATATATTATGGCATTTTCTTCTTATGCAGTCATTTATATTTATATTTATATTTATATTTATATTTATATTTATATTTATATTTATTGTTCAGGTTATTGTTTAGTTATTCATTTTCCTAATTTTTATTTTTTATTGTTGTTAATCAAACTGAACAAACATAGTTACATAGTTCTGTTTATGGCACCTATAGTGACAGCCATACAGACCATCTGCAGGTTTGGATCCTTTATATCCACAGCGTAGGCCATCCATTTGAATCTTCATGCCTTTCCTACAATTAGGACTATTTTTAAACATTTGAATTATTTAACTAATACTAAGAAAATACATTTTCTATTCAGGACAGAATTATTTATTTTTATCCTATGTAGTGATTTGCTTGTGAGAAATTAAGCATTCAGTGACTCCAAGGATGATAATATACCATATGTAGAGTAATTAAATATTACCGAAACATCTGTGACACACCTTCAAAACAAAACTTTGCTTGTTTTCTAACTGCAGAGCCCCAGCAGGGGGCTCCCAGGTAACACTGAGAAATCTTTAAGAGGCATTAATGCATACAAGTTGTCCATATTTGGATGATAGCTGTGTATTTTTAAACTTCCTAGAATCTGAGTTAAATTATCACTTAGCATTAATATTTTTAAAAGCATTTTACTTAGGAAATGTTTTGGTTGCTAAAATCCTTTGGCTCATCATACAATGTTTCAGTGGAACTTGCCGTTCCTTGGATTCAAAGGCAGACAGTGAAAAACTACAATTTTTCCTCAGCCCTTTTGAAAATCTGGCTGACGGATGTCTTGAGCCAATTTAGGTTTAACACTACCTAACATCCCAGAGAGATCTTGGAATTTGATTGTATTTTAGTAATTTTCTGCAAATGGATTAAATCTGTACTCTGTATAAAGAAGAAGCAGGATTAATTGTACTAACAATAGAATTAGCAGTCTCAAATGAAGAAATAATTTAAAAAAAAAAAAAAAAATGATCCACCACCCTTGAATCCCACTTCCTCCTATAAAAAGGCTAATTTTAGAGCTTTTTTTTTTTTTTTAACACCTATTTTTTATAACTATTTTATAACTGTTTCATTTATTTCTTTCAGCGAGAGACTCAATATTTGGAGAGTTTGTAATGAAAGTAGGCCAGTAGTCAACTGTATTTCAAGGGGTTCTAACTGGGGTCAATGAAATAATTCTTAGCAAATAGTCTGACAATTTATTTCTCGCCCCATTTGCCAAACATCTGACTAGAAAATTTTCAAAAGCATTTATTCAGAAATATTTTTGAGGTACTGAAATATCTCTTGTAGGGTAGTTTGTTAGCTACAAAATAGAAATTGAAACAGAGAGATGGTCTTTCTTCTGTGGAAAAGTTTATCATCAAAACCTGAGGACAAATATAAAACACCCCACACCACCTAATAAAACCCCAAAATTACAGATTTCCACAGGAGACTTGCTTTTCATTTACACAAACATGTTACTAACAAGGCTGGAAGCAGAACTTGGTCTCATGATTTATACTCCCAATAAAACCACTTGATCACCCTGTCTTACATAGTTTACAAATCCATCTACCTAAAGATTATGAAAAATACCTCATTTGCCAACTCCTGCCATACCCTCAGAGGTGGTTTTAGAGAGGCTGTGCTGAAAGGGACATCAACAGCACACATCTGATCATCAGATAGGTAAAGAGGCAGGCCTGAGAAGTGGCAAGAGCTCTGAAACTCACCGATTTCTTCTGTCTCTGCCATGATGCATGGGAGATGTCAGCTTACCCTCTTCAAGTAACTTATCTTCTGAAACCGTAAACTTTTCTGTGTGATTTATGGAAATTATGGTCAAGTAAAAGAGTATATGTATCTTTTTTGGAAGATACAAATACTCTGTATCACTATCTTTTCGGGCTAAGCCTATTTCTGCTCACGCTTTTTGGAAAATTGGTCCTTGGTATTTTTTCATTAACATGAAAAATTTGACACCTCATCTGTGCAAAATACACAATTTTGCAAAACTAAATACAAATAATTAGGACTTTCTATAAAAACAAAACCAACCAAACAAGCAAGAAAACCTCCTCACAACCAAAAACCTGAATGGATTTGTGTTTTGCAGAGGATCTGGTCCCCTGATTAAATATATTTGGACATAGCCTATAATATACTTTTTGCCACAGAGCCCTGGTTTCTTGAGCCAGAGGTTTTGTACTCTTTCAAGCATTTTGCTTGAAGTCCCAAGTGATTACTGCTGCGTAGATTGCTCCTGTGTAAACCTCTCTGCTGTAGGTTTAATTGCTGAGTGAATTTTAAGTTACTTTATATTTGTCTATGCTTTTGACTCTTGATTTAGGCTCCTGGTAGCTCCAATGCTTCTGATGTTTCTAGATTCCTCCCTGAAAGATGACATCTGTTTGCATTCATAATCCAAAAAAATACATCATCCTAAATACATGTATGTATGTGTAGTATTTGCATTCTCGTGTCTGTTTCTCAGTTTCAGAAAAAGTGATCAGACCTGTGTTTTAAGGTGGGATTCTATTACCAATGCCATTACATAGTAATGTCACCTTGTTAATGGCTTTATAAATTATACCCTCTAGTTTCCACACATTTTGTCTCTTTCTTTTTTATTAGAAAATTACATGAGGGTGTTTTGGCCTGACAGTTATGGGATCACAAATGTTGGTACTAAAGCAAATGTGCTAAATAGAGAAATGTACTCTTGTATTTTATAGAGTAATTCATCTGCCATTTGATACTTCATTCTCCTCAAGGACTCACAGTGCAAATTGTTGCCATTCACAATAGGTCTCCCTCCTACCCTGATGGAGTAGCAATATTAAACACCAGCCAGGCTGGCAGCAAAATCCTGTGGCTTTTGTTGTTGTTGTTTTATTTTGTTTTCAATTGGTTGGAAATAGAAGTGCTGAGGTACTAACAGGCCAACTCCTATTCTTGCCCTTGCCACTAGAGTGGTTCCAAAGAGTGTTTATTGATATGGTGATAGGCGCTTTTTATATATAAATTAAAATATTTGTATATAAAATAATAATTTAAAAAATGTTTTCTAGACTGTGATTTTTTCTTGCCACTACTTCTAAATTAGGCCAACAATATTTGAGAAGAACAAAATTTTTCTTTTAAGTGAGATTTATAGAGGAGTGAGTGTTAAGAAAAAATACCTTTAAAGCATTTCTTTTAAAGCACTATTCTCAGAAAACACTTCACCTGTGCTGAGATTACTGAAAACATGGTTTGTGATTGCCCTAGTGAATTACTCAAGGCAGGGGTGTTGTTGATTCTGATATCCCTGAACACCTGAGAAGGTTGAAGCCAATCTTCTGTCTTGTGCAGCACAGAGCTGCCATGAGCCTTGTTAGCAAAGGAGATGTCTCTGACAAACATCAGCCCCCACAAACTGATAGGTTTTATTCTTTCTCCATTTTTACCTTGTGTGCCTTTATCAAAGTTGTCCCAGCATCCAAGCATCATTTTAGCAGCTTTTGGATGGTTTATGGCAGGAGGGTTCTTTACTCTTAGAGTGCCTTTACTCACCCTATTACACATCTAGGTGTGTTCATCAGTCTAGGGTAAGTCTCTCTTTCTGGTAAATATTCACTGCCTCCCCATGGCTTTTATTTACACACCTGGCACTTCTATTGTATATAAAAGGTAGGGATTTCTTTCATGTCTTCCAGCTTCTCTGATTTTGGTTGCACTGTTTCTTCAGTGATGTCACTGATCATTATCAATATAAATCCAAAAAGAGTGAAGCTGGGTTTTGAGCAGATAAGAACTTATAATTTTCTCCCTCAATGATAATTGTTCTTAACGTGCTAGAAATTAATAGTATGCAACCTGGAAATCTGCAGAAAAGTACAAATTTATTTATTTATTTATTTTTTAATATAATTTATTTCATTATTGTTAGAGAGAAATGGATTTGCTTTTAGTAAATGTCTTTCTCATGATGAAAGGTTTTGTTTTTGGTTGGCCAATTTTGTGCTATTTGTACAACTAGCAGGTTATCAGGTGAGAACTTTTATGGTTTGTGAAAGGAGAAAGCTGTGGTGGCAAATATATGAGGTTCCTTGTGGATATTGCTTTTCAGATCTCCCCTGCCTCTCACCTTGCAAAATCAAGTAAAGAATGAAATACTCCCTAAAAACTGCCTATGATTGTGCTATAGTAGGGATTCTTAGACTGTTTATAAATTTATTTGAAATTCTTCTCTATCAAAGGTACTTTGGTCTTAATCTCTGCCACATTTATTTTTACATAATTTCTGTATCTCAGCATGTTTGAGGCATCATTTTACACACCACAGATGAGCTATGATTTGAATGGAGGTTTTTTTTTTTTTTTTTTTTTAATATATATTTATATATTAAAGGCTATTATATTAAGAAACGGAATTTTGATGCAGATTGTGTTGACAGTGGCAGAGTAATAACTCCAGAGCATTAGAAGATGTTCCCACTTCTGATAGGAGAGAATGGAGGTCTTGTTCAAATTAATAGAGAGAACATAGTTCATTAGAGAGAAGAGAAGAAAATAATCCAAACCCAATTCATACCAAGAAAGCAAGAGATGATATATTGCATTGAAAATATGTAATACATGCTTTACAGTGTCCTTCACCTTTAAAATTAAACATTTGTTACTCTTCTTGTTGGATTGTCCAATTGTTATTGTTTTTTAATTCTTTGGATGGTATTAATGTAGTTAAATATTATCTTAACAATATTAAGATAATTAAATAGGTGACAAATATTTTCAGTAATCTGAGTCTGATCCATAATATGCTTGAATTAAAAGGTCTTTGAATAAGGCCTACTGGGCTTTGCTCTACAAAATTCCTATGATTCAGTTCTGTGGAGTGCTGTGCTTGAAAGCTGTGATCAATTACCACATCTAAAGCTTGTATTTAAATTCAGGCCCATCTAAAGCTTGTATTTAAATTCAGGCCCATGAAGCCAGTTGTGAGTCCACCAGAATGCATATGTACTTTATTATTGGTTGCATATTTACAGCTGAGGCCATATCAAATACTTTGTTGCTGTTGTTCTTTAAATACTCTCTATAGGACTCATTTCACCTGAAGTGTTTCCCCACTTCATTTCCTCATTTATTTTTACATTAAAAAACAAACAAGCAAGCAAACAAAAAAAGTATAAACAGAATAAGAATTAGTTGGCTGAAATGGGAGGTTAAAATCTCCAAAAGCTCTATGATTCTATGAAATCAATTATTGGGTATTACTTGCTAATTCAGTCTGAGTTCATGAATAGCTGCTCCACACAGAGCTGCACTTTCTCTGTATAAAGGCTATGGGGGCAAAGAGAGGGAGGAGACCTAGCTGGGGGAATTCAATGCATGTCTCCTCAGTGGCAAAGGGAGCACTTCTTTTCGGGGTGGAGGTGGCTTGTCCTATGTCGTTTGTGAGGACATTTGTGCTAATGGAAGGCTTTCTCTGAATTACACCTGAGAAGGCGCTAGGGTTTTTTCCCATTTCTTGTAGGCCTTTAAAATAGCTTATAGGTTTCAGTTTTCCATTTCCATTTGTCCTATTTATTAGCTACCAATTTACTATTTCATTTTATAAAGCTCCATTTTGTGTTTGACACTAAATAAAACTTATGGGATGTGATTTATATAGACCTTTACTACTGCAGGTAAAACAGAAAACCTGTAACTGCTTCTAGGTATAAACCAAAAATACCATTTTCAAAACACCACTGTAGTTTTAAGAGCGCACCTGCTTTTGTCTTAAACTTCTTCAGTTATGGCTGCATGTTAGAAATTACTACTGAGATCTCAGTCATGGGTATTCTTCATCAAATGATATTAAATTATAAAAACTTGTGTTGGCTGATGAGCCGCAATATGTATAACAAATGTGTGAATAAAGCAGTAGTGAGATTGCATTTCCTTGTACATATAGCGTTTCATAGGTGTTAGTCCATCTATAGATGTAGCACAAAGGTTACAAATCCAACAGCTGCAGAGCTGGGGAGTGCCTTCTGGGACAGTTATGGAGCAATGTGTTATGGAGATTTTCCCTCCTGTGCCCAGCTAAATACCGGAGAAATAAAGCCAAGCTGAATTGAGCTTCATGTTACGAATGGACTAAATGTGCTGCTCACCCACTGATTTATCATCCCTATCATTCAGTAGTGCTATGTTTTTTCCAATATTTTTACATTAAGTAGAGTAGTAAGAAGCAGTGATTTGGTCAGAGAAGAGTCCTGCAAGAGCAGGAGGAGCCAGGTTTGGGGACAAGCACTCATGCCAGGACAGGATGGGCAGCATAAATGCAGGTTTCAATGTTTAAGCTGGAGAAAAGTCTGTCTGGATATGAGTAAATATTTCTGAAATGCAATACACACAGCAGAGACTTAGCAATATGTGCTGCTACTGCAGCGTTGCCCATGGCTGACAGGTTAAACAATGCAGGGGATGCTCTGTCTGGGGAAGAGACCACCATTAAAAAATCAAAAAGTACTTTTGATTTGAACTAGAGTAATGCAGTGGTTGTTTGTCATGAGCTTAGGAGTAGCCAGGTTGCATATCCTTGCTTTTTTTTTTTTTTTTTTTGTGTGTGTGTGTGTGTGTATGTGTCTGAATATAATCTGAATATAATTAATTACATTAAATCTATATTAGATCTATGCAGCAATTCCCTTTGCTGCACAGCTCTGTGACTGGTGTGGGAAGATTCTTTTTGTTCCTTCAAACACATGAGTCAACTGTTTTGAAAGGCCTAGAAGAAAAGAGTGAAAGGTCCCAAACTGAAGAAAACATTTTTCTTCCACGAGTCAGGCATCTTTCTCTGCTTTGGGACTGCTTCCCATGTAAATACAGACATGAGTGTGGTTTCCCCAGGACAGCAGAGTGTGGTTATGGTGTTGAGCCTTGGCTCCTTTTTCCTTCTGAGGTGAATAAATTCTCCTAGCAGTGCACTTGGTGCTAGCATCTCCTGTGATTATGAGCTGTGCTGGTTGCCCATCAGGTGTCTTCACTCCAGTAAAGGGAGTCTAGTGTGACCTGCAGCAGCCTGAACTGGTATCTGCAATGTACCCCTACCTCCTCCTAATAGCTGTAAGTGTAGGAGTATAATCATTTACCCGTGAATCCTGAAAAATGGCGCTCAGATTTTGAAAGGGAAACATTTTTGTTTCTGATTTTTGGAAGTAGAAGAAATGACAAATGTTTGGCTAATTTATTTTTGTAAAAATTTTGCAAATCTTGTGGTTTCAAAAATATAAAGGAAGTTCCCAATTTTTTACTCCAGTGTTTTTATTTATTTATTATTATTATTATCATTATTTAAATATACCTACTGCTAAATCTTGTGGTATTGATACATAGAAAAAAAGGCACCTCATTTTTTTTTTCAAAGCCATTCTATCTCTTGATAAAAAGATGCTTTGTAAGTTGTTTTGTGTTTTCTGTAGAGTGAGATAAAAAGTAGCTTTTTAGATGACGTTGCTTTGTATCATTCTGAATGAATGAATTTTTTTTTTTGGCTGGAGTTGTTTAGAAACACAGGTGATGACAATAGATTAATTATCAGCATGAGCAGGCTGCCTGTTGCCATGATGGCATGTTGGCAAGTCCCGAAAAGGACCTGATAACAGACTCTTTAATCAAATCCATGAGAGTGTTTGGAAGAAAACCAGAAATGCATAGCCCCAGATCATGACAACACACAAAAAAAAAAAAAAATTACACAAAACAGTGAAATTTCACTGTACTAAAAGATTTGGCTAGCAAATTTCTTTAGAAACACTCTCAGATGTATTGCCATAATAGGGTGTCATGAAGGAAAGTTTATAATGAAATTTACAGTTTAAGATTGTAATTTAAAACAATGTTCTGTATTTAAATACAGCTTTTCTTTTATTCCACCCTTAGGATTCATTAGATTGACTTCCATGGATATTGCATGAGTGAATGGCTAGTAAATCCAGCGTTGCATGGGTTGATTCACATTGGTGAATTGGTTGGAGATGAATGACTGTCCCACAGTATTTACATGTATGTTATAGCAGAATTTATGCGTGTAAGAAAGGGTGAAATAAGTCTTTACCGTGAAGGCAAAGATCCACCTTCCCCTTTGCAGATATACTGGTGCCTAGTGTTGCTGCAGCAGTATGAAAACATGGTCTCAGTAAACCAAAATTTTTCAGTGCTGTAAGCCAGCCTTTCTTTTACTTGTCAAGGCATGCTCAGTACCTCTGCCTTGAAATGAATGAAGATCTACTCTTAATGATGACAGATGGGTTTGTGTCTGAACATCAGAAGGGAGGGAGATCTGTGTAAAGGTATCTATCATTGAAGGCATGTTGCTCCTCTTAGCTAATATTTTTTGAAGGGTGTGCAGCCTATTGTTGCTTTCAACACACTAGATGAAATTCTGCTGTCATTTATTTTGAGGTAATGTCATGATAACAGAACAGATGTCTCAGAAGAAATAAGATGTCATTGTTCTTCTAGTGAAATGCAGAGAAGAATTAAGAGAGAGCTGAATAATACTAGGAAAAGATGATTTAAATCAGAGCTTCCATTCATAACATCATGACATAAGAATTTGAGTTTGGAGTTCAGTACAACATATTAATAATAATTAATTTTAAAGACATATATCTCTAGCATCATACTTAAAAGAAGGAGAGAAAGGGCAAGCAAAAGAAAAACCTGCATCACCTGCTGGTTTGAGAAGCTAAAGCTTTGGGAGAGATTTCTAGAGAATCTTTCATGAAAGGGCAGTACAAGCAGTGAGAGGGACTGCTAGCACCAAAAGAGCTACAGCTAATGTGGTCTGATAGCTTATTAAAAATAGAGGGGTGGGGAAGTGGAGGAGCTGGAAGAAGAATCCCCTATTTTACAGGCAGTGCTGGACCAGGCTAGAGTTGTCTCAGACAAAACCGTCCCCATGCTGCAGATTTGCATGTTGGCTCAAAGGGAATTTGCCGTAGGAAGCAGGTAGCTTCTCTATCCCAATACATCATAGAAAATAATAATAGCTGCTGGAAGGAGTATTTGATAGAACCTGAAGTCACACATAGCAGGTACATAATGCTTAACAGCTGCACTCAATTTCCCTGGCATATTGAAATGGAATTCAATGGAAATATTAACGCGGAGTTAGATATGTTTATGTGTGTTTACTTGCTTGGGCAATAGGATGAAAAAGTTATTTGGTTAGTAATGCTGCACATTATTCACTACCATGAATAATAAACAGAAGTAGAATTTGCAATAGGACACATAACAGTAATTCACAGTTTTAGGGGGCAGAAAGCTTAGGAGTATTCTGTGTCTGTGCAAGTTGATATGCATGCATCTTCAATCTGTTGTAATATAGCAGCTGAAAGTTACTGGAAAAAAATAGCTAAAGGGGCTGTTTGTTTCCTCACAGAATTTGTGCTATAATGGAGACATATGAAAGTGATAATATTTTGCTATATGATATAAAACCAGCCCAGTGTATTCAGTATGTATTTCCCTTGTTTATTCATCTGTAAAGCCAAACAATTAACCTTGCTTTATTTTTCCTCAGCTGTGTTGGGACTGAACATTGCATCACTGCCAAACTGCTGGGCACGTGGATGCAAGCAGGGCAGGTTGTTTAGAGCTGTTGTGATTGTTCCAGTTCCTGTTTAAGGAAGCCAGTAAAATTTCATATCTGAACCTGAAAAGAAACATTTAACTCTGGACTGAGAAACAGAACATGGACATGGGGGACAGCAAGCATTTAAATCATCCACGAGGGATGGTTTTAGGCCTTTTCTGAGAGGACTGATGATTTGCTGGGAGCTCAGACCCCAGTCTGCAGTGTAATTGGTGCTGTCTGCCTTTTTCCAGCCATGCCAGGCCAATGCTCCATTGTCAGTAACTGAAATGAAACCTCACAGGTCATGGCTCCTCTGTGTGAGGTTTGGTGATACTCTTTGCACTTTCTACTGTGTAGAAGCTGTATGCAAACTAAGACTCTGCAAAGTTTCTTCTCTGCCCACGAGGCTAAGATTGGAGCTGTGCTGAATTTTCAAACAGGCGATGTTTAATTTCACCTCATAACACTTTCTGCAACGTCTTCTCTCTTATGAGGCATATGTGTCATCTCGTATATGAAGAAATTGTTGTTTGTATGAACTAAGGGTAATCTGTAGGCTGACAGAGGCATGTTTATTACCATAAGGAAAGTGACCTCTAATAGACACAAAATGTTCAGTGCAGTAATTGCCATCTGTGGTATGAAACCCACTTCAATGTCTCTTAACTAAATTCTTCCTTCTGCTCTTTGTCTTCAATTAGATCATTCATGTGGGATTGGGACATTACATGTGTTTTCACTGGCAGACTGCAGAACAAATACTGCTCACCAGATGCATCTAAGCAGCTGTTTTCTTGGAGAAATGATGGCACAGCAGCTTGAGCTGCAAACAAGACCCAACAGCTGAAAACCTCTTTCTGCACATGGTTGGTGATAAAGAGGTGGAGACAGGGACACGTCTGGCAATGACTGGCTCTCCTGAGCCCTTGCTGTTTTTCTCTCTGTGAGGAGAGAAAAAGCAGAAACCCAGGAAAGGCCTAGGTTGCCCTTGTGCCATTTATGTTAATGGCACAAGGCAGGGATGAAAGAGTAGAAGAGAATTGCCCAGTGCTGGAACGTATGTGGAATATAGATTGCCCTTTATGTCAGTGAGGTGTGTTTTTTTTCGTTTGTTTGTTTATTTTTCCTACTGAGATAGGTTAGGTATTGAATGGGGTATTAAGCTGCAGAGCTATATCAGTTGCAGAGCTGATGCTTAACCATCTCAATATGAATGGTTATTTAATCACACCAACCAGGAGCCTCGTTATGTGTAGGATGCCATCTTTGCTGCTGCACTGGAGGTTTGCTTGAGCACCTCTGGGACTAGGAGCACAAACTGTTATGCTCAGCAGTGTCACAGCTTCTTGTCCAGGCTCATGCTTTGTGGATGAGGCCTGTAAGTGGACTTGCAGCAGATTCACCAGATGCTACAGCTTCTTTTGCTGTCTTCTGCAGAAGACAGTTATTGACATCAGATGTGCAGCATATATATGGAAATATGTGCACAACATATACTGCTAGGTGTAGTTTATGTTGTACACAAACTGTTTGTGAGGGACTATTTGGCTCTAATACACACTTTTGCCATTATGCAAACCCTGGAATGAAATAAATCTATTTCCTGGCCTTAAACAAACAAACAAAAAGTATTTTGAAAAATTCTCAGGCCAAAAAGTCCTTTAATGATGACTGTTTTGCTAAATTGATTTTCAGTTTGATTGAAAAGAACTGTAGGAGGTCTGAAGGCAATGGGAAAGATGTGTTTTTTACATGCTCTGTTTAGCAGGTCATAATGACAGTCTGTAGTCTATCAGCTATTTCCTCATGGGTTCCTTGTTTTCCTTTTCACAACTGAAGCAGCAATTTTTCTGTAAGAGAGCAGATCTGTCTGTACCAAAGTGCCTTGGTGCCAAGTGATGCATGACCTTTGAATCTAATAAGTTAAAAAAAAATTATGATAAACCAAAGTAATAATTTTTAAATGATTTTTTTTGTTAGTTTCTTTCTTGTGAAGCTTCAGTTGATGGGTTGGAAAGTTCTCTCTGAGTGCACGGGTAATGATACGTTTTAGAAGGTTGTGCTTTTATAGTGTAACATGTCCCTTTAAAATTTTATTTTCAGTAAACTCTAAGTTATCTTTCCCAAAATATTACTTTCATTTTGAATTGCTACAGCAGTTCCTCCTCTTCTATCCCCCCCCCCCCCCCCACCCCCCCGATTTCCCCTCCTATTTTATGATTTTAAGGTATTTCATCTAGGTTTTATGCTTTATGTGGTTGTTTCTTTTTTTTTTTCCTTATTAACTGAAGTATGGTTTTGGTTTTATGCTCTCCAGGCATTTTCAGTGTTGAACGATAACAGTGATCAAAAGTTGTTTCAAGCAAGCAATGTGTTTTCCCCTTCTACCCACCCCTCAGCAAAGCTACCTTAACTTTAAAAATTATGCAAAGCCTACTCAAGCTCTGCAGCATAAGATACAACTTGGTTTGGTTTTAATTATACATTTTGAACATTATCATTAGATCATGTCTGTTCCGACCTTAGAATATATTTTATCTATAGGGGTAAATATAGGTTGTATTTTATAAAGTAGTGGTGATGGTGTGAAGAGACAATGATAAACCAAAGCAGATTAAAGAAAATCTATATTCACAAGCATCAGTAATCTTTAAATAGTTCAAGTAAATTTACAAATTCACTCTTTTTATTCCCTACCAAATGTTGGATGCATTTCTTCAGATGACTTCCAAATTTTACATTTTATATCATTCTAAAGAACTGCATGAAAGATTTCAGAAGGAATGATTTGTCTAAGTTATGGCTGATTATCAGGTACTAACATGCTCAGAAGAGCTGAAAGAGACACTTTATTTTTCTTAGTTATAGCTAATAAAAGTAATTTTGATGCCTTGTGGAAAATAGTTGGATGTATTTTTGTGCTGTATATAGTATATTTGCTGACTTTTAAAGCTGCAGTGAGAAACCAAGAAAAAGGAGAGCATTGGTAACACCTGCACTTACCAACCACTAGCCATATGTCTGATTTAAAACAAGCAAACAAACAACAAGCAAAAACAAAACCAAAAAAATGACAACATACCGCAGACCGTAAAGGACTGTCCCATCTGGATGGAGCCGAATCATTCGGTTTTTCACTGTCACTCCATGGACAAATGACTTCTTGTCATTTAGGAAATATGTGTCAGGCACCCAGAGCTGGTCAGCCACTCTGTTGTCCAGTGTTAGGTTCAGAGGTATTCCAGAATAAGAAAGCCTTTTATCCCTCCAGGACTGCTGGAAGTACATGGTAAGGGTGTAATCCTACAGAATAAATGAGAAAGGCTTTTTGTGTTTTGCATACTGAATAACTTAACATAAATTTAGTTTTAAATAACTTTCTGTTCAGTAGCAGAATATCAAAAAAGCACCAGGAAGTTTAAGGTTCATTGCAATGTTGTCAATAACTGTGAGTCTTGGCTTGTTTGTGTTAATGTAGAACTTCACACTACTCCCCAGTGGCAGTGACCACCCACCACAACGCCCCTGGCCATGGGCTTAAAAACCCTCTTGTGCCAGAAGGAATGCATGGTACATTTGGGTCTCCAGTCTATAGGTTACAGGGTCTCTGGTCTACAGACCACGCTTGCCATCTTTTGATAGGTTTTCTTTAACATGAGAAAAGCAGGGTTTTGTTGGCCTCAGTCAAATAGCCTTGAACACCATTGAAAACACCTTTTGATATTTGCTGTCTTCATTGTGAAAGATTCCTCCCACAATCCAGGAAGGCTAGCAGTCCCTAGACCATCTTAGAAAGAGCAAAAATGACTGCAGAAAGTATAATGAACAATTTCTCATATTGAGAGTGCTGCAGTTGCCAGGTGGAATGACCTTTGGTAGCTGAGCATATCTCACCTGAGCCCAGATGCTTTCTGGCCTTGGCAATCAAATATTACTGCACAGAAAATGAACATGGCCTGACTATCACACTGTAGCTTAGGGAAAGTACCATTTACAAAGTCCTTCAGCTTTGCACTTGGTCAAGAAAGAAACTGTTGTAAAAGACTTCTGGTCTGACTTACTCCCTCAAGTCTTTCACTTTGTACATTTAGTCGTTTTAAAGGTACTCAAGTTTTTGATGTGGAAAAGCCCACATACTTTATGTCTGATGGATTTCTTAAACAATGTCTGAAACAGCAGTATGTAGACTGCTGGTTTTATCTTCCTTCTCTTCTCTCCTACCCCCCTTTTCAAGTGGCAGGTCATTTTGTCACACATTTAGCAATAAAAGAGCAGTAACATTACAGATGCTGGGTAAGATTTTCTTTTATGTGAGAGAAGGCCTCACCTCTGTCATCCTTACAAACCCTAGCCTGTACTGTAATTTTGGAAGAAATAGAGAGCATAAAAACTGTCTGTGATTTCCTCTCTTCATCTTCACTGGCTTCTTAAGATGTACCACTACCATGAAAATCAAAGCACTGTTGTTACCTTTCTAAAAGACTTTCTGCCTGAAATGTTGCATCTAGCAGAGCTATAAACTATAGGCTGATCACTAGTAAAATAAGTTAATATTAATAGAAATATTGTTTGCCCTGGGCCTGCAGTAGTTGCCCTGTATAGAGGACATTCCATGACTTGATCAGCAGTCCTATACATTATGCAATTTACATCAGTTCTGAGAATCAACTTTCAAGCATTTCCTACACGTGACCTGTTCAGGCCTGCAAGGTGGATGGTTACCCATGGCAGAGCCAAGAGGTGGTATGCAGAAGGTGTAAGTCTTGACCACATAACTAGGAGCAGGTAGGAGGAGGTCAGGACAGCTACTTTTCCTTTTCACAGCACATTGATTAAGCACAAAGTTCCTTGGAGACAGAGAAAGTGTTTATTTCTAACTGCCTCAGATTAATTTAATCTGTGAAGGAGTCTGGCTGGAATCTGACCGTGTATGCTTGACTGAATGTGTAGAAACTTGAGGTGGAAAGGCTTCAACCCACCCTTGACTCTACAGCCACCTTCCAGATGGGGAATCAAAGAGGTCAAAACCTTTGTCATGTATAACTGTCACTGCTGCAGAAATATCTGGATGGGTGGACTGTTTGGCTTCTCAGCTGCTGATGAGTTACCAATCAGTAGCCAAGTGTGGTATGAATTTAAGTCACCACCCAATTTCACTTTCTATTTCTATTTTAAATATTTCTATTTTGATCTTCAGTGGTTGAGGAAAAGGATAACTGTATCCATTGTCACTTCTACAACAGCATGGTTTAAAAACAATAACAACAACGCTAATGAAAATAAAAAAGAACAGCATAAACTCTTTTGTTGCCTTTTGTGTTTCTTCCTGAAATTTAAGTGTAATGAAGGCAGTGCATGTGCTGATGCTGCCCTGCCAGCTGTTGCTGAAGGGGCTTTTGCACTGACAGGTTTATGTGACAGGAGTAATGCACTGAGGTGTGCACTCTGCTGAATATGTGATTTGTAATTTAAATGGTAGAAAAAGCATGGAGAAATACGAACCCTGAGGAAGCAAAGTTTTGAGAATGTATGTTGAGGGATTTTTGAAACAGCAAAGATCCCATGGCTTGCTGCAGCTGAGCAAAGCAAGCTACCAGGATGACTATGAGAAGTTCCCATGACAGTATTCCCACATTGCCCAACTGAGGAATTTAGAAAAATATTGTTGCCAGTAGTTGGCTTCAAGGACAAGGTCTACATGACTGCTAATCACAAGGGGGTTGTTTTCTTGCAGGTGGGGTTGTTTTCTTGTAGTTTTTTGTCTGAGTGCTTTTGACCAATAATTTTGTGTGAGACACTATCCGCCCCTGTTAAGTTCACTATAAAAGTCAGGCTGTTCGGGTAATAAAATGGAGCATGATCTGACCATACTGGTGTTTGTCGTGCTTTCGGCCGTTCTTCCTGCAACAAATATAATGTCCAATTTGGATAGCTTTGCGTTAGAAGGAAGCACTTAAAGAGAAGTTAAATCCTTGCCTTTCCTTCCTTGTAGAGATACACCGAGACCAGATGTGAGCTGGATGAGAAAAAAAAATCAATATTCTCATGCAGTTTTCATATGTTGTATCTTTTCTTTCTATCCTGCCCTATTTCAACCAATTTTACATAGAAAAGGTTTCATAAATGTGTGATGCAAGTTAAATTCTCAATGCTCAGCTCTTTGCTTGGTACCCTCTGTCTTCTGTCTAATTCAGCAGAGAAAATGCAGTCTGCAACACAGATGGAACACGAATTTCAATTACACATAATTACCTTTTTCTTTTCCTGCTTTCCTTTATATTTTCACCATGTCTAAAAGCTGCTTTTGTAAAACTGTCATGTCACCCTGGAGAAAAAGGCTAAAAATTGAGGATTTTCTGTGTGTGATGGATCTCAAAGATCAATCAGAGAGAATTATAGCCAAGATAGGCTATAAGATATCTTAAGGATGTGATCAGGAAAAAAAAAAAAAAAAAGAAGTCTCTTGGCTATGGCTAGTGGTAGAAAATAAATTGCTATTTTTAGCATCACAGTCTGTCTCAGAAATTTTATTTCATCCAGCTGTGCTTTACACAGAATACTACTGTGGATGACACTACAGGAGAGACAATAAACCTGTGCCCCACAGCTGTGTTGTACTATAGAAATATGTGGCATGCCAACAAGTGTTAGTGGGAAGAGAAAACCTGAGCTTTATCTTAAAAGAATCTTCATGTTTCTTAACTCAGAAAGAGTTGTATTGTCTTTCCATTCTCCAGAACCCAAGAGAGTTACTCATTCAGTATTTTAATGAAGAAAATAAGTTGTATACTGTATTTGTGAGAATCCTATTCACTGTGAGTTTTTATTTTAAAGAGAAAAGTTTAAAGTTAATGGTAATGTAATTTTATGTAATGGTTATTTTAATGAAAAAAAAATATATCTGAACTACAATAGTGCAATATATATATATGCACATATATTTGTAGGGAATGTAGTCTTACCTTTCTCCTGTTTGATCAGTGAGGAGTGAAATACCAGCAAAACATATGGCTAGCTTCACCTTGGGATTTTTTCTATTATCACAATTTGTTATATTTTACAGTAATGTATGTGAGGAGAGGTGAGAATTTAATGACTAACCACCTTCTAGCCTGTACAATTGGCTCAGGATTCTGTAGTTTCAAGCTCTAGGGTATAAGAATACTATCTGAATCTTCCGTATCTAAATTGGTGGTTGGCTGCAGAATTTTTCAAGTTTTTATGACAGCTTCCTAAGATCTCAAGCGTCTGTCTAGATGTGAAAATAAATCAGACTATGTTTAATGTTTGCATTTAGAAATTTCTAATCCTGAGTTTAAAAAGAAGAGCCCAATATAAAAATAAAAATAAAGAAAGAAAAGAATCTGTTTCTGCAGATAACTGTTCATTTGAATAATTTAGTTTAAAAACTGTGTTGTGTTTTTGTTTTTTAGAAATGTGCTGAATATTTCTGCATAACTTTACTTACTATAACAAAATAAAAAAATTAAAATGTATGATATTTCAGTTGAGCTGAAATAATCAAAAATTAGAAAAGCTGAAATAAGCTAATTGAGCTGTCCATATTTTCCTCAAAAAGTCCAGGTCGGATGGGGCTGACCCAGGAGATGCCCCTGCCCATGTCAGAGAGGGTGAACTAGATGGTCTTTAAGGTCCCTTCCAAGCCAAACCATTCTGTGAAATGCTGTTCTGTTTTACTAGGGTGTAGTCTTCTTCCTAGTGCTAAAAGTCTAAGCACCAATGATAACATTTTTTGTTGTGTAGTGATTTTTGTTGTTGTTGTATGTGATAAAGCCTGATATGTTAAAATTAGATGATTTTTGTTTGTTTGCTTGTTTACTTGGTAATTGTGCAAATTTTTTTTTTCTTTTTTTTTTTTTTCTTTATCGAACTGGGAAGGTATGAGAGCAAGTGTATATGGATGTATATTGTAGTATGTAAGTCAGTCTGTGTATCAGTAACATGAACCATGAGAGGAGAATGCCTGCTGGACCTCAGGATGGCTCTGGCATCTCCCTTTTGGGGTTTAAAACTTCTCAGAGCAAGAACAAAAGATGTCATATGAGTATGGGTACGTTTATGCAATATCGATAAACAAGTGTTGATTTTAGCTAAACTGATTTCAGATGTAGGATGTAATGAGTGACAGGAGGCATCACCTAGATGGGGTCTTGCTGAGTTTGGAGTGTGTAATTACTTTTCTGGTTGGATTACATGGAGTAAATTACATATGCTACCCTGTAACCGAGTTGGAAATACTATCTTATATTACCTTTGTCTGCTTTGGAAGATTAAGAAAAGCTTCTTGAATGAAGCTCAGCTGAAATTTAAAACTTACAGGATTATGAGCTCAGGTCAATTTTGCACCAAAACCAACTATCAAGTCTGGACTAAACTAGGAGTTAATTTGGTGCGTTGAAATGGCTCCATGTAGGGCAGTGGAAGATAAGAAACCTTCCTGTAGCTCCGAAGTGGAATGAAATAGCTGTGAAAACAGAACTTTTTCTCTCCTATTTCTAAAGATGCTCAACATAATTAGAAATATCTCAATAAAAAAAGTTTTTATTGTTTTCACTGTTGAATTCATTTTAAAATTAAAATATTAGTAGACTTCAAGTGAATGGGTTGCTGAGCTAATTTCCATAACATAATACGAGTAGTAACAGGAAAAATTTCTCATTAGGTTGGCTTGTGAGAGGCATTTTAATGAGGTGTACTAGGTTAAGACACATGCTTACATGTTTGTCTTGGGTAAGAGAGAGATTCTGTGAAAATGTGAATAAGAGAAACTAACATATTTTCCTCTAAATGGCAAATTTATTTCTTAATCTGGATTTAATTAGGCTCATAAAGAAACATTGGCACCAAACTTCACTCTTTACCCAGGTAATATAAATTCCTTGTATGAGAGAAAATGAATGGACTACTCATGCCTCTTGTACTTGAGGTTAAAAAAAAACAATTTGTAGTTC
Organism: Anas platyrhynchos; assembly: GCF_047663525.1. NCBI lineage: Eukaryota > Metazoa > Chordata > Aves > Anseriformes > Anatidae > Anas > Anas platyrhynchos. The sequence goes on from NC_092590.1 coordinate 53,350,547, forward strand.
CAGTAAATAATATACTGAAGATCTTTCACACAATGCTAATTCCTTTTTTTTTTTTTTTTTTTTTTTTTTATTTTCTATTACTTTGTTCACTATATATTTGAATAATTTCATTGTGCAATGTGTATAGATGATGTAAGGGCAGTAATGGGTTTTTAGTTTCCCGATAAACCTCTGCATCTCTCTGAAACCAGCAGAGATGCATTAAAATGGCTAGGTAATTTCTACTTGTTGGTAATTTTCACTGTGTGGTTTACTAGTTCAGCACAGCATAACATGTGAAATATGTTGCTGTACTATAATCTAACTTCCTGAGGGACATGCTGGTCTCACCCTGCTTATTTGCTAATTTACAGACTCCAGTAGAATAAAAGACCAGTATAAATGTCTGCTATATTTAACAGACTGCAGGCATGCATGTTTTAAGAAGAAAATATTGGGGATCTTTTAACTTGCAATGTTCAGCAGTATGATCTAAAATGTTTTCCCTCTTCCCAAGGTTGTCTCAGTCTAAGTTCCATTACTATTTTATATGTTTAAATAGTGAATATCAAAACACATCCCAAAATTCTTACCAGATAAAAAAAAATTAACACTACGAATATAATTCTTAGCAGAAAATAGTAAATGGAAGGATATTCTGTGAATCCATAACTGTTCTAGCTCAATTCAATGTCAAAGGTTAGAACTCCAGGTGAATTTGCTCATGAGGTCACTGTGCAGCAAAACAAATACAAGAAACACATCAATGTTACATACTTTTCATAGATAACAGTGTACATTGATATTGGTGGAATACACACTGTATACCCAAACAAACTGAAATTTAAATCATATCCTTGAGAAGCATCCAATAATCAAGTATGTGGCAGCACTACAGAAAATGAGATGCAATGCAATTCAAATACAGTATAACTTAATCAAGACAAACATAACTGAAATTGCAATTTAAAATTAAGTATGGAGTGATGATCAGGATACTAATATTGACTGAAAAAAGGCCAGAAATGTAGAATACCAATGTACATAAATCCTGCAGTGATTGCAAGTTATGATTAATTAGGGAAGATTACCTTCCATGTTTCCTGGATACAGAGAAGGGAAAGATAGAGTTTAAGACTGTAAGTGCTGTACTTGCAAATTGGAAAAGGCATGTTCATTCATACGTTGTATGCTAGTGCATCAGAGGAAGGTGTCAGTGTTTGTTCAGTAAAAGTTAGTTGTCCTCTGGTCCATCTTGGAATCTTGGAAACCTAGGGAATATTCATGCCCTCAACCTACAAAAGAGCTATTTTAAGACAAAGGAATGTAAATTTTGTGTAATTACTAATACATACTTTGTGCTCAATTGCATACAGGGCACAAAAATTAGTGGAAAACATTTTTGCCCAAATTATGGAGCAAATTCTTTCTTTATTTTAGAACATTATTCATGTTCTACTTACTCTGTTCTCTAAAAACATCAGGGAAGCTACATGTTTTTATTAAGCCTGCAGTCCAGCCGAGCAAGGAGGTCAGTGAGTTGTAGTGATTGATTGTATTTGCCTTTTTTTTCTAAGGGTATAGGTTAGTGCTCCTTCTGGCTTTGTTTTTAAGTGAAGACTGATGCAGCATATGTTGTCTCATTCCCCTCTTCAGCCCAAGGTAGTGGGAGGAGGGGGAAGGAGTCTGGAAGTATGTACTCAAATTATTCAATGTGCTATCTTGTTTCACAGGGGGATATGGTTCTTGTGAACTAGACTTCTGTCAGGGAAACAAGATAGGAAGCTCCACTGTCTACAGGACGTCTACAAGATGACAGAAAAAAAATTCTTTTGGTGAGATAAACTATTTTTTATATTTTTTAACAGGATTAGAATTTTCTCAAAGCAAGCTTCACTTTTGCAGAAATCACATTTTCTGTCAGAAAATTTAAATCGCTTGAAGATGCAAGATTTCTGTAGGATAAAAAGTTGTGTAAGGTATTATTATTTTGTTTGATCCATTTGGTAGCTCTAGTTGATAGTGAAGTGCCCTGCACTTTTTCAGAAGTGCTGGTAATTCTCCAGAGAAGTGTGTCATAAACCTTGTTGGCATTTATAACCTCACAATTAAATTAAGTATGTAGCATCACAGTTGTTTCTTACAGAAAGAAGCAGAGATCTGGCAGGAGTCCGCATAGCTGTAATGATGATTCCCTTTATTGTTCAAAGCACAGCCAGGAACAAGATTAGACTCATTATAAGTGTAGCATGTTGTAAATGAAGGCACTTATCATTACTGTATTGGGATCCAATATTACTCTTTGCAGTCAACGGCAGAAGTCCCCTTAAATACAATGGGATTAGAATCATGTCCAATGTCTTCAATCATTGCTGAAAAAAGGAAAGCAAAAGGCAAAATATCTATCAGTTCTTGAAATAAAACCATCTATTTTGTTGCATTTTTTTTTCCAGTGTTTTGGTGCATGTATTTATTACTGCTTCTGAGATTTAAATGGGCTGTTATGATAGTTGTGCTTCATTGATTTGCCATTATTTAACTTAGAGGGGGCTAAATTCTCCCTCTTAAAATCTTCTCTTTTCTGCTCTGTGTTATGTGAAGAAGAGTTAGTACTTCTGTACTTGGGATTGGTTTCCCATTTAATTACCCTCTGCTTTTGCTCTCTTATTTGAGCTTTGCTAGCCTGGGAGGCCTGAACATGCTGCTTGTTGTATGGGAAGAAAACAGATCACAGAATCACAGAATATCCTGAGCTGGAATGGTCTCACTAGGATCAGTGAGTCCAACTCCTGGCTCCATGCAGGAGCACCCCAAAATCATACCATACATCTGAGAGCACTGTCCAAATGCTTCTTGAACTCTGTCAGGCTTGGTGCCATTACCGCTTCCCTTGGGACCCTGTCCCAGTGCCTGACCGCCCTCTGGATGAAGAACCTTGTCTCTGTTCATATGCAGGTATGAAAGGGAACAGTGGAGTGATATTTGAGGACTGTGATATTTTGCCCAAGTAGTGTTGTCTTCATCCTCTCTGCAGAACAAGCACTCCAAGGTAAAGAAATTTCAAGCTTTAATTCATGTTCCAAAATATTTCATATTTCAGCCAGCTTGGACTGAAAGCATGAATACACAGGAGTGAGGATGGGTATTTAGTAGGAAACAGTACCTCTGAGGTTCTAACGTTGAACTTCTTGAAGGTGGCTCCTTAGTGACTGGAAGGATGACTCTTAAAGAGGTGGGCATAGATCAGCTCTGAAGGTCTACCACTTGATATGTGCTATGAGGAATAAAACAAACTAAGAAAATGTTGCTGGAAAGATGCAAGTTTCAGTAAAGTGAAAACATCGCAGAAAAGTGTAGAATTAAACAAACACCACTTCCCTTGGTACCAATACGAAAGAGAATTGGAAAGGAGCCCTTTTTGATGACAACAGTTGTTTCCGAAGCACATGATGTTTTTCTTGTAATTTCCAGTTAGCTCAGCAGGCGTGAACTATGAGCCTATTAGGAAGTGTACTGCAAGTCTATGGAGGATGGCACAGCAATAAGAACTCAGAATTCCTCATGGTGTCAGTGAACAGTGCTGCAGGCAAAGCTGAGCTTATTGTTAGCCTGGGAGCAGATGGAAGTTGTTTGCTGAATTTTATCTTATACACTACTGTGTAAGCCATAATACATTGCGTACTGATTTCATTAGCACTGGACAGAAAGTTGAAGAGAACATGACCCCACAAGAGAACGATGTGCCCATTTTTTCCCTGATCTTTCTTTTTCTATTTATGTACTTGCAGAACCATCTTTTGTTACCATTCACATCCCTTGCCAGATTCAACTCCAGGTCAGCCTTGACTTTTCCAACCCTGTGCCTGCAAGACAGAACAGCAACTCTGTACTTCTCTTGGGTCACCTGCCCTTGCTTCTACCTCTGGTGTTTTTCCTTTATGTTGAATTCATTAGAAATGATCATCCATGCTGATCTCCTGCTGCTTTTTCTTGAATTTCTGCTTGTCAGGATGGATCTTTCTTGAACTTGGAGAAGCTGATCTTTGGATATCAGCCAGCTCTCCTAGACCACTCTTTACTCCAGAGCCATATCCTATGGGATTCTTCCAAGCAGATCTTTAAAGAGGTTGAAGTCTGTCCCCCTGAAATCCAGGTCTGGGTCCTGGTTTTTGTCCTGTTACCTTATCTTGGGATCCTGAACTCCACCATCTCACGGTCTTTACATTTAAGACTGCCTCTGACTTTCATGTCTTGGACCAGTTCTTTCTTGTTTGTAACTATCAGGTCCAGCAAAACACCTTCCCCTGTTGGCTTCTTAATTACTAGTGCCAGGAAGCTGTTGTCAATGAATTTAAGAAATTTTCTGGAGCACCTGAGCCCTGCAGTATCATCATTTTAGCAAGTATCAGGGTGGTTAAAGTCTTTCATGAGGACCAGGGCCTGTGAACACAAGGCTTCTTCCAGCTTTTGGAAGAAGACCTCCTCATCCTTCTGATCAGGAAGTCTATAGAAGATACTAACTACAACAACACCCATGTGTGTCTGCCTGTTAATCTTGATTCACACACTCTTGACTGATGTCTGATCCATCCCAAGGCAAAACTACATGCAGCTGCTCTCTGCACATAAAGCTCTGCTCTCTCACATCAAGCAAAACTCCCCCTCCTTGCTGTTCATCCAAATCCACGTAGCCTGTTCATCCACAAAAACTTTATTGTTGCTTTTCTTGCCAGTTTTGTTGCCTTGCTTCCACCTCTTGTATGCTCCCTTCTGTGTTACAGTACATCAGGAAGTATCTGTCCTAGGCAAATAGGCCTTCTGCTGAAATTCCTGGTCTCCGTGCATGACAGGATGGATTGTTTTTGGATTTCAGATTTTTTTTTTCTTTAAAAATCCTTTTCACTTTATGACAGCTTGCTGGGGAATCTTACCTAGCAATTACTCATACAAGCCAAATTTTACTGTCCTGAAGTCCAGAGTTTTAACTCTGCTGCTCACTTTTCCAGCTGTCCTCCAGATCCTGAATCTGTCATCTTGTGGTCACTGCAAACCAAGCGTGCTGTGAAGGCTTGCATCCAGGATGTTTCGACAAAAGGCAGCTTGAGAAAAAATCTTCCCCCTGTGATTTCTCGTGAGCTGAATAATTCAAATGTTAAGCTACTTACATGATGATCTAACATCGTAGTTCATGAGTTTATAACACTGATGCAAATTTTCTGTGGAAAACTTGCTTTTGGCTTTTGCAGGGACTCAGTTTGCCGTTAGATGAATGCATCAACACTAAATCCTCAGAACAGAATCCAGGATATTTTTAGAGTGTTAATAAAGGACCTTGTTTTATTTTTATCTTACTAATAGCATAACCAATTGGATAACTAATTGAGTTGGCCAATTTAATGTGATTAATCTGATTAAAACCCTACAAATCCAGTGTCATTGCCAGCTTCATAGGAATCCACTTTTCAAAACATTTTATAGTATGCGTAGGCATTTCAGGAGAGAGAAAAACAAGCAAGACCAATAATAACTCATCAGTCAGTTTGAAGGCATGTGAGTACCCCTGAATACTGACTAGGATACGGAAGCACAGTGTCTCTTTTCTGAAAAATAAGTAACTAGGGAGTACATATGAAAGGTAATTATTTGGAAGACTGAGTAGCTTCATGCAGAAAGTTGGCATCAATATACCAAAAACCTAGGAAAGTGTTTTCTTGCAAGCGAGATTAAAGATAAAGCAAGACCAAAAATCCATTTTCTTTAATTAAAGAATCAGCTTAATCAGCTTAAGGTGAAAAATCTCTCTCTGATAATGAAGCCTCAGAAGGGTTTCACTTCACTCAAGTCCAAGATGACCACTATTCTCATCCTTTCCTGTGGGTTAACACACATTGGAATAGATAGCTAGAAAGCAGAGAAAATTGTTCCAGTTTGAAAAGTAGCTAGTTAGGTAGAAGGAAAAAATTTTCCAGTTTAAAAATTAACCTTGTCAATACTATGTTTTTTTTTGTTTTTTTGATGATTTTTTTTTTTTTAATGTAAATAAGTTCCTTGATCCTACCACCACGAGGGCTACCCAAATACTAATGATAAGGCAGGAAAAGGCAGCTTGCAGTGAAGGGGGAACGCAAAGCAGCTCAGAGTGGCCATGAAGCTATAGCCTAGAGCAGTTTTAAAGCCTCAAAAAAGAGGCAAGGAATATATAGGGACTTGTGAAAGTTTTTAGAGCATGCTTACTGTTCTCAGCTGAAGGCAAATATCATTGAAGTTTTTGATTGTTAGTCATAGGAGACCAGGAGTAACCAGGACAAGTCTGCAGTTTGGGGCCATGCTTGGAGATACGTCAGAGGCCAGTCATGTTAGCTCTGTAAAGCCTTCTACAGTGTCCAGGCCAGAGTGACGGAAGAAGCTCAGATCTGATGCCCATCTACAAGAAGGGCCAGAGAGCAGACCCAGGAAACTACAGGCCTGTCAGTTTGACCTCAGTACCAGGGAAGCTCATGGAGCAGATCCTCTTGAGAGTCATCATGTGGCACTTGCAGGGCAAGCAGGCGATCAGGCCCAGTCAGCATGGGTTTATGGAAGGCAGATCCTGCTTGACGAACCTGATCTCCTTCTACGACAAAGTGACGCGCTGGGTGGACGAGGGAAAGGCTGTGGATGTGGTCTACCTTGACTTCAGCAAGGCTTTTGACACCGTCTCCCACAGCATTCTCCTCAAGAAACTGGCTGCTCTTGGCTTGGACTTGCGCACGCTTTGTTGGGTTAGAAACTGGCTGGATAGCCGGGCCCAAAGAGTTGTGGTAAATGGAGTCAAGTCCAGTTGGAGGCCAGTCACTAGTGGCGTCCCCCAGGGCTCGGTGCTGGGGCTGGTCCTCTTTAATATCTTCATCAATGATCTGGATGAGGGCATTGAGTGCACCCTCAGTAAGTTTGCAGATGACACCAAGTTAGGTGCGTGTGTCGATCTGCTCGAGGGTAGGAAGGCTCTGCAGGAGGGTCTGGATAGGCTGCACCGATGGGCTGAGGTCAACTGCATGAAGTTTAACAAGGCCAAGTGCCGGGTCCTGCACCTGGGGCGCAATAACCCCAAGCAGAGCTACAGGCTGGGAGATGAGTGGTTGGAGAGCTGCCAGGCAGAGAAGGACCTGGGAGTGATGGTGGATAGTCGGCTATGAGCCAGCAGTGTGCTCAGGTGGCCAAGAAGGCCAACGGCATCCTGGCTTGTATAAGAAGCAGTGTGGCCAGCAGGGCTAGGGAAGTGATTGTCCCCCTGTACTCGGCTCTGGTGAGGCCGCACCTTGAGTACTGTGTTCAGTTTTGGGCCCCTCACTACAAGAAGGACATCGAGGTGCTCAAAAGAGTCCAGAGAACAACGATGAAGTTGGTGAGGAGTCTGGAGAACAAGTCCTACAAGGAGCGGCTGAGGGAGCTGGGCTTGTTCAGCCTGAAGAAGAGGAGGCTCAGGGGCGACCTTATCGCTGTTTATAAGTACATTAAAGGAGGCTGTAGAGAGGCGGGGGTTGGCCTGTTCTCCCATGTGTCTGGTGACAGGATGAGGGGGAACAGGCTAAAGTTGCACCAGGGGAGTTTTAGGTTGGATATTAGGAAGAACTGCTTTACTGTGAGGGTTGTGAGGCATTGGAATAGGCTGCCCAGGGAAGTGGTTGAGTCACCATCCCTGGAGGTTTTTAAAAGATGTTTAGATGTTGAACTTAGCGATATGGTTTAGTGGAAGACTTGTTAGTGTTAGGTCAGAGGTTGGACGCGATGATCTTGAGGCCTCTTCCAACCTAGACAATTCTGTGATTCTGTGATCTGCTGCCAGGGCTGTGCTGACACTTGCTGAATGATTGTGGCACCCAAAGTCTGAGACCTGGCATCTGGTGACCTATCTGTTATCTTGCATTGGTTACGTTTGTTTGTTAAACTGGTCAGTATCATCTGGCATTTGTTTCTTCATTATCATCAGAAAAAAATCTTGTGTGTATTTTAGAAAAATAAGTTAAAGAAAAATTAATATCTGAACCAAAGTCAAAGAAAAGACAGGCAGGACCTTCAGCTTTTCCTTACTTGCTAGAGACGGTTGCTGAATGTTGAGGCTTTGCTCTGAAGCTTATCCTGCATGGTGATTTTGAAAAGGGCAGACTGGAAACTTTTCTGAGAGACATTATTATTACTATAATAATAATAATTATTATTATTCTACTGAAATGTTAGTTTTCTTGGTCCATCCTGACATGGCAGCAGCAGTACATATAGCAGTGTTTTTGCACACAGCTTTACTCCCTTTAGAGCTTTTTACAGACAGCAGTGTTGTGGCATGAAAGGTTAAGATAAAACATCTCATGGTGACCCATATGTGTTGATCACTGACACATAAGATGCAGATTTGGTCTGTCCTTAATTTATTGTTATTGACATGATACAGCCCAGAAAGTCTGCTGAGCACTGAGGGTTCCTAAATCCGTGGTTTGTTGGCCAGGCAATGTTTACTTCTGGGGTTTTTAATTCTGGAGTCATTGCAGTGCCTTCGCCATGTCAACTAAAAGCCCTCATGAATTTCTTTCATTTAAAAACAAGCAAACAGCTGCTTGCTCCTGGTAAGTTTTTACTGCTTTGCAAATTAGACAATTTCCATCCCATAGAGGAATGGAAATTCAGTGTGTTTTCAGGAGTGAAACAAGAACTTCAAATTGTGCCTGTTTTATTCCTTCTTCTACAAATATGACTATTTTTCTGTTTCCTTTGCTTAATGCCTCCACTGAGTAGAAAGATGCATTTTCTGTTAAAACCCATTTATATTCAGCCAGAAATGTTCTTCATGCAGCTGGCCAAGCTATGTGAAGAGTAGGTCTGTGCCACTGTTTAAAGCTAAAATGTAATGTTCTCCCAACTGCAGCGTTTGGTAGGATTTGCTTAAGTTATTACGGGACTGATCAAAAGCATTGGAGTCAGAGGCATATGAAACGTGGAGGTTCATAAGGCTTGACTTTTCTGAAGACAAATGGGCTATTTGTGGACATAAATGGAAAACCAATGGCAAAACATCCTGGCAGAGAAGCAAAATACGGGAGAGGTGTAGCTCTTCTTTTGCATCTGTAAAGCTGATCTGTGGCAATAAGGAGATGCTGGTAAGAAAGTGAAGCTAGGACAGGAAACAAGCTCTTTGTCAATTTTGCTGTATGGCTGAGATGGCGACCAAGTTATGATGCTGTTCATGACGTGAGCAGTGATGGAGACGGTGGGGAGGTTCTTCCTTGTGGTTCTGGTGGCAACTCTCCAATTTCTGATTCTTCACTGGAATAAAATGGCCATCCATGGTGACTTCTAGATAGAGATAAGGGCCTTTTCAGGTGGCTAGGTAACTAATGCTCCATCACAAAATAGGACACAACACCCTGTCATGCAGTAACAAAAGCTATGAAGGAACGTGGCAAATGGCTTCTGTTAGGGTTACAGGTGCAGTCAGATACAGCCTTAGTGGAGTGAACCTTTTCCATATATATCACCTCTTATTTGCCTTACAAGATCACATAAAGCTTGATTGGAGAATTAATGGATTTACATCAGTGTTTGCTGAAAGGCTTAGAGATAAACACAGTAGCTAGTTGCAGGACTTTCCAGATGGATTTTTTTTTTTTTTTGGTTAGTTTGTCATTTATTTATAGCACAAATGGCTTTGGTACCTGTTAGAGTACAGTAATAAATTTACTAAACTACTAAATAGTATGTTTTCCTGCTTGCTTTCAGCTGATTACAGTATCTCCAGGTATTGCAGGTTAATATGAACATCTGTTTCCTGGAGATTGACTCTTTACAAACAGTAATTGTAGAGCTAATAAATAGAGTGGAGAATGGTGTTTAGGAAACAGCTAGGGACAATTCTGCCTCTCTTTGCTAAGTCTCATCCTAGTATTTCATTCCTTTTACTAGCTTGGCTTTCCAAAATGTCCTACAGTACACTTGCCACATACAATTTCTTTGGGGCAGGATAGAAAATCAGGTAGTGACTTTGGGACTTGGATGAACTTGCTCTAACATTCTGAATTACCATTAGAAAAGGACAGTCCTGCCTCTTCCCCTACCTCTCTGAGCTCTAGAGCACAAAGCCAGCAGCAAATCTCACTCAAGCACTCACTACTGCTTTCAAGGAGAAATCTTCTCCCTTAATTCCTCATAATTTAAAATGAGTGAAATCAATTACTTTCCTAGTATGCTTTTCAGTTTGCTATTTTTAATGATAGAAGTGAATCTGACACCTAATTTGCAGTCTTTAAAACAGGCTGAGGAAAATGTGTCATAAATAAGTCTTGAGAGGAATATAAATTAGCATGGTTCAGGGTACAATAACTTCCCTGTTATTTCAAGTCTGACCCATAAAGCTATGGGGAGGTGATTCCCCTTCTTATATTTTTTCACATATTATCTGATGATGGTCATTACTGGAGACAGGACTATAGAGGACCTCCTCTCTTGGGTAGCACAAGAGCTGTGTTCTATGACAGCTGTATGAATGTTAACTCATGGATATCTCCTGGATTGCAGACCTGTTAAAATAGGTAAACAGATGTCTGTGCATCAAGCAGTGAAATAGCATCAGATGAGAAAGAGCTCCGTAGCTTCTGCAAAAACTCTGACAGTTAATTTAACATATATAATCTTACTTAGAACGTGTAGGGGGCAGGATAGGAGAATAAATTGGCTTTGGCTGTAGTAAAATGAAATTCTATAGGCTTAGAGAAATGCTGTAAATTGCCAGCTTCAGTGACAGCTGCTGCAGTTTTGAGACATACATAACACTTCTGACTTATGTCTTGTCTCAGGGAGCAACTCAGAAAACGTAATTCCAACCCAGCACTTTTTTTTTTTTTTTTTTTTGATATCATGTCCTATATCACCATCCTGAGATTTGGGAAGAGCTCACTATGATCAGTGTTCTGTGTGGGAACAATGATTTCTCTTTCTATTTCTGTTATTTTATTTTATTTTATTTTATTTTATTTTATTTTATTTTATTTTATTTTATTTTATTTTATTTTTATTTTAAGGAACCATTTCTATTATTTAATCTTGGTCAGTTTTTAACTGTATTCCTTACTTCCTCAAGTTCTGTATGCAAAGATTGTTTGTCATAAATATCCTCGTTCCTTTGCAACATCATCAGTGTAGGTTCAGCAGTCTGTGTCAGTTCAATATTGCATGAATTGTTTAAATCTCTCCCCAAACCTTTTCCTTCTCAGGGCAAGCCAAAGTCTAGCAACTGAAGGAAAATCACTATGGTTACACCACCCAGTTCTAGTGATGAGCCCAAGATTTAAGCCTGACTGCTTGTAACAAAATATGTATTTGAGATACCCCCCAGACATTTGGGATTGTGTTTGCAAGTGTTAAGAAAGACACTGTCGGTTTTAGACAATTCCACTGCAACCTTTCCCTTGCAAGACAGTGATCTGCCATTATAGATGGATTGCTTACATAAGAAGTGAAGGAATACACGCAAGTGTAAAACACAGCTCAAGGCATGTTGGTTTCTTTTTTCAGGCAGACTTCTTTCAGTCAGATTTAGTTACCACTCTGGTTAGCAATCTGTGTCAATACTGTCAGCCAAAATATGATTGAAAGCCGATTCCTTTCCAGCTGCAAATATTGCCAAGACATCACTGTGAGGCATTTTTAGGCATTATGAGAGCTATGAACATTATGAAGCACTGAAGTTTCTGCGAGCTACAGCAAATGACTTTTATGGCCAAGGTGGCTAGTGTTTGCCATATCAAGGTCTCTCATCCCAAATAGTACCTAATTTCAATTCAATTGCTTCCAGAGGGGAGCAGTATCACTGACCTACCACACTTTTCTGCAGTAGCGGGGTATCCACCTGTAAACCATGACTAAAAATCCTAGCAGAGAGGCCAAGGACCAGAATCACAGAGATCTGTTGAGTAGCCCAGATGCTGTGTGACAGCAAGTGTGCAAACTGACTTCTGTGTTCAAAGTCAGATGTGGGATTAAGTTTATCACGGAACTGAAATCAACATGCAGATCTCTGCTTGATCTTCAGTTGTTTTAATCTGCAGAACCACTGCAGGAGATGTATGTTGATGTGCACTGGTGCTCATTTATCAGTCTAATATGCCACCCTTTTGCAGATGTACTAGGTGAAATATGATCCTACTGTGATGTATTGCAGATGAGTCAGGGAGGTGCTAACCCTGCTGTCCATGAGCAAGTAGGACTGGGAATACTGGGTGTAATCCAATATATCATCAAGGAAATTAATTCAAGCTGGGGCAGTTGCAGAGAAGGTCAGGTGAGTGGAGAAGTAGGGTCCTGAATGCCAGTTCCAGCTCTGGCAGCTCAGGTTAACCTGAGTTTTGGAAGCCAGGAGAACAGAGTTGTGTGCAGCGGGTGGAGCTCTTCCACAAGTCAACACTGGCTGGGCTACCTGCTCTGACTTTCAATGCTATGCCTTTACACACTGATGAGAACTAATTGTTAAAAATGCATTTCTGTCAAAAACTCTATTTTGCTCTCAGCATTGAAACAATTGCTGGTAACATTGGATCTGCTGCTCCTAAAGCTGTGGGCTGTTTCCTTACTTGTTCTTCAGGTAGGATAGCAATTCATCCCTCCCCCAGCTTCAAAGATATTCGTGGCAACTCCAGCAATGCCTACAAGCTGTGAGGTTAGGCTGTGCTGTGCTGCTCCCTGCAGACAGGAAGAGACATTTTCAGTCTAAATTGCATGATGACAATATCCCCCTTTGATAGGGGGTGAACAGTAGGGTAGTCTGTAGATGTTTTATTGGAATTGTCATCACCAACCATCCAAACCTTCATGATGTTTTTTTCTGGGGAAGGATATGGCTCAACAGGGAGAGGATGTGCAGTCTGAAGTACTGGGTATTGAGGGTGAAGCGTCAGGTGAAGGCTGGCTCCTCAGAGATCAGAAAACTGATTAGAAGGGATCAGAAGACAGCTCAGGAAATCACTTCCCTGAATAATATTTCAAGTGTGGAGTCTCTTTTTACAAGCCTTTCACTTCTATTAATTTTGAATCACCCAAAATTAAAAACTTCAGTTTTCTTGCTAAAATGAAAATCCCTCTTAAATATTTTTGAGCAAATGGCACCTCACTTTTTTTTTTTTTTTTAAAAGAAAATCCCCACCCAACAATTTATCATTAATTAAGTATGGATGAATATGTAATGGAAAATATCATTAAAAATATATATCAGACTGTTGATGTGGAGTAATTTTTATGCTACAGTAGTTGAAAGATGGCAGAAAATATGAGAATTCATGAACTTTTATTTTTAAAACCTGTTCTGAAATACCTCCCTAAAATTCCATCTGAACATTTCAAAGCATGTGGGTGTTCAGTTTCTTTATAAGCTATACCTACAAGTTCATATGTAAATCACAGAATGACACAGGTTGGAGGAAACCTCCACAGAACCACCTCCAGTTGACAGCATGTCAAATTACATCAGGTTTCCTAGGGTCTTGACAAGTTGAGTTTCGAGTATTTCCAAGAATGGAAGCTCCACAACCTCTCTGGGCTACCTGTCTTGGTGTTTCACTACCCTCATGGAGAGGGTAGATCATCTTCATCCTTACGTTCAGTCAGAATTTCTCACATATTGTAACCTATGTCCTTTGTCTTTCATCTTGTTCCTGTGATATGCATCAGTTTTAAATACAAAAAGATAATACGTATGTACTGAACTGAAAATTTTGTTAGAAGCTGTTTCTTAAAAATAGTGTGTGATATTGATTTTTTTGGATTTCTTATATATTCACGCATTTTTTATCATTCTTTTTTGAAAAGTAAATTTCTTAACATTTAATTTGTGTCTATGTAAGACAACCTATGGTTAAAAGCCTCAAGTGTCTTGTAATTATCTCTAAACTGTCTTTTGTTCCACTAAATTTTTGTTTGAAATTTGGGCTGCAAAGCTTAATTTTGAATATGTAGACCAGAAAATTCAAGGAGATCAAAGGACGTTTTTTAATTTCTTCACCTAGAGTAAAGGGAAATTTCTCATTGACATGCGTTGGGTCAGTGGCTTTAAACTAACACCAGGTGGGAACCGTTTCTCTCACTTCTGTGAAGGTAACTAGGAAAATAATTTAATTCACACAAGGTATTTTTCTGAGAGAATCTCCTACGTTATTTTACCTTGTAATGTTCTAGTTATAGCATGTGTGTACTTCTATTTTTTCTTTAATTAAAGTGTGTCAGGAGATAATAATGAGGATTAATTTTTTTAACCATGAAATGCTGTCATGTCTCAGCAGAAGAATGACAGAAATAGAGCTCATGAAGAATTAATCCAGAACACTTTACTGTGATTAAATTCACATTACTAAGGAAAAAGAAATAACAGTGAAAGCTTCGAGTCACTTTAGGTAACAGTTAAGTCAGGTGTGTTGTATTTGTTTTAGATTTTCTTCTATTTCCAAGTGTGAAGAACACTGAGGAAAAAAGTAAAGAAAGCGTCCTTTACTAGTATCCTTTGAGCAAAGACATTTTGGGAATCAAGTTCTATAGCTGCTTGCTAAGCAATGCAGATGTGATCTAGAGAACATTCATAAGTATCTTTAGCTGTTGTTTAGAACTATTTCTTTCTGGTCACTGTATTTGTTGCTACCATAGAAATAGGTATCTACCATAGAAATGTGTGTAGTTCAAGTATTAAATCTATAAGAATGTTTTGGTGTATATCCTGATATAAGAATTGGCTTCCAGCTAAGCTTTTTATAATCATCTGCAAACTTAGAGGAGGGAAAGATCTGACATTTGATTTCAGAATACCACCTCATTTCCCTTTCTTTTCACTGTCCAGGGTATAATATATTTCTTTAATAAAGAAGACACGCTTCAGTAATAGAAAGCACACTGTTATGATGCTGGAGAGACAAGCTGGAGGGACTAAGATAGCGTTTGCATTGTTCTCTCTTCTATTTGCAAATATTCTTTTATTATCAGCTTTTACTGATAAAATGTGGCTGTTTTGTGTGGCAATGACCAATTAGATACTTCCTATCCAAGCCAGGGTGCTCTTGGTTCTCTTTGTCTGTCCTCCTGTAAAGCCACAGAAGGAATCAAAGTGGAGTCTGTACAAATTCTGGATGCAGTGCATTCTGCATCTTCATTTTGACTGAAAAAAAATGCCTTTGTTTGGTAAACAGGCAGCCTGTCTTTTGCATAGCCTTACAGAGCTGCTACAACTAAATTGGAAACAAATCCTGCAGAAAAGATTGCTGGTTAAGGTGATAAAACATCTGTACGGGGAAAAAGAAAGAGAAAATCAAATGGAATCAGAAATAAAATTATCATTGGAGATGTTGGGGAAAAAAGGAAGATGCAATTGCAGAGAAAAGGGAAGATTTAATTTCAGCCTTGGGAAAATCTAAGAGAATAAAATAAAGGAGAAACACCATAAGGTTTATTGTAAATTTAGAAAAGTGTTAGTGTCCTGCAGGAACTATTTCTGAGACTCCTGATTTTTACAGATTGTTAGTTAAAAATTTTTATTGCTCTTTTAGAACTTTACAAGTCCTAATATACACTTCAGGGATGTTCATGTGAACTCATAATTTGATCTACTGAACTTTGACACTATTTGTCTCAGGTACCTTTAATAACTTTTTAATTACACTCTCCTGTCAGGAAGAGTATTCAGCCTTTATTTAAAATAAAATGTGTGTCTGCTGCCACTCAAATATAAGCACTGAGCAAGCTTTGTCTTCCTTCCTTAACCGAATGTAGAGGCGATGGGATATGGATCTCTTTCCTAAAAGGAACTGTGATTTCTGGTGATGGAGTAACTGCTTATATTTGTGAACTTGACATGCCCAACCAAACTGGGCTAGTAGAGAGTTGTAGCTTATCCACTCCAAAAGCTTGTAAATACTTGAAATATAGTGAAAAGACACATGTAATAGAGCAAACAGCAAAACCATAAAATTATTATTGTAGGAAACTTAACAAGGGATTTACAGTTTCATAAGAAAAAAAAGTAATCCAGCAAACCATTTTTCCAAAGAGAAATTAGTAAGGACAGGTGGTGACTGCCTTTGGAAATCGATGCCCCTTTCTGACAAACACGTTAATTTATAATGGCTGGTAGTGTCATGTGCAGGCAACCTTCCTGATCTAATAAAGACAACTCTCACATTTCACAGATGCTGAAATCTAAATTTGGCTTTTGATGACAGACTGGATCAATGCTTTAGTTAAGGCAACCTATAATCCTTCCTTTAGCCGTTACTTCCACTGCATGTGGCAACATGTACTTTTTGTCCTATAGAGAGGATGTAATTTCCAAAATGTTTACTGGGAAAGATGAGTAGGTAGGCTTGTTGGGATATTGTTGGAGAATCTGAATATAAATCCAGTGATTATGTATGCTAACCATTTGGTCATTACTGGGAGTCTTCTTTCTGTCTTTCTATTTCTAATTTTATTTTATATTTTCCTTTTTATATAGTTCTAAGAATTTTCACAACTCTACTTTGTAACTGAAACAGAATTAAATGGCCTACCCTAAAGTTCAGATACTCTCATTAATATATGCAGTCCAATTTCATTTATTATCAAGTATTACTGGAAAATGATCACACCAAGGAAAGTTATAATTTGTATGTATAAACTATGAAAAGTTAAAGAGACAGAATTTGCAGAATATTTTGTTCACAAGAAATTGCATGTTATGTAAGCACAGCCTTATACTTGACAAGGACCTTTAAAGGGAATAGAAAAATAATATTAAATTCAGAGGTATGCTCTTGATGTCTGTTTTTCTGTATTTCTGGTAAATTAGAGATTTGTGCATACTGCTTTGACTATTCTGATAACATACATTTTGAAGCAGTTTGCATGAATTTCTGGTATTATTTCAGTTTTTGTTATTTACTTATTGTGTACCACGTACGTGTTTTTTGTTTTCTTCATAATAACTTTTATGTAATGAAGTTCAGTTCTGGACAGACTGGAAGGATCTGACATTATCATGCACAGGAAAATTTAAAATTACCTTCCATCATGGGAATGTGTTTCCAAAGACAGTGTTCAGAGAGACATTGCTTTGGGTAAAGTATTTTGCTCCTGCAGACCATAATCAGTTACCCAAAGGTGCAGTATTTCATCCTAAAGCATGCCTCAAATATTAAAAAATGCCCCTGTTTAATAGTGCATCACACATGAAGAAAAGGAGATTTCTCAATATTTTCTCAATGGATTTAAAAATTACTTGGCACAGATATTTCTGCAATGAGTAGTAATATTATTACTAAGCTAACTTATTTTTATTTTAAATCCTAAAAATTATATTTCTTATGAATTCCCTTTTCTCTTCATTTTTTTTTTTTTTTTTTTTTTTAATATAAAAATCCTTTTTTTATAGGAATATTCTCTCTCTTATAGGAATATGGTCTTATTCTTTCATTTTCAGCCTTTGGCCATGTTAATATGAAAATATGTTTTCATCATAGACCCTAACATCTTCTGCCTATAGAAATGATCAGTATGAATGACCAATATAAATGACAAGTTTATTTATACTATTATATAATAATACAATTTGTTTTATAAAAGACTCAAAAAAAATTGTTGTGTTCAAAGATGAAGGAAGAAGTAACACTACAGAAAAGTGATGGGACAAGGTTACGTTTTATTTAATGTTCTTTATGGATTCATTTTACTTCTTTTCATACAGCATAAAGGCAAGTTCATTGCCATTCATTTGGCTAATATTTCCCTGACAAAAGCTTCACTGATCCTGAAAACTGGAGTATATTGCCAAAGGATTGCTCTGTCCCATCACTGACACATGGCCAGACCTTTAAAGTGTGTTGTTTACTTGAACACATTGTTTTGTTTATCTTTAATAAGCATTATGATCACAGAATCACAGAACCGTAGGGGTTGGAAGGGACCTCAAAAGACCATTGGGTCCAACCCCCCTGCCAAAGCAGGTTCCTCAGAGCAGGCTGCCCAGGTAGGCGTCCAGACAGGCCTTGAATATCGCCAGAGAAGGAGACTCCACAACCTCCCTAGGCAGCCTGTTCCAATGCTCTGTGACCCTCACCATGAAGAAGTTCCTTTACATGTCAGTGCGGAATTTCCTGTGTTCTAACTTGCAGCCATTGCCCCTTGTCCTATTCCCACAAACCACTGAGAAGAGGTTGGCTACATCCTTCTGTCCCCCACCCCTCAGATATTTATATACACTGAGGAGATCCCCTCTCAGTCTTCTCTTCTCCAGGCTGAACAGACCCAGGTCTCTCAGCCTTTCTTCATAGGGAAGATGCTCCAGGCCCTGTATCATCTTTGTGGCCCTCTGCTGGACTTTTTTTTCCAGGAGATCCCTGTCTTTCTTGTACCAGGGAGCCAGACTCTGCTCCGCCGATCACCACCCTCTGAGCTCGGCCAGTCAGCCAGTTCTCAACCCACCTTACCATCCACTCATCTATCCCACAATTTCTCAGCTTTGCTAGTAGGATGTCATGGGAGACAGTATCGAAAGCCTTGCTAAAGTCAAGGTAGATGACATCCACCGCTCTCCCCTCATGGCATCCAGAACATGATATGTTCCTCATGTTAAATTTTAGGAGTTAAAACTATGAAAATAGATAATTATTAGATTAGATTTGCAATTGACTAAATAGGGTGAGATTTTTAAAACTTGGGTTTATTTCTATCCTATGAGTGAATTTTCATTGACAAATACTCATTCAGGAGTCTTCCTAGGTTTTTCATTTAATTCTAGCTAGCACTTGTCTCCCCCCCACCCCTACAGACTTAAGAAAAGTTTAAAGCTCTCAGCCTAAAGACGTATGCTTTAAAACGTAGATTCATTGTAAGAGCTTCTCTTCACATAAATTGAAAAATGCTGCATGGAAAGGGTACCCTTGGCAGTCCTTTTCCCCTTACATAAGGGACTACAGCAGCCTAGAAAAATCAAAAGAATGACGTTCCAATTATGTATTCCTAACAGGCTTTCCTTCAATGGATCCAACATTTTCCCCAGGCAGCGTTAGCTTTGGTGAATGACTGTAATTCCTCTTGAGTATGAAAGTAGAAAATATTTATACTTCCATCAGTGTTGCTATAAGACAAATTTATGTGATGTTCAGTTAGGTCTTCTTCCTACTTCTTCTGTTCTCCTAATTTAATTCCAGCACCTTAATGGGAAACAGCATTGTGGATGTGTATAATAGAGTCCACAGCCAGACCCCTGGCTCACAGTGGACCTCCAACTAAAACCAAAGGAATGTGTACAAATGTCCAGAGGTCTAATGGGCAAGGAACTGAAATTTTGCCTGTGATATATGGCTGGCTCAATCAGCACATTGGAGCAGGTCTGCCTCGTTGTACTCTCATTACTCCTGGTCTACCAATCATCCCAACTGGAAGATCTAGTGGAATGGACAGTGCTTTACTGCATCCATTAGTTTCATTTTGGAGCAAGCCCAGATGAGCTGGAGAAATTCTGAGCCAGGATGATCTCCTTACAGCAAGAGCATGTGGCAAAGGCCATTCATGGACTGGAAAGTGGGGTGGGCAACAGGGTGGCCGTGTCCATCAGGCAGGTGTCTGCTGCTCTGCTGATGACAGTGAGTACACTGGCACATCTGCAATGTGTTGGAAAGCACTCAGTATATCTGATGAATGCCATAAATAATGGAAGCAGATTATTTGAACTGAGTGGCTTTGTGGTCTCCTGGTGTGAGGGAGTCATTGCTTTGATGTTTTTCAGGCCCTCATATGGCATTTGGGGAGTCCCAATCACATGTTTGCTATATAACGTTTCAGTGCTTTTTGTTAGGGTTTTACTTTTTGACAGCACACAAATGCCTCTGAGGGTAAAATTCTCTTTTGGCTTCTGGCTGGACTTTTTTTTTTTTTTTTTAACTAAAAATGTACCATCATTACTGCTATTATTATTAAATTAAATCAAAACAAAAAGCAAAATACCCCTGTGCTTCTGCTACTTCTGCCACATTTATTCTTCCTCTTCTTTCACTTCCACCTGGATGCAATTAATAAATACAGGCCCCAGATATATATTTCTGTTGAATTTTTCTTCCCAATGATCTTGCTGAGTTTGTAAAAAAGTCCTTGGTGTGCTCCTTCAGTGACTTGTTGGTTGGATGTATGGTAGCCACAGAAGTGCCATGGGAATTGCTGCTTCAATTTATTTGATCCTAACAAGTGTTGGGGTGGTGCAGGACTAGAAATCTTTTCTAAGGCTTGGACAGGAATACACATTCTTTCTAGTAGTTTAAAGCATTAAAAACATTTTGTGTTGATACTGATTACTACATGCAAAAAAAAAATTATCTTGTAGTCTAATAGTGTAATAGAGTTTAGCATGGTGAACTGTTCTTTTATTTGAGTTCAATATGTATCAGCTTTCTTTACTGTCATTAATTTGTGTTCAATTAACATCACCTTCTGATGTTTGTAAGACAAAGTGCCTCTTTGGCTACCTTGCATGAGTTCTGCATTTTCTTTTGTTCCTGTCTTTTGTATATTTTCACCAACCCACCAAACAAAAGACCAATTTTGCTTGATCACTTGTCCACCACAGGCAGACTAAAATCCTGTATCTGTGTATATGGAGAAAGTAGACCTGAAGCAGAAAAGAGAGAGACATCTGAGATGAAGCATGTGTGTAAGAAACCGCCACATCTCAGACAAGTAAAGTAAAAGCCCTGGCTGTTACTGGCTCCCCGTGAGAATACTGCTTAGTATTGCATCTGTATGAGTTTCAGCATATGAGGCTACATGTTGGTTCTGGTCTAAGGTCTACTATAGAAGGAGAAGGCTTGTTGTCTCTCTGTGGAGAGAGGCAACTCCAGGAGAACTGGAAGGAGTAGCTGTTAATCTGAAGGTGGTCCCGTTGCTTGGGAGAACTGGAAGGATGCTTTGTGCCTTCTGCCCTTCCACACATCTGTAGTAGTGACAGGCACAATCTGGTCGTTCATGAGAAACTAAGAAGTATAAATGCATCAGAAATTTGTTTTAGCACAACTGCACTTCATCTACAAGTAAATTATTCTTTACCAACATAAGTCTGTCAGAAGGAAAGCTAGACTTGCCAAGTGTCCCCTAGTGAGGTGCCAATGGGTGCTTACTGATTTAGTGCAGATTTCTCCCACATGAAGCACTCCCTGTGCTGCCCAAACTCCCATTAGCTTCAGTGAAAACCTGAACCTCAGCCCTTGAAGGAAAAAGCACAGAAAAAGTAGGAGTTTAGAAAAGGACATCCATTGAACCAGATGACAAAGTCTAAAGGACTACATGGTGTTGTAAGATTTTTACAAATGCCTTCTGTAAATAGGTAATCTGCCCTGCTGAGTGATGGTAGATGTTAAACCAACTGCTTTGTAACTGAGTTCTGCTCTGTCATAAAAGCTATCTATGGAGATTTGAGTCAAATCCCTGTGATAAACATCCCTGGATTGGACTCATAGACATTGTGGCAAGCAAATGGAAAAAAAAAAAAGGGGAGGGGGGGAAATAGCAAAATTGGAACATAAATGAATTAATATTTATTTGGCTGTTTTGCAGAATATAATGTTACTAATCCTTTATTTAGTATATGACTGAGGCGTTTTCTTTCATATTGCTGGCCTAGTTCTACTATGATTACTCCTGCTTTCTCCAAAGGATAGTTTTCTGAACAACACTCTATGGGCAATTACATCAGGAATCTGATATATGACCAACAGCCTCTTCTGGGATAAACTC
This sequence comes from Anas platyrhynchos, assembly GCF_047663525.1. Classification (NCBI taxonomy): domain Eukaryota; kingdom Metazoa; phylum Chordata; class Aves; order Anseriformes; family Anatidae; genus Anas; species Anas platyrhynchos. The sequence continues at coordinate 53,372,285 of NC_092590.1, forward strand.
TCTAAGGCTTCCATGGTTTGGAATGGGAAAGTAGAAAAACAATCCCTGAAAAATGACCTGATAGAAATTTGTTTTCTTTAAGTCTCTCTTCTTCAGCATACTATAGATCTTCATGTAGATTTTTTAGATTTTTACCATGGTACCAACTATTTTTGCCTTAATTCACTGGATTGTTAACATGTATTCTACAATTACACCCAGGACTTGCAATTGGACACGAAATCTGGATATATGGCAGATAATGAGGCAGTCTCAAGGAGATCATTTGTGGATTCTAGCACTGCTAAATAAAACAGTCAGAACACTTATTTCAAGACTTAACTAAAAGGAATATGGAAACAAGGATAGAAACTGTGCAGCATTATAGAGGTAGAGACAACTTTTTCTTTCTACGCTTTTCTATGCATTCAGATTTGTTGGAAGTCTCAGATGTAATCATACTGGTCATCCCAAACATACTTGTCCAGGTGCTGAGAGAGCTGCCAGTAGGCAGCTGGCAACACTGAGCTACACACATGCAACAGGGACTTTTGTCAAATGTCATTTGAGTCAAGATATTGGGGATGGCTTCTCCAACATTTGTGAGCCTAGCTGGGTGGGTAATGATGTTGGAGTCCTGTTTGTAGGTGGACCTCTGCTGCTGGAGCTCCCTCTGAATGAATCTTCTCAGATACATTACTTCAGGTCACTCTTTCTGAACCTGTTAGAATGACTCGGGGTTATATTAGCCTCTTAAAAACAAGAGGACCCCTGGATCCGGTAGCTGCCTCCCCACTGCTATATTGAGGTCGCCTTGAAGTCAAATTTTCTAATTGTTCTAACTTACCTGTTGGCCAGATGTTAGAGCCTGTTTCTGGAGCAACCTGCTTACTATTTTTGGGGATGTACATTGGCTTTAGCTTGTGTGCTAACATATACAAACCTGCTGATGGCAGTTTCATATATAAAATGCTTGATTCAATTCCCTGCTTTCAAACTGTCAGAGAGGTTCAGTGTGACAGACACCACACAAGACTTTCAAATGATGGTGTATTAGACCTCTAAAAGACACAGGCATAAAACAACCAGTGAGGCAGTTCACCCATGTACACTGCTAGAATTTTGGGCACTTGCTAATGAAAATATTGGTACCTTCTGGCTCTCAATTGCTTAAGCAGTTGAAGAGTAATTCCTGAATTACTCAGTGGATTGCAGGATATTGGTTATATTTCCATGAAATGTCTTTGTTTTGGTAATCTAGTTGAGTGTCTTTACAGTGATCCCACAATATTCTGAAAGTTTTTATTGCTTTCTCTTATATTTAAGAACATGAATAACTCTGAGTCTTTCTATCAGGTCCAGATACAGTGCCCTGAAGAATATTGTACCTGAGGGGATTAGTTCAGAGAGAGGTCGAAATAGGTGACCAGTGTTTGCTGCTGTTGCTTATGGGGACAAGTCGTTTCTTGGACAGTAATATCTTGTACCTGCTGTCAGTGTGACATGTTGAAAGTATTTATTCCTTGTTTTGAGTGTAATGGCTTAATTCTTACTGTACTTCTTAATCTCTTCCTTTATTGGTTAGTTCATATATTTTTAGTGCAAAATAGTGAGCATTTGTACCCAAAAGCTTTTTGATATTTTTCTGCTGTTGAGACTTTCCTACTTTTTGTGTGAGTTGACTGTTTAAGACAAACTGGAGGCACTGGCATAAGTGAATATTTGTTTCCAGGCTATTTGCTGTCTGTCAAAAACAAAAACAGAACCTCCGTGTGCCTTTTAACCCTTATAAAATGAGCTGTCAAATGGTTTGTCTGGAGACAGTTTGACAGACAGTAGCAGAGCAACACCAGAGCAAACAGTTGATGAGTCAGGTGGGGAGAGTGGTCCTGGTCTCATGAGATGAGCTGCAGAATGTATTAAAAAAAAAAAAAAAAAAAAAGAGAAAGAAAAAAGCTCTGGTGGTTAAAGGAGGTTAAAAATCCAGAGGTTAAGCTTCATTAAAATCCATGCTTGTTTTCATGCTTCCAACATCATACTGTTATTGCAAATAAAATCCCATTTCTTGTGAAATAAAAATCATTCTAGCCCAAAAAATGCTGATTTTTTTTTTTTTTAAACGTGCCTAGGCATCTTCATCCACCATGCCTTGCTTTAATGCCCTAGTTTATATGTGCTGTTAAGACATACTAGACGTTTTTTCCCTCCTATTATTTATAACATAATGATTCTTTTCATGCTTTCAGTGGTTTGTTTTGCAACACATAGTCTGGCTGGACTTGTTATAGATGTATTGCTGCTAAAATATGTCATGAGAATAATCAGATTAACTGTACGGGTGACAGGTAAGGCTGATAAATCTGACAGATTTTTATCCTCCATCCCATGCATTTCTGATGCATATGAATTCCAAAATTCATTATTTTTTGTTTCCTGAATGACCTTCCTAAGTCATCTGTGCCCGATGTCTTCAGTTGCTGAAGATGTGGACCATCAAGCTATATGCTAAACTCTGAATGGGAAAAAAAAAAAAGAGGCATTTTAACTAACAACTTAAAATATGTCCCCTTGCTAAATTAACAGGAAAACCTTGAATATCTTCTTGCAAATTAATAAGCCATTAGAAGCAAAGAGTTGAAAATGACAGTATCAGTGCAAGAATGATTGTGGTGACCTCATACTCAGTATTTCTCATGTTTCTTCTTGATCCTAACTTCTCTATGCCTCAGTTCACTCACCTGTAATATAATAAATCTTGACTATTTCAAAGGACTGTTCTGAGGCTTAATTAATTGTGCTCTTTAAAGAACTATAGTTATTATACTGCAATATATAAAATGTCACTCAGTAATTGGTGTAAGAAATGAAATGTCCAAATCACTATAGAGAAGGGGTATGTCTCTTGAAGGTGCTTTTAGTTTTCTTTGCAGCAGCAATTTGAGAAGCAGAAAGGAATGGAAATGAAAAATTAAATCTGTAGAATATTTCCTTTGCTGCTAATTTTCCAGAATGTGTAAACGTCTGGAAATTGGAGACAAAGTAAGACTGCAAACAGTATAATGTCCTCAGCCTGGAAATGAGGGACTAGAACCCAAATACTGGAATCATCCTATTACTCTACCATCTGCCAAGGCATACCAGCTGAATCCTCATGAAAGCTATAGCTCTTGGTACTAGAAACACCATCTTTGTTGTCAGTATCTTTTCTGAGACTGTGTTTTGCTTCAAAACCAAGACAAAGTCTTGCTTGTCATTGCCTGGAGAACAGTTGGCATGGGGCTTCTCTGAAGCACATAGGGGTTTTTCATATCTTTTGCTTGAGTTTTTGGTAGACTTGTGATCCCAAGTGATTTTTGAATTGCTTAGTAAGGAAACTGCCTTCTCATCCTTTAAAGTAGTTTTGATATAGCAGCTAATCTCAACTCAATTATCATCTATTACTTAAAACACTCCCTGCGGCTACCCTACAGTAGAAAATTAGTGTGTATGTGTATGTGCATACATATATAACTTCCCTCTGATTTGCATCAAAGAATTGCAAATTTCTTAACCAAATGCTAGCTCTCCACTGTAGGGTAGCTTCAGGGAGTGTTATATGTCAAGAGGGACCTTGACAAGCAAATATATATATATATATATATACATACATACACACACACATCTATCTATCTATCTATCTATCTATCTATCTATCTAATCTATCTATCTATCATCTATATATATATATATATATAAAACAGAAGGTTTTTAAACCTTGTAGTGACACCTTTTGGTTTAAATTGATGAATTCCCCTGTAGAATGAGGAAGTGCTGGAAAAGGTCTGAAAAAGCCAGGATGTTCATGGTTCCACAAGCAATAAGAACAAAGTGGAGGGAATTCTGCTAATGCATAGGTACCACATTAGGCTATAACCCATGGAAAATTTAGACAAGGATGTTGGAAAATTATAGTTAGGTAGACCCTCCAACTATATCATTTATGTGGGCTCTGTTGCATCTGCACTATAGCTGAGGGGAATACACTGTGTTTTGTTTTCAAACAGGCATGAGAGGAATCAGAAACACAGGAAATAAATGGGAGGGGAGAGCAGAGTATATTGTCTACCTTGATTTCAGTAAGGCCTGGACAGTCTTCCAAAAGATCCTTGTAGAGAAGCTGTTGATGAACAGCGTGGTGCATTCAAAATTAGCTGAACAGATGGCCCAGAGATCAGATGAATGAAATCTAGCTGGAGGCCAGTAACTACTTTGGTACCCCAGGTCACTAATGGGGTCCATTCCCATTCAGCGTCTCCATTAATGATCTGAATGATGAGGCACAGTGTACTCTCAGCAACTTTGTTGATGACACAAAACTGGAATGAGTGGCTGGTATGCCAGAGAGTCGTGTAGACATGAAGAGGGACCTGCAAAGGCTGGAGAAATGGGCCAATAGGAACCTCCTGAAGTTCAATGAAGGGAATTGCACATGAAGAGGAACAACCCCAGGCACCATTACATGCTGAGGGCTGCCTGGCTGGAAAGCAGATTCGCAGAAAAAGACCTGTGAGCCTGGTAGACACCAAGTTGAACACGAGCCTGAAATGTGTCCTTGCTGCAAAGATGGCCAGATGATATCCTGGGCTGAATGAGGAGTATTGCCAGCAGGTTGAGGGAAGTGATACTTCCTCTCTGCACAGCCCTGATGAGGTCACACCTGGAGCACTGTGTCTGATTCTGGGCTCCTCAGTACCACAGAGACATGGACGTACTGGAATGCGTCCAGTGAAGGGCTGTGAAAATGAAGAAGGGACTGCAGCACCTCTCCTATTGCAAAGAGGACAGAGTCAGGTGGTGCCCAGTGACAGGACAAGAGGCAATGGACACAAACTGGAAATAAGGACGTTCATTCTGAACATCCGGAAATGCTTCTTTACTGTGTAGGTGATGAACATGAAGAACAGCTTGTCCAGGAAGGTGGTGGTGGATATCTCCTTGGAGATCTTCAGCAGCTGTCTGGGCATGGTCCTGGGCATGTTCTGGGTGGTCTTGCCTGAGAAGGGGTGTTGGACCAGATAACCTTCAGAGGTCCCTTCCAACTCAACCATTCTGTGAATTTTATCACTGTATCATCTATTAAAAGTCTGCAGTTCTTAAGTATGTTAAATTCTGTGTGTTTGTGCAGACACTATATCTACTGAGGAGAATTTGGCCTTTCTAACTTGCATAATCACCTTCATCTATACATGTTTATGCACTGATGGAACTGTTTATTGAGATCACCCGAAAGGTGAATTAGGTTTGAATGGGTTTATCTAAGCTGTAATGCTTCACACATTCTGCTACCACACTGCATGCTGCATTAGCTGCTTTCTGCCTTATTACCTTATACAGCTCTAAATGTTTTGGGACTATGTTATTGCAGGGAACTGGCTTTCCACATCTGATGCCTCTGCTGCTGCAATTAGTGTTAATGTGTGAACTAACAAACAGCTTTAAAAAGAGATGGAGTAAAGAAGAAACATCTCACGGGCTGCAACAGTACATATACCTTTTTCCTGCACATCACAGTGAGCTGGGAAGTGAGAAATGCTGGTGAGTGGGATGACAAGAACATGACCTGCTTTGGGGACTTTGAGCTGACATACAGCATTAAGAGGTGTCTGTCATAAGCAAGGGAAGTTTCCAAGGGAAGTTTCCAAGTTCTTTGGAAAGAACTGGAAAATTTTGAAACTGTATTTACAAGTTTTTGTTTTGCTTTGTTTTGGTTTTTAACTTCTCTGTGAAATTTATTGGGATATGACGTTGACATTTGTCGTGTCCCCTTCCCTCTGACATTTTCTACTTTATGAAGAATCTAGCTCAAAAGTTTAGTGGAAGAAAAATTTGCCAGAGGGGTACACTGGCTATGTGGTAAGCTTAAGAAGCTTAAAGAGCTCCTGGAGATCCATACTCTTTGCTTTGACCTGTATGTATCATTTCTGTTTCAGATACACTGGCTGGTGATCTGCAGTCTTTTACTTTCTGGTATTGATGTCTCCTGAAAATGATGCTAGCTGTGTTTTTATGCTGTATAACATAGGCTGTTAAAAATGAGCCTCTATGTATGTGTCTAGGAAGCCTTTAAATGATTCATTCTGAAGTGGATTTGATGTAGAGTCAAACAGCTCTATACACAATATGAACTAAACACAGTCCTCACTGAAGGGAGCTTAATTAGAATTTCTATTTACTCTGAGATTATATACATTACATGTATTTCAAACCAGTTCAAAAATAATCAGATGAATGGAACTTTTTTCAGTGAAACTTGAATTACAAGGATTATGTTAACACACAAGGTCGATGATTTATATTCTTCAGTGTTGGTTTTGTGGTGCTTTCTAGCAAGGTTAATGCGTAATGATCTGTGGTAATGAAGAATACTACTGAGTAGTCTGACACTGAAATTATTACAAGGAAGAATAAATCCAGTGCTGAATCAATATATGAAAAGGATGGTCCTGAGTCACCTGTTTTGTTATCACGAGGAAAGTCTAGAGAAGCCAGTAGTGGTCACTGAAGAAGACTTTAATATACAACATTTAGCCAATAGTGGGAAATGTGGGTTTTTATTTTGGGATTTGAACTGTCTGTAAAATCCTTCTCAAAAGAGAAATGTGGAGTTGCGGAGTATGGTCTGCAACAGTGTTAAATGAAATCTGGTTACGCACAGGTTATTTCAAGGCTGGCACCTCAAATAGCTCACTGTCAAACCTGACCCAAGAGTGGCAGCAGATGAGAGACCGTGTAATATAAAAATGAAAAAAACCACAGTGTCAGCAGTGAGAACCAGAGCTGTGATGGATAATAGGATGTAAGAGAGCACCTGCTTTCTTTGAACTCTTCCTTTTGTCTCTAATGTCACCTCTGAAAAAAGCTTCAGGTAAAAATCTGTGAAGAGTATTTTTTCAGCTACAATCATAGTCTGTGTAGTTCAGAAGGAACAGATACCCATAACCTCAGAGAACAGAAAATTTCTAAGCTGTACAACAGCTTTTAAGAAATACTGCATTTGCTCCAGGAGGAAAAGGTATGGTTGGTCTGCAAATGCCTCACTGATAGCTAGTCAGCTGATAGCTGACTTAGGTACTCTAAGCATTAGGCACTGGAAAGGGGAAACAGGTTCATGAATGATGCTAGGTGAACAATAACGCAATAAAAGAACAGCACAGTATGTCCTGAAAGACTGTGCATGGGTGCTACTTGCTATAAAGATGTGACATTGAAGGTAGGTACACTTGCTGTTCTGGTAAGCTGAAAGCATTTTGAAGAGCTGGCAAAGTGTGTATTTCTAAAGGTTTGCGTGTGTTGGGAAAGATGGTGAAAGGAAATGCACTGAAAAGGGAAAATGCCAGGGGAAAAGGGGGAGTCAGTCCCTGAATCCAGAGCAAGGCATGCCTGAAATAAGTTACAGTTAAAATTAAAAAGACAAATCAAGGAAATATCTTGGTTTAGCTGTGGTCAGACATGCTACTGCCTTTTACTTCACTACTTAGGTACCTCTGTTACAAAAAAAAAAAAAAAACACTTCAATAAGCCAGACTCCCATAGAGAAAACATCATCTGCAGTGGGACGTGATGAATTACCAGAGTAGGATGATCCTGGCAAAGCTGTAAGCTTCTGCATTAATAGAGGTGCAGTGGCAGTGGGTCTTGTGGGGACAAGTGCTTTGGCGAAGGGCTTTCCGTACAAACTGGACCAAAAGTCATGGCAGCTAACAGAGAAGCTTTCACCTTGATGAAAAGCAAGTCTCTGGGATACCTGGTAAGAGCCTCTCTAACATCAGTGAGGGACATTTCAGATGCACTTGAATTGTGGCATTTCTTGCAAAGGGTATAAGGTGACCTTGCAATCTTATTTGCTTTTAATGAGCCTTTAACGTGGAGCCATTACCTAGAAACTACAAAGATTGCTTAAGGCAATATGCTGAAAAATAAGAAAACCAGAAGAAAATGATGATGATGATTACTCAGAGAAAGATATATTTCAAGTATACTTGAATTCTGGATGCACAGAATTTAATAAGCTAATAATTCTTCTCCTTGCTGGAACTGATCAAAACTGCCAGAAGCAGGACACTCGCACCTGGGATGACTCTAAATAGGTCTGAGTTACAGTTTTGTTTCCCTTTGTAATAGGTCTTCCTGAAGATGTATAACCTGTAGCAGCTCTCTGCATCATGGCCGCTACACAGTAAGCTGAGACTACTTCTATTCCTTTGGCTCCCGTGGCCAGGTTTCCGTGGCTTTTGCCTACCCTGCTGGGGAATAAAGCATCACTGAACAGATGGGACAGCTGAGCCTTTCCTTCTGAGACTTTGTGTTCGTTTTGGACACAAGGGCCCTGGGAGCTGCTGTACCAGCTCTCTCCTCAGAGGATGACATTTTAGCCTTGAAATTCTAACTTGGGATGACAGCGATCTATAATGTACCACTTACTGTATCCTCAAAAACAACAGAAAGTGCAAAATGACATAGTGAAATAAAGCAAGGGAATGGGTAAGCCATGTTAATACACTTGGAAAAGACAAAGCCCAAGATAAGCCACTGTTGGTGTCAGAACTCCTTGGCTGTCACAGTCAATTATACAAATCCCAGTGATTTTATGTTTGCAGCAGGTATTTTTATTATTTATGATGTGCTGTGGAGAACTTGCTTCTAGTTGGATTTGTTTTGGTGCTACCATCTTTTTCCCCTAGGCTGTTTCAGGCCTTCTGAGAATCCTGTTGTAGGGTGTCTTTCCTCAGGTGGTCCATAAACTTCGTAGTCATTGTCTTGTATCTGCTGCCTTACCGCTTATTTTGATTAGAAGCTGACTCAGATGGAATTTATACATTGAACGCAACACTGTGTGTCATTTGTCTTAATGAAGTCAGGGAGAGGGATGAGCTCTCTGCTGTAAAATTTCCATATTGCTCTTTCAGAGTGGGGATTCAGGAAGAGGCTGTGATTTCCCAGAAATACAAAGTGCTGCATTTGGTGTGAGAGTGAAGGATTAGACAGACTATTAGAAAGTTGGCAAAGAACAAATTCTGTAAAATAGATAAATTCAGATTTGTTTTTATTTAAAAATCTGTTCACACGAAAATTTTGAGCAAGGATAGATATTAAGTGAACAAGTCATCACTGATCAGCAGATGTGAGGACAGGACACTGTTACCTAGCAACTTCATAGATTTTATAAATTCATCCTGTCACTGCGGTCACATATATGCCACAGTTGGTCTTTAAAAACCTTGCTTCAGATAGTATTGCAAAATATATTTCCCAAGCAGTAGCATGCCTGACAGGTATCAAATCACAACAGCCCCTGTTGTTCTTGCCCTACCTGCTTGCACAGCAATGCAAGGGCTGTGGCTCTTTTTCCAAGTTACCAACCAGGCTGGGTTTTGAGATGGAGAAACTTCCATGAGAGCTGATACTCAACTTTCCTCCTCCTTCTCTTGTACAGATTGATTGAGAAAGACACTTAGTCTGTCTCGGTATTAAAATCTGAAATGCATAAATAGAGATATTCTCAACTCTGACCAAGTGCAAACTATACCTCTATGCAGTTCTTGGATCCAGGGTTTGATCCTGGACAGAGATTTTGGATGTTAGTGCACTACAGATATTCAGTAAGACTGATTTAAAGCCTTAACTTTTCTAATCTTTGCTCACTAATTACATTCATTTTGAGGTAACACAAGCTCACCATTGATTCCAGTGGAATTTGGAAATTCCAGTCTTTGTATATTTTCCTTTTTGCACATTTTGATGTGCATGCTGCAGTAGCATACAAAGGGATGGGATTTAGAAGCCTGAAAGTGGGTGTTGTGGACACTTTGGGCACTGCAGTCTGTCCTGCCTGGTCTCCAGGTGTTGCTCCTGAACCATGTACGTGCTGCTTCACATCTGCCAGTCCTAGGCACATGCCTTGGGTAGTTCAGGGAGTGTAAAAGGTGGTAGATGCCTACGTTTAGACAGCTGACTCATGTCCATAAGGTGAGACAGTGGATGATAGCAGCAAAAACAAGGTGAGATCTTTATAGAATGATGAGGCAATTATAAGCAGGATGATTAACTATCGTTGAATCATCCTCCTTGCCTAGTAACTGTTGGGATTTTGCGGACATCAGAACTAAGGCAAGGCAATGCTGCTACTTTGCTCCTATTTGCAGCAAGGTCTTCCCATGCAGAACAGGAGAGGGAGGGAGAATGGGGGGGAGGAATGTTGAATGTGCAAATACAGAACAGGAAATAGGTAACGGTTCTAAAGAAAAAGATCTGGGGCATTTATAGTGGCTCACAAGACGAATAATGGGCCAATGTCAAGTTGTTGAAGAAAGAAAAAAAGCATATGCTGTAGTGGGATGTGTAAACAGAAAGAGAACCTGTAACATCTCATGTTTAACATAGTGAAGAAAAGACATAGAGGGGACATGATGGCAGTCTTCAAATACATGAAAAGCTGCTGCTGACTTCAGTGGCTGAGTCGACATGATGGGCTTAAAATGTAGCAAACCAGACTTCAGTTAATAAGGGGAAAACTTTCTTATCTGACAAGAAATTTTGCATCAGTTGCTTCAGGATGTTACAGGGAAATCAGTCACTGGCAGTTTCTATGTACATATTAGAAAAATGTGTTTCAGGAGTGGTACAGGCACTATGCTGCAACAGACCATGCCTAAGGAATGGACTGCGGGATCTTAAGGTCCATCTGGGTGTATTCTCTGAGATTATGCCAATATGTATCATCGGATTATCTCATTAGGATAGTATGTGGTAAGAGGCAGGACAATTACTTTATTATTACCCAAATATCTATTCATGCTAATCCTTAACATCCCAGTATTAAGAGGTTACAATAACATCTAAAGTAGTCTCCAGGATGCACACACTGTGATCACCATAATACAGATCAGCATCTTTTATCAGAGCTGAGTTTGTGAGGTTCCCCACCACCACCATAAACACCTTCATTTTCTCAAATTCCTTCTTCTAACTATAGAAAACATCCACAAAGTTTTGAATGATGAAGTTTTCTTTAGCCAAAGGCAATTTTAATTCAAAATGCACACGGTACAACCTCCTTTTAACTCAGCATTGCAAGTCTGACAGCATCAGGTGCCCCTAAGACCTAACACTTCTATGACTTAATTGCACAAATGAGGTATACAAATTAAGCATGACAACATCTGAAGTGAGTTGGATTCTTTCTATCTCTCGTTGACTCTGTGTTTCCATGCTTGAGAAATCAAGTGCATGGACAGGGAGCATCCATGCAGTGCCCCTATTCATCACCTGGAGGCACTGATGGGGTTAAGGGGACTCGAGGCCTTGGCATGAAATATTCCTTATCTGCAGGAATTGATGGGTCTGGCCAGGCACACTAAGGATGGGGCTGTAAGAAGGAGCATGAAGGATGTGAAGGATGTATGTAAATAGGAGACAGGTAATAAATATGCTAGTAATGAATGACAATATTTAAAATGGGGTGAGGGCTGGGGACTTTGGGTGCAGTGTTTATGAATTGTTCTGTCCTCCTAGTTTTCCCTATGTGCATGTTTTGGAAAACACAGTTCACTGAAATCCAAAGTAGGCTCCATAATGCTGTAATGGACTTTGTCTATTGAAAATGATCACATTGGTAACAATTCTTCTGGTGCTCATTTTAGTAACACTAACAAGTATTTCATTGGCTTTTACGTGCACAGTGCAAGCATTTCACATCATTAACATTAGCACAGATGAAGAAAAAGCCCTTGAAGGTCATTCACAGATTCATCCTCTTTATACCACCTATGTTCTAAAAGTAACTTGACTAAAGTAACTAAAGTTCATGCTATTGTAATTATATTTGAATGAACATGCTTTAAACTCTACAAGAAAGATGGATTTAGTGATACTTTACTGATGTGCACAAGGAGGGTATGAAATAGCTACAACACCTAGTGCTATTTTTTTTTTCCAAGAGGCATTAATTGCTTTACACTTTTATGTAACCGGAGCCACTCTGTGCGTGGGTAGATGTTCAAATGCACATCAGTGTTTCTGTCCTGCCATTTCCAGATGATTAAAATGGAACTGGAGAGGATCTCCAAATGCAGCCTTTGCTACAGCCACTGATATGGCTTTAAATTGGAAAAATGTCATGCAACACTAGAGGCTGATTCAACAGCCCAGGCTTAGTCAAACTTTTTATTTTTCTTTTATTTTTATTTTCTTTCCATTGCTCATTATCTCTCTGAATCATACTTTATGTGAACCCTTATTTCATTTGTGCATGTACAGTAGAAGAACCTTTCAATGCAACTTTCTTGGAACATCAGAATGTGGATGAATCAATAGACTTTCTGCTACAAATGAGCTTAGATGACTGATATGGACCAGATTCCTAACACATGAATGGCTATGCTTTGGCCTGGGAATTTCCATCTTGGAAGAACTTAAGCAAGGCTCACAGCAGGCATCTCTGCCTGCGTAGTAGTTCAGTTTATACATCCTGGGCCTTCATCATCTAATTTCAATATCTGAAAGGGGTTTTGTCAGGTAGAAGAAAAATGAAAAAAGCTTATATAAAACTAATTTTTAAACTGGTAAGAGTTGCAGCAAATTTTCTTTCTGAAACTGAGCCTACCCCTGCAGGGAGATGCTGCTTTCCTGGGACTGCAGATGGCAGGATCAGCTGTGGCTCTCGGTCCTCTTGCAGCTTTCCCTTTGGGAGACTGGAGTGATTCTACCAGCATGGATTTGAGAGTATTTGTACAGGCTACTTGTTCCTGCGGGGCTGACACTTTCACCAGTGAAAAACAGTGAGTGAGAAGAACTTTGGAGTTCGAGACTAGTTTTAGGGAGATTTAAGCATAGAAAGGAATTTAAGCACAGGAAATTTAAGCATGTTTGATATGGAGCAGCTCCTTGGTCCTTATGGATTCAGCATAATGAAGTCACATCTGGAGGACATGTTCTACAGTAGCAAAGAGATTCTCCTTTTAGTGAAGCACAACATGTCAAGATCTGTGAAAAGTGTAGGGGAGATGCACTGCACTGTTTTGTATGTCCCCAGATATTGAGTTGGCTGCAGGCTTCAGGTAAGTGCAAACAGAATTAAAAATTACTGCCTTGAGGATGAAAATACTCATTTTGGTAAAATTCAGTTTCATAGCCTCAGGAGAGCAGCTCTGTCAGGTACCATCCATATTCGTGGGCTGGGAGTAAAGGCTGAATGAGCTCCCTGTCCTGATGCTTGTCTCTGCTTTTCCTCAGTTGTATCTCTCCAGCTGCTGCTTCCCCTACCAATACAGAGCTCATGGGCTCATGTGTCCTGTTGTCTGGAGGAAGGTGAGACCATGGCCAACTGCCTTTCTGTCCCACCATTCTGCCCACCAAGGCTGGTCTTGCCAGTGCTGCCTTTTCCTTCAGTGCCATCAGTTCTGGCAAGCAAAGCATGGGGGCAGGTGTGTGACTGTTGCAAGAAGCGCTTGTGTTCAGAGATGTGCAAGGTGAGGACACTTGAATGAGCTGCTCTGCAGAGACAGTCTGAACTTGTAAGAGAGCTGGGGGCAATGCCATGAGACCTACCACATTTCCTTCTGGTGCTCATCTGTATCTATGAGTTTGTTGTATTTAACACTTAGCTCAGATAACTGATTATTTCGCTTGTGCCTAGAACTAGCTTCACCATCACTGAAGCCTTCAAAACTCTGTTTTAACCTGTGCTGTCTGGAAGCTGTAAGTGCTGGGGGGATAACCTCTACCTTCCCATACATTACACAAGCAGACGGGGATCATGTGGTGATACAGTCATTAATGAACCCTGATCTGATCGTTGCTATTGATTTCCACCCTTTTTTAGCACAAGCAGCCATGAAGGATCAAGATACTGCATGTGGTCCAGCCTGCAATTCCCATTACAGCCAGCCCATGGAGACTTTGATTAACATTACAAATACTTTGTATTTTGATGAATCTACTACAAGACTGGAGGAAGGCAACAAAATTAGTTATTTCCAGACACATTCCTGTTTACAAGCCTTGAGGCTATTGCTGCCTTGCTGTTAGATTTTAGCACTCTTGTTTGAGAAGGGACTTCATGTTATGACATTTGACATCTGAAAAAAAAGCCTGTCTGTGCAAGTTTGGTACAGAGCGATTTCATCTGTCCAGATAATCTTCTAACCAGGCTTCTTCTGTCTTCCCAGGGAGTTTTTACAAATTCACAGTAGAGATCCCTGAGGCATAACGTATTATTATCTTTAAAAACAGTCTTTATTATTTAGCTTTGTTATTCTTACCTCTGCTGAAAATGTGGCTATGCATATACTATGTGCTGAAAAAGCAATAATATAGGTTCTTGCATAGATTTCTGGATGGGGGAAGAAGCCTCAGCTCAGTCTTTGTTCTTCACTAAGGGGAAGAAATAACTTTCTACTCGTGAGTTTTCATACATTCTTATTTTGTAACTTTGCTGTTTTTTTTTTTGTTTTTTGTTTTTTTTTTTTTTTCTGAACTCCTGGGGAAAGAGTAATTCCCCCCACAGTTTCACAGCCAAGCATTTCTGTCTGCAATTAGTATTCATTTAACATTAGATATCTACTGGGGTAGGGCTGGACCTCAGCTACTTTTCCTCTTGTGTTTTTTTACTCAAAAATATGCAACAGCTCTTATAGGAGCAACTTAGCCCTGCACCAGGATAATTTTGTTACAGCATTCCTCAGGGAGGAGTGAAATCTGTTACTCTACAGCAGCCAAATGAGCATACATCATATTTTGCATGACTGCTCAAGCCTATAGCCAGCTGAGCAGAAGAAAATCTATTGCACCTTCATTTTCTGTGAGAAATGTCTGGCTTGCTTGCCTACACCCTCAGCATTCAGTATGCTGAAGGCAACTTCTATTTGGCCATGTTGGGCTGATCTCTCCTTACTGAGCTGACCTCATGGTTTCATCTGGTGCACGTGTGTGATTTGCCACAGATCTTGGTACAGACAACCTGAACTGCTTCTGACCTGCGTCTGTTCTGAAACAGAAACGGTGCAACTGTACATTGGGATGCTAAACCCAAGTTATCGGCTGTGCTGAGACTGGAATTATTTTGGAGATAGTGATGCATTATGTGGCTGTTCGGCTTCCAAAGTCAAACCGTTATCTTTTTATTATCCTGCATGATGTGAAAACATAAGTCTAGATGGGTGAGTCTTGATAATTAGCTCAGACTCCATCATTGGATGAGCCATAGTCTTGCACACTTCATGCTCTCTATGTATAGTGAGAGCACGTAATTCAGGAGTGCGGGTGCCATTCACCTACTCAACTGCACCGTTGCAAATCAGACACAAAGCACTGCTAATTCAGAGTCAGTCTCACTAAATAGAGTGCAAAGAGTGGAGGATTAGGCTCTAAATTTAGTCTGTTTAGAATGACACACCACTGAGTATCCCATCTATTTTCAAAGATGTAATAAACAGCATGGCAATACTAGTAAATGTCATTAGCTCTTTGAATTAATAGAATTACTGTTGGCAGCCAACAGTAATAGATTAGAGCAATTCCCATCTACTACATGAGAGTAATTCTTGGCAGTGTGAACATAATGA
The DNA here is from genome assembly GCF_047663525.1 of Anas platyrhynchos. Lineage (NCBI taxonomy): Eukaryota > Metazoa > Chordata > Aves > Anseriformes > Anatidae > Anas > Anas platyrhynchos. The sequence goes on from NC_092590.1 coordinate 53,387,863, forward strand.
ATCCAAGGAGTTTACAATACAACAACCATCCAAATAAAACTTGGAATATAAATTCTCAGCCTGTAATCACTTTTTTTTCCTGCTTTTCTCATTATTCAAGGCAGTATTGCTTTTTTTTTTTTTTTTTTCTTTGTCAGTCTTAACATTTGTTTGACGTTTTTATTGGTTTTTAAAGAAGCAGCTGATTGGTTAATGTGATTTAAAAAATCCTTCTCAACACAAGACACTTCCAAGCTTTATGTTTGCCTGAAATCACATTTTATTGGGCAAACAGATTATAAATTGTAATTATACGAATATATTAATTCATGCCAGCTTAAATGTGCTATGAATATTAAAGTACCAATCCTGTTCTATAGCTTCTTTAGAAATTTCTTTTCAATAAAAGAAAAACCACGTCTCAAGCTTATCATGTGTACAGTTTATTCAGCATTTCCCAGCATTTATTAGCTTTATTGATAAAAATAGCATCATCACAATGATTTCTTTTAGCTTGAGCACTACGCAAGCCTTCAAAATGCTACAGAAGCCAGCATTTTGTCACGACAATTCTTAAGCCTGATACCAATTTCCCTGTTGTTGGTGTAACCCACTGGTATAAATGGAGGTATTGTTGACTTATGTGGAAAAATTAAGTGCTGCTAAGGTTGTTCTCACTGGAACGGGACTGGGAATGGGATTACAGTTCCTTCTGTTTCAGAACTGGTCTTTGCTGTTCCTGCCCTCTGTCTGGGTCACAGTCCAAACACTATGAGTGACAAAAGCTAAAACCCCATGACTCTGAACTGCTTAAGGAAACACAGTGTGCTTTAATTCTTCACTTGTTTGTCCTAAATTTGAAAAGAGCTAACAATGTTTTTCATTCCATGATGCTTTTTAACAAATGAAGTTTAATTGCTGAAGAGAACCTTCGCCATCTTTTAATACCAACAACTTTGGTTATTAAAGGTAACAAAGATGTTGATAGCTCCAATGTAGAACAGAAACTTTGATGTATATGAATTACAAGTTATCAGAAGATCTGCACAGATATTGAAAAATATGCTCCATGCTCTTTCCCGAGATTTGTGTACACCTAGCAATTTCCTCAGATTTAAGCACAAAGTGAATGTTCAACATGATGGCTGCACTTTGGAATGCATACTGACAGACAATATCCTACACTGTAAAGGAGAACCTTTCAGTCACAGGTGAACCATCCAGAGTCCACAATGCATGTGGAGAACCTAACAGTTGGCTCTTTTAACAGGCTGGTGGAAAACAAGCTTTATTTTATGGAGAATAGAATCTTGTCATATCACCTTAAACATACGCATCTCATAGGCTGGCCACCAGTTGTTTACTTATTTAATTTTCCTTGCTGAGCTCTGTTTGTTTGTCTAATACTTCACACTGACAGCCACCACTAAAGGAACACCACTGAAGGACTGAAGTTAGAGCAGAATTTATTTGTTTAGAGGACAACTGAAGAGTTAAATGTTCCTTTGGTTTCCTTACAACTAACCTTCCAAAACTGCTGTAATGGAGAAACAGCTTTTGGTAAGCTGAGCAAAAAGGAGTTTATACCTTTCTCCACTTTTTGATCAAGAACAAGGTAAAGGAGAGGGGAAAAAAATGTACAGCAAAGTAGAGAGAGAGAAGATCAGTGCTTGCAGAATGATCCAAGATTACACAAATGATAAGCAATTCTAAATCTTTTTTATGCCCTTCCCTCTAGCCTTCATCATTTTTCTGTCTTCTGTATTTTCTGTTATTCCAAACCAACCAAATAATAGTCTACGTACACATAGAGAACGTGCTAGGGAAAATGACCAACAAAACATAAATGTAAGACAAAACTGTGACTAAGTGCTGTACTGACAGATGTTGCCATTCTCTGTCTACATTGGCCAGCCTTCCCTTTGTTTAATGCAGGAAGAATATTGACTTTATTATGGCTTCCAGTTGTTCTCATTCCAGAATTAATAGTGAATAGAAAAGGAAATCAAAAAAGCTTCTTTCTGCCGTCTGCCATAGATAAGCAAATGATGGCACTGATTCGACGAATATGCCAGACAGACTCAGTAAAACAAAAAGCCTGTTTTTTATTTGCTGTTCTGTAATTGGTTTACAGATACCTAAAACTTACAGGAAAGACAACTTTCAGAGATGTGGAGGCTCCACAACTATTATATATATTTTTGCTAATGTGTGTAAGTTCAGCAAATGTTGTTAATCTGATTCTCTTAGCATTACAATCAAAAGGACAGAAGAAAATTTGCATGGAAAAATGCATCCATGTAAGCATTTTTCTTCATAAAATAATCCTTTTAACTAATTGTGTTTTTTTTTTTTTTTTCCCAACTATTTGGACAAAAACTAAATTTCAGGTGACTAGTAACTTGGATTATGAGTATTAAAAGGCTTTGCCATGACCTGGAAACATTGGAAGCAAATTATATACACCTAAAAAAAAGAGAAGAACACAGGGGCAGAAATACATCATCATACAGAGCAATAAACCATTGTGTGAGTTTACCTCTTATGCGGTGAGGTTCACTTAGATAACTCCGCTTTTAAAATGAAATCAGAGATACCATAAAATCTCATAGTGAATTGATAATAATAAATCTGTTGGATGTTGTCATAACGTGTAATGTTGGAAAGGTCAAATCTTCAGCAAAGGAAAATACTATAGCTAGATAAAACATAATTGCAACTTTACAGCTGATTTACCGATTGAATTAGGCTAGCAAGAATCTCAGCTAAAAAACAGCTTTCCTTTCTAATCCTTGTTCAGAAAGACTAATACTTACTTTTATATGATCTCCAACAACATTACATACGATGTCCTTGATCACTATCCTGTGCAGTTCCTTATTATCTCCTATCATTTCTCTGCCTGACTCATCACATTGTCTAAGCTTTTTCCAAATGTTTAAGTAACTGTAGCCAGTCAAGCCAGTCATTCTTATCTCTTCTGGGAGTGATTTATTTTTTTCCAAAGACATTATTTTCAAAGGTTGCATTGTTTGGGGAGCTTTGTGCAATACAGTCACAGTTCTCCTGCTGTTGATCAACTCTTCTATTCTAACATCTGCAAGTAGCTATTGTGGGAGGCAAGGGATAGATTCATGATTTTGGGGCAATTTGTCAGTAGGAAATGGTAACTGGAAAATTATCCAGAGGATCCTGTATGAGGGAGAACAAGTAACATCCATTTCAAACACAGTGCCATGCAAAAGAAACAATGGTTGCCACCAACACAGAAGGAGTGGCTTACAAAATGTGCAGGATTTCTGTACTGCCTTATGTTTTCATTTATGGTTTAGCCCACAGTTGTGAATTCATTGTTTTTTACCATGGAACACTATGTAAATAGTGAATTTCATACCACTCTGCTTAGTATCTTGCTCAGTTGTTGGTACTGACTGGTTTAAAAAACAAGTGGACACTGTCTATGCACAAAACACTTTCTAGACCAAGAAGAAATATGAATATATTTCTGTTCCAAAGCTAATACATTCTGTTCATAATCATGGTGGAGCACTACAAGGCTCATTTTCAACTTTGGGAAGATGTCTGTGCATTTCCCTTTTGCTGTACCTATACAATAACAGAGAATAAAGTCATGCTTTAGTTTATTCCATTCCGTTCTCCAATAACAGCAAGTCCCTAAGCATTTTGCTGGACTTTATGTTAAGGTTAATGCTGATCACTAAATAAATTAAGCAGTTCATGAAGCATTCTTCAGGGTAGTGTTTTCTCCATCATAACTCTGTCCAAATTCTCCTTCCTAAACTACTTACACAGTTCTTGAGCTGAACACCTCAGCACTTTGAAACACCAGTTTTATTTACTTATTTTTTTTCATGTGATTTGCTGATGCAGCAAAGGATATGGGAGCCATGGGACAGCAGAGTGGGGAGAGTTCTCTTTTGAAGGGAAATTTTCTTGACAATCCTTTCTTGTTTGGTTAAATGTAAGACAGTAAAGTTTTTTTATAAAGTAAAAAACAACTTGAATTGCTGAAAGAGAACTACCTTAACAGAAGCTGATCCTCTATTTGTAGCCAGCAGCACAAGGGAGGTGATCGTCCCCCTTGTACTCAGCTCTGGTGAGGCTGCACCTCAAGTACTGTGTTTAGTTTTGGGTCCCTCACTACAAGAAGGACATTGAGGCCCTGGAGCATGTCTAGAGAAGGGCTACGAAGCTGGTGAAGGGCCTGGAACACAAGTCCTATGAGGATCAGCCGAGGGAGCTGGGGTTGTATAGTCTGGAGAAGAGGAGGCTTAGGGGAGACCTTATTGCTCTCTATAACTGCCTGAAAGGAAGTTGTGGGGAGCTGGGGGTCGGCCTCTTCTCACAGATAACTAGTGATTGGACCAGAGGGAATAGCCTCAAATTGTGCTAGGGGAGGTTCGGGTTCTAAATCAGGAGACATTTATTCTCAGAAAGAATAGTCAGGCATTTGGACCGGTGGCCCAGGGATGTGGTGGCGCCACCGTCCCTGGAGGCGTTTAAAGAAAGGTTGGATGTGGTGCTTAGGGACATGGTCTAGTGGGTAATATTGGTAGGAGAATGGTAGTACCAGATGATCTTGGAGGTCTTTTCCAACATTAATGATTCTACAACTCTGTGATTTCATATTTCTGTTTTGATTGTACTGTGCTTACTGATGCGCAAATAGTAGAGATTTCATCCGCTAACAGAAATTGATGAAAAAGATTTTTTTTTTATTTAGTTTTTAATGTTACATCTTCTGAGAGATTTATTTTCTCAGAAACCATCTTTCACTTTAATGAAAAATGTAGTTTATTTTTTAAAATTCGATCGTGCTATCTGATCTGATCGATCGCCTTCAACTCTGGAAAGCTCTAAGTATTTACTAGCATGTTATCTATATATGTTTTCTGTAGATCATTTCTGAAATATGTTTCATTGACTGTGTTTCTTTTTTATTGTTGACTCTGAATACAATTTTCAGTAAGACTGTCTGGGTATATCAAGAGTACAAAGAAACTGAGAAATTGCCCATATCTTCTATCAAGGTATCAGATCATCCCATGTTAAAGTGAGAAAAATACTCTTGCTTGATGCTTATAATGTACTTTGGAGAAACATACCTTCCACCCTCATAAAACCCAGACATTCTGGAGAGAAGATTGCTTTTTTTTTTTTTTTTTTTTTTTTTGCTTTTTTTGTCTTTTTTGTGTTTTTTTTTATTTTTTTTCCTCCTTTCTTTTTAAAGCACTGTTGTCAATCTGGGTCTATGCTATGCCTTGCTGTCTGGGCTGAAGATTCATTCACCATTTACTTTCTCTGCTTTCAGTGCCATTTCAAAATGTCATAATTTTCTCCCTGGAACTAGATAAAAACTATCAAATTTCATCCAAAGTGTCTCTCAAAGCACAGGCCAATTTTAGCAAGCCCATAACTAAAATCCAGCTGGATATCTTCCTGCTCTCTGCCAGAAGTCCTCCTTCTCATCTGCCACACAGGTGTTTGGTTTGCTTACCTCCATGCAAATGAATTGGACACCTGGTGAGCCCTCAGCCTGCATATCTCATGTATCAGAACAAAAGATATTGACTATGAAAAATACATATATCACTTTGTGGCTGCCTATTGCTGCCTACTCAATGGAAAACCCAACCCTGAGAAAATGAACTGGATTGCTGACATTAGAAAATGTGTGTTTACTTATCTTCTTGTAACATATTTTTACTCAGGCTTGCATATAAATCATTTGTGGCACTCATGTGGAAAGCAATACAGAAGTTGCCTATCTCCTAGCAGCTATGCTATGGAAAATATACTGCCTCTCCATAAATTCATTTGTTTCATGTCTGTAATAAAACCCAGACTAAGTGGTCAAAGCATTTTATCTCCAGCCTTATCTCACAGACATTGTTTCAAATCTCACCTAAGCCACAGTACCTGGAAACATAAGTAATTTATGCAAGGGGAGCATCTTGTGTGATAAAGCATCTTGACCTTATTCTTAGCTCTTTGAACAGAAGATTTTAGTGTAAATCACTTAGCTCAGTGTTGTTCAACTGCTATTCATGACACAACTTTCCAAGGTGCTGTGTATCCCTGGGATGGATGGGATGTACCAATATTTCTGCAAATGACCTCTATGAAAAAGCTAACTTGACATGGACCAAACTGGATATCATGTATTAAATTAGATATTGTAGCTAAGGATGCTGGTATATTTAGCTAAGATTGCTTAGACTTAAAAAAAAAAAAAAAAAAAAAAAAAAAAAAAAAAAAAAGCAAGATAACCGAATTAATACAATATAATTAATGGAATTAAAAACAGCAGGATTTATATTGGTGTTAGTGAGAAGGGCTTCTGATCCAACGTCAATTCATACTGAAAACTACGACTCTAAATTGGACTACTCACATAAAGAATGACATTACTTAAGAGTTGTTAACTCTTCCCTGTTACCCGTATGAAAATAAACCTAGGGAGCAGCAAAGAAGCCAACCATGCATTTCCAGTCTGCAGACCGCAGATCCTTATGCAGGCTGTGTACATGATGTGACAAGCTGTTTCATTAACTTTAAAATAACTAAAATGGCCATTGAGCTCAGGCATATCACATACAAGACGAATTTGTGAGAAGTGACTTATTTTAGAAGAATTATGGGTGCAAAACAAAGGACACAAAATGACTTACCCTTATCTGAAAGGAGCAGGTACTGAGAAATGTGATATAAAGCCATGAAGTGAATTTAGGAGAAACAATGTCCCAGAGACATGAGGAATCCCCTGACTGAGATATGGAAGGACTGCACAGCAATGATCCCATTTTACTTCCTGGCGTCTTTCACAGTAAATAAGCACAGAAAATACCCAGTGTAGGGCAGTATCACACTCACACAGTAGATGGACTAGATAAGAAAACTTTTTTATTTTACTATGATTTCTACCCTTTTTTCGTAACAAATGTAGCAGTTTTTTGTCATGGATCTGAGCACATTGTACTTGCTTAGGTCTTGTTACTTGTTCACTACATTTATGCAGATACAATGCCAGTTTACTCAATTTTTTGGATTTCTTGCCAAGTACCTGAAATTTTTCAGTTGGCACACACCAGTCATAACACCAGCCATATTATCTTCTCTTGCCTTTGACTGCTCTGTATAGTAGACATGGTCAAGAGAATGAGTCTGAGGAGCTCTTTTACTGCCAAACCACATCTAAAACCCATACAGCTTTCAGGGGCTCTGAATTACTTTGTGGAACTGGTCTGGTAATGCTTGAATCATGAGGTTAAGGACTGTTGGGGGAAAAAGCGTTGCTTCTTTTGAATTAAAGGAGTAACAGATTATAAAGCAAGAAAAAAAAAAAGGTCTTTCGTCTTTAAACTGACTAACCTTATCTTCCTGTGTTAGGGGAAGATAGACTGTACTATAGCATTAATGGAGAGACAGAGGATCTTCCAACCAAGTTATTTAGAGAAGGAGGGGGGGAAACTTTTCTCCTTGTCACTTCAAGCAACCTGCATTACCTCCCTGGTAAGCAGACTGATACCAACTGAAGATATTCAGCACTGCCATGCTCAGATCTCATTACAGCACATCAGGAGCAATATTTTGGGACTAAAGTATGTGAACTGCTCATCTATCCAGGAACTAAAGCTCAATATCCACCTTTTTGCACTACTGCACCTTCCTCCCCAAATACCACCCTTGCAATTTCTTGCAAAAGGCACTAAGACCCTCAGGGATACATATGAAAATTCACCAGCCTCTTTAATGATCAGCAGAGCCCTCTGCTGTTACATATTCTCTGCTGTTACATATTGTTGTCACAACTCAAACACTGGGCAAACCTGAAATTTAATGAAATTAAATAGCCTATTTACAGAATAGCCATGCCTGTTGCTTACTTAAGAAACAAGAAGTTAGTGGCATCAAAGAGTAAATAGAAAGAAACTGTAAGTTTTGTGCTTTGACATGCCTGATTCTTCTTACAAATTAGTATTGTTATTACCTTCTCCTGTGAATCCATTCTGCAAACAATATGTTCTTAAAGTGAATATGTAAGCTAAACAAATAATGAATACACAAAGTGTTACCAAGGCAGCCCAGACCCAGGCGTGTTTTGAAAGCTAATGCTGACAGAGGATGCATGATGCTGTGAGGTATTCAGTAACTTCCCTTTATTCTTGCACTCACACTATGTTCATCTGGAAACATACTGTACTGGGTAAAGTCTACTGTGCTGACTCAAGTTAAATTCACAGTTGCCTCTTGATATATCACAATATGTCATTCAGTAATTCCACTGAGGAAAATGTAATTACCATGCAACATCTTGTGCTGTCTTGGGATTTCTCACTAGGTAAGTAAGAAATAAATTCCTGTCAGTACCGCAAGAATACCATTTTAGAGATGTAGGAACAGACCAGCTGGGTCATAAGCCATGATGCTCTGTTGAAATCACTGGTCACAGGGGATATGTTCTTTTTTAGCTACAGGCTGTATGCCTTTTCTTTTCATCTGAGTATGCAGAAGCTTGCCCACTGTCCAAATAAATGCTCATACACTGGGTTTAATGCTCATAATATCCCCGTGAGGCAGTAATGACAACAGAGGAGGGACTGAGGGCCAGAGGAATTACTATGTCTGATATTTTTGTAAGGGACAGAAATTGACCCTATGGTTCCACCATGGGCCTCACCCCTGAGCCGGTTGTCTTTTTTTCTATAATGCAATATTTGACCACTGCAGGCACTGGTCTCCTGCTGAATACGAACCCAAATGTAAGGTTTCTGCACTGCCATCCAAAATGCTCTCTGTGCCTGTCCCAAGCTAGCTGAATTACTGACTGCCTTTTCTTCGGGAACTGTGACCTTCCCTGACAGCTTCGCTCCGCTGTTACAATGACAGTCACAGTTGCTGGGACGCAGAAGAATTAACATCCATGTAATTCCCCAAATAGTAGACCTACCCTAATTTATTTATTTAAAGTAAAATATACAAATAAAATAAAAAATTACACATCTATACAGAGAATGGAAGAGATTCTCACTTATGACTTTTAAAGCTTACATAATGCCAGAGATTCTCATGACTTTTAAAGCTTACATCATGCTGATTAATGTAGTTGTGGGTGTGAATAATAAAAGAATCATAGAATCATAGAATCATAGAATCATAGAATGGTTTTTGTTGGAAGGGGCCTTAAAGATCATCTAGTTCAAAACCCCCTTGCAAATACTGATCAGGTTTCCCAAAGTGCCATCCAACCTGACCTTGAATACCTCCAGGAATGGGGCATCCATAGCTTCTCTGGGCAACTTGTGCCAGTGCCTCACCACCCTCTGAGTAAAGAATTTCTTTCTTATATATAATCTAATCTGCCCTCTTTTAGTTTAAAACCATTACCCCTTGTTCTATCACTACACTCCTGACCACGAAGCCCTCCCCAGCTTTCCTGTAGGCAACCTTTAGGCACTGGAAGGCTGTTATAAGGTCTCCCTGGAACCTTCTCTTCTCCAGGCTAAAAAACCCCAGCTCTCTCAGCCTCTCTTCACAGAAGATGTGTTCTAGCCCTCTGATCATCCTCATAGGCCTTCTCTGGACTTGCTCCAACACGGCCCAACATGCATAGTTGGTTGTTCACATTCATTTTATTTTCACTGGAGCTGACTCAGTGTAGACTAGGGAGACTGAGATCTCAGATTACTGTCAGAATAACTTCTTATACCAACATTTAAATGTTAGGTTAGGATGGATGAATATAGCAGCAGGGAAGTTGTAAAAAAGCTGCATGGAAAACCAAGCTGTCTGCAAGCCAAGACTGAAATGACAGAGAATGATAAAGGGTTCTTTTTTTTTCTCACTTCCTCATTTTCATTTGTTTTGCATTTTGATATTTAGATCTTCTCAGCAGCTTTAGCATAGAAATTCAGTATTTTGAAAAGTTTTCCTTTATGCCTATGTGTGTTCAGGATAGTTCAGTTTGTTCTGAGCTTATGAATGTTAGGTATTTTGCAAGAATGTTAGGTATTTTGCAAGAAAACGCAATTACGGCAGAAATGTATGATCAGCCTAAGATGGGTTTGATTGATCACTAACACATCCTCATCAATTTCAGTGGAAATTAACCTAAGGACCATGTAGCCTGGATGCTTTTATAATCTATGTACTCCAGAAGAGTTAAATTGATATTTAGTGGAAGAACAGCTAATAGTTGAGAATTCCTTTTTCCCTACTTAAGTTTCAAACACATCATTTTTTCTTCTATGGAATCTCTATAAAAGATGATCCAATAGCACATGGATATAGTTAAATACTAGAATTAAAATATTTCAGTCAAAGTGTATTAATTCCAAATTGACATTGATTTACTATTGCCAAAAGTTTTCTCATGTTCTTTTTCAGAGTTCTTGAATGTTGCGAAGTGTTACGGTGATTGCTTCTGTAACTGGAGTGCATATGAAATACTGACGTGCCATTTGCTTGGACATAAGAAGAGCAAAATTGTGCATCCTTCTAAGTTTTGTGGATTCATAATGTTTTCAGTTATGTACGTAGCTCTGTATTTTTTTTAATCCTTATCCACAGTATTGTGATGAACTCTCCATAACTGTAATCATTTGGATGAGAAAAACAAACAAACAAACAAACAAACAAAAAAAAAACACCAAAAAATGAAACATAAAAACCAAACAACAACTGAGGATGGTAGAGCTGCCTGCTTTAGTCCAACCTCCCTTTTAGTCCCACAAATATCCTTGGAAACACAACAAACCACAAATTTATATAAAATGTCTGAGTGCACTGTATTCTTTTAGGAAAGAGGCTCTATATAGTCCTATACAAACCAACCTAAACCATGATATTCCTGTTTTAAGTAACAGTGAAAAGAACTGTCCATCTGTCATGACAGCTGAGCTGCCATGAGATCAGCGGGGTCCCTGCTGAGCCAGCAGTCATCCCCTGCAGGTCAGGTGCTGACGTTGTTCCCTGGACCAACAGGTTGTCAGCAGCTCCTCCTGCAATGGTTGTCTGTGATCTGAAGTGCCAGGGTTGCCTGGATTTCAGAACACAAGCTGTGCAAAAGGCATTGAAGCCACCAGGTCCTGTACTAAACACATGTAATAAGCTTGCCTGAACAATACATGTCTGAATCATCTGCAGATTAATATCTAATCTTCAAAAAATGTATTTGTTTCCAGTAAGATAGTAGCTTGATAGCTATCCTGCTGTGGAAGGAGCATAGCTATAAGCAGAAAAATTACCTAAACAGAAAAAGTGACTCATGAACAGAGAAAAAATATGTACCTATTTTCTCTTTCCTTCTCTCATTGTTTTGAGGAAAAAAAAAAAAAACAACAATATTCGACAACTCAATGAGAAGCATTCCTAGGTCATTCCTAGGTGTCGCCTTGTCCTATATTATGTTCTGAGAGGAGCAACCCACACTGCCTTCCCCATCCACCTTCCTACATGCACTACGGGAACTTTAGCTCCTTTCACAGTGTGTAGGGGTTTTGTTTCGGCAGGACCAGCACGGCTGTCAGACCCCCTATTGTTAACTAGCCAAGTGGCTTCTGGTAGATTTGTGTCCCATTGTTTCCATGTCCCAGCACCTAATGCTCGTAACATAGTCTTTAACAGTCCATTGTACCTCTCAACCTTCCCAGAGGCTTGTGGGTGATAAGGGATGTGGTATACCCACTCAATACCATGCCTCTTTGCCCAGGAGGTAATAAGATTGTTTCGAAAATGACTCCCATTGTCAGACTCAATTCTCTCTGGTGTACCATGACGCCACAATACTTGTCTTTCCAGGCCCAAGATAGTATTTCGGGCCGTGGCATGGTTTACAGGGTATGTTTCCAACCACCCAGTAGTTGCTTCTACCATGGTGAGTATGTACCGTTTGCCTTGGCGGGTTTTTGGAAGTGGTCCAATATAGTCAATTTGCCAGGCCTCACCATATTGAAACCCTAGCCATCTCCCCCTGTTCCAGGGAGATTTTACCTTCATGGCTTTCTTGATTGCAGCACAGGTCTCACACTCATGGGTAACCTGTGTGATGGCTTCAATGGTCAAGTCCACCCCTCGATCACGAGCCCATCTGTAAGTGGCATCCCTCCCCAGATGTCCTGATGAGAAAAGGAAGGCAGTGTAGGTTGCTCCTGCCTCGGGAAAAGGCAAACCCACTCATGGGATTGTCTTCGCCCAAGGACCAGGGTATACCTGGTGGGTCATGCAAAGGAATGGGGATATCAAGTGTGTGCCTCAAGGAGATTTGACACTGAGAGAAAACTAATCTGTAATCTAAGTTATATGTTGTAGGAAGATGCTGTAGGATCAACGACAGGTCAACGTTGCAAGGAGCCGGGCAGTGCAACAAGGACTTGAGCTAAGCTGGTGCTCGCGTTCAGACATCCAACTCCACCTGCCTTGAGTGGCCACTTTGGCAGATGAAGACCTAATCATCAACAGTTCTTATGAACGTTTTCCAAGAAAGACCTATGGAATGAGAAGATACACCTGCCTATCAATCTTGTCCTATTAAATCCTTGTCCTGTTAAAAGACAAGGAATAATGATGAGGATGCTTGTATGCTAAAGTATGGGGATCTGAGTGTGACACAAATGTTATGGAATAAGGGGTGGAGGTTGTATTGGGTCTGGCTGGAATGTTAACTTTCCCAGCAGCAGCCCATACAGTGCCGTACTCTGCAGTTGTAGCTGGAACAGCAGTGTTATCACACCAGTGTTGTGTCTGCTGCTGAGCAGCAGTGGCACAGTATTAGGCCTTTCTCTAACCCTCTTAGGGGGTGGGCAAAAGGTGAGGAGAGAAACATCACTAGGGCAGCTGGCCTAAACCAATCAAAGGGATATTCCATACCATGTGATGTCACACTCAGCAATAAAAGGTGGAAACAGGAAGAAGAGGGGAGGGGTGGGCTCTCGTTTGGAAGACGTCGGTCCTCCTCTCGAACACCGGCTGCGTGCGTTGAGGCCTTGCTTCAAGGACGTGGTCAATCATCGCTCATTTGTGGGAAGTAGAGAGTAATTTCTTTCCTCTGCACTTCCATATAGCCTTCATTTATTTTGTTTGTTTGTTTTCCTCCCTTCTTTTTATTTTCCTTTTTTCCCCTCCCTTTCCCCTTTCCCTTTTTATTTTCCCCTTAGTTAAATTGTTAGTTCATGGTAGTCTTTATTTAATTATTATAATTATTTCCCTTTAATTAAACTATCCTTATCTCAACCCGTGAGTTGTTCTTTGCTTTACTTCTCCCCCTCCTCATCTAAAGGAGGGGGAGTGAGAGAGCGGTTGTGGGGTTTAGCTGCCCAGTACGGTAAAACCACCACAGTAGTGTTCTGGAGCTGTCCTGTCATTTAATTGCTTATGGCTTCTTGGATTCTGCAGATGTGAGAACTGAACACCTAATACCAAGGATATTGCTGGCTGCTCTGCTGCTCTTTGCCAGTGCTGCACTTACTGTTACAGCTCTCAGGTAGATGATGAGTAGAAGAATTAATATTAATCACTTTACAGAATCACAGAATCACAGAATCACAGAATCTCTAGGTTGGAAGAGACCTCAAGATCATCGAGTCCAACCTCTGACCTAACACTAACAGTCCCCACTAAACCATATCCCTAAGTTCTACATCTAAACGTCTTTTGAAGACTTCCAGGGATGGTGACTCAACCACCTCCCTGGGCAGCCTGTTCCAATGTCTAACAACCCTTTCAGTAAAGAAATTCTTCCTAACATCTAACCTAAAACTCCCCCGGCGCAACTTTAGCCCATTCCCCCTCGTCCTGTCACCAGGCACAAGGGAGAACAGGCCAACCCCCATCTCGCTAGAGCCTCCTTTAATATACTTATACAGAGTGATAAGGTCACCCCTGAGCCTCCTTTTCTCTAGGCTGAACAAGCCCAGCTCCTTCAGCCGCTCCTCATAGGACTTGCTCTCCAGGCCCCTCACCAGCTTCGTCGCCCTTCTCTGGACCCGCTCAAGCACCTCGATGTCCTTCTTGTAGCGAGGGGCCCAGAACTGAACACAGTACTCGAGGTGCGGCCTCACCAGAGCCGAGTACAGGGGGACGATCACCTCCCTAGCCCTGCTGGTCACAGTGTTTCTGATACAAGCCAGGATGCCGTTGGCCTTCTTGGCCACCTGAGCACACTGCTGGCTCATATTCAGCCGACTGTCCACCATCACTCCCAGGTCCTTCTCTGCCTGGCAGCTCTCCAGCCATTCCTCTCCCAGCCTGTAGCTCTTCTTGGGGTTATTGCGCCCCAGGTGCAGGACCCGGCACTTGGCCTTGTTAAACTTCATACAGTTGACCTCAGCCCATCGGTGCAGCCTATCCAGATCCTCCTGCAGAGCCTTCCTACCCTCAAGCAGATCGACACACGCACCTAGCTTGGTGTCATCTGCAAACTTACTGAGGGTGCACTCAATGCCCTCATCCAGATCATTGATGAAGATGTTAAAGAGGACCGGCCCCAGCACCGAGCCCTGGGGGACGCCACTAGTGACTGGCCTCCAACTGGACTTGGCTCCATTTACCACAACTCTCTGGGCCCGGCTATCCAGCCAGTTTCTAACCCAACGAAGCGTGCGCCAGTCCAAGCCAAGAGCAGCCAGTTTCTTGAGGAGAATGCTGTGGGAAACGGTGTCAAAAGCCTTGCTGAAGTCAAGGTAGACCACATCCACAGCCTTTCCCTCGTCCACCCAGCGCGTCACTTTGTCGTAGAAGGAGATCAGGTTCGTCAAGCAGGATCTGCCTTCCATAAACCCATGCTGACTGGGCCTGATCGCCTGCTTGCCCTTCAAGTGCCGCATGATGACTCCCACTCACAACCTATTTAGCATCTATTCTTTGACAACCTAGAATGCTTACTGCAACTGTGAAGGCACAAAACAAAACAAAAACAAAACAAAACAAAACAAAACAAAAAACAGACAGAAAACCATAAGTAGTGTTTTATAGTCAGAAGTGTAACAATGCTGTACCCATGTCACGCTGCAAAATGGCTGGAGACCAACACTGCCCATGACGGTGCAGGATCATGTTATTCTTGAGAAATCTTGACTCATGCTGTGCATCCCATAACTGCTATTTCCTCCTAGCGGTCCCTCTCCTAGAAGCTACAACAGTATCACTTACAAATGATCCCTGTTCCAGTGAGAGATTGAGCAGTCAGGAGGATGGCTGGACTAGATGATCTTGGAGGTCTTTTTCAACCTTAATGAACCTATGATTATATGATAGATCAAACCCACAGAAGGGCAGTGGTTGGACATGGACCACATTACCCTATTATGTCTCTGGCAGTGCTATTTCCCTGGTGCTAAATGGTAGAACAGTGTAAAATTTATTATTTTTACGAGGTTTATTAGGTTCTGGGAGGGAAATAGTGGAGGATTTGTGTTATGTTTTCAGAATTGGCATGATAAAATATACAGACCATTTTGCCCATCAGGATGATACACTCCAGCATGAAGCAAAATTTTTTGTTTCATATTTGAAATTGGCTCAATGAACTGATAATTTGATCTGGTGCAAAAATTTCCTCTGAGAGCAACTCTGACGGACCACGTTGTGTTGGTGAGAAGAACTGGGAAAATTGCTTTGAGCGAAATGGTGTCTATTTTGCTGTTTGTATTTATATTGTGTTTTCTGAATTATGCTGGTCATTGTAATAATCTGCTTTGTGCTTACTGTGAATTTCTGCTAGGAGTAGCTAAAAGGAAAGAATGTGTTATTCCTTGAGATCTCAGTAATATATGCTACTCATGAGCTTCTAGAAAACAAAGCCATTTCTCTTGACAGTGAGAACTGAAAAAGATTTCTATGTGGGATTCATTTTCAATTGATACCACAATGACACTGTATTTGCTTCCTATTAGTGCAGGAATCCACACAGCATTTAACGAGCTGTGAAGTCTGTCATTGCAGATTTGATTCCCAGTGTGTTATTGATGTTTTGCAGCTTACTCTTTTTTTTTTTTTTTTCTAGTCAGACCTGGCACAGTAGATAAAATAAATCTGTAATTTACAGGTGGCTGCTAATCCCATGTTTTGTTGCCGTCATAGGAAGCTAGTAACAAAGCTGCACACTGCCTGTGAAGTGCAATACATTTATGAAGTCTTTGAAGCTTGCCTATGTCCTCTCCTTGACCAGTGTATTGGTATTCAGAGTGAATATTTTACAAACAAATTGGTCAAAGAGAGGATAAATCAGCATGGAAGAACACAGAGGAAGGGGTATCATTCCAGGCTTGGTTATTTGCTCATGCTGAAGAGTAATTACACAGAAAATTGTAGTGAAACAAAGGTTTAAAACTGCCATAAACTGGAAAGCTGGATTGCTCCTACAAACTGCTGAACAAACTGTTGAGTTTGTAAAACTAACATGAACCTGATTTTACTGGTGTGAGACATTTCATCCATGAGTATACTCCTTAAAACCAGTGAGGCCATCAGCATCTGGTCCCCTTGGATGGGACCAGAGTCTTCAGTGCTTGTGGGGACTGGTGCTGCCCAAAGCTCCTGAGACACACAAGCATGAATGCATCTACCTGCAGCTGACTGGTACTCATTTTACTTCAGCTGCAATTAAGAGGTTCTTCAGCATAAAATTATGATGGGAAATTAACTGCACTCCTCTTTTAATATAATTAAGATCCTGAACAATATTTAGACACCATGTGTCTGTTTCAGCAGTTTTAACTTTGCTATCTCTTCATTTTTTTCTATAGACAATTTAAAAAGACACAAGTGAAATTCTTCAATCTCAGCCAAATGGATTGATGAATCTTAATGGAGAACATTTATTCCAACCTTTAATTAAGTTTGGCAGTCTGAAACCATTAATCTTCACTTTGAAACTATGCAATCTACAGTATTTAAAACCTTACAACTCACTCTTGCTATGAGGTGGATGCCTGTGTGATAATACAACTTTCTAGAAGATGCCTTTGTGTCTTTTAGACTACCTTTCACCTGTCCATGACATAACACAAGCAATCAAGGATTTGCCCCAGCAGAGGATGGAGCAAATCAGTGTGACACTGCTTTGGCCAAACCCAGCCTTTTACTCTTGAAAGGACATTGTCAAGCTTGATACACAAAAAAAAATCATATCCACCTTCTCTAGCCCATGTAAATCTTAATACAGAGCTAGTGCTTAGAGAAAGGTTGAAAAAAACTGCTGTTAAAATCTGGTGTTATTCCACTAGATTATTCAGACTACTACTACAGATTTCCTTGTGAAAATATTTGCAGCAGTCTTGCCTTTGGGGTAGAAGTAATTTAATTATAATACACTTTCTGGAGCGCTGCCAGCATTACTGGCAGTATTTCGTGTGAGGGAAGAGGAATTCTACAATCACAAAGGTGCATACCTTTAGATTCATAATTATTTTTCTTGAAGAAAAAAAGGAGTCTTAAAGAGCATTAAGATACAAAATCTTTCTGAAAGTCATCTTGGACTCTTTCACCACCTGAGAGATGCCTTTATAGTTAGTTCTTCAGGCTTCCTTGATGTTTTAAAATACAGATTATGTAGATATGGGGAATAAGACATCACAAAGAACTCTTCTCAGCAGCTGCTGTTTGGAATACAGCACCCCACAAAACACAGCAGCTGGGGATGCTGATGAGTGATGGAAATCCCTGGGTTTGATTTAACAGTTTCAGCTGTTGTCTCAGACTACTTCGCATCCTGAGAAAAGGAGCAAGTCTTTTGGTGCTACCTGAGGATGAGGATCTTTTCACACTTCAGAGAAAACTGGTGGTGTGACTGTTCCTTCTTCTGGGTGCACGGTTTTAGCTCCAGGTCTTTCCTGAACTGCTAGTTGGAAGAGAATTTATGAAAACAGCCTAGAAGAAGTACAAAAAACTCTTCAGGCATAAAGTACAAAGTAAAGCTGATAAAAAAAAATAAATCACTAAGTTTTGCAGCCATTTGAAAAGCGTCCCTTAAATCTCCTTATGAAGACAAACGTTCACTGTGGGAGTTCCTGATATTCTCACCTTTCCAGATTCAGAAATAAAAAGGCAATGAAAATGGGGAAAATAAAAATACAAACTTTTAATTAAGGCCCTTGCCCTGTCCTACCTACCTGCCTACACAACCACACCCACCCACACAAAAAGAAACATTTTTCAGGTTCCTGGAAAAACTCTGTATTTTATAGAGGTATTTTTCTCTTTTTGGGAAAAGGATAATTTTGGGGAACGGGTCCTTTGTGTGAATTGTTGACCATTCTGTTACTAAAGGATCATTTGGGACCCTGAATGTTCTCAAAATGTTTGTGCTACTGAACTGTGGAGTTTGTACAGGCCTAACAGCCACCCAGTCTGGAAGTTTTCAGTGGTCACAGCATAGGCATATTGTTTGATGCAGATGCACAAAACAGGGCATGCTCTGCAAGACCCTGGATTTTTTCATCCATGTATCTGGAAGTCACGTCTCATTGCAGGTCCGATTGTGATAGGATTAACTGTAGATTTCAGGAAACAAAGCTGGCAGGATAAGTGTTTGGTGGAATGCTTAAGAAATCATATGGTCCTTTCCCTTCCAGGTATTTCTGACAGTTCATCACAGTAATAGCACTGTATTTCAGACTTATTTTTTGTTTTATTTTATTTTATTTTTTATTCCAGGCTCGGGAGAAAGAAGGAAAGAAGCACCTTACCAACACATGTTAAAAATTTGTGTTGTATGGCTGTATTCTTGCAATATGTTTTAAACAAATGGGAAGTGTGACCATCTTCTCTTTTGACTTCACAAATGCAGGCTCCACATGAGTTATATCATTTAGCTGGACTACAGATGTGTCAGGATGCCCTGTGGCATCAGGTTTAAAATCAGGGCTAAAAGATGATGTACGAGGGTCAGAACTGAGCTTATCAGCCCTTGAGAAATGCTAGGAAGTAAGGGTAAGCCACCTACAGTGGCCAGAGAGAGAAACAATTGAGGGAGATGGGAGAGTTGTCCATCTAATAATAAAAGAATCATTTCTTTTCTATGAGGGGCATTAATAGCTAGTTTGTTTAAACCTTGAAATAAGGGAACTTGTGAAGTATTATGCCTGTCATGCTAAAAAGAGAACTTGGAATACTTGATTGAAGCTGGTCTCAGTTGAGTTTGATTTAAAAAAAAAAAAGAAGATTTATCTTTTCTGGGTCACATGAAACAACTTTTAAGTTATCACTTTATCTGTTCTGTCTACTTGTTAATTTTGTTGAAGGACCACTTATTCCTGTATTCAGATGAAAAATAACCCAGCAAAACATCCAATAACATGACCCAGCTACTTAACCTCAAGCTGCCTATTTCTACATTCATTCCATGTTTCACTGTTAATATAATTACTCCTGCTCAGAACAGACAGTGATGAAATGATCTGACCTTTATGTATTATTACTTGATTAGTTTTTCTTTATTTGCTGGAAAAAATAAAATCAGTTGCTGAATGTTTCTATTAATATTCATTTCAAGTCCTCTGTATGTCCTTCATGCTTCTCAAGAGAGTTGCTATATAACAGAAAAGTACTTCTCCCTTCTTCTTCTGCACTACCACTAGGCTAATTTTCATTAAGAATTGTTGAGTTTTATGACAATTTTCAAAATCAGTTTAATCTCTATGAGGATCTTCAGACAAATGTATTTAGACTAAGGAACTGCATTTATTGTCATTGTGTCTGCCCTGATCACTTTTGTTGCCTTATGAGGTGAGCTGAAGGAATTTGACTTTCTAGTTCTCCAGGTACCAGACTTAAGATTCAAATAAAGGAGATTTGGCTGCTGTGATGCAAAGAGCTATGGAAATGGAGTTCGTGATGCTAATTTGGGTCCTAAACTCTCCACAAGAGAGCTGATTTCCTATACTAACATTCACAACAGCCAACATGCTGCTTTCTCAGACACTTAACCCAGCCAGTCAACCGAGGGACAAGATGATGCGTGAAACTCTGACGAAGTCTGTAAACACAGCTTAACCTGCAAAAAGTGCCTTAAGATAGCCTGCACCCATACATGTAAGTCTCTCTATTGTTCCTAAAGTTGGGGTCTAATGCATGAGTGCTGGCCAGTCAGGAGTAACGGGTACACTTCCAGTGGTTCTAAACCTTACCCAGCTTGAGGCTAAAATCATGCTTTGGGCTGTGGGCACAAAGCTACCGTATATTTCATTTGAATACCTTGATTCCTCTCTTTACTAATACAAAACATTAATTTATCCTCAACAAAATAACACTGAGTATTTATTACAATATGGTAACATGGTGAAATACATAATTGTGCCTGAAAACATACAGTAAAAAATGAAAAGATGGAATTACCTTGAAAATTGTCCACTATATAAATGGTTGTGCTGGATATTAATGAATATCTTTCTGGGAGCTGTTGTGCATTTTGTGCCATAATGCATTTGCTGCTATGGTGGCAATGTGTGATGCAAAAGGACTATGAAAGAACTTCTTCAGACAGCAAACTGTTTGTAAGCCTCCAAGGTAATATATCTATAACCTCCTGGTATGTTGGAGGGTGAACTTCTCTTGGATTTAATTTCTAATATAAGCTAGTGTTTCAGTAGGAGGCCTGAGAGCAGCCCTAAAGGCTGAAGAAAAAAAGAGAAGCATTACGTTGCTTCCAGGAAAAATTAAATAAGTATGGTAGAAAATGATGTCTGGTTACATGGGCTGTGGAGTGTTAATGCTGTGGGAGACACTTTGACCTCCAAACCCACCACAGTCATGCAGAAATGACAATGTGAGGGATCACACGCAACACAGGGGTCTACTCTGTGCCACAACTGCATGACATTATCATTGAGCATAAGCAAAGGTGTCAAAAATGCACCAGAAGATAATGTCTATTTCTATGTCTATTTTTTATGTATAATCATAAAGGCAGAAAAGATAAAGAGACAGAATACGAAAGGCAGGTATAGCACGAAATGGATTTAAAAAAACCTACATAGTTGGCTTATTTATCTACCACTTTCCCAAAGGGTACAAATATGAGTGGTTTAAGCTAAACTAAATTCTTTCTGGGCCAAGAATGTTTTCCAACAAGTTGGGATGTTGACAGCATAAGAGGTAGGCTTCTTAAGGAGAAACCCTGGGAAGACGATAGTGATTTCTGAATAGTGAGCAAAGATGAGATCCTACTTCTCTGCAAGATTTGTGACTTGTTTGGGAGAAAAACAGTAAAACAGACTTTGGTTGTGGAGACGCTAAAGAATTATACCTTTTCTGCCAAAGAACTATTAAACTTTCGTCTCTCTTTTCTTGCTGGGACATAAAACCTGCAATCTGGTATCACATAAATGAAATCCATATCATCAGTGTAAAATCAGTATGGCACTTCAGGAACTGAGTTCCCCAAAATGAACTAATGGGCTTATTTTTTGTGTCTCTCTCAACTGCTCTATAAAAGGTTCTTTAATGTGTGCATTGGTTTTCAAAGCTTTACAGCACATAACAGCTACTTTTTCTCTACTATAAAGGTTTGACTAACTGCTCAGGAGGAAAAACAGAGAGAAAATTGTCATGTATTGCATGCGCACTTTTTTTTTTTTTTTTAAGAGTCCAGTTACTTCTCAACTGTTTCCTTGTAGATATAGCAATATGTAATATGCTTGCTTGCCCTGAAGCTTGAAGGTAACTACCATGAATCATACTATCCATGTTCATTCTTGATGTACAATCAGCACCTTCTGTTAATCAGGTAAAGGTATCACAGTAAAGCAGACAATTCACGTCACAGAAACTTAATAGATTTAGTCATAGTATGGTTCTTAATGAACTCTTTATATTCATGTAAATGTCTAATATACTTCTAAAGGAACTCTGTCATGGATGAAAATTAGCTGAACAGTCATTAACTGAGACAAAGCAGAAGAGTCACCTTGTACCTTTGGAAGTGAATGCTTTGTAAATTCCAATTACTGTAGCATGGATGTGAAAATCTGATGGAAACAGATTAAAACTTATGGTGTATTAGGAAGAAGGTATGATTAGAACAGGGCAACGGTCATTACAACGTTGAAATTCTACTTCTTCTGCTTGTTCAATGTATGACAAGCTCTTCAGCTTATTACCTACAAAAATCAATATACGACAATGGGCCCGATGCCAAACACAGGTGTCACGAGGATGACTGCTTCAATTAATCTTTATGTAAAAGTTGCTATGGCAGCTCAGTACAGTATTGTTGAACTACCAAACAGGCATAAAACAATGTAGTTTAAAAAGCTGAACAGATGAAGCCTGAGTACTTAGGGGAAATAGAAAGAATGGTTGACTTCAAGGTTTTGTGAGCTTTTTGTAATTAATTGAGTATATTCATAATAACTTAGCATATTTGAAGAAGCCATTACAACTAAACAAGCTGCTTGAGCAGACAGTTATTACAGATGGTTTTCACAGAATTCACAATTGTTCTGTTGTTAATATTTCAACTTTTGCCTGATGACTGGGTTTACTCAGACATACAAATCTGCCTGTTAACTTGGTGGACAGCCTACAGCTGGGACAAATTCTCATCTAACATGCTGATGGAGTACAGAGACATAAACAAAACAAACAAACAAACAAAAAGAACTTTACTCTTATTTAAGCACTAAAACTGAAATAGAAAGTTTAACCTCACCAGTGGGTACCATGATTTGGAATAGCTGCTTCTGCCATTCTGGAAATAAGGTTTCACATTCCTGAGGAGAGCCAAGGGATGAGAGAACTGCCTCCACTCCTCCTAGGTGAGACTGACTGAACAGAATGATATCTCTTCCTCCTCTTACTAAGGAGAGGAAAAAAATCTACAAGACACGAGTTTAAAAGGAACGATGAAAAGCTAAAGGATTCACAGGTTGCTGCAACACTTCAAAGCTCTTTTTCTCAGAAAAAAAAATAAAATAAAATACTAGAATAAGGCATTATGTCACTAGGCAGGAATGTTTCTCTGAAGCTGACAGCAATCCCCTAATTTCTTCAATGATGGATGAAGTTACTGATCATTGTCCAAAAAAAAGACTATACAATGGTCTCTGACAAAGCAACAAAGACCTTGTGACAAAGAACACTGTAGACGTGGTATGAATGTAGTACAGGTGATATGGGAGAGCCCTTTCAGAATGATTCCAAACGGGGACTGTTTTTTTCCCCATATTTTGCCTTAAGGTACCAGTTTTTGGCTATACCTGGGAATTATACCTGGTTGCTTACTTCCACTGTGAAGATGCATTGTTAATTTTAAGAAATTAAAACATCTTGTCACTTTTTTGATCAGTTTTGTCAAGCTGCTTCCCCTTGCACATAGTGAGTTGCCAAAAATCCATCTAGCATGCAAATTCACTTGAATGGAAACTAGAAAGTTCAAATTACGCATTCCCACAGGCTGTGCAAGAATTGGAAGGATGCAGGAAGTTGCATGTTGGTTCTGTCAGAGCTAAGCAGAAATGCTGCAAGCCACTGCAATGCAATGCAATGCAAACCACAATGAAATCCAATGCAATTCATCCCCCTTGGCATTTCCACTAGAAACTGTCACATCCACTCCCCTATGAATTAACAGGACTTCAGGTGTTAACACTTCATGAAATATATTCTGGACCTTTCAGAACAGGTATTTTGGTGATGGTGTTTGCAGTGTTTGGCTTTCTCAGGGCACACTGCTTTGTAGAAGCAGCAATCCTCCTTCAGGGTGGTAGAAACAGTTTGGAGATGTTTTATTCTTTGACTATTTTGATATGGAGAAGATTTATGTTCTGTTTTGTCTGGCTTATCTGCACAGTCCCTATCATGTCCTCCCTTAAAGTACAAAGCAGTAACAGGAACTACAGGAGCTGAAACTTGAGACTGGTATGCTACATGCAAAGTGACAAATATCCTTTCCTCCCAACTCTCTTAGGTGCAATCTTAACAAATATAGCAGTTACGTGCAAATAGGAACTGTGCTTGTAGAGCAAACAACAGAAAAAAAAGTAAATATAAAGAGGAAAACAAACTCTCTTCATCAGTTTTCAATGACAACTATTAACTCTAATATACAAGGGGAAAAAAAAAAAAAACACAAAGAAATTACTTTGAATGGACAAATACTTTTTTTTTTTTTTTAAAAAAAAAAAGTAAAATAAACTGCTGAACAGTATGGAAATGCAAGGTTTTAAGCTTCTTTTAGCCAAATAAGCATTCTCCTATGTAAAGAATGCATCTTAGAGTTTCATGAGACCCAGTACAAGAAAAGACAGTGAGAGCAAAATGCCTGGGGTGCATGCTAATCCAGCATGATTCTGTAAAATGTTCAAAGTTGTACCTGATTTTTCAGTTTCTTCTGGGAAAAGACTGTCAAACGAGGCAAGCAGTGTACAGACATATTTTTTGTTCTTCAAGCCTGCATGTCTAGCAACGCTCCTTTCAGCGGCAGAACTGAAATCAAATGCCATACGTTTCCCACCTGTAGCTGGGGGACTTTTCTAATTTTGATAGCTGGATCGGGAACATCCTTATGTATTTAATCTACAATGCTTTTTTCTTCTACAGGAATGAGTGATTTGTAGAAGCTGCACATTCTTTTCTTTTGACGCTTTTATTCAATGCCGTTAGCTTGCAATACGAGGTGTCTAACTTTAAATCATTTGACATTAAGAAAAAAAATCAAGCAAATCTGTCATGCGCTGCTACAGCTAAGGCAAACCCAAGGTTTCCAATGACAGCTGCTGACACTGGAAAGAGCAAAACACTGCAAGCAAAGCCCAGAACCTCAAACCTGTAGCAGGCATGCTGAGCAAGGCAGCGAGCACTTCTGGAGCGCTACACGTGAATGTTATGCCAAGAGCACAGACAACTTTTCCTTGCACCCCGACGTGCCCGGCTGCTTTGCAGGATTTGCTCTCCCTCGGGCACAGCGCCCTGAGCAGGCAGGTGCCGACCCGGGGGCGAGCGGTCGCCCTTGGCTCACTCACCATGTTGACTTCGGACACCACGTCGATGCTGGCGATCTCTATCCGCATGCCCACACCGACGGGCGGCCCTGCGGGGAAGGGAGAAGGGAGGGAAGGGGATGCGGGAGCCGGGCTTAGACGGGGGAAGGCGGGGGGGGAGCCCGGGCAGCGGGGCCGGGGCGCGGGGAGCGCGGGCGGCTCACCTCCGAAGTCGGGCCTGAGTCGGATGTCGTAGCCGTGCAGCAGCCCGTCCACCGTCTCCTTCACGTAGGACATGTTGCTGGGCTCGTCGGCGCTGCGGGAAGGAGCACAGCCGGGTTAAGGGAGGCGGCCGGCGGCCCCTGCGCCCGCTCCCCTCCGCCGCTCACCTGCGCGCCGCGCACGCCACGGCCAGCACCAGCAGCACCGGCAGCATCCGCAGGGCCAGCGGGCCGCCCCGCCTCGCCGCCCTCATCCCGGCCCCGGCAGCTCCCCTGCCACCGCCGCCTCGCCGGGGGCAAGTTGGAGCGGAGCGGAGCGGAGGGGAGCGGAGCACCGAGCCCCGCCGGCCCAACGCATGCGCGCAGCCCCCCGCCGCCCCGCTGCCCGTCATGGGGGCCGCCGGCACGGCGGGGCTGGGTGCTCGCCGGGGGGCAGTGAGGCCCGTGGGGGTCCCCGAGCGGCAGCCACGCGTGGTCGCGCACCCCCGGGGGAAGGGGAGGTGGGCGAGGGGTCTGCGTGGGCAGCCGCAGCGAGAGGGAGCGGGGAGGGCAGTTCTGTGGGGAGCTCACGGTGATGCTAAGGTGACACGAGAGGTGACACAGAAGAGTGTCGGTGCATCCGAAGGGAATTAATTGCATGGCAGGGTGATGCGCGTACTTTGCCCATTTGTGAGGGCTGGAGTCGTAGTTACACATCTGTCTGTCCCTCTGCTTTGTGATACCTATCATTGGAGTGGTCCCCCGAAGTACCAGGAGTGGCATATGCAGTCAGTCGCAACACATTTGGAGTTGATCTTTTTCAGCCAAAGTCTTTTATCTTATGTTTTCTTAAGACAGGGTGAACCTACGGCCTTGTGTACCCCTGCTTCTCGCAAGCAATATGACATACTGGATAACTGGAGTCCAGCAGGCACTCGGTGCCTTTGCTGGTGCTGTTCCATTTCCCTGCACAGCAGCTCAGCAGAGATAACATTTATCCCTTTCCAATTCTACCCCTTTCATCTGTGCGCTAGGCAGCCCTGTGCTCAGTGACCTGGGAATACGTATTCCCTGTTTGTGAGACTCCTACAATGTCACACAGATTTATTTCTGCAGAAAGACAGATATTGGTGACGCTCTTGTGGTTGAAATATACCACGATATTAGGAAAATGCAGGCATATTGAAATACAGAGTTAGTGACACAAAATCTAGTGTTCTGTGAAAATTTGTTACTTGGGAAGGAGCATAACATGCTTCCTATAAGACTGTGACAGGAGCGTTTTACCCTCACAGCTGCTTCTCAAAACCATGACAGTATAAGTTTGTGAAAATAAATATTTTACTCTTAGCTTATTACAGGCATAATGAGTATTTTCAGTTGGCTTTCAGGTCTTCTATGTTGAACATGTCTTTCTTTTCCTCCTTTTTTTAGTCCTTAGTTTCTAAAAAATATGATCTCTCAGCTCAACTTGTGCTTTGGCATTGCTGTTTTGAAAGAGTTTAAAATCTTCTAATCAGGATTAACATATTTTAATAGTATTCAAGTATAATTGGTGCTGCTGGAATAGATAGCACTTCAAAAAAAAAAAAAAATCTCCCCATAGACACATACTAAAAGGTATCTTTTTATGCAGAGTTACATCAAACACAGTCGTAACAAAGTTACCTGGCTCCTTTGAAGCACTAAATGAGGATTTTCCATGGGACTTGAGAATCCTTTTTAACTACTTGACGGTTTGCTGCACTATCTGTTGAAAATAATTTTAAGTTTGTCATAAGCCATGAGAAAGTCAGAAATGCCTGTATAAAAGGGAGACTGCTGCTCTGTTTGGCTTTCCAAAATCTGTCATAAAGCATGAATGCAGGAGTTTATTCTATATTAATTCTTTTTTCTCTGTAAATTTCAAAGTAGCCATACTCAGACTAGCTGTGGTCTAGACCTGAGTGCCTGTTAATGGTTGAAATGTGTTAGTTGTGTTTCTGGAGCTTATCTCAGGACATCTGTGATCTAAAATGGGATCTTGAAACAATATCCTGCTGAGTGGAGGGAATGCTGGAAAGATCCCCTAGTGGTCGGGGTTTGAGAACAAATAAGTTTATATGGCACTTTGAATAATCACACAACAGAGGAGCTGCATGGCATTGCAGGGGCAGTGAGAAGGATTCCTTTTGCCCCTTGCAGTGGATCACGGCAATGCGATGGGGGCCTGTCTTTTGAGTGCTTCAGTGCTGTTCCCTTGGGTCCTGTCACTGTCCCCAGAGAGCAGAGCTCAGCCCCTGCGCCTCCGCTCCCCTTGTGAGGAAGCTGGAGGCTGCCATGGGGCCTCACCTCAGCCTGCTTTGCTCTGGGCTGAACAAACCAAGGGACCTCAGCCGCTCCTCATATGTCTTGCCCTCTAGACCCTTCACTATCTTTGTAGCCCTCCTTTGGACACACTCTAATAGTTTTATGTCCTTTTTATACTGTGGTGCCCCAAACTGCTCACAGTGCTCAAAGTGAGGCCGCACTAGCACAGAGCACAGCAGGACAATCCCTTTCCTTTCCTGGATGGCAGTGCTGGGCCTGATACACTCTAGGGTATGGTTGGCCCACGTGGCTGCCAGGGCACACTGATGGCTCTCTGTCAACTTGCTGTTGACCAAAACCCCCAGATCACTTTCTGCGTGGCTGCTCTCCAGCCTTTTGTCCCCTAGTCTGTATGTATAGCCAGGGTTGTTCCACCCCAGGTGCAGAATCCAGCACTTGCTCTTCATGTGGATGGTGATTGCCCAGCCTTCTAATTGGTCAAAATCTCTTGGTAAGGTCTTCTGCCGGTGACATCAGCTATGTATTGATCAGCTGAGCTGGGCTTGCCTATTCCGATCAATATTGTTCCCGGTACTGGAAGGATAGAGGAAAACCCTACCTGTGCGCTTCATCCTTTAACCAATTGGTCCAATACTCTGAAGTCCCTTTTGATTGACTTTGGACTTCTCTTAGCTCCTGCATTCCTGCTGACATCAAAAAACAATAATGGACAGTAATCAAGGGGTGTACCAGACTTTTCTAGTAACATCTCTTAACAGCAGATGTCCCTATGGGTTGGGTCCGGTTGGCATATTGAGCCCTCTGTTCCCCTCAGAAGGGAGTCACCTATGACAACCACCTTTTTTTTTTTTTTTTTTTTTTTTTTTTTCTGTGACAGAGGTGGTCACGGTACAAGGGGAATCTGGATGGACCTTCATCCACATCATTGTGTACCTGTCCATCGAGTTCTGCAGCATTGTAGCTGTTGTGTAAGGGCACCTGGGAGGGTGAAGTGGGTAGGAAGGGGATTTGCCTTCTGCCCTGGGCAGAAACCTGCTTCTATTCCTCCCGGTCTCTTTGGTCCCCTCCTTCTGCCAGGTCCTGAGAGGGCAGGGAATCCTTCATTTCCTGTGTTGTGGCTGGTTGATGCATCTGTCCCAGGGACAGTAGAATATGATTCCACCAGTTGGTCTACTTCTCTGACTTCCTGATGCTCCCAGCCTGCCCACCTCCTCCCTAGTTAATGATAATTAATGATAATTTACTTCTAACGATAATGGAAAATTCCTCTCCCACTCATTTCCACTTTGGGCTTAGTACTGATAGGGTCTATGATACAAACACAAATTTTGTGAATAAGATCTTTTGGAAATTTTTTCTGGGCTGCGTTAGTTGAAACAGACATTCTGAGTGGGGAAAACATTTGTTTTGATAAGCATACATAAGCACCAGCAATGTAAAACAATTGAGATCCACTGGTTTTAACTTTTTTTATTTTTCTTTTGCATGTTCTGAGACATGTTGTGTACTTACTAGAAGCAACACAAATAATAAAATCTTACAGAGTGATTTATAAAGCCTCCCTGGGCCAATTGTATGTTCATTTTTCACATTTATTGTGCAAAAACTTTCAGGAGGAAACATTTTTTCCCACACAAAGGAATGTTTCCAGTTAATTAAAGCTCATTTTTTGCAGCAATCATTGTCACATGGAAATCAGAAAGTGCACACAGTTAAAAGACAATGTTCTGCTTAGACAATATTGGCTGCTTAAAAAGAACGTGAGATCACTGAAAAAAAAAAAAAAAAAAAAAGGAAATCTTCCTGCTTCCCACTAGTTGAATTCTGTAGTAAGAAAGATCACGAATTTTAATGAAACTAGGGAAAATAACATTGCAAAAGCACTGATTACAATAATTAAGTACCACTCTCCAGTGGTACTTTGTGCCTTGTTAAATACATGTATAGGATGAGGGCAGATATGTATCCATGATTCTGCTCATAATGGAGAGAGATAGCTCTGTGCTCTTTGTATGTGGAGATGAAGACTCTGAAGGCTTATATTTGTGATGGTGACTGGTTTGAGTAATTGGAAATAGGGACTTGCAGAACTGGGATACTCATAAACCTTGTCATTAACCAGAATTGCAGTTCTCCAGTCAGTGAGGAGAACTACTGCGTGAAAGCAGGACTGCTGTTAAATGTGCAAGCAACATCATTAATTAGCAAAACTGCATGAGAGTGAAACAACGTGCACAGAAAACAAGGCAAAACAGAGCTCAGGCTCTTTGGATTATTCATTGTCAGACATCTACACCCCACTGTTTGCTTGGCCGTGTGGCTTGTCATATTGCATACCCCCCATGTAAAAGAAAAATGAGAGTTAGGATGGATATACATTTTTTCTTATTTGGCACTCAGCAAGTGTCCTTTTTCAGTAATTGTACTGATAAAGTGTATTCAAAATTTTAGATCAAATTTTCAAATTTATAAAAGTTAAGGTAAATGGGCTTGAATACTATGAAATTAAACCTAGGAACTGTGAAATGACTACATACGCAGGTTAAAAAAAAAAAAAGTTATTATTTGTACTTAAAGAGGTAGGTAACAAATACATGTAGGTCACATGTTTCATCTGCTTAGTGATAATGCTATTGTCATTTTATACCCACAGTAATCCCTTGAGTCAGATGTGGCTTGTGAGCTGTCTTCCTGGATGGCAGAAAATAGCAAGCTGAAGGTACTTTTAGTGTGCTTTGGGGATTTCAGTGCACCAGGAAAGTGACTGAGAAGAGCTGTGGAGTGACACAGTAAATTTGCATTTTATCCTGGGATCTTCAGACTGTGAATTGTAGTTATTCACCTTTAATAATCAAAGTGAGAAGGACTATAATAAGAACTGTAGGGATCTATTTGTCCTGCAATATCTCCAGCCAGAATAATTTAGTGAGTCTTTAATCATGTCAGATAAACATCTGTAATGCTTATTTGAAGTCCCTTTTCAGATCCCCCAGCCGTATGTCTATACCACTCATCCCACATCCTTAACACTGCAGAGCTTGCATCCATCCTCTGGAGGCACACTAGTCCAGTATTGCATGTCTAATGCCCAAATCCCCCTGGCAGTACATTTTCATGGCCCCCCTCCTTGCTACCTGCAAGAAGAAATTCTGCTGATGCTGATCTCAAGAGCATGAAGAGTAGAGTTTGGAGCCTAAGAACTTTGTCAGATGCTATAGGTATTAATAAAAAAGACAATTCTGACTTCAGAGGACAAGCCACCCAGGATAAATTAGGAAGACATTCAACAAGTGTTGTCACAGACATGTAGGAGGTGCAGGCAGCAGTTAGTCTGTATGCATTTGCATAGTTTGATGGCCTTGAGTGGCCATGTTACCTACAGGTAGCCAGTAGTCTTTAGTGTCACCAAAAAAATGCAGGCGGTTATAGACAGCACTGCAGAGGTAGGTTTTGAGGAGAAATTTAAAGAACAGGGATAAATATGATGGGTGATGTTACAGTTCCTGTTAAAAAATATTTCAGGTATGTTCTTTTACACGGTTCCCCAAAACTGGGCTTTGTCAGTGCTGGTGAGATGTCAGAAATACAACAGAAATAGTTGGTACCTGATGTGCAAACTCGCCTGTAGAAATTGAGCGCTCATACACCTTTTTGTTGTGAGCAGCTCCCTTTATTTTAACATGCTGATTCATAGTGCAGAAAGCTGTGTACATATTTGTAGGACTGAGATCTTTACTACTATGCTTTTTAGGCCTTGTCCTGTCTTTATTTGTATGGGTAATTTTTTGTAGAAATGAAACACTGTTACCACAATGGCCCAGAGATTATTTTTTCTGATAAATGGAATTCATTTTCTCTAGCTTTGCTTTTGTGTCACCTTCTGAAGCAGCTCACAGCAAAACTCTATTTAAATTGTCAGGTTAAATATATTGTTTTAAATGCAGTGAATAGAGAAATACAAGTTTTCTTCTTAACAGAAGTATTTTACCACACTGGGCCACTAGAATGCAATGTCTCTCTTTGTCCCATTTCAGTGTTGTGATGCACTCACTACATACAGACACTTATGAATCTGTGACTCATGTAAATAAGAGCCTAGCTTGTTTGCTTCCAGCAATAAGGCAACAGGATGGCTGAATTCAGTCACACAAGCAACTTTTCTGGGGATATTTTCACATGGAGATTCATAAGCACGTTGATCAAAGAGTTCCTTCATCGGGAAGAAGAAAGAAACTACTTAATCAAAATGAACCTTTCTTTGAGGAAAGATAGACTTCTGCATTATTTACTCTCAAGAAATTTAGAATTAAAAAAATATTCCTTTCAAAGACCTGAGCAACCTGATCTATCTTTGTGGTTAGTTCAGGTTGGAGAAGGAGTTGAACTTTGCTCTGAAAATGGGCACGAGAAAAGCTAGGTAACTTGCTTCCAATCATTTTTGAAATCTTGATACTCTAAAAGATGGTAACATCACTTTCTGTCTCTACTAATGGTTTGCTGATCTTTTATGCAAAGTATAGTTTCTATAAAACAAACTAATTTTATATGGAAACAACAGAGTTTCCAGCTGATTTGTTACCTCCAGTAGCCCCTGCTCACTGGCTGTTCTACACTACTGGGGAAAATGAAGGTCTAGTTTTCCTCAAAGATGTATATATATATATGTATATATATAATTACTATTATTACTATTTTTCATTCTTTTTTTACTGTGGTCTTCTGATTTTGGATTAAAAATGGTGCTGAACACTGGCATTTTCCATTGGCCAGGTCTTCCAATTCAAAACTGGATCTATCTGAAAATATTCTTAATGCATTGGAGAACTATCTGCCAATATCACATACATCTCGAACAGCCAACTTTAATTGAAAAGAAACATACTTTGATTAAGATTGTATAGTACTTGTTTATTAAGAGGCTGTGCTTATATATTGTAAGACCCTAAAGACTAAAGGCTAGAGCAGAGCTACCACAAATAGGAACTGTTCTCTATCATCTTGCCATTGCACCCAGCTCATGAAAGGTAGGGATTTTGTAATTCCACTTTATTATAGAGGTTGTCTGTTGCCTCCAAGGACAAAAGTGGCAAGAATGAAAATTTGCATTATATTTCAAGAATATGTTTACAAAACATTTCACCTCTCACATTTAAAAGTGAGTATTAGAATAACGGCAAAATATGACAATAAAAGCTGCCAGACTGGAAACTTACAGGCTGTCTGATTTCTTTGCTGATGGCAAATTCCTCTGGAATTCTGTTGGGCAGATTTACAGCCATGAAAATGACAGCATTAAATATGTATCACCATGTATAGTCATACCTACGCTGGGAGAAAACAAAGTGGGCATAAATTTAACAAATGCAATAGTCCTACACAACAGCTGCTTGCACTCTCCTTTCTTGTCAGAGGAGCACATTTGATGAGTGAGATATATGCTTCTTGCTTGCTGAAATAAGGAGCACAT
Organism: Anas platyrhynchos; assembly: GCF_047663525.1. Classification (NCBI taxonomy): domain Eukaryota; kingdom Metazoa; phylum Chordata; class Aves; order Anseriformes; family Anatidae; genus Anas; species Anas platyrhynchos. Next base: position 53,420,754 of record NC_092590.1, read on the forward strand.
GTGAATCTCTTCAGCTGGGAGTCACTTTGTCAACAGTGAAGTGTAAGACAACAAGTAATTTTACTTATCTCTTTAACTGATGCAGGGGTGCAGGTCTAAAATCCATGATTTATGTATGTCACGTGGGCTGGCAGCAGTCCCTGGAAGCAGTCCATAAACTGAGAAATAGATTACGCCCTGTCATTTGTGCTGTTTTTAGCTAGTTGAAAAAGAATCCTAAAATAAAGCCTAAAGCAAGTGCAAAGAGAAGATTTGGAAGACAAAAAGAAATCAAAAGAAAAGAAAGAGAACAGGCAAAGGTGCGAGATAGAGGTTCCTCAGCCAGACCACAAAACTGGGACACTACTGGTTGTTCTGCCTCTGTTGATACCTCTCCCCACAACAGTGGGGACAGGGTCAGAGATCCACCAGGGATGACATGACCAGGCATGAAGAGGCCTGAGGGAGGAACAGTTGAGCAGCAGGGGTTATTGGCATATGTGCATTGTTCAGGCATTTGGGGAAAGAGCCCACCATAGGGGGTAGAACCATCCTAAAGTCAGTTTTAGGGCAATCAGCAGAACATGAAGGCCGAGCAAACTTTATAGGGTGAAATAAGGGTGGAGGAGCAATGTCTTGTTCCTCTGAGTAGTGGCAAGCATTTATGTGATGTCAACTGTGTCAGCTTCAGATATTTTCTAATGCCATCTCTGGACAGAAATAAGAGTTTGAAAGAAGACTTAGCTTCATGGGCAGAAGAGGCCAAAAAAAAAAAAAAAGAAAAAAAAAAAGAAATAACATAACTATACTTTATACTACTTGATAACTTGGAAGCATTCCCCTTTTAGGTCCTTCTCATATTCTTAATCTCTCTGTTGTGTTTTTGTCTTGCCAAATGTCTCCTTAGTTGGCTTTTTACTTGATTCAGAAAGTTTCTCTCCCTTCACCCAATACATTTTGGAAATCATCAAGGTTTCCATTTCAGAAAATCAGCAAAACGTGTTTTGGTATTTTCTCTGTGCTGGGAAGATCTGAGGAGCTGGCCAGAGGAGTGGCAGCCATGTCAAGTTCCTGTCCACTCCCCCTTTGATGAAGGCAAAATATTGCCTAACAGTCTCTCAGATGGGGAGCTGAGGAGTAAAGGGATCAGAACATGTTGTGTACAATAGATGAAAAGCAAGCACACAAAAAAGAGTCTGTATGAAAACAAAGTATTACAAACATAGAGAAAAACCCAACAATTGAGTAATTCAGGAACCCAGAGTGAAAAATGCTTTTTGGTTCCTTTCCAGAATCCCCAAGGTGAAAGGCAGGTTTTTACTTTGTTTCAGTGAGTTTTGGAACAGGACCTAAATGACCCTGGTATCTAAATCATACATAAATCGGAAAAGATTTGTTCATCTTTTTGGGCTGTGAGCTGGAAGAAGAAGTGTATATATTGCTCTGGGGTAATAGACAAGGAAGGGGAAATACACAAATGGTTCTCTGTGAGATAAAAGAGTGCTTATGAGTGCAGACCTCATCCATCCTGTTAAAACCATTCATCTCTTGAAGGCTGTCCCCTGGAATCATATATTTATCTTTGTAGAATATTCAGCTTCACCTTTTGTCCCTCGGGTCACTCGTTTTCACCATCAACAGTGAAAGTGCTTTATTTCTCATGTATAAGTGAACTAATAGGTCAGGGAGGTGACTGCAGAGAACTGTTCATGTGGACAGTGTATTAGCTAAGAAGTGTTTATTTCTTAGTGTTAATCTCACATACTCTGATGCCTGTGTCCTGCAGAGAAATATTTAGAAAGCCAATTATGTGTTAAACATCCCAAATGAGACACAAAGTTGACAAAATGTCTAAACAGGGACGTGCATATGGTTTAAATACTGACCTATTTGATAATAATGCTTAGCATTTATACATTTTACATTTTAAGCCACGGCACACATTTGCACTAATTAATACTTCAAACATCCCTGCGACATATGTAAGCCTTATCCATGATTTACAGAACAAGAAATTCATACACGGAGGTCTGTGGATAAAAATTTTAAATGCAGATTTGGGTATTTGGTCTTCACAAGATCTGGGTCACTCCTATTTGTAAAAGCCTTCATATGCGTTTATACGCTTAATATTAGATACTCCTATTGGGAAGATATGGCCTAAATGACTTATCCAAGGTCACAGAAATCAGTGGGAGAGCTGGGAAAGGAACTGAAGTGTCCTTCTTTAAACATAAAAAGCAACTGAGCCATAAAACTACTTCTGTTTTTAAGTGCATTATGCTTTGGGAATTTAATAATTACAATAATGAATTGATTTTGCTTTATTTCGTGCTATTCTTGAATATTCAATCTAGTGCATAAGATGAGAGATACTGCAGCTGCACTGGATCAGTCCCATGGTATATCCAGACTAGCACCTGTATGACTGGGGCCAAGAGGTATTTCTAGTGGTGCGAAATACATGTACTTTCAGTGGACTTGTCTATTTGGGGTACCTTCTTCCTAGGCTTTATTAGTTCTCCGTCAATCCACACGCTTAGGTAAAAGCAAGATGTTATTGTACTTCATTAATAATTGTTGTACTTTTATTTGGTATAAAAGCAGAATGCCCTTTATGCTGGATAAGAAATACTCCAAGAAAATTGAAAAGGTGAGGATGTCCCCAGAGCTACCTGCTCTAACTCTGAGGGTGGCTATGCTTTGAATCAATGACTTCAAAAAGTCCCTTCCAAGCTGAACTATACTGCACAGATTGCCTTTGATGAAACCATTGGATGGGAAGATGAGATTATACAGAGGACCAACTCAGCAGCTTCAGACTGTTGAGACATCCTAGCCTGTTCAAAGCAAGTTTTGTCTGGAGGAAAAGGCGTTTGAGTGTCTGGAGGTAAAGGTGTTTGAGTGTCTGGAGGTAGGGGCAGCTTCATCATAGTGGTGCTTCTAGCTTTAAGAATGAGACTATAGACTGTGTGAGAAGTTAGCTGGCTCCCTATATAGCTGTACAGTGGGGTTGTCTCCCTCCTGTCCACTGAAGGGGAAATAATGCCCCTGCTAGGCTTACATACCTCCCTGCTTAAGTACTAAAGGAGATATGGGAACCAGCTGTTAAAAGTGGTTAACAAGATACCTCACCTTGCAAATTAGCCTCAACTGCCATTGCTTTCAGTGGGAGGGAACAGGGCACCATGCTTTCCAAAGCAGGTCTCAGCCCCTTGCAAATGATATTCAGGTACACTTAAATTACTTGATGGAATGATGAATTTTCTTTTTCTTCCACCCGCTTATTTTATCAAAGTGTTCTGGGCCTGATGCTGCTGTCACAATACCTGTAAGACAAAAACAGCCCCCTTGTGCTGCCCACTGCTGCCACAGCACCCTTCCCTTTTTGGTGATAAGATGTTGATGAGATAAAATTCCCCTCAGTAATTTTTTGAGACATGAGTAATGCCACTCCATGCAGCAACCACCAGATGGTAATGAAGAGCAGACTGGTTATGTGTCTTCTCTAGATTAAGTGTATTACTGTAATGGCAATTTTTGCCTTTGTAAGCAGAGATTACAAGTGCAGCTGTAAATGCCAATTTGCTCAGCTCTTTACAGACTCCTGGGTCACTGCAAAAGTCTGCTTAGCAGCTCTGTTTGCATAAAGAACTCATTGTGTTTGTTTTTATACTAAAGCATTTTAAAGGGGATGTTTTTCACCTGACACCAGTGCCTATGTTATTAGCTGATAAGATTATTTGGTACAGATAATGCTATCATTAAAAGGAAGATTTTGACTGTAGTTGGTGTGTAACCATGCAAGCTATTTCTTGTAAGAAGATAAATGCAGAGCATTTTATGGTGACTGTATGCCTTTCTCCTTCTGGAGCCATCATATTTCTCAAGACGTTATAAGATAAAAGTTGCATGTCTTCTAAGGCAGAAAGAAAGGTCTCTCTTTTAACGTGTGTGCTTGACATCTGCAAAGAGAGTGGCAGTGGGGAATGGGCTTCTTGCCCTCTCCCTGCAAACAAAACGAATGTGTCTTTACTGAGCATCACTGTCAGTGCAGAGGTGGTGCTGAGCACGGCGAACCACCCCCCAGCACAGCGACAAGTGGGAAGAGCAGCACAAGCAGAGCCTCCTCAGTACTGCCAGCCCCAGGCTTGGGAGAATCAGAAGTCAGCCCCAACAGAGCTCGCAAGGTTCAGAAGTCCCAGTTCTACTTCTCTCTGCTTGCAGGATTCAGGGGTCTTCACGCAGTACCTTTTAAAATACCTGGTTCAATTATGTAGGTTTTTCTCAACTACTTCACAACCCAGAGACTTTGTGCTCTTGCTTTTAAAGATAAAAAAGGCTCACCTGCCTTCAAGAGACCCGGCAAGCCAGGCACTGTGCCAGTAAGAAGAAAATCACTAGAGCTGTTGCCACTGGCTTCAGCGTGAGTCAGCAGCCAGACCTATGGCTCCCATGGCAAGTTTAAGTCATTCCCCAGGCATCTGCCCATGACTCACGTACTTCTGAGATTAATAGATGTGCAGTGAGCAGGAACACGAAGCCTTTCAAGGAGGGGGCTTGCTGGTGCCTCTGCTCTCCCACTGCCTCCGGGAACAGGCACCAGCAGTGAGATGCAGCTATCTTATCTGCCTCGGTGCCCCTTGCCCCTCTCTCTGCCCTGCGTGCTGGCTCTGAAAGCTGCAGAAGGTTTGCTACTGTTGCTCAGGGCAACCAAAATTTTTGACACATTTTTCATTAAACTTGGCAGCCGTGACAGAGGAAGGCAGGGAGTAGGGTAGTGGTTTCCTAGATTCCTCCCCATAACCCTGGATACCCTGTCCTTCACACTGCTTTTAGAAAAAAAATCTGTTTCTCCCTGCATGAAGAGATCTTCACATATTTTCTGGGGATGCCCATTTTAGAGTCAGAACTCAGGAGCCCTGCTTTATCCTCCACCCTGCCACTGAGGAGGTGGCTGTAGCCTGCTCTGCTGGCCCCGGTAGCACAGGAGTCCTGGTGCAGATGTAACGTAGGTCAGTGATATGCCCAAATACATAAGCTGCCAGGGTAGCAGCAGGGCTAGATGAGAAATGGAAGAGAGAGGTACAGGAAATCTGTAATGCTTTCTTGCTGAGGACATTTTTTGCCCCAGTTCCTACCAGCAGTGCTTCCACTAGCACTTTTCCAACGTGGTGTGTAGACTGGAGGTCCCCTTAAATAAGAAGCTCACAGCTTACCTCCTTAGACATCCATGTGTCAATCACTAGAAGAATCCACATAAATCCTATTGCAATCAGTAATAGCAATATATCCATGTGTATGCTTGTATATATATGCGTGTATATATTTGGTACTCAAAGGATTTTCTAGCCTTATTCCAAGGTATCGAGGACATGTGTGTTAAAATAACCATGGTACTGTAGAACAGTCTTGTAAATACCATATGTCAGAGGAAAAAATATACAGCTAAATGCATGTCGGCATCAGTTCCTGCAGTTCCGTAGGAGTTCTGGCCATGGAAGTGAAGCAAAGCTGGGCCAGCTGAAGGTTACAGTTTTACATAGAGCTTATGCTGTGCTTTCAGAGGATAACTGAGGTGGCGACTAGAGAACTGAACTGGGACCCAGCGGACTGATATTAAGCAACTTACCTCTGTGGTGTCGGGTTACCACTTAAGCTTTTTTGTATCTCGGTTTCCAGCAAAATAAAAATAACAGTGCTTTCTGGTACCCAGTCCTTAGTCTTATCTAGCTAGATTACAAGCTCTTGCAAGAAGGAACTGCATCTGGTATCATGTTGGCTATGATGCATTCAATAGGATCATTTTAAAACTGGAGGTAACTTCATGATTAGATATTGAAATAAGCTGGTGCAGTCTTGTGGTAAATGTACTAATGGCAGAACTACAGCGGGGAGGGAAATCTGGACTAGAAGAAGAGTGGCAAGGAGCTACAGCGTCTATTTTACTGTTCCCAGAGCAGAAATTAAATTGCAGTCAACAGAGCTAGAACCCAGACTGCTTAAAAATAACCATATCTCTAGAGGTATAGTCAAGGCCCATAGTAAGCAGGCTTCCCCACTGATACTTGTCCCTGAACAGAGAGTTCAGGCTTCTCCTGAGCTCCAGATTAAAGTCATGATAAAGCCAAGGGCAGGTGAATTTTCTGTGGGTTCCCACAATCTCTTTAATATGTGTGGATGTGAGAGAAGAGGTGAGTAAAAGACCCTTGCACCCTTGAGGAGGTGTAAGAAAGGAATCCTCCAGTTATCCATACTGAAAAGGTATCCGTATCTTTTCTTGGTCATCTACCAAAAATGGAATTAGGGTATAAATTGTCCAAGGAATGGATTTTCTACCAGTAAGCTTTAAAAAGGATGCATGGGAAGACCAGCAGTTTGACCAGGACTGTAAGAAACTGTAGTGATATGGGCAGAAACTGAAAAAAAATAAAATAAAAATCTATGAAATCATTGACTTAGCTTTTCAGATAAAGAAACATGTAGGTGCTTGGCAGTGACCCCAGTTTTATCTCCTCTCTTTCCTAAGTGTTAGAGGCTTTTAACTATGTAATTTATACTTGAGCATTAAAGATTTTCCTAGTCTTTTCCAAATAAGCTTGGCTGTCTTTATGGATTTGATGCCAGGACTAAATCATGTCAAAATCTGCAGAGTAATGAAATCTCCCAGGAAAAAGGTTACAAACTAAAATTTACCTGTAGAACCTGCAATATTGCTGAAGCCTATGGTTTACAAAAAACAGACCAAACAAACAAAACAACAACAACAAAAAAACTGAAAGGCTAGATAATGTTTCCACAGGAAAAGTACCAACTTTATTTTTGTTTCTACTTAATCTGATAGTAAAGTAGAAATGGGAAGAGTGATGATTTTTTTTTTCCTGCTTCTCTGTGTGTTGTGATAAATAAAAAATCCATCCATAGCTTTGGATAAAACTGCTTTTGAAGCATGGCCAGAATATCTGCTTCATCAAAAAGAATTAGGGGGGGGTACATCAGCTTAGGGGCAGTAAAAAAAAAAAAAAAAAAAAAAAAGTCTATTTAAGTTATTCAAGTGCTTTCTGAGCATATGGTGCCAGGCAAAAATAGTCCCCTTCTTACAATAGTCCATGATGGGTGAGATATCTTGGGAGAAATCTTGGAAGAATTGGTGGTAAAAACTGGAGAAGCTGAGAAAATGCTGAATTCAGAAAACATATTTAGGGACCATCAATCCAGACTGTGACCACTAAAACCTTCTTCGAGTCATCAAGTTCTTTTAGAGATGATATAACCTAGAAATTCTTTGAAGTGATCAAAGACCATTTGAAGTAGTATTTTTAAAATCAGTGTATATCTGCTGGTGACAAATACTCACCCTGGGAGGTTTTGTATGTATCTATGCTACAAAGACATACAAAAGAATCTGGAATTCTCTCAAGATTTAGTTCAAAAATGTTGAAAAGTAGCCAGGGCAATGGATATACCAAAAAGCAGAAGCAAGTACTCAAAAGTAATATATCTGGCTTGCAGGACTGGTTAATGTTTTTCTGAACTGTTGTATGTTCCCTTCAAGCCTAGTTTTGTAAAAGTTTCAGCAACATACAAATGATGCACTCATTCAGAGATCGCAGACAGCAGTCTCTGTTTTCAGTATTAATCCGAGTGAATTTTTGATAGTGCGGGATCTAAGGAAGATACGAACTGCTGATACCTTTAAGAAGTGTTTGAACTCATTTTCTAGTTCTGGAGAAAGTAATCTCTCATTTAGTTTTAGGACTTGTAGGGAGTAAATGCAGCCAAATAGCACCTGATCCTACATCAGTATAACCTGTGGCAGGCAGGATGTGATGGAATGGTACTATGTCTACCTTTCCTTATCAAAAACAGTCTGAGTATCTTCTTAGAAGCCATGAATACTTATTTCCTGGTGCCCTGACATGGTACGTCCACAGATCTTTCAACCTGTTACCTTTACTGAGAAGATAGAAGATACCATTATTATTATTCTTTTGTTATAAAGAATCTGGGAATCATGCAAAGAACAGATCAGTTCCTAAAATCACTGGGAGGGGAATAACTGAGTTTCTTTGATCTCTACCTGTAGCGGTACTATCGGATCTGCCGTATCCACATTCCCTATGACTCCAGGCATGGATCTGAGAGGGGTTGACTGGTAACATTTCTCAGGACATTCACATGGAGAGATTATTACTGGTGAATACTGCTCAATTTTGCTGTTTCAGTTCACACAGGTGTCTGTACATATGCAGAAGGTAATAAAACAATCTAAACCCAAGGGTGTCCCCTGCTCTGCCAGGATGTTGCTGGCTTCCATCCACAGCAGCTGCTAGAAGAGGCAGTGCTGTAGAGCTGGGTTTTGTTCTGTATCTGTGACCAGCCAGCAGAATTCTTCCCATTTCTGAATTGCCATCTATTGCTCTCCATTTAAATTTGTGGGTTTGGCTTCTGCCAGCAAAAATTTTTGAGATATTCCTAGATCAGATAATATCATTGTTCTGCAGCAAGGGATGACTTTTTTTTTTGCAAGGGACAGTAAAACTAGAAATCCTCTTTACTGAAGGCCAGTTGCAAGTATTCCCTTGGCATAGTCCATGCAATAGCACGGGACAAGGACTAGTCCAGAAAAAAAAATTACATCTGTTTATAGATAAAAAGTGTCCGATTAACTCAGGCAAATTTATCTGATGTGGGGAAATTAGACTCATGAAGAGCTGCTGATCTATCCCGCTGTTGTTCCTGACCAGATTGCAAATGGAGCCAGGGCAGTGGGCTCTTGCGGGCACATTGGTTCCCACCTGTGTTTGGAGTTAAACAGGTTGCTCCCACAGCATCATCAAGAGAGCTAAATGTAAGGGGATGAGGATCTAGCAGGACTTTGAGAAAAAAAAACAAACAAATAAACAAACAAAACAAAACAACAGATTTAAATAGAGAAGGAAAGGCTGGAGTAGCTGAAAGCCAATGAATTCCTTGAGCCTGGCTTTGGTCAGGACTTGGCTTAAGTATCACAGTGCTATGGCTGAAGTAGTCATTCAGCCCTCTTTTTCAGTCTGTCTTGAAGGCATGGTGAATTCAGAGGGGATAAAGCTGTGAGCCAAAATAATCGGTACTTTCTATTGTGATAAGACCACCTTAGTGCCCAGTGCCTTTTCTTTACTAAGGAAGATGCAAAACAGAGTGGTCATACCTGGGAGGAGATTGCTGATGGGTAATGCCTGCATTTCATCTGACAAAATATTAGAGAGAATAGAGTAGTAGTAATCTGCAGAGGCCTAAATGGGGCTTTTAAAATTGGAAGCAGAGCTGACTGCCTAGACAGAGGTTTTGTTGTTGTTGTTTTCTTTTTTTTTTTTTTTTTTTTGAAAGATAAACAGCATCAGCAAACTAAATGTATTTGAAGCACAGCTTTAATTGTTTTTCAAAGGAATCAGCAAAGGGCACCCTAGCTGGAAAAAGCTCTGAAGTACAATCAGGAAGACTTCAAGTGTCCAGTAGTTTTGAAGATAATCAGGCGTTTCAGTGCTTGGAGATAGTGTAGCATAATGAATAAGGCTTTTTCATGTCAGCGTAGGCAGGGCTGTAGTCTTGAAGTCAATTACAATACCTGCTCCATGTGCTCCTGCACGATGAACTTCACCAGCTTCATTAAAGTTGACACGCATACTGATTACCAAACCAAAACAACTCTGCAACACACCTGATCAGAAGGACAAGTTGTTTATTTTTGGTACCTGTTGTATTGGGGGAAAAACAGCCTGTACCCTTCTCTTCCCTCTCCCTCAGAGCCCCAACCATCCGAATGGTCTCTGACAGAAAAGCAACACTTTGCAGTGGGTTTTACAGCAAATTATGCAAGAATCCCTTGGACCTTGTATAATGGAAATTATTTGGGTCACCAAACCTGGCTTCCTAATTATAGGAAAGAAAAAAAAAATACAATGCGAAGCCATTCCTCTATTCTAGCATTTTTTGCTTCCAGAAAGCCGGGATAACCCACTCACTCCCATCCATTTCGGGTGTTTTAACCCTGCAGTCACAGCTCTTTCCTCATCCCAGAGCTGGAGCTGGTGTGGAGGGACCCTCCTGCTCCCAAGCCCTCCTCGCAGGGCAAATGCTCTCTTTCCCTCCTGCTTTTGGTTTTACTTCCCCCTCAGGGAGAAAAGAGGATCGGGACAGCAAAGACTTCAACCCTCAGTCATGAGCAGAGCACGGAGGGGAGAGAAACCTTCCCCTCACAGACACCCGGCTCGGTACCCGGGGCTCAGTTCGGGGCTCACCGGCCCCCTCAGGGCGCCCGGGGCCGAGATCCGCCTCCCCCCGCGGCTCGGCCCGGCTCCTCCCTCCCCGGGGAGGCCGCTACCGGGCGGACTCCTCGCCTCGCCTCGCCTCGCCTCGCCGGCCGCCCGGAGGGTGCCGAGGCGGCCCCGGGTGGGAAGAGCGAGGCGGGGCAGAGCGGGGCGGAGGCGGGAGCGGCGGGGCCCGGCGCCTGTTGCCCCGAGGGAGTTAACGGCGCGGGGAAAGTCGCCTCTCCTCCGCCCCTGCCCGCCGCCGCCACCGCCGCCGCCTGGCAACCGGGGGGGAGCCGCGCATGTAGGGCCGCCGGGGGGCTGCCGCCGCCGTCCCCGTCCCCCCGCCCCGGAGCAAGGCGTTTAACGTGGCCAGGCGTGAAGTATGGCATGCAAAGATGGTTTCTGCCAAGGAGCCAGCCATCGCCATGTCCTCGGGTCTCTCCATCGCCCTCCTGCACTGCCTGTGCCTGGCGACGTGGTGAGTACCCCCCGGCGGCGGGGCGACCCCCGCCCGGTGCCACCGAGCCGGCTCCCGGCGGCTCCTCTCTCACCCGCTCTCCCTCTTTGCCTCGTAGTCTCAGCGGGCCGCCGGGACAGAGCAAAAAAGAGGAGAAATTGTGGCCGGAGAATTTCACCAGCATCCTGAACAGCCTCCTGGATGGCTATGACAACCGGCTGCGCCCGGGATTCGGGGGTACGGCCGCCGTGCCCGCGGGCGGGGGGTGCGGGGGGCAGCGCTGAGCCCCCCGGGGAGCGGAGGGGAGAAGGGCCCGGTGCTCGGGGTGCTGCCGTCGTGCCGGAGCGAAACCGGGGAGCCGGCGTGTGTGGGCTTGGCAGGGAAGGGAGAAGCTGCCCCGCAGCCCGGGGCCGGCGGATTTTGTCCCCCCTTTAAGTGTCGCGGATGGGGTCCGAGCAGAAGCGGGTCCGGGGCTGGGTACCGCGCTGCGGGGTCAGGTCGGGGGTGGGCGCCCTCCCTTCAGCGAGTTGGGGACGAGCAGCGCTCGGCTGCTCCGGGTCCAGCTCCGGTTTAGTAGTTAACTGGGGGTAGGAATCAGAAGCGGAGCGCCGGGTCTGCCCGCACCCGCCGTGTGGACGCGGGGTCCCGCTCCCCCGCGGTGCCCCCGGCTGGTCCGGCGCAGCTCGGTGCTGCTGAGCAAGCAGCCGGGCTCGCCGGTCGTCGTGGGGCGTGCTGGTTGCCTGTAGGGGCTCGGGACCGAAAATAACTGGGATCGGGATGTAATTCATTCCATTATCTGGCATGCCAATATAAAAATACAAATTTAAAAGTTTTTTTTTAGAAAAGAGAGATGTTACAGCCCGTCTCATGATGCAGTAAGCCAGCAAGAACATCTTATGGGCTGCCTCTTCCTATACGGAATTGAATGAGATCCTTGCGTAGGTTTATGTTGCGAAATACTTTCTTCCTCCCCTGAAAGTACCTTCTTCGTACACGTGATGCATCCACACTGACATGTATGCCAACACATGCCATGTACTGGGCTCACATGCATGATCTTGATCATTAAAGGACAACAGCAGGCATCATTGATCACTTCTGTATTATTTTGGGTGTATCGAATAAATGAGGCCTTCCATAGCTCAGTTTAAACGTTATGCGAGAATAAAGCTAAATTTACTGGAGCACCCCGAGGAGTCATTGAGAACAGGTAGCCTTTTCCATTTCAGTCTCTGCAGAGAGGTTACAGACACTTCTGCATGCGTACAAGAGATGTGCTATGTTTGGTATCATTTTAGGTTGAATGCCAACTAATTAGTCATCTTGCAAAGATGCTTTATGAGCATTATCAGATTTCCAAAATTAAACAACTACTAAATATGTGATGTGACATATAGTTTATGCTGATTTTTATTTCGATACAGTTGTCCTTTGCAGGATATTTTGCAAAAGTAGTCTTTCAGCAAAATGCTATCAAGAAGGAAAAGTTCCTTGTATCTCCTTGAACTTTCATAACTGCAGTATTGAAGTAGATGGCACAGGGAGATAAAACCTTCAGATTTCATCCTGAGGAAGGCACTTCTGGCTGTATATTTGACAAAATTGATATTTTATTGTTTCTTGCTTCTTCCTTACAATATCTAAACCATCCATCTTTGAGTTTTGAACTTCTAAGTAACACATGGAAAAAAATACTTCAATTTTTTAAACAATGCCTAGCACCCTAGCTCATTGCAGTGAGTTATCTTCACCTGATTTGACAAGAACAGCTTTTAACTAAAAACTGAAACCAACATAAATGTAAAGTTCTCTAAGTGGTCAGATCCGACCTTTTGACATAACTCAACGAGATGTGTGGATTAATTATTAAAATGTATACCATCCAAATTCAGTTTTCCCTATATTTCTTGGGTTTTGCTGATAAATCTTTATGCCAAATGGGACTCACATATTGGAAATGGGTCACTCATTATTATAGAGCGTAGCAAACAAATGTCATAGGGGGTGGGAATATTTAGAGATGGAAAGTATAGTGTGCTTCAGTAATGCTAAAGCTGTGTCACTTTCTGATGAGCAGCAGAATATTTATTTTTGTTTTATTCTTGAAGCTGATTCACCATCTAGATTGCACGTGGCTCAAAATGAAACGAAAGTTTTATTTTAAGAACAAAAGGCCTCACAGAGGTTTGACCGATGCTGATTTTAAACTACAAATCGATGAAAACATTTCTAATTCTGGCAAAAGTGATGTTTAAAATCAGACTTGGGGAGCTAGCCAAATTCTGAATTTTGTCGTCATATTTCAGAGTTATATTCCACAAATAACAATTCATGAAGATTTTTGCATGCAGAGCAAAGGAGGAAACATTAGATTTTAGAGGTTTCCTAAAACTGGATACAAATGACTAATTAGCACAATTGTTGGTAGCTATAAAGGAGAAGTGAAATCACCTGAGTGTGCTTACAAATGTAGTTACGGTCCCTCAGGAGGGTTTTCAACATCAGTGGAGTACGTGGAAGCTTGCCCTGGTACATCTTATGCAGGAACATAGCGTATGTTGAGGGTAAACAGAAGAACTAAGTTCTCCATGTCACTTGATGGACATTGTGCATTACAAAGTTGCTTTATGAAACAGGTAAAAAAAAAAGTTGCTGTTACTTACTAATAATTGCAAGGTTTGCTAGCGTAATAAATAAAACCAGAAGAGTTCATGAAGAAAGTTATTCATGACTCTTTAAGTGGTAGCTCCCCTCGACTTTGAGGGATGGGAATCTAAACCCTTAACAGGAGCAAGAGAGAAGGAAAGAGACTTTGGCCAGAAGTTTAATTAAGCAAAGCAGAACAGGCAGTTTTGTGTAGGGGGGAAAAACAAACAAACAAACAAACCTCAGGTGCTCTCAGGAAGACATTAAATGCATAGCAGCTTTGAATTTCAGTGGTGGGAAAGTATTTAGGGACTAAAGAAAAAAGTAATGCTGTGTAGTTTTAAAATGGTGTAGTGGAATTTAAGTCAGTTACATTCCGTACTCTCTGTGTGCCATTTTGCCATTATCCTGAATATCAGGATACAGTTTGTAAGATGTGGATTTTCCAATCAAAACCACTGGGTAATCTATCAGATCATAAGCTTAGGGTGTTTACAGAAGTCACCTGTGATTAATGAAAAGCATTATCTGCTGTAAAACTTCAGGTGTTACCCAAGTGCTATTTTTATTGAGCTGTAAAACTTTGAAGATCATTTCAACTTACGCCCTGACTCCAGTTTTCATCTGCTTTTTAAAAGTTTACATATGACACACAACGAAGGCAAACTCTAGAAAATTGCAAAACCTTGATTTTCTCCAAAAATCCATTACTTTTCCACGGGTGATTAGTTTCAAAATGGTTGTAGAACTCCAGATGACATTTTGACAGGAGCATTATTCACTTGACATAAAAGGCCTGAATCTGATTTGCCATTTTAACACTTCTATGGTTTTAGGCTTTACCTGAGGAATTCCTGATAGAAGGGCCTGACAGACCTGATTAAAACCTGTGCTGGATTAAAGAACCACTGAATGGTTAAGGATGGAAGGGACCACTGGAGGCCATCTGGTTCCATCTCTCTGCTCAGGCAGGGTGCCCAGGATAATGTCCAGGCAGCTTTTAAGGATCTTCGAGAAGGGACACTCCCCAACCTCTCAGTACAACCTGCGGTTGGTCACCCTCACAGCACAGAAGTGCTTCCTGATATTCAGAGGGAACTGCTGGTGTTACAGTTTGTGCCCATTGCCTCTTGTCCTGGCACTGGGCACCACTGAAAAGAACCTGGCTCCCTCCTCTTTGCACCCACCCTTCAGGTATTTACACACAGTGATGAAATCCCCTGAGCCTCCCCTTCCCCAGGCTGAGCAGTCCCAGCTCCCAGCCTCTCCTTACACAGAGAGGCTGCAGTCCCCTCAGCATCCTGATGGACCTCTGCTGGACTCTCTCCACGTATGTCCACGTCTCTCTGGGGAACCCATAACTGGACGTAGTGCTCAAGGTGTGGTCTCACCAGTGCTGAGTAGAGGGGAAGGATCACATTTTGTTATATATATATATTTTATTAAAAGGTCATAACTTTGCAATGTTATGATATCTTTTAAAACTTTCATGACATGATAACTCACTTAAGCCTGTACTTAGCAAAGCAAGAAGAAATGAGATGACTGAAGTGAGAGGGAAGAGCATCACTCCGTATTCCCATGTATTTGCTAATTCTAATAAATTTTTCTGCTAGGCATGCCTTTAATCTTGGGCAACTTGCTTTTTGTTCAGACCAAAGAAAGAAGGTGTTTTATGGCTTGCCTGCTGCTCAAGGCTCTTAGGTTGACTGAGAAACCCACTGATATTAGGTCTTAAAAGCCCCTTCTGAGGCTGACAGTGTTGCCCTCAGCATGTTCCTATCTCCTTGTGGTGTGATTGCCCATAAGTCAGTGAAGACTGGAGAAATCTCTGCTCTTGAATCTGTTTATTTGTGTGAGGTGCAGTCTGGCACAAAGTGCAAGTCTTACTATCAGCTAGTGAAGTGGTGATAGCTCTCCACCTTTCTGTTCACGAGTTGCTGGCATGCTGGCTCATGAGTAGAAGGAACAGAACCACATTAGTTCATTTTCCTTTTTCTTTCCTTCCTCTTTTCTTACTCTTTCTCATGATCTTGTGTTTGTGAAAGTGCAGCTGAATACCTGGTGAAATTGCATATGTTGGCTATCCCCTAAGTAAAGTATGGGACAGCCTCTCTGCCCCTAGTAGGCTGTGTAATGTTCAGCATATGAACATTGTTACTGAAGAGTTTCATTTCCTGTCAAGGCAAAATGAGTGAGTGTAGTCAAGAAATACATGCAGGATAAATTTGAAGAGCAAAGACATCTTTTTTTTTTTTTTTTTTTTTTTTTTTTTTTAGAATAGAACTATATCTTCATGATTATCTGCTCTTATTAAAAAAAACTCATGCATACTTTCAAGGTCCCATTGCTCAGCATAATAGATTCTGTAATATATTTTTTTAAGGTTGCAAAGGGACTGGACGTGAGCAGTGTAAAGTGAAGGTGATCATTTTTTTCCTCAGGCACTTGTCCAGTTTTCCTCAGCTGGTGAGCGCAGATGACTCAAAGGCTTGTTAACAGGATATGGTGTTATATACCTGTAGTTGCCTGATCTGAATTTGGCCCAGGTTTTTAATGCTTGAAGTCATTACCATCTGTCTGTTGTTTAGTGACCTGCATAAAATTAGCTGATATTCTTGGTCCAGTCCTTAGCAGACAGGTGTCCACATCATGGGAACTGGCATGAGTGTCAGCCTTGTTGGCTGCCTCAGCAGAGAGTATCTGCTGAACAGGCAAAGAAACAGAGTAGTCTCCTCATTTCTGGAGGTATGTTTTTTTATTTACAGGGTTCAGACATGCTGATGGATGAATATAAAAGTTACTGTGTGCTGTCACATTTGTTATATTTATCTTTGGATAAAGAATGTAGCACAAGTGTTTGAATTCCACATTTGTTTTCAGAAATGCCCTACCTAGTTGTTCTGAGTACCCAACAAGAATTTCACATGTAGCAGGGGTCCTCTGTTGTAGAATTAAACAAAGAACATGCTTCATAGAATCTTTTTTTTTTTTTTAAATTAAAAGATAGCAATCATAAGCAGCCAGCAAGAATTTAGAAAAAGCACCAAGTCTTTCACATATAGTTCTTTAAAAAAAAAAATATCTGTAGCAACTACTTCCTCCTTCCCCCCTTTTTTTAGATGTAGCTGTAGGAACTGATGTAATGTAGTTTCACGTAGTTTATGTATCCTGGGACTGATCTCATAGCAGTGGCAATAGCTGCACTTAACATTTAAACTGTAGTTTTTGTGTCAAAACCTTTGTACAGACTTGTTTGCTAATGTTCCTGCTTGGCAGCATGACTCTTGATGGCGAAATTTGCAATGTACAGAGAGCCTGTGCAGGATTTGACTGTTTACATACAGTGGAGATCTCTGCAGTGACAGTTGCCTATGGAGACGAGGGGATAATGGAGCCCAAAGTCTTTTGCTGGGAGCTGTGCTGCAGTTCAACCCATATGTTGGCATGCAATGCATGGGAGAGCTGTCTTATGTTCCTGTTCGCAGGGTTAGGGCCTGGCATCACTTCTGCAGCCCACATGCAACGTCTCCACTGAACGCTGAACTATTCTGGCTTTTTTGCAGGGGTTGCTTTTAATCCTGCCTGAGCTTCTTTAAAATATATTATCTTGCAAGCGGTGATTCAGACTTAACCGTTCCCACTGCAGTGTGTAGGACTCTCCTCCTATTTCATTGACATAAAAATACACACCAGTATGTTATAAATAGTTCTTCAGTGTTCCTGAAGATTTATGGTGATTAGATGCTTTCTGAACATCCATTGAAGGATAAACCCAAATGGTCATATTTAAAATTAATTGGCCTTCTTACAACTCCCTGCATTTTATTGCCAGTAGTGGAAGGTGAAGGTTTCTAATAGGATCTTCTGCTTGCACAGCCCGAGTTGATTAAGTGGTGCAACATGCTCATTTCAGAGGGCTGCTTAAATCACCAGTAAAAGTAGGTTAGGTGACTACAAATCACCTCCTCGTTGACAGGAATTCCCATGATTAGTAATAATTAGGAAAAAAGAAAAAGGCATGACTCACTCTTTCTACCCCCACTATTGTTACGTACTGGAGTTATGTTTTCTCCTACAAGGAGAATATGATGTCGCCATAGGTGGTCCTGGGTTGGCGTTGAGTACTGTGGTGTGGTTGAAAATCCAGTGTTTGGCCTTAGCAATTGTGGACTGACAATGTCGGTCAAGATGTGAAAGATGTGAAGCATGATGGGGCTACGACTTTGGGAAAAGCATTAGAGAGATGATCAGTCTGCACTGTCCCTTGCAATTATCTTCTCTCCTACCAAACATCTTAACGCTTACCACAGTTTTGTATGCAAAGCAGGGATTTGCATATCAGTACTAGGTGGATGTATTTGTTCTGTTATGATACATAAAATGTTTGTAGATCCTCATTCCTCTGACATTGTCTAGTGGCCTAAAAATGTGAATTTTAACATTTATTTCATCATTGCACTACCATTGTGTCAGGCATTCAACCAAAACTAAACTTTAATTTCAACCTTATTTTGTGGCTTCTTATTTGTATGTCCTCCTTCCTTCTGTCTCATGAGTCCTACTAATAAATAAAGTTTTAAGAGCAGAATAGCTAGAAGACAAAACTTTAGCATAGTCTTAGTCCTATGTTGATCCTATTGAGTTTCTAGTAGTAGTAAATTGTAAGCCTGCTGATTTTGAGGTTAGTTTCCTGGTCTTAGATCTCTCCATCTTTCCAAGAAACTCCAAAAAATAAACTTGCAAAAAGACTCTGAACACTTATTGCTTGTGAAGCTGTAATGATTTAATAAAACAGAAGAAATCAATGTCTGAGGAAAACCAGCTCATGCCGATGGGAAAAATCTGCCTCTTTGTTCAATTCGACAGTTATGAAATTACAGTGTTCTGCGAGGTAAAGAAATGAAGATATCATAAAGAAAACCAGTAAAAGGTGGTTTTGTTTTGTTTTTAGGAATATGACTTTTAGTATTTTCTTATTGTTGGGTAACAAAGACTTATTTCTGTATTTTCCCCCTAGAGCAGTGTGCAGCAATGTCTCTTTTTCATTTCTATAGAACTTGGATTTCAGAAACATTTCAAATTTGCTAGATAAAATAAAGAAATATTTTGTGTGTATATATGTATTTAAACCCAAAGTAGTTTACCCTAGATAAATAATAGTCCGGTAATTATGGGAAATTTGAATTGCCTGTGTTTCTATGTGCAAGTATGATTGAGTTTTTCTCACCTATTTTTTTAATGCTGCAGGTGAAAGTCTTCACTTCCAGTATTTTGACAGCTCTTGCATGATTATTTTTTTTTCTGATCTCCTGGAGGTCTCCATAAATAATTATATTGTGGAAATTTCATTG
The DNA here is from genome assembly GCF_047663525.1 of Anas platyrhynchos. NCBI lineage: Eukaryota > Metazoa > Chordata > Aves > Anseriformes > Anatidae > Anas > Anas platyrhynchos. The sequence continues at coordinate 53,439,482 of NC_092590.1, forward strand.
GACTACATTGGCAGTGAAATGAGTGGTCTAACCACTCATGGATTTCTGATGAACACGTAATTGCTTGTAGAAAGGGGAGCAGCTTCCATTTGACATGTTTAGAAGAGCAGAATGGTATAAAAGTGTGTTATCTGGAACTGGGGAAATGCTTCTTAAAACCTTTTCAAGACAGACATGCTGAAGGATCCAACTTTCCAGGGACCACTGAGCTACCAACTGTTGTAGGGTGAATTTTCTTAAGATTTTATCTTGAAAAAATGTCCTTCTGTGAAACTGTTAACTTCCAGCAAGGAGTCTGTTTTTTGACATTTAGCTGAAAAAATCTTAGCTGTTCTTCTCTACATAACTTGCAAACTGTTTAGTGAAATAATTTTGCATGGTTTTATTTTACTTTTTGTTCACAGTTTGACACTTGTTCTAGGTGCAAGAAATATGGGTTTCCTGTTTTCCAGTTGCTTATCTTTTTCTCCTTTTAACATTTGATTCAAAGTGATGTCTGTGAACAGTGATTTTTTTTTTTCCTTTCCAAGAGGCACATATTCTTCTGCTTCAAACAGTCTTAAGTCTTTCCTCTTTTCATATTTAGATTCCAAATACTACAATAAAGCCTGAATTAACAGACTTGAACCACTTATCCTCTTCAGAAATTTGAGTTGCAGGAATGTAGAAACTGTGGTTGTGTTTTTTTTTTTTTTTTAAACGTATATTGGTTGGTAGGAACATCAGTAGATTTTTATTATTATTTTTAATTTGTAATGTAATTCATTACCTGAATTAAACCATTAGCTAATGCTTTGATTGCAGAATCATCATCATAACTGGTAATAATTCGCAGTTTTCTAGCCTTTTACATTGGGAATGGACCTAAATCCTGCATGTGTTTTTAGGTTAATGGAAATCCTAAAACTCCCATTAAAGGTAATGTGGAATGGTGCCCATTTTACATTTCAAAATGCTTTGTCCTGTTGTAAAGGAGATGATAACGTTGAGATGAAACTTCTTTTTCTGATGGCTGTTTGCCATTCCCAGCTGTGAATGTTCAAGACCTCTGCTGCACTGTGTCATAAATATCGCTAGGTCTTTCACGACAGGCTTTGCAATACCATGTGGACCGAGGTTCAGACACTCCAAAATGCTGAAATTCCTAAATCTTCTGTTTGTCAGTATTAAGCCACTTAAGTACTTCTCTCGATATGGTTGCAATTCTTGATCCTGCAATAGTAAATTGCCTAGTGCATGGCATGCCAATATCTGTAGCCCAGTTATTACCAGTAAGACTGAATATTAGCAACAGGTACCTTGGGGAGTGTGGATTACTTAAATGAGGTGCTTGTTGTTTATCAGCATGGTGTTTTCCATAAGGTTTTTAATTTATCGGTATGTGTTTTCTTATCTGTTGAGTAAATGTTGGTTTCCTAAATGGGGATTTGCATGGAAATGCTGCTTTTAACTTACTTATAGTAAAGTAGGTAAAGATAGTTGAGCAGTGGTTGTTATTAGAGACTTAGCTGAAATGACCTGTTTTGCATTTTGCTCTTGCTCTTCCACAGAACCCTCAAAGAGATAACTGTTCACATGCCAGGATCACTTATGAGAACTGTTGACCAGCAAAATTCATGTTTTCTTGCTCACTTCCTTTTCATGTATTAGGTCCTGTTACTGAAGTCAAAACAGATATATATGTCACCAGTTTTGGACCTGTTTCTGATGTAGAAATGGTATGTATTTCTGGAATTAAAATGCCCTTTCCTGTTTCTGAGAAACCATTAACTGCAGTCAGGAGTGGATGCTTAAGTCATGTCTCCGTACTGCTCTGTCAGTCATGCAAAGTAGACAGGATTAGGAGCTGCTTAATTTATAGTTTATAATTAGATACAGTAGGCCTGATTCTGGTCACACTTGCACTGGTTTTTGACTGGTTTAAAGAAATCACTTCACAGGATTTAAAGCAGATTTTTATGGTGTAGAGGCCTTGCAGGGAGCATCTCACTAAGCATACTGTGGGGAAAATATGTAATCTCTTTGAAATTGCCTTTCCCTTTTTGAAATGTGTGTTATTCTCAGGTGAATAATAATGACATCATTTCACAAATACTTGTTGACATTTTCATTTCAGATGAATTCCCTTTGTCAATCTTTGTGCCCCTTTTAGCATCACTTTCAGTAAATGTTTGACTGATAGGAGTTTTCATAAGTGTCTGCAGAAATTGAATGTCAAAATGACATGCATGAAATACTCACAGAAGACAAATGCTACATTTGCACGTACTGTTATTTGTGTCTGAAAGGCATCTGCATCCACTTGAGGTCAAATCCAGCATAACTCTCATCAACTTCTATAATCCAGCAGTATTCCCTTAAATCATGTGACAGTTTCTCTTTTTTTATAAAACATCCAAGAAATCACATGGAAGTAACAGAGACATATGTGCATTATATGTTTGTACTTACCTTGTTTAAGGGAAAGGTAGTTTCAGGGCAATAGCTTCCTTCACATGTGTTTCTAGTCTGTGCTTTCTGGTGCACCTGATTTGTTTCTATGCTGGGGAGAGGTATGTGACAGCAAGATACTTTTTCAAGGACTAGGTTCCTGCACCTATGGCTTATGTTGAACTGCATCTTACACCTTCAATGGTTGTTATGTATGATGCAGACAAGGGGTGCAACAATCTGGTCCAAAGTAAATCTAGTAATGTGATCCTCACCTCTAAATTGATGGCTTCATATGATCTCTCAGGCTTTGGTGAAGCATTTGACATGCTGCCACGTGGAAATTATTAGTTAAGTTGGAAAAGGCAGGAGTGAAAACAAGAAGTGAAGGTAGGTAATGAACCAGCAAAAGGAGAGTTTAGGGCAGATGTTTTCCCTTTTGTCATTAGGGATTGATTAGAAGACAACTCCAGGGACCCAGGAATTGGTTTTGGGATGATTTTTAGTTAGTGTATCCATTAGTGACCCAATGTGGTATGTATGTGGCTGCATTCATAAAACTCGCTGGAAGAGCAAAGCGTGAGATAGTCTCAGCACAGGGGGTGATTGATCAGAATGTTTTTTTAGAAGAACTGGATTACTTTGGTACCCAGTGTAATGAAAGGAGTTGAAATCTCATTTTACAAAATGTGTCACGTAGAAGCTGATAACAGAAACTGCTACTATAAGCTATGAAGTCACCGGCAGGAAATGACAATAGAAGAGAGACCTGGTAGATTCACTATGAACCTTACTGGATGATGCAGCCATGCAAAAGGCAGCAAACCTAATTCTAGGATGCATTACACTTGTAGAGATGTATCCTTGCCCATATGAATAGATATGAACAAACAAGTAGTTTCAATGCTGATAACATGCAGAAACATTTGAAATAAAGTCAAAAATATTATTTGACTTAACACAGAATTGCAGCTATAAGTTAGAAAGGACTTCAGGCTTCCTGTGTTACCTTTTCCAATGCCACTATATATATATACATACATATTTTGTGGGTGTGTGAAATGCTTAAGCTTTCCAAAATGAGAAATGCATTCCTTTGTCAATTAATTCGCATGTGATTTCTCATGATGTACTTGTGTCTGCAATTCTGCAGTTGTTGGCACGTTTTATTTGGAGCATCCAAATGGCTTTTCTGGGGAAGTTAGTGGGATAGTTATGTAGTTAAAAATAAATATGTATTTATGCAGCTCTGTGTATTTTATTATATACTTCTTGGTGACATGACAAAGGAAATATTCACTTTTGTTCTTTAAAAGCTTACTTCTGATCAGTTGAAATTAAATTTCCTTTTGTGGCTTTAAAGTGGAGGTAATTGTTTGTCCTGATATTTTAATTTATCCATGGATTATTTTTTTTTGCTGCTGGCTGTTTTCTTTAAAAATCTGTTGACACTTATTGTCACAGATCATTTTGTTTCCAGTTATATGCTTGACTACAAATTAAATTGCCTGCTTCCTGCAATCTAATTAGATTAATTATTTCTTAATGATTAAATATGTGTAGCAATTTATTGATATGACTAATGTGGGAAATTAAGCTATTAAGACGTACACAGCACTTTAATTGGTGGAAATGTTTGTGTAGTGGACTTAGCATTTTCTTTACAACTAATTTCTTTGCTCCCAAGCGATTTCTATTTATTTATTTACTTATTTATTTATTTTACTTACAGGAAACACTTATGTATGCAAAATATGATCTTTGTTTTTCTGCAATTTAATACAGGAGTATACAATGGATGTCTTCTTCCGTCAAACATGGGTAGATAAAAGATTAAAATACGATGGCCCTATTGAAATTTTAAGGCTTAACAACTTGATGGTTTCGAAGGTGTGGACTCCTGACACTTTCTTCAGGAACGGGAAAAAGTCTGTTGCACATAATATGACAGCCCCAAATAAACTCTTCAGAATAATGAGAAATGGCACCATCCTGTACACAATGAGGTATCTAGCTTGTTTGTTCAGCTTTTTACAATTACTGTATGCAAAAGTTATGCTGCCTAGACAAAATGGCAACCAGAGACTATTTAATTTGTTCCATTATAGGCTTACAATAAGTGCAGAGTGTCCCATGAGATTAGTGGATTTTCCCATGGATGGTCATGCTTGTCCTCTCAAATTTGGGAGTTGTAAGTTACAATTATGAAATTTCTTGTAACTACAGAATTTAAATAGTAGAAGTAGATTTTGATCAATTACTAAACTTTCTGAATATTAGTCTTGATACACAATCCTTATGCAGACGAAACTCCTGTTAATTTCCTTGAGAATTTTATTTAGGAACTGAAAAATTAAACCCAGACAGAGAACTGAAAAGCAGGCAGCGATTCAGCTATTATGTTAAACCCCCCTATTCTGGCTATACTGTTTCTTGAAATATGTAGTTTTTCTTGGTTCCTAGGGATGAATTGAACACTCAGTGAAGTGAGAAATTCTTTGGAGAAGACAAAGAGGGTGGGATCCATCTCAACTTACGGCAGTCAGGTAAAAGGTGCCTAGGGCAGCTGGTTATTTGGCTTTCTCTACAGTCAGTGGTGCCAAGCTGACATCCTAAGATAGACTTGTATGTTAAGTGTGAAGATTTGATCTTAGTTGTGTTTGTCTTATCACCTATCTCCTGGCCTATATGAGGGAGTCTGAGTGACAAGTTTATGCTAGATAGTTTTTAGACTGGTGAGAGTAAATGAGAGGAGTCTTAGTGCAGGTGACCGTCCTTTTCTGCTTCAAGGTCTGAAGGTTATCCAAAAAATCGACACCTGACTTTTGTTAGAAGTCGTTTTGGGACATATTGCATGCAACAGAGAGGGGCAGTTATGATTCTCTGATTTTAATCCACAGCAGAGATTGTTGTGACCACCTGGGGACGCTTGATGTGCTCTGTTATTTATCCTGTTACTCTTCTAAGTGTCCCTGGTCACTGCTGCTTTACGGTGGGATGTAGTTAGTGGCTGGACATTAATCTGCTTTCCTTGACACCTTAATTTTGAAGTTAGAAATGACTGGAAGCTGCTTAGAGTTGTTCCTTAGCATACATTGAGCTTATGCAGCTGGGTAGTCAGTCAAGCAAAATGAGGATATTAAAGATATTGCTCTGATAAGGCTTTTCTTTCCAGTTATGGTGAGACTGGAAACCTGGTCCTTCTAGAATTGGCTTTGGTGTCAGATATGTACTAGGGGAATTTCAATAGTAGGGACTTTTCCACCAGCATATTTCTTCAGGCAGAATCATCAGTCAGCAGAAATTGTGCTTCACACTAATCTGGTGTCCTCTTCAGTGAAACCTTAAATAAGATATAGCAATTTCAAATTCAAGACTGGTTTAATTTAATTTTAACAGGAGTTTGGGCTGTGTAGGGATTGAATGCTAGCCCTAAGTTATGTCTTTTGTGTTAAATGTTAGAATGTTTCTTTGGGAGTTCTTATTTCTGGGCTACACTGAATCTTTTACTGACCTCTGGTTTCTGGCAAAAAATACCCTTAAACTTTTGACTTTAGTATAATCATATTTCCTGTAAATAAATTTGCACCCAGTCTCCAGAATGTGTCCTTTTTATCATACTCTTTTTTTAGATACCGTATATTTTAATAATAATTTTTTAGGTAGAAATTTCTAAAATAACTTAAAGATAATCTTTACACACTCAGTAAGGGCTGATCCAGAAAGTGTAGTGTTCAGACTTCACATTCAAATGTGAAATTAATTTATGTGTGACACTTGACGTATGACTTTAGCTCCAATTTATTCTCATGTGAGGGTGGTTTTTTGGGGCAACTTCACGTGGAGGTTATTTTCTAAAGTTGTTACTGTCAGTCTTGCTGTTCAATTTCAGTAGGTTTGGGTTGGGGTCCTGGTAAGGTGTGAGAAGTTTCCTATTTATGCAAACTGGTGCTGTGTTGTAGATGCATATCCAAAGAGTGAAATGATTTATACCTGGACAAAAGGACCTGAGAAGTCAGTGGAAGTTCCTGAGGAGTCTTCCAGTTTAGTTCAGTATGACCTGCTTGGGCATACGGTATCCAGTGAAACCATTAAATCTATTACAGGTAGGAATCTCATCAGCAAGAGTTAATTTGAGGTAAAACTAACCCTGCAATACTGCCCTAGGCTTTTTTTCTTTCTTTCCTGTAAGATATTCTACCGAATGTCATAGGGTATATATTGAGGGCTGAGAACATAAATCTGAACTAGGTTTCTGTCCTTCAGATTTACATTTGCAGATTCATTACCGTAGATTGCGAAGGTCTTTCAGAAAACTGGAATGAGATCATTACTCCAAGGGACAAAATGAGTATTTAATCACTGCTTAAAATGCAGTTTGAAGAGTCAAGAGGATGCCTGGGTGAGGAAGTAATTTCTCAGCACTGTATCCACATTATGTGCAAAAGACTTCCTTTGTTTGGTGGTACAAACAGCTCGGGATAAAAGTAGAGCATACAGAATGGGTTATTAAAACCATAAAAACCCTCTAGTCAGATAAGGATAGGCACAAATGCATTAGTCACAATAGATACTTCTGCTGATTTGTGCTGTAAGAAATAAGGCAAATGGCAACTACAGGCATCCTAAATGAGTGAAGTATCACTGATGAGCAGTTTGCTGATAAAGCAAGCATATTCTCAAAATATTTTTAAAAATTGGAATCATTTTCTAAACATCAGCAAGTTTGGGTGTTGTGAGATGGTCAAAATGAAACAAATAAAGCAAATATATGTGATGTATTGCTTTAAGGATGTTTTTTGTAAGATCAAACAGCATTTTGAAGTACACTAGAAATTGGCCTGTTAGTGTATTGATTATTATGAGTTAATGACCCGGTTTCCTTACTGTCCCCCAAATGCTTTTTCTGTAGTACTTCTGTTTAGATGATTTATTCAGTTTAAGCTGAAACTATAACTATTTTTTTTTAATATTAAAAATGATACTTTATCTAAAGCCATTTTTAATGATTTTTGCATGTCTCTTTATCACAGTGATGCTGGTGTATAAATATAGTAAAAAGCTGAGATGCTTCCATATCATTTTATATGCAACATTGTTATAATTGTTTTATTTAGCAGATGGGTACCACAATGTTCTGGATACTGTGGTAGGTAGATAACTTGTGTCTTGAAACTCTTTTCTTCAGCAGATGCCAAAAAAAAAATTAAATCATACTTACGCTATGCAAAGTGATCCAGTGTTAGTTGTGTATATGCAGTATTTTTGAAAGCAGCTTCAGAATGATACTGTAAGGACCTGTTGTTTCTAGGATTTTTTGGTTAAAACTTACCTTTGTTCTTGTTTTGTAAGGCAGATATCTTTCTATACATGTTAAGTGTTGTGATCATCATCATCTTAATCATCGTAGTTGATAGTCTGAAACAGTTATTCTGCTACACATGAATTTTATGTGCAGTCAGAAAAATATTTTTTCTTTTTTTTTTTTTTAGGTGAATATATTGTTATGACAGTTTACTTCCACCTCAGACGGAAAATGGGTTATTTTATGATTCAGACATATATCCCATGCATTATGACCGTCATCCTTTCTCAAGTTTCATTTTGGATAAATAAGGAATCTGTTCCAGCTAGAACTGTGTTTGGTAACTATTTGTGCTTTTCACTTTTAATGACTTTCTCTAGAATAGGTCTTTTTAATGTACAGGGTATACTGCCACTGTATTAGTGCAGAAGCAAGGGAGTAAGGTAAATTCAGAAGAATTTTTGCTATCAGTATATGAAGACTGTAGTACGTGAAACCTTGGAATGGGAAAAGAAGCTTGGAATATTTATTCAGAAGAATAATGTGTGTATGTTGGTGGGGATTCTAGCTCCATGGGGGAGCAATCTGGGAAGACCTGGCCCAGGCTAATCTAGTCAAGTCCTTGCTCTGCATCCAGAGCAGTTTTGTCCTACAGTGAACAGTAGTGTAATTACTTGAACTCATGCTTTCTAAAATCCTTTTAAAAGAATTTGATTGGTAATGTGTGAAATGTGCAGATGTCTAACTAGATATCTGTGTCATCAGTGGAAGCTTGCTATGAGCAAGGCTTAGATCCTGTTACTGTAATTTCACGTTTAGTGATCTTCTCTCCTGTCTGCCATTGCCATTATGGAAATGAATTCAAAAGGAAAAAATATTGCAAGATATTAAAATTGAACTCATCAAAATAGAGTTTGAATGTGATGCTGCAGTGAACACTGAAAATGAAAAAATAAAAAAGCTTCTAAGGAAGACAAAGCATAAGAAATTGAATGGAAGTATGATTCCTAACAAAGGAGTAGGATAAAAACATTTTAAAAGCAGTCTTCATAGAGCAGTGTCTTGATTTTATAATATAGCATAGCTGAAAGCAGGACTGATCAAGAAAAGAATGTTCCACAAAAAGCCTTGCTATAGATAGATGCTGGCAAGAGTGATAAGAATTATTCTACATGCTGGCTCATTCAGACATGTAAGTAGAGTCTGAACACTGTTTGGTATCACAAATTAGACAAAGTTAATGATTAGTTATAGGAAAAACAAGCTGTGAAGCTAGTAAGATCTCCAGTAGCTCTCAACTTGAGCATTATATTAGGCAAACAACTATATTGCTTCAAACGTCTTTGCAGTAATGTTGAACAGTAGTGCTTTTTGAAGGGAGTAGTGCCACGAACTGTAAAGGTAGAATCTGTATTTATAGACAAAATGTGACAATTGAAAATGTAGAAATCATAGAGCAATATGTAATATGTGTCATTATATCTATATATAAAGCTGAGAACAAATAATAATAGATTTTGGACATATACTAAGTTACACTTAAGTCTCTAATATGGCTTTGAAAACAGGTGGCTTAAAGTATGGGTATTTTTTTTTAGTTTTCTGACAAATGCCAGAAGGGACCCTGTTTTGTAAAGGTATTCTTAAGAGAAGATAAAAATGTTGCAGGCAAGAGATAAGAATGAAGCCAGAATATCTGCTATGGTACTGACTTTCTAGAGGAACTGTTAGAAGAGGCTAGCCAAAAGGTCTTTCCTGCATGATTAGAGAGAACTTGGCAAAGTTAACGGAGGAAGGACAGACAAGGAACAATCTAGGGAGTTCCTGCCTGTCAAGATGTCTGTTACTATGGAAAAGATGCACTATGAGGAACATCATGCACTATGGATGCTTTTCATGTGGAACAAAGATGTAATGACTTGGTTTTACAATATATTCTGAATGTTTAACAGGTTAACGGTGCGTGGTTGGGAGATAGGATCCAGTAAACACTAATCTTTTTAAAAGCTCCTCCCTCAGAAAGTAGCTTGAATAGGAAACAGGGATGCTTTGTCTCTTGCTTACAAACGAGATGTAGTATACCTGAATGGTTTATCTTAGTGGTAAACTGCTATTTCTGATCATCCCTCATATGGGGGTAGCTCGTTGGGAGTTGTCTTCCAGCACACTTTTTCTTAAATAGTGTGTGACCTCTTGCTGTCATATCAGCATTGCAGAAAACAAAATGGAAATATTCTGATGTATGAGGAGCACTGAACTGGATGTGGGATTAGACGTGCAAGTGAATTCTAGTCACACATATGTGTGTTCAGTCATTTGTCTGGGTCAACTACCACCATCTGACACACACTGCTTCCAGTTTCAGTGTGTGAATACTGAGTGGTGTGATAAGGTAGGCAAGGAGCTGTAGCATATGTCCTTCAGTTTCTTTTGTGAGAGCCTGAGACCTCCACAATCCAAAAAAGCTGGGTAGCAGTGTTGCAAATGAACAGGAACAGGCATGGCTGAGTTGGGAGAACTGTCATGACCCCCAGTTCATCTGTACCAGTCAGAATCAGTAATGCAGGAGCAAAAGGGATGGCTGTAAGACCCATATTTCAGTAAGGATGCTGTATTTTCCCCATCACCATTTAGACATTATAAACCATTTTCTCTGTTCTCACTGCCAGACTTACAGGCTTTTTCATCTAAGGCTTTTGTTAAGGGTTTTCATTAAAATGGGGTAACTTATGTACTACTATGTAACCAGTATGGTTGTGTACTGGTTATGTAACCACTACTGGCTGTTTGCTACCTGTTTTCTGAAAAATCACATCAGCTGTGACACTAACACAACATCGTCATAGAGACATCCCAGTATGTTTTGAACTTCAATGAATATTAGCTTCTCAGGAAGGTAGAATTTGCCTCTTCAGTTGTGGGTCCAATTTACTAACAGATTTACTTTTCCTATGAACCAGAGAACCCTGTGAGAACGTTACATTGCTTATTGCATATTAGCCAGACCTGTTTATGCATATGGAGTTACACATGGAGCAGTGATTTGCACTTTTTATAAAGGCTTCATGCTCTGCTGTCATAATTCTTAACTGTAATAGTAAAATAAATCTTAATAAGGTACATAAATTGGGATTTCTGCAGTCAGAGATTTAGACCCATTTGTGGAAGATTGGTATTTCTTAGAGGAAAGACAGAGGAAATTTTATTTCTCAAACAGATTTTTAAAATTATTTTTTATATTAAAATACTCTTAAATATATTTATATACATGTATAACTATGTGCATTTCTAATCAGAAGCTTGCAAGTACTTATCTCTGGATAACTACAGTTCATGTGTATGTGCATATATATATATATTTACCAGAACATAATTTGCCACCCTATAAATAACTATGGCATGTATCCAAGGGCAGTTGCAGAGATAACTGCAAGTCTTTCATCAGAATGGTTTCATAGGGGAAAAACTGATAAAGACTGAGACAGTAAACTGTGTAACACTGTCATGGCCTGCCCTCTCCTCCTTACATTTGGTGAATCATTGTCTAGTTGGTTCACTTCATCCTGTTCTTATATCTGTTAAGTAATTGTCTTTTTAAAAAGACAATTCAGATAATCTTTAGCTCAAAGAGAACAAAAGTAGAATTGGGAAGGATAGGGTAAGCAGGGATGTGCCTCTTCCAGGATAAAATAACTTTCCATAATTTTTTTCTCAGCATTAAACATTTTCAGTGGTGTGTTTTTCAACACCTTCCCACTGAAGAAGGTTTTGTGAGCTCGCATCTGTGTTTTTTATCCTGCTGAGTTTGCTCTGAGATATTCTTTATGCATTTATGAACTAACTGCTGCTCTTTTCTTGTCTTTTTTTTTTTTTTTTTTTAATGGGAGAGACTGTTTTAATTGTGTCCTGTTCTCTGTGTGGCAGTATATATATGAAGCTTTTTCATATTAGGTTCCCCAGATGGGATATGCCCATTTAGGAAAGAGGGTGTGTGAAGATCCTGTTGGAAAACAGGCTCTTAATTATTTTGAATTTTTCTCAGTATATGCATTTCCTTTTGAATTAAAATGGGTACAAGTTTTCTTTTCGTAAGAGTAAAGATGTATATACATTTGCATTCAGTTGTCCTTGTGGTTATCATGGTAGGACTTGAGCAGTGTTCATTCTTTACATGGTATTTTATATTTGAAAGATAAAGAATTATTGATGTTTTAACTATTCTTGGAATATTTTGGATGAAAGAAACAAAACATTGGTTGTATATAGCTGGTATTTTCACTTGAAGTATTATCATGAAGTGGTCATATTTGAGCTCAGTGTTCATGCATGTACACTTTAATTGAAGTTGCTCTTTCAGAAGATGAAATCCTAATTAAATTTCATCGGTTGAGTAGTAGCAGAAGGGTTTAAAAGATAAGGTGATGGCTTGCTAATTAACAGAGTTGTTCACAGAACATTATAGTTTTCCTTAGCACCAAAATAATTTGCCATGATTTAATGGCATCTTGATTGCAAGTGGGATCAGAAGACCAGACACAGGGTAATCGTTAGCTTTCTAAAACCATTACAGGAAAAATATTTTTGTTGCAGTCTGAGGAGCACAGTGTTCCTCTATTAAATAAATTATATTCAAATATTTAGAAAATAAATTGTTGATGGAAATTGTAAACAATGAAAAAAATAAATATGAAATTAAGGCTTCCACATTTTCTGCTTGTAAGCTGTAGATGTTCTACTGAAGTCACAAAGTCATGGCTTTCCATGCTGGTTAACTGCTGTGCATGTATAATTACTATTCATACGCATGTGGTAGTTACGGTAACTTAAATCTAATGCAGTATTCACAAGTAGCAAAGAAAGATTCAGCCCTGTTTTCTTAATCCAGCTGAGAAATGAGTTGTCTTTACTCTGGTTGTCTTTACTGGTGACAGGACGAGGGGGAATGGGCTTAAGTTGCGCCAGGGGAGTTTTAGGTTAGACGTTAGGAAGAACTTCTTTACTGAAAGGGTTGTTAGACACTGGAACAGGCTGCCCAGGGAGGTGGTGGAGTCACCATCCCTGGAAGTCTTTAAAAGACGTTTAGATGTAGAGCTTAGGGATATGGTTTAGTGGGGACTGTTAGCGTTAGTTCAGAGGTTGGACTCGATGATCTTGAGGTCTCTTCCAACCTAGAAATTCTGTGATTCTGTGATGCTCCACTTGTGAATTATTTCTTCTGTGTTACACAGAAGTTCATTTTTACGGAAGGTGAATCTCTGAGTGCAGGACCTTGGAGTTTCTTAAAACTGCTTTATTAAGCAAATACAGGGTGCACTGTCTGACAGCAACATCTGTATCATGCTTATGGCAGTAGAATTACATGGTACATCATTTTGCAGTGCTGAGAAAACATAGATACATATCTTACACCATGTTTCCTGTATTGATTTAAATGTGAAAATCTCTATATTACTATAATTAAAAATAATACTATTTTTTAACCGAACATAGATATGTATTTTCTTCCATTTACTGTTGAGATCATGAGTGGAACACTGCAGTTACTTCTGTTATAATATCTTACAATGTAACTACATTTTTGTTCATGATAATGGGTTTTGCAGATGTGAATTAATTTAAATGATTCCTAAGTGCTTTAAGATTCTTTGTTTGAAGCTGTTTGCCTGTTTTTGTTCTCTTTGGTTTTCTTGGATTCAACAGTGATTTTTTTCTGTTTCTTTGAAGGAATAACCACAGTGTTGACAATGACGACACTGAGCATCAGTGCAAGACACTCACTGCCAAAAGTATCCTATGCTACTGCCATGGACTGGTTCATAGCGGTCTGCTTTGCCTTTGTGTTCTCTGCTCTTATCGAGTTTGCTGCTGTCAACTATTTTACTAATATTCAAATGGAAAGAGCCAAAAGGAAGACAGTAAAATCCCTCCTTGAATTTCCAGTTGCTCCTATACAAAGAGAAAAAAGTACAGAAGAGACAGTCACGGTATGATTTCAATTTATAAAATTATTTTCCTTTTTTTTTGGTAGTGTTTCTCAGCAAAACTAGGACTTTAACCTTCTCCCAGGCTCCCTCTGAGCACCCTCCCAACACTAGTAGAGGAGACAGTGAACAAAGTTCTTGACGTGTCCCAGCAGGTCTTCTCCATCTGGGCCCATCCCAACAGAATTGTATTTCCTGCTCAGGGCTATAAAACAACAGATTCTATTTCAGATTGCCTCAGGGACAGCACCCTGGAGGTGTGCAGCTCTCTCTACAGAGCAGTCATAAAAAAGTATTTGCCTCATTCTTGACTCTGGATTCAGTGTGGTGTATAAGTGTCTGGCAGATGACTTTCTCCCCCTGCATGCAGTATAAGTCAACATCATGGAAGACTAGTGCTCCACCGTATTCAATGGCAAAATCTCGTTAAGGTTTATTTAATTTTTACTTTCACTTTTGGAGATTGGATTAACTTGGAGGAGAGGAAGAGGTTGTGTCTGTACATATCTGCAATTTCTTCTATATTTAGTCATGTTTTGATGAGGGTCAAAGGGGACAGGTATCTTTATGAAGCTTTCTTTCCCTTTATGTATTGATTTTGCTTGGATGGATGATACAGACCAAGATATTACAGGTTATCTGGACAGCACATTCCCTTCTGTGAATAACGTCTCTAACAAATTAAAATATGCTAAAACATTGCAGTTGTACCTCAGAGAATTTCCCTCACTATCGCTGTTATCCTCTCATTGCATATAGAGATTTTGTTCTTAATCAGCTACAATTTCAGGATTTTTTGAAGAATGCTGGATGAAGCTTTCATGTCCACCATAGATGCTATTTTTATGTAACTTATGTATTTTTGCATAGGAGCTCACCTAAATGAAAAGGCTTTGGGGCTCTGTTTAGCGGAATGCTTTTCAGCTATCTTAGCATGTCGGATTGTGTGACTTGTGTGGTAGTTATCTTAGTGTGCTGACTAATTAATAAGGGCCTGATCTGGCTTCCAGCTGAGCTCACGAGTAATTCTCCTTTCCTCCCTTTGCTGGTTTCTCTGTCCTCACTAGCTGCTGCATTCCTCCTCCTGTTCATTAGACACTTGGCTAACAAAGTCATTACAGCACTTGTACTGGCCATATGGTAGGCCAGTAATTCTCAGTCATGGCTAGCTCTCTTGACAACACCGAGAACTTAAGACGCTGACAGCAACATCGTAATTTACTCTTCCTGTCAGGCTGACTTTGTAATTTCCTTTGACTGAGCCATGATTTAAGAGCTACTGTTTTAGACTAACTCTTGGTAATTTTGTCTTCTGTCTTCTTTTCACATCTCATTTGTCTCCTTCCTTATTCGTTTGCTCTTTTTGCCTTCCCACCCAATCCATTTGATATCACTCCTCAGTTGCTGTCCACCCACTTCCATTTTTCTTCCTCTTCTTTGCTCTCCTACCATACATCATTATTGTTTTCAGTCTTCTGGCTGTGTTGTTCTGCTAGCTCCCAGTTCTACTTAAAAGGATGGATGTGCTCCTGAAGAGTTTATTATACGTCACTCTGTTCACCGCTAGTAAGAGTCAGGAACAAGAAAAAGTATGCTTATAGTAGCATGTGGTTCTCTTTCTACATTAATTTATCTAGTTAATCTTCTTGGTGGTACAGCATGCCGTTTAATATAGCATCTTGAGCACTCCGGGAGTGGTAATAAATATTGCTTTTGGAGACAGTGAAGTTTTACTTGAGTCTGTAGGAAAATAAATTGCATAATAGTTTAATACTAGATTTATTTATAAGATCTGATTAAAACACAAGGAGAAATAGTAGTTTTCTCAGGTAGTAAAGATGGAGGTTTAAAATATTGGTTTTGATTCATGGTCAGAATTGCTGTGTGTCCGTCTTGTATTGTACTTCAACATTTACACAAATGTTTTGGAGAAAATATTTTAAAACAAACATACAAGACTTCACAACAGCAAAAATAGACCACATGCAGATTCACCCAAATTTAAAACTAGGTAAACTGAGATGTGAGTTCTATTCTGTTGCTAAATTATTATCTCTGAGATAGATGTGGTAGTCTGCTTACAGGTTTGGGGATCTTAAAAGCACTCAGGGGAGCAATCTATTGTTTTGAAGGGTTATGCATTAATATTGTATGTGTGACAGTGACAATGATGATAACGTCTGGAACTGTTATTTTTCTGTTATGTTTTCTCGAGTCATGCCTATGCTAAGACTTGATTCTTTGCTCTTCCAGGAGGGAGAGCTCACAGATATGTTAAAAGGACTTAGCTATCATGCAGTCCCTTCAATGACTAGAGGAGGATTTCTGTTCTTGTATCTTGCTGCACAGAAGGTCACTAGAAGCAAATGTGACTGTTATGTCAACCTGATATGTAATACAGCCCTTCTCCTTAAAATTTTTAGTTCTAGGTCTGAAAGGATAATCTCAAATCTTCTTATGTCTTCTTATAAATCTGATTTTTCTCTATGTATACTGTCTAATCAGCACTGTATTACCAGAGATCACACAATCCCAGGTTTACTGCAAATCTGTGGTACATAAAGAATGCACGACAATTGTCTGTAGCATATAACCTCTAAGTATTATTTCTTAACATAAAAAAATACTACACAGCTAAACAGTAGTTTTAGATTTTTTTACCCAGTTAAAATACGTTTTTTAAAGTTTGCTGTACGTTGCTGCTAATCTGCTAGAAATTCTGTTGTTAGCAGCACAGTTGCCAGAGCTCAAGCAAAGGCTTTCAAAGTTTGTTGTTGTTGTCATTGGTTTTTGTTTGAACTGACTTTGCCTGATCTGGTAAATTTGCCACTCATAAAATTAAGCTTTGTGGAATTAGTCTCTTGTGTAATTGTATTGACTTCTTTGATCCACACAGTGAATATGACTGGTCAATTTATCAGTTACATTAAGCACTAAAAGGATCTTGGAGACTAGCTAAGTAGTCTGACTAGCATTTAAATCCAACCAAAATTCCTTGTGTGAAGCTAATTTACTGGGTTGGTGTAGGTAGGAGGGAGCAGACAACTTTTGTAGTGCCTGCAGATGAAGTGTGTGCTCCTCTATCACCTGATACCATTTTAGCCATGCCGTTGTACTCATTTTTTATCTATTCCCCCATTTTAACTCTTTTTCTTCTTGTAGCATATATCTTTCTGATACAAACAAATATATTTCCATAAGGAGGAGTGCAGATCTGCAGTTGTTATCACATGAGTAGGACCCAAGCTTGTTTGAGACCTGCCTTGAGTTCACAAGGGACTTGGACAGTCTCCTTCATCCCTTTTGTCAACCCCAGTGAGATAGTGTTCAAGTCTAAGCTAAGAAAGATGAC
Source organism: Anas platyrhynchos (assembly GCF_047663525.1). Taxonomy (NCBI): domain Eukaryota; kingdom Metazoa; phylum Chordata; class Aves; order Anseriformes; family Anatidae; genus Anas; species Anas platyrhynchos. The sequence goes on from NC_092590.1 coordinate 53,456,550, forward strand.
TTACACTATGGTCTCCTGTGATTTCCTTGTCTTGGGACCAAGTTAAATTGCTTTCAGGTTGGAAGGAACAAACCTGTCCTGAAGCATTCTGAACTCCTTTCTTTAGTAAAAGCAGAAGTGTTGTTGCAAGTCAGTATGTGATGGAAATGAATGATTTATAGGTTGTTATTGGGCTCCTGAATCTATTTTTATGCTTCTGCACTATTTCCTTTTCACTGTATTCTTATGAAGTTTATTTTTAAAGACCTATCCAATTTTGGAGATGAAGAATGTTACCGAAAAATATTCTTCAAAAACAGGCTTCTAAACACTGTTAGAATGAGCTTCAACCTCAGCTGTTTGTTACAAGAGTGGGAAACGTGAAAAAAACAGGTCAGACTCAAACAAACCTTTTGAATGGAATAATTTTGTTAAGCTTGATAACAAGTAGATTGTAATTCGTGAACTTTCTTCCCATTTTCTGAAGCTGGTTAAGTGTCACACTGTCTTGAGTTAGCCATTTAGCATTTAATGGAGGAACTCAGGGGTTAAACTCTTCAGTTTGCATAGATGCACACTCCTGTCCTAACTGGAGCATCCATAGTGTACCTGATAAGTTTACAAGTGACACTGTCATGTTTCTTGTTACTGTGGGGCTAATAGAATAATAGCTTCCCCTCTCCCAGCAAATAGAGAAGTGCAACTAAATCCATTTTTCACATATGCAGAGGGAGTTATTTGAGGAGCAGCCACATCTAAATGGGGTACTTGGACCACAATGGGATGCTCTGTTTATTGACCTCCTCATGAGGATGCATGACTTAATAGTGGAGATGGAACAGCATTTCAGTAGATAAGCTTTTTTTCTTTTTTGTAAGGTGGTGGCTTTTAAATCACAGATCCTAATAAAGGACTTCAGGCTCAAGAGCTGTTTGGAGTTCATGCAAATGGAAGGATAGGACCTTAAGAAGGGGTACCACTGTGCTGTGTGAATAATTTATTTGACATGTCAACAATTTTCTGTTGCTTTAGCTCCATTACTCAACACTTTTGCTGTCAATGATTTAGACTCATAATGTACACATACTAAATGCTATTTGTAAGATAGGAGAGTGGCTACCTGGAACAATGCTGCAGTGATTTAGTGGGAACTTTGGATCTATTCTACCTTTTAGGTATCCCAACAAAGTGGTCTTTAAAGCATTTTACTACCTGTAATGCTCAGGTACAAAAGTGTTTTTTGTTGGTTGTTTTATTTTTTGTTGTTGTTGTTTTTTGTTTTTTTTTTTTTTTGCTTTTGCTTTTTTGTTTGTTAGACTTAAGTAGCCCTATCCAGGAACTGGAACTACTGACAACATATAAAACTAAATATATGCTCAAACAACACAATGATTGGGACATAAATTTGAGGTCAACAATTATAAATGTTTTTCCTAATATTTTACATGGTATATCTTTCTAAACAGCATAAATTAAAGTGTTACATTAAAAGCTCTGATTTCTTTCCAAGAACCTGATACTGCTCTACCTTGTATACATTTCAGTTGTGGAATAAATTGACAGTGGAAGTAAAAAACATTTCTCTTAGCTAACTGAGCAGAGTAATTACTAAAACTACACCAAGTAGTCTTAAGTTTGGGGCTAGATTCTGATCCAACTTAAATGTGATGTAAGCTCCATTGAATTACAGAATTCAGTTATAACAAAGGTAAAAAATAGCTGGGTGTTGATAAAAATAACATAACTGTTGGAATTCAAAGTTGTGGAATGAAGTTTTCTTATGGAAAGAGGAATTTTTACTTTTTTTTTTTTTTTTTTTTTTTTTGCACAAAAGGCAGGATTATAATTGATTTATAACTAAACAAGAAATCCTGCTGGAGTGCTACCTCCTCCAAACCTTACTTGGAAATATGGTAATTGCTCACTCTTCAATTTTCTCTAAGTATTATAATGAACTACCACAATTGTAGGCAAGGGAATATGAGGGATATGCTCTGCTGTTATTTGTCTGATGCTCAAGGACTCGACAGTGTTTACTGTAGTTACTGGAAGACTTAATTTGGATAAGGCTTTTATTTTGGAAACTAAAGCATAGCTCAGTAATGTCAATCTCTTGTTATTCTAGAAAATACTAAGACCCACTGTTTTAATTAAAACAAACAAAAACCATAAGTGCCTTTCTCTGTCATTGTGCTGGTCCCCTGACGAGACTCCTTCAGGTTTCATCATTTGAATAAACAATACAAGTTTATTTTAATAATAAGAGTTAGTTTTGTGCTAATATCAGTTCTAAGCTGTAAGTAAAGTCTTGTATTGACCTAATTCCAACTTCCTTAATTTTTTCTTCTTTTATTTTGTGTAAATAAATATAAGTACTTGGAAAAAAAAAAGAAGGTGGTAGTATTTCAGAAACGCCAACTCAGAATAGATCTTTATGGTGTCAGGGGGATGGTTTGTTCAGCATTATACAAAATCTCAGGGTGTTAATAGGTTTCCCCATGATGCCTGTAAACTCAAGCCTCTTCATATTTTCTGCTTAAAATATTTTCTGTATGTATATTTAAACTTCAATTTTGTTTCTCCTCCACAATGAGTTTTCAATACTGTGGAGTCCAATGACACCAAATTGCAGTTGAGTTTCACTGCTGTGTGAGATTTCTAGCTGACTTTATTTTTACTCTGGGAAATTTGGAGTCAGAAGAAATAAACAATGGGAAGTTCGGGAAAGTTTATGAGGACTGTTCAAGGCATTTTCAGCAAAGTACTGAAGCAAATTTAAGTAAGGTTTTAAGGTCACTAAAACTTGAAGATACAGAAAATAATGTTCTTTGGTTCCTAATCACATGTTCTTCCTTTTGTAGATGTTTTACAGAGCACCTCCAGAATTGGGTAGCACGTAACCTATCCTAGTAAATTTTTTCTCTGTAGCTCCGTTTTCAGTTCTTTCATTTTTGTCATGATATAAACACAGTCTTTAAGACAATATACATGTGTGTGCTTTTAGCTCTTAATGGCTATTAACTGCTATACAGGTGGATGTGCTTATTTGGCATGGGCTTGTTTGGCATCACTTTTTTTTAAAAAAAAAAAAAAAAAAGCTCCTTGTAGTTTTCTTATGTCTCTCTAACTTTGAATTTGCTTTTCTTCCACATCACACACTTGTAGGCATATGCAATTGTGCGATGTAGGATCTTCTTACCTCTCCTTCTCTTGCATGATTCAGATCATAAAGTCGGCAGCATGGATGGTGGACTGGCTGTTGTAGCTTACCTCCCCTTGCTTTTTCTCCCTGAGCAATCTGTGTTGCTGTTTGCATTGCTAAAGCTATAAATTGGAATTCATTGTGTTTTGTGGCAGGTGGAGCTTTTACTTGATCATATTCCAGGGCTCTGTAAGGCAAAACAAAATCTCTAGTACTATTCCAGTAAAATTTTGATTGACTGGCTCTGCAACATAATAGTAAAACATGGTAGATTTCTCCTCCAAGTTGTGCATTTGCTAGCAGCATGGCAATATGGTGACTCAGTGGGAATTGGGACAAGCAGCATTATTTACACTGATGACAACATGCTACTTCCCTGGTAAATGTCAAATGGTGTGAATTTGGCAGGCTATGTAATGTCCTCCCAAAAGAACAGACTGTTTTCTTAGGAAGGAATGGAAAGGATAAAAAACACTGTAGTAGAGTTTAATAGGAAAATATTACTTAATTACCACACAAACAATATTCATATTGCAGATAAACAGTATGTAATGCCAGACTCTTAGTTGCTTTAAGCCTTCCAATTTTTTTGTATGAGTTTTTCTATGAATTAACAGAGATCCCTCAGTTTTGGAAACCCGTGCTTTTGTATAGCAGATCACTGATCTTCCAATATATTAATTTACCTGTGTCATATTGAAGGCTTAATAATGCTATCACAAAAGATTCTAATCTTAGTCTTGCAAGATCACTATTGAGGCATAAAGATGTTTGTTTACTGTTCACTTTTCATTCCATTATAGTAATACCTCTTCATTTTATGCTTGATTATTCTGATAAATCTCTTCTGTGTGACTTTAAAACTGTTCTGATCATGGTACCCTATTCATCTATTTATTTATTTTTTTAGTCTGAGGACATTAAGTGCCCAAAATGGTGATTAGGCACCTTACTTAATTACTAAATTTCCCTGGGTAGACATGTACAGAGCCGTCTTGTTGCTTCCAGAGCATTTGCCATGAATCTTAGGTGGAAGAAATACCTACTGTGCTTCATCCTGGAGTCTGAGCAGGCTTGTGTCCTGCCTGTTCTGTCTCAGAGAACTGTTTTAGTAACCAGAATACTACTTGGTAGTGCATGGGATGTTTGCTAAGCTCTGATTGAAGCTGTTTCTGTTCTGTTAAATAATTTATATAGGGCTGGGGAGAGTGGGAGGAACTGATTCTTGGATCAGCTTGTCTGGGCTTTCAGTGCAATGGGAGGGTGAGATTGAAGAGTGCAGAGTGCAACATCTATAGGAAGGAAATGAGAACCACCTGTCATGGGATATCCAGTAGCCTGGTGGGTAAGCACTTAAGAGGTGGGAGACCTGGGCTGATATCCCTGCCACAGTCCTGGCAGATTTCAGAAGTTGTCATCTTTCACCAAACACAGGTTCCCATCCTGGGTGCAGGGCTACTGTAGAGAGGGACACAGTCTTTTTGTGTGTATCTTTTCATACTGTGACTTAGCTATCTAGCCTCAGGAAAGAACTCAGAGCCAAGAGTTCTGGACAGAGTCTGATGGCTGCTACTCTAAAGGCATGTAATCTCAAATCTGCTCTCTAGGGTGTTTCTCCCCAGATTTGACAGCTGCTTGCTGGATGTCAGAAGTGTTAGCTCTCTGCTGCTTCTAGGCATCGGATACTTAGGATTGGTACTGGATGGTGATGATGTCACTTGTTAATTCCACTGTGAATTTATCCTTGAGAAGGTAGAAGATACTGCTTTAAATATTGTACTGTCTGTGTCCCAAAGAGATACCATTTCAGTGAAATCCTGCATCAAAGATGTGCTAAGGATCTAGAAAATGCATTGGCATGCACCGCTGAGCTCCCTGTTTCAGTAAACAAATGGTGTAAAAGCAGCCCTGGGACCTTGCATAATGTTCCTCTGAGAGTCTGTAGTAGGATGAGGCTGAGCAGAGCTACTGAAGTGTCCACGTATCTAACCCCAGGACTGCTGAACTGTTTTCCACAGTGTGCTGGGGCTGATTAGAATAGAAGCTCTGCATCACCTTGCAAATGCATGGCCCTAGTTTCAGTGTGTACCTGCTCATAAGCAGTTGGTGATGGCTGTGTCCCCTAGTGGCCAGAGGCCTGTGAAGATGATTTTAATGTCAAGTACTACTGAATCTGTGTTAGGCTGGCCAATAGGACCTGCTTTATTTTGGTCTACAGTCCCAACAGGATGTATCTATAGTATAAATTATGAACAAATTTAAAACTGCAGGGAATAATTGAAAGCTGCTATGTAGAACACAGATAGGATATAGGAAGATGCTGCTGAGATGTATGAAGGAGCTAACTCTGTACTGTACAAAGACAAGAATTTCTCACAGCTTTCAGTGTTCTTTGTGTTCATGTTCTTAAATACAATCATGGGATAAAATTGCGTGATATCCTGGCATTTGCTTTTATCATTACTGTGTTCCCCCTAGAACTTGGCATGTGACTTCTAAATAGTGTTCTTGTTTGTTTTACAGATTCTAGGTTGGCCTTATCATAGGAAAGATGTACTGTGGCTGTTACCACCTCTCTTTGTTCTGTAACAAGATGACTAAGTTTGTCAGTTCAGTATTGTGTATTGCTGTGCTGATGATCCCATTCCCATGAATCTCAGCTCAGCTGCTGCAGACTACTTCAGTTCATGCTAAATTTGCAATCTGACTTCATTGAAGTGCAAAGTTGGCTTGCTTGTCGAAAAACTGGCAATACATACAAAACAATGCGGTACTTTATTTTTTGGCTCAAGTCAAGGCTTATATAGGCTTAGAGAATGTTTCAGGATTTCCACATTATGTGAGCAGCTGTTTATAGTGTGCCAACCTTGTTAAATATTGAAGAGGTTAGATTGACTCATGTTTGTGCAGCATTCTCGTGTGGTAGTAAATAGCAGTATCCATCGAAGTTGAGCTTAAATATAAAAGGAAATGATCTGTGAGTGGATTTTATTTATTTATTTATTGTGATAGGAAGCTTTTTCGTCTATACATTTTATCACAGAAGTTTACCATCAATCTTGCTCCATGAATCTGCCATAGTATTTAACAATAGATCATATAGATTTATTTTAAAGTATGCTAACACCATCCTTCATTTTATTATTCACAGTCAATTGCTTGTGAATCCACTTGTCAAGGGAAGGAAGCAGCATTAATTACCACATTTTACACATGCCTGCAAGGAGGTTTGTTTAGTTATCCTATCTTTATGTCAGATAAAATGGACTTTCTGCTCTAGGACTAGCAAAAAAAGGCATCTTGCATTAGGACTCTCTACATAGGAAGAATTCATACTGAATGTGTTTTTTCCAATTTCAGTTAAGATCATTTTAAAGAAAAAAAAAACCTGCAAAATAGTATGTATTGCTTAAAATTAAAGTAAGATCTCTCTGCTTTTTAATACAGTAAATATTTCAAAAGTTGTTTGCAATACTGCATGTTGTTTCATTGATCATGATATAATGATCAATGGAATGGTGGGGCTTAGATTATTTTATTCCAAATCTGGGTCCATATTAATGGGGTTAATATCAAATTTGGTAGAAATCTGTTATCACCTAACATAAATTAGGATATGTCTATTATTATTTTGGGGGCAGGTAAAAACAACCAAACCCCTGAGCTAAAACAATTCTTAGCTGAAGTGCGGGGAATTACCAGTCACTTGTGTGACATGCTTTTGCACTGGTATCTTGGAAGGCTACATCTTGGCAAAAATGTGACATACTCTGCTCTAAGCTGTAAATCATATGATCACACCTCTTTGTTGCAAGATGCAATGAGGTTTGTGCTTGATTCTTCAGTTTCAGTACACAGATTACCTAAAGAATTTGGATGTTGTAGCACACCATCCAGAGAGATGGTGGGATCTCGGTCCTGTGTATGCACCTGATGCCTCAGGAGATGGAGGTCTCTGAGGGAGCAATGCTGAAATCTCAAATCCAGGGTGCCAAGTCCCAGCCAGATGGAGCATTATGGAAAAGGCCTTTAATTTGCATTTCTCTGGGCTTCAGATATGTAAACTTGGGCTTCAGGAACTGCTATTGACAATTAACCTGCTCTAGTGTTTTCAACAAACAGGGAGGCAGAGGTGTGTCCCATGTTGGAGAGCTGGGAGATATGAACAGATTGAGTTATTTCAATGCCTGGCAGAATTTGAACTTCCTGTCCTGTTCCATGTCCCCCTGCCTCTCTGGTCTGAGTAACACATAGGGTGGTTGATCCTTAAATCTCTTTATATACACTTGTTTGGACTAATTAAATATTTGTTTGGACAGAAAGGAATAGTGATTATGAATCTCTTATGAAAGATGGTATCCTCTTGGGGTAGGATACAGTAGCAAAGTACGTACCACTTCTGGCTTGCTAGTGGTTGTGAATTGTGGAGCTGGTTGGAAAGGTCAGAATGACAGGGTATTTCAAAGGAAGGGTGAGGTGTCAGTTGCCATAAGCATTAAGTTGGCCTGTTTTAAAAAAAGGCAATCTTTATCAAACATACTAAGGCAGGTTTTGTATGCTGTGATATGTTGCATTTTATGAGAGCTTCCAGACTCACATTTTTTGTTCTTGAGCTACGGCATATTAAATGTCTCCCAAAAATCTCACCCAAATGTCTCTAGAAAATCAGTTCCTTTCAGAATCCAGAGTGAGAATGTAAAAAAATGTGGACTCAGTGTTTCCTGTGGAGCCCCATCTGGAGTAGCACAGCAGCTCTGTGTTGTTTGAGGATAATTGAGTGTTTGCCTGACTTGCCCTTGGAAAGGAGTCTTTCCTTTCATTTCTTGGGTTGCATTTAATTTGGCTTCCATTTGATTTTCGTGTTCTATTTCTTGTTCTGATGCCTCCAAACTAAAAGCTACCAATTGGCAGTAGTTTTGTGTTTCTTACTGTTATATAAAGCAAGCAAACAAACAAAAGTAAAATATTTTTAGGAAGCAGCAAACGTTTTACATCATATATATAATTTTTGTTGTTCAGATTATTTTTATCATGATATCCTTTTAGTAGGGATATGCACCATAACTGAAATAACTGTGAATGTTTTCCTTAATACAAACCAAATGTAGCATTTTAGTATGTTTTGTAATGTAGTAATTAATCTGACTTTTGCTAATGTCAATGGAATTTGGTTCTTTAAGACTTGGCTGTGGGATCAACCTTGTTTAACATTTTTGTTAGTGACCTTGGCACAAGGCAGTAGTAGAATGATGAAATCTTCAGATGATATGGGGTTGTGAGATCGTGTCAGTACACAGAAGTAATAAATGAACATTGGAAGAAATGAATGATATTGATAACATTTGATAAAGGAGAACATAGGGTCACATGTATACTGTGATTGTGGGGCTGCACCAGCACAAACCAATAACAATTTTTCAACTGGAGAAAAGAAAAATGAGTGATACCTGAGAGTTTTGAAGGAGGAGAACGAGCTATTGTCATGAGGGTAGTCTTGAATAAGGCATGTGCAAGTAACCAGTTTGTGAAGAGAGCTGCTGGGCACTGTACTGGTAAGGCTACCCTAGGAATCAGCGTGCATCCTGCTCAGCTTTGGCAGGGCACTGAGCTAGGTGCTCACCACTCACAGCTGTGCTGGTGAGAGGTGAGCAGCTTTCCCCACTGCTCCATTTTTTGTTTCTTCAGTGCATGCTGATTCTGCAAATCCTACTGGGTGCAGGAGGAGCTGGAACATGCTCCCCTTTGAAAAGTCTTCAGGGGTGTGTGAGGTATTGGAGGTAAGCCTTTCCCTAGGAGTTTTTCTGTCTCCAGTATTTAAGTTGCTCTCAGCAATGCTAGAGAGAACATTATTGCTTAACTAGCTGCTCCACCAATGGTCAAAGCCCCCGTCTTTCCATGTGTAATATCTCTCTCTCCACAACTTGCTTGTTCCAGTACATTTCAAGGACAAGGTTTAATTCAAGCACACAAATGCAAACTATGACATCAAACAAGAACAACTCTTTTTCAGTGATATGTTAACTGTGGAGCAAGTTAGAAATATGATTTCTAATTTCCACACTGAGCATTTGGAAGGTGATTTTCAGAGAATTAACAAGGAATGCACCCTTATTTTGTAGGCTTATTATGCAGTGCTATGTTGTGATAGCTTATGAGGTTGTCTATTCTGGTTCCACATGCACATTAGTACATCTACATGTACTTAGGCAGAAACTGGGTTTCTCTAAATGTTAGGTTCCTGAAGTACTGGAATTTTTATGTACTAGTGGCAAAAAAATACTAGAATTATAAAGTTAGGCATTATGAACATTTGAAATGGTGTGTATATATATAACTTTATTCTCGACTAAACATTTTAATGGGATGTGAGTACTGGATTCAATAGCAACCAGTCCTGTTTGGTTATTTGGATGACAGCTGGAGTAGCGGGGGAAGAGGAGGTATTATGTATTTCTACTAATGGAAGCAAACGCCCACGTAAGAAACAGAGGTGACTACAGTGTGTAAAGGAGCCTGGCTCTTACCTGTCTGCCATAACAGTGTCTATAATTGATGCACGGAAAGGAAGGACACTGAGATGGCTGTTGAAAACAGGTGACATATCTTGTCCAAGCTACAGAGCAGGTCTATTTCATAACCCTTGTCCCAGCCTGTGGGCTGGGAAGGGCTAAACAAAAACCAAGGATCTATGCATGGCACGTAAACTCAGCTCTTCTGAATGACTCTAGTGTCAGCCCCTCTGTAGCACAGAGCTGTTATTTTGGACAGTGAGCATCAATCTACTTACCTTTGCAAGCCTTTGAGTGATATGCAGCACTGTGTCAGGTATTACCAAATGTATAGCAAACACTCCTGTCCTGATTGTATTTTAGAACTTAAATTTAGCAGTCTTAAAAAACTGCTATACTATTCCTGGGTCATTGATAACCCTAGTGTGAAAGTATCCAAATTGCACACCTGTGTGTACTTCTGTTCTTCCCAAATAGTGATTCAGGCTTCTCTTTCAAACAGTACAATTAGTGTTTCTTTCAGGAAATACACGTTTCCTCTGGTGTTTATGCAGTAATTCCAGTCCTCTGCTTCTTTGGATTGCAGATGCATAAAAATAAAGAAAATCTATTGACACACTTCTATGCAGGAAGGAAAACTGTGAAACCTAAGAGGGTTTCTTTAATATATCAACCATGAGCTGGCAAATACATCAGCCGTGAACTGGCTGCTATTCATGACTGTATATGCGACAGCTTCACACAAATTGAAGCCAGCAGTATTGCCAGTGATTGATTTGTACTGAAATGAACAGAATTTGGGACCAGCATTCTGGTCATAATGGGAGTGCTGCACATGTCAAGTGATTTATTATTATCATTTTGTATTCTTTTTTTTTTTTTCCCAGATATTTTTCAGCTCCTGTTTCTCTTAAGCAAAATAGCTAAGCGCAACTGATGCAGCAGGCAGATATGGTTGTCACTCTTCTCACTGTTTAAGGCACTAATACCTTGAATAATACCCCAATTATTCTCTGTTACTACTCTGGCACTTGGCGGAGAGAATCGTTGGATGAAGGAGGGAGGAGGGATTGCTGCCCATTTTCACTCTTTGTTGTGCTGTGATCTTTGGCAGGGTTCTTTGGTATGGGGAGAAGGGAAAACGGAAGTACTGGAGCCAAAGACACGGCAGCCTGAGGTGGTGCAGGGCAATGCTTGGGAAGAGCGTATCAAAGATGTACAAAATATGATTTTTGATGCATAACAAGGGATTGTTTAGTCCTGTCTATATTTACACCTGCATTGCTGCTGTTGAGCATGTATACACTACCCATGATTAAATCCATGTTTCATGAAAAGCAGTGGGCCTTTGTGCAAAACATATTCATATATCTAAAAAAAAAAGTGCAGAGCTGGTGGTTTAAAAGAACGCTTTTCAGGTACCCTTCCTGAAGGAGCTTCAGGAGATGTTAGGCTTGTTCTTAAATACAGAAAAGAAGGACAGAGCCCGAGTCCCAGTCTCAGAAGTCAGTAAAATATTAAAACCTGCTGGATTTGCCATCTCTACATCCTTATCTGTATTTTAGTTTCTCATCCAGCCTAATAAGTACCATTTGGCTTAAATATATCTTTCAGAATGACATCCGGACTTGCCTGAAGACATCGAGCAATGGAGAATTTGCCACTTTTCTTAGTTAATTAAAGGAAAGGAGTAGTTGATGAAAGACTGATTTATTCACTGGTTCAGTTGCAGCTGGATAATTTATTGCCTGTGGTTGATGTGAAAAAGCATTGACTTGTTGTTGTTTTTTTTTGTTTGTTTGTTTGTCTGTTTGTTTTTAAGGAACAAGAAAGGGGTAACTTGGTTTGGTAAATACTAGAATTTTAGTAGCATTTACTATCTCAGGAAAACTACAGTTCCTAATATATGGTAGTTACTTTTACAGAGATGAAAAGCAGAAGTAAACCATCGTGGCTGGTAAGTCAGTTCTAGAATATTCGTGTATTATCAAAGAAATAAGCAAGCATCAGACAATTTTATTTGGTGGTGAGCCTGAAAAAATCCCAACCCAAGAATGCTTAGCCTCATGCTACTAAGTTTACATAGGTACCATATCATATGGAGTGTGCAGTGTTGGATATGTTCACCTTGGTATTACAGCCACAGGTAAAAGGAATTCTTGTTTATCACTTTATATGCTATTAAATCTATTACCACGAGCATATGGTATTTTTGTACTTCAGGATCAAGCTACTATTGATATTTGTGAGTATTATTCAGTTAATACTTGATTATAAAGTTTCCATTGCTTCTGTTTTAGTGTTTATTTTAAGAATGACTAGTATTTTTTTTGTAACTTTGCAGAGTACAGATGCCAATTCAAACGTGAGGAAAAGAACGAATGCCACAGTACAGTCAGAAGCTGATGGTGGGAGCCGAATCGACACAAGGCACAGCTCCATCCAGACTCCCTCTGTAGCGCAGGGGTCTTCTGACATTACACCCCACTCTCTTTCTGCATCAAGTCCCAACCCTTTCACACGCATTAATGCATCAGAGACATTATCTTCTGCAAGAGCTACCCCTCCAGCTCCTCCTTCTACCCCAATTTTAACTGGATTTGTATCCCAGCATGCCACAGCTGGATCCCCTTCCATTCAGCACTTGCTTGGATCTAGACTGGAGCAGATTCAGACCACCACACCTAATACATTAGGAGCATCTGCAAAACCATCGGCTGTCCCACCACCTGCTCCCCCTGCCTCCCACTCTGGCACTAGTAAGATAGACAAATATGCACGTATTTTATTTCCTGTTACCTTTGGAGCATTTAACATGGTCTACTGGGTGGTGTATCTATCCAAGGATACCATGGAAAAATCAGAAAGTCTAATGTAGTTTTGCTGCTATGTAGTAGTTCCTAAATTATACTCACATTTGATGCAGAGTTTCTTCTTTTGAAACTATTTAAAAAAGTCAATAATTATAAAAGCTGTGTGCTACTTTCCCGTTGTAAAGGCTGGAGTTATTGGGGATAATTAGTAAAGTCCTTCCAGAGTAATAGGTAACAGAATTGTCTTCCTCCCTTCAGCTAGCAGTGAACCACCAGTCTCTTCACACAGAATGCTTGCCTTTGGGAGGAACATGCAGAGGGAACAAATCAAAGGCAGAGGTGCACAACTGTGCAGTGGAACACATCTTGACTGCTAGGAATTATGCATGCTGATTACCACAAATCCCTGAGGCACTTAGCACTGCTGTCTATGTCTGGACATAACATTGCATTCTTTGAGTGCAAGGCCTATGTCCTGAATATTTTGACAGTACTTGCTAGAAAAGGACTTTCCCTGCTAGATTAAAATTGGCAGAATGGGGGAAAAATGAGCAGTGGAACGAGAGGATGAAGTCCAGCCTGGGAGAGTGCAACTCCAGAAAAGTTATGCAAAGGAGTTGTAGAGCTCCATATATTTTTACTAAACATTATTTTGCATTGCAACCTGAGAAATTCTCACTTCAAAATAGGAATGAGTGAACCTTATAAAATCTGAAATCTGATGTAATTCTCAAAATTGGAGTTTTTTGTTTGGTAAGGTGATCTTAAATGTGATTCTTCAACTTTGCTGACCAGCTTGAGTGGATTTATTCCTAAATTACATCTGTTGTGGTAGAAAGCAACCAGGCCCACAGTGTTCAACTGCTTGAATTTTGTTCTTTCCTTTGGATGCTTTTGAGTTGTTTGCTTGTTTTCCATAATTTTCAGTCTGACACTTCTGATTTCCTTTGAACACATATTTCTTCCCCCTCTTTTATATAATGTTTGTTTCAAGTTAAATTTTCAACAAATTTTGAAGTAGTTTCAGAATTGAGCAAAACAAAATTTCCAGTGCTTTGATGAGCATGGCTATGGCACATCTTTGAGTGAATGCAAGACACCCTTTTCTGAAGGAACGCTGTGACATAAATAGGAAAAGAATGCTTCTAGGCAAAGCAGGGCAGAACACAATGTATATTTATGGTCAATTTGTTTCTGTTATGCATAGATAGGTGCTTTCTTTATTGGCTCAATATGCAAGCAGGCAATTACCCGTTTTTATTAAAACAACAAAAAAAACGTGAACAGTTTAAACGTGATAAAAATGTTATCTGCATTGTTCTTTTTACCAGAACGGGTAGAAGATATGCTGGCAATAAATCTAAACATGTTTGCAGAGATCCATCTGGCTAGGCAAATGGCTACTGTTTCTGTGCAGGCAACAAATGAAAATTCAAATTCTCAGCGTACCTTTAAAGGGTCGGGAAGCAGGTGATTCTCCTTCAAGTGGGCCAGTTCTTATCTTCAGTTAATTTGTGTAGCAGATTGGTAGCCCATTGTCAAAGTTTTATACTGGGGGGCAGATAAGGTGAGTGTTGTGGGGTTCTCTGTCCAAGTAGTGGTAAAATGACTGAGAGACTGATGGAAATCACAAGCTACTGGGGTGATTGAGGTCATGCGTGAGACTGCCTTAACAGAGTTGGGACAAGAATCAGTGCACAGTGACCATATCTCTTTGCCTCTTTCTATCCAAATTTTATAACTATTTCATAGCTGTGAATCTGACCCTCTAGCTTACAGGACTTGGGAGAATATAAGAAATGTGTCTTACAGCATGTGGTATGGATCCCAGGCTCCTTCTTCGTGTATAGCATTAGAACCTTTATGATAGGATGCATAGGATTTGGGATATCTTACATGACTTCATTAAGAGGTAGTAATATAAACAGTTACCTTAATCTTCTTTTGTTTACTTAAGTGATATTCTCAAGAGGCTAGGCACGGTCCTTTCCTTTTTGCGTTTTATGTCTAGAAGAAGGTTGTGATTACAACAGTCCTTGGAAAACCATTACACATGCCATAGCGCAGAACCAGAAATGGAACACCCATGCAAGTTGTGTAGCTGCAGTAGTTTGCATCTTTGGAGGTATCACTAGGACCTGTGACTGTTTCTTCTCTAATTAAGTCATATTATTGCAGATTGTCAGAATAGAAGATATTCTACAAGAGATTGTTTGTTTATTTTGTGAAGCAAGAAGAAACAAAACTAATCCTTTGCCAACTGCTAATCATAATTGCACAAGAGTTATATTTTTCCTACTATAAAGAACAATGGTTTTGTGTGTGCTGGGAACCTAGAATTTGCTCCAGAAGTTACTGAAGTTATTCTTTGCTTTTCTCTCTGATGAAAAACATGTATATTTTCTCTCAGACAGAGCTTTAAACTATTCACGAGAAATAGCTGTCTCTTCCCTTCCACCCATCCCTCTCTACTGCTCACATAATCAGCTTTTTCAGTGCATTGTTCAGTAGGATCAACACTGGTTCAGGCTATTTGACCAAGGTCAATCTAAATGTGCTACTTGGATTCATTTGTATGTCCTGTTTCATATTGAAGACTTATAAGGAGGAGAAAAGGATTGCAAAAATTAATGGAATTCCAATTATTAATTTCTATGCTTCCATGTTAGAAGAAATCTTTAATCATATCTCAGAACAAATGTTTTTAATCTGTCAATATATTTCTGAATTACCTTCCAACACTTGCATGTTAATATTCAAAATGAGATAAAAAAATTCTCATTGAGTCTAGGACTAATTTATTGTACTGTGCTACATTATTGTGTTCCTGTGTATGAGGAAATTATCATAACTAGCTTTCCAAAGTACATAAGGACAAAGTAGATAGAAGGTTATTGTTAACAGTGTTTTTTTTTCATCATAATTAATCTCCTTTTGGAGTGATCAGAAACAGTAAATAGCCTGCAGTATACTCAGAAATACTGTCTGGTTCTGAATACTGTGTAATTTAGAAGCACAAAAAAAAAAAAAAAAAAAAAGCAAGGCAGTAATATGCTAAATATAGAGGGCCAAATGTTCAACACTGGTAACTAAAATCACAAGGGAGAGTGTTGCAGGTGTCATTTCAGTGACCAGATAGGTTACTAGGGATGGTTTTGAGTGAGATGAGCTTTACAAGATTTTTATTTTTTTTAATATTGGTTTTGTTGAACAACTTTTTTTTTTTTTGACAGTAGCACAGTCATTTAAAATTAACCAATCGCTTCAGATAGTCATCTTTCTAACCAGGAAAAAAAAATTGCATAGAGAGCCAAAGAACCTTACCAGGAAGCAGAGATCAATCTCCACTAACTGCTGTTTCCTCGGAGACATTGTTACCAATAGCAAAACTCCCACAGATTTCAGTGATGCAGCCCCAACCAGTGATGCAGTCATTTGAGAAAAACGGTTGAAAACTCAGTTCAAGAAGATTGTCTTCACAGGTGTTGAAGTGTATTTCATGGTCAACTGTAAGGCCGAGTTGTGCAAGGTCAAATTTCTCTCAGCCTGCTATTAAGAATTTTCACTCCATTTTCTAAAGTGATGAAGTCAAGTAAAGAGGCAAATCCAAACCCCAGCCCTCTTAGAGCTCAGCAGCAGAACTGGAGTCTGTCTTTGTCCCTGCAGAAGGGACTTGTCTCCATCAAATGGATGTCAATGGCACATTTCTGAGGTGCTCTGGATTTCTTCTCCCATGAGTTTTTATTTTTTTTTAAAAAAAGCAGATTTTGTAAATTAAGTCATCCAGTCTATGTCACCTTGCAATCAGGCAAGTAGAACATATGATAATTGAATGAAAGAAGCAAATAATTTAATAAGGAATGTGACTAGAGCTCTTCTATTAACAAGAGCTAAAAGTTATCGATTATAGGGAGCTCAAGCATAGTCTTGGGCATCTCATCATTTTTATGACTCAGGATGGACTTGGAAAAAATGGGAAAACCAATTAACTATATGTAATAGGATTTAACCAGTTATTTCCAGAGAAAAATAAACTAGCTATTTTTGATAAGTGCAGAATTCTTTTTCCTTCAGTTTTCTTGCATACCTCCTGTGTGTCATTCTTACACAGTGCACCTTATGAGGTAGTGAAGTTGCATGTATGTTGTGTCAGAACATCAGAATATACAGTGTATATCCCTTGTGCTGTTGGAAGTGAAGAGGTAGGCTAAAAGAGAAGAAAAGAACACACACACAGGTTGTGTAAGAGACATGCTGGCCACCTGAGACACTTTCTTGTAGATACTTCAGGAGATTCTCTAGGAGAATTTTAGTGTGGGAAGCTGGAGCATGGTTTCTTCTGTAGCACAGTCTCCCCCCAAATACCAATAGCTTAAAATGAATAGCTGTTGTATGGCTAATAAAGTTATAAATTACAATATAGACAGCTGAAAAACACTGCTTTTGGATTTGTTTAATTCTAAAGTTAAAATCATGGATTAAAAAAAATGGCAAATGCATTGTTGAGAAAGCTAGGTGACATATAGCATTTAATGATGACATGGATAAAGCCAAAGATGATCAGAGTTTTAGAAGTATTAGAGAACAGCAGAGATGTGTGGCAGTAAGTTTGCATTAGGTCAGTGGGAAGTGGAGGATGGGATGCACTTCTCTGGATGGTCTGACAAACATAAATCAGTACATTAAAAAGGTGGAGGAGCAGAATTGCGTAAATAAAACTTAGTGCAAAAAACCAGATGGTTCAGTGGAAGGGAAATCAGGCCTACTGGTTCTCTTGGAAGGAAAAGTGCATCATTTTGGAAGAGTCTGATACACACTAATTTTTATAGTCTTCATTTGTAGGTCTCTACTTAGAAACAAGTTGTAGTTTTTTTTTGGAGAATATGAGTGTGGTTGTGCAGTTTCAGCATGTTCTGAGTACATCAGATTTTGAAAGTAAATTTTTGGCACATTCTAAGCAAGTGTGAGTAGTGAGAAGTACAGAGCATTCGGAAAAACTCTCTCTTTGCTAATGTTAATTACTGTGTTCTTAACTGGAGGGAATGAAAAAGCAATTATTGTAAGATCGATGGAACTTGTAAGCCATACTTTATTTTCATGTGGATTTGAAAATGTGGTAGGTATCCTTTTCAGAATTGATTAGTTTTACCCTCTAGACTATAACTTAATGCATCTACAGATCTCTTTTACACTTCCTTATTGTTTTTTATATTATTTCAAGAGAAAGAGCTTATTTCAAAGCAAACCAGTTACTATCCACTGCAGCTCACTATGTTTTCTGGTCATAATTCTATTTTCTTTCCTTCTTTCCTGAGAAATCATGTCATGTCATCTTTAAAATAAAAATAACAGAGAGGAAAAAAAAAAAAAAGCCTTGGAGACTCCCTTTTTAGAAAAAGCATCCAAACTCCCAACAGCTATAAAATGATCTCTTTAAATAGTAGCATAATTTCAGTATTTAAAAATACTAATGTGATCACAGCCTGGATACATATATATAAAAACATTCAAATAATATGAATTCTCTGAATTGTAACGGAAGCAGGCTCAAGATACGCTTGCAAGCAGGCTTATTTTGAAAGAGTACCTTTCTGGATGCAAAGCACCATGTGAGGTAAGAAATTATTATTATTATTATTATCTTCATATCTGTATTTTCAAGGAAAAATATCCTGATGGGGAAAAAAAAAATATTGTACTACTGAATTAACCCTCAACTGGAACAGAGATCTGAGTTGCTCTTGCCGTTGTTGATCTACTTCACCGTTTACAGTCTGTTTTAGTGAATGCTGTATCCACATAGATGGTTGGTTGGCGTAAAATAAGCATTTAAAGAAATAATCTTTATATGGGAATATGTTTTACTCCTTTGAAAACTCTTATCTGGAGATTGGGAGAAGAAGCATGTGACTGTATGAAGCACTCAGCTGGACTTGTGAGTTCAATGCATTACAAAATTAAGTACTGATTTGTCTTGCCTTGTCATCTTGTGCTGGTGGCTCACCTCCATGGTAAGTAAAGATGCACAAGTATGGAGAACCAAACACGTTGAACTCAAGAACACGTACAAGTGTGTCATTAAGTGCTTTCAAAGCACTTTAATAGTGTTTTTTGAACCTCCTCACTATACTGTAACTTCACAGTCCGTTTTACAGTTGCTAGCTTGAAAATTTCCTTGCTAGACTTCATTAGGTCATCAAATGAGTAATATACATCATAACATACTTTAAGTAAATCAGTTTTTCTGTATGTACATTCATTTAATTTTTATTAACTTAAGACTACACTTTCTAGCACCAGACTACTGGTGGAGATGTAAGGAGTTTTGGATAACCAGGGTTCCTGTAGAATTAAGTTAAGGCAGCCTTTTATAATGTAGAAGGATGCCTTTGCAGATCAACGCCTGTAGCAAATTCATGGTGGAGACGAATCCACTGCTGCTTAATCCAGGCCTTGAGTACATGAGCCATATTTGAAGGGATCATGGATGGGAGCTAGCTTATGCACTACTAGCCTCTGAAGCAGTCTGCACCAGACAGACAACATTATTACATTATCACTCTACCACAAAACTAACTGTGTTCCTACCTTCTTGCTGTCTGCTTTGTGTGGTGAGAAGTACTGGTGTGGTCATGGTGAGCTGGCTGAAATAGTTTGTCTAGCTAAAAGCAAGTTTGTCTTTTTTTTTTTTGTCTTTTGTCTGAGTTAGTAGGCAGCTGAATCAGTTCTCTGATCTGGCTCACTGTGTTAGTTCTGGTACAAAGGAGGTGGTGAGAAGGCTGGGATTATGTTTTGGGGTGGATTAAAGTTATTGTGAAACCACATCTATAGGATTCTTCCCCTGCCTCCTCTGGCATTAAAGCAGAGGCTAACAGCCTTCCTTGAACCTTAGGTACCCTATGCGGTCATTTCTTTCCTCTACAAAGGCAATTTTGTCAATTGCATCAATGATAAATAGTGGACAAAAAATACATGAAGGCCAGAATTTATGAAAGATCTTGAGCCAAGTCAAAGAGAGAGAAAAGGAAGAGAAGGGAAAATATCAGCAAGGATGAAAAATTTAGTTTCTTGCTACCAAGCAGTTATTTTAAGATATGTCCTATTAGAGGTACTAGAGCAGCATCTGGCAGGAAACAGCCTAGAAATAATTATTTCTTCATTATAAGTAAAATGAGAAAGTAATAAAGAAAACAAGTTGCTAATGTTTTCCTAGAAACGTTTATGTTCCATTGAAGTTGTTTTCATTAAAAAGTGTATTTTCATAGCCAGGAAGAATTAAGAGGCAGAATAGTGAAGGAAAAAGATCAAGTTTTATTAAAGCACTTTGAAACTTCTAGTGTTTAACGTGATTTGTTTAAGAGACCAAATAGAGAGATTCCTGCCTCTGTTTTAACTCAATTATAGAAGGAGGGGAAAAAAATCACAACAAAAGCTTTCATTACAGTGACAGCCATTTTTTGGAAGTGTCACCTTCCTACAAAATCTAAAGACTTTGTGTACCTAAATTCATGGTAAGCTTTATTGTGCTGAGCATTTCTGATAATCTGGTCAGTACTACAGCTTGTGGGCTGTGGCTGCATTTAAAGTAGTTGGAAAATGTACATCCAAAACCTTGGCACATGTATAGTATGGATCCTATGAAAGGAAAAGATGAGTTTGTAACCCATCATTTGGCTGCTTGAGAGCTCTGATGTTGCTGATGTGGGGATAGGTAGGAACCTATGGTCAGAAAAGGGATGAAGGAGAATGAGACTGCCTCTTTCACAGATGATGCAGATCTTATGCTGGCTTAAGCCACTTATGAAAATGCCCCCTAAACTCCTTCCCAAGTGGGAAGCTTAGGCATAGGCTGAGTGTAATGTGGAAGTCAACACCAACTGCAAATCCTGCCTGCAGAACAGCATCCTTAGTCTGTCCTAAGGTTTCTGATGCTGTGGCTAGAAGACTAGAAGGATTTGAGCTATAGCAGTGACTGCCAGCTGGGATGCATCCATCCTGCTGTGCCTCCAAACCATGCTGTGATGTATCAGGGCCCTCAGAGTACTGGCAGCAGGATGGAAAATGCTCTCTTGGAGTACCCAGTAGGGCAGACTGGAGGTGAACATCTCTCATCTTTCAGCTCAGCACAGCTGATACTGGCTGTAACAGCACTAAACATCCCAGAGGAGGATCAAGGTGTCCTGCACTTGTCTTCTCCTTACACATCTGCTAAATGCTCTGATATGGAGAGTAGTGGGGCTAACATGAAAATGGGCTTGCTTAGTGCAGCTGCTTGGTACATATCCATGGTTTCTGTAGTTGTTTTCCTAGTCCTGCAGTGGTTTAGGAAAAAAAAAAAAAAAAAAAGTCCAGCTGTACAAGCTCTGCTCCTGAAGCCCATTCTAGCAGCACATGGGCTTCCTCAAAAGCAAAATAGCATCTCCATGTTTTAAAGGCATAGTTATTTTGCCCCTATCAGTTGTCCTATAGCTTAAACATTGCAAAAATTGCTTTCTTTTTGACTCTTACTTCTTTTAAATTCCCTATTACGCTGTGTATTTGTGAAGAAAATAACTGAGCTGACTCTCCCCTGCTGTCCCCCTGCTGTCTTATTTATATTTTTAAAAAATAAGTTTCTTCACTGCACACATGGAGATCACAGGCTGTTTTGCAAATTTGGGGAGGGCAGCAAACACAGCCAGTAATTGCTTTACTGAGTGGGGACTGGGGTCTAATAGGCCTGAACTTAGTCCTAGTAAAACCGTCTGTTGAGCAGGAGAAGGTATCCCTGTGCTGGGGAAGAACAGCTGAGCCTAGAGACTGTTAGACATTTTGCTGAGGTAGGGTATGAGAGCTGAGGCTTAAGAGCTGCTTGTTAGCTATTTTAAAACTTCCTATGTACAGTCTCTAGACCCATGCTTCAGTGTGTCCTGCTCCTTTTTGCACTGTTTTGGTTTTCCTTCCAGACCTGTCCCTGGCTTTGCTCCCTTGCCCAGTGGATGAGCAGGGGACCAGTAGCTGCTGGGATGCTCCAGGACACTGGAGGGCCACGAGCCTGGGGGAGGGAGAGCTGTGTTGTTTTTTTTTTTGGGGGGGGGGAAGTGTTGCCTTGAAGACTCCTCCCCCTAGCTGCTAAAATTGGTTCATCTAATAAGCAATTTGGGCCACACTTTCTCCTGCATTCTCAAATCATGGTGGCCAGCGGAGCAGGCTGGGAGGTGTTAATTTCTGTGCTGGTAAATAATTCAAAATGCAATGGCTGTACCAGCTGAGGAACCAAAAGAACAGGGGAATTTCTGCTGTGGCTACAGCAGGTGCTATAGCTGTCTGTCATTTTTACGTTGGGAAAAAAAAAAGCAAAAAAAAAGCTAATATTTACTGGTATTTTAATTAACTGTAATCTTTTCTTTTCCTGTGGAGCCCTGTCCATTGTAACCAAAGCATTTGCATTTAATCTTAGACCATTGTAAGAAATATTCCCAGTGAAAGATATGAAGCTTTTTGAAGTATTTTAATCTTTGTTTTCTGTAAAAGCTGTGGCATGCAGAAAATACCCTCTAAAGCAGCATAGTAGAGATGCTTCTTTAACACCCTCTTAGGGAAGACCCAAATCTCCTAACTTTTCTTTCAATAATTTATTACTTCTGCAATATGTGACTGTCCTAGATGCATGTTGCAAGAGTTTGTGCCATGCCAAATTCTGATGTGTATCCCTTTGTATTGACCCATACCTGGGGAAAACCAGAAAGGAAATCAAAACAAGGGAAGCCTTGGAGTTGAGTTCTTTTACATAATTCTTTGTGCACATTTTTGTTGCATGGAACAATGTGGCTGGAAGATTGGAAGAATTGGAGGTTAACTAAATTATTTGAATGCATATATTTAATGCTGGTCACCTGACTATACTAAAAAAAAAAACTGAAAAGGTGGTTTGATAGCTGTCAACTTGTTTTGCTATTGTGCAGCTTAACTGTTACCTTCCTGTATAATGAACATCTATGTATTTGGAAAATAAATCCATCTTGCAAGAAAGATTGTGCAAAAATTGTTCCTATTATACTCCAGTGTATATTGCTGATGTCAAATAAAATACAATTGTGAGAGTTCTTAAACAGTTGTCTTTCTAATTGTGGCCTGAAGCAGGAAGAGGAAAAAACATATCAAATTTCTTTGGTACAGATCCTCCCACAGCTAGTGCTGGGATATTGATGTTAGTTAATGTGTCAGTCTTCCTAATGGACAGATAAAGGGATGGGTTTCATCAGTAATAGGATGAATGATAATTTGTTGTATAATTTCTTAGTATGGCACACCAATTTACTGATGTGTTGTTGTCAATGTGTCCCACCAGGTTAATCAGCTGAGGTAAACAAATTACCTTGCCTCTCACAGCAACAGAAACAAATAACACTCATGGTTGTGGTGCCCTCTTTCTCTCTCCTTTCTTTCTGTGAGGTGCTCTAACAGTTCTTACTCCTTGCCTTACCTGCCAGCAGTCCAGTTGTCAGCTGCTCTGCTTCATTACATGACCTAAAGTGATTTTTCTAATATTCTGTGCTTGGGCCTGATACAGCTCCCATGCATCAGAAGGCAGACGTAGACTTGCAGAAACTGTTTCAGTGAGGGTTGAAAAATACCTGGCAATAAATATGTGTAGGGAGAAAGATGTATGGAGAAATCATTTCAGTATGTGCAGTGGCCTGTGCAGGGCAGGGCGTGGGGCACCCTTATTTCTTTTGCTTAAGGGTGGTCAGGAACATCAAATCTTTTTTTGCAGGCTGAGATGAGAGCTGTCAGAATGGCTTACAGTGCTGCAAAGTGCTGTAATTGCTTCTTGCTTCAGGGACAGATTTTGACACCAAGAAATCTGCTGTGTTTGACAACCACAGTTATTTCTTAGATTTGGGAGATTCTGCGTCTCTTTCTCCTGGCTTCTGTGGGTGTACTTTTTAAGCCTGATGCACAAACTTGTTGTTTGGGCTGCTGCTGCCGTTTAATGCTATATGGCATGATGCTACCCCACATCACATGTTTTATTAATGGCACTTGTATCGATTTGGCAGGTGATTCTGCTGTCAGGCTGCTTGTAAGGCCTGTTTAGCATCCCAGTTGCTGTTGGCTTCAGAGGGTGATGGGATCAGATCTTATGCAAGTCAGAGCTCTGTCTCCTGGCAGTGTAAAAGGAATTCAGCACGCAACCTGAAAGCAATTGGGAACTTTTCTCTGGTCTGGTGTAAAGCACCTCCTAAATTCATTATTCACAGCTGTGAATGCCTTAGTGTGCAGGGCTTGAGTGTGATTCGTGTTTCTTGAGAGCACTGGGGTCCATTCCTGGTAGGCAGGAGTATGAAACTTCTAAGTTTCTTGGTCTGGTTTAAAGAAGGAAATTGAGCCTGGGTTTGTTATGTGAGTGGTCTGTCTACAGGCCTGTGAAAAACCTGATGCTGAGCTGGAAGTGGGTGCTCTCAATTCCCATTAAAATGTTCTGCTTTTGTGCATAGAACCCAATCCTTCTCATAAAGGAAAAACCACAGTTTGGGACTTAGTTGGGGGAGTCAGGCTCTGTCTTCTTCCTGCTGCTCTTCTCTGCTCTTTTCCTCCTTCCTTTCTGCAGGGCTTGGTCTCACAGATGTGTTCTGGGATGCTTTGTTGGAACAGTCCCGAAGAAGAGAAGTGTAAGTATGCCATTAACATAATAAAAAGCCCTGGTCTCAGATCTTGAATATCACTGTTCATCTACTGAGCAAACTCTGACCTGGAATATAAAAGTAAAACCAGCTCAGCATGTTAGCTCATGTGAGATGATGAGAGTAAAGTTGTCCAAGATACCAATCAGGCAACAGCTGCAGATATAAGTGAACGAACACCTAGGAATAGGGCAGATGTGACCCACGTGGCTTTTCATAGCTTACATGAGAAAGACACAGAGAGATAGGCAGTTGTACTCACATCAACGAAGGGAGAGAGCACAGCTGATTGAGGCTGGAGGTAAAGGTCGGGAGAGAGTGAAGCGGCTATCCTAGTGTGAGAGCAGGAAGGAACTGGTTGCGGATGGATGTTATCAGGTGATGAAAACAAGAGCTGATGTGGTAAAGCCAGCAAGATTTAGAGAAATTATTTAATAATATTAAATGAAACATTATAAGGTTCACTTCATTGGAAAGTGAGGCTGAAGGGTAGCCTTTAAGAGGAGCGGAGGACTTGCCTGTATTGCTGAGCTGGCTTTAATGCTGACGAAAGCCTTTGGACTGGAATTACACCACTGCCCTGGGGGATGTTTTGAAAGGAATCTCTCCGGAAAACCAGCAGGCATAAAACTGCTGGAACAAGATGCCAAAGGCATTCTAAGATGGGAAATGTATCCAAGCTTATTTTGTGGTATTTATTTACATTTTGGCTATGTTTCCTATATGACATTTTCTGCTTGGTCTGTGGAGATTTTTACTTTCTGAGCTGAGAAAATTTCACTTCTAACTACAGAAAATTCATTAAAAATGTATTGAAGTATTCTCTTTTTCAGATGACAAGAAGCTGAATAAAGAGAGCTCCTCACTCTGAAGTGTCATGCACAACATTAAGAGAGCATGCCAAAACAGCACGAACAACTCGGTTCTTCCCAGTGTTGTACCTACTTCCCCCCCCCCCCTCCTTTTTTTTGTTTTCCTTTAACTGATTGCAGACTGAGGTACTTCTTATGTCTTTTTCTTTATAGGCTAATGGTTAGAGATCTTGTCCATAAAAGACCTTCAGATACTCCTGCCCAGTTTACAACTTGCATATTACTGCATGTTCCCAGATTCCATGGAGTAACTAACCATAGCCACTAGTCCGTTACAGCAAAGGAGAAGCTCATGGGGTTCCTTGAAGCATACTGGAATGTGTTTTGCTTTAGGAGTTTATCCTGGATCATGAATGAGCAAAGATGCGTGATTCAAATACACTTTTCATAGGGTTTCTGGGTCCCTTGTTTGAGGAACGTACACACACAGGGAGCCAGGAACCAGGTAGCATTGTAGGAGTCTGTACCTAAAGTCCCTATGTATATTGCTGGATTCAGCCCTCAATGCTGTTAAGATAGCAGCTGATAAAAGCAGCTTATGGCCTGTTTCAATATGAGAAGTAGACTGAAATCAACTAAAAAGATAACCTTCAGGGTTAAGCTTTATGTGGGTTGTATAGACATAGAACCAGATATAGGAGCACTATCTTTTCCCCCATAGTAATAATAATCATAGTAATGAATAATTTTTGCTACTGCATTACAGCATTCTTTATTATTATTATTATTATTATTATTATTATTATTATTATTATTATTATTTACCATGCAATTGACTTTGATTTCTTTATTTAATCACCTTAGTTTTTTTGTTTTATTTTGTTTTTGTTTTATGGAAATCAAGTACATCTGTAAGACAGTTTGGGCTGGAAGTTGTGCTTGTGGTTTCTCTAAATTTCCAGCACTTCTAAACTTCATTGCACCTTTGTTATGTGATTCATTGTGGGCTATGAAGCAGTGCGGTGCCTTGGAGACGATGTGTGTAGGCTCTTCTTGGTATGTGGGATTTCTTGGGGCTGCAGAAGCAGGACCATGATCAGCACATAGGAGGATGTCTGATTCCTTGCTCTCCATGTGGCTCCCAGCCTCTTTAAGCACTCTGTTGTCTGTGAGTTTCTCCTTCTGGAATTAGCCCTGAAACCCCTTTTTAGTATGCTTTAACTTCAGCATGTAAGATTGAAATAAATATCACTTTCACAGAGCAAATCTGATAACTTTTATCTGTGAATTTGAGAAAAGACCATAACTGTTCATAAATGTAGCTTTGCAAGTAAGGAAATGGCATGTCTACTCCACTTCTCTAACTATAAGCCTCTTATTCTGTGTTTTCAAGAGCCTGGGATCCTATCAGCATCTTCAGCTTTGATAAGGTGCCTCCTCCTATGCTTTCTGAAGGTTGTTACAGTACTGACTGCTTTTGAAGGCATGTAGCTCTGATTGGAGGGACTTGGCCAAGAGAAGGAGTAAAGGAAAACACCAGGCCTTCTGCTGATATAATACCTGAAGCCGTGCAGAAGGTATGAGTGTTTCAGAGCCATCTTTGTGGCAGTGGCTGAGTTTCACAGGTACAGGCAAACTTGCAAGAACAAGTGGCTTTAGTGAATTATCTGTTGATTTTTTTTTATTATTTTTATTTTTTATTTTTAAGTTGCTGTCAGGCTATACAATAGAAACTGTGACACTGAAAGATTTTGTGCATCTTGAAAACCTAATTCCTGACAGAAATACTTAGCTGAGAAACATAGGGATTCAGCTTTTTAGAAAAAGTCAATTCCTACCATTTAATGTGTAAACCCAAATTCCCAGTGTTCTTAATGGATTTTACTTATTCTTAAATTATAATTTTCATTCACTTGACTTTTATCTAGTCTTCCTGTAGTAAAATGAATTGATTGCACCCTAGACAGTTAGATCCTTTGCTCTTTTATTATCTGCTAAAAGTTCAGTAAATATTGTCCTTTTACTCAGCCTATTATAAGGGATTTAATATCATTGGAACAGGCAGCTACATAATAATATCCACTTAACTAGATTAGCTAAGTTGTCAGTATTGATGCTTCTGAATATGTTTACCTATTGTTCGTTTTCAGTGTTATAAACTTGCAACCACTTGCAGATCACTGTATCTGATAGATTATTTTTTTTTTAAGTGTGCTTCATCTTGCCCTTTTTTTATAGGTTGTTGTCAATGAGCTGCACTCTAAAATATGAGTTATTAGGCTGCTTTGTGTCACTGACAAATAAAAATCACATTGGCATAAATGGCCAACTTGCTATTGCAGGTGGTGATGGAGAGAGAAATTGGTTAGCAGATTCTGAAATCTGGGTGACATCTGTCTGCTGAGAAAGGCTTGGAAACAGATAGTCTTAATGTATTGTCCAAATGTCTCTCCAAGTCATCTGTGGGCAAAGCCTAGTAATTAGGTACGTCAAAACTTAGACATGAAAATTTGTGTTGACATTCTGTATCTACATCTTAAACACTTAGCCAGCAAGTACTTGCTGTATTTACTGAAGTGCTTGGTGGGAGTGGAAAAACAATGGACTTATATAAATGCTCTCAGGAAGATGAGAGATCTGCTTTTGTCAGAGACAAAACTGCAGGAGCTGTGCTGGAAATATGAGACCAACACAATTTGCTGAACAAATGCACTTTGGCAACATTGGTTTCGGTGTCACTAATTTTATGTCTTTTTTTCTCACAAGTATGTTGTGGAATATAGGTCTTGCTAAAATGTTTAAATTATGGATGTGAAGACTTGCACTGAACTCCAAACAAGATCCTTGGTTAGGTGTCTAGCCTCTGTCCCAGCCTATGCTGTGGTCTGGTTGTTTGATCAGATGGGCAGAAATGTCCTGTGGCAGTGATAGGTTGCAGGTGCTCAAAGCAAGAGGGAATGAGTCTGAGTGCTCCCTTGGGTGAAATGGCCTTGTTTCATGCAGCATGATTTATTGTTACTTTGTTCATATGAAAGTCAAATTCATTGAGTAAATTATCTTATATAATGTGAGCATATCTTACTTCCATTATCATAAGGTCAGGGTGTGCTAAATTGAGCAAATCAACCAAATCTT
This sequence comes from Anas platyrhynchos, assembly GCF_047663525.1. Lineage (NCBI taxonomy): Eukaryota > Metazoa > Chordata > Aves > Anseriformes > Anatidae > Anas > Anas platyrhynchos. The sequence continues at coordinate 53,484,666 of NC_092590.1, forward strand.
TACTTAATCATGCGCTTAATTTGGTGTCATGGATCTTCCGCAAGAGTATTTGTTATGTACTTGCAAATGCATTGCTGCCGCATTTCTATAGTAGATCTTTCCTTTTCTCAATATTCAGTTAATACACATTACATTAATGTCTTTAAATTAGGTGCATCCACAAGGAGTTAATTCAGGCTACAAATAGATTTATATCATATTATTAACATGTTTGTTTAAAGATTTTCTAGGGAAACTTGTATAGAATAAAACACTTTATGGGAGTCATGAAGAAATGAGAAAATTACAGAAGATATTTGTGCTGGAGCTACTGAAAAGTGAGGTGCAGATTCCCACAATGGGCAAAGTACAAAAAGTACAGTAGTACAAGGCCAAGAGGTTTAATCTCAAAGACCTCTCCCCACCAACTTTTTCTGTTGTTAGCCTTTGTTCCATGTATTCTTTCTGTTTCTTTCCTTCTGTGCTTTTCAATTCCTTCTTTCTTTTGTCCAATGTTCCTCCCAGATCTCTCTTCATAACTGATTCCCTCAACTAACCTAATAATTGACTTCAATGGGACTTGAGGGTGTGTTCAAGTGCTCTCCTGAAGAAGGATGCTCTAGTTAATCAGGACTGAAATTGTCTGTGAAGTAAATAACATTTATGAAGAGTTTTCAGAGTTATGAATAAATTCAAGAACACTTTTTTATGTTTATTTTGTCACAAATGACTTCATAAATTGTTCAGGCAGCTAGATAAAACTTTCTCAGTTACTTGGTGTGCAAGAGAAAAAAAACAACTTACATATTCACTTGGGAGCTTTTGTTGGCATCCTCCAGTACAGTAGTTACACTTTGTAGTCCAGTGTTTGGACAGCAAATCAAAGGCATAGTTTTGTTTCTTCCTTGAATTTGTTTCTTCCTGATTACATCTGTACTAAAAATTTAATGCCTGACCTAGTTTCTGAACTGGTTTTGGCTCAGACCATTTAGCCAGGTGGTTCCAAAACACAATCTGGGAGTTAATGATAGAAGCTTTCTCAATACAGTGCCTTCTTTCACTGGAAGGCAAGAGACATTTATGGTGTTACTCAGTCTCAGCAACAGGCAAAAGTCCTGGGCAGGTTTAGCCCAGCAGTATAGGTGCACCAGGCTGCAGCAGGGCACAGAAGACTCCTCATGTTCCTTAATTAAAGGACAGTAATTTTACCTAGTCATTAAGGGGGTAAAAGCAGCAAAGGAGCTTCTTTGAATAGAACTGTGAATGTATGAAGTGATTATGCAAACTGTGTTTGTTGAAAGGAGACTTTTTAAAAGCAGTTACGTAGGACTATCCCACAGGGTTATAATAGTTCTAGCTGAAGGTCAAATTTAACTACTATTAATGACATAGGGTGACTTTAATAACTATATTTCAATATGAAATGATGTGTATTACTGCAGTTTGGTCTTTTGCAAATGTATTTTTTTGTCTAGGAAATAACCGTAAGGCATTCCTCAGTAAAGCCATTTAGCATCTCAAGCATCACATATAAATGATCTTGCTGGTACCATCACATGTGATCTTCACAGCCTGTGATCACTTCCAAGTGGTAGCATACAAATAAATCCCCTCAGACATAGCTCAAATTATTCCACCAGGACTGAGATAAAGTGATAGCTCCATGAATCATCACCCACATGGCTGAAGCATATGTATTCTGGATATAATCTGCTCTCAGTCTTTCAGATCTGACAGCAAACAGTCAATCCTTCTGGCCCCTGTGTGCAGGTGGTTGATATCACTGTCTTCTTGCAGGTCTTCTTGCAGGTCTCTTGAGTCCATGTTATTGTCATTAAATGTAAGGGAACCACTGGAGTTTGGATCTGGGTTGTTTCATAGCGCTTGCTTTGACCAAGAAAGATGGTATCAAAATGAAATTATTACAGATTATAATGTTTATTATAATGTTTATATAATGTCTATTATAATGTTTGGGTTTCTTCTGCATTAAAGAAATTTACCTAGAAACAGAAGATACTGAAAAATAAATGTGAAATAGTTAAGTTTATATATCATCAAAACCAAAGTTTTCAAATTTTCTGTGAGAAAAAAAAAAGGAGTTTTGTCCAGTTCTGGTAGAAAAAGATTGATAAAAGCCACTGGGTAGGGAAGTGCATGCCATGTTTTAATTAGTTACTTGTTCTAATGAAAGAATTTCAAGTGAAGGGTTGCATCACCTTGCAGACTCACATTTTTAGTACTGACAATGGAAAAAGTGGTGGAGAAAGATAACATTCAAAATGTAGTAAGAGGAAGATGCCTGAATTAAGCACAATTGTCCTACTCCATTGACCATTTGCACAAGTCTTTGGACTGCACTACAGAGACAAAGGGCTCTGTATCCTGCCCACCTTGAGGTGGGAAGAGATCAGGAGGAGAGATCAGGTAAACAAGAATGATTCCTGATAAGGTTATACCCTGGTGAAGAGCTTCAGTTTGAGTAACGGTGTTTTCTTCCTTTCTGGTAGATAGCCATGGACTAGAGTTGTTACTTTGTTTAAAGTCAAGGAATGGGATTGTGTAAACCAGTATCATCTGTATGTTTTTTGTTGCTTGTAATGTACTGATTATTATTATTTTTTTTAATAGTTAAATGGCTATGGCTGGTATTGAGCAGAACTGAACCAAAGTTTAGGCATGTAAGCATGGATTTTAAAGAGGAAAATGTATCTTATACGCTTGGCTGAGTCAGAACCTCAGATAAAGTTGGAAATAAACCCATAAAAACAATATATAACTACAGATCAATTGCCAGAGTTTTGAATTCCCTGATATTGTTCAATATAATGACAGTGATATTTCTGGCAAATTTTCTGACTAACTTTATTTTTTTATTTATTTTTTTTTTTAGGAAGAATTCTGTGTTTTGTAGCTCTGGACTTCTGAATAGATCCAACATATCCAGCATGCAGCATGCTTGGTACTGCAGGTATCAATACCTGTTATTAGTAATAAACAAAAATTTTACAGTGGAAAATATCTTGAAAGAAGTAAGGATTATAAATGTCTAATGGCATTCTGGATAAAGAATTTCATTCTTAGGTGAAGCTGGAAAAAAATTAATCAGCTTTAATGGCAAATTAGCAATGGAGAAATAACATATCTTGGAAAGTTAATTTTTTAGAGCATTTTCTATATCCAAGACAAAATTTAGAGCCAAGGAAATTAAAAAAAAAAAAAAAAAAGGCAAAACCAAAAAAGCAAACCAACCAACAACCACCATGAAATGGCAAGAAATGTGATAAAATGTGAAGAAGTGGGACTATAAAAGTTACCTCAGCTGGAACTAACATTTCATAGTCTGAACTGAATAGCTATAACACACTATTGCAGTGCACTGAAAATATGTTAGTTCCCATCTGGAAAGTTGCAGTGATTGCACTTTTTAAAAATTTCCTTCTAACAAGAAGCAATTTTGCAATCTCAGCTCTGGCAGAAATTATCAAGATGAAATGCTTCTTTACCTTTACTTAAATGATACATTATGCAAATTGAAAACAGCAATTTAAGGAAACAATTACATAAAGAGAGCAGCTTTCCCGATTCTTGAACAGGAAATGGTAAGGGATAAAAAAAGCTAATCCTAAATGCTGTTGACTTCAAGTTATTATAGGAAAAAAAGCTCGATACCTTTCTTCATTTCAGGACTTCCTGGTTCAGCAGTCACCGATAAAGACAGTCCTTGTATAACATCCCTGATGTGAGGCCCTTTAAAAGCTGAGAACAAATAAGTGAAGTTGTACTCCTACTGACAACTTAAAAAGTGAAGCTACTGCTATTGAAAAGGTGTAGCTATAGCAAACGAGTTACTTCAAGGGCAGAACTGAAATCAGACTCTTACCCTGATTTAAATTATTTTTTGATATTTACCATCTTCTAAAGGATTCACACTCTTTGCTTATAGTGTCAAACAGCCCAATGCTCACTGATCGTGTTGGTGAGGTCCCTGCTGAACAGTGGAAGGCCTTCTGGCATTGGATAGACTGTGTGGAGTAGATTTGACCCCATTAGGAGCTTGTGTGGTTGATGGCATTGACAATGGCTGGGATTTCATGGGACCTTCCTGATTTCTTCCCTGAGGATGCCTCTCTGCCTATTAGATTAATCTGTGACTTGTCCCAGAGTCTGTTATCTCCAAACAGAAAAACTTGGAAGATAGCTGGAAGTGCACTGCAGGCAGAAAACTCATTTTGAAGAAGCAACCCAGTTTTCCAAGGTATCCAATCCTCATAATGCTTTACACCCAGAGGCAAGATAGAAACCACTCAAACCTGGAAGCATCCTGGGCTTAAGCAAGCTGCAGGTGCATGTTTTTCCCTCAAAATTTATCTGTGTCAGGCTTTAAAACTGAGAAGATGGTCAGTGTCTTTAGGGTTGGGGAAAAAATGAATGCTCAGGTGGTGACAATACTGTGCCCCACTTCAGGAATATGGTGTGTGCACAGATCCACCTCACTGTGCACTTTAGTGGTTTTAAGCATGTGTTTTTATTATCATGACTTTATACTCTCCCTGGACTTTCTGTATGCATAGTAGCTTTTGGTCTTCTACTTTTTTTACAGTGATTCAAACTCACGAGTTGACATTCATACAGTGAGGGAGACCTCTGACTTGGGAAAAACCTGCTAGCTGATATTGTGTTCAAGCATAGGAACCTCTGTGGACTTTGGGCAGTTTATGGCATCAGCTTTTCTTTTTAAATAATCTGTATCAGAAATGTTCTAGTATTCTTGATCCTGCCTAAGATCTATGTCTGGATTAGGTGGTCTTTTAAATTCCATTTAAGGTAAAATCCGATGTATTTCATCTATTTCAGAAAACAACAACAAAAAAGTTTCTATTTTTATTTATTTATTTATTTATTTATTTATTTTTAATATAGCTCCTTATCTTTCTTTAATGTTTACATCTTTGTTACAAGGACTGCTGCTACAATGTCTTTGTTGCACAGTGTGACTTGGTGACTGGTGAGTTATATGTCTAGTCATTATCTAATTGTGTTCAGACTCCATGTCTGTCAATTCAGTTTTCTTAGGTAAAAATAGAACAGTAATATGATTTGTACAAAACAGACCAAAAGAGTAATTTATTTTTTTTAGTACTAAAAAGTTATTTTTGAAAAAACCTTTTTTAGATAATAATGCTCTAAATATTGCCTTTAGTTTTTAACTGTGCTGCTGCATAGCTTTACCTCATTGAAATATGTGTAACATAGTGGAGAGAGGTGTGACCAAAACAATGTCACTCACAAAGGCAATTCATATGATGTCATCCATTCTCTTCTAAAGAGGTAGCTAAAAAATTTCCTGCTCTTCTCATTTTGCCAGCCCTCTACCTGCACACTTCTCTGAATGATTGTCAGCAGTAGGGTGACAGAGAGGGCTGTGATGTAAGGCAGCTGTGATGTCAAAGAAGCACAACTTGCAAATGTGAAACTGTGAAACAGTGTGTCAGAGAATCATAGAATCATAAAGTTTGGAAAAGACATTCAAGATCATCTAGTCCAACCATCACCCTACTATCAATGTCACCCACTAAACCATGTCCCTAGGTACCATGTCCAACCTTTCCTTGAACACACCCAGGGACTCCACCACTTCCCTGGGCAACCCATTCCAAGTAAAAAATTAATATGAATAGTATGAATATTTGGAGGTGCGGAATAAGCCTGGACCCTGTCAGCTCAGAAAAGACAGCTACGGTGTACTTAGGTGATGGCTGTTAATTGGCTACTGACATAACTACATACTAGGTAAGGAACAAGAAGAGGTGAGGTGTATTAGCATCATATTTTCTTGGAAACATATTAAACTGCTATACAAACAGCAGTTTGTTTTTAGTTAGTATTGTGTTTATTATTATAAGATGTATTATTTAGGGTCACGTCTGTGTTGTCTTTATTTAGGGTTAGGTGCCAAAGCCTCTTAATAGATACCGGAACTTGATTTTATTAGATAGATGTTTGCATATAATTGTCTGTTCTTTGGTCTTCCCTCTTCCTGGTGGTAGTAGTATTTCGTTGCTTCTGTCATTGGGCATACCTTTGCATACAGAGGTAGTATGGTAAGCACTGAAAACACAGTAAAAGATCTGGTGATAGAATACATCCTTGGATTGAATTAACGTGTCAGTACTCTAGATTTTGTGAGAACAAAAGTAGGCCTATAATTAAGATGTTCAATTTGCAGACTAAACTATGAGAGACAATGAGTGAAGAAAACTGAGCTGAAGACAAAATTGAACTAAGAAGCTCAGAAAATGATGTGAAGATGATGCCTGAGGAAAGAAAGTCTTGGGATCCAAACTATTGTGGAAAATGTCTCCAGATATTTTTAAGTGTAAAAAAAAAATTGTCAGAAAGGATTTGGAGAAGTATGTAGAGTAGGCAGTCATGTGGTTAAAGAAGGCCTGAGGATTTAAGCAAAGTACCTTGGAGGTTAGAAAATGAGTGGGAAAAGAGAATTACAAGCAGTCAACGTGAATTAATTATTGAAAGGGAATTAAAACAAATAGAGGGGTTTGTGCTAAGTAAATAATGACAAGATAACGATACTTTACAGTATTGTATTAAACCAGTATGGAGATGGAGAAATAAAAGAAATAGAACAATAGAAATGGAGAGTTGTATTGAAATAATATATATGAATGTAATCATGAGAACAAAGTATCTGTCCATCTGCAAGGACTGAAATATCAGTCCGTGGATTAGAAGAACTTCATGTATAATTTCTGGGAGTTAAAAATTGTAGGTGAAGATAATGGAGAAAGCATCAGTAAGGGTTCTGTGACATCTTTGTGAAACAGGAAAGAAGTAGTGTGGCTTCATGAAATACCACAAAAAATTGTGAGGAAGGAACCTTCAGCCACAGGCAGAAAATAAAGATTACATTTGCAAGAATTAAGGCACTATTAAAACCAGCATAGAAAAGATAAGAATAATAATGATTTTGATTGGCTAAATCTAATTGATTGTTAAAAGGATTTACTAAGTGGACAAGGGTAAGAAGGAAAGAAAATGAGTAAAGTAGGTCCATTAATTTTCAGGAAGCTAATGGGTCAGAAAAAATAGCTGAGAATTCAGGTTCTCTAATAAAAATAAAATAATAATAATAAAAAAGGATGTTGAACTCCATAAGAACAGCTTGTTTAAATTAGCTTTTCTCATTTCTATGTTTCCAACAGAAAAATCAAATGGAGGTTTAAAACAAGCAAACAAACAAAAAAAAAAACATAATTTACAAATTCAAAGTATCTTAGAGTCTGTAAGTAATAAAATTATACAGATATACCTGTTTAGATTTGAACAGGAAGAGATCATTGCTTGTATGTGCTCCACCTCCAATTGAGAAACTACGTAATTGTGGTAGGAGCATGTTGTACCTGAGCTAAAAGCTCTTCTGGGACATGATCTGCCTGCTGAAATGGTGGTCTGTTACTGGAAGAGTTCCCTCTGGCACTTCTCCTGTGAATGTTACCTTCTTTGAAATGTATCTGATCCAGAGTGAATTATGCAAATGATGAAACCTGTTTGAAACAGATTCCTTTCAAGATGTTGGTGAATGAATGGCTGATTCCTTGAGACTTGGGTGGGGGATAGATTTTGAACTATATACATCGAAGCAAACATACAGAAGAGTAGGAGGGTACCACTGTGGATTTTGGGGGGCTGTCAAAGGGATTTGAGCACCTCCATGTTTTGAGCGTTGCTTAGTGTCATTATGCTGGGAAAAAATGGGTTGGATAAGCTCTGTTGTGGGGCCTGCCTACCTCTTCTACAGTATATCTAACCTTTAGCTCAGATCTGTAGTTTCCAACACATCAAGAGCTGTTAACCTGATTTTGCAGCCTTCCCTTAAAAAACAAAAACAAAACAACAACAACAACAAAAAAGACAACAAAAAAATTGTAAGCTCTTTCAGCAGACTTGATTTCATTAGTGGGGGATGTCTGGTTAGAGATCTGACAGACCCTGGGGCCAGAAGTAGCATAATCACCTTAATACCAACTCCTTCCATCTAGATGTAACCCGAGGGCCCCATTCTCAGTCATGCTTGGAAAGGTACATGTGGAACCCTAGACTTTCACCCAAAGACCTGACAGGTTGTTCACTACTTTTTTGTTATTATGTTGTTTATCTTTTCTTCTGTAAGCTATTCCTCACTCAGTGTTCACTACTGTGTAGTGTTTTGCAGTGTCACGCCAGCCTTCATCTCTCCTGTCCTGTGTGTCTGTCAGTGCTCTATGTATGTCTCTGTTGCTTCTGTAACTCTGTGATCTTTCTTCCCCTTCTCCATGCCTTGTACCACCCCTCATCTAGTCAGATGCAAGCTGATCATAGGAATCTTTATGTTCCTTTGTTTGAAGCACCTCAGCAGTGTTATCCACTTTTTTCTTTCTGCCTGACAATTACGTTCATTGCTCTGTCATCCCAGTCAGTGGGAGTACAAGAACTAGCAACATCCTGGCATTCTTGTTGAAAGCACGCGCTGGATAGCTTTTTCTGTCACGATGTTCAAAGCAAACTTCTACTGCAATGCAGCTGTTTGAGCTCTGCCTGCTCTTGGTACTATTTTTGTTTGCAGTTCAATCCATTTTCTTAAACCTCTTTTTGTAAAGCAGATACGTGCTGCAAGCTGATAGCTATTCAGGGAAAAGCATAATCCCTAGGAGCTGCCTGCCTTGGCAAACATGCATATGTTTTTCAGTGTGTCAACAGGCAGTTGTTCAAGCAGTGTATGTTACCTCAGTTTCTATTAGTCTGTCCCAATGACTGAATAATTCTTTCGTTTGCCTTCACCTAAGGGGGTTGTATGGATATCCAAAAGGGCAAATTCAGTTGTGGATCCATGCAGCCCCAGGTCAAATGATTTATAGTTATTCAACCTCTTATGCACTATTAAGATATTAACAATTTCAGGGCCAGGATCATCCAATTGATAGTACTCCCATAAGCAATCCCATTCATTAGCTCTTATTTCCTATTCCTCTGCCACAGTACGTTCCTCCCTCAGCACAACAGCTTGTCTCCATATCCTCAGGAGAAAAGCTACTGCTCTGCTGTTTTCCCCAACCAAGATCGTTTCAAATTAAAGTCTCTTGCTATATGAACACCCAGGGTCTCATCTGTAATCATCCTTCAAAACTGCAGTTTACTCTGTAATTAACTTGTAACTATATGGCTCATACAGGGTATGAATGGTTCAGTTCTTCATGCAAAATGCTCTGATTTGTGAAAAGGTGCCTTTCTCATCTTAGCCGAGTTATAAACACGAGAAGATAACAGATAAATGAGACATTTCTCTACCTCTTTCAAAGAATGAATGCTACAATGGATCTTTTCATATCACGTCTGGAAGTGTTTTTCTGAAACAAAGTAGCTGTTAGAGTATTTTAAATAATTAGATAACATGGCTATAAATAAGTGCTGCAGTCTGGCATGGAATGATTATGTATTATATATCTGAATGGAACAAATCCAGATATCAATTAGCAATGGGTTCTGTCAATTGAATCCTTGGCAGTGTTGGTATATTGGTACTAAAACAGATATTGCAGTTTAAACAAGTACTGTGATACTCATATACGTTTATTTTATTTTATTTTATTTTATTTTATTTTATTTTATTTTATTTTATTTTATTTTATTTTATTTTATTTTATATTTTATTTTTGGAGGCTGTGTGTTGCCCCTCCCTCCCTACTACGCTAAGGTCACATCTGCAGCTGATCAGAAATTGCTGATAGTCAAGATTTCACCCCAAGATGCCATGCAAGGCCCTGGCATGCTTGAGTCTTTCCCTCTGAGTTATATTTATTTTCTTTTACATATTACAGCTGTTTTTTCCATCCAGTCCCCTCTGAGGTTCAGCCATGCACAGAACACTCTGCTGCATTTTGTATTTTGCTGGGGAGGGTAGGAGAAGATACAGGTTATGAGAACAGAAAATGTGAGAAGGGCACTCTACAATATGCCTTTTATGTATCTCTCAGTTAGATCATTCTGACAGACAATATTAAGAAGCACAGGTGGTGGGGAAGATCTCAGGCATTTAAAAGGCTTCCTCTTCAAGAAAAAGAGGAGCTTGCAGCAGAAAGAGAGGTTTAGGAGTTTGATTTTAGGGGGAAATATTAAGGGATGGAAGGGGGTGAATAAAAGCAAATGAGACTCTTTATTTTGAAGGATCTAGAGGCCCTGCACTCCCACCTAAAGAAGATCAAATGATTTTCTTGTGTTGACATTAAGGGGAATTGATATGGTCCTTGCTTTTGGTGAAAAGTGAGACATTTGGGGATTTTCAATTCAAGTAGCTGTGATATTACTGAGCTGAATGGAAGAAGGCATGAATAAGACATCCCTACTGCTGTCTCCTTCTGTTATGGCAGGTACCATAGCCCATGCATTGGCATTATCCTGCCAATAGGAAGAAATGTGGGGGAAGGAAGGTGGAGGTAGAACCTGGGCCAGGAGCCTCAGATAACCCACGCCCGTTCTCACAGAGAGCCCAGCAATATCTATCACTAATAATTCTGGAGTAACATTACAGTGAGAGTAGGATGCCATCTCCCTCTGAACGTGGCTATTTTGATGGCTTTGGCTGTGTTTGCAAAGCTCTGGTATCTTAAAGAGCGCAAACATCTAGTTTGTCTCTTTGTTTTTCCCTTAGTATTCACAGTTTGCTCTGGGTACTTGCAGTGCTTAGGAAGAATATCAGTCTGATTTGTTGCCTGCAAGAGAGTCTAATTAAAACAAGAGAGCAGGATGGGAAGTGATGACACACAGTGCAGCTGAGCTGCTCCCAAAGCTGAACATGGCAGCTGCGGTTTTCGTCATTTGCAAAGCCTCAGCCAACACGTTGGCCCACAGAGTTAAAATAAATGTCTAATTATGTTGTTTAATCATTTCAGTTCCAAATTCATGCTTGCAAAGTATTGCAAAAGACAGGAGAAAAACAGTGTGAGAGCTGTGATCATGGCAGTGGCCTGCCAATAAATCAGAAATCACAATGTTTTTTTCTGAGTCAGATTCCTCCCTTTCCCTGGCTGGTGGTCAGGCTGCAGAGGAAGGGAGGTGTGTGTGTCTCGACCAGGGTGAAGCCCTCTCCCCATCCCTGTCTCTTAGCAGTGACTCACAGCACTGTTTGTCAGCATGATGCTAATTAGTTGCTGAGCCGTGAAATACTGCAAGTGCTAAGAGAAAAGACAGGAAAAGACTTCAAAGGTGTTTGCCATTTTCTTTTTATTCATAACCATATTGTGAAGCTATAAAAGAAACATTTAATCACTGCTGCCTGGATCCAATAATTTGTTGTGTGTGGAGAAAAGTTGCTCTGGGATATTTTGGGGTGGGGTGGTTTTGAATTCCTTCTTTGCTTTCTGAGAGGGACCAAATGAGAATCTCTTCATTGAGTCTAGTGGGTAAAGGTGGGCACGGTGATATCAGTATGTCAGGTAGAGGGACCGAGATCCCCACTTCAGAGCAGCCTCTTAGGAGGTGATATGTGTTAGGTCCAAGTCCAGTTTGAGGCACAAGGAGCCCCTTTTCACCCACAGCCTAAGCAAATGTTCTAGAATAAAGTGATAAGGACAATTACTGCATAAATCTCTCTGTAGCTCTAGCCCATACCTACCAAATTATTTGCCAGTAAAGACAATGCATCTAGATTAATGGAAGTGTTGCATATGCATTAAGCTGTTTGTGAATCAACAGTCCATCTAGATTATTGCTACAAAGAACACCAGGAATAAGGTGACTTTACGCACAGGAATGGTTCCCAGTGGTCATTCATGTTAACTTAAGCAGTAGCCCACTGTAACTGCAATGTGTTATCTTTAATTTGCCATTTTTCAAATAGCTCAATTGCAGGCGATTGTTGAAAAAGCTGCCAAAAGGTAGGAAAAAATGTCCTTATGAAAAAATTTCTCATTTTTTCCTAAGTTTACTTGTCTTCTCTTTTCCTTGTGCTAAAGGTCTTCCTTTCCCCAGTTGTGGAAATTCTGCGCAATGTGAATGAGGATTACTGCAACAGTCAGTGCCTCACTTACTATTAACCTGTGTGACAAAGAGGACATGCCTGAACTGTTCAGAGAATACTTACAGTCAACAGTTTGCAGTCATCAGAATCATGACTAATGCCCAAATAAACTGTGACTGCAGGTGATGAACTTGTTGAACTCTCCTCAGAACATGATTTTGTTGAATTTCAGTTCCCACAAACTAAATCTCACATTTCTCATATCTATACTAAGACCTTCTCTGTTCCAAAGCGGAAGTAATAAGAGGGAAAAAAGAAGCCTTGAACACCAAGGAGCCAAGCTTTTTCAGAATCCAAAGTTTGGTCTTTTTTAATGATTTTAATGATACACATTTTAATTCCAAAGGGATTTACTATAATAAGACATTAATTACTGCAAAGAGTCTGGAGAGGAAAAAGAATTGTCCCTGAGATTCAGTGTCAGTTTGCTGCTGCTGTCTATTTACCTAACATATTATTGGTACTTACAAACAGTAACTGCATACCACAGTGAACTGAAAAGCCAATGTATTTCTTAGTACTTCTTTTGGAGCATGTGGTCAGTCAACAGTACTCTTTTTCCAAGCTAGGATTTCCCATTTAAATTCTGTTTTTTACTCCAAAGTTTTTTTATTTTTTATTTTTTTTATTTTTTCTTACTTTCCTCTCAATAGCATACTTAAATCTCCCAAATCTCTAAAACCTCTGCTGAAACACATAGCTCGTTCACTTGACAACCCCAGAATTCAATGGCAGGTCAGCCAAATAAGGACCACTTGCAACCTTTGCACATGCAGTAGTTGTTACTAAGGTCCGTGCTGGAGCCTTTGCTTTTCTTGCTGTTGGCCACTGCATCTGTCTTCCAAGTATTTTTATTGCTTTTTTTCACATGTAGGGGAGAAAGGCTTTTCAGGCAGTGTTTCTAAGCAAAATGTGTGACAATCCAATTATTGAAGAGAACCCTAAAAGACTTATGGAGAAATAACCAGGAAAAAAATATGAGGTGAGGAGTCTATGGGGTGGTGGTGGTGGGGTTATTCCCTTCACAGGCACAAAGCATTGAAATAATAAGGAACACTGAAAGTTTGAATGAACCCCTTGGCAATTAAAAATCTTTCATACAGTTAGCAACTCTATTTGAGCTGTTACTGCTCAAAATTAACATTACCCGAAGACTAAAACATATTTTTCTCTCCACGCTTTTTCCAAGATCCTTTGGATTGTGAAATCAAGGCTTTTTTTTTTCCAACCATTTAAACTCAGAGCCTCACTAAAAAACTTTCTAGAAAGCCTACAGAGAAAAAAAGTAGGTTTCATTTATTTTGTTCTTATCTGATTCTGGAGGGGGGAGGGGTTAATGTGATGATTACCTAGAAATCTCAATGACCATCTGAGAAAGTAAGAATGTAAATTTGTGATTTTTCATTTTCCTAGCCTGGAGATAGCATAAATTAAAATTGGATAAAATGTGCAAATTAGAGAGAAATGAAATTACACATGTTCACCTATGCTAGGGTTTCTAAACCTTTCATTTCCTTTTCCTTTTTTTTTTTTTTTTTTCCTTGCACATGTGTAAACAGTGTTTTATTCTCACAAGTATTTCAGGATGTATTCAGGTCTATTTGTTTAAACTGTACAATCCAGATACCAGCCTCAGTTTCTTTGTATCTTGGACATTATATCATCAAAAGTAAATTTAAAATGGCATTTTATTTTTCACACCTTTTTTTCACACTTTTTCAACAAAAGGAGCAAAATAACTCCTAGATTTGGTAGTGAGGGCAGAATCAATGCATTTACCGAGTTCTAAAAAGATATTAAAATATACCATGATAGCTGCTGCTCACTAAAATCCCTGATCTGATCCCCAGCTAATAAGAAGTTGAAGGGAATGGAGAAAAATAAAACAAAGCAAACAACAACAACAACAACAAAAAACACTCAACTTTTCTGAACGTGAATGGGTGCATGGGGAGGAAGGTCATTAATCAACACACCACATGCTGGTCCTCTGCCAGTGTGAATGTACTTTCTAACTTTTGGAGGCTTGGGTTTTCTTCTTTCCACAATAAATTAGGAGGACTGAAAGCACCGTGAGGCTGGAATAGTAGGATGTTGTGCTGTGATGTATAACTACTGCTAGAACACCATGATATTCACCACATTGCAGCTCATGTCTCTGCTCTATGAAGGCAATTGCTTATCAGATGCAATAAACATGAGGCTGGTAGACCTGAGATTTTGTTCTGCCACAGGGCCCAGAAAGACAACCACACTTCCCAATGACAGCCATCTGCTTTCACCCTCTAATGTTTATGCAAGTGAGGACTACAGTCAAGCTCACACAGTGTATGAACTGAAAAAATACTTCATCTAAACCTGTGTCAACATTAAATTTTTAAGTTGAATATTATCTTTTTTTTTTTTTTTTTTTTTCCCAAACATCCTGTTAAGCAATGGATATGTTCATGTTTCTGCAATTCCAGATGAGTGTAACTTTGTCATCGTGACAATGGGTCGTTCTTCAAGCATCAGAACAACAAAGGGTGAGATTTTTCAAGGCAGATACAAAATTGAGTTAGTGAAAGAGACATTGAAAACTGCTACCATAAGGACAGCTTTTATGGGCATCACAATCCATGCTTGAAAATGATGTGGATCATTTTTCTTGTGGAAGAGGTTGCAGAAAAGTGGAAATGGAGAATGAAAGAGAAAAAAAAAAAAAGAAGAAGGTAGTATATGCAGCCTTTTTAATCCTGTTGCCCTTAATACAGCTTTCTGCTGCTGAAAATAAATAAATAAATAAATTCCTCTCCTACTTTCCACCGAAAAATTAAAAAAATATAGAGAGAGTTTTTGCAAGGTCTTCATATCCACAGAATCTGTGGAGGAGTCTGGTACTTCAGTGAAACCGTAAGCTACCCCATGTTGTTTCCATTCTACTGCCCCTCTTGGGGATAGCCACTGGCTGAGTCTATTTCAATCTTACCTGCAAATTTACGTAGCTAAGTCAGGTGCTCAGCAAATGAAATGCTCAACTAAAATCGAGGCAGGAGGCTGCTGTTGGTGGATGCAGTATTTCTCGATTTCTCCTTGAAATCAGTTGCTCTCTTCAAAGGGAAATTGTCTCAGAGCTCCCATCTTCTACCTGCTTTTTTTGTTAGTGCCACAGAAGTGGTTGGGCCAATTTCAGCTTGAATGTTCAATGTAAAACATTCACGTAGTAGTAGCTTTAGATATTCCTTGTTTAGGATCTTAAGCTAAACTAAAACAGTTTGGGAACAGGCATGTCACTGTAAAGGCTGGGTAACTTCACTAAAGGGACACCAGTACTGGTTTGATTCTAGATACAACAGGGACATAACCACCTAAAGTTATGTTTTGCAGCATCCAGCTTGATCATAATAAGACCAGTAAGACCTTTTAAAGAAAACCATACTCTTGGATAAAGAATAATCGGGGTATAGCAGCAGACTTTAGATTTTTCATGGTTTTGCTTTTGCCTATCGTGTTTAAAAATGATAGCCAAACTTAAATGGAATAAATCGCAAATTTTTGAACAAAATTTGAATGTGGCTAGCAATATCTCTATGAATTTTCAAAATACAGTGCTGAGTGGAATACCAACTAAATATGTATATATATATATATATCTCCAGAATTGTATGCCCTTGTACAGTTTTACTTTATTTAGAAACTTTTTTCATTCCTCAGTACACAGTGAAACCGTGACCATGGAGTGTAGTATAGCTTTGAACAGTCTATTTAGCAAGTTTTCTATTTCAGGGTTCAGGAGCCTGAAAATTATGGATGAACTGTCTGAAATTATATATAAGCCTTCTGCAGAATGCCTGCCTTTATGAGGTCCTCCTAGTTTGTGTTTCTTTCAGATTATTTGTTATTTAAAACATAGTTTGTCCTGCTTTATTTAGATGCTTGAATTGTATGTTACAGTAGCAACAATGCACTCCAGGTAATTCGTTTCCAGTTGAGCTTCACTCTGCTTGAGTGCTTAAAAAGCCATTTGGCTTTCTGTCTTGTACCTTTTAATGCTCCCTACAGTGTGCAATGACCATTCAAGAAATTCACTGCTTGTCATGGCCTATTGGCTTAATTTAAAAAGCTAAATTTGGAGACTCCACATGCTCTACTTTCAATATTTTCCTATGTAAAGCTGTCCTATGATGGGAAATTGGCAATGGAATTCACCATCCCAGAAAAAGCAGCATTAATATAGTGGGAAGAGAGGAGAAAAATACTTAGTGTCATACTTGGTGAAATGTAGTGTGGATGTAAATCTAAAACATGCCAAGGCTTCTAAAAAAAAAAAAAAAAAATCCCAGCTGTGATCAATCTCTGCCTCAGGGAATTGAATGCTCTGCAGAGACCCCTAGGTGGCATGGGATGCTGCAGTTCAAGGTGTCGATATTCACAGAAGCCAGGAGGCACTATGGGAATGTCAGCAAAGTCCCACTCAGCAATGGGCAGGGAAGGTCTCATTTCTTCTATTTATTTAAGCCCTTGCTTCATCTAACATCAGAAAGGAGTATAGTCAAGTCAAGAGCTGATCTGTATCCCAGAGGATGGCTGGTAGGAAAACACATAACAGCCAACAGTGGACAGAAGTGATATCTAAAGTAAGAAAGTCGGTAAAAGCCTGCACTGTGAACTGACTCTAGGTTACATAGATCTGTGAGATGCTGAATCTGGATTATCACACCTGGGGCTCCTCATGGTTTATCGCTGCTTAATCTTGGCAGAATAGCTTCCAATTCATTTGAAGGGCCATTTCTCTTACACCCTTCTTCTACGTAGACATACTTTTATGTACAGAAACAAAAACATGGACATTTATAGCGTGCACCTAATGGATAGGATGTAATGATAGAATCTTGTTTCTGGGAAAAGATGTACTTTACATGTAAAAGTTCAGTAATGCCGTTAGGATGAGGGATGTTTTCTGCAGTGTGAAAAGTTTCAAATCTGCCCTCTCCCAGGGAAATGCCTTTGTAGTAGTGCCACAGAGTGTCTGGAAGATGTCACTTCTGTTAGAGCTGTGCCTTTGTGCAGGTACAAATTAAAGATTTGTGAATACCAGAGAAGAGGGAAGGGAATTGTTTGACTTTTGGCATATTTATTTACTCAGTGTTTTGCAAGTAGAAGTGAGCTGTTTCTCTCCAGGCTTCATTCTGGCTGAGCAAGCTCTATGCCAAAGTGGTGTAGATAGCAGACTGCTAACACCTGGCAAGTAAGTAATCTGAAGGACAGGTTTTATTAGAATGGGCCCACTGTCACTCCAGTGCAACTAGATAATGGCCAACCCACCGACAGCAGGCAGGCACACTGGTTGAAGAATGATGACACCCAGGTTTGGGATGTCAGGGGAAGGCATTGGGTTCCAGTCAGCAAGCTTATTTCTGGTTTTGTATCTCTTCTCCTTCATCTGCATCACGCAAATCATACAGAATTTGGATTGATCCCAGCATGAACAAAGACATGCTGTGGCAATGAACACTTTGAGCTTCCCTTTTTGCTTCTCATGGTGAGACCACTATGGAGCTTTCAAGTATTTATAGCTTTATAAGATAATTACTTTTCTCCAGGTCACATCACATACTGTACATTAACTGCAAATTGATTTTTTGCTCATTGTATAACCCTAACTTTTAAAAATAAAGCTATTGCAGAGTTTTATTCCAAGACCTTCTGTCTTCACTGAGAGGTAGCTCATACAGTATATCACCTTATTTCTCTTTTGTGATCAAGAGAGGATATAAAATTATTGTATCTTTAGTAGATATTTTCATTTGCATTTTTTTTTCTTTTAGATTTATACAGTTTTGTAAAACAGTGGAAATCCTAACATGTAAAAGATTAATATGTGCTTTTCTTTTCAAATGGTCTGAGTGTTAACATTCCATAAATAGCCCAATTTTCCCTTTGAGTCGATAAGTAGTCAAATACTTTCACTAAAGACATTTTTACATTATCACCCACAATGTGAACATATTTAAATTTGACTGGCAATTATTGGTGGTGAATGGAAGTTAAATATATGAGTGTTTGCCTAATTTATTTTGGTTAATCTCATCTTCAGTGCTACTAAGTAATTGCTTGAGCAGCCATCAAGACAAAAGGCTCGTGACAGGCTCATAGTCTCATATATCACTGTGGTATACTAAGTTATGCTGCATCAGCATCATACAACCAAGAAAAATTCCAGAACTCGGGAACTTTAAAAGGCTATATATTTCTATTAGGGAACTCTAAGAAATACATAAATGCGCATTGAATCTCACTGTAATTTCTCTGTGTTCAGCAGCTGAAATGCCATGTGACATCTCCTCAAATACCATAGGTAATTCCAGACATACACATTATGAGGCTATATCCCA
Source organism: Anas platyrhynchos (assembly GCF_047663525.1). Classification (NCBI taxonomy): domain Eukaryota; kingdom Metazoa; phylum Chordata; class Aves; order Anseriformes; family Anatidae; genus Anas; species Anas platyrhynchos. The sequence goes on from NC_092590.1 coordinate 53,503,092, forward strand.
TCTACATTAGTTGTATAGACCAAAGGGTCAGGATCTATGCAGACATTGAAACAGTCTTCTTATCTTCAGTTCATTTGTTGATACTTCTGTTTTATTCCAATGCTTTACTAACATAGCAAAATGTCTAAGATTCAGGAGTCCTGTTTTTTCAATTCCAAGAAAGGTCTTTATGGAGCCAAACCTTAAAGTTCAAAAAGTGACAAGGGATAGGAGAGTAATACATTATTCTTGGCTTGCCACAAGTAATTACAGATAAAAGCAGGACTAAAATACTTGCACCTGTGAAACCTAAGCTAAGTTATGCCAGGCTATGTATAGCTTCCTTCTCTATAGCTGTACTACCTGGATAAAGAGGTGCAGTTTGGGTGATCAAGCTGGTTGAATAACTTCTCAGAACTTTAATAAACTGATTAAAACAGGTGAATGTCTCTCCTAGTTCCCTTAGGTTTGTAAATGAATTTAGTATAAAACACTGGTAACACCCCTGTATGAGAAACTGTATGGGCATCATCTGGAGGAAGGAAAGATCAAGGTGATTTTGGTCACCTACATTGAGGAAAGATAAATGTGAAGCATAGCTGGTACATAGTAAGATTGCAAGGGTAGCTAGGGAGCTAAGAGCCTTTTTTTATGAGAGAAGCTCTGCTTGTGTGGCCCAGCCAGATTAAAGCTGAAAGACAGCTGCTATCTGGTAATGTGATTTATATCTGATACATGGGAGATTAAATACCAGGTGAAAGAGAAAGTAAGTGATTGGTTGTTTTTGGTCCTGGTTCACTTTCTCCTAAATTTGATAACATTGTTTTCTTTTTTCTTCATAATTCTAGTTCAATGACTGTACTTGGAAGCCAAAAAGGACATAGGGGCTTTATTTAAACTTCTCTGTATTCCAGAAAAAAAAAAAAAAAAAACAAAAAAAACTTGCCAGTAAGTAATAGCATTATTTATTTATTTATTCATTGAAATATAGAGAGCTGGTTTCTTTTCTCCTTTGTGTGTAAAAAAAAAAAAAAAAAAGAAAAAGAAAGTGAAGCCGATTTCAAACACTATTACATCACAGTCTGATTCTTTCTTACCCTGGGGATGCTAATTTACACTTACATTATGCAGATACAAGTGCCCAAGTATAGAAAACTACCAGTGAAAAGCCAGGTGTCCATATTTTTCTTATTCTATATAAGTTATACCCCAAGCTCCTTTTAATTAGTTTACCTACTTAAAAATCAAGCTATGAATAAAAATCTGTTATTTTCTATATTTGAGAAATATGTTTTTTTCAGACTGCACTTATGAGACTATCAGACTCTTTATTGCCCCTATGTCTCCAAGCTAGTTAAAGATAGTCAAAGAAGCTGTAATGGGTCAGCAATTTCAGTTTTTTTGTTTGTTTGTTTGTTTGTTTGTTTTTTGTTTGTTTTTGAAACTGTATTTTTCTAACAGACACTTTACTCAAATCTGTTTTCATACCTTTTGACTGCACTAAAAAATAAAATTAATGTGTTTAATTAACTTCAAATACACAGATGTTATATCGCTCATAAAGATACAGGACTGATCCTGATGGCTAGATGCATATCTGAATTCCTAGATAGATGTGTTTCTTCTGTAAGTTTTGCTGATGCACATCCATCTGAGCACCTGTCTTTATTCCTGAGATACTATTCACATCTTCCTGAGGATCTAGATGAAAAGAATCAGTGTTTTGTCAGAAGGATTAAGGTAAGATTTACTGAGCCATCCACATTAAAAATAGCAATGTAGAATATCCCTGCTCTGGCAGGTGTCTAAGCCAGAACAGCTCCAAAATGCATGTGGCACCTATTGCTAATCACAATATTTTCCTTAATTTGCTTTTATGGGGGAATTCAGAGTTATTTTTTTGTTGTTGTTGTTCAAACCTTGTTTGAACAAAACCTACCCCAGTGTTCTGATCTCTACTGTGATATGCATATGAGGTAGAGCATAGTCTAGTCTCTACTAGCACCTGGAGGTGACTAGGACATTACTTCAAACTCTTCTACAGAAGAAATAATAATTTTATTTCAGAAAATAATTTATTGTCTAGAATCTCCAAAATTTAAGAAAGACAATTGGAAGGTGAGAAAATTTCCATCTCGCATATTCTGCTTCTTACGTCAATGAAGCTTACCTTTAAATCCTTTAGCTGTGTCTCTTGATTTGTAGGTGCAAATGTTATTCATCTTAACATAATCCACCAAATATTTAACTTTCAACACTGTATTTGAGTAGTGAGATGGTGTATATATAGTATATCAGCTGTCATCCAAAGTAACAAATTATTTGAGAAGAGAATATCTATGGTCACTTGGATGGACGATCTGTCATTGACCAAGCAATTTTTTTATAGCAGGAGCTACCTATCCAGAGACTGCTAATGGGAAAGGAAAATGACTTTTAAAATTACTATTTAAGTGTAAGGACTCTTCAAACTTATTAATCAAATTTAAAAGACAGTTTGGAGAGTTGATAGACCTTGGTGTAAAAGATAAGCTTGTTTGCACTGATTTGAAACAGAACTTTAATTGATATTAAACTCTGATAACAGTAAAATAGTATTTCACAAAAGGGACCAATGAAAGAAAAAGTAAACTTTGAAGATGTTGTAAAAAATCTTTGCTATAAAAATAAAGACATTTAGAAAAATGCTGTGTATGCATGAAGCCAACTATGTATTCACAAGCTGAGAGTGATCTAAGAGCATTGTGTGAATGTGCTGAGTCAATAAAGGAATATATATAAATAAAGGAGTTTATATATATACATATATATATATATATATAAAGGAATGACAGCAGCTAATTTCAAATCCAGTCATCCAAGAAAGAGCTTGGTGTTTTATTTTTGTTGTCCTTTTTTTCCTCTTTTCATAGTTGTTGAAAAGGTAGAGTTATTAGACTAACAGCTAATTGACCCTGCTTCAGCTTTATAATATTTTGCATAGCTTCTTGCTATATTCAAGATATCAAAAGATAAAGGGTGTAAGAACTTACAAGATAGCTTAATAGCTGCCTAGTTTATCACTGTCTTGTGCTATCTTGACATCACAGAAATATGACCTCACAGAACACCCAGATGGCAAAAACCCCAAGAATAATAAAATACTTTTGCTCTGTACCTCTACCTGTCTCTTTTTATAAAAATGCATGTCTATACAGGGAAAAAAAAAAAAAAAGGAAAGCACATTATGTTTTAAATCCAAATTCCTTCTCACTTACTCACTTATTTTATTTTTCCTTTGTAAGCAGAGGAAGAGGAAACTAAACAACATAGTACAATTTCATGAAATGTTGCTAACATTAATATAGCTTTTTCCAGCAACTAGATGTTCCAAAAATATTAGGCAGCACTAACAAGTATTTCAGTTTTTAATACAAAACTAAATTCTTTATCTAAAACTCCTCATTTGGCAAATAGTGGCTATAGTCAATTGTGTAGCCAGTACCATGCCCATTTTTATAACATTAACACGTTACAAGAATGGAGATTTCCTTCTTCCTCCCCTTTCTGAAACTATCATCTTCTTCCTAGATTGAGAAATGTCACTTATGTTGGGAGACTGAGAGCTCATTCCAATCCTGGTCTTGTTTATTCTCATCCTTGTTTGACATCAGGATAGGGATTTAATTATCTGCACGTAAAAGTGTAGAAACATTATAAATATTTTAAACAACTCCCTTGCTCCCCAGTTAACTCTTTTCCAGAATGGTGGGATGTATTTCTGCCAAGTTTCTATTGAATAAGTGATAAATTGAGAAGGAACATCAGATGCTTGTTTCAGTGCTGGGACCCTCCTGCAGCTGATGTTCTGCTGTGCACTCACCTCAGTGGGTTCTGTCTATCCTTGCCTACCTTGAGGGTGCTGACTATTGACTTTGCTGTTTGCGAAGTAGGTGAAGATACACAGCGTATTCATTGGTATCATAACCACTGTTTTTCTGAGATTATCAATTTGCAAATCGATCAGGTTTATCAGTGACATATAACTTTCTGATAAACTATCCTACCATGAGTCAGGATGTCCCTTCCTCCTGGCCACTGCATATGGAAAAAGGGTCAGAAAAATCACTGGTTTTAATGAGGATGGCCAAAATTGGAGCAAAGCCTACTCCTGTTTATTTCTGTCGCGTGGGGTGTTTTAGAGCAGAATAAGTTCTTGTTTTTCTCCACAAGAAACTAGTTTGCTAGTGAAGACCCTGAGGAAAAAGGGGACCTGAGACTTGATTCTCCATTGCTAATTTTCAGGTTGATAATTTGCATATAATGCAGAATTTTCCATTTTCAGATGGAAAGCACCTGATCTTTCAAAAGTAAGAGCTATCTCTAATGCAATCAGCCCTGATGTCACCATCCCTGTGGGTAGAAGAGGCATGGAGGAGGAAATGTGCCCATCCCTCAGTGGCTCAGATGCTCAGCCTGCTTGCAGAAGAGTGGGAACACTGGTGTTTGAAATGGGAGACCTCAGCTGTAGTGATTAGCTGTGATAACAATCCTTCTGTAATGGCAGAAAAGAAGGAAAAGGGACTGCATATTCCTGTGGTTTGTCAATCTGCTATCTTGGAATTGGGGGTGTTGGAAGTGTAAGCAGTTCTTGCTATCCCTAGCAGCCTGCCATAGCATGTAGTTTGCACCATCATTTGTTTTAGTACCACCTAATGTTCATCCTGATAACAAGAAGTACAGGAGAATTCAGAATTAAATGTACTATCTGCAAACCCAGTGACCTACTTCCTATTTTATATAGTGGAGAAGTGTTTAAAAATATTATTTGTTCATTCTCCTCATTGAAAGATGTGTCAGGAAGAAATGGTTATGCTGTGAACAACATTTTAAAAAGGAAAAGCTAATACGATATGACAAATTATATGTAGAACTGGAATGATGAAATAATTGTTCTTCTGGAGATTATTTTAATTGTTGCTTTTTGTCTTTCATATGCAAATGGACAACTGCTGGTGTTATTAACTGTTTTGCAGCTCAGAGGGGAACTTATTAGCTGCCTTGTTAGTAGAGTTCAGCAAAATGTCATCCTCAGAATGCAGGGAAATTTTCTAAGTAGGGTTTTGCAAACATAACTGTTATTGCAGTTTAGAGTTCATACTCTTATCTAACTGAAATTCAGAGAAACAGATATAGTATGTACAATGTAGATCTTTCTGTGGAATTTTTAATTCACTAAATAGGGAATGCCTAGCTCTGGGATGGTGCCACCTGCTTTATCAGAATGTTCACTATCTGTGTCAATATGTATGGAGTGTGCTTAACATTGTTTTCAATTAATTGCAGCCATCAATAAGGGCCTTTAAGTAAGGGTGGACATATTTAAAGGCCTCAGGAATTAATGATGCTAACATTTTCTTAAAATATCTTTTCTTCCTATGCTCATGTAACTGCCTGTTACTCTGGCTAATGTGCCTGTATCACTTTATGGTCAGAAAAACACTTTTTAATTTTTTTTCTTTTTTCTTCCCCTCTCTATTTTCTTGATTTGCTAAAAGAAAGATCTTAGGGGAAGGGAAAACGATCTTTTAAGAGAACATTTCTACACGGAGCCAAGTGTTGCCTCAGTCTTTTGTTTGTGTAGTACATTTTGCTTATCAGCTATTTTCTTCCTTCTCTACTATGCAGAATTAGACCATTTACAAACTAACAAAGAAACAAGAAAAAAAAAAAAGGAAAAAAAAGGTCAAGCAGTAATATATCTCCAACTCAGCTCCTATCAACATTTATGATATCCTTTTATTGTATGTATTCTAATTGTCAGTCCAAGGAGGACGACTCAGCACTTAGACTGCAGGCCTCCAAATTGAACTGACTAACCTGAAGTTCACCCTCAACAATGTTAGCATAAATTAGAATTTATGCATTTATTACAAGGAACAGAGAGGTTGAAGGTAAAACAGAAGAGAAGCTATTATTTTGTCTGTATTGTGTCCTAAAACTCTGTTCTACAATGCTGATCCCAAACGATGTAAAAATTCCCATGGAAAGCAATGAATTTGCTTTGACAAGCCAGTCAAATCTTTGACAAGTTTTATAATGCCACTGGTTATGTCCAAACATTAACATATTAAATCAAAATATATTTCTCCAAAAATTGAAGGATTTGTTAAGAGAAATCTAAACTGATAACAATATTTTCACTGTCTTACATCAAAAATAATAAAACTTTTTCTCTTTGTTTGCTTCTAAGTGTTTCAGCAAAATGTTTTTAAGTGCTGAAACCTATTAAATCAATTTTCTTGTGTTTTGTGTCTGGATTCTCTGCTGCCTGATCATAACCCAATCTTTGCTTCAGCACCTGCACAATTTTCATTTTCTATTTGGCCATGTATATTTACAGAATTTAACATCACCATGACACTATTGAAAAACAGCAAGATACAATTAAAAATATCAAGGTAATAAGCTTTTAAAGACAAGATACATCTTAATATCTTTATGGTACCAAAGGCAGTATCTTCACATTTCCATCTGTCAAATGGCACCAGGTTCAACAGTAAGGAGGAAGAAGAGGAGCATGCAGAGGTACAGGCAAACATATATATTCACATAGAATCTTGAATCCTTGGTGAATTTAAATGTAATTTCCTTGAGGCAAAGACCAAGTATGGGTAATTTTAGCTTGTCAGTTAAGTTGAAGAAAATCTACGATGAAGCTTAATTCAGTCCTTTTTTTCTTCAACATTAAGCCTGGTTATAAGTTCATCTGAAAATAATAAAAGATGTAGCTTAGAGAAGAATAGATATGCATGATATTTGGGGGCAGTAAATTACATGTGCTATCGTTGGTTAATTTTCATCTTAGGCCTGCTCTCAGTAAAACATGCTGTCAAAGCTGACAAGTGCCACTGATGTTTATTGTTTGTAACACAAAATGATAGAAGCTGAAAAGATGTTTTACCACATTTGCTTAGTGATATTAAACAACCAGTAAGTGATTATTCTAATACATTTATCATTCTTCAGGCGACTCTTACCCAGAAGCAATTGATAACAGATTGTTCCACCTCTTGGGATCTTGGGAGAGTGTTCTGTTCTTTAGAGAGGTGAAAAGTACCGTGAAAGTAGGTAACCCCAAATTTCCCTTGTTGGCCTTTTCATGAAGGAGCACTTGCTCAGGATGCTGAGGTATTGCTGCCTACCAGGTGAGATTTCGAAAGGATGAGACCTAGTTTCAGAAATACAGCTCTGCCTAGAAGGGCACTTGGCACCTATATTTATTTCCCTGAATTTTATCCTTTTTACCTAAAGAGAAGAGCTGGACAGATCTGTGAGGTGAGGTACCAATGGCAGCTGGCAGATATTTTGAGAGGCACAGCAGCCTAAAGGTTGAGCCCCTCAGTCCCTTTCTGTTTTTGGGTTACAATTCATCTCTTACAACTTTAAGACATAATTTCAGAGGGGAAAAAAGCTACCATGTGTGCATGTAGAGCCCATGGGTGTCTTTAATCTTAGGAACAATTAATTTTAAGGGTCTTGTATCAAACTCTTCATTAAACAGTTCTAAATTTTATTTATTTTTTTCCTTGTCTGATATTTAATTCAAGGACAGGTGTCAATAGAAGTGTACGACACAGACCTTCTTTGCAGCCTTTAAGGGTTTCTGGGAGCTGTGGTGAGGTGGGAAGTATTATTCACTGTCATGCCGTGGCAGGTTCCTGCCCATTATTAACCACAGAAATCATGTGAAAGTCCTATATTTTCCCCCCTCAGTTTTTGGGATTAGCTAGTTAGAGAAACTTTATCTTTGGAGGGTTAATATCTTTCTGCCTTTCCTTGGCGAGAAAATAATGTCAGGTGTGGGTGAAGAGACAAACATGTGAAATGCAATGTCTTGGACAGAAAATAAAGTGATTAGTTCCTTATTAAAGGGCCAGAGAGAGAGGCTGTAACTATAGTAACCACTGCATATATGAACCACTACCCACCTCACATTAACCCACTCGCTTGCAAAGATTTCAATCCATTTTTACTTGTTTGTACAGCTCTTCCTCTAACTAAAAAGGCTCGTTGTAAATAAATGTCTAATATGCACATATATATGCATTTGTATACACACACATAGATGGACAGAGAGAAACTGAGTTCGCCTGTAATTAGCAAGACAGATGGGTATATTCGCCCATATAAATAGCTATAATCCATCATTTTTAATCACTTTTTTTTCTTCATGACTAATGGAAAAGTAATGCCTTAATGACTCAGAGATTGTGTTAATATTTAAGAATACTTGTATCTCTGTGTGTATTTCCATTCTCTAAAACATTATATGTTTTATTTCAGCTGCCTCTTTCTAATAAAATACTAATAACATTTTAAAATTGAGTAAATAGTCTATCTCAGAAATTCTGTCACCTTTATCAGAGTCAGTTTCTAATCTCTCTCAGGTCAGCAATGCCATTAACCTGTTCCCCTGCACTCACTTCACATCCTCATAGCTGCATTAATGCACAATACTGCACTCCTACTTAGAATGAAATGACTTCACATTTAACCAGATGATATGATCAAACATAAATTTGAAAGACAAATTGCTGGCAAAGTTCTCCCTTCCAAGAAGGTCAGATCTGGGCTTACAGTATTCATCATCCTCAAACTGTCCAAAGTTTTCTGGTAAGTATTGAAATTAAAAAGCAAATGTGAGTTACACCTAAAGCCTTAGCAGATATTTCCAAACCCCATATTTTAAAGATCTTTATTTAGAAAGCCTGAAAACTTCTAGTCATCAGATCTTAGCATCTTTTTTGTTGTTGTTGTTGAAAACATTGTTATTGCCAAATAGCAAGTCCTCACATTTATTGCTGATAATAAAACCACTTACCTGCAATATTTCCATTAGCATTAAGGAGGTCAAATTTCAGATGAAGTCCATGAATTAAGGGCTCTTTGTTCATGTCAGTGAGGTGGTGTTATAGCAACTGAAATGCCAGCAAGGATCAAATAGTTTTCTACACACATTTACAGCAGAGAAATCTTAAAGCCTACCTAGTCTTACAATGATGCCCATAATTTTGGTCACTGTTTCCTCTTTTGCTTTCAAACTGGAACAATACTTCCTGTGTGTTTCAGAATATATAAATGGCAGATATCCCCTGTTTCCTGCTTTACTTTTCTTAGAGGACTTCACGGTATTTTTAATTTATTTATTTATTTATTTATTTATTACTGTGTGAATTTGCTGTCTATTTTTTCCCACTTCAGACCAGTCAATGAACAAGTGAGCAACTTCTGCTCTGGCTGAGATCATGCCAAATGTTTTGTGCACATAAAGTGGTATGGTGACATCCCTTTCAGTACAATATTCTGGCAGGTCTTTAACTTTTGCATACCTGACAGCAAAAAATGGTTTTGTATTTATGCAACTTCTGTATTTTGAAACTAGGAATGGGAGTGGCTTTTGTTGTGACTGGGTACATGTGGAAAAGAGTACTTTGAGCAATGTTATTATGGATCAGCTAGTCAGCCTTGACATCTGTAGTTATATCTTTGGGACTGAATCATATAATCTCCAATAAAAACATACTTTTGCAGAATTTCTAACCTAGTTTTACTATCTTTATCCCACAACTTAATTAGACTTAGGGATTGCAGTGTAGCTTGCTATCTACATCATCAGAAGAGTCTCCAAAAATAAAATCTTTAAGATTTTGTTTTCCAGTCTCATTTTCTGTGAATTGTTTTTTTGATCATTTCCTTTCCTTATATTTAATTAATTACTTATGTATGTATTTGCTGCGGGCCATGGTCCCTAGATACTTCCTTGCACAATGGACTCTGCTTCATGTGTACAACGTGCATGTTGAGTTAGACAGGATATGTGAGGATTGCCCTTGGGCCTTGTAAAGTTACACTTTCAAGTTGAGAACACTCAATATAAGCTTAACTCCAAGATCTTTCACCAACATGGTGAAAGACTGCGGTAATATTATTCATACTGCTACTTATGCACACAGGTGTTTGCATCGTGGGATCCATTTTCTGAGGATCGCTCAGAAAATGGATGGATAGTGGAGTAGATGGATAGGTGGATGGATTGATTTGGAAGGAAGTGGACAGGAAGTATAAGCTGAGCAAAGAGGAGCTAAAGCTATGCTGAGTGTAATGATTCTGCGTGACACCTGAACACTGTTTTCACATTGCTATTCTGCAAACCAAGGCTAAGTGCTAGAGGTCCTGCTTTTGGCCTTTCCTAGGCAAAGGTAAATTAAAAAAGGCATTCATAATTTCATTATTTAGGAGTGTTTTATATTATTTACATAGTATCACTGTTCTTCTGAACTTTACATTATTTCTGAATAATCTAAAACAGACCACAGATTTTATTATTATTATTTATTTATTTATTCATTTATTTATTTTATTTATTTTTATTTTTAAGAGGATTAGGACCCAAGGAAATGGCTTGAATCTGTGGCAAGGGTGGGTCAGGCTGGATATCAGAAAAAAGTTCTTCAATGAGAGGGTGGGCAGGCACTGGAACAAGCTCCCCAGGGCAGTGGTCATGGCACCGAGACAGCTGGAGTTCAAGAAGTAGTTTGGACAATGCTCTTAGACACATGGTCTGATTTTCTGAGTGGTCCTTTGGTGACACAGGAATTGATCCTTGTGGGTCCCTTTGAACTCAGGATATTCTATGATTCTATTAGCAATATACAGACAATTTAACAGTGAGTTGTATTTGGTTTGGTTGAATAATGACTAAAAGCACTTAGTCTTGGAAAAAAAAAAAAAAAAAAAAAAAAAGATTGTCTCAATCTCCAAAGGGCATGTGGTGTAATAACACAGTAAATATGAAACTAGCAGTTTTTACAGCAGTATCTTAAAGCTTTTATCCAGGTTTCTGTAACTTAAATGTTTCAGCAGCATGTATGTATAGGACTTGTCATTGGATTATCTTGACCAAAGCACAATTCAGTCTCTAGTATTATATTTCTTCTCACCTTCAACTTCTTCTTTCAGTACTCTTTCAAACAACAAGCAGTCAACCCTCACTCTTAAATAACCATCACATTCAGATGGAAACAAAAACTTAATAGAGTCAAGAACTTAAAATACCCTTCAAGAGTTTCATTTTTTACACTGCAAATATGTAACTTGTTAGATGCTAAGGAGAATCTTGACCATTAATCTTTTCCAGAGTTATAACATTCTTCATATCTGTTCTTGACCATATTTCATGTTAGTTTCTGACCATTGTTGACTGTTCATTAAATCAGAACAATATGCCTTTACTTTACTCTTACTGCAGTCAGAGAACTTTAACAGCTATGAAAAGCTCCAGTTTTGGATAGAATCCTTGGAAACTATTTTGAGCCTTGGTTGTTATTGTAGTCCCTCAGCCCTGCTGGGGTGCTGCTCTGTTTGCCATTGCTGCAGCTCAGCTGCCTTTTCTAGCTCTGATGACCTCCACCATCACTGCTTCTTTGCAAAGTGGGAGGCAGCACACATTCAAACCCTTTCTGCCTGTTGTGCACTTGTGCAGTAACACAGTTCCTGTGGGAACTGAAAAACGGACTCTCTGTGAGCTGTGCATTTCCACAATGTTGTTAAGTTTAATTATTTTCTCTCTCCCCACTTTCCAAATGGTGTTATAACTTTTGAGCCCAATGAACATGACAAAAGGGTAGAGATCTCAAAGATATGAAATTCCTTTTAGTTTTGTAGGTGGCTGGTGTGAAATGAGGGATTTAGTGCACTATCTGAAAGTCTGTAGCTTCTGAACTCTGGACTTTTACCTTCTGTTTTGTGTAGTGATTGCCCAGGGCAATTCTCAGAAATAACATAAGCAGGGGCTTCTTTCTTCATGAAGTACAAGGGAGCAGCAAGGGGTAGAGAATTGAGGAGAATACAACTTCAGGTTATGGAAATCTCTCAAATAGATGGAAGGCTGCAGTGTATGCTTTGGAAAATCTCATTCCATATTTTCCTCTTCAAATTCCCCTTTCCAAAGCAGCAAAATCTGACCAAAACCAAAACCTTGGAAGTACTGGTCCTTGTGCTGAGCACAGAGTTTATGAGTGTGGTAGAACAGGGTTTGTAGACGGGGAGGAGATCAAGCGCAGTTTCATGTCGGAGTGTAGGCATAGAGGGCGTAGTGTGAGCAGACGACCTAGGTTTGTTCTAGAAATATATGATTAAAGTCCATAGGAAACCAAAGTTTTCCTGTGCAGTAATAGCTTGTTCTTCACTTGCAGCTTTTAATATTAGATGCCATTATTTTAACACAAAGACAACGTATATGTTTATGCTAGTAACTCCTTTGACAGGTGTAACCCAGAATGAATTCTGAAGTAATAGAAATGTTCACCTCAGATTGACATAACAGTGAACAAGCAGCAGCAGCAGCAAAGGCTGTGTCAGGGAAGGCCTTGGGAAACACGGATTTCACAGCATGAAATCAGAATATACTTGGGAACGAAAAAGCATTCACATCTGAAAAGATGTTATAATAGGCCAGAAGCAAGTTTAAATTGAAATTCTAAAGATTGAGAATTGAGACATGTGCCTATTCTGGAGAAGGAAAGAAAATGAAACAGTTTTATGTGAGCTGCCATGAAGGTGGCAGAGGTTTATTAAAGAATATTTTCACAGAAATCTGCTCTTGGATTTTAGTAGCGTAACTACTGAGGCTGCAGGCCATGCAACTACAACAGTGATGGAATACTTCAGAATAGATGGGAAGAGTCACAGGTACACTGCTTCTGACTGGGTAGCCGTAAATGATGGATTACCCAAAGTAGAAGAATATACACTGTTTACCTGCCTTTAGCTTTGACTAAACCACATAGGTGCACATCAATGGAGGGGACTAAAGCAGTGAGCTATAGAAAAGCAAAGAGTTTAAATCCAAGATGGGAGGAATACAGAAAGGGAAACAGGTATCTGATATTTCATTCATTGCCCAAGCCCATTCGTATGGTCTCCAGTTGGGGAAATCCACATAGGGACTATACTCATAAAACTCACCTCACATGTGTATATGGTAAAGGCTAATTACCCATCTTCATCTCAGAAGGTGACTGGAAGTTAAATGAGTAAACAGAAACAAAATGTTCTTGTATAGCAGGGGAGTCAATCAACATCCCTCAAAAATACGTGAAGATTTTATTATTTTGGTTCTTCATTAAAGCCCTCTTTGGAATTGTGCTTGGTTTCTATGGAATGTTTCTATTATGTACTAAAAGGTTTGCTTCACTTCATGCATTCAAATACTGGAAAATAATTTTCAGGCCACAAGTCTTTTGCTAGTTTTTCTTACAGATTATTTTTATAATTTATTTGGTATGATATGATCTGAAGCATATACTGTATTGTGTCTTCACATAAAATGCTTAATTAGTTCCTTAAAAATTGAATGAGATTTGAGGTAAAAAGTAAATAATTTCAAAATTCTTGTCTTTTCCTTTTTAGAAAGAAAATTTCAAAAAATAACAGAAAACTTTTAAATCATTACATATCTTGAAAGGATGGTTGATGGAGGTTTATATGTGATAAAATACAGAGAATATAAGGGAACAGATAAAGTAGAGGAACAAATTAAATATCATATTACAGAATAAAATGTAAAAAGTACAAGTGAACAACTGGGAGATGATAATAAGAGAAAAATATTAAAGTACAGAAAGCAGTAATCCTGTAATGCCAGTATTAATTTTATTAACACTAAAACTTCTATGATGTAAGAGATGTATTATTAGAAAACTGTAGTGATGAAAGAAACCTATTTATTTTTATTTTTAAGCAAATATAAGATTATCAGGTGCTTAGAAATAAGAATGAACAAACTAAATAACAGTTCAATATGAATCATGTAGATTAATAACAACAATGCACATGAACCTTATTTTGCATTTATTTATTATGTTTAAGATACTTATAAAGTAGGTACCAAACACATTTGAACATCAAGCTTTCTTGTAGGGAATTAGTAAAGTCAAGCCCTGTTTTTCAGGATACTTTCAAGTACCTGTTTTTTGGTTTGTGTTCTTGGTAATATCTGTGATATAAAAAGCAAGTAAGCTTTAGGGCAACTAACAAGATGAACCCTGTTAGCTACAATGAGTAATGCAATAAGGATAATTTGCAGCTGAAATATGTATGTGTATGCAAATTAAATAGTATTAAAAATAAAGATAACTTGTTTAAGTGTTTACATTGAGGAATTTGTAAATTTGTTCAGATAAACATTAAACTTTTTTAAAGGTACTTTTATATGAATAGGTATTTTGAATTATCTGCTGCATTTAATGTTCAAAGTTATGTTTTAATGAAAATCAGAATGTTCCCTGGACACCTAGGAGAATCATATTGCCCAACACTTGTGTATGCTATTATGCTGCATTAAGAGGTATGAGATGCATACACACTATAATTATTTGCTCTAGATATGTACACTTATTAAAAACTAGCTCAGGAGTCTCACTTCTATGGCCAAAAGTATGAATATGCCAGTACTACTTTCTTGACTCTCAACTATGTTAAAACAGTCATTTTACTTTATGTAATTGTACCATAGTATCAGGTTAAACCTATTTAACTAAATCAGTTACATTTGAAGTAATATCCATTTAAAGGAATGTAAGAGGGTAATAGTACTTCATAATCATAGATTCATAATCACACTCATAACTTTTAGACTTTTAAAATATATATGATCAGTGCAGGCAGGATGCCCAGTATTTGTTGCTCTCATCATTTTTAACTACAAATTTTACCTATGACTGGTAAGTAAAACTAAAATAAAATTGGTACATCAACACCTGATCAGAAGAGCTTTTCACAGAAGAACTGTGTTTCTGTAGCCCTTAAGCAGGTGCTTGTATGCACTTGATCTGCAGTCACCAACAACAATAAACTGCTTATTGCCTCTTTCAGTCTGATTTAAAGCAAGGCACACAGAGTGAATCACAGCTGGAGCAAAGATTATTTCCAGGAGAGGAGAAATTAATATATTAGTGGTTCAGAGCTTTCCTGTTATTTGCTTGTGAAAAGCAAAAGCCCTACCTCAACCCTAAATAATTGAAAACAGAAAAAAAAAAAAAACAAACAGTGCTTAAATGGGGCTTACAGTGCTTGCTTTGACAAGCTCTGTGTCACATTCCCTTCCACAAGCAACATTGTTTAGATTGCCTTTAAAAAGATAAATTAGAAAGCATCTCTAATTATCCCTTTTGCTCATAGACATTGCCTGGTATTGTAATAATCATAGAGACTGAGAGATGTGTATTTGTTAATTATCAGCTTAATGAGTTACTCTTTCAGAAAGTTAATTAGACCAGTCTCCTGGGCTACAGTCATTATTTTTAAAGCAAACAAACAAAAAATATTAATAAATCTCTTTCTTGGGGCTTAGATGTTAGAAGATGACATCAGGCTCACTGCTGTGTGCTTTTGCTAATGATAGCATTGGATAAAGGAAGACACGAACAATTGCAAAGTTATCAGAGGCAAGAAATCAGCTGACCCAATGCTTGTGACTGTAATTAAACTGAGCCCTGTGGCTAACAAGAAAATTGTTACAAACGAAGCAAGAAATTGTTCATTGTCTGCTGTGTCCTCTTCTGTTTGACAGCAACATTTGTAGAAGAAAATGGTCATGAAAATCTTGTCATGTTCCCAGCTGCAAAGCATCACAACCATTAGGCCTGTTGTTATAATGAACACGCCTGAGGGTTGGGATGGGCAAATTTGACAGGGGAATGGAGAAGAAATATATATAGCTGGGAATTATTCTTACCTATCTTTGTTCAAAATAAGATTACTTTTTTCACTCATAATCCTTCAGCTACTTTGCTACTGCTTGTAATCCTGTAGTTTGTGACTCTTGGTGTAGTTTAGCTAGTATGTGGCTATGAAAGTCAATATTTTTCATTGTTTTGAGTCTTTACTTAACACATTTAAGCATAAAATCAGATTGAACTAGGTGAATGTATGGGTAGAAGTGCTTCTCTCCTCCTAGAAGGTTGTTAGGCACCTGCAGACTGCCTAGGCTTGGGATTTCTACTCAGGCTCCTCTTTTTAAAGTCTTATGAAAGTCAGTCAAGGCATTACTATTCTAGTAGTTCTTTGATTGCTAGACAGTGTGTGTGAATGGTACCAATGCTAACATGATGAAATTCATCCTGTTAATGCATTGAATAACCTGGCTCTGAGCATTAGGCATGTTGGCTTCTATCTGTCTTCCACCAATGGAGAGAGATGGTGTCTGCCTGCTGAGGTCAGGCTTATGGAAAATGTGTGCTCCTGGGTCTTGCTGGATGATATAAAAATCTGAAGGGCAATATAATTTTGCATTATACAGAGTGGGCCCTGATCTGCACCTATGAACAGCCAAAAAAATTGTGTGTGGTCTTGATGTGTCAGTTTTCTCACAGCAATGACAACAACATATTTTCATTTCCTTTGTTCTTTGCTAAAAGTATTTTAACACATTTTGTCTGAAAAAACCCTAGTGTGTAATTGCCACTAGAATCAATTGTCACAAGATGGCTGCTAGATGTTAGGGGTTAATGACTAGAAACACTGACATTTTTATAATCATTTAGTTTTCAAGAAATAGGATTTAGTTGTAAAAGGGGTAAGAGAAACAGCACTTATTCTAAACTTAATGACATTGTTAATAAGGTAGATTTCCTGATTGCTTTTACAGAAAAATACATTCTTTTTAATCTGTTATATGCATGTGATAAAACAAATGATAATAAATACAGCAGACTTTTAAGTTTTAGCTTGTACTTCTTGTATTGCTATATTATCATAGATTTCTAGTGATGGATGTTGTTTATAGTGGTATACTTTCCCTAACCACAATTCCTCCAGCACAATTCACTACACTGACCTTGCTGAGAAAAGACATAAAAGAACCTCAAAACTATTTAAGGAGGAGATCAGTGTCAGCTGTCTTGGCAAGACATCTTCATCATATTTTTGGTTGTTAAGAATATAAGAACTTTTATTTCTTGCTGAACTTTCTTGAAGTTTTCTAGAGGACTTCTAGAGGATTAGGAGAAACTTCTGAGAGGCAGCAACAATATCCTTCAGTCACCTGAAGTCAATAGTATGTGATATTAAAGTCTACCCCTTTTACCCTGGCCTAGAGTTTCCTATTTTTCCCCTCACCTATTTTCCTTAGAAAGCCTGCAGTCTCCTAAAAACCACATATACTGTGTCAAACCTATTTGAGGAGGTGGAAAATACTGCCTAGTGATATGAAATGATATATTTTTTTAGTGTAGCTGAATAGTCTTTTTGATCATAGCTGATGCATACTTGCATTGGACAGAGGTCAACAGAGAAGCATGCAAGAAAAGGCAATAGTTTTGGTCTGAAGCTAAGCAAACCTTAAACTTGAAATGAAATCAGTGGACCCATTTGTGGCCCAATGGCTGTAGTTCAGATATATGATGCCCTCCATACAAATCACTATGTGGTATCCAGTGACATTTATGCCACTACATGTCACTCTACAAGTTAATGATATCCCAGCTGAGAAACTCTATTGAAATTAAGAAATCAGAGTAAGTTCCTGAATTGAACACTTAATGATATTTTATGCTACGTTTGTGATTTTCCATGGATAAAAAAATATTGAAATTATGCTATAGAACAATAGCATGTACATAACAATTGCTATACTCTTTAAAGTAGGGCAGTTTGTAAAATAAAATCATTCCTTTCATGATTGTGCTTTGTTTTCCTTAAACATTTTGACAGTGTAATTTATCTGCTAAGTGTCAATGTCCAAGAAAAAAAAAAAATCTGTTTGCTAATCTTTTTAGCTCTAGGGTTTAAATGTGATGTTAATAATCATGCCCACAACTTGCATAGATTTAGCAAAGGCATGAATCACAGCGCAATTATACTTTCGTGAATTGAGGAGTTTGTAAGTGAGCCAAAGTACTTAGCAGTTCCTGCTGTAAAATAGTGTAAGAATATGGTACAGTGTTTCCAGATGCAGATCTATTACAAGCTTTATTAAGAGAAGTCAAAGGGATTTTTTTAATTATTTTTTTTTTATTTTGCATTGAAGCGAAGAAGCTCTTGATGTGAGGACAATCTTAGTAGCCACAAAGTAGATCAGGATGGCAGAAGAGGAATGGAAGTATATCGGCTGAGTAGGGCTGGGGGGATGCTGCAGGCAGCGTGTAGGTGCAGGGCTGCATTGACCCTGCAGCACAGGCAGCTTGCCTGCCTTTCTAGCCTTCTTGTGTCTGAATTTGAATTTCTTATTTCAATTCGCCAGCACAGACAAGAGCATCAAAATTAGTGTGTAAAATACACTCTGGCCTGATAAATCTGGGGTAGTACAATTTGTTATCTTCTGTTCTGGAAACATATACATGTAAATCCTTTCAAGTTGCTAACTCAGGCTAGCTCATACAAGGAGTATCTGAGTATAACAAGGGTGAGAGATGCCATGTGCAGAGATAGCACTGTTTAAAAATGAACCAATAAAATTGCTAAAATCTGTCACTGAAGCCTTTGGAAAGATTTCCTACGTCTGCGTCATATGAAAGAGGTCTCACATAGAAATTAAAATATCATAAACTAAAGATTCCAGCTATATACACCTGCATGCAACGTGCTTTACCTTTCCTATGGAAAAGTTACAAATACCCAGATGAAGTTTTTAAACCTTTCAAATGCTATCCCAGGTGGGACGATTAAATATTCATTAAATTTATTTAATCAAAAGCAGTTTTCACCAGATTCCCCAGAATCACATTTTAGAACTTAGGTTTTAAACTGTTGTTGCTTTGTTGTGTGCTTTGTTTCTACTACTCCAACTTCACCTTACCTAAAAACTGCTGGAAACAAGGCCAAAGAACCTGTGGAATTTTTCCAGTCTATCATAGCTAAAATAATTTGGCCACCTAACTGGTTAGTTCCTCTCTCACTTGCCAGGTTAAGGAAAGGATGGAAGCTTGCCCTGTGCTTTGATTGCTGTTACTGGGGCTTGTGGCTCATACCTTGGGAATGAAACAGATAATCTCTAATTTAGCCCAATTCTGCCCCAAGCAGAATTGATTACATATAAAGACTTCCAGACAGATGTTTGCATGAAGTGCTCTTAAAAACTGCTACTGATGGATAGTTCACTACTTCTATAAGAAAGTTTATCACAATGTTTAATGCTGGAAGAACTTCTCACTTGTTCTCTAGCTCAAATCTCCCCAGTTGCAGTTTAAGTCCATTATTCTTTGACTTCCCTGCAGTGGACACAGAAAGCAGATTAATCTCTTCTCGTTACAAGGAGCTTTTGCATATTACAAGACTTGGTCTCCCTGTAGCTTTCTCCTCTCTGAACTAAGTAGCTGCAATT
The DNA here is from genome assembly GCF_047663525.1 of Anas platyrhynchos. Taxonomy (NCBI): domain Eukaryota; kingdom Metazoa; phylum Chordata; class Aves; order Anseriformes; family Anatidae; genus Anas; species Anas platyrhynchos. The sequence goes on from NC_092590.1 coordinate 53,522,434, forward strand.
GATTCAAACCACCCCTATAGGACATTTCATAGCTCTCTGATTATTATTCTTGTTTTCCTCTGTATTATTTCCAGCTGATCCATGGATTTGTTGAAGCTGATACTCCGTGGAATATAGCTCTGCTAATTCATCAGCAGTGCTGAGCAGATCAGGTTGGAAGCCTTGCATCTAACCCTTTTTCTAATACACTGGGACACTGATAGCTTTTTGGAATTGGTGTTGTTGGATACTGTTCAGGTGATCACCTTCCTTCTTATCTGGGGAATTGATCCATTCTAAGCACAAATAAGAACCACAAATCTGTATTCTCCACAATCATTTAACAAATATATTGAGATTTATTTTGAGTTCTCAAGAATTAATTAAAAAACAAACCCCCCAAAAACAAGATTGCAATAGAATCAAGCTGGAAAATATCAGTCCTTTATCCCTGTGAAGTTAAAATAATACACAACCTTCCTTCTAGTGTAGTTACAGATCAAGTGGTCTAAAGAACTGATATCTTCACCATACTTGTTTGCAAAAATCTGTAATACTGTTGCCTTTATACTGTACAATTGCTCCTGAAAGCTGGTACTTTATTATGTTTGGTATTGAAAGGTTTTTAACAGAAATGGTATCTTACAACTAATCTCCCAGATGGTAAATGTTGAAATGTGCATGTACAGAGAAAGCAGATAGGGCTAAAGCATTTAGAATATTTCTTAAGCAGATTTGAATCATGTGGACCAAACTCTGCCACCACTTTCCATGCAAGATTTTATCCTTGTTTCTAAAGTAAATTCTTCTAACTAAGGCAGATGTGACCTTTTTCTTCCTTTTGTCTCTGGGCTATTATTTTACTTTGGATGTTAGATAAAACTTTCAGCAGAGTCATATCTTGCCTGTCACTTTCTCTTTATGAATGTTCTTTCATGACTTCCTTGAGTTTGCTGCTCTGTTTACTTCTGTCTCTATAATTCATTGCAATCTTTTCGACATTCTTTCAAATTTCAGGAAGCATCAGCACATTTTCACTCTTTTGTTCAGTGACAGTTTGTCTGCAGCTGAATTCAGATGATGTCTTTTCATCACTGGCAATATTTCCATTACATTAATCTCTGTTGTCACTATTTCTTTGCAGGTAGACCACTGATAGGAACAGTGTAATAATGTGCCATCCTAAGATTTAGCTAATCACACCTTATACAATAATGTTGATGTTGGAAACAATCTTTCATTGCAGAATGAGTCAGAGAAATCTAGAGAGATTTTTAAGACTGTAAGTCATATCTCATATGCATTGTAGTTTTGCTGTATATGTTGATAAACAGAATAATATTGAGTAATTCTAGGGTGATTATGGATTTATATATATATATATATATTTATAGGCTAAGATAGCATCAGTATTTTCTGTCCTCTGTTGTCTAAGCTTTCCTGGAGTGGAGCTTCTGCAGGTATTTATGTTAGGAAGAAGAAGAAAAAAAAAAGCTTTCTCACCTGGACTGGGAGTGCTACCTCTAAAACAAGAAAATGAAAACTTATGGGAGTTGTATAGCTGCAACAATGACTTGGATTTGTGTAAGAACAAATACCTTTAATTACGTGCCTCAAATCACTTCATGACATATATTTTTAATCTCCACTGCTGAATGTGTAGTTCAGCAGGGTATCTGCAAAGCTTACCCACATCCTACCAATGGAAGAATTCTAATTATGCTTTATGCTCTTTTTGTTAAGTGATCACTTCTTATAGAAGATCCTAAATAGTAAAAGAAATGCATGTGAATAGCAGAAATGTTCAGCTGAACAATAGCACTTTTTCACTCATAGGTTTGATCATAAAGAGGATATAGCTGTCTGAGGAGGGAACTTGATGAAATAGCTGCTGAGCAGCAGCAACCCACTTGCACTCCAAAGCCTTTGAAGGATCTTCCTCTGAAGGTCACTCCACCCTCTGTCAGAATTGTGCTTGTGGACATGTACTCCAAGTGTTGAAATACCTCCCTGGAATAACTAAAAGTCTTGAGTTGCATGGAAGTGGATTTTGTATCAGTTCTCTGTATAACTCCCCACCCCCTCCCCCAGTTCCCCCAGTTTTCCTATTCTTATAGTAGTTTTCATAAATATTAAAATGTGAAGAAGATGGGAAGCAAACAGAACTACCTTCCTAGGTCTGCAGGGTTCCTTAGACAATAGCTCTGAGAAGTGTGACTTGCCATGTTGAATGTTACTCAGCTCTCTGTCTTAGTTATTATTATTATTATGCATTCAACGCCTCTATTCCATCTTCCAGGCAAAGCATGCAAAAAAGTATTATGTGACCTATATAATTTACAGAAAATTATATTCAAATTGGATGCCAGAGTGAACAAACTCTGGTTTGTATGCAGGGTATAGCTTTTTTTCTTTTTTTTTTTTCTTTTTTTTTTTTTTTTTCCCCCAAATTCAATGTCTTTTTTGATAACATAACTGAAAGAAAAGCTGTTATTATAATGAAATAAAATAGTCATGAATAGCCTAAACTAGAAATGTAATAGAAATATGTAAAGTAGGAACACTTGACATTGTTTTTGTTCTTTAAATTTTTCCCAAAGATATCATAAACCATCAGACTGTGGCCATTTGTCTGATTTGAAAATCTTTCATTTCAACAAAAAGTGAAATGTTTCCATGGAGATCAGCCAGAGATAGCCAAGAACTTCGTCATTTGGCTGTACTTTCAGTTTGGTTTCTATGGTTTCCAGACAAGGAGGGGGAAAAAGTGAAGTTGCTGAGGTTCTTTTTTTTTTTCCTTTTTTCTTTCTTTTCTTTTTTTTTTTTTTTTTTCTTCCCCTACATGTAAAAGGTTAGTGCAAACCTAGTGATGGAATTGTTAATCTTTATCTTGGTCCTTGAAAACCCTTGTATAGGTCATATTTTGCAGTCTTACATCTGTTCTAATTCTAGGGGAAACCAATAACAAAGAAATAAAACTTAGCATTATAAGTAAAATTCTGAGCAGGGAAAATATTATAACTAGAGTTACCTCAACTGCACTGCACAATGCAAAATGGTACTAGGGTTGAGAGTGCACACTTTTTAAAGGATTAAAAAGCTGATGATGAAATATGGGATTTTAGAAAGATGTAAAGACCTTCAGAAAAGGTAGTGATGCAGATCTTGCTCATTAAACTGAATGGAAAATTTTAGACATTGTAATAGTGAGTGTTGTAGTTTGTGGATTTCTGTACTAGGTAAATGTAACTCCATAATGGAAAATAAAATTTATCTTGTCATTTAAATTCTCATCTTTCCTCTCATCCAGACTCTTGAACATAATTTTCCTCAAAAAGTTGCATGTGTTTGTTTGGAAGTGGTGAGTACAACTTTTCCACGCTACTTCATTGAATATTGCACAGGCCCCATTCCTACATCATAGATTTGAAATGTTGCTGTTTTTCTTTCCATCCTGCTTCCTGCTTTTTCATTCCCTAAGAACTGTGAGATTTTGATTATATATACATGTATATTGTTTTTTTTGTAAATACACCAGATGAACTTTTTCTCACCTCCTCCCCCCCCCCCCCCCAGGGCTAATTACATTCTCTCTTATCATCTCTTATATTTTTGAGAAGCCAGCTTCCATGTCTTGCCACTGACCACATCCTTCATTGTCTGGCTTCCTTACAAAGACAAATTTATGATACTGTAGGGAAAAACCTGAGTTAAATCTCAGAACAAAGTAAACTACATGTGATAGTATTGCTATGTGAAATTAGCTGAACTGAAGATCAAACGAAGCTTGATGACTTGTGAAGCCTTCTATATCTACCCTGTATGCATGACTCTGCAAAATTAAACGTTCATGCTGTCTCCAGGCAAGAAACTGATGGAAAGGGAAGCTATGTATATCAGAGCAATCATTGTGCTGCTTAAAATGTTTTTCACATAAATAAAGTAATACTTAGCTTACCAATCTAAGCTTTCAATTGAAATGCATGATTAAAGAAGCTTGCAAAGGTCTTGGTTCTAGGTTTGAGAGGGGAGAAAAACAAAAGGCCTTGATATCAGAACACAACACAAAGTTAATGTGTAAAGTAAATAATAAATTTAGACATAAAATCTGTTATTTCCTAGAACCACTGAAGATTATTTGAAATTTCTGCAGAAATCAGATAGTGCTACCAGAATAACAGGAAAAAAAAGTCCAGTATGTGTCTCCAACATGACCACCAAAGAGTGTTGAAGAGGCTACGTGACATGTAAAATTGGAAACCAATTTTGACCCAGACTGAACATTGTAGAGAACATCCCAAAGAAAAGCTACCTGGATCCCAATACTATATCAATAATATACAGCAACTCCAGCTTTTTAAGTGAGTTGCACAGGAACACCAATCATCCTGTGTTTTGTCATTAAACATGTTTAAATAATACAAAATGAAAACATTAAGCCGTGATTCGCTTGTATGCATGCCTGACTCTTAACAACAAACTGATTTATTGAAAAAAAAAAATGTTTTGTATCTACCAGGACTGTCTTTTAAGTATTTACATTCCTCACTGTTCACATTACCTTAACATTTTTTTCAATTTTTGAAAACATTTTTTTTACCAGTTTTACAATTACCGCTCCTCAAATAGGGGAAATAATATGTATTTACAATCACGTATTCCCATGTACCATAAGACAATGACTAATATTAATGCAAAATAGCAATTGAGTTATTAGAATGTATTGTATTACCATGAATGTATATATGATTTTTCCAAGGCTGAAGAGAAATATTAGTTTTGTATTGCAACATTTGGAAAATGTGATAGTTCAAAATTTAATACTTAAGTAATTATGAAATGTGAAGCTTGTTGGGGAAATTCCTAGAAAACCTTTTGTTCTCTGCCATTGTTCTTTCTATAGTTTTGAAGAACGAAAATGCCACCTCTGTTTGCAAAGAATTTTTTATGAAGCTCTGTAATATTTTTATGAAGATCTGTTTTGCTTTAATATCATATTCCATTTCTGCTATACTGTGTTTTGAAAGAGATGTTTAAGTGTTATGGTAATTCAGGGGTGATATAAAGCATTTGACCGAGTTTTTTAATTGCATGTTATAAATGCTTGATTGTATTCTTGAACAGTAAACCAAGTCATGAAATGACATTTCCTTTTCTCCCTCTTTCAAGAAAAGAGCATTTTGAATACTTTTCCACTGTCATGGGAAGGACTGAACAATCTCTTGGTTTCAAATATCCTTTATGAACAATCCAAAGCCATCAATCTTCAATGCCATTAAAAATATCAGTGATTTAGAAAGGTATTGTGAGAGACATTTGTTAATTACCTTTCTCTTTCCATTAAAAATAAAAATCTGTGGACATTTTTGTATGGAGGATGATCTTTATTTATTTATTTATTTATTTTCCTGTAATATTTCAGATGGCATACATCTTGTCTTTAGGATATATAATCTGTATACAGTAATTGCCAGTGCTCCTGTTAGGTAAGTGAAGAACTGCTTCAGGGAAAAAAATGTAGTAAGGCTACACAATATTGAAACTAGCAAAAGATGTCTGAGCCCCAAACCCACCAAATTAATATACTGGGAGATAAACAGCTCTAATGGAGCACTGATTAATGTCCTGAAGGCATTACAATAGCCATCCTGTAAACAACAATGAGGGGATTTCGCTACCTGTGTTCCAAGGCTTGGTTTGATGAAGTACAGGTGTGCAACCTTGGCTTAGCTTTACTCAGGAAATTGTGGCAAGGTGTAAGGAAGTGAGAGTTAAAATCATGCAAGATAAGAGAGGTAAAAGCACAAACTGAAGTGTTACTTTTGAGATGGTAATAGTTAGCAGTCCAGAAGATAACAGACTAAAAACACTGAGCAACACAGCTGCAATGGAGATAGACCTTTCCTCTGGCTAGCTGGTAAGGCAGAGATGGTGAGCATAGGCTGCTGGCTCACCAGTTCTAGCCTCCTGGTGTATGCATTAGGCAATAAACAACAGCTACGTCCTCTTAAGTTGTGTCTATCCTGCTTGCAGAAGCTCATTACTCATGGAAAAAGGTGCCTGAACAGCAGTAACTTAGTGAGGGAGTGTTACAGCATCTCAAATATGGTGGGAGATATAGGTATGATTACTTGCAAATTATGTGATTCTTGAAAGGTGGGCTTGCAATTTTGCTACTGAAGTGAAATTAAGAGATAGGAATAAGCCATGTATGAACTGTAGTGGGAAAGGCCATCCCTTCCACTTATGGCAGTTTCTCCTTAGATTCTTCTGTGTGTTGCTATGAGAGAATAAATAGCAGCGAGAAGATCAATGAAGGATTAGGAGCCTCAGGTGAGGTATAGTTTGCAGAAGAATTACCAAAGAAATTGTATTGAAATTGGTCTGTGTGTATGAAATCTGATTAATATGAGCATTAAAAATATTAATACATTATTTCAGGTCACTGTAATAAAGAAATATTTTAAGTAATAAATATTTATTTTGATTAAGGCATAACCAAAATATACCATCGATGTCCATTTGTAATTATGACAAAGCAGAATTTTCACCTATACTGTGACTACTTAAAGCCTTAAATGTTGTTCTTTATTTTATAATTATCTATAGTACACCAGGACAAAACTTGTTTGTGGCTTGCCAAATGTTGTCATAACTTGTGTAGAAAAGAATTTCTATGAAGGAAAATATCTTCTTGGAAGGTATAGAGTCAATGTTATTTAGTGGATTATTTTCCAGAGGAGGCTTTACACTTTGTGTTCATCATTGCTGTGACTTTCCTCTCCTTTAGTTACACTGCCTGATAAAATAGGAAAATAATCTGACTGGTACTTTGTTCTTCAGACCAGCATCAGCTGAGATATGGCCCATATGCCAGGTAAACTTTATGGTGATATTCTTCCCTTTAGTATCATGCTCCAGTTACACCCATCCTGGTGCATCTGGGGTCTGTGCCCCATGCTCATGCCTGGGGAGCCAAAATGCAGGCAACATGTCAGGCGTGCTGCTCACACTTCTGCTGTGACTAGTAACATGCCCATCCTGCGAAAAGAAATGCCTCTTTCAATGTATGTCAGATGTGGGCCCTGATACATCCACAACCTACAAAAAGGAATGCATCAGCTAGCTGGTTTGCCTCCTCTCCATGCTATAATCGCGTGATTGTTGCCACACAGCGAGGATGTGGTTGTACTTTGGCTGTGTTGTGGATGTGCAAATAATTGTGACAGGAGAGGGGGATGCAGCTTCCAGTGCAGCAGAAATAGATCTACGGCCACCCTCTGGCTGAAAGTGTAGGTGTCACTTCACTCCTCTGCATGTGTTTGATAAGTTGAAATAAAATTGTGTACCACAAATTAACTTCAGAAATTCATATCTTCTCAGCCACACCTCTCTGCAGTAATCCCTGTGGCTTAGAAGGGGAGAATAAATTAACAACCATGAGGGTTTTTGCCTCTTCTGGAGCCTTGGGCTGTCTCACAGTTATCTGAACCTCACAGGTAGACTGCTGGTTTTCACCCTCCCAGGGAAACTCTTTCCACCTAAGCTCATGACTCTGTTCTGCCTCTTTTTAACTTGGCAGAAAGTGCTCCATAGCCTGAAGTTTTGCTGAAAACACTTTGAGGTGCCTGCAAGAATACTTGTTGGATTTTGGATATGCCAATAGTAAAAACAATAAAAGACCCCTGTGGTACTTGTGAAGGTTTGGCTTTCAGGTAAAAGTCTGGAAACAAAAGGCTGCAAGTAAAACCAACTTGATGTATCATTTAGCTTAAATTTAAAGATGAGATGATGTTGGATGTAAAAAGTCACAATCTGTGGTAAAGGTAAGTTTTCCTTAAAGATAATTAAAACAAACAAACAAACAAACAAACAAAAAAACAACATGGGATAGCTCAGTGATGTGCTAAGGCACTCAGCCAGCCCAATACTAATTACAAGCCCCCAGCCATCATCACAAAATGTTAGAAAATCCTCAATATAGCCACCTTTCTCCAGTTCAACTTATCACACCATTGATCTTGGATAGTATTAGTGTTTTGTTCAAGAAGCCAGAGTTTAATATAATTTTAACTGCCACTGGGGCCCCTTGCCCTTTCTGCTTAGCCGTGCAGAAGATGGAAAGAACTTTGATGGGTACACAAATGTTCTCAGGTTCATGGCACTGCCCCTGTTGTTGTTGACATTAAGGCTGATTTTAAGCATCCACAAGTGATTCTGTAGAGTGTTTTGCATTTGATCTCTTAGTCAATAGCTGTGTAAGGAATTAATTGCTCCATAAATTGGTGAGCCTTAAACAGAAGAGATCTGCTACTGAAGAGAATACCAAGTATTAGTTTTTATTTTTTAATTACTTTTTCAAAGCATGTAGCATGATGCAGAAAACAAAGTCTTGCAAGTGATGATCTGAATCATTTTAATACTAACATTGAAAAATGAAATTCAGGGTATTTAGGGGTTTTGTCTGAATGTTTCAAAGAAGGTATAGTTTCCTCTTTTATTTGCTATTGGCTCAGAAAATTGAGTTGAAATGTCCTTTGTCTGACAACTTGTTAATGTTCTGCTTAAATAAAAGAAAAAAAAAGTCAAATAGAACTCAAGAAGGAGGATGAAGTAGTTTTGAGATTTCTGAAAGACACATTCTCACTAGGAAAAGAAGTGCTATTTTTAACATGCATCCAGATCCAGATTTTGGTATGTGTAATGTAAATTGTGCCTCATGTCTAAATACACAAGCTGGTCAAATGGTGTAGTGGGCTGCAATAAAAACCTTACGGCCTGTAAGTTGCAACCCCCAAAGCCTTTGTTTCAGTGGAGATGATATCCTGACCTGGCTTGGCTACTATTCTTAGTGATTGTTACACTTTATTTCAGGATTGTAACCCATACCAGTTAAGATACAAGTAAACTGGAATGTGGAATGGAATGCATATTTTAATTCCTGTTGTTGATGTGTTCTGCAAATGTAGCAGGACACTTTACTAAAACGTTAACTCCATGTTGCTATAGCATATACAGAATCATCGCTGAACAAGCTATAATACCAGGCTGTTATCATCTAGTATATGAACTCTCTTGGAAAGCTGGTCCTACCTTCTTACCGGGATGCATCTTTCGTTCCTGACACTCAGGAAAGAAGGAGCTTCTTGCTGCCATCTATTGATAAACCCACAAAAAGGACAGTCTGAGTCAGACTGCCACGGTGCAGCTAGCAGTCATAAATGTCTGTGCAAGTGCTTTGGTTGTTATTGTTAATGCAAGCTTAAAGCTTTGTTTAAAGAGGTAATAAAGAGTTATTTGTTTATTCACTTAGTAAGGATAAATTGCATTTGATGAAGAGCAAGCAAGAGTTCAGTATAACCAAGGACTGTGGAGTATGGGAGTTCACGTGCCCCAAAGATGTAGGGAGAAGGTAAGAAGTCTGGGGTTTTTGACAATGAAATTTGCAGTGAACTGTTATTAAATGGGATGGCATAGGGACCTCAGTGCTTGTAAAGCAGTGATTGTTATGCAGTTTGAGAGTACAAAATGACTTTTCTAGCCTTTGTTAAAAGCAGAAGTTCTTCCCAGAATCATTTCTGTTCCTCTAGAATGAGTACTCTTTGGTTTACGGTTAAGATGGTGAATTCCCTTTTCGTTCTGCTAGACGAAAGATTACATATTAATTTCTTTAATTAGTTTGAATATTTAATTTCACTGAGAAAACAATCAAAATCTAACTACATGAACAACTGCTCTTCAAGAGCTACACCCATGAAATTAATGAGAAAGTTTACCACAACAGAGTGCAAAGAAAAATCAGGATCAAAAGAATGGGAATTATATGAACAAAATAATCACATTTAGTATCATTATTGAAGTCTACTGATCATGTACTTCAAATGAGTGTTGTCATCTATGACAGACAAAAGGTAAGAACTTCGCTCAGCAAAACTCAATATGCTAAATCCATATTGCGGGGAGTCTACGCTCCACCAACACGCACACACAAACATCAATTTTCTAAATATACAGCACGTTGCTTTACATACTAAACCCGAGTATGCCTACACATACGCACAATCAGGAAAGGTAACAAACAATCCTCTAAGTTCCATAACTTACTAAAATCGAGTACGCCTATACATAATCACGAGCAGAAAAGGTAACAAAGAATCCTTGAAGTCCCATGACTTAACAGTCTCCATTTTCCATTCCTTTCCTTGATTACATACAAGTCTCCATTTTCCATTCCTTCTGAACAATATGTCTCGCTTTAAGTTGTCAAGCAACTCGGTCTTCAGGCCTTATGTATCCCGTGTTCTTCCCAGATCGAAGAAAAGCATATCCATCTCCTTTTCAAGGCCAATAGGCCTGGGTCAAAAGGCACGTCCAGGTCACCAGGGGGTGGAACAGCAAAAGCCTTCGATGGCTGTAGCAGCAGAGGGGCCCATGGCGTAGCAGAAGGATCAGTAAAGGAGCCCGCAGCTCCCTCACTGTCTGGCAAACCACACGTTTCTGACTGTGGTCCTACAGGGCTCTTTAAGGCCTCAGAGTTTGCTCGCCAGGTGCTGAGCAATCCCACCGCAACCTTGTCGTTTTTAGTTGCAGAGTCCCCCATCTTGACCTCAGTTTGGTCCCATATTTCAGGCTCATAAACTGTCTGATTGTCAATAAGGAGAATAAGTTGCAAGGTGACCAGGACAGTCTTTGTTCCTAAGGACGTACATGTATGATTCCCCACAATGTGCAGCTGCTTACCAGCGAGGGGCAGCTGTGTGCGGGGCCGCTTCTCTCAGCTTGAGCTTCTTCCGAGCTCCAGTGCTCCCATTTCCAGCGACTTTCTGTGCGAGCTGCTCTGAGCGGTTTGCTGGCTTTGGCTGAACCTCTCTTCATGGGGCGATCAATGTGCCTGTTCTTGTCCTGGTCTCTGTTCTGCTGGCCTGTTCCTTTTCATTCCTTCTTTCTGCTTCTTTATTGATGACAACTTCATCGTGTTGCCTTCTTTATCTTGAGGGCAGGCTCCCCTCTTCTCCCCTTCTCCCCACAGCAGTCCTTTTCAAAAACAACTTTTCATTGGTCAAACAACTTTGCATATAACAGCAACAGCAAACACCCAGAAACTTCCATGCCTTAATGGCTGGAGAAGAAGCAACCCAAGACTGCATGGCATCTCCTGAATCACCCTTCTTTGTTCCCTCTAAGCTCTTTTACATTCCTGATGGCCTCATCGTGAAGAGTCTGATGTTATCATCAACCACGGGGCTTGCTGACCCCCATGGCCACATTCCCAAATCCCCCCCTCCTTTATTAATATCAACCCTTTTCTCGACACGAATTACCACTCCATATATAACAAAAGGACCGCCCAAAAAATCAGAGCCTGTGTCCAAGAGTGTTGTCCAAACGCTTCTTGAACTTCGGCAGGCTTGGTGCTATGAGCACTGCCCTGGGGAGCCTTTTCCAGAGCCCGACCACCCTCTCGGTGCAGCACCTTTTCCTCACATCCAGCCTGACCCACCCCTGTCCCAGAATCCCAGAATCTGGAAGGGACCTCCAGAGATCCTCTAGTCCAATCCCCCTGCTCAAGCTGGGTCACCTAGAGCATGTCACAGAGGATCGGATCGCATCCAGGCAGCTTTGGAATATCTCCAAAAGAAGAGACTCTACAAGCTCCCTGGGCAGCTTGTTGCAGTGCTCAGCTCCGTGCTGTTCCCTCAGGTCCTGTCGCTGTCCCCAGAGAGCAGAGCTCAGCGCCTGCCCCTCATGCGTTTGACTAACCTCAGGGTCTGCTTGATGCTGTTTGATGAAAAACAGTGTTGAGAAACGTGCATATGTCCCAGATGCAGTTTGTGGTGAGGACCATGGTGAAGCAGGCTGCCCCCCTGCAGCCCGTGGAGTCCCACGGTGGAGCAGGGTTCCACGCTGCAGCCCGTGGAGGATTCCCCAGTGGAGCAGGTGGCCCTGCACCGACAGATGCTGTGGCCTGTGTAAGACCCCTGCCGGAGCAGATCCCGGGCTGGAGCTGTAGCCCGTGGAGAGGAGCCCACGCAGGAAGGAGCAAGGGGTCTGGCAGGAGCTGCTGCCCGTGGGGGACCCAGGTTAGAGCAGTTTGCTCCTGAGGGATGGACCCTGTGGTACAGACCCATACCTGGAGCAGTTCTGGAAGAGCTGCTGCCTGTGGGAAGCCCCCGCAGGATCAGTTTGGGAAGGGTGGCATTCCATGGGAGCGACTCCACAGCACAGAGGACAAGAGTGACCAAGAAGGAGCAGTGAAGTGCCATAGACTGACCACAGCCCCCATTCCCCTGCGCCGCTTGGGGGGAGGAGGTGGAAGAGGGTGGATGGCCTTTTGGGTTTCTTTCCTTTGTTTCTCGCTTCTCTAGCTTGTTAGGAATAGGCAATAAATGTGACTGTCTCCCTACTGTGTTTTGCTTGTCACGAGAACTGTTGAGCAATCTCCCCGTCCTTATCTCAACCCTCAAGCCCTTTGCATCCTCTTTTCTCCCTGTTCCTCTTTGAGGAGGGGGAGTGAGAGAGCGGTTGTGGTGGAGTTCAGCTGCCCACCCGAGTAAAACCATCACAGAAGCGCATGTTGAGAACTGCTTTGGAGAGCAGTTTTCCAAAGATGCCCAAGATGAGTTCCTGGAATGTGCAAAGGGTGCAAAGGGCTCTTTAGTGAAACCTGGGGGAAAAAGTTAAGATCCAGGTTAGAGTAGTATACGTTCTCTGTGCTTCTCATGAAATGGACACGTTGGGAACAGGAGTGGCAAGCAGTTTCTCAGCAGCCTCTCCTGATCACGGTGACATTTGATGGATAATCCTGGGAGGCCTCACGGTTAGGTCCACCAGCTCCTTCAGAACCCATTTGTGCATCCTGCCAGGCTTTTCCCCACAGGCCCCAACGTGCCCCCCTGGCCCTATGAAAAAGACCCTTTGTCCGCAGAGGGGAGGCCACGTGGAGTTGGATTTCCCCAAGGACACATTGAGCGCTGAGACCACGTACATGTACAGAGTTTTATTGCCCACAGTCACAGAGGGCCTTGTCTGCCATCTCCACGCTCGGGTGTCCTCAGTGCTGCTCGGGCCCTGGAAAGCTGCAACAAGACAGACAGAGCTGTGAGCAGCCAGCCCAGGCAGCTGTGCCCCCTGCCACCCTGGAGCCGCTCCCCCCTGGCTGGCCGGCGCCTGTTGCTGGGCATTTGCCAGGCTGCTTCTGGGCTCTGACCTCTGCCCAGCCCCACGGATCCGGAGCTCAGCCCCATGTGAACCAACCTGCTCTCTGACGGAGCCTCATTTCCTTCTTCTCCTTGCCAGGATGGCAGCTAAAGTACAGAGCAGAGAGGCAACCATCAGAGCACCGCTCCACAGCCCTGGCTTCCAGCCCTGCCCTACAGCTGGGACACATGCTTGGGGAGCCACTGTGCAGGGCTCTCCAGATCACTCCTGATGGTTGCTCAAGCTTTTTCAGGAACTCGGAGGCATGTTGCAAGGAAAAGCCCTGCGTCCCTGTCTACCCCATCTTCAGCCATGGGACACAGCACGGTGTCTGCCCTGTTCTGCAAAGGCAGGGCCCGGAGGCAAGAGGAAAGAGAAAGCAGAGGTCCCTACAGCTCTCTGGTCAGGAAAGGGAGTGGGAAGTTCCAGTGCGGGCTCTCACCAAGGATTTCGAAGGTCGATGGGTGCAGCCTCTGCCCGTTCTCTAGGAAGCCTCTCCTGGCTACGGTACGGAGCCTCTCCAACATGGGGGGGGCGTTTCTGGCCTAGGGCAAGACAGGAAGGCACAAGTTCACGGGGTCCAGAAAGATGCCTTCTGTTGCCCCCTAGCCAGCTGGCTGGGTGGGCCGCAGGGGGAAGGGGAGAGGCAGTGGGTGGCCAGGAGGGATGGCCATGTCCCAGTCCCGGCCAGCCCCACACGCAGCACTGCACACTCCCCGGAGGGAGCCAGGGCAGGGCCGCAGGGCCCTGACGTCTCGCTGGAGCACAGCTTACTTACCAGGTAACTGCACAGCGCATCCTGCAGCTCTTGTGCACCCAGCCTCTCGCAGAGAGAGATGATCTCCTGTGGCCGCCTCAGCCCCATAAATGGAGCACAGAGACTGAAGGTGATCTTGCACATCTGAAAAAGAGAGTTGTGCCGTCATTCCTCCTCCAGCAGCATGTCTGGGACCTGCCCAGGGAGCTCAGCCAGCCACGCCTCGGCCGTGGCCACGCAGCTTTCTGGGGCTTTGGGAGCAAGCTCCAAGGGCACTTACGCTGGCAACTGCAAAGTCGGGATCCCGGAGGTGCAGGAAAAGGCTGACCCATGTCTCCGCCACTTCTCCGGCAAAGAACGACCGCTTGCTGGAGGCTGAGGAGGCCAGGACTGAATAGAGGCGCAAGGCCGAGTAGCGAAGGTACTCTTCTTTCTGCAAGCAGAAAGCCGTTTGTCAGCTGGGTAACGAGGCCGAAGCAGGCACTCAGCCAGCAGAGGCCATCCAGGCGGCGCGTGCAGGCCCCTGCCCACCCCACGCTTCTCAGAGCAGTGGCAGCAAGAGCTGGCTTCACTCACAGACTCGAAGAACATCTTGGTGGCCCTGGCGATGTCTTCAAAGGCCGATCCCAAGTTCACCGCCTGCAGCACCCTCATGAGCTCAGCTAGCGCCAGCATGCTTTCTGCAACCACCTCGGGACAGGCAGTGTCCGCCAGGCTCTGTTGCAGCACCTGGACAACTTGTCTCCCGTGCTTCCGCACCTGCAAAGCCAAAGACGTGCACAGACTTAGGGCTCTCCCTGCCTCCAAGGGCTGCTCTTTCTTTCCGTGGCTGACAGCTCTGCTCCAAAGCACTGTTCCTCTGACATTTGGCACCCAATTTGCCCTCGGCAGCCCTGCTGGCATCAGGGAAAGGAGCGCGGCATCAGGGATAGGAGCCCTGCTTTTGCCTTTGCCGCTCTGTCCAGGCCCTTGAAGTAGCTCTCCCCCGGGGTCTTGCTAGGGAGGGGAATATCCCTGCAGCCAGAGCGCAGGAAAATCCATCTCACCTCCACGGGCATGCTGCCGGCTGCGTTGCCCAGAGCTCTCGCTGCCAGCTGCCTTATGGTGCTGCTTCGGTGCTGTGCTTTCTCAGCCAAGACACGCAGAGTCTTCAGGACGTTCCTCTTCTCAAGAGGCGGCTCCTTCATCAGCTGCAACAGAGCAACACAGCCACGAGAGTCAGGACACAACCTCAGCCCAGGCACAGCACACAAGCAGGCTTCGCACAAAGGAGTCTCGATGGGGACGCTTGCTTCTCATCTCTCCCCACAGCAAGAGGCAGCCCAAGCAGCAATGTCTTTCAGAAAAGCCCTGGGGAGCCCCCCTGCCCTCCTACTGCCTCACCTCAGCAAAGAAAGCCATGGCCGTCAGCTGCAGGTTTGCTGATGGGTAGCGCAGCCACTGGGAGAAGATCTCAATCAGCTCCCGGGAGATGAGCTGGGCACGGAGCAGGACACTGCACAAAGAGCACAAGGGGCAACGCCCGGTCAAGTGGGAAGGCTGCAGGCTGCCACCGCGGACTTGCCCTCCTCCAGCACAGGCGCTGCTCTGCCCTGCACAGAGCTCCCCGAGCACGCAGGAACGGGCCCCGGCAGCCGTTCCCCTGGGCGCAGCCACCGAGAGGAAGGCGAGATGCTGCCCTGGGGCTCTCACCTCGTCAGGAGGCACATGCCCTCGGCATAAGTGCGGGGGCTCTCCAGCAGCGCCGACATCTTCTGCCTCCAGAACGGCGTCAGCCAGCTCTTCTCAGCGCATTTGCTCAGCACTGACATGAGAGTTTCGCAAAAAGGCCTGGGGAAAGAGCAAGAGCCAGAGAAGTCTAAGATCAGAGCAGTGTTCCGCAGGGAACTTACAGAACTTACAGGGACTTAGCAGAGCAAGAATGCTCAGCAGCTTTACGAGCCGCTTCTTCACTCATCCCAAGCTCCAGCGAGGGAGAGAGAGGCAAAGAAGCGCAGAGGCAAGGTTCTGTAGTCACCAAGTCTGTGGCAAAAGCCAGCCAAAAAAGCAACTGTCTATTTAAGCACTGGCAAGCTGCCCTGTTGTGTTGTGTTGTGGGGGGACTGATCTGAGCACTCGAACCTCCCCAGGGAGGCAGCACCGCCTGAGTGCAATGCTTGGTGCACCCTGACAGGCCGGGAATTACACCGGCAGAGCCTCCACGGCAGGAAAGCACAGCTGCCCGCGGCCAGAGCTGGGCCACAAACCCTGCGAGGATGTGGCAGCTGTGCTTGTGCTCCCTGGGAGTCACCGCCCAGGAAGACCCTCAGCACACAGACATCCCTACCACAGTGAAAACCAACTTTGCACAAGCCATCGTGCAAGAATGACAGCCTGCCCGAGAGAAAAACAGAGAAAAGAAAGCCCCAAACAAACAGGGATGGGAGGAAAAAAGCAAATCTGCAGCCTCAAGTGGCCTCCCGCCTAGGAAACAGGACAGGAAACAACCAAGCATGCTTGGCTAGGCAATTCAAGCCCCCCTTGCCCTGCCCCTCCTGCTCCTGACCTGCACACGTTGCCCTCTTGCCGCTGATCCTCAGTGTGCCCTCTCCAGGGGCTGAGGGGCGCAAACAGCATCTCTTCCCCCAGTGCCTTGCTGAGCTGCAGCAGGAGCCCAGGGAGGAGGGAGGGAAGCAAGCACTGGACCCCCTTCTTGGACTGCACGGACACCATTTCGGAGATGGCACGGGTGACCTGCAGGGAAATGAGAGCACCCGACAAGCACCCGTTAAACAAGAGCTTTGCCACCAGCCCCGGCCCGCTGGCTGCCTGGGGCACTTCTACTGCCTGCACGCCCCGTCTCCGGGACAGCCTTGCAGCCTGGGAGCAGCGGCTGTCCTGGCCGTCCAGAACTGCTACCGCTGAGACACTGCAGCAGTGTCGAGATGCTTGCAAAGGGCACCCAACGCCTTGCCCTCGGACTGGGAGTGGGGGAGCAGGCACAAAGCCTCTGCCACCGAACGTACAGTCAAGGACTCCGGAGAAGGCTGGTGGGCGTGCAGCCTGCGACTGGGCGAGCTGGGCTGGGAGCTGTCGTCTCCCACTCTGTTCAGCTTCCTCGCTAAGCGCTTCAGCACACCGAGGCCAATGCTGGCTCTCCCCAGAGTCCTCCACAGCTCCAGTGTGTTTCTGCCAAGAGATGTGCAACCATGAGCCCGTATGCTCTGGGACCTGGGATGCCTTCACCTCGCGCTTCTTCAGCAGCCGGGCTGAAGATGCCTGCTTCCTCCCAGCGGTACCAGCACACCTCCGTCATTTGGGTGGAGGAGAAGGAGACGCTGCTTCCCTTGGATCGCCCTAGGGGAGGGGAGGCAAGCTACGGCTCTCTGAGCCCAGCAGGAAAGGAAGTAGCGCATGTACCTGTCCATAGGCACAAACTTCTCAAGGATGATGTTCAGCGTGAGCTCCCGGTGATAGCGGGCCAGGATCAGCACCGCATGGTGCACGAAGTACACGAACGAGGGCTCCAGCATGGACTCTGTGCAGGTGTGCAGGGCGGAGACGATTCCTTGCACCTGAAAGAAGCAGGGGAGAAAGAACATCTTGGCACGTCCTCGCTTCTATGGGAACATGGACGTTCAGCCCATGAGCCACGCCTGGTCCCTTGCCACGCTTTCACGCTCTAAGGCGAAATTTCACCCCTAGCACCCTGCCCGAGCCCTGACTCTGCACCGAGAGCTTCTTTAGCACACAAACGGCAAGATGTGCGGTGCGACAGCCAAAGCGAGAAAGTCCAAGGCATGGCAAAATGTCTCTTACGTCTGGACCAATGTCCTTGCCACACGTTTCCAGAAAGGTGAGCATCCAGTTGCCTGCAGCACGCACGCGGCTTCCTCTGGCATGCCGGAAGGGCCCCAGGATGGCATTCATGAAGTGTGCGGCCTGTTCTTTGGGGAAGTTTTTGCAAACGATCTGGAAAGATGCAAGAACCAGGAGAGATCCCGTCACGGCTCCGCTCCAGCTCTTCAGAACATAAGGCAAGCTTGAGGTCACTCCTTACCTCTGCGATTTTGATGGAGGTCTGGAGCTGCTGAGATGCATCGCTGCGAGCACTCAGCCCCTCACACAAGCTCTCAGGGTCGTCTGTCTCCAACACCCTGTTCGTGGCCTTAGCTGGAACGAGCACGGGGAGAAAAGGGGAGTCACACTTCGGGCAACTGAACTTCCCTTCCCAGCCTTTGCTGAAGGGGGCCCAGAGGCCAGGGGAGTCAGTCTTGAACCTGGGCCTCTGGGCCCAGGGGAGTCAGTCTTGAACTTGCTGCAGCGGGATGGCCCTTGCCAGATTCTGCCGCTGAGCAAGCCTGGGCTGCACAGAAAAGACCCCTCTTTTCCCTGGAAAAGCTTGTTTCAGGGGTCTGTGTCCTGCTGTCAGCAACAGGGGTGGCCCTGAGCGCCCCCGGCTGCAGGAAACGCTGCTGGCAGGTGGCACTGGGTGGCCCTCTGCCAGGATCCCTCCCCAGGTGGCTGGGGAGGTGGAGGACGAACAGGCTGGGGACAGGACAGCAGCCGAGCACCGTGCCTCTCCTTTCCCTCCTGGCGGCAGGGCCCAGCCCCCGCGGGGGATCCCGCTAGGGCCAGGTGGGGCAGAGGGCCGGCAGGCGCCTGCTCTACTCACACTCACCTTGGATGTGGAGAAGGGAGCTGAGGCAGGCAGCGGCCAGCTGGCGGGAGCTGCTCGTGGGCTCACAGGTCAGAGGCCCCAGCAATCCCGCCAAGGCGCCAAACGGCAGGTAGGCACCTCTTGTCTGCAGGGGCGAGAGGAAGAACAAGGGCTGGAGGTGGCCCCAGCACTCCCTTGCGTCTCCCAGCCGTGCCCTGCTCGGGCCAGGACTGGGCACAGGGGCCACCCCAGAGCGCTGCGCTGGGGGACCCCACAGCCCGTGCACAGCTGGGCAGAGCTGCCCTGCCAGGCCCCCTTGCAGCTGGGGGCACACGCTGGGCATCCTTCCTCACCTGAAAAGCCACTCCATCTCTGCAGTCCTCCAGCAGCTGGGCGCAGACCTGCAGGGCTTTCTTGCACACCCACGGATCGTCCGAGGAGAGCCAGAACCACAGGACCTGGGGCAGAGCAGCTCTGTCTGCCAAGGGGCATCTTTCCCTTCCCGCCATCCCTCTCCGTTTCCCTCCCTTCCTGGCACTTTCCCTGAGGGCCTGCCCTGCGGCACTGCCCCACTCTCTTCAGACGCACCTGCTCCCACCCAGGAGCTTTTCCCTGCAGCCAGTTCCCTGCTGCAGCCAGCCAGGGGCTGCCTCTTGGCTTTCCCCCCTGCAGGGCCCACTTCTTGGCCTCCCTGAGCTCACAGTCACCTGGCATGGCAGCAGGAGGTTCCTGCTCCTCTGCTAATTCCCCAGAGGCCCCAGAACTCACAGGGTCCCCACTGGTGACAGGAGGGACGCTTGCCCCAGCACCCCATGGATACTCACCTCGGCGATGTCTACCAAGTCGACAGGGCTTGGCTTTGCCTTGAGCAGGACTGCCATGAGCCGGCCCAGAGCCTTCGTGGCCATGTGCAGAGACTGAAAGCGGACGAGAGGGACGCAGATGCAGGATCACGGCTGCTGCCAGCACACAGCTTGTGCTGGGGAGGGGTCCTGACCGAGAGGTGGGCAGGGAAGGGACAGCAAGTTACCTGGAGCTGCAGCACTGCCTGCTCTGCGTTCCTGATCTCCCCAGTCTGCTCAGCCGCTGAAGGAAGTGGCAGGATGGCCCGGCAGCAGTCAGACAGCAGGCTACAAATTTCCTTGCTGCTGAACGAGATCTCCAGCTTGCTGGCAAGGGGAAAAAGGAAGACGAGGGAAAACAATAAAAAAGAGGAGTTCCTAGCGCTCTCCAGAGAGGGTCACATGGCATCTGGGCTTGTCCTCATCGACAGCCCCGAATGCAACCAGCCTAGGCTGTGGCAGGGAGTGCTGCTCTTTGGGAGCTCCCCGACAGGAGGAACGTCATCCCGCCTCACAGCCCCCGCAGCTCCTCGCTCTTACCTCCACTGCTCCAGGGCCAGAATCACCTTCAGGTGCAGGGACGCTGCCGGGAAGTCCCAGAGCGTCGTCTTCATCAAGTTCTGCAAGAGAAAGTTGCCAAGTGGGCCTTGGGCACAGGAGAGCTCTCGCACCCTGCCCGGGGATGGGCACTCCTGCCAGACACTGGCTGCAGCGCTCCCGCAGCTCCCACAGGGGCGCTGCAGGATGGAGCAGCTCCCCAGCGGCTGCCCAGCCATGGCCACTGCCTGACAGCACCCAAGGGCCCCCCCCACCAGCTGGGGACACGGCTCCAGGAGCTCCCACGCGGCTGAGGGAGACCTTCCTGCCTCCTGGCATGGCCCCAAACTCCCCTGCAAGACAGCCCTGGCTCTGGGCACTCACCTGCAGGATCAGCAGCAGCTTGTGCTTCAGGACAGGATGGAAGCTGCCCAAGTTCCCCACAGCGTGGATGGCACAGCCGACCTCAAGGATGCTCTGCACCAGAGCCAGATTGGTCTGCAAGTTCTGGGGCCCAAGAGAGAAGAAGAAAACCCTTGGAACTGGAGGAAGGGCCACGGGCTGCGAGAGGAACATGTGCACGTGGGGGAAATCTAGGGGAATGGATCTTCCTGCTGGGACAAACCATTCCTCGGGGGACCTTTGGAAAGAGACGGCCAGGCTCAGGATGCCCTGGCACAGAGGGCTTGGAGCTGGGATTGCACCCAGCAGCCCTGCCCCTGCACGCCCCGAGCTCTCACCTGGCTGCTGGAGATGGAGAGCAGCAGGATGTTGCCCGCGATGTCTGCCTCCACGTGGGCGAGCAGTTGTTCCTTGGAGGCACGCAGTGCCATGCTGCTGTGGGCGAGCATGACAGCCCTGCAAGTGGCCTCAGCTCTCCTGCTGGCCTGGGTCGTCTGCGTTGCAAGAGATGCTGTGAGACGTCCGCCCCATGGCCCCCCACAGCCCACGATGAAGAGCAGGTGGAAGACAGCCAGGGAGGGAAACCCCAAACGCCTCACCTTCCTGCCTCTGGAAACCCTAAGGCCCCGGACACTGCTCGAGGTGGCAGCAAATGTTGTCAGTGTCTCCAAGGCCAGGCGGAAGTGGCTGTCGGCGGCTTGGCAGACGAGAGAAATGATTCCCTGCAACAAAAGAGCGAGGGACAGTTGGCACAGGCCCAGCCGTTCACAGTGGTGGGCAGCGATGAGGAGCTGGAAAAGGCCTGGAGCAGGGCCCAGGGACAGAGCAGGGAAGCTCACCTGGGCCTCAGATGGCTCCTCAGGTTGTGCTCTCGTCAGATGCTGCAGCAGGTTCTCTTGGACGTGTGGGAGTTCCTGACAAGCTCCCAGCGTCGTCCCAAGAGCCTTGTACAGGAAAGCCTGCAAGGGAACAAGCCGAGCCCGAGATGCAGCAACAGCCTGGTGTGCTGCAACGGGGCCAGCACACGGGGAGCAGCCGAGTCTGGACGCAGGGATGGGCTTTCGCCAGCCCCGCTCAGCACGGAGGGAAAGGCCGCGGGGGGCAAGGGCCGGGGAAGCAGCGCAGACAGCCCTCGTGGGCAGAGCAGCGCCTGCAGCCCCAGCCCCAGCCCCGCACGTGGGCGGGGGCCCCGTGGCTGCGCTGCCAGGGGAGAGCCGGGCAGGGAACTGACCTTCTCCCCAGAGCTGCTGGGAGAGCTGTCCAGCCGCTGGCTCAGCGCACAGCTCAGGCGCTTGATCCAGGCGTCGTCCCCGATGGTTTCCAGGGATGCCCTCAGGAACTGCAGGAGAGAACAGGAGAGGAAGCGAATGCTTCTTGGCCTTTGACAAGCAGGAAGAGGCAGTGCCAAGGCACACGGCCACGCCAGAGTGGCCTTCCACGAGAGCTGTGGCCTGTGGGAGAAGGGAGAGACTCCTCTAGGAGGAGGAGTGGGGTGCCCGGGAAACACCCCTGCCAGCTGGGGAATGCCACCTCTATCTATATGCTACGCCTCCCAGGGCTGCAGTACCTGAAGCAGACGGCGCTCCCACTCGGCAGCGTCTGGGATGTTCCCCTTTCCTCCTAGAAAGAAGACAAAAACCTTGCTTGGGACCAAGCCACAACAGAAGAGCTGCTGCAAAGCTGGCCTGGCCCAGGGAAGCTGGTGGCTGCACCCGCTCCAGAGGCAGCCGTCCGTCCCTCCCCACAAGCACCGCCCCAGCAGGGCCATGGAGGTGCCACCAGGGCCGGGACGAATGGATGGCTGTGGGACCGCTCCCCCCAGCTTCAGTGCTGGCTCCCCGGCAGGGAAACGAAACGGCAGCAGAAGAAGCACTGGGCACCAGGCGGGGATTCCCCTTAGCCATGCTGGGAAGCTGACTTGCCATGCCCTCCCTCCCCTGCCCCCTCCCCAGCAGCACTTTACCTTGGAGGTACTGCAGCAGCAGGGGAATCTCGCTGTTCCACGTGGCCCCCACAGCTCCGTGGATCCTGCTGTGGAGGCTCTGCATCACCAGCAAGGCAGCAGCTTGGAGTTCACTGCCCGCAAAAGGAGACCCCGCCACCACCAGCAGGCGAGCCAGCAAGTTGTGCGGAGTCAGCGTCATGTCTGCGGGGAGAAAGAAATGCTGGGTGAGATGCCGAGCCACACCGTGCCCTGCCACGCTGCCGTCCCTGCAGGGCGCAGACCCAGAGGTCAGCATTGGGGGAGTTGCTACTCCTACCTTGCAACAGGGCGTTGAGGACATCGGGATCCAGTTCATGATGCTCGTGCCCTGCTGTCAGCTCATTTCTCTCAGCCAGGGCGTGGAGACAGCGTGAGAGGGGGATCAGCATGCCCGTGTACTTGGCTGGCATCACATAGATCAGCAGCCTCGGCCACAGGAGCTGTAGGCAATGAGACAATTCAGCCCGTCAGCATTTCTGCCTCAGCTCAGAGATGGGGAGGATGGTGTGCATCTCCCTGAGCACTTCTGAGCATGCTGGGGGGGAGCTTTCAGGTGTGCAAAGGGGGCTAGGAACAAATGGCCTGACGGAGAGGAGAGGAGAGGAGCAGCAGCAGGACAGAGGAGGACTTACTTTGGCCATCCCTCTCACAGAGATGTCCAGTGACCCCAGGACGTCCATGCACAGCCCTTGGAGAGCTCCTTCTTCCTGGGCTTCCTGGGCAGACAGGAGTCCTGCAGCCTGCAAGACAACATTGGGAACCCCCCGCTCCGGTTGCTCTCAGTTCCTGCCCCAGAAGGCTCAGGCGTGGCCCCAGCAGGCTCCCATGCCAGCCTCCTGGCAGCAGATCTCCCCAGGGAAGATGTTGCACGCTGGCCTTACCCTTCTGCTCGAGCTCTGGCTGAACTCGCTGAAGATGTAGCCCACAACGTCCCACGCTGAGCAGCTCTGGGCATTGGCACTGAGCAGCTCCCTGATGAAGTGCAGAACTGCCCTCCTCACCTGCCAGGGGTCAAGCGTGCTTAGCACAGGGCCACGGGGACCTGCCCATGCTGGCAGTGGCATCACCTCTGGCTGTCAGCCCTCCCTCCGGTAAACACGAAGGAGCGGGGAAATGGCTGGCTAGGTCCGAGCCCTTCTAGTCCAGCCTTGCCAGGCTCTGCCTCTGCCCTGAGGGAAAAGGTTGCTCTCCCACCCCGACCCCGACCCCGACCCCGACCCCGACCCCGACCCCGACCCCGACCCCGACCCCGACGGCACAGTCCCTTCCCAAAGCAGCTCACCCGCATGCTGGGGTCCCTGCACACACGCTTGACAGCCTCCACCACCTGGGGCAGCTTCTCTGCCATCGCGGGCTCTGCAAGAGATCCAGTGAGGCATGCGTGGAGGCACAGCCCAGAGGGCGGAAGAGAGCCCTCCAAGCCCTGACCCCGCAGTACTGACCGTCACAGCGTGCCAGAGCACCGAGCAGACCCAGGGCTGCCACGCGCACGGCCTCCCTCTCGTGGCCCAGCTGGGACTCCAGGAACAGGATCGTCTCCTCTGGGCAGATGCGAGCTGTGGGGAGGAAATCCCATCCTGCATTAGCAAGCAGCTTACCCCCATTGCTGAGCTTTGGGAGAGAGCTGCCGGGACACCATGGGGCATCGCCACAGCTCCTCTCCTTACCTTGCAGCAGGATGCACTGGCTCAGCTCTGCCTTATGGTCCTGGCTGTGCTCTTTGGTGTCGGCAGTGAGCTGTGGGAACAAGGTGGGAACATGGTGGAGAAAGTCCCAGCAGCATTGAGAGGGCCCGAAAAGAAACAGCGCTACCAGCTCTCATCTCCCTGGACACTCGTGGCAAGAGGACCCCCAGCCAAAACCCAGCCCACCCCACAGCGTCCCCAGGGACCCACGCACAGGTCTGGAGCACCCGGGAGCCACCCAGGAGCCAAGGCCGGGCAGCATTCAAAGACTCGGGGCTCTGGAGTCCTCCCGAGACTCAGCCAAGAGGGAATTGCTGTGGCTGTGTGGGTGCAGGCTCCCCTTACCTCGCTGTACACGACGCTGTTAATGGCAAGACACTTGCCCTTGGGGACGGGGATCTGAACTTGCTCCAGGGCCTCCAGGAAAGAAAGGAGGCTCTGCAAGAGAACAGGAGAGGAAGAAAGGGCCGAAGCCATGTCAAGCCACTTGCGAATGGAGCAACTGTGCACAGCCACAGAGCTCCCCGTGCAAACAGCCCCTGAGCCCTCGTGCCACTTGCACAGACCCCACGGCCGTGCCAGGCCCTGTGCCACACCTCACCTTGGTCACCCTGGAGGCGTCTTGCACCGTCCGGTACTGGTGCAGGAGCCAGAGGAGCTGCTCCCAGACATGCTCCCGGTGCTCCTCCTTGTGCAGGAGGACACGCATCAAGGGAGTCATGGCCCCGATGACAGCTTGCTTGTCCTGGAGAGGAACCAGGGAGGCCCAGCGTCAAAGGCTGAAGGTCTACCCTGCCCACAGAGAGGCCTTCCCCTTGCCCTTTTTCCCTCCCTCTCCCTCTCCCTCTCCCTCTCCCTCTCCCTCTCCCTCTCCCTCTCCCTCTCCCTCGCCCTCGCCCTCGCCCTCGCCCTCGCCCTCGCCCTCGCCCTCGCCCTCGCCCTCGCCCTCGCCCTTGCCCTTCCCCTTGCCCTTCTGCCCTGCAGGAGATGGGCTTGCTCTGGAGGGCAGAGCGGTTTTCCCCACCCCTCACCCCCCGCCCTGCCTGCCCAAATGCCCTGGGCTTCAGCTGCTTCCCCGCAGGGAGCCCCCAGCCCCAGGCACAGAGCCAGTCTGGGGCCTTTTGCAGCCAGCCCGCTGGGCACAGACAGAGGCACAGGCACAGGGGACAGGAAAGCAGCACTTCTCACCTCTTCCTCCTGGCAGTCCAGCCAGTTGCTTGCCACAGAGCAGAACACCTGGGCAAGGTTTTCGTAGAGCTGCTCCTTCTCCGTAGCAGGCAAGGAGCATCCTTTCCAGGTGCAGATGTAAACGCTGACCACTTTGGCGCACTGCTCCAGAGCTGCACCAAGAGAAAAGAAAAAGGAGCCTGGAGCAGGGAAGGGAGCGGCACCCCCCACCAGCCTGCTGGAAGCCCCATTTTTGCCCATCAGGGCACATTCACCCGGTAGGAAAGCCCAGGAAGGCAGCAAAGGGACCCAGTAGTTCCCGGGCACCTTCACCTCCAGCCCACAGAAACCTTCAGCCACCCTTTCCAGGCGCCCCCAATGCTTTGGGATGGCCCAGGGCTGGCAGCAGCATGAGCTCAGGCCCGCCATGCCCGCTCTGAGACCAGAGCGAGGTGCCAGGGGCTGCCCTGCCCCTGCCCCTGCCCCTGCCCCTGCCCCTCCCCAGGGTCCACTCACCACCGCAGGCAGCACGCAGGATCCGGCCGCTCCCTAACTGGCCCACCACGGTGCGCAGCCCCAACAGCACCACGCGCATGAAGGGGATGCACTGCAGGGCTGCGAAGAGAACGGAGAGTGGCCACGGTCAGAGCCCCCAGCCGGCACTGGCAGCGAGGGAGGAGGCGCTGCAGCCACGGTGCCCCCCAGCTCAGCACGGCTTGCGTGGAGAGGGGAAGGATCCCTTTCTATCCCAGCTCTCCCAGCCTGGCCCAAAGCGGGAGGGGAGGGGAGGGGAGGGAGGGAGGATGGCGGTGCTGGACCGTACCGTTGGTGCTGAGGAGTTTGCCCACAGTGATGAGCACGAACTCCTTGGAGATCTGCCCTGGGGCATTCAGCTGGGCCAGGAGCTCGGCTAGCACGAAGCTGAAGTGGGAGCGGGCCAGAGCCACCAGGACGTCACTGGCAGCCACCTTCGTGTCTTCCGTCACGCCCTGAAACAGAGGCTCAGGTTGGCTCAAGAGCCTCTGTGGGGCCCCAAGGCCAGCAAAACCTGCCTGTGTGCTCCGCATTGCCTTCCAATGCCTGGCAGGCTGCTCCCCTTGCCTTCCAAGAGCACCATCTCACCTGGTCAGCTGTCAGGTCCCAGGACACCTCTGCTAGCAGCCGGTTGACGACACCGCACTGCAGGCAGCTGTCATCTCCCCACAAGACGGTCTCCAGCTCGCAGTAAGTCTGCGCTCTGTCGCCCTGGGGACAGAGCACCATAGGGATCAGTTGCACTTGCTTTGCTCCTCTTGCCAGCGCGCCGCCAGCTGCCCGCCCTCACTCTGCAGAGCCTAGGGATGTGCTGCTGGGGCTGGGAAGCTGCAAGAGGGACACAAAGCCCCTGGCCTCTGGGCTTGGGCAGCCATGGGACCTTGGGATGGGGCCCGGGCAAATGACTGCTCCTTGAGAAGCTCCAGGCTGGGCACTGCCCTGTGCCGGGGCTTCTGGACGACAAAACCAGGAGGGAAGAGGCACCCTGCTCCCCCCGCTGCATCATGGTGGGGAGCCCCCAGCTCACCTCCTCATCTTGCAGGCGCTCTAGCAGAGAAGTCACAACACTGGCAGAGGTCGGGGCCGCTTCAGGGACAGGCCCTGGCACCCTGCCTCTGCCCTGGCGACGGCTACGTCTGGGCCAGCAGCCCACACCTGGAAGGAAGGAAAGAACGGAGCAGGTGTCATCAGTGCTGCTGGCCGCAGGGGGCTGGAGCTGGTAGGGACGAGGATCTTGGCCAGCTGGGAGAGAAATCTCCGCAGGAGACGCAGCCCCGAGCAGCCTGCTGGGAAGGGTCCTGCTTCAGCCCCCAACCTCCCTCCTGCTGCCCCTCACCGCTAAGGGCTCTCAGCCTCTCCATCGCAGCAGGATGTCCCCAGATAGACACAACGCTCTCTCTGGGTCCTCCTCCTACCGGCCCCACAAGCAACTGGGCCACAGCTGGCACGCACGGCAGAGGGATGTAGGAGGGATACACTGTGACCTCAGCACCAGGGCCTGTTACCACACAGAGGGCCGTCCCTAGCTCATGGCTGAAGGAGACTTGAGGAGGAAACTTCGGCACTGAAATCCATCCTGGCAAACCTA
This sequence comes from Anas platyrhynchos, assembly GCF_047663525.1. Lineage (NCBI taxonomy): Eukaryota > Metazoa > Chordata > Aves > Anseriformes > Anatidae > Anas > Anas platyrhynchos. The sequence goes on from NC_092590.1 coordinate 53,549,745, forward strand.
CCGTATCTTGGTCTGGTTGTCGCCTTTCACCACTTCTCCACTGGGGTTATAGAATCACAGAATGTCCTGAGCTGGAAGGGACCCACGAGGATCGCTGAGTCCAATTCCGGAGTCTCCAAAGTGTTATAAATGAGGTCTCAACTCAATCTGAATTTTGTAATATTTATAAAACAAATATTTCTAAAAGGTAGAAAAGGCAAGGAAACAGACCTGGGTGTGCGGGGAGTCTACGCTCCACCAACACGCACACAGAAACATCAAACATTCTAAATATACAGCACGTTGCTTTACATACTAAACCCGAGTATGCCTACACATACGCACAATCAGGAAAGGTAACAAACAATCCTCTAAGTTCCATAACTTACTAAAATCGAGTACGCCTATAGATAATCACGAGCAGAAAAGGTAACAAAGAATCCTTGAAGTCCCATGCCTTAACAGTCTCCATTTTCCATTCCTTTCCTTGATTACATACAAGTCTCCATTTTCCATTCCTTCTGAACAATATGTCTCGCTTTAAGTTGTCAAGCAACTCGGTCTTCAGGCCTTCTGTATCCCGTCATTCTTCCCAGATCGAAGAAAAGCGTATCCATCTCCTTTTCAAGGCCAATAGGCCTGGGTCAAAAGGCACGTCCAGGTCACCAGGGGGTGGAACAGCAAAAGCCTTCGATGGCTGTAGCAGCAGAGGGGCCCATGGCGTAGCAGAAGGATCAGTAAAGGAGCCCGCAGCTCCCTCACTGTCTGGCAAACCACACGTTTCTGACTGTGGTCCCACAGGGCTCTTTAAGGCCTCAGAGTTTGCTCGCCAGGTGCTGAGCAATCCCACCGCAACCTTGTCGTTTTTAGTTGCAGAGTCCCCCATCTTGACCTCAGTTTGGTCCCATATTTCAGGCTCATAAACTGTCTGATTGTCAATAAGGAGAATAAGTTGCAAGGTGACCAGGACAGTCTTTGTTCCTAAGGACATACATGTATGATTCCCCACAATGTGCAGCTGCTTACCAGCGAGGGGCAGCTGTGTGCGGGGCCGCTTCTCTCAGCTTGAGCTTCTTCCGAGCTCCAGTGCTCCCATTTCCAGCGACTTTCTGTGTGAGCTGCTCTGAGCGGTTTGCTGGCTTTGGCTGAACCTCTCTTCATGGGGCGATCAATGTGCCTGTTCTTGTCCTGGTCTCCGTTCTGCTGGCCTGTTCCTTTTCATTCCTTCTTTCTGCTTCTTTATTGATGACATAACTTCATCGTGTTGCCTTCTTTATCTTGAGGGCAGGCTCCCCTCTTCTCCCCTTCTCCCCACAGCAGTCCTTTTCAAAAACAACTTTTCATTGGTCAAACAACTTTGCATATAACAGCAACAGCAAACACCCAGAAACTTCCATGCCTTAATGGCTGGAGAAGAAGCAACCCAAGACTGCATGGCATCTCCTGAATCACCCTTCTTTGTTCCCTCTAAGCTCTTTTACATTCCTGATGGCCTCATCGTGAAGAGTCTGATGTTATCATCAACCATGGGGCTTTCTGACCACCATGGCCACACTCCCACATCTCCCCCTTCTATTTTAATATCAACCATTTTCTCGACACGAATTACCACTCCATATATAACAAAATTAAAGAATTTAATCTGCATAGAATTTATGCTTTTTAAATTTTGTTTAATGTTCCCAGTGTTGCTTTCTATTCAGATTAGTGTTTCAATGTTTTTTATTTCTCCTAACGCCAGTGCGTAGTGTGAAGGTTTTAAATGTCATGTAAGTATCCCATCAGAAATAAATGCTTATTGTGGAAAGGCAGTGTAGGAAGGTACAGATGTTGTGACTTCAAGTGAGTTACAGGCATTAGCCCCAGGTAGGTGTGGCACTGCTACCAGATGCAATTTAGCCAAGCAGTAGTGCAAAGCAACTTGCTTCCCTTTCACATATGATGGCTTTGCAAAAAACGTTTGCCACAAAATTAAATATTTTTTTACAGGCCTTAAAATGAGAAGTTTTTCTACATGGCAACACTTCCTTTTATTGCTACTTTACCTTAGAAAATAGAAGTAAGGTGACACAGAAAAATTGAATACAGCAATTTTAAACAGCCAAATAATCCACTATTGAAGATAATATGTTTCTTTTTTTTTTAATTATTTTTATTTAACAGCTATTTATGCTGATAGTTGCCTTGTTAGAACATCATTTCTTTATACAAACATGTCAGATCTGTCTCAGTAATTTCAAAGGTGGTATGTCTGCCAGACAGGGGGCATTAAGCACTGCAGAAGTTTAAGAGTAACTAAGAGAATACTCTTTATATCCTTCCTGATTATAAGGATTAACTTCATGCATACTTTTCTTTATCTCCTGCAGTCATGTTGCATTGATGTGTGTTGTATGGATTAGCAAAACATCAGAGTCTCAGAGGAACTGTGAGTTTTACGTGAAACACGTACAGTGTTCTGTACTGTTTGCATCCTTTCTGTTGTTTGTACTGAGGTGAAATGAAGCACCCAAATGGTCTCTGGTGATTGCCTACTGTTGGGGTGGCCACTCTTGATTTGTGCCAGATAACACCATTGCTTATTTTTTATTTTTATTTTTTCCTGTCTCTGGCAAAAACAGAGAAAACCCAAATGAGGGAACTTCATGCAGCTTCCTCGTAGAGGCTAGTTCAAAGTAGTCCAAAAGCTGTGAGTGCATTTGTGGTAAAACACACCACCCTCAGGGACTTCCAGGCACTGGCTTGTTTTCCAGACTTCTAGAGTGCATAGGCTTAGTCCATTAGAAAAGAATGGTGTTAAGGACTGACTTAAAAGGACATTTAAAAGATGGGGAAAGGGAAGTGACACCAGGTAATGATCAATCCTACTTAAAGGAGCTGTGGTGATTTGTATTGTATAAATATTTATATATAAAGAATGGAGAGCAAATGATAAATGCAATGGCCTATGTAGTAAATGCTAAATAAATCAGTGGATGATGAGTTTGTTTAGAGGAATAATAAAATATTGGTGATTACTTTGGTTAAAAGCCACCCAAAGGTTCTCTAGTGCATCTGAGGAATAAAAGAGCTTCTGCGAGGCACATAGCTATTATTATAAATAAATAATATTGCAGAGAGGCAAATTATTCAGTAGCAGATCCTCTTCTGAAGCAGGCCAATATCTCCATCATATATGGTGTTTTAAGTAGATTACCATTTGTAGTAAGGGGATCTGTGAGTCATTATCTATTAAAGCTGGTCATTTTCAAATGACAGCTCATGTTCCTCTTAAAGAAACTCAGTAAGGGTATATTTCTTTTTCCAAACTACAGTTCTTCAGCCACAAACTCAAAGGATGTTAAACTAACTAGTTAATTAACTAGTTAATGTTTAAAAACAAACAAGAAACAAAAGGTTGTATTCACCTAGTGAAATAATACTGAGAATCCTTGTGCTTGATGCCCTTGTATGCTCAGGGTCACAACGTTCATCACTTGAGGTTTTGTGTAGCTGGTTTCTTTAGGTTTTACTGGCAAGGTCTTTGTCTTGGATCTGAAGGGAGTGGGGCTTCTCTAAATGACTTTTGGATGTTGCATTATTTCTTTGCCTTAGGCATCGATGTCTCTTATTTGTTGCCACAAATATCTGTTTATTCACCTGAGAAATGAAAAACTTCTAAGTGGCAAGATTCTATGTAGATGTGTCCGCAGGAAATTACAATGGTCCATTACAGTTATTTATCCAAGTTTTGAACATGCACACATCACTGAAGGTTTAGATCTGTTTGTACTCTACCATGAAAGTCATAAACAAATGATGAATTTGTACATTTCATTGTTTAGTGTGCTGTGCATATATTCAGCAGTGATCTGAAGGCCAGACTCTCAATATAGGTAATGTGGTTGCTTCAACTTTGTTTAAGCTCTGTGAACTTGGTATGAACTCAGAGTTTTCTGTATTTTATGTAGTCAGTTAGTTGACTGTTTTCTACTCCTCTTTCGTTCATCTTTGCTACTTTCCTTATCACTGCAAGAGACTTCTGCGTAGGTAACTAAACTAACATTAGTAAGAAAATTTGCTGATCATTGACATTCTTTTCAATGCGCTTGTTAATATTCTTTGAGAGGAAAGAAATGTCTTCCTGAAACAAATTCATTTAGTTTCTTTATATCTTGTAGAAGAAGTAGTACTGAACCATCTTTGATCATAAGGGTTCAGTTTTTGCTTAGCAGAAGATTCTGTGTGGGAAGGCATTGAGAAATATTTATTGCCTGAAAGATGAGAAAACATAGGGAAAGCTGTGATCTAGCGCAAGAGCAGAGAGAATGAATCATGCTTTTTTTTTTTTTTTTTTTTTCCTTAGTTTATTATGAAAAAAGAGAAACCAGATAGACTTCTTGTTAGTCTTTGGATAAAATTCTGAATGCCAGGCTTCCAATTAGTTTTATAAAATTACTATGACTTGAAGACTGTGTGAGGAGACTGCAGGAGAGTTTATATATCTCATTTAACCCAAGAAGGAAAGTTATCCCAGAATGACTTCTTATCAATTAGTGTTTATTGAGACATTTTCCAGTTTAAAATGGTACGAATAAAATAATAATAATAAATAAATAAGGGGTGGTGGTGGTGGTGGTGCTTGTCATCTTTAAGTAAATAAATAAATAAAATTGTCCTTTCTCATTACTTTCACTCTTCACTGAAGCATGTTTAAGCTTTTTTTTTCTCTTGAAGGTGATATTTTACATACTAAATTATGCAACTGATCTTTAAATGATGTGATTAAGTGTTTTGTAAAAGTAAGTCTGCTAACTGTGTACAGGCTATTTTATCTTGCATGCTTGATTCAGACACATTTTAATTTACGTAGAGCCAAAGGTAACTGCTTGACTACATATACTCCAATTAACTGATACATGTACTTGTATTCCTGGATCACTGATCAAGGGTAGTTAATCAACAGAACCAAAGTCCTGCTTAATTTTAATCTGAGAGTCTAAAATGTGTTATGACGGCAGCCCTGCCCCCTGCTTTGCCTGCTCTACTGCCTGTGAAGCTTATGGGAAGGATTCTGTCACGGTGTTATAGTACAAGAACTGTTATGGTAACGTTTGAGTCAGGAACCTCTTACAGTCCCAATGCAATAATTGTAGGGGTATAGATTTTGGACTCATCAATAATGAAGCCCACTATGTAAATCTGACTTCTTCATAAGACAGTGAGATACCTCGCCTTTGGCAATATGGTCACAGCTGTCAAACTTCACTGAACACAGGGAAAAGCAGAGCTTTGTTGTTCTGACCTCATTTGGAAGTTTGCCTTGTACACCACACCAGCAGATTTAATTTTAAATAAAATACCTGTTGCAAATGCAAATTTATCTGCTCTGTTTTTAAGCACCATAAAAGTAATACAGAGGAAAAATAAGTTCAATTAACATTATGCATTTGGTTGAATTTGGGAAATGAAGGGGTAAGACTCAAAACAATTGTTTTTATGCTGAGCCATTGTACCTCATTTAGTGTGCAAGATTTCCCTCTCTGACAGACCATAATGGCTGCAGTAACAACTTTTAATGAGATAAGGACGGTTTCATCCTTGACTATAAATGCTTCTTATTCAGTTTATGCTCTCCTGCATTGGTTATATCCTTGATAGGCATCCTTTCGTGTAAGAGTTTTAGAGAGTAGATTGAAAAAGAGTACATACATTTTATAGTTGTTAAGAGGTCTTTCAACTTCAACCTTAACTGTTTTGCTAGTATCATGGATCATGGAAAATTACACTTGAACACTCTTTCATTGCAAATGTGGTTTCTGAGTAAATGATGGTAGGTGCTTTCCCAAGGAGTAGAGGCTGACCTACAAAGGACACATAAACTATAAGGCATTGTCCTGGTTTCAGTTAGAACAGAATTAATTTTCTTCCTAGTAGCTGGTGGAATGCTGTGTTTTGGCTTAGGATGAGAAGAGTGCTGATAACACCCCGATGCTTTAATTGTTGCAGAGCAGTGCTTATACTAAGCCAAGGACATCTCAGCCTTTTGCTCTGTCCTGCCAACGGGCAGGCTGGGGGTGCAGTAAGAGCTGGGAGGGGACAGACCCAGGACAGGTGACCCAAACTAGCCAAAGGGGTATTCCATACCATCTGACGTCATGCTAAACAATATATAGGGGTGGCTAGCCGGGGGGAGGGGGCCGGACTGCTCGGGGTTAGGCTGAGCATTGGTCAGCGAGTGGTGAGCAATTGCATTGTGCATCACTTGTTTGTACATACTATTATTACTTTCGTATTATCACCATTGTATCATTATTATTATTATTGTTATTATTATTTTTGTTATTATTATTTTCCTGTCTTATTAAACTGTCTTTATCTCAACTCACGGGCTTCACTTTCCATTTCTCTCCCCCGTCCCAGAGAGGGAGGGGGGAGGGTGAGCGAATGGCTGCGTGGTGTTTAGCTGCCGGCCGGGTTAAACCACGACAGGCATACAAAATTTCCTGGAAATGCTGTAACGTTTTCAATAAAGAACTTCTTTACTGAAAGGGTTGTTAGGCACTGGAACAGGCTGCCCAGGGAGGTGGTGGAGTCACCATCCCTGGAAGTCTTCAAAAGATGTTTAGATGTAGAGCTTAGGGATATGGTTTAGTGGGGACTGTTAGTGTTAGGTTAGAGGTTGGACTCGATGATCTTGAGGTCTCTTCCAACCTAGAAATTCTGTGATTCTGTGATTCTGTGATTCTGTGTTTTTTTTTTTCCAAACTGGGACCAAAATATCTGGATTTTTTTCATTCCCTGTATATAATCCCATGCTTTGGTTATGGCCATAACCTACAGATTGAATTCAGATTCATTGGAGAACCTAAGAAAGAAATAAAAGATTACATATGCATCATCAGAAAACAGGTAGCAATGAATTTCACTAGCAGTGAACAAAGTGGCTGTTGGAGAGTGGATTAGATTTGATAGTGAGAAGCTGGAAGTGCTCTGAGTGCTGAAGCTATCTAGTGTGAGAATGAAATTCTTGGGTTTGTGTATGGGTCTGACTTAATAAATGATACTGGAATATGAAACTTATTGCTGCAGGATTTGTGATTTGCCACAGACTTTTTTTTTGCTTCAGTACAAATATATGGGGAAACTGGCTCAGACTTTCCTGGTAACTCACTCAGGGCTTGTTCATCTTGTTAGATGTGTAAGAAAAGTTTGCCTGTCCTTGGTGTTTAATAGGTTTTGACCAGGCAAGCCAGCTTTAATCCCAAAGCCATTTGAATGGGACTATGTTGAAGCCAATAGCCAGTTATTTTTTTAACTTTTATTATTATTATTTTTATTATTACTTTTGTATTTTGCTTAGCCTTCCCAACAGATTTTCCTTTTTACTCTTCTTGAAGACAGACCTGTCCTTCTGGCATTCTTTTGTAGAAAAGCCAGCATAATTTTTTCTGGATATAGATTTAAAGACAAAATAAATAAATAAATAAATAAGAGCTAATGTTATACTTAATGACAGTCAGGAATCATGGAATGTCACTGATAGCATAAGAAGAAATGAAATCATTTACTGGGATGGTCCACTTTGTCAATAATAAGCCTAATGGGCAATATTTAAATATTTACTAAATTAAAGATTTCTTTCTTTTTTATTTATTTAAAAAAGGATTTTTTTTTAGTCATGTTTGTACACTATATATTACTTAAAAATGAAAATTCACAATATATGGAATCATTCTAATTGAGGGTAAATTGTATTTATGCTGCCATGGACCTCTGAGAAGTAGTTTAATCTAGACAGTTTCATGGGGCCTCTATTACTGCTTCAGGGTCACAGTTCATGGGTACTGAGAGCAAGAGAGAATTCAGTCAGTTTAAACATGAAGCTGAGTAAAAAATACATACATTTTTACAATGTATAATTAATCACAGAATCACAGAATCACAGAATTTCTAGGTTGGAAGAGACCTCAAGATCAAGTCCAACCTCTGACCTAACGCTAACAGTCCCCACTAAACCATATCCCTAAGCTCTTCATCTAAACGTCTTTTGAAGACTTCCAGGGATGGTGACTCCACCACCTCCCTGGGCAGCCTGTTCCAGTGCCTAACAACCCTTTCAGTAAAGAAGCTCTTCCTAAGATCCAACCTAAAACTCCCCTGGTGCAACTTAAGCCCATTCCCCCTCGTCCTGTCACCAGGCACGTGGGAGAACAGACCAACCCCCACCTCACTACAGCCTCCTTTAAGGTATCTGTAGAGAGCAATAAGGTCGCCCCTGAGCCTCCTCTTCTCCAGGCTGAACAAGCCCAGCTCCCTCAGCTGCTCCTCGTAGGACTTGTTTTCCAGGCCCCTCACCAGCTTCGTCGCCCTTCTCTAGACTCTTTTGAGCACCTTGATGTCCTTCTTGTAGCAAGGAGCCCAAAACTGAACACAGTACTAGAGGTACGGCCTCACCAGAGCCGAGTACAGGGGGACGATCACCTCCCTAGCCCTGCTGGCCACACTGTTTCTTATGCAAGCCAGGATGCTGTTGGCCTTATTGGCCACCTTCATCATTCATTGCTCTGAGATGTCTTTGCAGACAGAAGGTAAATAGAAGTCACAATCTTAAACTTTTATGTATCTCTGCATGATATTTACAGTTGCATTAGAAGTGGGAATTATGGAAGGTATATAAACATTTATGCATCTACTTGTTTACAAAATGGGAAGGAAAATTTTGTTAGTTTCAATTTTTATTTATTTATTTATTTGTTTTTTAGAAAGCCATGCGTTGTTGTATATGAAACAAATGGTCCAGATTGGTGTGCCAAATTCTGTAGTCCTTAATTGAGTGATGGCTTTTGCCTGACAAATGCCTGTGGAATTCAGCCCAGTTATGTTATTTTAGTTTCATGCCATGCTGTGTGGAGTAAATTAGGATGCAGTATTATGACAATGCAAGTCCTAAAAAATTCATCTTTTTTCACAGGTACCAAATTATATCTCTTGCCCATCATTAAGCAGCAAACAGCTACTCCCGTTCAGTATTTGAATCACCACTGACCAGTTTGACACATCTTTAAACAGCCATTTTAGTGTGTTGGGCTTAAAAGTCTTGTTGTTGCTGACTGAGCAATTGCACAGCTGGCTGGCTGGCTGTACTTGAAGCAGTAATGTAGCTGGTGCACAGCTGTGGTGAAATAATTCATGCAAAAATACCGACTTTTAGGGTTGGCCTGGTTTCTAATTGAGTGAGGAATATGTTCTAATAAGTTCAGGAAGATGGAGATTTTGATTAGTGTAGTACATACAGCACTAGATTTTGTGAAAGATTGACATTTTTTTTTTCCCATGATGAATGTTTTCAAACAATCAGTTCTGGATGTTGTTGCTTTATGCTACTGAAATGTACAAAAGCAGAGTTTTCTTGTATATATGCTGTCCATACTTCAGCTGTGTACTGCACATGCTGAGTACCAAATTCCACTAGAGATCTGTGCATTGCTTCTCAGTGAAATGCTTTGTATTGAGGTTAACCCACACTGCTGAGAGAAGGATTGTTGTTGTAGCAAGGAAACAGTCGGGACAAATTGGGTGGGAGAAAGCATGAATTTTTAGCCTAAGGTTTATTGTAAAGAAAAAAGGAGTCAACTGTTTCTTAATGTACTGTTTTGTAATAGAATATACAATCTGCTTTAGGCTTAAATAACTTTGTATTTTCCAAAGCGTGTGATAGTTTTGATGATTTTAATGTTTTCCTAGGGCTTAGGTAACTAAATTGGTATAATTTTTTTAAGGCCCCAGGGCTATTCCATCAATTTAGTGACTATTCCATGAATCAGTCAGGGAATGTGTGAAAATATACCCAGATTTTGGAACAGAGAGAAGATCCTGCTAATTTCAGAAACAACATTCAGGTCTTGAGAAAGGTTCTTAAGTCTAAATATTTATTATTATTATTATTATTAATAATAATAATAATAATAATAATTATTAATTTATTATATTATATTATATTATTAATTAATTAATTATAATTATTATTATAATTATAATATTTTTCAGATGATATTTGAACTTTTAATAATTGTTGTAGATGACCTAAAAGGAATAGAAATATGAAGAAATCTGTTATGAGGATGACAGATCCTCATCCTCATCACGCTGAGGATGGCATGCCACTGAAATCTGGTTAAAAAGCAGAAAAGTTCCATGGAGGGCTCTAAACAGGTAAGAAAATAATTATTTTTTAAAGTGGAGAAGTCTGTATTGAACTTTTAAGCTTCTGTAGGAGTACTTCAGCTGTAGAAAATATGGATAAGCTTCTGTGGTTATTAGCCCAGAGAGAGCTGTCAATCATGTTGACTCCCTTGAACTACTCACTGCAGACCCAATTACAGTAGTTGCCAGTGTTGTTGCCTATACTTTGGGGACAGGAAAGGGCTTTGGCTTAAAATTTATTTCAGAAAATAATTCTTTTCAGTAATAACCACCCCAAGTCAGACAGGAATAGGAGGAAAACACGGTGTGCTTTCTGGGGTGCAAAGAGCTCCACAAAACCATGCTCAGCAAATGATTCTGTAACTTCAATTCTGGGGCATCTTCTCTACTACCTGTGCCAATATAAAATGAAAATATTACAAATAAAGCAACAGATTACCACAAGAGTTGTAGTGAGAGCAGAGTCAGAGGGCAGAAGAGACAGGGAAACTTCAGGAGTGTCAGGTAAGAAGAATGGACTCAAAGTAGGGAGCAAACTAAAATTACCAGCAGGGCTGGAATATGTTTTAGCTATCCAGTTCAACATTTGGCTTTCTGCAGTTTGATTCCTCACCAGTGACACACAGTCTTCCATTCCTGTTGAGGACTGGAGACTCAGTAAAGGCTTCTTTCTCTCAGTCTGTTGTGAGAACCTGTTCTTCTGCCCTTTGCTCCCAAGTGCAACAGGATTGAAAATGCTCCTGCTCCACTGAGGGGGTGTTGAGCACGTGATTTTGGGTCTTGCTTTTGAAACCTGCTCAAAGAGAAATACAAGCAAGATACATGAGTTTCAGTAACTGGCAGTGCTGAAGGAATGGAGGAACTGTCATTTATTATTAGTTGTTGTAATTATTACAATTAAGTATAATAGTCACCAAAACTCTGGTCTTCTGGCTACCTCAGGAGAAAGTCCTTCTCAGGCTTTCATAAGGGAACTGTTCTAAGATATTGATGGATTTTGTTCATTTACCCTACCTTCATGACCTAACAACATACTGTGCTTAGTTAAGCAGTGTTTATAAAGCACTGTAATCCTGGGATGAATAACCAGATAAACATTAAAGACATTTCTGAAAGAGCTAAGTATTTCCATTTGAAAAGGATGGTGTTCAGAGCTTTGTAATCTACTGAGAATGTGACTGGGACAAATATGGGCAAAATAAGGGTGTAAGTCACTTTTGACAAGTGTGGCAAGAAACACGTCTAAACATAACTAAGGTTTTCTATGTTTACATGGCGAACATATCAGAAGGTAGGTTGGCAAAGCATATCACTGCTCCACTATACCTGACTTTGCAAGAGACGGCAGCCAGTGATGTATTTATATTCATATATAAATGTTTTCCCTTTGTCTCAGCTGCAAAAACATATCCATGAACCTTACCCATAATTTGTTTCTGTAGCTTGTCTGTAGGCAAATGAGTTTTCGTAGATTAATGTAGATTAAATAATAAAATTAACAGCATTAAACACTACCTGATGAAGAATAGTTTCACTGTTAGCTATATGGGTTTATTAGTACTGATAATTCAATGGTATTAGATCTACTTGCATAAAGAGTCATTAGTACCAAGAATTAATTATTAAAGCACTCAAAGCCTGAATTAGATTTACTAGGAGAGGACTAGAATAATGTATCATTAGTGAAGATGGTGAGAGGTTAATACTTGTAGTAGTGCAGCTTGCTAGAAAGAAAAGGAAAATTTATCCCTAGAGATGGAAAACTCCCTAAATTTGATGAAGTTAAATGAATAAGAATTTTCTTGCTATTCAGATGAAATAAAGCTCCTTACAAAATTAATGCTTGACACCTCAGTGAAAAATATCCAAGAAATTTAGACCTATCTTCTTGCATGTAGTAGGACTTAATATAATATCTTTAAGTATCTTTTTCTAATTCATTATTTCATAAAAATAATCATTTAAACAATAAACTTAAATGGTGTTTGAGCTTAAAATTGTAAGGAGTATTATTTTTTTTTTTTTGCAAGAAGACATAATTGTAAAAAGACTAATTGTCTTACAGAACTTAATAATTGCTCTAGAAAGGTGAAGACCTCTTTAAAAATTAATGCTTAAGATCCTTAATTATATATGCTTAAGGTTTTGGGAATACAAGCAGTATAGTAAAAACACAATTAAAAAAATATACTTTTCTAGTTTGAAATTTATTAAGGTAGAATAGAAAGCAAGAATCTATTTTAATTAAAGTGCTTTAATACTTTCAGATACCTTTTTACCTTTTTTTTTTTTTTTTTTTTTTTGACTATGTCAAACTATTGAAAGAAATAGTAGAAGAAGTGGGTGAATGGCCTTGAAACTGTGCAGCCATAAAAACAGTATCAATGGCATTTTCAAAATATGACATGAAGCTTTATTCTTGTTATACAGCATGCACACAACTCCCAGGAGTTGTGAAAAGCAGAGATGATCCTGTTCCAGCTTACCCTTACTACCTTACTAGGAGAACAGGGTGGGAAATGAATTATATATTTCTTCAGCTACAGTGTCTTAATTATGTGAGGAACTGATTTATATTGAGGAAAACATAAAATACTGACTTGGTCGACTTATAAAGTGTTAGCAGTTCATGTTCTCATTTATGTTCACAAGAAGTTCACATTTAATATGTTTGGTTAAACTAACTATATTTTCAGAGATCCCTACTGAATTTCTTTAACTGCTGTATGAAAGAAAAATAAAAATGTTACTTTGGAAAACTGATAAAGCACTACTGTTTGGTTCAGGTTTGAATCTTTTCATCTAGGAACAATGAAATTTGTTTAGCCGCCATGTAATTGGACTCTGTTCTGGTAACAAACAGTACTTGGCAGGAAAATACTGCCATTATCCTAGCAATGTGTGGTACACAAATGCTGTCCTTTCTTGGCTGCTTTCTGAAGCAGTAAGTAGCAAATTGTCCTTGTGTCTGATAGTTTTGCTGCTACGTCTATATAACCTCAAGGCAATGGCTATTCCCATGTTCTTTTCTTGACTTGTCCAAAAATGGAGAAGAAATAGAGGCACTGAATTAGTTGCAATGGCCATACAAAGCTTGAGGAACCTTCAATAGAAGGCTATGATGAAGGTTGTCTGTGAGTATCACGTGAACAGGAATAGGAGGAAGGATAATTTCAGCTGTTTTCTTTCACAGACAGCAAATGTGGCAGCCTGCTTATGAGATATTTCAAGTGCACTCTATAGAGATAGTTTCAGTTAACTTGTGTTTACTCTGATTTATTGGGAACAGATTCTAGACCATGGATTTTAATATTTAAATGAGAATTTCAAAAGAAAAATGTGTATCTCAACATTAGATAGGAAACTATCTAATTATATTAGATTGATCTCAAGTTAGAGAAGAATTTGTGGGAACTAGACAGAGTGCAATACTGACAACAGGACCAACTTTTTGCTGTTCAATGTGCTTCTTTTGTCAGTTCCTTGAATTTTAACACAGTTTAGAATGCTTTGCTGGAACAGGTATCCTCAAGGTAATCTTTTAACTCTGTGGTAGAATATTATGCTTCAGGTTGTTTTTTGTTTGAAGGCTTGGCATGTTACAATGTATACTTGAGGATACATGAACAGGTAGCAGTTAGTGTATGCTGAAATACAGGAAAGTTTTAATTCCATATTTGATGTATAGAGAAATTTGCAAAAATGTAAGTGGCTGAGAACTGGCTAGACTTGGTAAGAGAGACTGTAACATAGGTAACAAGTGACATAGTTTTTGAAACAGCTGGTACAAGTCTGGTGGAATTGTGAGAATGCCAGTCTTGAATATTATTTTTGTTAATGACCATCAATGTTGCAGTTTGATTAAATACACATTTGCATTTGAAATAACCTAATCTATATAGAGTTCATAAACTTTAGGTAGGTGGGTTTCTGGTTTCTTCCTTCCACAAAATTATATGGAAGATATCTCTTACCATGGCAGCCAAAAAAAGTGCTGGGTTCTGGAGTATCAGATCCTCAAAAAATAATTAAAGTTGCAGGAAACAAGGTATTGCAATTTTATGTCCTTGATTTTCTACAGGAATGGGCACATTTTCCACTATATATATATTTTTTTTTCCTTTCATGAGTTCAACACTGATGGAATACATTTTTTCATATATTTTAACACATTTAATGATTTCTCTGCTATAGGTAGATAATATTAAAGGCTCATTCATGATTATAGTTATAAATTGACTCAGATCTTAATACAATTCTAATTTAAAATTTGTATTTCAGAATCCAAAAACTTGTTTCCTTATCAATTGTGGCTGTGATCTCTCCGTTACAGTTTGTGTCTGTGTTTGTGTATGGAAATACAATGCAAACCTTCAGAAATGAACCCTAAACCTTCTGAAGAAGAAATCAGAATGTATTTAGATCATTTGAATCATATACATCTCTGAATATAGCTGCAGCAGTCTGCTCTTATGCAGCTGACTTTGATTATAACTCTGATTCCATCTTCACCTACTCTCCCTCCTGCATTAATGTGTCAATTCAAGTACTCTTTACTCTTGTCCTACATTTGATAAAAAAAAAAAAAAAGGAAGAAGAAAAAAAAAACACATCTAGGCTACATAATTTTAGAATAGTCTTCATTAATAATGATAACCTTGGTTGACCTTATTTTTGATTTGAGAAATGTGCATGCCACAGAGTTGAGTAAGCTAAAGACCTATTTTATAAAAGAACATAAAAATGAGAATGTAATGTTAGGAAAAGAAGATTGAGCACCATCCGAAATCAATTTGTAATGTTCAATCAGAGAAAAGGGCAGAGACAACATGAGGCATGTGGAATCCAACAGTTGTGCCTAGAGATGTGCCACGTTGAAAAACATGTCTGCAAGTAGAACAGATTATTTTCACTTACCCCCATTTCCCCTTACCTTGCAGCCTTATGTTACCAGTTGGAAGCAACCTGAGTAATGGTGAGACGGTTTAGTGGAGAATTCAGATACATAAAATGATTCAGGAAAGTGAGAATAAGCAAGGTCCTCACACTTGTGCACAAAGAAAACTGCAGACAAACAAAGAACCCTCTGTCCCCAATAAAAGGTCTTGAAAGGATGATCTCTCTCAGGGGGAAAGGTCAGCCAAACCTGAAAAACCATGCAGCTCCAATGTGGGAAACATTACACCGGGTCAGGTAGTCTGCTGTGTCTTTATAATGTCTAAATTAGACCCTTGAAACACAGAGCTTCCTATTTCAGGACGTTCATGGCCATAAAAGGTATTTTGTTGTCAACTGCAAACTGTTTTCCTGGTCTTGGGAAGACAAATACTAGCCCCAGATGTAAAGGATGGGAGGCACATTGTTAGAAGCTGTGAAAAAGATTTTTTTCTGAATATGATTATAGCAGAATGGTTGAGGTTTTCCTTTCCTTTTCTTTTCCTCCCCTTAAGGATCTAATCAGACTTAGAGGATTTAGAAAGAGGCAAACAGAAAATCCCAGAGGAGTGTCTAACTTTCCTAAATGTACAATTGTTGTTGTTTATTGTTGTATTTTGCGGGCCTTTCTAGGCAGTGGGCCCCCAGAACACCCTTCTTTACTGATGTGATGGAGGCCTTCATGTACTGTGAAACTTCTTTTTTCCTTTTCTAGTAACTTTAACATTAGTAAGAAATTAGTTCATTAATAAATGAAGAAGAGTGAATTAATTATGAATTTAAAATGGCAAAGATTGAGATTCTCTGCAAAATTTCTTTATTATATGTGCACACAAATTATAAAGAGGAAAGGGTCATCCAGAAATAATTTTGGGGTAGAGGGGAAGGAGGAAGTATGTGAGGAAAAGCTAGATATAGCAGAGCCCAGAGGAATTGCTGCTCTAGACAATTTTGGAGAAAATTTTGGTTTTGGAGAACCAGGTAATCAAATATACAAATCATGGGCTACTTTTGAAGGGCTTCCATGTGCAAATTCAAATGTCCATTGAAGATGAACTGCTTATTTTGATTTCTCCTTTGTCTTCTTCCACACCTGTATCTCTTCCATCCTGCTGTGGTATGGTGTGCACCAAACCTATTGCCTGTGCATGGCACTAGGATGCCAAAGTATGGGAGCTGAAGTGGCTGTTCAACTACAATAAGGTTCTGCAGCCTCTGTTACTTGGTTAGAAATGGGAGAAACCACATTTAACTGTACTGATATGTGAGATGGAGGTGAAAAGGAAAGTGGGAAAAAAAAAAGATAGTAATAGGGCTTCCTTATATTTAACTTCTGTTTCCAGAATCAGAATAGAATAGTAAGGAAAAACGTCTCTCTAAGCATATCAATAAGATTCTGAGCAAGAAGTATCCTGATTCTTAGAGAAGTTATTTTTTACCAAGCATGTTTTTATTGTTCTTTTATATTGAAAGTACAACAGAAAACCAGTGGCTGTATAGATTGCAGCAGATGAAATGTCTTTGGATTTCATTTCAAAGCTTTATCTCATCCTATGGAATCAACTGAGAAAAAAAAATAAAAAAGAAGCTGTGTGTGTGTGTGTGTGCTGAAAGACTACCACATATATTAAAAATAACAATATGTCAAGAGAGGTAGGAGATGTCCCAAGAGTTCTCTTAAGGGGCAGATTATTTGGTTGCTAATGTAACATAATTCTGGAAAAGATAAAACATATCCATGGTTTTCAAACACATAATTCATATGTTGGAGAAACACATTGATTTAGAATCAAAAGAGTGGATATATAGAAAAAAAAATACAATAAGAGTGCCAATGTAGAAATTTGACTGTTAAAATGGGTGAAATAATTCTGCGGTTGCTTTAGACATGATGGAATACAACTTATCCTTCTCAAGATTATCTTTAAAAAGGAATAAGTGCACAAGGGAATATTGCACAAAAGAAAACATGTCCAGAAACAGGTTTCTCTATGTGCAATTTTGGCCTTAGGGACTATTCTATTTATTTTGCTAATTCCACAAGGTTTAGACAGTGTTCTAGAAGTGGAACACTTTGGAAAAATGTCCTTAGGGGAAACTGTGAAGTTCTCCTATTCCCAACTGTCTCTTCTGCAGATTCCATCATGGAGTTTGTCCTTACATGGTTACAGATGAATCAGGCTTCACTGGAGAGTGAATTACAAGATATATAATCGACTTACAGGTGAAGAAGAGCAACAGAAATAGAAGGAATGACATATGGAAAAAGATAAAATGGCATTAAAAATGCATAGCTTGGCTTAAGAAATGACTTAGGCTGTGACAGGCTCTGATGATAGCTTGCAGTTATTGAAAAAGTGTGAAACAAAAAGGAGGAAAAGAAATTGTGTGATACTTGGAGTATTTTTGTTTACACCAAGATTGAATTCAGCCATATGTTTTCTGTAGAGGTGGCTGTACATTCTTTTCAGCCTATACCCATGAGATTTTAAACCAGACAGCTTGCATTCTGAAAATAAAGAGGATATAAGTACCTAATATTTCACTAGCTCTTTGCCATAGTATCTCTGTCCTGTTCCTACCTATATTAGGAAGATCATTATCTTCATTTCGCAGATAAGAATGCTTTCAGTGTGAGTACAGGAGCATGCATGCATCGTGAAGGCTCGCACATCACCTGCAGAGCTCAGTGGAAAGCCACAGCAAGGCTCTGAACCATCGTCTTACTGGAAAGAGCAGACTTGCTTAGTGATCTACAAAAAGTTACTCCAAAAGTGTGTTGCAAGATAAGGAATGGAACCTGCTTGGCTTCTCACATACCAGGCCAATGATGCAACATCTGGGTCACTCTTCCTTCCCCCTTCTATTCAGTTAGATGCACAATTTTATTTGGGACTATAAATGATAGGAAATACTGGCAGGGTGTGAATGGGATCCTGTCCTATGAAGTCAGTAACCAGTTAGTCAGAACTGGTAAGTAATTCTGTTCCTATGACGATGACACCTCACTTTCTCCAATATGAGCATAGATTTTCCAGCACCTGGAAATCACTCAATTTCATTGTGAATGGTTCATTACAACTGTGAGGCTGCAGTCAAAATTGAATTCATTTCAATTGATGTCTGCAGTGTGGCCAAGATATTCCGGCAGCTTTAGCTTCAGGCTTTTTCTCTTGCTGCTTTTTCCGCTCAATAATTCTAGTAATTTTGTTGGTATGTACAATAGGCTATTGTTTTCTTTTCAGTGGTGCCAGGTGGTCACCTTTGCTTTGTGGTAGTTTCATTCCAGGTAGTTGGCTTCCTTGATAGCAAGACATCTTTTCCCATTAGCTGGCTGTTGCTTCATAATGATTGAGCTGCTGCTTCTTGTTTACCATTTTCTTTTCACAGCTCTCAGCTTGTTGCTTCAGTTGACATGTCAGTAGACTCCCTGACAACATCAAGCATCTCCTTCTGTTACCTCTCTTCCCCCTGCGGTTCTGCTTTTTGCCGTGCCTGGCATTCTGCTTCTTGCTTACCAAGACTATTGTTTGGAATATAAATCAGCATTCTCTCATATATATATATATATATATATATATATATATAAATATATATATACTGATCTATTGTTGTGCTTTCCATTGTATTGTTGTCCTCAAACTCTAGAATTTTACTCAAAGGAGTACTATTTAGAGTTCTTTTATCGCATATTTATTGTACCCACTTAGACATCAGATAATTCTAGATAGGCTATGGTGATTATCTTCTGCAAGTTCATTGAACAAATGCTTTGTAAATTTGTAGAGTTTCTGTTCCTAACCATCTCTCTGTTAAGCATGTTGGTTTGTGGTGTTGACAAAGACTTAAATTTGAGACTGGACTTTATTACCTAATCCAGAAATTCAATATAGGGAACATAATTAAGCGTCCTGTTAGGGAACCAAGATATCTTTTTAATTGAAAAATATAGGTTAATTAGTGTGGAATGTGGGTCAGAGATACTGAACAGCAAGACTTTTGTTTTGTTTTTCAGACTCTGATCTTCAGAAGTCAATTATTTATTTATTTTTAACTATGTCAGTGAATGGATGGGTGGGATGTTTTAATTTAAAGACATTAAAGAACCTGTATGCAGTGTTTGAACTATATGAGACAAATATGAGACTATATGAGGCCTTGGTGTGGAGGATTACTTATGCATTAGTGTACTTATTTAAAATTTTGTATCCACATTATGTGGTTCCATTTTTGTTGAAAAAGGCTCAGAAAGAACTCTGCCTACCTTCTGTCTGTGAGAAAGATTTCATGAAACTGAGACTACTTCATCTTTGCTTATCATTATTTCTGTTCAATGAAAGACTTAATGTATGTTCTTAGGCCACTAAACTGTGGCCTAACATAAAAAAATGGTTTGAATTTCATTAATACTGTACACGTATTTCACTGTATTGCCACTGTTTATAGCAATGATATGTCAGCAATGGCTTATGCTAAATCATTACAAAACCTAGATCTAGAAGGTGATCTCCAGCAGCAGACTGATATGAAAGACTGTACATTCTCTGTTGCCTTCCTGATCACCATGTGCATGACTAAAGGGATTAAGGACATAAATCATCTGACATGAAATATTCATAACCTGTGCAGCTTGTAGGACCTGGATGACAAAGAAATCTCTGAACAGCTGAGTCTCAATTTTGAATTAACCACTAAACCAGTAAGCATGTTGCAACTTAGCTAGCAGCAGAATGTTTTTTAACTTGTGTCAGAGGGTACCAACCCACTATCTGGACTGTGGATGGCTGAGTCCTTCTTTCCTTTTTCCATCCATTCTCATGCCCCAGACTGCTTAGCTCTTCCCACCCTATGAAAGTAAATTCTCAGTTACTCCTTTGTGCTGTTCCAGAGCTTTACCAGGACACAGGAGCTGTCAGAGCTGTCTGCAGTCATTTGTGTGGGAGGTGTGAGGGGACTTATGCATTAACTGTACTGAAATAATTACTGTATTTGACTTGACTAATAATCAAGTGGTATTTGTTGCCAAAAAAAAAAAAATCTGGACAAGGGGTAGAGGAATATTTCACTCATTAAGCTCTGTACTCAATAATTTCACAAAAATGAAAATATAAAATGCTTTGAAAAGAAGCAATTACTTCTAAAAGGCGTAGGAAGCACTATTTATGAAATAGGCACCATTTGTTATGATTTTTCATTCAATTTTAAACTTGGAATACCAGAGTCATTGGGGAATAAAATGTTAAGTAATTCTGCAGTCTTAATTTTTTTTTAGATGCTGCAGTTACCCTGTGTTGTCATGGTAACATACTTTCCGTATAATTGCCAGGCTGCCTCACAGTGATGAAAATAAGTAAAGAAGTTGTCATACAGCGTGACCCAGTCTTATATTCTGAGTGGAGATTTATTGCCCACAAAGCCACAATACCACCAAGGATATCTGTCACCTGCAGAATAAGGAATTGCATGGCACTGAAGTACTGCAGAAACACATGGCAGCAAATGTGAAGTGCTGGACCTGAATGTTATACAGGTGGACAAGGAGCCCTCCCCCGGGCCTACTCATGCTGAGATTATTTTTACTTATGCTTTACATGAGAATCAGAACTTCTCCAGCTATCAGCAGCCCTAAGCAAGTTATTTAGGAGCTTCATTTGTCTTGGAAATGCAAGAAGTCTGGAGGAAAGAGATGGTTACTCATACAGCCATCAACCTCCTGTTCACAAAGAAGATTTGTAAAGCAAGAGAGTCATAATTGACACAAACAAAAGTTGTCCCCATCTCCAGAGGAATTACTGATGGGATCCAGAGAATCCCTAAAATAAAATAAAATAAAACAGAAACATTAAAGTTTTCTTTAGTTTCTGTTTGAAGGATGCAGCTCTTACACCCCATCTGTTTCTTAAGGATATTTTTTATGTGAACCTGGGAATACACATTGCAGAAATCCTTCGCACAACCATGTTTTGCCCTCAGTCCTCACTGTATTTTGATGTATTGCTCCAGAGGAAAGGAAGTGCCTTGGGTAATATTTTAATGATGATCCCTGGGCACCTGATGCATAACGTCTAGGCACCTGAGAGCTCTCATCACCACATTCAGTTCAGGCTGAAAATGAGATAAGTTTCTTGAATTATAAAATTAAAAACACAGATGTCAGACAAGTGAAAAGAAGAAGAAGGAAAAATAAATAGTTCTGTCTCAGTCTTGGCACAGCAAGGATTTTCCTTTGTTGTTTCAAATTTTCCAGTCTGGGGACATGACAGTTGGCTCAGCTGTCACGTATACCACTTGCTCTGAGGTGTTCCTCTCCGGTATGTCATCATTATTCCTTTGTTAAAGACGGGTTCTGCTTAAAGCTCCCTCTTTCACTGTTTCAGCATCTCAGCTGGCATAGGTTTTGGGGGTGATTCTGTTCTTCCTCATAAGATGATTTGAGTGTGTTTTGTTTGTTTGTTTCTTTAGCAGCTTTTTCTACAAGACCTTTTTGTCTTAATTAAAGCTAAAGCTTCCCTATTTCTAACTTTTTTCTCAGTAGACTTACATTCTCGGTTTTCTTAAGCATGGCTATGATGTTACTTCCTCCCTTGTTAAACAACATGGACAATTGTAATAAGCAGGGTAGTTTCTCCTCCCCTGCTACTTGGGGTTATTTTTTTCCTACCCTTTCCATCCAAATTCACTTAAAATTAATTAGAATTTAAATAACCTCACACAGATATTTCTACTGTGTTCCTTAACTAGTCCTTCTGGCTCTTTCTGGAAATTGATATAAGGTTTAACAGAATTTCATCTTCCTAGATTAGGAGGACGATTCATTACTCTTGTGCAATGAAGGGCTTATGATTTCCAGCTTACCATTAATTTATTTCTTAAAGACCATATGTGTTGAAATGGTAAAAAATCTCATATTCAAAGTCTTGTTTTTCCAAAGTCAGTCTCCCCTGCTCACTCTCTGTCTGGAAATGTCCTGTCCGTAGAATATGTAGCATTATAAATTGTGGTTTATAATTTAATTTGTAATGCTCCCCTTCCCTCCCCTCCTCTCATTTTCTCTTTTTCTTTTTTTTTTTTCTTTTTTTCTTCTTCCTTTTTTTTTCTTTCCAGAAGACAGAAGTGTGGAAAGTGAGTGGCCATATTTCAAATCATGATTGGATTTCAAGAGTTACTTTTTGCCTTTGCAGGATAGTAGCTTTTTGTTCTGCCTTTCCTGCAGGAATTGACTGTTAGATGGAACAATAGAATAAAAAAAAAGCAATGCCTGAGCATATCTGATAGAAAATATTACCCCAGAAAAGCTGTTATTCATTGCTCCTGTGCAGGAACAGTGAAAGGATCACTGTAAACTTCTGCAGCATGCAAGGTGAAGTGTGTAGACTTATGACCAAAAAAAAAAAAAAAAGGTCTTTGTGGAAGGTATAGTACCTTCAACTGGGAAAATCACTGCAATTCAGAATGGTTCTCATTACAACATTTTATACGTCCCATTAAAAAGAACATGTAAGTTGTTTCCAGGAGGAATGACTTTGTTGTTGTCTGTATAATGACATTTTGGTCTATTACTCCTATCCAATGCTAGTAATAAAAATAATAGTCTATAATTGGGATGTACAATAAAATGTTTTTAAATTGGAGCACATAAAACTATCGTGTGAATACAATAATCTTCGTAAGGTAGATGAATGTTTCCTTGTATGAGTCTGTTGGGATGAAAAGGAAAATATGTTGAATATATATTTGATACAGGAATTTAAAATTAGAAATAAATTAATTTTCTTCCTTTTCTAATTATATTTTGCTTTATTCTCTTTCACATTCTCTCCATTTTATTTTCAATTCTTTGTTGCGCAAATGAACCACTGATACTTAAAAAAAAAAAAGAAAAAAGAAAATAAAATGAGGCTTTTTCAGTTCATGCCAACTCTCTTGTCTCACCCTCAATACATAAGCAAACAAATATACTTCTCTCTCACTATTTCTGAAAACAAAAGAATTTGTTACTCTTTCTACTTTGTGAAATCAACCTAAATTGCCATTGGTCATAGCACTGAAAGTCATGAAAGAAAACTACATACTTACAAGATATCTTTTTAGATATCTTTCTATGGGACTTCAGGATGTGATATCCACCATGTTATACAGAACTCCAAGACACAGACATGCACAACATAAGTGTTTGTTTGTTTGTTTGTGCTTTTCTCTTACATAACTCTGTTCTGCCAGTTTTGACGATGTGGATCCAGAACAGAAATCCATAACCTCAGGAGTCCTTGCCCTGTCCCTGCAACTAAAATTGCAATTTAGTTTGGGGCATGTTACAACTACAGCCTTTTTCCACTCTTGTTGGGCCTTCTGTAAGCTAACCTGGAGACTATATCTTACCAAGTCATCTCTCTGGGGTGTCTTAAGGATTAATTACTGTAAATGCAGTTCCTGGAACACATAAAGTTCTCTGTAAGTATCCATTATTAAATGTTATATCCCTTCAAGTACTTTTTCACATTACTTTTCCTTACTTAAGTAGCCTCAGTGACATCTGTTTCTATTAATTATTTTTACTGTTTGCCACTCTTTAACACAAGCTAAATGGCTTTGGCTGTGAGAAAGCAAATTTGGCAGACATCTGCTTTCATCTGTATTTAAAGTATACATAGTACAGAGTTTTTCAGTTACTTTACTCACTTAATTTGTCTTTGTCAACAATTTAATATATATATATATATATATTTAATCGTGGTTTTCTGACTTATTTTTCCCATTTGGTGAAGTACTTAAGAATATTGCAATTAAAACCCAAACAAACCAGTACCAATAACAGAGAAATAAAGCAGAGAATCAAGAAGCATCATAAACCTTTGCAACTTGAAGAAGTCTCATAATGCAACTTGAAGTCTCATAATTTTCATAACAGTCTGAAACAAGCTTTTACTTTATTTTTTTATTTTTATTTTTTCCTCTAGGACTGAAAAAAGGCCAATATATTAAAACAGGAAACAATACATGGTGCACAATGAGAAAAGAGAAAGTGACTGAAGATTTTGGAAAAGTCTAACTTCATCTGTCATGCAAAAATAGGTATGTTTTTAAAGCAAATTTTATTAATTTTTAAGGAGTTTGGTATTCAGTTAGAAAACATCATACAAGCAAACAACAACAAAAAATGCTCAGAAGAGTGTTCTAAAGCTCATATTCCTTATCTGCCATTTATCCACTCCTTCCTTTCATTGAACTAGCCTCCTCTCTCCATGTATAGTCTTTAGCATGAAAACATAGAATTTGTCTGTTCTGCAATCCTTTCGAGAGCTTTTTTTTTTTTCTTTTCCTGATTTCCTAATAGCATCTCTAGTGTATTAACAAAGGTGTCTAAACATAATTAATAAAAATAGAGTTAACAAAAAAATAAAACAAAAAATAAAAATAGAGTTAACAAAAGCAAGTCAACTTGTCTTCTCTCCACCATTTTTTTTCAGTAAACAAATGTAATGACTTCCTCCATTAAGTAAATAGAATTTAAGCTACTCATTCAGTTTAATCTATAAGAACAAATAGGTAGTGAGACCTAATGTAATGACCTAAATGAATTCTTCACCAACAGAGAAGTTTTTTCCATTGTGCCACCTTAGATTTAACTTGAGAACATAAATAGCAAGTGCTCCCCAGCCAATCTCACTTGTATGAAATGTACTTGAGCCCAAAGTGGTCTTTAAAGTAGTGGCTCTTGTATAAAATTGTATAAAAAAACTTTTACTGTATGTATTTCCAGTCTCTATGCTGTGTGCATATTACTGTGCATGCAGCCTCTGTTTTGCTGTGGAGATACTCGTGTGGAATAAGGGAAGGTTTGTACTTACATCCTTTCTCTACATTTAAAGTGTGGATACTTGCTGGATCACTAGTATGATCAATGATACGTAGCCACAAATAACAGAATTTTTGCCTAAAAGACAGACACCATGCCTGCATCACAGCTGGCTAATTAGAACATGCCAGCATTAAATTATGACTATATTTTTTTCCCAACATCTATAACTAATTTTTGCACCCTCCTATTTTGCCTTCCTTCTTGCAACCAGAGAATCAGTTTTCTAGTAAATCATATGCACTTTGAATGCATTCGAATATAAAATTCTACCAGGATTATGTCTGTAGCATTAAATTGGTACAAAACCAGTAAATATAGCCTCTGCAGTTAATATTTTTCCTCTCCCCTCCCTTTTTTCCCCTCCTCATATCCCATTCTTCTCTGCCTCATATTCATGGATGTAGATCATCCACCTCTTCCTCTCCCTCCCATCACCCTCAGCCCAGTGGCCACGCTCTGATCTACATATCATTTTAGTGCATTTGTCTTTACTGCCACAAGTTGGGACCTAGAGGTCTGTGAAAGAAACTGCAGTGGGTCCTGGCTCTTTCACCCTGCAGCCTCAAGCCCTAGCACAGCACTTAGATGATGCTTCCTATAGTTGTGGCTGTGTACTCTTCTCCTGATGGTTTCCTTTGTTTTGTTTTCTCTTATGCTTAATGTTGAAGCATTAATGGTGTCAGGTTACCTCTAAGTTTAAGAGTTGTGTATTTACTTAAAGTAAGTAAATAAATAAATAAGTGCCATAATGTATTTAGTTAATTACTTAGCACATTCATGTCTGGACCAAGAAAGGATTCATCATTGTTCCCAAAAACGTTCCTTAGCTGGGAGGCACAAGCATTTCTACTGACTCCATGTACTTATTTGTAGACTTGAATCTGAGTAACTCGTTGAATTGGAACCTACCACAAAGGTAGGAAAAGGAAAAACAAAATAAAAAATGTTTGCTCTAAAGGAACAGATAAGCAATATTTTAATTTCAGAAAAAAATATGCAGTCCTCTTCCACTCTGCTGGAAAAAGCCCCAAAGTATTAAGCTTGCCTACTACAAAAGTAATATTAAGAGCTTAATACTTTTAAATTTAAAATCTATCTTTGACTTATCTTAGTTCATAGCCCTGGAGCTGTAATGAATTTTTGAATGCTCTTATCTGGCCTCTGATATGTCCTTGACAAGGACACATATACTAATGAAATTCAAATCTTTTTTTAAGGAGAACTTTTATCCTGGGAATCCTTAAATGAGAATTTTGTATGGGCATTTAAACTATTCTATACTCATGCATCAACTTGTTAATGTGCCAGATCTGACAAAATAGTGAGCACATGAAGCTGCACAGAAACTGAAACTATGGGTGTTTGCTACAACAGGAATCACAACCCACATTTTTCTCTTAAATAGTGATACGCAATTATGCAGCCAATTTTCTAAAGCAGACATAAAACCTCTCCACCCAAAATATAACAGAAAGTAATCAGATGTTTTCAACAGTCTTCCCAATGCTCCATTTGCTGCATAACACCTTTATGCACAGCACCTGCATTCCCTCCCTTTTCTCCACTCCAGAGTGTCCCTTACAGAGGCAAGGACAGCCATCATCTGGCTCCCAGCAGTAAAGAACACATAGCAGATGGAAGCCAGCAAGTTACCAGGGCCAATTGATACTGACCTGGGTGAGAATAGCCATGGTGTCTCATTTACTACATGCTAAAATGGCTGTGCCAAGAAAGCACTAATTACAGATGTGCACAATGGAAATAATCCCAGTGTCTGTGATGCTTTTTGGAAATCTTATACTTTTCCTTGTTCTGACCCTTCTCCTTCTGCCTAACCCACACCCCTAATGACTGACACAAGACCCTGAAATTAATCTTTGAAGATAATCCCTTATTATTCCATGAAAGCTTTAAAATTGCCTTGTCTATGCAATTTTTCTGCTCTCAGATCACCTTGTTTGAGAGTGGATGTGGTTCTTTTGTGATAGGCTACTGCTAAGCCTAAGAGCATGCACTTTATAGTTCTTTCACAAAATGTTAAGGTAGAGGTTTAGTGGCAATTCTGGGATCCCTGGTTAAATTAGTATTTCCAGTAGGAACCTCTACACACTCCACATACGTTCATATATACCATCAGAGGTGAAAGATATAAGATAAAGATTTTAGATTCATAAATTAGAATTATTGTTACATTATTTTTGAGTTTGCAGTTTAAGCCTGTGCCAGTTAAATAGCAGTATTCAAATTTATTAAAGTGTACATTTAGATGTAGAGCTTAGGGATATGGTTTAGTGGGGACTGTTAGCGTTAGGTCAGAGGTTGGACTCGATGATCTTGAGGTCTCTTCCAACCTAGAAATTCTGTGTGTGTGTGTGTGTGTGTGTGTGTGTGTATGCCACTGATTGTGAAGGGCTACTGTTAAAGGGTGGTCTGTTCTCTGTACTTGTAATGGCATCTGGAACCAGCTGAATTTGTTCCAGACCTGTCATTTCTAAGAAAAGGAACTCTGGGAAGGATTGCCAGAGTAGGCTGATGAAAGGAAAGACAAGTGTATTAAAAGAGGAATTTAACTGACTGCAGAAAGTCATGTTTTTAGAACAGAAGGTAGTTTAAGATCAGGAGAAAACCCTTTAAAGTACTTCATGCATTAACCACAGAAAAGTTGGGGTTATAAATGATGATATATCAAGACTCTGCCTAATGGGCTATTTTTGATTTTATTTTTTTTTAAGCTTTATAAATTTTGTTATTATAAACTTACTTTCCTTTCGACCTTTGTGACTTACTCATCCTAATAGTTCATTAAATGATGACAATGTTTATATGTCACCCTTACAGGCACTGAGCTACTGTGTAAAAAAGCCAGGGTTTCCTGGCTTTTTCTCAAGAGAACAATTAATTAAAAAAGCCAAATAGAAAAGATATGGTAAGAGCACCTAACAGTATATTTCTTCTGATATCAGCACAAGATAAATTATGACTGTGAAACTTGGGTTTGCATCCCAAGTAACTACCTTCGAGCAATATTAACTCAGTCTCTGAACATCTCCCTCTGGGGCAATTATGACTGGTCCTAGATACTTCTTTGATCAGCTTGATAACCTTAACAAGCCCAGTTAACTCAATGACTGATATTAACAAAGAGCTGTAGACAGATTACAAGTGATTGCCCATTAGGCTAAAAATTTCTGAAACCTAGAAAAACACCAGGTGCCTGATGCTTTTTAATAACTAATAAATGGAGTGTGGACTGTGGTGGTCAGGTTATGGTGCAACTAGTTACTAAGTCTGAAAAAAGTGTATGTCATGGTAGCTTCGGGGTACACATTCCCTTTTGTTTTTTGTTTTTGGATATGCTGCATCTTCCCTTTTGGCAATAGATAAAAGAAACACTAATAACTTTTTTTTTTTTTTTTTTTTTTTTTTTTTTTTTTTAACCTGGTAGCTGTGAAAGAATGGATTCACTATCTCTATCGCCTTGGACTCCATTCACAAAAGAGTTCCCTTAGCCTAATAAATTCTACATAGGATAAACAAAGCCAGCAATGTACACATTCAGATTATGAATGAATCCTGTTCCTGCAAGGTATGGAGTCCTTTCTCCAAGCTTCCAGAAGCAGATGAATCATGGAAATATAGGATCTTTCTAGCTGAGACTCTGTCCTGATAGCAGGTTCTTACTTATCGTTTGCAAGAGAAAGTTCATTGTCGCTAGCAAACAGTTAATGAGAAACAGATTCTCCAGACAAAAAGTAAAAAAAAAAATATGGCTTGGTAGGTATGTTCCTTTTTAGACAACAGTTTGTGAACACATAATTAAACATTTATTCAACTAGGGCTTGATTTATGGTAGACCATCTCAGGGATATATAATCAAGTTCCAGTCTTGCCTATTTAATTGATCGATGGGAAAGTAACTTGCTGGAATTTAATAAAACTGAAAGCATCAAAGGTTTTCAGAGTGTTGTTATTTTTCTTGGCAGACTGATCATAAAATATGCAAGGAGACTGTCATTACTTGCTGGTTCCATAGGTACAAGCTGCCTTTTATGCTTGTCTGTCTAATATATATATATTTTTTTTTTCATAGCATATCTGAAGGCCAAGTCTTGCTTTCTCTTTCAGCATAGAGGCTTAACACTTTCAGGCCTGAAGTTACATGCTGTGAGCACTCAAGCTGCTTTAGCGTATTTTTTTTCTTCCCCTAGGATCCCCATCACCTTTATCCTTCCCCTAGGAAAATATGCATCTCCTTGCTCTGTCTCTGATAATCTATTATTGTTATTTGTTCTTGGAATCCCAATATCCACTGCTTCCCATATCCATTATTCATAGCACTTTTTTAATGAAAAAAAAAATGGCAAAGAGAAAAATCATTACTGCTCTTATCTCTTAAGAGTTAAAAATAACTTAAATCATTTGTGCAAGCATTTAATTCTTTGTATATGTAAGGCTGACTAATGAAGAAGCCATTCAGCCAAAGGAAGCCTCAGAGTAGAAAACATAGATCCTTTGTTGTCACAAAACTCATTTTGTCTCTTAAGTGAACATAATGCAGTATCATTAGGTCATTACTGAGAAGTGTGGCTGTAAGTTGTTCAGTGACAGAGAAGGAATGTAAATATTGCATCTAGAGAGAAGTAGCTGAATGTAAAGAGAAATAAATTTGTCACTGTCATTGACTTTTGAAAGTTATTTGGTGCTGAGTTTTATTTATTTATTTTTTTTTTCCTCAGTAAATTTCTTCTTTAGAATAGAGTTCACTGTTAAAAAAAGACATGGTGGTAGAGGACTGCCCCCATGCCAATAGCTCTCTCAGATTAGAAGGGACTTCGTGCTTTACAGATCTTGGTGCCGAGGATAACCTGCAATATACATGTATGCTAAGTCTCAATGGGAAATTAGAAGCAGCATCTGTGGTGAGAGGTGATAGAAGTGAAAAGGTATGACTAGGGAAATGCAAGAGCACGATTTTCAAATGAACTTAAATACTTTTTTAGGGAAAGATCCAAACAAGAGTGACAACATCTCCACCATGACAGTAGGGAGGATTAGCATTGCCCAAAAGCTATTTGTTTTGGTATTATAGAGATATGGGAATAATAGCTGCATGGCAAGCTGCACAGACAGCAATTAGTGCTGAAGGACAAAAATATATCCAAGAAAGGTGGTTGGAATCCAATCTTACCTTAAAAAGTGTTCTTCATCTAACCAGCTTAATCGATTCAATTATTTATAGTGCTTTGACCTGCTGAGAGTCTCAGCCCATAGATGTGGTTTACTCTCAATGTATACAGAAAGAAATGTTCCAAAAGGATAAGCAAAAGTTTCAGACTACAGTTTTTTAGCTACTTATGCACTTATGGATTCTTCACTGGAAGCAGGGAGTGGGTATTTGTTGGGATCCTACTTGATATGAGATTCAGGATGAGCCTGGATATACATTGTATCCTGGAAAGTAGAAATCACTCCAGTTTCAAATTGACTCATGAGTCTATTTATTAAACATGTTTTCCTTTTTGGGGTCCAGCACAGGCTCCTTATGACGGGGTCCTGATCAACAGTGATTGTTTTCAGGGATCTGAGCCCACAGAAATTAGGGTACAACTGCTATAGCTAGTTTAGTGCTTGGGACAGGTTCGCTGCAAGTCAGATGAATGATAGTACTAGCATGAGGACAATGGTGGAGCACCTGTTTGCACATAGGGGAGAGATTTCCTTAGCTGAAATATGAAACTGTGTCTTAATTGCTTATACACATATATCCCTGGAAGTCTTCAAAAGACGTTTAGATGTAGAACTTAGGGATATGGTTTAGTGGGTACTGTTAGTGTTAGGTTAGAGGTTGGACTCGATGATCTTGAGGTCTCTTCCAACCTAGAGATTCTGTGATTCTGTGATTCTGTGATCTATACAAAACTACTAACAGGCTTTAAGGAAACAGCTGTATCAGTAGAAGTGACCATTAGATGGACTTAATTTCTGTCTCTCTCTCTCTTTTTTTTTTTTTTTCCTAGTCATTTCCCATTTGCTATTTTCTTCCTTTTCTTCCCTGTGGCTGACACATTTCTTAGTGGTATGACTGAATCATTCCTTGTGTCCTAAACCAGGTCTGGGGAAAAAGAGGCAGTCCTGTGTCAATCCCAGCAGATGAGGTTGTAGCAGAAAGGCAAGCATTTGAAGGCTGTGACTTTAGTCATAGTCTTTTGCAGGGGATGGTACCAAAGTAGCCTGATTTTATTGGAGTCAGAACTGAATAAGCCTTGGAGAAATGTTCTGGCACCCCTGAGTACTAGTTACCTCTGTGTTTGACAATCAATCCTACGGCAGTTAGATAAATAATGAGGACATGACCCCAAGGAAACTACAAACATCTGAGTTCTCATGAGTCTTTGGACATGCAGTTCGTTGAGATAAAAGCACCTCTAAAAAGTAGAAGTGATAAAAACTTTGAAACAGTATTAGAGTTAGTATACTGTCTCTTGCTCTTTTTGTTAAAACACCTGGGTAGGTTTGCATGAAAAAGCTGACTTTATTTTAATTGAGACATAGCAGAAGGCAGTGTTCCTCTGATGTTACTTTAATTACAGCAAAAGGAAAAGTAGCAATAACAGAAAGTACTTGAGTAGTAATTTTAGCAGGTGCATGAGGAGTAATATGAAATTTCTTTCTTGCTTATCATTGTCAACAGGGGGAAAATTCTTCCTTCAGCCCTTTGCAGTGAATCACCAGATTATCACAAATCAGTCCCTAAGTGCTATTTTGATAGCATGAATTTGGGAGACCAGCAATTTTCTGATGCACTTTCTTTCTCTTCTCTTAAAAATGGTCTTTTTCAATGGATAATTGGAGAAATGAACTTCCTACATTCCCATGGTACCACCATTGACATATTAGTTTTGGGGAGCAATATCTCCTCATGTACACAATGAAGTAATGTTCAACCACTAATGTCATCATGAAGGCTATAATGCTAGCCATACTAATTCCTGTGCAACAGTGGAAGGGAAACAAGAAACTTGAGATGAATTGAGAGGTCAGAAATGTTAATTAATTGTCCATGTTAAAGGTTGTTCATCTAGAATGGATAGAGATTGTAGATGATTGAGAGATGTATGAAAGAAACTATCTCTTCAAAAGTCATTTGCTTATTGTTTTTCATTAAGATGCGAAAACATATGTCCTTGATGAGAGGGAGCACAGCATGGTCACCAGAGCTGAGCATTAAATAATGAAGGCATGTTCAAGGTTCATACCAGTAGCTAAGTACAATTTAGTCTCAAAATGTGGTGGCTTTTCTGATTCTTTCAAGAATTGAAATTAAAATTTCAAAGGATAGAAGTAATTTTGTTTTTCAAACTCTAGTAGTAAAACAAGCAACCAAAACCAAGCCAAACCAAAAAACATCCCCAAAATATTCTCACATGAGAAAAAGAAAAGCTTTTCTCGCAGAGTATCCTGGCAAAACATACAGGGTGGAAACTATTAGAGCCATAGACTTATACTTCTGCATAGTATTTCCTATGTCAGAGCTGTCTAATAACTCTTTGAAGAAGCAATGTTATGAAGTAGAGACTTTTTTTTTTTTTTTTTTTTTTTAAGGCTTTGAAAAAGGTTTTGTTTCTTTCTTTCATTCTGAGGTAAAAGAGTTTCTCTGAAGGCAAGAAATGATTGCTAATGTCAATAATTCCTATGTTCCCACTTTTTTTTTTTTTTTTTGGAATTGAAGCTAATATCATACTTTACAGAAAAAGTAGTGACTTCTGAGTAGGACAAGGACAGTGAGTGAGCTATTGAGATATTTCATAGAGCAACTGATATTGCAGAAAAAATACAAACTCCTGCTCATTCAGATGAATTCCCCTTCCTCCCTTGTTTTGGTACCCAAACATTTAATGACTCAGCTGTAGGTATTTTGACTTGTCAATCAAAAATATTAAAATTAATTTATTGGAAATTTTCATTTAAATCTCTCGAATACTGGGCAAAATAACCCACACTACACTTTTATAACATGGTATAGTGTTAAATTTTACCCGTAACTCAGTTTTCTCTAACCTGTATAATTAGTTTGGTCTTTGCACAAAAAGTAGTGATTCATTTGTTCATTGATACTTGTGTGATGGAAATAAATATTACGTACCAGGGCTGAAATATGCAGTCCATACCACAAAAGCTCACTGGCAAGGATACCCATTAGATGGAATAGCTGTCATCCCTCTTGAAATTAAAGAGATAAAAGATTCCTGCTGGGCCATGATGGCTGAATTTACTAAATTACTTTTTATTCTACTTAAACGAATGACCTTTAAACAGTAAGAAAGGCCCCAAACTAATGCACTTTACTGATGTACATGATCTGAAAGAGAACCTGATATATTCGTGTCTTTGACTTCATAAAATTTCAGACTTGTTTTAACTCTATTTGTCTAAGTTTGTTTAAGCCTTTATATGTGTTAAAAAATGATTGAAAAAAAAATCTTATTTCTTTTTCCCTCACCTTAAAAATTCTATATCACGAATGAACCATAAAAAAACTTAGAGGTTAATAAGAGAATCATAACTATATAAGGTCAGAGCAATAAGAGCACAGCAAATGCTTAGTTTGTCTCTTCTCATGCTGATTTTAAAGACTGGTTATTTAACACACCCATTCAACGTTATTAGGCATATTAAAACTTTACATAAAATCATAGGCACAGCAGCTTAACTTAATGTATTAAATTAACAAGGGATTAAATCTGTTTGAAATGGCTGGAGAGACATTTGCTTTATATTCTGAAATGAATTTTTATGTAAGTCCTACATGGGAATGAGGAGTTGGGTTAATGGCTCTTTTAAGTACAATAGTGAACTACTTTTAAAATCTAGTGCTTACATTGCAATCACCTCCGCATAGCACAGCTTGTATTCTCATGCAACACTCTCCTGTGTCATGTTGCATAAGACACTGGATTTTGCACTTTTTCTCCAAAAATGTTTTGTGACTTGGGTATTACAGTTTTTTTGGTAATAGATAGGGAATAATATTTTTCTGCAGCACAAGAAATTCAGACATGAAGGCTTTATTTTATAGTATACATATATATTAATTTGAAGTGATACATTGATGGAAAAGATTTGCAGCAATGGGGAATGGAGTCTATCATCTGTAGGAAGAAGCTTGAAGGTTAAGTCTAGTTAAACATTTACTGGAAACATTTCATGTTTCCAGTTTTCTAGCTACTTACATGCTTTCTGTTCTGCTGAAAATAAAATAGATGCTGAGCTTTCACCTGAAATTGGAGCAGCTGTCCCTGAACATCCACACCCACTACTCTTCATCCAAATTAAACAATTCTGAAACATATAGGGGAAAAACATAGTAACCTAACTTTTCTCTATTATTATTATTTATTAAGCAATTTCTTCAGGAATATGAGTGAGAATTACAGAGAATACTTTTTTTTTTCTTTTCTCCAGATCACATTTTTTTGAGATAACCTGTACAAGTTTTTCCAGGTTGACTCCCCAGCTTGTCTTAATCTCAATATTCAGGAATTTTCTCATGCTCTCTATCCCCAGGTGGTCGTTCCTTCTGCTTCTACATAACAGCATGGGATCCTATAGTTGGAATGAGGTTTGTCTTCTTTTTATATGGTGATAGACAAATTTCTCTGGCACCACAAGTAAAAAGCTTGGTAACTGGTGTGCCATCATGGGAGGGGTGAATCAGAATGTCTGGCAGATCTGGTCAGCGGGAAAGATTCAAGTGCCAAGTGCACATGCAGAGGGGGAATTTGTTCTTCAGAACAGAATTATCTTGCCCTAAAGAAAGTGAAACAGATTAACTTGATTTTTTGACTTTGTTATGTCTTCCTTTTCCTGACAAGAATAACGAGATTCTAGATTACTGAAGGAAGATATTCTGTTTATGGATTTCATTTTAAAATGAATCACCACTGACAAAGATCTGATGATGAAATACACAGTTCTGTTCAATTAATGTAGCCCAGTTCTCACTAATTTCATGTTGTTTAAGTGGGAATTCCACCCCTCTCTGATTCTGTGTGATTCTGTGATTCTGCCTCCAGGCAGACCTGTGAAATCAAGCAATGCAATTAGAGCTACAGGACACATTCACTGGTTGGTTACAATCAAAATAAGGCTTGCATATTATGATGGTTTTTAATTTGTAAAATCTATGGATGCCTAACTGTCTGAGAAATGGAACCATGAAATGTATTTTTTTTAGTAGGTTTAAATTCATCTTGTATCTCCACTGGGAGCTTTTTAGAGGTCTGCAAATTGAAAAAGATTGAAACCAAACTGCACTAGCTTATACAAAAGGAATGACAGAAGGATGATAAAAGGATATATTTCAAAGCTGTACTTGTAAAATCTGGCCCTTTATTTGGAACACAAAATTATACAGATGATCATTGTGTTTTCACAGGTATCAGAAGATCTAGTGGTTCGGTGTGCTTTTGTTAAATGGCAAGTTTTTAGAGAGGACCAAAGGCCTGCCTGGAGGGTTTCAGAGGTAGAGGGAAGGAAAACTGGCAACTGTCTGGCAACTGGTGTCAGCCTACCTACAAATAACCTGCTTACTGCTGAGATTCAACTGTATGGTAATTGCAGCATAACCAATTCATTCAAGTCTTGGAGAAGTGCTTTTGTCATTTTTAATCTAAATAAATCCCTTCAACTGTTAGGGGAAAATGCAGTATTGTTTTGGGGTGTGTATTTTTTGAAAATGTATGCATTTTTCTGAATCTCCAGGTAGATTGCTTAACCTCTGCAGTTCAGTAACATAAGCAAACCTTTTTAACTGGCAGCAGCACTGCCCTGGAGGCGCATCTTCTGCAGAACTAACACAGCTTCTGCCGGGTATAACAGGACTCGCTCAGGCTTCAGCAGTCCCTCTTCTGGTGAGTGTGTGAACAGCTATTCCACGAGTTCAGGTAGACATTCCTTTATTTTTATCCCGATACTCTTTGTTGGATTGATTGACTTCTGCTGCAATGCATGCATTCTATCTCCAAGCTTTATGAGCGCCCTAACACATTTATCTCTGCATTTTCTTCTT
Source organism: Anas platyrhynchos (assembly GCF_047663525.1). Lineage (NCBI taxonomy): Eukaryota > Metazoa > Chordata > Aves > Anseriformes > Anatidae > Anas > Anas platyrhynchos. Next base: position 53,585,771 of record NC_092590.1, read on the forward strand.
TAAAAGAAGGGTGTTGTGTTTTATAAAATCACAGAAGAATGTTCTGCACAAACTTTTCTGATTTGTAGTACTTATTTCTGGGTGAGGAAGTGGAAGTGAGTTGATAGTGGTTGCAGGCTACTCCATTTACTAAAGCGCATATAAGTATATCCTGGTTTCAGTTAGGACAGGGTTAATTTTCTTCCTAGTAGCTGGTAGAATGCTATGTTTTGGCTTAGGATGAGAAGAGTGCTGATAACACAGCCCAAAGTCATTGCAACCTTTTTTGTTCTCTCTATTTAGTCTTATCACTAGGTATTTTAACTAATAAAGATTGAAAAAGAAGGCTCTAGAGTTAATATAGAGGAATATATTTCCTTGTAAGAAAGGAGGAGAAGGAAGATTCCTGAACATTGAGAATGGCTTTGTCAGATGATCACACTGTAGAAACATGTGAATGTTAAATCTAGTTTTAATATAGCAAAACAGCAGTACCCAATACACCTAGTAAGCAAACTTTTTTCAGTAAATACTTCTGTCCTTATTCCATCTCTGTACAATGGATGTATCTGTACTATAAAGCATTTGTGTTCTACATTTTCTTGTTTCAGTGACATACAGTTCTATGTCCAGGTATCTCTGAACCTCTGGTTTCTACTTTTAGCCTTAGATATCAAAGTTCCTAATTGAATTTGTGAGATAATTTTCTTTCCTTATTATGGTCTTCTATTAACCTTTCTCATTTCTCTGAGATTTATTATCTATCCTTTGCTTGCCAGTGGTTGGAATACGTTTGCCTTGAGAGGTCTGGTACAGTAAGAGGGGTATGAATTCTACTCACATTAATTCTTCAATGACTTTACTAACCTTTTTCATTCATTTTTTACTTTCCTGATCCTTTTTTAAGATGGAGATTAATTATGCATATCAGCTTTATCAAAATCAAGCCTAATCAGTCACAGTTTTGTAGTGTGTATAGATGATACACATAACAAAAAAACAAACAAACAAACAACAACAACAACAACAAAAAAAGCCTCACTCTCTGTGAGGGAGAAAGAAAAAATAAGAGTAACATTGTAGTGATGTAGTAAGTATAGTTTTACTGTACAGTAAAACTGTAATAAGATGTTATATTATTGAAATATTATGCTGAAAATATACTCTGTCATTTTCACAAAAATGCTCTCCTATTTGGAAGAAAATCTCCACACTTGTTCTTGACCCGTACATGTATTTTCATAAAACCGGAGAAACCCAAATTACTTCTGATTTATGTAAGCACTTAGTATACCCTTCTGAGGCACTCAGAACAAATTATATATATATATATATATATATATATATATAAAAGATATAAAACTGCAATCTCACTGAATCTGTATTGAACACTATAGGAAAAATCCTAAGCTTATTAAAACAGAGGAATGAGCTGTACTCTGTTTCCTATGTTCTTTGGAAGAAGGTAGTTCATCTCAACCAGCTAAAAAATCCTGAAAAAAAAAAAAAAAAGAAAAAAAAAGGAAAAAAAAGTCATTGTGCATTTAAAAACTGTAGATTAGATGAGGTAAATGTTTAGCATAATAGAGATGTTTAGCCAAGACGGAACTTTTTTTTTTTTTTTTTAATCATAACCGGAAGATAGTGTGAGTTTTCATGCACACAGAGTGTGAGGTGAAATCAATATGCTAATATTCTAATATATTAATATACTAATATAGAACCATCTGCCAGGACAACTCTGTCCAAGAACTGCTCTGTAGTGGTATTTAAATACTTGTGCAATATTAGTTATTATGGTTGGCAAAGACTGACACTCTTCAAAAGTGTTTGTAGACTCTTACAATAAGATGTGATCCTTAATTTTGTTCAAGGTATACTATAAAGATTATGCTATCAAAATTGGCATTTTTTTTTCTTCTACCACCAAGAAATAGTGTCCAAATGTTCAAGATGTTTATAATGTATACACTTTAATCTTTTCCTGCCAAAAGCTTTCCTAGTCAATATTCTCTTTCAGTAGAACATTCTCCTGAAGATAATGAAAGAAAGTTTTCCAATCAATATTCGCAAAGTTTGAACAAAGAATGAGAAACATGTCCAAAAATAGCAAATGCCCAAGGAAGGGAGATCTCTGTTTAAACTGCTGCTTTGCTCCCTTTTCCTTAGCGGCAGTTTGTACCTCTCACAGTCTTCTGCTGCTGCTGTTTCACTTTGCTGGAAACCTTTTATTTTCTGAACTGCATGTATTCAGGACCTGTGGATACCCATTCTTGCTCTCCTGCTTTTGTTCTGCAACAGAAATATGTATTTTTGTTTTTATTTTTATTTTGGTGTTTTCTAGTGACACTTCATCATATCTCCCTTTCTCTCTTCACACCTCCTTCTTCAGTTTTCATTATAGTAGGCACAAGAAAGCAAGTCCTGTCTTTCTTTTGCAATACCAGTAACCTTGCCATTTCAGTGTCTTTTTTGGACATATTCAAAATTTTCCTTCCTCCTTCCCAAACAACAGTTTAAAAACTGATCATTATTATTCCTGATAGGGTCACACATGAATCTTACACAAAGGTACTGAAGTATTCTTTCTTCCAAAAAAAAGACTTCCTGGTGTGCCTTAGGATCACATTTGGTTTTCAATGCCACCTTACATCAGTGATGCAAAAACATTTTTCTTCTCTATTTCTGATTAATGAATAATTAATTTAGCAACAAGAAGATATTTACAAATGAGAGACGCACTAGACTTAGGACTCTTCTGACAGAGTGGAGCAGCAACTCGGCACACCACCTAAGAGCAACTCAGTATCGCTGACTCCTGTACATGTTCCTTTGACAATCTCAACCATTCATGGCTCTGTTCATACTTCAGCAGTAGTGGTCTCTGTCTTCTGAGTAGTCTTTGAGGATCATAAGAGATCTTGCCCCTCTACAAATGCAATGAAATATTTTTTCTTTTTCTTTCCTATCACTTGGTACACACAGATTTATTTTCACTCCCCTTGCCTTTGAAGTTTCATGCCTCCTGAAAAGAATGTAGTCATTCACAAGGTCTTAACTACTCAAGGCCATAAATGCTGCATTTTAAACTGTTACTGTTAAAGTCTTTGAACTACCTCCAACTCAACATTAATTTTCCTGGGTTACTCGCCTTGAGTTAATTAGTTCTCTGTACTGTCTGCCCACATCTTTGATTTGTTTTAGAGGTTTCCTTACTTGCACGGAAAAAGATTTCTTCTTTCTGCATGTGAGTGAAGTGAAATAATGGTCTGCAGTATTCTGCAAGATTATTAATTCAGGAAGTTGAAAATCATATTGTCATTCTCCATGGGGAAACCTATTATTATTATCACCATTAAGTACTGATTAAATATACATTGTCCTTGTATAAATATATTATGTTAATAGTCCTTCCATGATCTTATAATACTTCAGGATAATTCCAAAACCAATACATGTAGAAAATCCCATTTTTAAAATTGATAATGTACTAATTTTCCTCTACATATACTGCCAGATAACAGGTATAAGAGAGAGATTGTGGAGCAAAGGCCAAACTTTGGTCTTGCAGTATGTTTCATAAAAACTGTCTGGACATCAAATATTTTTTTGTGGGAGGGATTCATCTTGATACAACCAATATAGTATAATCTACAGAAAAATCTGAATTAATAGTACTAAAACTAAGGTTAGCTGATGCTACCTCCTGTCATATATTCATCCTGACATCTCAAAAGACATTTTATTGAACAATTTTTGTAGCTAATACTGCCAAAGTCTACATTGTTAACAGAGCCTGAGCTACTTCGAAACTTTCTCACATGTCTTGGTACCTCCCAAAGAATTACAAGACAGGTATGGTTTTATTCAGGCATAACTTATTCAAATACGGTTCAGGTATTTGGGTGGAATAATGTGATAGTCCCTGCCATTCTTCTGTGAAACATATCCAGAGGACTCACATTCAAATCAATCTCTGGAATGATTAGAGTCTTGGAAAGAATAATGAGCCTTGTGGAAGTCAAGAGGATTGATTTTGCTGTGATGATTGAGATTTTAACACTACAGCTTGGTTTGCTGGATGACTGGAATGCAGTGATACAAACAACTTGAGGAGATGTAGTAACAATGTGCAATTAAGATTAACATTTTAAAAAGAGACAGAAGTGTTGTGCATTTTTATGAGAGTTGAAGTGCAAAACATATAGTCATGAAAACTGCAAGCAAGCAAGCAGAGATTCTTTAAATAATATGTGGGAATAGTATCCAGGATTAATTTATATATACTCTTTCTTTTTCAGCCAAATAGCATCATGTTGTGTCATTTGAGGAAAGTTACATGGCTTTACATGTACTATTCACTGCTTTTGAAACATATGTTTTCAACACTGTTGGTGTATTAGTGAAGTGCAAAATTCTTCATTGCAAGAATATTTTTTCAGTTTCTTTTCAGTGATGGAACATCAAAGATTCATTTTCCATTTAAAATAATGTACACAGAATGAAATGAAAAGTACAGAATAACATTTAACTTTGAAATATTCATATTTCCAAACTATTTATGGTGTAACAGAGAAGCATATGATTTTTTTATTTATTTATTTTTTCTTTAAGATGGAACAGACTGCTGGAAAACTCAGAAAGCTGAGAATAAAGTCACCCAGAAGAATGAAGGCAGTTGGGTAGGAGATATATAGTTAAAGACAAAAATATTTATGGTCTCTTTGTGCAATTTGATCCATTTGGTTTTTAGTTTTGCTAAGATGTTTGAGGAACACTATGCTTAAACCTGAATTAAAGACAGACTTTCTGCTAAATATCTGTGGGTGAATTCATTCTGGACAAATATATAATTAAAATAATGCACAAATAGTCAAGGATATGAAGTTGCTGTTAAACCACTGCCTGTAACAAATGAGAAACAAACAAAAGAAGGGAGTTAGAGTGTGGAGTAAAAACATAGAGTTATGTGGCTTGACAAATTAAAAAAAAAAAAAAGGAAATAAAAACAAACAAACAAACTAACTAACTAAAAAGAAAACACAAAAAAACTTTTGCCCTCTCAGTTTTTCCAGTCTCTTGCATCCTAGATGACTGACCTCTGCCTTTGGTGTTTGTGCAAACAGATTCAAGCTTTTAGTGAGAGGCAGCACTAGGGAGGATCCTGCTCTTGCTAAAAGGTGTGTTTGAGACTTCTTCTATTCATACTTGCTTCATGATATTGAATTCAGGCTGAGCTAAAAGGGAATTCAGGCTGAGCTAAATTCAGGCTGAGCTAAAACACCCCTTCATCAGAAGCAGTGCTGTATTCCTGAGCATGGGATAAGGAGCTGCTGGAACTGCCCCTGTACCACAACATCCCTTGGGTCTTGCCAGCAAAAACAAGGGACATGCAACATGCCAGAGCAAGCCTCTGTAGTAGGATGGTGCACAGAGAAACTTGCTTCGTTGGCCACCAAGGAAGAGAGGAGAGCCTGTTGTGTTCCCAAAAACTGGTGTGCAATTTTGACCCCACCAGGGACTCGTCAGGCTGAGGTGAGGCTCTTGTCCAGCGTCTTCAGCAGTAGTGTCCATCAGCGAAACTGCAGAGCTCAGAGTCAACTAAAAAGGACATAACAAGTTCCCTCTTTTCAGACAGTCTTGATGTTTCATAAAATCTTGCCCATGGCACACTTTTTATGTGGTGGATTTGAATAGCACTGTCCAGAGTTTTTGGGTAACACAGCACTTGCTTTGTATATAGCAGCATAATATTCTGCTAGCAGCCGCTCATTTGCACTCTCCTGTCAAGCAGTTGCTACCCAGATGCTTGCAAGTACAATGCTGTGTTGACACAACCTAATTATCTGCCATGTGCAACTATTTATACATTCTCACTATGTTAGTGAGATATGAGGGCAGCTCTATTTTTCCTTAAAAATCCCTTTGCACTCACAGGCAGTATTGACTCAGTGTTGTGGAAATGAATATTAAAATGTAGCCTAGTTTTCTCCCCATTTAGAGCTTGGAAGGCTACTGCAGACTTGCATGTGAAAGAGAAGGCATGCTTTGGGTTCCCTTAGGGAGTCATCTCTGTTTCATTGGTGATTCATTTCTTGAAAGAAGAGGAAGGAAGATATAGCCTGCTAACACTGAATGCCATCTTTTTATCTTGTTATTTATTTATTTATTTCAGCCCAGGGCACTCTCAAAGCATGTAACTACTGGAATGTGGTTGGACTGAGGGATGCTGAAATCTGCTTTTTTGGGGGGTTGTGATTGGTACTCACTTGCATTGAAACATGGGAGGGTAGGGGGTGGCAGGGGTAAAGGGGGATAGGATCCATACTGCCAGATTGCTAGGAGCATTTTCGATTTGTGCAGCATTGTGTACTTTAACCTCCTCCCATAGAGCTGGTTAAGAACACCCCTAACCATCTCCTCAGGAGCCACCTACCCAGCCACCTACCTGGAGTTTCCTTATCTCTGTATCTGTTGATGCAGCAAGTGACCCTCTAGGAAACTGCAGTGTGGAGAGGGTATTGAAATTGATCAGTTCCTTTATGCAAATGTCTTCACCATCATCTAATTTTCATCCTGTGTAAAGTCATCTGCAGTATGCAGAAAAGCTGAATTCTTCTTTTAAATGCATAAAAATACTATAATGGCAATTACTTAACCCAGATATGTTTATAAATAGCTCAATGTTTTTGCAAATTGTGAGCAAGCTGTCACAGGCTAGAGCTACATCCACAAGCAATTATGTGGTTTATATTTTTTTAACAAACATGGGACATAGCACAGCATTCATTTTTTCCTCTTGAATCTTACCATCTTTACTCCATAGGCTAAGAAGCTACATTTTTGTAGTATGGAGCAATGCTTTTGTTGTTGAATTTAGGCAAGACACTTCATGTTAGAACTGTCTTTGGATTGTTTGTGGTTAGTGATAGACGAAGACATTCACCTGTGTTTTAGCTAACACTAGTCAAAGATAGCAGGAAATTCTTTGAAGTTCCAGGAGGCAGAATCATTTTTAAAATGCAGATTTTTGCCACCCAAGATAAGGTAATCTCAGTTCAAATGTTTTCCTGACTAGGAGCAGTTAGGAGCAATTATTGGGCTATTAAATGGATTCTGGCCTTTCTTTTAAGCATTACTAAGCATTACTAAAATTAGGGTGAGGGCTGAATTTTTTATCAGGACTCCAGTGTAAAGACTCTTTACCCAGAGTAAAGGTTGTGTTTTCTTGTAAAATCACTTTCAGCCTTCTGTGATATGTGAGCTCCCCATAGATGTGAAAACAAGAATTTGTAGCTGAAGAAAACTATCATTCTTTATAAAAGCAGATCTCCTCTTCCATTCACTCAGACCAAGAGTTATGAGCCAATTTTATTCATCTGAGCGTTCCTGTCCCAGTGGGTGCATGTGTTGCTTTGCCCTCTGCTGCTTGCCTTATGTTTGTCCTGTCAAGGAAGATCTACTCTAAAAAGATGATGCAGGTCTTGCTGCTCCTGATAGATGGCAAAGATTCTCTGGTCATTCCCTGTGTTGATCTCGGTGTATTTGGAGAAGACTGAAAATCCTGGTATGTGTTTTAAGGTTCAAATATAGGTGATGTATTGTTCTGGAAAATAAAAAAAGAAAAAAACACTCATCAACATGTAAGATGAGAATCTGGGAAAGCTCAGATTAGTTTCCTGATCTTCTGAACATCCCAGTGTGCTTTGGCAAGTAACTTAAAGCCAGTTACAAATAGCTGAATTAAAGATGGCAATGGCCATTTACTTCTGCTCTTCATCCAGCACCCCTAGCTGAAGATTGTGTGATAGTTAGGGCCTTTGAATAAGCACAGAAATTTTTCCCAGTCTTGGAGTTTCATAGATAAACAGAATATCCCAAAGATTAAAATTGGTTCAGGCACTTACAAGAGTGGGCACCACATAAAGCCGTAAGATTTGGCTTGCTGTCTTGCTTGTTGTATGAGCATTTATTGCTGAATGGTGCATTTCAAAATGATATCACCTCTCTGAGGGGTTTGTGGAACTTTCTCGCAGAAAGTCAGTGACTGGAGGGGTGTTGGAGACCTGGGTCTTCTTTTCTTACAAATTTCTTATTTCATATTGTAAGTTCAATGTCGCATAACACAGAGATGATCCTGGAAGAAAGGGAAAGAAGCGACACCTTTCTGCTCCAATTAGCATTAATGTAGATATGTGACAAACCAATCTAGGGACTGACTTGGTTGAAAACTAATTTCCCCCTTTGACTTTTTATTTTGTCATGATTGACATAAATAAAATTAAATAGCTTACATGTTTAAATTGTATAGCCAATTGTATCTTGATTACATACACAAATTTTAGATATGTAAAACAGTATTTCTAGTTATGAATACCATATTGATTGACAGATGTGTATTATGCCTTTTAACAGAGTAAAACATTTATAAAAAAGCATGCCTCATACTAAAATAAATAATAATAAAAAAAATCTGCTGCTATGTTACATCTAAAAAATTCTGACATATTGCTTCAATTTTCATTTATATGCATCACTTTTACTGAATCCCAATGATGATTATTATTTTTTTTATCCTTACAGGTACGACTATACCTGACCTAGATATAAGGGTGAAGATTATTCTCAGGCAACACAAAGTATATGATGATTACCTCAATCTGCCAAAAGTGTTGTCTGGAACTAGTGTACTCCTGAACATACCCCAGATCTTCATGCTGTGTTAATCACTTATTGGCCTTACTTGATTATGTCCACAACTGAAGATGTTTACTGCTAGCTCTCTAATGGCTAAAAATGTGAGGTAGTGTTTTTCTGTAATTTATTCTGCCCAAAGGATGGAATAACTTTGTCATTTCATTTAAATGATCCTTACAAGCAAAGAAAGCAGTCAAGTTAGTGTTTTGCAATCCAGAAAATGACTAACCTGGGCTTCACCTCCCCTGTGCTTCTATTACCTCTAAGCTGGAAGAAGTGCTTACAAAATGTCACATACCTGCACTGCTATTCAATTTGTCCTCACAGGGGAAGTCTTTCTAATCTCAGAGAGGTATTGTGAAACACCATTTATCAGTATGTGCAGAGCTTTGAGATCCTTGGCAAGTGGTTAATAGAATGTAAGGTCCTATTATAAGATACTTTATAAAATCAAAATAGGGATTGAATTCTAGTCATATGTACCAACAAATAAAGCAGAAAATATATAAAGCCATTTAAGTAAAATAGTTAACAATTTACAACTAATTAAAATTTAAAATAAATGCTGGAAATAACTCTTTACGGGCCTACAGTTTCCAGCAGAGGCATTCAAATCTTCAGTTCAGTGGCATGACTCTCTACCTCCTAGGGTGCTTGCATCAGGGCTCAGGAGAGTCTCACCAACCCAGGTGATGTGCTGGATGCTGCGTATGACTCATAGCTAACTAAAATTAAATAATGAGAAATAGCATTCAATACCACTCAGCAAATAATAAGGCAGAAAGGAAGAGAGAGTTCCCTGTTGACCGTGGATCTGAGAGGGCCCAAGTGCTCTGCTGCTAAGCAATGAGCCGTAACATATCTGGTGTTTGTGAAACCTGAGGCAGGCAAGCATGTTGCCCAACAAAACACTAAAAACACAGCAATACCACTCTTTTATCTTCCAATGCTTTCCAGTTCATCAACCTCGTGGGTTATAAGTGTGTGGGTCTATCATAAAGATCCTTCTCTCTGGTAGTAATTATATTGCCTCTGATATCTCATGTACTGCCTCAGTAACCTGCCCCCGCACTCAGCTTCACTGCAACTTGAGATGCCCCATAGCTCTGTCCAAATTGTCTGAGAATAGGAATAAGGAGCTATTTTCAAGTTTCTAATCCTTTTAAGGCATGTGCTTTATCTGAAGTGTGACTTCAATTTATAAAACTATGGTTAAATCTCTAGGAATACCACCAGTAAATAAGTGTGATCAGCACATATTTCTGGGGGAAGGCTTTGAGCACTAACTTGTTATAAATACATACCTTGCCCCATGTGGCTTTTGAAGAATGACAATATGCTATCATAGCAACAAGAAGCCACTGTGACTGCTTTCCTTAATAAATATGTTTTTCTAATTTTTTGATGCAAATCACATACAAAAACCAGAATCCAATTTTGTATTATGGTTAATTGAAATGACTTTTGGGAAGGAATGCCATGAATATGTGTGGGGAAAAAAAGATTCTGCTTTTATTATGTAACATATTTCAAATTAATCAGAAAGGGTCTTTTGATGATGTTTTCTTTCTGCGTATTGCTATTTGTGAAGTCACCCTGCCTTAGGATAAGTAATTCAAGCTAGTTTTCTTTACTGCAAGGGTTGATGTTTCCTTCAGTATCAGCTCTTAATTCTGCAGAATCATTTACAGCCAGGTTTTTCTGTTCTTCCTCCTAAGATGTGAGAACTTACAGGCAGATCCAAAGAAAGCTTGAGATTGACTACAGAGGCGATCAGATACCTGATCAGATAATGAGGAACTGCAAGCAGAGGGCATTTTCACACCAGGGGAGAGGAGGCCGTGGGATCTTAGGCCCAGAGTGAGAAAGCTGCTGAATGAATGATCTTCAGATCACAGTTTTTGCATTCGTGTCATTTTACTGGTTATTTACATTGTCATTTTACTGGTTATTTAATATCAAAGAAAAGCAGCGTGTTCCCTCTCTTGTCCCATTCTTGCTGCAGGTTATGAAAAAAGCTCAGAGCTGGAAGAAACAGAACAACCTGACAGCCCAAGCACTTTTCTTCCTTCTTTTGTCTCAGGCTCTGGTGTGGAGTCACTCAGCCAATAGAGGAGAAGGAAAACAGGAGGACCTCTGGTTGCAAGCAGCAACAATTAGGAAGCAAGAAACTGAGGGAAAACAGCAGAGATAGGCGAAGGAATCCCCAAGTTTTTGCAGTTGATTCTATAGATAACTGAAAAAAGTCGCAATTCTTCCTTTTGCTCCTCCCCACACACACCATGTCTGTGCACGCAATTTTACATGTTCATTTGGGAACTGGTCATGATTCAGAAGCAAGCAAAAAGCCTTCACTCTAAGTGCAACAGACAGGTAGCCCAGCAATGTTAAGAAGATAAGTGAGAACTGTGTTGTCTGAAACTAATGGTTTGAAAGGAAAGGAGATAGACATTGGCTTAAAAGAAATAATGCAATGTTATTGCTGGTGCTGCTTTCAAGTTAACAATGCAAAATGAGGGTACAGTAAATATCTTTGTCAAGACTGTCCTCATCCACTTGCACTAAAATTCACAGGAAGGGATCCTAGCATAGGGTCGGCTACTACCGAAGGAGGACCGCACATTACCAAGGAGGCCAGCACGACTGAAAAGACAAGACGACAGAAAGTAATGCAAAAAAAAAAAAAAAAAAAAAAAAAAAAAAAAAAAGGAAAGAAAAGAAAGAAAAAGCGAGGTTCGTTTCCTTTCGCTGTCTCGGCTGCCTGCACCCTCCGCTCACTTGCAATGACAGACTTTTCTTCTCTCCGCATCTCAATTAGGCTGTGCCAACGGGCGGGGAAGGGAATGGCGATGAGAGGGGGCCGGGGGGCGGCCACTTTCCCGCACCACACCGCAGGCCGTACCCACGGCGCGCTCAACAAGCGGCGACCGAAAGGCCGAGGAGGGCCACCCAAAGCGCTGTTTGTCGTTTATTTATTTATTTATATATTTATTTATTTATTCTGGGGGGTGGCGTTCCGTTGCGGACGCGAGGCCACCGCAGCCCCCCTGTCAGGAGCGGCCGTTTCGGCAGGGTGACTTGCATCTTCCCTGCCCCCGCGCCAGCAACGGGGCCGGGGGGAGCCCGTTCCCTCTCTCTCCCCCGCCGAAGCCCACCCTCCCCGTCCCCTGCTCCCAGGTAGGGTCCCCGGGGATCGCCGCCGGCCGCGGGTAGCCCTATGGCCACTAACGGCCGCGGCGTGGCCACTAAACGGGGCTGCCCCCCCCGGCGGTGGGCGCTCGGCTGGGGGCGGCTCGACCGCGGTCCCCTCCGTGAGCCCCGTGACACGCCGGGGCCCCCCTCCCTCGGCTGCGGTGTGCCGTAGAGAGGCGAGGAATGGTTAAACACCGGTCTTTTTATACATGCGTCTTTTTTTTTTTTTTTTTTTTTCCTTCGTCTTGGGGCTTTCAGCTTACAGAAAAGGAAAGCATCTGATGCGTCTGCTCACATGCCACTTTTGGTCATACGTTGCTTCTTTGCACAGAGCAGGATCGCTGGGAAAGATGGAGATACAATAAGTTGCTAGTAGTGAAAAGTGCTGCAGAAATAACCCGGCGGTTTCCCTTCTCCACCGAAGTGACATATTTTTTTCCTCGGGTTAAGTTGAAACCGCTGCCTGGCGGAGCCTGACTGTAGCTGAGAGTGGGTTTGTGTTTTTCTTGCACCGTTAGGTTTTGCAAAGAGCGGCGATGAAGAGGAAGCTGGCACCCTCCAAGATGCAGTTGGTTCTTCTCGTTTTATTGGTGTGGCTACCAACAAGGTGAGGGGATGTTTAATTGTGTCATTCGGTGCAAACATATATGTTATGATCTTCTAAGGGTAAGCTTGTGTGAGAGGTTATAGAAGCGGAGTGTATAGTAATGTAATAAAAATCTCTCTTAGCTGTTCGAATGCAGTATTACATAGTTTCCAGAGCAAATGCCGTGGGAGAAGGCAGTCCGGGGATCATATAAACGTTAACGACTTGTCCTTAAACAGTTTGTGAATTAATGCTTTATTTCATTGTGTCAAAGAACTAAATTTTAAATGCCTTATTGTAAAATCTGATTCTTAAAGATATATTGGAGTTACCCTATCACAGTGATTCTGTACCATACAGAACAGTTAAGATGGAGAAATAGATTATTGTGGTCAAATAGCAAATCATAGTCTAAAATAATGCTGGCTTTTTTTTTTTTTTTTTTTTTTTTTTTGATACGGGCATGTCTTTTTTTTGGTCTCTTTTTTGGTCAACATAACAGAATTCAGAATGATACGTAAGCTTTACACCTCTAGGTGGAGATAGCATACAACTTCACAATCTCATATAATAAAACAATAGCTTCATTTATTAATCAACTTTTTTATTTTGTTTGAAGTTCCCCATTTCTAAAGTGACAACATAAGAGAAAGTAATTTTAATCATACAATTAGTTTTGTGTTTCCTATGGACCCTAAACATCCATAAATTGTAGTTTGTAACTTTGGTTTACTTGCTTTGGTTCTCACTGCAGTAGGTCTTGTCCTAATATGGTACTGGTCATAAGCTAAATAATGCAAGTTTCAGATGATTTAAAATGTCTACATTCATCTTTGTCTATTTCCTAGTGAACAAAATATTTCCTGAAACTATATTTCCTATTTCACTTTATACCTAACAGTGGTGCAGCATTAGTTGAGTCACAGTGGGCCAGATCCTGCAAACCCTACTCAAGTGAGTAATCGCACTGACGTCAAAGAGGCTACATGCGTAATTAAGGAGTTTATGCCTGAGTAAAGTTTGCAGGATTAAACCCTAATTTGATACAATTCTATGATCTAGTTTTTTTCATGGTATCCTGACTTCAAAAAAAAACAAAACTGTTATATCTGAAAAAGAAGCTTAAAAATGGCAGATACTTAGAGCACAGAAATAGATTAAAAAAAAAAAAAAGAAGTGAATCATCTAGTAATTAAGAATAAACTCACATAACAGTAATATCACAAATGATATTTTGGTATTTGTTATAAGTTATCTGATTTGGGTTGATTATGTGGTTTGTGTAATGGAAAGCACAGACTGCAAAGATTTACATGTAAATACTTCCTCCATGCTGTTGAATTGGGGACCAACAAAAAGCCATGTCTTTAATCATTTTATATCTTGCTTGAAATAAAATGTCACCTAAAACCACTTCTGGTTTAGAGTAGGAAGAAAACATGCTCATTTTTATGCTGTGATTAGTCATTCAGAATGGCTTGATCGGTAGCTTATTTAGGGATGATAACTACTCAAAATTTCAGATCAAACATGTAGATGGCTAAAAATGCTATAAATTATAGTGCATGTAGCAAATGATGCTTTGCTTCCTTAATACTTAATGCTCTCCTATTAAGTAGGTACTTAATGAGCTTGTGCATTTCACATGCATGGTACTTAAAATTGTCGGTACAGCAACATTTGCATGTGTAAGGGTTTGTGCAAGGCAGAGTTTTCCTAGTATGCAAAACCTTTGGTTTGGGTGTCCAGGTCTGGGAGGACTGTTCTAGCCACAGCTGTGGGCAGCAGGTTCGTGCTTCAGCCCCTAGTCTATTCCGTAGTCTATGACCCATAAATACTGGAACATCTCTTTCTTTGTTGGGAAAGTTTGAAGCAATTGATGACCTATAGATTTTTCTTGACACTACATATATGTTTTTTTCTATCTAACTTTTATAAGGCTTGTCTGCATCTAGTGGAACCTCAGATAGTGCTTTTTATAACAAAACAGCATTTTAAAAACAGGAAAGCTATCTGCAGCTATCCTGCAGCTTACTAGTCAGCGTCGTTGTTCCCACCCACCAAGTACTGACATCAGAGGACTCCCTGAGCATGATTGCTGGAGTTTTCCCTCATGTTAGTTCTTCTGGTCATGTACTTAACATGACCATTGGGTGGAGGCATATCCACAGGATTTATCCAGAGAGAGAGAGTACGCTTAGGTGCGGACTGATAGAGCAGGGCTGGAAGGAGACAGTTCTGTGTGTGGGAACTCGGGTTATCAGTCTGCAAGTGACATGCCACTGGGACCTGGGAAGCTCTTCCAGGCTTTTGTACCTGGACAGCCAAATGTGTTAGTGCAGCCTCACTGTGATGTAATATTGAATAGAAGTAGAGGCTACTGGAGAATCACTACCAGGAAATTTTAAGTGATATGCCATAGACTGTTATGTTTCTGACCATATTATACATAAATTGTGTATTCATAGACTCTTAATTGCACTTTTTGTGTTAGAAGGCAAAAAGGTAAATATTCAAGGCCAGCCGGCAAAAACTGCATGTTGAGTGTATACTAAAACATATCTAGCACTTTCTAAAATGTAAAATATCCATTTAGATCAGTGCTGGCTGACTCCCTGGAAGACGAAGCTAAGAATAACATCACCATCTTTACAAGAATTCTAGACAGACTTCTGGATGGTTATGATAATCGTCTTAGACCTGGATTAGGAGGTAAAAAAAAAAATAATTAAAAAAAAATTAAAGATTGATTTTAAAAAGCCAGTTTTACTGTACAGATTTTATGTGGTGATATTCTTTTTTTTTTTTCCCTAACAACTGATATGTATTTTTATAAATTATTTATAACTATATTCACACAGTTGAATCATTTGAAGTTTGAGGAAGATAACATCTATGAATGGAAAGGAGGCACTTTCACACATTTATCTTAAGTAAAGAGAAAAAAATCTGAAGATTTAACATAGTAAAATGGAATGAGAACAAATATCTAAATTTGTTATTCCAGTCAGGAATTTTTTTTTATTTTTTTTTTGAGCTAGGAACACAGGCTTGATTCCCTGCAATGTGACGAGTGCATGTTTTTAGAAATATGCACAAGTGTTTTGTATGGTATGTAAAATTCACATTTTAGATTCATTCCTTGGCCTGGTAAACCCAATGGGAATGTTGTATTTTTTACTTCATTGAAAATCAGGGTTTGACTCATGAATAGAATTTGTTCCTGGGTACCTTTGGTCATTAAAAAAAAAGGGGGGGGGGGAGAGAGAGAGAATACTAGAGGACATCCCTGCATTTGTGCCACGGCTGTCATTTTTTTTTTCCAAAATGTCAGTTCATATTATCATTTTCAAGCTCTATGCCAGCTAATGTAACTATGTAAGCAAGGAATTTAAATAATTTGGTATTGCAAGTATTGTGCAGAATAATCTGTATGGTACGGGGAGGGGCATGATGCCTTGTTTTTGACAATACTTTACCTGCTGTTATTATTTATGTGCTATTTATACTGAGTAACAAATATTTATGCATCGATAATAACACTATTATTATTACTATTCATAACAGTTTTGGTAATGGTAGTTTTCAGCCTGGAGACTGTTTCAGCTTACTAAAGCTAATTCTAGTGTAAAATTCCTGGGAGCTGTTGCTGCTCCTGTTGATTTCAGTAAGATCAGGATCAAAGCTAAAGATCTGCTCAGACCTCCATGGAAATTACCCCAAGAAACTCCATTTGATCAAATTAGGAGTTAGTTAAAGCTCACAGTTTTAACAAACATTTTTCCATCCTGACCTGTGGCTCTGCTGCTGTTCTAGTTCTGGAGAATCTTGACTTGCATCTGACGCAGCATAAAGTGGGAGCTAGCACTGGCTGGCAACAGCTTTCTCGTTTTACATTAGTCTTAATCTGAAATATCTTCATTTTTTTTCAGTTCTGTCCTCTGATACACTTGAGATTTGTGAAATAGTTTATATGAAGGACTGTTTTATTTACATAATCCATAAAATGAAATTTTCAGCATTGTAGATGTGAGAATCCATATAATGATATTTTACATGGAGATTCAATTTTTCTGCAAAATACTTGATTTTAAGAACTTGGACATAATATGAACATACAGTGCTTTGCAAGAAACTTGCAGAAACATTTCATATCACAAGCTTGAGTTTAATTTGCAGGGCTTGTAATCATGGTTTTTATTAGAAAAATAATGATAAGTTCTTTTCCTGTTTACAGAAAAAGGATGTGCTATTTAATGAGAACAGTCTGCAGTTCCTTTGCATATCATGTGCTCTTTTGAATATTAAATTTTATATTTTTTATAACATGAATTTTGAAAACAAATTTACTAACATATATTTATTTTATATTTTCCATTAAATCTACTTCAAAATATCTTCCACTTTTTCTTTGCCAGGCCTTCTAGGTAATTAAAATATACTTTGGGAGCATAAAAATTAAAGAATTAACATCTGTTTGGTATTGGCATACATGGCAATCAACCCATGCAGAACATGTGTGAAATGAAACTATGTCATGCATATTAAACCGTGATGATTCATGATGCATTAATGGTAATCTGCAAGAGTCCTTCAGTTGTGGATGGACAGATTCTGATAGTTTAAAAGAATACTTGTAAAATTCAGTCATGATAATCTATGATACAAACTGCACCAAACAATGCTTTTTTATTTAATGCTTAATAATTATGGAGATTCCTATTTCAGAAATTTTGTAGCAATTTATTCCCTTTTCTTTGTTAACCTGAACTCTGAAAAGGAAAATGGAAATTATTATTCTGTTTTCCTTTTTTAAAGACACTATGTGCTTAGTGAGTCCTGATAATTTCTAAAAGTGCTTTTGCATAAACTACAGTACTTTGACCATGCTGCATGTCATTAATTTAATATCCTTAGGTTCAATTCTGTTCCAGTTGCATTTCTATGATTCTGAAATAATTCAATTGAAACTAGTAGAGCATTTGCTTTGGCATAGCAGCTTGCATTATCCTCCTAGGCTGCTATGACTGCTATGACTGCTAGGCTGCTATGACTGCTATCACAATCTGGCCTGACGTGTGGTACACCAGAACAGTCCAGGGTCTGAGATAGATTCTTTTAAAGTGTTTTCTGAAAGCAAGAGTTGTTCACCAGCTCACTTTCACCTGTTGTAAAAGCCATTTTTAGAGATGTCTTATAGCAAAATTCAGTTCATTGTAAAGAATAACTCAGCTCACAAACGTTTTTAATAATGAAAAGTACTACATTAACATTGGTTATTTTAGCTAATTATTGACCAGTAAAATGGAAATATAAAGGCTTTTTCAGAGGCTGTATATAAATTCAACTAAGTAATTGCTTGAGAATTTGTCCTAGATGTTAGGGATAGATTTATAATGGATTTTACCGTGAGACTTTATGTGAGTGTTTTCAGTGGGTAACTTGGTGCTTTACTGATACAAAGATACACTGGAGAACTGAATTATTTTGTATGCACTGTTAGGGAAGCTTTAATGTTTACTGTTGACACAGCGCTCTCAGAAAACAGGTTTTGGCTCTTGGAAAGTCTTCCTAGCATCTGGGATCCTTGAATGATGTATGATTACTATAGCGATGCAGAAGCTTGCAAAATGGGTGTGGGTAGGGAAAGGAAGACACTGCACTGTCCCCTGAAGTCAGAGACATCTCATAGCACTTAAATAATACTCAGACATACCACGTTGAAATGGATATGCATAAGGATATTCAAGGGGATATAAATTTTTCTCTGCACTCATATTATGCTAAACACTGGATTGTAGCTGGAACTGTCTTGACTACCCTCACATTTTTGACATGGAACTATTTTACCTGAACTTCACATGCAATTTCTGTTTAGTAATCAAAATAAATTCCAACTTCTGTTTCAAAACAGATTCCTATTCAAAACAAATACGACATTAGCACTATTTTGAAAGAAACACAGCCATGCAAATGACAAGCCATAAAGAGTTCCATTGCTTATGATATTCTTCAAAATCATGAAAGTATTTTCTTCTGTATTTGCTGCAATGTTTATAAGATGCTCGGATAGAACTTTTTCATGAATCCTTTGATTTTTATTATCATGTAGAAAAAGCAATCTACAAGCAATGGGCACTAAAAGTGAGCAAGGGAGCAAAAGAGACTTTAGATTTTTAAACAGTGAGACAACAAAATGTTGAAGCTAAGATACAGCTACATTCAAACCAGGAACTAATTAAATTATGTATGTTCTGTCTGCTTTCCTCTGCCCTATGGACAGCCATGATTAAAGGAAACTGAGCCATAGAATAAGGTAATCCCTTCTTGTAATATTTTGATACTTGTTTGTATTAGGTATCTTAGCAATAGCATACTTTTTTATTTAAATGGTAGTTTCTTTTTAAATACTGAAACAAGAAGTAAAGGAGAAGTGATGGAGATTGGGGCTGGGATTTTGATATTACGTTGGGTACTTCAATAGGCTTACTATCTCTATAAGCTAGTCAGCCTGCATTCCTTTCTCATGTTTGAAATTGCTTTTTTGCAGCATCTATAGAATTCCTGTTAATTTTACCCTCCAAAATTTATAAAATATGATTGAATACAAGAGTTAATTAGAAAATACAAAATTTAAATGTTGAAAATAAAGTAGTGGGAAGTAGGAAGAAAAGACAGGGGATTGGACTTCATAGCCTACATGCTAAATTTTCAATTAACATGTTGACATTGAAAATAGCTACACAAATTTATACTGCTTGAGAATGTTTCTGCAAACTGTGATCAACCTCACCAACTTCAGGAATGGCATTAGATATAAAAGGTGGTTATTCAAAAAACTGAAAAAGATCAGACAATAGGTAAGTGGAAACTACACACCATTGGAGGTCCCATTTAGAAGAATCCATCTCCACTGCAAGGTGACTTTCAGATGTTTTGATTGATTTAAACAAGAATCTCCATTGTGTTTAGTTAGAAATTTATTTTTTTTTTTCCCACAACATTCTAGAAATAAATTGAACAGGAAAACTAAAGAGAACTGAGAATTGTTGCTGATTATTGTTATCAGGGAGATGGTGAACAGTGAGCACTTAAGGGCTTGATCGTCCATCTTTGCAGTGGTGGATATATTGTTGCCTTGAATTGGTGTAGTAGTGTAGAGAATCAGACTGATTAAAAGTTGTATGATGTGCTTGCTAATGCGAGCTAAAAAGGAAGAATTTTTTTTTCAGAGAACTTCATTTTCAATATCAGAAGAGCAGTATGCATTCAGATATGTATGTATCAGAGATATGTATATCTTCGGTTGCCAGGAAGCAAGGCCATCATCATATGCTGATAATATGGAATATGCTAAGTTTAGGGCAGTGTATTTATATGTCACTGTGATTCAGAGAGTTTTTAATCAGCTTCAGAAACATCAGTAGCTGGTTTTGGTAGCCTCATTGTGCTTGATACACACTCAGAGCACCTTAAAAGAAGGTCCTTGGACTCTTTTTGTTGCAGAACACTCCAGGGAAGCTATCACTACTGCTTTTAAAGGAAAGTTTCACTACTGTTTCTAAAGGAACGTGCTCAGTCTGTTCCCTTGCTCAGTCTGGTTACTACTTTAGTGCTCCTTTGCTTCAGTTTCATCTTTTGGAGAAGGTAATGCCTCTGCCTGTATGTAGTGCACAGTAGTTCAGAACAGCAGCTGCATTTTCTGAAAGCCCACTATGTATGTAGTTATTCTGGGTTGCAAAGGAGTAAATACTGTATGCTTTTCCTTAAGGTTCACATGGAATCTGGTCATAGTGTTAGTTATCGTTAGTTATTAACATAATGTTAATTAGGTCCTAATAGTTCATTCAGAGGAGTCAGTGAGAAACTCAGATTAATTTATGTTAGACTTGCTAATAATAACAATAATAATAATAATAATCTAATAGTCTAGGGAATAAATCAGTATGGGACTGGAAGGATAAAAAACCCTCAGAAACTCTTGTGCCACTGAAGAGCAAACCAGTGAAAATGTTACGGAATAGTATACTGGCTGAGGAGCTTTTTTTTTTTTTTTTTTCTCAAGGTGAAAGTCTGTGGATAAAACAACAGTGAAGATGTGAAAATAAAATTGTTACAACTGTGAAAAGTATTGCAATTATGGAAAGCATTGCACAGCGCAAAGTGACAAAATGTTATGCTTCACAACGTTTACCAAAAATCTGGCTACTTTGCTGTAAAGTTTATATGCCTATAAAAGAAACTTGTCTGAAAAGATCACCCAGTTCGCTGAACATGTATATTCTATATCTTTTTTTTTTTTTTCACTTTTTCCTGGCAAAGTATCAGCATTTGCTTATAAATACTGCTGAAACCAAGACTTTATTAAGGATATTAAGATTTGGAAGAAGATACTGCAGTATCTTCAAATTTCTGTGGGGTTCATTGTAGCTCATTGTAAATCAGATTGACAAGATTGTTTAGTTTTTCAGACTGTTTTGATGGGCTAAGACAAACGTTACATTTTTTTTCTTTCTTTCAATGATATTTAAGTAATACATACCTAGAATACTAGGTTATTGCGAAACTGTTGCAATCCAGTGGCCTTGCTGGTCTCTGAGGTGTTCTACTGTTGGTTGCTTCCCTGTAAGACCTTTTACCATGTTATATAAATCTTGCAATCAGTTTGCTATCTGAAATACAGATTTATTTTTCACTCAGGTTGACTAGTTTTGATAGACAAGGACCAAAGGACTGCATTTCTGTTGTTCCAAAATTCTTATTACTCTTATGAAATGATACCACATACGTACTTATATTAGAAGTATAAGTATTGTTTAATTAACTATCTTGGAAACATTTTCAGAAATACTTAAGTATATTAGAAATTCATTCAGGATATGTTTACTGGATTTTAATGAATTTCATGGATTTTATCAGTGGATTTTATTCAGGCATAGAGTGAATTTAAAATGTAGAAAGCAACTTATATATTGCTCACAATTAAACAAACAAACAAACAAAAAAACAAAACCCACATTAGTTATTCTGTATCAATAAAGACCCATTTCATAATACAAAATTAATAGTATTCTGGCTTACACTAATGGGTGTACTTACAAACAGTATCAGGAAGTATCAGGAATGCTTATTGGTATGATGTAGCCTTGGAGTATTCCATTTTGTATATTCTTTGTATAGTAGGCATACAGAAAGTTACAGGTCAAATCTTTTCTTTAATAAGGTATACCAAAATAGAGTGCCAGTTGAAGAATGTAACAAGGAAGCTGTTGAGATCTTGTATTCAACTGTATAAACACCTAAAGGTTTAAAAGTTTTGGTGAAGAACCAGCAGCTAATAAAAGCATTGATCTAAAATAAAAATTCACACAGCGTATGTAGGACACTGACAATATTTGGAGTAACTCTACCCTTCAGAGAGTTAGCAAAATGGACCTTATGAATATGCTGAATTTAAGAAAAAATGGTAGTTACATCACGCAGTGTATGAGTCAACATCACTGTTTTGTTTATGTTTTTGGTCATGCAGCAGTGACCAATCTTTAAGCAAACAGTTGTGCATAACTATTTCTTTCAAGCCAGTTCATTAGCAAAAGTCGACATTTTATTTTCAATGGCAACTTAAATAGACATCAGAACTCCTTCAGCTTCTTTGCATAGAAAAAATTAGTTGTTTTTTTTTTTTTTTTTTTTTTAAACCTTAGTTCTTGCAGCATCTAATGGCAAATATATATTTAATTGTATTTCCTGTGTTTTAGCACCTCGGAAAAAGCTGCCATGTTTATATTCTGCATAATGTAACAGGCTTCTTCTCCATATTAGGCCTGTTTGTGGTTGAAAACAAGGTAACAATATTATCTTTTTATGAGCCATAATAAAAAAGAGAAGAAATGTGACTTCTTTTCTCTTTTGCTTTAGGTTATAACTATTAGGCCAATGATAGTGATTTTCTACATAGTCACAGAGGTGATGGTTGCTCAGAGAAGTGTTAGAATCTCCCATTTTTAGAGACACAGATTAAAAAAAAAAAAAAAACCAACAAAATATGACCTGGACAACCTGATCTGTCTTCAGATTTGGGTCTGCCTTGAACCTTAGAGAGGTCCTTTCTAAACTGAATTATTCTGATTCAATGACTTCAAGACAGCAAGACATTGAAATAATGTCTGAACCTTTCCATCTTAATTGGCAACTGTGAAAAAATGAATTTTAGAACATCAGTTCTGGAAGACAGCTGAATAAAAGTATGTGTGTCGATCAAGTGCTGAAACTGCCTATGGACAGTAGGATGCACAGTGTTGTACAGCTTCTGAGTTTATTATTCAGAGTAGAAGATTTGGATTAAACAGAAAAGGTCGGGAGAAATACAGAGGACATATCCTTCTTATGGTCTTTGTCTTGAATTACTCAACATTCAGCAGAAACTGAGACTTGACTAATAGTCTAAAAATGACTGTAGCCATCTTTTTCCCACCATCACCATAATCTAGATTCCTGAAGATTTTTAAATATGGGAAAAGGTATCTCTGAGGAGAGGTACTGTATTTCATCAGACATTCCCAGTATACTTTGTCATTATTAGATAGGGAGCGTATGGGGAACTGAAAAGTTTTACAGTGCTGTCTGTGCATTCTGAAGCCTGGCACTTCCCCACAGAACACCAAGGAACATGCTAAACTTTGCTTTTCTCAAATGTTTTCCTGAGGGAGATCTGCCTTTTTTCTTCTTTATCTCTCTCTCTCTATATTTTTTCTTCATATTTGCCCCTCTATTCTTCTGAATATCAAACTGGGAATATATCTACCTCACAGTCCCAGGACTCCATTTCATGCATTCTTCTAGAAAATACCTCTCTTCTTTATCAAAATTCCATCAATTTATTTCAATCCATCTAAACACAGTTTTACCCAGATCCAGGCCTGATATGCTGTGCAGAAGCAGTCGTCTAATTTCGGATTTTTTTGTGGTGTGAAACTCAGACTTGCCTTAGCCTCCTCCCAGATACGGTTGCTTACATCCAGCTTCCTGAAAGATTTCATATCTAATGAAACCTGATTGAGGAGGTTGAGAATGAGGCAAAGGCAGCTTCCTTGCTAAATAGAAAATAAAGATCCTTCTCTACTCACAGATTGTGTGGCCTTCCTTTTGTGCTGGTACATTTTTGTTGGTGTTATTTAGTGGCCTGTGATAGATCTGTTGCTTCTGGCAATATTCCTGTCCACATATTATGCTTCTGTTTTCTTTTAGAGTCACAATTTCATGACCATTTTAAATAATCTTTTCAATGCACAAACTAGTGTATTCAATTTCTAGAATTAGTAGCATGTAGAGAGTTATGTCATCAACAAGGATCATGTAGGACATTTTAATTGCCTGTACATTAAGACTGCATTTGCTTTTTTTTTTTTTTTTTTTCCAATATTTCTTGAATTAGAGAGATAAAATGGCAATTGGCTGCTTTTAAAAAAACTGGCAGATTAAGACAGCTGATTTCTTTTTTTTTTCCAAATACCCACTGTAAGCTTGGAAGTGGAATAAAAGAATCAGTTTTACCATTAGAGGATGTGCATAATTTCCTATGTAAATGTTTTTCAATTCTGAGTCATCTGTCTCAAAAACAGCTATAGAAGGTATATCAGACAAAGTTTTATGTTGCTGTATAATTTGACAGCTTGCTAAATTAAAATATTGGTAGAAGATTTTGAGTTAATATTGTCAAAAGTCTAATAAATACTGATTATAAGAATTAAGGTACTTGAATATGTCAAGGGTAATCTTTAAACACATTTTAATGTCTGTTTTTTTTCAGGTTAATACATGAATTAAATTAATCACAAGCTGAAGGAATTTTTATTTACCGCTGTCATCCTAATAGCAGTTTGCTTTTTAATTCAAAATACATGAGCACTATTTTTATGAAATTGTCTTTACTTTAGGATAGTATGATTCTGCTGGCCTTCTGGAAGTTTTTTTTCTATTTGGGAACCATTTATATGATTACTTTGTAGCAAATAATTCTTGATTTAAATTCCTTGATTCCGTGCCATATGTTAAGAGCTATTTAATAATTAGAGCAGTTAACCCCGTGAAAAAAAAATGTAAACCAATCTCTCTCTTGCTTGGGATTATTATGCACCTCAAAGGACACGAAACATTTTAGTAAAGTTGTGTAGCTGCCATCAGAGATTGAATTTACTTACATCTGACCAAATTACATTAATTTGCCTGTCAGTACATTCATATGTGGTTCTGTGCATGCATTTCTTGTTGAACCAGTAGAAATCCTGCATCAAAAGTCATGATCTGCAACTTGTGCAGGAAAAGATGTGGATGCCCCATGTTCAGTCTGGTTACTCTATGTTTTGTCCAAACTTTGTTATGTATCTCATAATCTTGTAATGATATGGCTATTAGAATTGATAGCAATACAAATTCAGTGCAGTGGACCACTGACTATAATTATGTTCTAAAATATAGTTCAATAATTATTGGTTAAAAACTGATGTATGCTATAAAATATACATGTCCATTATATGTTCATCATGGCTCTCAGAAATACAATGAAAGTGTGTTGGAGAACTTGTACTACTTTGCAAAAGAGGTAATCTTTCCATTTGAGTAAGTACTAAAGATACACTAGGGTGAAATAACTGGGAAGTATGATCCAACTTGATCATCCAGTGATGGAACAAATCGATGTCTTCAAGTCCAAATACTGTGCTGTTTTACAGGTCCTATAATTTCTAACACCAATTTGACTTGAATGGAGAGGTTTATACAAAAAAATGTATTCCAGCTGGATGGAAAGATGACTTCTAAATGATCTTTTTTTCTTTTTCTTTTTTTTTTTTTTTTTGACAAACTGTTTTTTATCGAAGTGTACAAAGGTTTCTTGCATTTGAGATCTTTCATGTGAATGTAGTTTCCTGGAGTTACTAATTTGTATTTATCACGGTTTTTGTTTTAATTTCAAAAATGACATGTTCCTGATCCCTTAAATACCTGAATGGCAGAAAAACAATGAATGACTGAAAGATTGCTCTGTCATTAGGAATGCTTCATCTCTTTGTTGGTTTCCATTGCTCGGCACTAATTCTCTCATTCAGGAGAGGTAATTCTCTTCCTACACATTCCCTGATTTTTCTTTCTTGCATCCATTTTTAGTTGTCATGAAATAACAGATTCTTCAGACCACTTCTGTGAGATGATTGGGAGTGATTAGTGCCATCCCTTTCCATTCCCTCTAGTGTGCGAGACTTTCAGCACAGCACCAGAGAGCAAGAGGAGAAAGGATTTTTGTCTTTGAGAATTTAGATGTGGGCTGGAGGGACAATCCCTGCCCTGAATACATCAGCCTAATGTTACAGATATTTCCTCACTGACAATCTAAGAGCTGCTGTGGATGCCTTTTCATTCTCATTATTTGAAGTCACTAATATTTTTCCGCAATGAATTGAAGAATAAGGAAAAAAAGTCCCTTTGCATGAGAAGTTGAGGAGCAACAGTAGTGTGGAGTATATAAATGAGAAAAAGCAGAAGTTTGAGCCTTACATTAAGTGCTGTGTTTATAAAAACCCTCTGTCATCCTGAGGGTATGCCATGGTATTTCACTGAGTGTCTTTGTCAGTGTCCCCAGTGTTAACTGAGTAACAAACCATTAACTTCTTTATACTAGATCTTTAAATGTGAACTTGGTACTGCATTGCCTCATATAGTTTCTGAACAACAGTTTTCCTACTGGTAAATTTAATAATTAAATAAAGATGAGAAGGAGAAATACAAATGCCTGTTGTTTGAGATAAGAGAATGGTAATACCTTCCAGTCTGTGGAGTGTTAAAGAAGTTAGAGAATTCTATATTGTTGTTGCCAGGCATTTTGTCTTCAGTTGACCATAAGAAAAATGAACAGATAATCTTGTTTGCTACTCCATAACAGGCTAATTTTAAATTAAATAAATGTTTTAAGATAATATTCTGTGGTAAATGCTGTCTGCATTCTTAGAAAGCCAAAGTATCTGCTTAGGAGAATATGTACATTAAGAAATTGGGACTTCACTGATTCTAATTAAACTCATGTTGCCATCATTTTAAAAAAATAATTATGCTGTTTTATGTAGCCAATCATTTTGTATTTTCTGTCTGTACAAAACTGTTAATTTAATATTAAAGGAAAATCTTGTCCCATATATATACACCTGTCCACATATAGAAGCTTGAACAGGTTCTGAAAGTCCCGTGGACAGCCAGACAGGAATTCTTTTGTCCGAGCAACCATAAAAGACAAATTGGAGGCTGCTTTATCCAAGTTCTGGTTGTACTCTGGGAGTATGCTTTAGAGGAGATTCTGGGAAACACTGCTATCTGTAAAGTAGCTTGGAGACTCAGCCATGGTACTTTTGAGTCCTTCAGTACTCTTCTTGTAGGCGCATTACACAGTCTTAATGTAAGACCATTTTTATTATTAACTGGATAACAGAATAATAACTGACAAGTCTGTAACATGTTAAAGCGGGATTTTTAAAAAAAAAAAAAAAGAAAGAAAAGATTGTCCCCATAACTGTCCATATTTTTAACTCATTTGGGGATTACTTGTTTGATTTAAGTATTAATATGAATCTCTGTTGGGTTAAACCAGGAACTCATTGTTTGTCCTGTTTAGCAAGAAGCTTATTATCTGTGGTCATCCCATGGGTTGTCCTTCTAAACAAAATATGTTAAGAATAAAAGAGGCATCTCAGCAGCCAGTCTGATTAGTGTTGTGTCTCAAAGCCCATACCTCTTTCTCCTTTCCCTTCATATCAGCAATTGCAGGGATTAGGAAAGTGTAAAGAATGCTTGTCTGTTCTCATGCACTCTGAGTATTTTGGGGTGTTAACATACAAGCTACATTCAGCTGATTTTAGTAAGTCAACACTAACGTTTTTGATACATTAGAATAATCTAGGTAAACATGAATCTCCAGTACTTTATAGTTATTTCAGCTGGCTTAAAATAGGATCTGCTGACTGGTTGATAGATGGATTAGCATGGTGTCTATTTTTTTTTTAACTGTATCACAATCTTCTGGAACATGATTATAGTATTTTAGACAGTATTACCTATTAAAATATATATTTGAGGCTCCTGTTCCCAAAAAATAAAAATAAAAATAAAAAATCATTGAGTGCCTACTAAAATACAGCTTTGTTAAACAAAGGCAGTACCTTTTACTACTATAGATTCCTCTCAAGCTTGGATGCAAAGTGCAGATCTAGCAAATGAAAAAAGAATTGTAGCTCCATTTTTAATGACTGTATAGTATATATGTTTAGTAACCCTGTAGTTACTGTAATTGGATGTGAAAGAATCATAATTTTCAATTCTTCTTAAATCTTTTGATCCCCGGAGGAACTCCTTCAGCCTCTGGGACTTAGGAACATGTGAATTTCATACCTCACTCTGGTAGCAGCAAGCCTTAGGAAGATGCTGATAGCTGATGACAATGAGTGTTTGCCACAGATTAGACAGGTTTTATTTGCAGAGCTTCATCCCACTTTCTTTCAGCTTCAGGGTTCCAGCTCAGTGGAACTGAGTGGAACTGATCCAGATCAGTAATGTAGCTGATCACAGAGGTACTCTCCAGAGGCTTCCTCTGAAGCCTGCAATCATCATGGAAGGCCTTTTTCACTGATGTCAGTGGCTTGTGGCATGCCACTCAAATGTTCATTATGTAATTAATAAGGATAATAAGCGCTTGGGGCAGTGTCTGTTTTAGCTTAGGAAAATGGTGTGTAGCCAAAGGGTGCAATCTTGTATGTATTATCAAAATTCTGTGGTCACTCCAGTGTGTCACTCGAGTTCTGTGGCTATCTCATGTCTCCTTGGTGCAGAAGGGATCTCTCATGCTATTTCAGGAAATTATGAGAATTTGCTTTTGTTGAAAAGTTCTGAAGGAGAGCCACCTCTCAAAACTTGTACTTTCGCTGTAAAATTGACATGTTATCAGCATAAGACGAAGTGGTTCCTGAAATCCAGCCTTCAGAAAATCTAGGCTTAGTTATTTTGGTTAGAATAATGCCTTGGCCTGTATTACTGGAGATGAGAAACAGTAAAGGCATGTCTGAAAAATTTCAGACTCAGACACTTCATGACTATAAAGAGAATGTAAAGATGCTGCTGTTTTAAAATTATATACTTTTATCGTGAGATGTGTTTTGGAGTACAGAAGGGACTGGCAGTGCGAGTGCGTCAAATATGATGATTTGTAAATACTGTGACTTGGAATAAAGTACAGATGTTAAACCTGAAATCAGCCTAGAAGAATTTGACAGGATGTCCCATGACTGTAAATATAAAGCTCATCAAATTCAAACATTTTAAAAAAGAAAGAATAGCTTTACAATATGTTTCTAAAATCTAAATTTCTAAAATGTTTTATTTTTCACTTAAATGCCATGTAGTTTTGATTTATTGTCAAATGTCTGGTGTGTCAGGCTGTTTCTTTTACTCCAGCTTTTCAAGTAACCCATCTCAGTAAGACCACATTTATTCCAGCCAAGCTCCACTATATTTTCACTTTCACGTTTCTATTGAACTTTTATGTAACTACAACTAAAAAAGTTTTAATTATTATTATAATTTATTTTAGAGCTGGATTATTTTTCATTCTTTTTGCCTCCTTTAATTGTGGGTGGGGATGTAATGAAAAGGAAACAAATTTAATTTTAGTGGATTTTGAAGTAGTCTGGATTTACGGGAACAGATTTCATATTATCCATGTGTTTAGATTGCCCTTTGCAATCTCAAGTCTTTGTATTCCTGTTTTCAGCATTTTGTTTCTCACTTTCTCAATCGTAACATCGTCAAGACTACTGCTTATAAGTGCTCATTGGCTGCAAATATTCATACAGCCAAAACATCCAGGTTATGATAATGTCTTTACATTGAACTTGGAAATTATAGGAACACTCTGTTTAAAGAATAGGGAAAAAATCCAGGAATATGTCTAGGTAATTAATTACTATTTTAATCACTTGGCAGTTGATACGTCTGAGATTGTAAAAATGTTGCTTGAGGTGCCAAATGTCTGTGAAGTCCAACAGTAGTGGCCAAGAGTATCTAGTTTTTGCACTTCTGATTTGCTTCAAGCCCTCTCTTGTGCTTAAGTAGCAGCAGGATTCAAGCTAGACACTTTCATTGGCTGGCCTGATGTGACGTGGGTTGCACCAGACAGTACAATGGCCTTCTCATCGGGAATGCAGTACATTCTCGCTTAAACATCTTATTTATTTTTTTTTACCTGATTCGGAAAATTTATCTGAATCCACGTCTCCTACTTTCCAACTGTGTTAACTAGACATAGGGCTTTTTGGTTGCTCTGGGAGAGTTGTCCCTTCCAGTGGGGATGTTTCATGTATCAGAGCACAGAGTGAGACCTATATTGTTTAGTGCTGGACTGTAAAGCCATTCACAGTCTTTGGCCAATTTGCCCCATATAGACTTAGATTTGGCAATGCCTAGCTTTTATGGACCACACGTACGGTGGAATTAATTGCTTCATTCAGGTTTCCTTTGTGGAACATAGGTAAAGCTAGACATGTTGTCACACCTTGGAAATGATGTGGAGATACCCTTAACTGTCTGTAAAAGCAGCTTAAAAGCCAATAAACTTAGTGTGGATCTGTCAAGATAAGCAATTAAAAGTGCTGAAGAGAGGCATGCAGCAGAAGCTATTTCTTGCCAACACAGGTGAAAAATCAAGGTTTGGGTTGGAAAATGCTACCAATCTCTACTTTTTCTGTTCACATTGTTGTGCCCCCTCTAGAGCTCATGCTATTCCTCATCTCCTGAAAACAGAGCTGTGAGATGAGCTGATAGCTTGGGATGATGAAAACTGGGGAGAGAGATAGCATCCTTTGTCATGTGCTTGTACTGATGTAAAGCAGAGACATGAACTCAGTTACTGTCTATCAGGGTCTGTCTTGGCCACAAAGGTGAATTTTCTAACATAGGGCATGTTTCCTCAGTCTTTGAAAGGAATTGTTTTGCTTTGTATAGATAATTAGATATTGAGCAGACACTTCAGTTTCTGTCTCTTACATCCCATGAGTACTGCTAGGCTGTGGAATCAGTCTCTTTCTTGTTTTCTTGCTTTCTTTCTAAGTGTCTTTCTGGCCCAGTAAATCTGTAATAATATATATGGTTTGAGGAACTCAATGGGACTTGGTTGAGAGCCAGTTCCTTAGGCTGCTTGGCAGCATCAGGATATTTTTGCCTCAAGGTGGAAATACAAACAGCCAGGGAATTTTAGGTACTGACGATGTTAGACAGTAGTTTGGGACTAAGGGGGCTTCAAACATAAGTGCAAAATTTAGTCATTATGATCTGGACCACTGAGACATTCAGATTAACTTTTATTGATTTCAGTGGAAACTCAAAGTTTAAACAGCTTTGCGGAGCTTGTCCAATGTACTTAAAAGGATAATTGGGCACCAAGGTCTGTTGTTAGCCCTACCCTTCAGTGGCTTTCTTAAACTTGAGTAGGAAGCCCACAATAAAGTTAAAATTGTGTCTCAAATATCACTTGGATCTAAGCTTTTCATTTATAGATCCCTTTGGAAATATATTTAATTTTGCTTCTTGAAGCAATGAGATTTGTAAATTAAAGTTCTATTGGTAGAGACAGAAGAGAAATTAGTAAGGATAACATTTGTGTATGTGATCTATGTTCTTTTCTTCTTTTTGAGTGACAGTTAAAGCCCAAATCTGTCATATGCATATGTGAGTTGTCTTTGTAATGTGTAAATGTATCAGCACAGAGAGAACTTCTAATTTTTATTTTTTTAGGTGGAAACAGTTTGCACCAGGAAACTTACATGCAGGACAAATCCCAGTAAAGACTTCCAGGAGTCACCATCCCTGGAAGTCTTTAAAAGAAGTTTAGATGTAAAGCTTAGGGATATGGTTTAGTGGGGACTGTTAGTGTTAGGTCAGAGGTTGGACTTGATGATCTTGAGGTCTCTTCCAACCTAGAAATTCTGTGATTCTGTGATTCTGTGATTATGTGAATTGCAGATATGCCTACATTTCATTCTGTGCACATTTTGTGGGTAACCTACATGTATACCTAAAAAAGACGTCAGTTAAAAACATACCAGAAAAATGTTATACCAAGTCATATATTTTTCTTCAGAAGAAAAGTATGCTGACATTTAAGTTAAAATGATTTTAGCCAGGGTAATGTATATATGTCTCCAAAGATACTCATCTCTAAAAATACACCTACTTTTAATTGAATTCTGTATTACAGTAAAACTCCCCTAGAGTTCATATTTTTCTTCTATGTCAGACCTGTTGTGTTTAATTTCAGAATCCTAAGTATTACTTTGTATAAGAAAAATTCCAAGTCAAAAATGGGCTCCCACTCAGGACCAGGAATTCAGTTAGTCTGAATGACACAATGGTATTTATTTCAAGGGTGCTGCATTGTTTTTATGGGTTGTCCAACTTTATGAGTTCTGTGTAGGCCGTTGTAGGGTCTCTGAAAGTCTTTACAAGTAGCTGTGTATTTAGTGTATGATATAATGTCTGTTGATAAAAGCTCTTCAGTGGGAAGTCAGTGTCTGTTGGCTTACTGACTGTCAGTTCCTGTCTCTTTCCAGTATGTCTTCAGTATATGCTTTCCTTTCTTCAGATTTCCCACTAATGTCCTACTAAGTGATTGAGAGGATAGAGTTCTTTAATCCATAACACAGGTGGATTATTTGTGAATAAAACTTCAATGATCTCTTGAAGAAAAGGCATGTCTTACTGCGTGTAGTAGATTTTTGCTCCCTCCCCACTGCCCAAAGCATCTGTCTGGAACATAAACCTCTGTCCTTTTCTAGGCTACCATCAGATTATCCTTTATACTGTTAAACTGCTACAGATAGTGTTCAAACAAACCACTGTTTTGCCACAAAAGTAGCAGAGAGCATATTCTTGTTTTGGTTAACACCACAAGAAATAAAATACAGGGCCTGATTCTGTTTTCATTTATACCAAAGAGAACAAAGAGAGCAACTGTTAACAGTCACTCTTCCAGATATTGTCAAGTCTTACTGGTAAGCACTCTACATACACTTTGTTAAAGATGGAGACTTGAAAGAGGAGTTTCCATATATTAAGAAATTGTCTTGCCAGTAGATCAAGGATAGAGTAAAGCTATTGGAAGTGAAACACTCACGTCAAGGAGAGAAGTGGAGTTGCTTCCTCTGCAAAGCCCACTTGAGTTTACAAATTGGAACTGTATTTGTATATGTCCATGAAGCTTTGAAACTGTTCTAAGTTAACAGTGGATAATGAATGGAGATGATAAGTAGTTGGCTAGATAAAACTGTCATATAAAGTGCCAGAACAAAATATAAACAAGAACTGGCAGAAGAGTGTTCTGAAATATCTGCATTCCTATGGATTTTACTGCTCACGACTCCACATTGCTTGACCTTCTTTGACCCTTCATTCTATTCCAGCCAGAGAGTGACTTGAGCTGTCAACAGACACACTAAAGAGCTTGTCAGATAAGGGCAGCACGTTGAGTTCAAACAGTGTTTGATGGATTAAGACCCTGGCTGTTTCACCTGTGCAATTCCTGACTTGTATTACGAATGACAATTTCAAAGCCTTTGGGCAACACTGCCAAGCATGTCCTTGGAGACCATATTACAATGTCAGAACAATGTCAATTCCAGTTAAATAATTTGTAATAGCAAAATAATTAAACTAACATCAAGCTTTTGACAACATTTCCACAAAAACTCAGAAATCCTCCATTGAATCTCCCACAGCATTACAACTCCATCTCCTTTTTTATTTTTTGTTGACATAATTAAAGAACAGTATTTCATTTTCACATTTTTATGTGTGCTGTAGCAGCCCTTCAATTACAGTCTTGCAGTGTTCTCCTGGG
Source organism: Anas platyrhynchos (assembly GCF_047663525.1). Classification (NCBI taxonomy): domain Eukaryota; kingdom Metazoa; phylum Chordata; class Aves; order Anseriformes; family Anatidae; genus Anas; species Anas platyrhynchos. Next base: position 53,619,151 of record NC_092590.1, read on the forward strand.
TACTATTTACGCTACATTTAAAATAATGTTTTTAAGAGAAAGAGAAATTGTTTCATGCCATGCATTAGAACTGCATATATATATATACTTTAAAAGCTCTGTCCCACCATGAAGTATTTTTGATGGTTTTGTATTACTTCAAGCAGATTGGCTTTTATTTTAGCTGTCCAAACCCTGAACTTACAGTTTTAGTTCTATGACTAAAAGTTTGAATACATAAAAATTCCAACCCAATCTACTAGCCTGTTTTCATGTGAAGATAGCCCTTTCATACAAACGGATAATGTAGCCTTTTTTTTTTTTTTTTTTTTTTTTTTTGCAACAGGACATCTAGAACCTTGCTGAAGGTTCACTTCAAACAATTAAAGATGAGCACACTTCTTTCTTCTTTGATTTTAGATGTACCTAGAAACAGCAATTCATGTTTTGGTTCTACTCTCTGTAAAGAAAGGCTTGTAGATTATTATGATGTAAGGAGAGAAGAATTGAGGAAAAAAAATTATTCTCAAATTTGATAAATACTTAGAAAAATTGTTTCAAGAAAATTCTGCCTCAAAGTATGAGAAAGGACATTTGAAAGAAAGCAGAAAGGTTTTGAAAACTGCCTGGTAAGTGGTGTTCCAAAGGATCTCATTCAAAATTGAATTGACTGTGGAAATTTCTGCTTTTGACAACTAGTAAATGTTGATGAGGAACCTTTTCATATGACTTTTCTGACCATCTGCATTACTCAACTTGTGATTGATTTACATTTCAGCCACTGCAAATACTCTACCAAGTAGTTTACTTCAGCTGAGCCAGCTCTTCTGCTAAGGAACACATTGGTAGTATATCATACCACCAGAGAGGGCATCCCAAGAACAGGAGAGCTGGTGCAGTGAAGTGGACAAAGGTACTGATACCAACCCCAGCTAGGCTCTGAACTCATTTTACAATTTCTGACAAGTCAGTACGCATTTTTCAATGTGGATATTTAATGTTGGACAGCTAAATCCAGATTTGGCAAACACCTATATTTCGTATTATTTATACTTTGCTTAATCCTTCTGCTTCAGCTTCCCAAGTATGGAAAAACGCAGATAGTAGAATTATTGTCTTCAGAGAGAGGTTATTATAATCAATGTTTATAAAATCCTAAATGTCATTCACGCACACAATAAACCTTCCAGCTAAGGATACATATGATCTATAAGTCTTCTGCAGTTTGGTGTATTTAATGCTTTTTTAAATTTCTTGATTTTTTTTTTCACTACTGATAGTATGACAGATCAAATAAGGAAAGGAAATCAGGAGAAACCAGTGTTTGAGAATCAACATAATCTGAAACATGATCTTAATAGTTCTTGCATTTACTGTGTGTGTTTTTTGTTTGTTTTTTTTTTTTTTTGATTGTTTGTTTTTTTAGTATGGGCGTTTCTTCCTCTCTTTATTCTTAACTGTCCATTTCTTTTCAGCTACTTTTGGCTTCTGTCTTCTGAGAAATTAGCCTAAGCTAAGTCGGATAAGGCTATATATATCTTCTAACAGCTATGACTGCTTTCATTAAAAAAAAAAAAAAAAAAAAAGTTATTTTAGCTGAGCTATATTTGCTGAATTTCAGGGCAGTCTATGTAATGGTGGCATCTATATATCATATTCTATACCTGAGATTTTTTTTTCCTCTTAATGGGAGCATCAGAAGTGAAAACTACATTTTTACCCCTTCCCATTCCCGGTTCATCGTTCAATCTTCAAAGGAAATGATTCAGAATAACTTAAGAGATCACAAATATAAATGTTAGCCACCACTCCTCCCAGTAAACAGTTCTTTAAAAACTGGACTTTTTCAAAAGCACTAGGCTTCCATTGATTTAAGCACTTTCAAAAATCAGGCCTTTCAGTGAGGTGTTGACATACCAATTTAAGAAACAGACTTTATAATGATACTGGAAAAACCTTGACCTTATTTGTTTCTCACAAAAATAAACTGTAGGTATGTACACAAATGCATGTTGCATTGAACATTTATTAGCTGAGTACATTCCTTTGGCTTTTGCAGAAGTACTTATGATACAGAACTGTTTGAATCTCCAGCAATTTAAGAGGGACTGAGATAACTAGTGCTGTTCTTAACAGAATGTGAGTTATATAAAGCCTGTAGCTGTGGTGCCTGCTGGATGAATTCTCATCAGAAAGACTTCTGAAACTGTCCTTACTTAACTAGTAAGTTACTAGTGGGACAAAATGATATGCTCTAATTCAGATTTCATTTGAAAAACATGTAGTCTTTCAAAGTGAAAACTAGAATATTTGTTGCAAAAAAGTATCCTCTTTTCTTCTACATAGATAATGATTACGAAATACTGCATTCAAATTTGTAATTCAGATGAATCTTTGTTGTAACAGTAAGTAAACTAATAAATGAAGAGGCACAAGGCTCAGTCTGCTAATATTAACAGATTATAATGGGAATAATTCAAGATTTATTACATTTATGCTTCTTAAGGAACATTTTCTTTGTATGTAGGATATGAATAGAAATATAAAATATGCAGAATGTTGAGAGGAGACAGAAAAGAATCTGCCAGTTCCTCTTTTTTGTTCTTCAGTCTTTTTTTTTTTTTTTATCTTCTTTTTCTCTGTTTTTGTTTATCCTTCCTTTTCCCTCAGTCTTCTCATCTGTTGTAACTATCCAGCTTTTCTTGTTCTCTTCACACCCTGTTTCAAGATGTTCTGCTCACTCCCTTCATTCTCAGCTGCAATGTGACTTTCGCCTGAGGAGAAACAGCCTGGTGGAGTGCCTGCAGTTAGGATGAGCCCTCACTTCAGGGAAAAGCAACTGGTTGCGTTAAAACTTATTGCTGTCACCACTACCTAGAGCTATGATGGCTTACAGGCAGTTTTAGCAGACAGAAAATAATGGTTATGATTAATTCGTATTCATTCTCATTCCTGAGGCTATCAGGGATGAATTTGCCCCAGTACTTTTTATATGCATTGAAATACTTGTCTTAATTATGATGACCTAAAATGAAGCTCTTACAGCTGAGAATCTCTGGATAGCATGCCTCTTCTTTCCCCCATCCGTTCCTTCTCCTCTCCCTCAGTCTTGGTCCTTGACTCAAGGATCATTAGGATCCCTGATTTGAAGTGGTTAATGCACACCAACAGGAGGAATCTAAAGACTGTTGTAATAACAATTCAACAATTTCAGTCAATTTGTCTTTAGCTCTGTCTTCTTTGCTCATTTCTGATGGCAGGATTGATCCAGAAGTATCCAGAAACAGAAATAATGTGATTGGATATAGGATTTATTTTTTAATTTATTTTAAATATAAAAACTTAAAATGCAAGGCAAACATGAAGATTTTATGTCCTTCAAGTTTACTACATGCGAATTGTAAAGACAAATAATATGTCAGATGCAAACAACTGGTATCATTAGGGTAAAGTTACAAGAGAGCCATGCTTCATCAATTTTTTATTATTTTTTTTTTGGGGTGGGGGGAAGACAAGGGGAGGTTGAGGGAAAGGAAACAGATTCAGATTTGCCAAGTGATTTTCTTGCCTCAGACAGAGTTCACTCAGATTATACCAGTATAATTGAAATTAACCCTGGTTCTTTGCCATTGGGATACTTGATTGTCAGTCATATATTTGTAACAGCACGGTTTTTTGTAGAATTGTAATTAAGATTGTGTGTTGTCATTACAGTATAGGCCAAATTTCACAGTTAGTCCCTGCAGCATTGTTTTACCCCCTGAAGAGTAGTCTGTCTTGTCACTTCTCCACTGCATCTCACCCTGTGCCAGGTAACCATTTGGAGAGAATAATTCTTTTTCTGGAGAGTCTCCCACAGGCACTGTGCAGTCACTAGTCTTCTGAACTGTACCTGTTGTTTCAGTGTTAAACTTCAGCCAGACACATACCTTATGTTTGGTGAATATTAATAATGGTGCAGACACAGCACTTTCTGTTGTCCATTGACTTAAAATTAGTTTGTAAACTCTTTGGAGTAGAAATCAACTCTGCTTTTTTTTTTGTAGATGCTGCAGGATAAATTACTGAGATCTCTGTCACACAAATAAATGATTCTCAAGATGTTCAGGGAAAATGTGCTTACTGAACTTTCAGAGTGCCTGAACGACACATAGTAACAGTCAGCCTTTATTTATTTGCTTGAAAAGCAATCACAGACCTGGAAAGAAGGTTCTCTTTTTGGAGGAAAGGCTTTACCAAGTCTCATATTGTAAAGAATATGTGTCTAGTGTTGGTCTAAGGAAGCAAATTCAAGTTTCTTTAAAAGTGAAAGTGGGGGAGTGTGCTCTCATCATGCTCCAGAAGTTCACTGAAAGCACTGTATCACCTCCATCTCTGCTTTGGGTGCGGCTACATCCCTTTGATAATACACTACTCTCTGTGCAGCCACACATAGACACAACAGTCTTGCCTTTGCCTGGTGGCTGGTAGAGCTTCTCCAGTCGTGGGTGAGTACTGCTGATTTCTTCCAATAGAGGGCAGTGATTATTGGCCTCAGTACAATTACACATAAAATCTGTCTGTGCCACATATTTGTCAAAAGGTAGCTTTTAGCAATGTAAAAACTATTAGCCATCCATTTTAAATGATGCTTAAATATAGAAGTTATAATACAATACCAGGATCAGTCATGTCACAGGGATGTATTTTTTTTAGGAATGGAAAATTCTGGGTTGAGTCAAAGTGCAGCTAGTTGTATTCAAATATTTCTTATCCAGCCAGCAACTGGCTTTAAGGCAGAGAATTCCTCGTGTTGACTGTCTTGAATACAGACAGCAGCTGGCAATGGCTGTGAGAAATTTCCTGCGTGTTCTATCCCTCTTAGCAAATATCATTCAGTTTTGAGTCTAATTGAAAACTGAAGACAGAAAACTCAGCAATTATTTTTCCCTGCAGTACAATATTTAATATTCTGACTTCGTGGCTGTCTGGCTCCAATGATTGGAAGCACTTTTTTTTTTTTTTTTTTTTTTTAACAGTATTTATAGTATTGCAGCAGTATCTCAAGACCATCACATATCAAGGGAAAGAACCATTATGTTAAAGCATGCCACTTAAAAAATACCCAATTCAAATACAGAACACAGTCAAGTGTTACGTTTGGTGTAGTCTGTAATTGTTTTGTAACCTCTTTCTTGTCTTTGGCTTTGAAAAAAACTGTTCAGGATGAAGAAAACAGCCTTGAACTAGAAAAGCTTTAATAGGAATTATCTGCAAAAACAGAGATAATACCTCTGCAAAAAAGGCATTATATGTTTAGAACTGTACTACCTCGTTCAGTCCAATACAGTGTGATTATATTTGCTGGTAGAGATATGGGAAATATGTATGTAGTTTCTGATAGCTGTATAGTCTTCTGATTGAAATGAACTACACAGTGGGACAAACTCTTGCCTGATCACCTCTTTGTAATCACAGTATAATCAAGCGGGGTAGAGACCCCAAGTATTTACAACAGGATTCTGGTTCAGTGGAATAAATAAGGGCATAAACTTGCTCAAAATGTTGCATAATTTTGTATAGAGAGTTTGAAGTGCTATAGATTTAAAGTGATTACTTTATTTATTTATTTATTTTATCAGATAGTATTACTGAAGTCTTCACTAACATCTATGTGACCAGTTTTGGACCTGTTTCAGACACAGATATGGTGAGTTTCTGAGTTCTTTGCATGTGTGGTAAAAGATGTAAAGAGATATGCTATAAACTTGCTTTTAAACTTGCATCCTCCTTTCATTTGTTGTGGGAAGATTAAGAGCAATTTTCCTGAAGTCAGGAAGTAACAAATCTCAGAAGTTCCAAAGATGGAAATTGGTTTATAGACCCTAGATGACAAGTACATCTGTATTAACTATTCAGTTTGTACCACTGAATCTCCTGTTTATACTCCCCCTTGACTGTACGTATGGTTCATATTCTGGAGCAGTCTTGAGGTGGGTGAACTGGATTCGTTTTGGATGAAACTAAACTGGAAAGTGCACTGTAAGAGCATTGTGGGACTTGACTGGAATTAGTTTGCAAAAATACTCTTGAAATTTAGCTTGGAAGTTGGCTCATCAGCACCAATTGTGTGGTTTTACTAATCTGTCCTGCATCATTTGCACTGTTTAGTAAACTAACATTATGGAAAAAAGGTTTATCAAAATTTCCACTATTTTGGTAAGTTGTTTTTTTTATGGATTTTTTTTTTTTTTAATGAAATTCTTATAAATGTAGTCATCACCTTGTGAATTGAATTTTAGCAAAAATTTCTGCAATGATAATACATGAAAAAATATTTCAGCGAAGCAAGAGTTTCTGGCCTGATATTCTTATGAGCCCCAAACCAAGAGTTTATAATTTTTATTGAGTGCTTAGGATTTTTGCAGTCCCTGGGTCTACTAGTGTTAACAGGGGCCATCTAAAGTCAGTGACATTACAAAGAAAGAAAATATCAAAATATTGCTCTGGATCACAGTTTTTCATAAAAACACCAATGAAAAAAAAACCAAAAAACTCTGAGACAAGGGGTCCTTTGTAGGCTCACTGCAAATCAGATGCAGATTAGGGAGGAAAATCTTCACGGATAAAACACCTCTGATAGGAAAGAAGGGAAGGACGACATAATCAGAAAATTCATCTAGCTGCCCTTACCACTCCTTTACAATATGAGAGCCCTATGAGTATCTGGGTTATTATGTTTTTAAGACACATATACCAGATGAATGGACATAGGACTATGTGAGATACAGAAAGCAGGTTATGTGTAATTGTGGTGAAAAAGTAATAACATTATTTATGAAGAATTTTAAACATAATTGATAATATATGAAATATAACACATTGTATTTGTATATGCATAAAAATAATATTTTTAAAACCAGTCTATATATATATTTTTTTTTTTCTGTAAAAACTTTCACATGCATCATGCAAAACAGGAAGCATTTTGATTCTACATGCTAGGTTGCAATGAAACTAAATATTATTTATAATAAAGTATCTGTTTTTAAAGGTATTTGTTCACTGACTAGCAATCATAGCTTTTGAGATATATATATATATATATATATATATTTTGTGGTTGTTCCATTTTTTTGAGCTTTGTTTCCACTGTGAAGAGTAAATTACTGATGCTTCACATGAAAAGTTGTTTTCATAGAAAAAAGGTATATTTATTTTCTTTTGACACTGGATGTGCTACTGATTCTCTTGAGGTGTTTTTCCTAATGATGTTAAGTTTCTGAATTGATTCTTGTTTATTATGAATTATAAAAAATGGGTACCCACACTGTATGCAAAGTGACTATATGAACATCACTTGACATTGTTACTCTAGTTTAGCATGACTTCACTGTCCTCACATTTACAGCATTCCTGAAAAATTGGGAGATAAAGTTAAAACAATTTTAAATATGTGATGTTTGTGGTACAGGGAGATTTATCAATGGCTGTGCAGGTCACTTGTGGTGAAATGGGGCGTTAATGAAAAGCTCCTTGACCAAGCTCCTGGAACACTGTTGACATCAGTGTGTAAATGTATGGAGAACTCTGGATATCCATTTACACAGGCAGATATGACAACACAGTAAGCTCTCAGGTCATTTGATATCACTACTGTAACTACTGTATTGAGGTATTATCGAAGCAGAGTATGGTACATTAGAATGGCAGCTGTTACTGTAATGGGGAGGTTTATTTGCAAAAAAGTAGATAGATAAGAGCAGTTTAATACCTACTGCTACAAGTTTCAGGGTTAATTTAACTTAAGTAGCTAATTATTAAGTCATTTTGAAATGTATGAGCAGTAGATTAGAAAATTTCAACATATAAATTTTGAAATAATAACTTCCAAATTATCTCATATTCTGTCAGATGCAAAGGTAACATTAGAGTTTATACAATGAGTACTGTTTCATTTAGGTATTGCATTACTGAATTGATAATGTAAACTACTATACAGAGAGTTCAAGGATATTTTCTTCTGTAAATGTTGTCACCACTGGAATATTTTTTTTTTTTTTTAACTTTTCTCCTGACAACTTTCACTTGGAAAATAAGTTTGGCCTCTGTCCATGTCTTCCTAAGTCTTCAGGGGAGCCCAAACAGAATTGCAGGGCTTTTTAGTAACGTTGGGTTCCAGTGCCTGAGGAACTCTCTGTTTTCACAGCGTGAGTGAAGCCTTCAGTCCCATTAGGGTTTCAGACTGGGCACTGCTGTTGTCCAAAACTTTCAGAGTCGCTGCTGCCAGCAGAATTCCTTCCCCTGGGATTTTTCTTAACAAAGAAGGTCAGCAGACATAGGACTGTACCCCTTTGCACTATCTATTTGCCTGTTTTACTTATTCATTCATTCATTCATTCATTTATTTATTTATTTTTGGCAGTTAGCATCTTGTGAAAAGCAACAGTACTTAGGAAGAAAGCTTATCGAAAACAGGAAGGGAACTCACTATTGTTGGAGATGGTTGATATGTGATTATAGCATGGAACAGAGAGGTGACACAATAAAAATTACAGATTGATTGGGTCTAAGGACGCTGTTGTTGCATATCCATGTTGATTCAAAAAGTTGATAAAATATCATCCTAACCTTAACTGGTTTGGGGTTTGTAGGAATTTGTGAGGTTTCTGTATTCCTCACTAGGTATAGTAGTTCACATTAATGATGATACGTTATTGTGTACAACTTGTGACTCAGTATGGTTGCTGGAGTGTAGGATTTCATACAAATTCTCTATATTTTTCCAGTAGCATGAAGTGATTGACATAAAGTAGTTAAGTCCAGGCAAATTTGATCTCTGACTATTTTTAGACTAGCTGAAATTGTGGTTGATAAATTCAGGAGGTAAAATCTGAAGCTCAGATTATTCTGCAAGCATGATTCGAGTCAAAGTTTTTAATCTTCATTCTGGATTAACATTTTGACTAAATAAATAATAATTAAAAAATGGTACTCTTTGTTCTGCCCCAAATAGTCATCTGCCAAATCTGTTTAATCTTTGCTAGAACTCTTTTGCAAACTGCAATTCAAGTGAACTGCTGTGACTAAAATATGGCTGCACCCATATTAGCTGTGTGATAAAAATGCTGTTGTATATTACCCACAGTATGTAATGTCAAAAAAAATGCCAATATACAACAGGATTTTTTTTTTTTTGCAAACTAATGAGCATCAAAGAAGGCAAACAAAAATGGGATTAAACAGGTTTTGTTTTCACTGTTCTGTTTTTTTGAGATGCTATTTCTCCAAAATGTTTAAGTTCAGTATTATGATGCTATGCCTTATGGGCTTGCAGCCAGATCAGTGATACAAATTTACTTTGACATTAGCCTGAGAGAAGAAAAGCTGCATTACTTAAAACAAAACAGAATACCCCCCCCCCCCCAAATTAACAGAACAATAGAAAAACAATGCATCTCTTAATTGTCTAAGGATAATTATAAGGTTAATTTATGATCAGAGTGGCTAATTAAAACATCTTTAATTAAATTATTTCATTTCTGAAAATTCTAAAGTGAAGGATAATTTTGGTTGGAATATGGTTCCCAGGATGATAAAATGGAAATGATTTAACTGAAGCAATTAAAATTGATATATATATATATATATTTTCAAAATTAGTAAATAATATTAATCCCAGTCTGATGATTGGCATAGCTATGTAGATATGCCAATAGCTCTGGTTTTAGTACTGCAAACAAATTACTCTTACAGATTTTTCTCAGAATTACTTTCCTTCCAGGCTCACCTACCACTCTGGCTTCTAAAATTTCCCAGATAGCTATATAAGTGCTGATCTGCTTGAGAGGAAAAAATATATAAAAAAAAAATTGAAAGCTTATTTGCTCCTCCAACAGTTATTTTATATAAGACAGAGCATATAGCCACTGAGAACCTTTATATAAGGTCTACTGAGAAGAAAACTCCAACAAGCTTTTGCAAAGTATTGCCTCACAGCAGCCTGTCTAATTATCACTGGGAACTGTCTTTCCTACTTCCCTACAATACAATAGTAGGTGGTAGGACCTAAATCAGTTTTCCTTAATATTACAGTTAACAGGCTTTCTTATAGTTTTATATTTCAACTTCTAATTTCTTACTGTATTTGGAGAGTTTTGTTACTGTGGTTATGTCTTTATTTTCTCTTTATGTTTCTACATAACATTTTTCCTAATCTCTTGCCGATAGTCTTGTTTTTCACACTAGCATCGAGAAACATGAACATTTCTCTAGGTTATACATAGATCATATGAGTTCAATGCAACACAGCCTTTCATATCGTCAATTTGCAATTAAACTTTCAAGACACATTTCTGATTTTTCAAATGTAGTCAGTACAGAATTTTTAATGAAGACTGAATGTCAAACCAGAAATGACCACAAGGAGTATCTTGCTGCAATTGAGGATTTTTCTTCACAGAAGAGGTTGAACACCAGATCACATTTATTTTTCTGTATCTGCTTTTCAGAATTCATAATTCTATTCTGTATTTCAGATTTTTTTTTTCCTATAAAACTTAATGTTTTAGCTGTTTCAAGATCTGATTATTAGGTATGGTTTCATAACTGGGAAGAGAATCTAGAGGGGTTATATTGTCCAGCTGGAATAAGGGGTTACTTGATGATGATTTTCTTTTCCCAAAGACTAAAAAGAGCAATTATTTTACTGTAGATTTTATTTTAGTTCAGTTACAGAAGTGTAGATTAAGACTAAAAGGCAAACAGAAATGGTAAATACAATTAGTTCTCTAGGGCACTGGGAAGCATCTAGGTCGTCTTTTTATCATGGATATATTTCTGAAAAGTCAGTGAATTGGTAGCTGTATTCCCTTTTATTATAGGCCAAGATCATTGCCTTTGCAAGGAAATCCATAGGCAGTTTTTAAGGAGGATACCGCATATGATGGTCTGCACAAATTCTGTCCTTTTATCCTCTTGGAAAGCATTGTTTTCCTGTGCAGTATCCTGTCAAGTGGATAAATATCAGAGTTTCATTTGTCAGAGACTGTGCCCAAGCACTGATATTAGCTCCCAATGTACTTTCTATTTGGATTCCTGTCCCTGGCACCAGGTATCCATTGTGTTTCAGGGTTGCTCTTTCTCCATCTCTGAACAAAAAAGGGTAATGAGAAATGTTTGTATTTTCAGTGACAGTACTGTGAATAATATTGTTTAATCTCTAAGTAACCTCAATTTGTATCTTTCCCGTTCCTCTCTTATCTCTCCTCAGTGCTTATTTTAGACTCAGAGTTCATTCTCCATCAGATCTATGGAAAGAGAGAGAGCCATTCAGAGAATCACCTTTTCATAAATGGATATGAATAAGAAGACATTTTCTTCCCTTAGATGCTATCATTCAAACTGGTTAAACACATTTTTTCCAGAATTTTTTCAAATACTTAATTTAGATTAAATGCTTAGACAAAAATGACTGAAGTTGACAGAAGAAGCAGAAATAAAAGTCTTGAAATAAGTTCTTCTAAGAGGAAAATCATGCTACAGTTCCCTAGAAATATACCACGTTTTTTTTATAGTACTAAAAGTTGAAAATATCTAGCAGATGTTGATATATTTAAAAATGAATGAAAGTTGTTTGAAATGTAGTGATTATTAAGAGAATATTTAAGATTTTAATAGGGCTGTTAAGTATTTTGTTAAAAAATAACCAACGTTGCAGTTCAAATCTCAGCCCTGCTCCATGAGGGTTTTTATTTGTAATACTTTCAAGATTTCTATTCACCAGTGTATAAGACCCGCCTCTCTCAAAAACCTGAAATGAGTGTCTGTTTGTCTGCTGTTTTCTTCTATGTTCTGTGGTTTATATGCATCAGAAGATAAATTTTGGAAAAGGTCAAATGGAATCCATTTATACATCCACGCAGCGAGTTTTACTCGTACACAGCTAATGTATTAATAGTACTTCTATAGAGCCCGAGTGTTTGTGCCTAGAGTGTTGAGGGATTTTGTGAGAGTGAATTGCATCCAGAAATCTTTCAGTCTCAATACTGTTAGGTGAGTGTGGTGGAGGTGATTTAATAAAATGTTCAGTCTGCTTCACAACAATGCAGCTTGCTAATGGACACTTGCAATCTCAAGATGTTTGGAACACTTCCATCTTTACTCCAGATGCAAACACTGCCAAAATCCCAAAACCGTTATCTGAGAGGGTGGGAATAGATTTTGTTTTTGTTTGAGCTTTTCCCATACAAATTTAGCCTTAGGAAAGAAAAAAAAAAAAAAAGATGACTGTCATACAAGGTGAAGAGTTTAACTTATACTCAGTTAAAGCTTCTCTCAGAGATACTAATATTTATATATTTACTGTGCATACTGTTGCGCAAAACTACTATGCATTACAAGAAGAGGAGTGCAGCTCCTTCACCATTTTATTCTTTTGATCAGTGAACTAGCAGAGCCTCAGTGCTTCTTAGTACTATTACAGTACTATTACAGAATTTTATCCTCTCCTTAAAATTATGTGTAAGCTGACATAATACATATTTGAATTGTTATGTTTAATTGTACTGTGTTAGAGTCCAGCTACATGTATAAAAGCACCATTTCAGACATAAATCAATAGGAAGCATTTGTTTGTCTAGAACAGATCACAGAACCCCTTTGTACTTCTGGAAGTATGCTGCTGTGATTTTGTGGAGATAGTGTACTGAGCACTGGACAAGAGTTTGGTACTGTCCAGAGACATAGTGGTCTTTTTGTCATATAGGAGAATATCTTCAGATTGTATTAAATGAATATCAGGTATTAATTTGAGTATTTTTTTTCTATAATGCAGATTTGCATTTCTAAAAGAATGTTAGTTTTGATTGGAAAATAAGCACCACACAGCATTTACCACAAAATATATATGTAGACGGAATAGGAAATCGTTACATAACATTTATGTAGAATCTCTTGGTAAATGTTGACTTTGTATCATACTGACTAGATTCAAAATATTTTATTAGCTTCCTGTTTTCGTTACATGGTAATCATCATAGTGGTATTTGTGATCATAAGTGGAACAGATTTGGTTCAGGAGGGAACATGGATGAGTGAATACAGCACTGGGATTCAAGAGGCATGGATTGTACTTTGCTTTTTGTAATCATTCTGTAAATGGACTGAAACAACTTAAGGTCATCTCAATGCTTTAGTTTCCCTTTGTGTAAAACTGAGATCCCAATACTTCCTTCCCAAATGCATTGATGTCTAGAAGAAGAAAAGTTAAGAGCTATGTGGGATTTTATTACTTTGTGGTGAATGGAAGGAGGTGATATTCATGATTATTCACACCAGACCTCGGGTAAATCCCTCTTTCCATTTTCTAAATCAGATGTTCTGTCAAACAAAGTTTTCTGGCATGATTTGGTTGGAAATATGCCAATAGAGAGAACAGAATTACTTGTAGATAAATTGGGATATATCAGTGTAAACTTTCAAGTCCACGGATCAGGTTTTCTTCTATTTGTTTTGCGTCCTAAGCTGTGTCCAGACATCAGATGTGCTTTTTTTAAAGTGTTGCTGTTTTGATTTAGTGGCATTTCATGTCTGCTTTTTTTTTTTTTTATCTTTCATATCTCCGGTAATTCTTTTTATATGTGACGGACGACGGTGAAGAAGTGGGACCTTTGAAATTCTTTTTTGATGGACACATTACAAAAACTTTATATTCTAATCATTTGTGTGCAAGAGATATTTTTCAAAGGAACTTGTAGAACTTATCACTCATTTCTCTTGAATTTTAGAGGGATTTCAAAGACTTACTCCCTCAGGGTCTTCTTTCCACTTCTGTATACCTCAAACATCAATCTTCTCATGCATAGCATGATTTATTGGCAAAGTCCCTCAGACAGATATTAAAAGAAAGCTTCCAGGGCAGTTGTTTTCCTTGAACTACCTGCTATTTCCAGACAAATGTCATATATTCCCCCTGTTGCTTCAAGCATGTAGTTTTTGCTGCTCTTGGTCATCCATTATTTTATGGTTTTGTGACTTTCCCTGGTCCATAAGTGAACTGTTAGATAACTTGGAATTTGAAAATGGGATTTTAAGTTAGAGGATAGTTAGCAAACAACATATAAATTATAAAATAAAGCAGAACTATTCAATGTAATCTGTTACAGAGAAATGGGCATATTATTTGTCATGAAACAGTGTCTATTTACAGATATGTTTACTAAAATATTATTATAGGTAGTAACAACTGATGTTAAAGAAATCCAAACAAATTAATTTTCAATGTATGGCAGTATTAGTTTTGTTTAATATTTGTTTGAGTAACTATAATTTGAATTTAAAAAATTGCAAAATTGTGTTATGAAATGTAAAGTCTCTTGATATAACTAAAAACTGGGCTTGTGTGTTTTGTCAGGTTAGTTTACAAGTACCTCATTATATCATTCCTAAAGGATTTTCCCAAGCACCTGTCACAGCTCTTAATTACAACTGCTTTCTCCCCTACGCCTGTCATGATCTTTCAGATAACAGAATTTTCTTTCCTTTATTCCACATAAAGATCTTAGCTTCTGTCTCTATCTTGGAAAAGACCCACTCAGCTCCTGGGCATGCAGAAAATAATAGAGTCATAGAATCATAGAATATATCAAGTTGGATGGGAGCCACAAGGATCATCGAGTCCAACTCCTGGGTCCCAAAACGACCACCCCAAAAAATCAGACCATTAGGAAAAGGAGCTAAGAAGGGCTATCACTTCTTGCTGTCTGCTCAGCACACAAGGGAGACAGCAAGAAGTGATGAGGACTGTTAAGTTCTTTCCAATCACTTCTGTCTGGAAATAACTTGAATATTTTATATTGGTAGAATTTTATTAGGACTTTTCCATTCAAAGATAGTATACTCAAATATGGTTTGCTGAAGTTGTATCATTTGCAGAGTAATTGTAATAGTACAAGCTGTTGTAATATAGTCATGTTTTGAAATCATAGGCCCATTTTGCACCTGTCTGACAAAACTGAAGTTGCTCCAAGGTAACATTTGCTGCTGCACAGAATGCAGTTTATTTCCAACAAAGTTTTTATGGTCTTTGATTTCCAATTTATGTGTTGTGCTGACAATAACAAATCACTAATCCATTTACAGTTTCAATTTAAAGTTAGTTAATGAACTTACATTATCAATGTTTAATCAGCTTTTTTTTTTTTTTTTTTTAGAAAAGCAATAAAAAATAGCAGATGGAATAACTAGCACTGTGTGCCACAGGCATCTGGTCTAGGTCATCAGTTTGTTTTGCTTGCATCCTTTTCTACTTCCTTCCCAATATTAGGCATCAAACCAGACAGTTCAGCATACAGTGTGTGTCACCCGTTATTTGTCAGCTTTGCTCCTTATCTAAGTATTTTTGCTAATAAAATCTATACTTCTATAGGTCCTTACTTTGCCTTTTCCAAAAATCTTCTTTAAACCCATCAGCCTGCATATATTTTACAATTTATGGATAGGCTTGTTTTCTTCCTCTCAGCCATTCTCCATGCTATTGAAATGCTGGATTATTCTCCTACAGGTGCATCTGTTACACGAGTAATACTATATCTTTCTGTTTGTTTTTGTTTTTTTTTTTCTTACTTCTTAATGTAAAAAACTAAGTTTATTGAAATTACCTTTGTCACAGATACTATATGTATGAGGTACAGAAATCTAAATACTGGAAGGGTTTGACATACAAACAACATTTAGCAGTTGTGAAGGAGAATGTCATACCAATAGTACTTTGAGTTCCTGTTTATTATTCTCAGTATTATACAATTTCACATGATAGTTGAAACAATCTTGCCAAAGGAATATTGCAACCACGGCTTTTCTGTTTTGGTCCTCAAAAAGCAGATACATTTTTCATTGTGTCAAAAAGCATATCTTTATTCCATTACAGGAGTACACAATAGATGTTTTCTTCCGTCAGAGATGGAAGGATGAGAGATTAAAGTTTAAGGGCCCAATGAACATTCTTAGATTGAACAACTTAATGGCCAGCAAAATCTGGACCCCAGATACATTTTTTCACAATGGGAAGAAGTCAGTGGCTCATAATATGACAATGCCAAACAAGCTTCTGCGAATCCAAGATGATGGAACTCTCTTGTACACCATGAGGTATGTCTTTTCTTCTGTTCTTTACTCATACTATTTCTTGATATGACTTTTCCAGGTAACAATTAAATAAGATTCCAGGAAGACTCCCCTTTGTTCCATTTGTAACCCAGCAGAAAAACACTAGGAAGATGTATGTTTCATTTCCAGTTCTGTTACAAATCTGTTGGTTGACTTTGAGTAGATCGTTTTTCCTACGCGTTCCTCAATTTTTATACCTGTATAGCATATTGAAAGATACCGACAACCTGCATTACGTGCTTCGAGGCTCTCAGATGGGAATTACTATGCAAGAGTTTACAAGCTCCATCTTAGAAGGATTAAACAAGCATAAGATTTCTGCCTGTTACTACACACATTGTATGTAATGGCCATGTGAGCCATTAGACAACTTTATTACTGAGATCAGTGTCAACAAGAATGTTGAGAAGAAGTGAAAGGGGTTAATACAGCCTCAAATTCTTTTTATCAAGAACTGTATGGAAAATATACCCTACTCGCTAATAACTATGTATTTTTATGTAATTACAGTATTTTACTTACAGTTTTCATTTTTGCTTCCTGACATGACTAGAAGCTAAGATGAACATTTAGCTGGTAAAATATATTAAATTTGGTTGGAAAATCATTTATTTAAAAACTGTAAACATCATGTATGCGTAGGCATAAGCAGCATTTTTATAAAAATTGATTCTGAATCAGAAAACTGATTTCTTCTTTGATTGCTCTTTTTCTAATAATGCTATCTATATGGGATTTTTTGAAATATCCAAATTTCCAGAAACTCCTGACTTCATTTATTTCTTGTCCTTTTATTTAACAAATTGAATTGGTTGTGAAATGAGACTTAAAATCCCTGGCCTAAGTAAGATATAAAATGTGAGCTGTAAAAAAAATGTGTACTGTGCAATCTTTTCCATGCAGCCATACTGACATCACTTAAGCCTGATTTACTGTACAGCTCCCAAGCCCTTGTAGTACTGAGTGTGTACATAGGTAGGCTGCTAATCATATTGAATTATGTGGTAGCTGGAGAGGTTCAGAAAAGTGTGCTGGAAATAGAGAACCCTACTTATAGTATTGGGCTCAAGTCAATATTTCTGATTGTTTCCCTATAAACTAAATGAAATTCTCTCCCTCCAAAATGTTTTCTAATTATATACTATAAACAATAAAAAATACCATTTGAAACTGTTTTTCAGCATGAAGAAGAAGAAGAAGAGAAGGCTTCAGGGAGACCTCTTTGCAGCCTTTCAATACTTAATGGGGGCTTATAAAAATGATGGAGAGAGACTTTTTACTTGGACAGATAATGATAGGACAAGGGAAAATGGTTTTAAACTAAAAGAGGGAAGATATAGATTAGATGTTAGGAGGACATTCTTCACTTAAGGAACACATAGGAACAGGTTGCCCAGAGAAGTTGTGGTTGCTGCATCCCTGCAGGTGTTCAAGGCCAGGTTGGATGGGGCTTAGTCTAGTGGGTGGCAGGCAGGGGTGGAGTTAAGATGATCTTTATGATCCTTTCCAACACAAGCCATTCTGTAATTCTATGATCTATGATTCTATGAAACTATTATGGTTTTGGTTTGGTTTGGTTTTGGTTTTAGTTTTTTTTTTGTTTGCTTGTTTTGTTTTGTTTTTTTAGTAAAGTGGGTCAAGTCTATTAGGATTAACTAATTAGTTCATGACTTGTAAGTATGTTGTTTCTGAGGCTGTGAGATTCATGTGTAAACAACCTTCGTTGCATGGATTTTAAGCAACCATTTTTATCTCTCTGTTTAACACGATATTGTGACTTCTTTCCTGTGCCTTCAGCTGTTAACTGACTTTTTTTTCTGTCTTTCCCCCCTTGATTTCAGAAGCTCTTTCTGTTAACATAGAAACATAGAATATTTTTGTGGATGGCAAAATATAGTGGGGTTCACAATGACTGTGAACCACTGGAAGTACAGGAAAATGAGCTGATATGTGAGGATGGATGAAGAGGAATGAAAAAGTCTAGAGAAAGTCTTCACCCAAAGGGGACTTACAGAATAGAAAGGAGAAAAAGAACTTTAATTAATTAATTAATTGTGTTACAAATAGTGGGAAAGAGAAGTATGTCAAAACTCATTCAAACTTTTAAAAATTAGTTTTCATTGTACATGTACGTGTATTATTCCACATATTTTATACTGTGATACTGCTGGGAATTTTTCACCAAATGCACAAAAGTGAATGCATTGATAACATATTTTCATGCTTATAAATAAACAAAAACAGTAATCAAAAGTAACAGAGACAATGAATGGCAACAGTGTTTTGAAAAAAAAAAAAAAAAAACAACAGTTTTTTTTCTACACCTTCCATTCAAACTCTACAAAATATCAGAACTCTATAGAGCACGGTCCTTTGACAAATTAACTGCATTTTATGTGCCTTTGTAATGAGCTTTTGAAAGCCATATAATCACACATGTACCTCAGAATATTATGAGAAGAAAATGACTGTTCTTAACAACCTGCAGTTACATAATTTATATTTTCATTTAAATGGCCGTTCCTCATAGTTTTGAGGTCAGCTGTTTTAGTCTCCTGATGTGATAAGTCAATGCCTTCCAAAGGAATACATAAAAGGGAGGAAGCAAGAGCTGATTTAAATTTTAATTACTTTAATATAACATTTCAGTTTCATCTCCTAAATCAGCATTAACTGTTCATTTCTGTGGAATTGATTTTCTTGTCCTGCTGACTTAAATGCATAGTGCTCTTTTGCCTTTTAGGCTTACAGTCCAAGCTGAATGTCCAATGCACTTGGAGGACTTCCCTATGGATGCTCATTCATGCCCATTGAAATTTGGCAGCTGTGAGTATATAACCAGAAATATAGTCGTTGGTTTCTAACATTGCTCAAGCATCACTTTATTTCAAAAAGTAGTTACAAGAGAGGTTTAAAACAAAAGGTTACATTTTTTTTTTTTTTGAATTGTTACCTCGTATATGATAATCAATTTTCTCAATTCAATGTTTTGCCTTTTCATGTATTTTAAAGCTATCTGGGCACCATTTAACAATAAGTACTATGCATCTGTTTTATCATTATGGTGATCTGCTTTTATTCCAGAATGCAAACCATACTGATGAGTACAGACCTGGGTGCACACAGCCTGTGTATAATGTACATATTGTATTAATGATGAGCACAGTAAAGGCTTTGAAGAAAGTTTGTTTTCATTTTATTGAAACCTTTTTTTCTAATTATTTTTAATGATATTTATCTTTACATTTTTAGTCAGTGAAGGCAACAAATGGCTTTGTGTGATAAAAAATTGTACTTAGCACATCATCATTAGATAAGTGGACTTTGATCTCACTGGTATTATTTTAACAGCAGTATAACTTCATTCACCTATATAGCAGTCTCTTTTTCTTCTTTGTGAATTAGAATTTCATTATATATGTATTTCCTGGATTTCATGCACCAAAGAGTTTTTTGTTTTGTTTTGTTTTGTTTTGTTTTCCTTTGGCTGTAGCCTACATTCTCTGCTATGTTGAACATATATATTTTTTTTTTAAACTAGATAATACCAACAAATTCTGTCTGTTTAATTCTAATACCAATAAATTCTGTCTGTTCTATTAACTATAGCCACCACAGGTTGCAAAACAGGTGATCGGCTGCCAGTAACATAATTCACCCTATGAACACTGTCAGATAACTGTGCACAGTCTTTCCATAACCCAAATGTAACCTCTTTCCCTGGAGGCTGGTGGGGTTGGCGGTAAAAACAGGAGCAAATTAAACCAAGTCTGTGTTTCTGATTATTCTGTCACACTAAAGGGAATTCTTAGCTGTAGAGATAAAATATGGTTAGAATTAGTGATATTTTTTCATGAAACCTTTTTTCCCCTAAATATTATATTATGTTACATAATGAAACATAACTAGATAACACGAGATCTTAGTCCAAACCAGCTACTGTCTAATAATGTTTTATATATATATATATATATATATATATATATATATGTATGCACAGCAAGATACGCTTGATTTATAAGATATGGGGGAGAAAAAGACTTTTATGTAACCTCAAAAAAAAAAAAATAGAAAAAAGAAAACAAACCCACAGACATAATCATGAAACTGATACTCAGGCCAAGCAGAGATTTCATGGCATGACTTGATCTTCATTTCTACATGTATGTTGGAAACTCTTCTGATGAGGTATACTGGACTTCTTGTGACTGTTTTTTCCCCTCCCCTACTCCCCCCCCTTTTTTTTTTTTGGTTAGTAATGTGTTCTTTGTTTTCTGCCAATGGTTTCTGCATTTCTATCAAACAGTAGAATTCAAACTGTAAGCAATGTGATGTTAGAAAAGCTGTCTTTCTTTTCTCAATTAAGTCACCTGTGCTACAGACTGTTTGCACACAAAAAAAAGACTTATTTCCGTTCATTTTGAATAGCTTCTCACTCATTTCTGTTTCTTTATCTAGAACTTATTTAGGCTACTATACATTTTTCAGCTTTTATTCTGGGGTAGAATTTGAGTGATAGTTTTGAAAATAAGCCAGAATCCTGAGGATTTTGGTTTAGCTGAGGCAAGTCTGCCAGTGGCACAGCTCTCCATATTCTGCTAATCTTACTTTGCTAGGAAAATCATCAGCCTGCAAGATTGTCTCAGTTTCTTTGTCATACTCAAGAGCCAAGCTGAATGCACTGGAGAAGCTGTAGTTTAATAAATTGCCTTTCTTCATCCTCATAAAAAGTCTAGCTAACAGTGGAGAGGATAAGGGGTAAATTGGCAATTGGCAGAAGTACTGATTTTCATTAAAGTAGAGGTCTTCTTGTGGAAATCTGAATAGTTTGAAGCAAAGTGTTAAAAATTTCTGCACGCTACCAGCCTGCTATATTTTTTTAGTCATACAATTTATGGCTAGTTGCATGAAGAAGCTTCTTTCAGGGCCTCCAGAGATTTCTCGAGTGAAAATGTTTGCAGCCCAGCAGAAACGATGTTTTTCTTTTTCAGTTCAGTACAGATATGGATAAGATTTAAAATGTACTTGTCTCAGTTAATCAAAATGATCACACAATTTCTTCCATCAGTGGTTTACCCTTTTCCTTCATTCTGCATTTAGTTAGTAGGGTATTAGACTGGAAAAACTTGCAGGACGTATACTTTTTTTTTTTCTTTTTTACTTTCTGGAGAGGCATTAGTGCTTTCTAAAATTTGGTGTTGATTTGCTTCCATTTTAGTTTATTTTGACATACCCTAAGCTAAATATATGTTTCCTCATGAATGCAATAACAGAGTACAGAAGCAGCCTCCTTACATAAACATATTTGAGTATGTCCCAAATACTCCTCCTTGAGTATTACATCACAAATAGATGTAATGATAGGGAGTGAAATTAAAGAGGATACACAGACCGATGCACAGAGCTCCTAAAATCTTTTAAGGACATTGTCAGAGAACCCATCTTGCCATATTTAGGTATGAATTTCAGTTAGCAGTAAAATGTGTGTATATATATATATCTACAAATTATATATTTTACCATATTATATTATATTATTTACTATATTTACAATATAATATAATATTTTTTTAGCTTTTTTTTTTTTTGGTTTGGGAGTTTATTTTTGAAAGGTAACTAAGTAGTTTTTCTAATGTGATGAGTTTTGATGGAAGCTGCTTGGTTTAAATTACTGACAAAATATTATATCTTATTTCCCACAGATGCATACACAACTTCAGAAGTGACATATATTTGGACTTACAATGCTTCAGATTCAGTACAGGTGGCGCCAGATGGTTCAAGATTGAATCAGTATGATCTTTTAGGCCAAACAATTGGAAAAGAGACAGTTAAATCCAGTACAGGTTAGTAAAAAAATATTTGAGGAAAAGAGCACTCACTTGGCTAAATAGAACATAGGCATTGCTGATGATGGTAGAAGGCTACTCAAAAAACACTAAATGTGAGATATCAGCCAGATCTTATTAATGTATGGTACATAGAGCTCATAACAGCACATCGCTTCTTCTGATTCTCTGTAAGTTAATAAGTAGCAAATGATATTGGAAGCAAACTCCCCAGTGATTTTTTTATACAAAATGGAGCTCAATCTTGAATCCTAATGTTTTTAATGCAAGCTTTGGATAATGGTAAATGACAATTTTAGTCTACTAGATGGTAAAAATATGCTGGTTTCAACCATTTTTTTTTCCTTTCATAATTCTTTTGATATTAAACACTGGATTATTCTGCCTGGTTCTAAACTAGGTTCCTACACATGCCAGGCTGTGATGGACCACCATGACTGTCTTCTGATTGTAGACTTTGTGTGTTCTTAGCATGCCTACCATCCTCAGAGGGTGGTGAGGCACTGGAACAGGTTGCCTGGATAATCTGTGGATGCCCCATCCCTGAAGATGGCCAGGTTGGATTGGGCCCTGAACAATTTAATCTAGGAGGTGGCATCCCTGCCCATGGCAAAAAGATTGGAACTAGATGATCTTTAAGGTCCCTTCCAATATAAACTATTCTATGGCTCTATGATTCTTTCTGTGAATACAGAGGGTTGCTTTTGTGCAGAAGCCTGCAGGACTGAAATTCTCCTCAGGGCATACAACAGTTCCCGTTAAGTCCCTGCACTGATATCTTTCCTGGATATCAGTGGGAGTAAGATGTAGTTGTACCCAAAGTTAAAAACATTTTTATATATCGTACTAAAAAGTAAATTTTGTGCAATTTAAGTCCAGTGCACTTAGTTCACATAAATATAACAAACTTTCTTTTATCAGTGATACGGACTTTCTTAGGATGATAACCCTTTTTTTCATTGTATTTGTTTGTTTGTGGCACCTTAGGTGAATATACAGTAATGACGGCTCATTTTCACTTGAAGAGAAAAATTGGTTATTTTGTCATTCAGACTTATCTCCCCTGTATCATGACTGTCATTCTCTCCCAAGTGTCATTCTGGCTGAACAGAGAATCTGTACCTGCCAGGACAGTCTTCGGTGAGTATACCAAGTAGCATGTGTTGTTTGCAACAGCTAAAGCTGTTAGAAACCATTTCAGAAGTCTGCTTGGTAAAGGTCTTTATTGTTCAAGTTCATTTGTAGAATGTGATACTATTTCTAGTTCAAACAGGTTTCAACAGCAGCTTCCTGAACTACAGAGAATCCCAAAGCTTTTTGATATCAGAACATGTGAAAACTGTCCTTATATCCTTGACTCTTAAACAGAAAAAAAATTTTGCAGGATGGAAGATGATGATAATGTTTCTATTGCAAAATTAAATTCCAGTGTTTTCTGAAATGTCTTTCTTACACTGTTACCACATTACCCAAGTATTTTGGTTAAGAATATAATATATAGTTAATAATAATTAAGAAAAATTCTAAATAAGTTTGTAAATTAAACAAATTAAAGACTTGAATTATTTGAATGTGTTAAACTTTGCAAATTGCAATGATTTAAAATAAACTGTTTTCTGGGGTTCTGGGCAAATCTTTCTCACTTATTGGAATGAACGGTAAGGTAGTGAACAGCTTCAGAAGTGCAGGATGATGGTGTTTGTCTTACATGAACATTTTGTTCTCTTTTTTATTAAAGAAAACAATATCTTTCATATATGTATACAACTTACAGCTATGCTAATTTGTTTGCTTTTAAAGAAAAAGAGACTAGCAGAACAAAAATAAATTAATGTCTGTATGGAATCAGCCATCAAAAATACTGCATAAGATCATATCGTTAGTCATCAGTAAACACCATGCACTCTTCAAAAATAGGGCAAACTTAAATGCGTATTAAGTGATGCACAGCAAAGCACTCAAAGTCTCTCCTGGTGGAGAAAATGCCACACAAAGTATCATCAAAATTGCAGGTTTGAATGTGAGCCTTATTGAAGTCAGATGAAATGGATCAGTGGTTTTAGTGGGACCAGAATTCTACTGTTTTTCTAGGCAGTTAAAAGGCAGATACAATATTTTTTCTTTCTTCAAATTCTTCCATCAGTTTGTCCATTTCTGTGTATCAAAATGCATCTGTTAATGCATTTTTCCTTCACCTTCTTGTTTGCTTGGTTTGCAAGTATACTGTCAAATCCTACTATTAAGGTCCTTGCCCTTTTCTTTACCCCCTCCTATATGCTTAGGACACTGTAGCTGGTTTCTCCAAAAAATCTGCCATCTTCTCTTCCTACAATTAACTGTTACTTTATCACCAATAACAAGGCACTAGGATAATTTTCCTGTAATGTTATGTCCCTTCCTGCATACCTCTTTCTTGTTCTTCATTTATTTTTATTTAATTTATGTTATGAGGAAAGAAGTAATATTTGCATAGCAGCCTGCTGCTTTACTCTGCTGGGGCTTTAGCATAATCTAGATAATGAATGGTATGTATTAGTGAATAATGTGATATGTGATCATTTTGCTTGTGTCTTGAAGAAACTAGGTAAGGTGTCTGCAAGAACAGAACCATACCGTCCAGTAACATAAATTCTGAATTACATTTACTAAGCACAATGGGTATAGGGAGCAAATAGCAATTAATATTCTAGTATTTTCTTACTGCCACACACACACACACACACCTCAGGCACCAGTCAGGGCTACATCCCCTCCAGGCCAGCTTGGCCTGGCGCCATGAACCCAGGACACTTGCTGTGAGTTTTTGATGTGTCTGGGCTCTGCCTGATGGAGCAGTCTAGACCCTTCATGCAGAACTTGCTTAGCCTTCTGCACAGGGTTGGATGCTGCTGCAGGAGCTGTTTTCTAAAAAAAATTTTTTACACTCTAGATGAGATTGTCAGCATAAGCTGCCGATGGTTGCTCTAATCATGTAGCCCAAGGCAAATCTCCAAATCTTTCTCCATAAATACTGGCAGCAGTTGTCATTGGGATTTCTATTACCCTCTTGTCTCCTGCCTAAATATGTTATAAAAATGTGAGGTTATCCACATTTTTATTACAAAGTTCATCTATTGCTTCTTAGAGTGTTCTGGTTTGTACTGAATTAATCTTGACAGAGCTGCACAGGTCTCCTTTGTTTGGGTGGTGCTTTCAGGTAGACTCAACCTAGTGATACAGGAAACCCATATCATAGCTAAGGTAATAAAATAAACTACTTTCAGCATGACGTATAAACACTTGCAAGAAAGACAGCTTGTATTGATCATACCGTAGTGGTTTTACTCTGCTGGGCAGATGAACTCCACCATAGCCACTCACTCCCCTTCCTCAAAGGAAAAGGGGGAAAAAATATGATGGAAAGGTCTCAAGGGTTGAGATAGGACAGGAAGATCACTCATCAATTATCACGGGCAGAACAAACACAGCATATGGAGATTAATATAATTGTCTATCGTGAGCAGACTAGCACAAAGAGAAAGTAAAAGCAAACTAAAAACATCTTCCTCCCTATCAACCCTCTTCTATCTCCTCCCCTGAAATGGCACCGGGGAATGGGGAATGAGGAAGGGGGACTGCGGGCAGTCCCTAACGCTTTGTCTCTGCTGCTACTTCACAGTCACTCTCTTCCCCTGCTCCACGTGGGGTCCCTCCCATAGGATACTGTCCTTCCTGAACTGATCCTGTGTGTGCTTCCCACAGACAGCAGCTCTTCAACAACTGCTGCCACATGCGTCCATTCCATGGGGCCCATCCGTCAGGAGCAAATTGCTCCAGCAGGCGGCAGCTCCCCCCAGACCCCCTGCTCCTGCATGGGCTCCTCTCCATGGGATCCAGCCTGGGGCCTGCTCCTGCGGGGCCTCTCCATAGGCTGGAGCCTCCTCCAGAGCACATCCACCTGCTCCACTGGGGGCTCCTCCACGGGCTGCAGCATGGAGATCTGCTCCATGTGGTACCCATGGGCTGCAGGGGGACAGCCCGCTCCACCAGGGACCTCTCCACAGGCCACAGGTGAACTTGCTGCTCCATGCCTGGTGCACCTCCTTCTGAGCTGACCTTGGTGTCTGCAGGGCTGTTTCTCTGACATTTTCTCATTCCTTGCTCTCCCAGCTGCTGTTGCACAACAGGTTTTGTTTGTTTGTTTGTTTGTTTTTCCTTTTCTTCAATCTGTTCTCCCAGAGGCCCAAACAGTGTTGTTCCTGGCTCAGCTCTGACCAGCAGCTGGTCCCTTTTGGAGCTGGCTGGAGCTGGCTCTGATCTGACCCGGGGGCAGCTGCTGGGCTCTGCTCAGAAAGGCCATCCCTGCAGGCCCCCTGCTACTAAACCCTTGTAACGTAAACTGAATCTACATACTTATTTTTTATATGGAGTGGTCACTTGCTAGATACCCATCTCTGCACTGTATAGTAAATATAACAATATTAAAAATAGGATTAAGTATAAAGCATTAGTTTTGATGAAGTGTTTTTCAGAATTGGTGAGATTTATTTCAAGTATCTTCTTAAGAGTTACCAAGTCCTGGAAAGGATTAACTGCTTGAGTACTGTTCTTTCAAAGAAACATAACTCCCAGTTATTCAAAGCACCACTTAGCATTTAGTATTTCATGTTTGCAAGAAGTTACTTTTTCTTTCTCTTTTCTATTCTCTTGCAATGTACTTTCAAGTTGTAGGTTAACATTAAGGGCTTGGTATAATGAGGCTTCTTTTATTGTTGAGCTCCTTAATCCCTTTCCTTTATGGCATCTATTTAATATTGTTGACCTAAACTATCCCAAATGAATTATATCCTAATGTTATATTGTTTCAACTTTGCCTTAAATTATTGGAAGAAAATTTTATCACTGTTAATTAAATAAGCATTGAATGTGTTTTCTGTAGCAGATAAATTTGAAAAGTATTTGACTGCCTTTATAACAGAAGGGAATAAGCCCAGTTCATAATACCTTAATTAGTGCAAGATTATGATCTGTTTCATTTAGTAATATTTTTACTGTTACGCATTTAGTATCAACAATATTAGCAAACCTAATCTTATGCAGGTTATTGAATTCTCACTTCCTCTTTAATGAGTCATTACATTTAGAAGCATCACATGTATTTGAATAGCAACATTAGATGCAGGTAACAAAAATCAGAAATTAGTTTTCTTAGTTCCACATTTATCTATGTGTTTTAAATCACACACAGCACAAATGAGAATGTTAGAACAGATGCAATTAGATATATATTCCTTGATCTCTGAAGTGGGCAAGAACAAATATAATAGTTGTATTATTTTTTAGTACATTGTCCAAGATACTGAATTTTAAATTCAGAACTCTGTGATCATTTTATTCTTATGTTCCATTCATTTCCTTGTGCTTTTTTTGTTCTTGGTTTATCTTTTCTGAACCTTAATGTATATTTTGAGACAAAATGTAATTTAGACCTTAAATAGGCAGATTTTTATCTATTTTTAATTCTGCACACACAGAAATAGGATCCTAAGATGAATTCAGAGTTCTTCTCTGGTTGATTATATATGGGAATTGGATGAGGTAGACACTAAGGTTTGAACAATTCTGTATCTAAAAAGTTTCCTTTTCCTATTTTGTTGGAAAAAAATAAATCTCATCTGTCTTTATTTCTTTCTTTCATAGGCTGCACTTCCTTTTGAGCCCTTAGAGTTATCCCACAACTCTGAACCTGCATGCTATAATTTCTTAATTAGGGATTTTTGTTAACTGTAAACATAACATTCTAGTGGTACACAGTGGGCAAGCACACCTGCTAAACTGTACCACTTGGTTAGAGGCTGAGCGGGCTGCCAACAAACTGATGCCTTCCCACCTCATTTCTGTGCCTAAATTCTAGCTGATGTGTCAATGACAGTCACATGAGAGCAGTGTGGAAGCTGGGGTACCATGGTACACTTGCCATTCAGCCTTGGGAATTGGCTTGGCTTGTTGGAGATCTCCGTTCCATTGCTTGGTAATGATACAGTGAAGCAACGTGGGCACCAGCTTTAATGGTGTATGTATATGTCGCTTAACCCACTGACTGAATGCAACCTCTCTGGAAATAGATAATGCTATGGTTCTTGTCCTTTCATGCTATTTAAAAAGGCTTCTGGCCTTTCGAGTTGTTCCTTTAGTAGACAGGGTAGACAGGGCACTTGAGCTATTTTCTGCAATCTTTCTCTTGATGGTCATTCATATTTGTCAGCCTGTGTCTAGGCAGAATCAACATACACTCTGTTTGTATTGTATTCTGAAGTAGTATATATACATTTAAACAGTAGCCAAATGACATAATACTTTAAAATTACACTACCTCCAGAGGTTATCTGCTTTTGTTTAGGCCTTCAGCCTGTTACACTTGGAGTAGTAATCTGTGTTTCTGTAAAAGGACAAGTCTTTACTTTGTTCTATATTCTTGTTTATTAATCTATTCAGTTTTTGTACCAGGTTGAGTGATTTACTATTAAAAAAATGGAGTAGTAAAACAATGAAATTAGCTTCTTAATAAAAATAATTCATTTCTTAATCCTTCTGAGATATGTTCTTCAACAGCTGTGTGTATCTTTGCAAAGTGTTGTGATAAAAATATAAAAGTTGTGGAAAGCGCAGCATATTAAAGGACTATGAATAGGACTATAGGATTATAGCTTTCATACAAATTATTTGGGAAGCTGAAGTACTTTTGTTACAGTAATGTCCTTTGGTAATTTGTTAGTAAGACTTGCATTTTCAAAGATGTCCACATTCAAACACAGTAACGTTAGGATGTGTTTAGACTCCTAAATCTGTTCAAATTAGAAAAATCAGTTGATACGCAAGATATAACATGAGGGTATAAAATAACTTGTCCCTCTGAAGGATTAGGCTGACTTTTGCGCACAAACATGGGCATAAACCTAGTCATCATGACAGACTTTAACTTCAGTATGCATGTGCCAGCTCCCTTAATGCCATTATATGTTTTCTATCACATATTTTTAGTTTTTCAGTTTCACTTTTCAGCTGTTGTGTGGCTGTGCTTTGTAATGTTGAGTAAGAGACACTGCTGAAAGGCAGCTGCCTACCTTTAAACACATCTTGAATGGTATCCACATATCCTGGCATCAAAATATGGTAGAGTTGGTATTTTTCACATATGTAAATTTAGTGACAGTGAAAGGTGTTGAATTTTACAGCCCAGTAGATGGATATCATCTCTTCAATGAGCAGATGAAGTTTCAAAAGCTGCACCATAAATCCTAGGCAATCAAATAGTTCTAATCTCATCCTGAATGGATAAACCCATAGTGCTAGAAGATACTAAGCTTTTACAAGCATACATTGTTGAGAAGAAAAGTTGTAATCATGTTGTGGTATACTGTCAAGTATAAAATGCTTGGTCCTCTTCAGAGAAAGGAAATATTATCAAAAGGATCTACTAAAGGTTTCTTTTCTGGACACTTTTTAAAGACAAACTGACTGCTTGTTGCTGCTTACAGCATAATGTTGTCCTTGTCTTTCTGACACCCATTCAGTGCCTCATCTGCTGGATACTGAGCTGTAGAAGATAGTTCTTGACCTGTATATAAACTGTGGTGTTTCTTCACCATAGTGAGATAACATGCAGTCTTTACATAGACTGTGAAATTATTTAGGCTGTTCAGAGTAGTATATGATTTAGGGCAGAAGACTGTTTTCCTCTAATATTCTGACTATCTCTTATTGTAAAAAGACAGTTTATTTACTGCTTTTTATTACGATTTTAGTTCACTGGTGTTATGAATTACATAATGCAGTGGGGATTTTTTTTTCTTTTTAATCTGGTCAGTGTATGGGTTCTGTGGGGTTTTAAATTAATCTCTGCGAAATAAATGCATTCTATTTTACAACAAGTTGACTATATTCCTCTATATTAACAATTTTTCAGTCTTCTCAGGTTAAGCAGTCACAATGAGGCAGGTTTGTTCCACTTCCAATTCTTTTTCTTAAAGATGACTTGACAATATTTCTTTTTGAAATTAACTATAGTATGCAAAATAATCTGTCTTTTGAAAAAAGAACAGGAAGTGCAAAAAGTCCATTTATTTTTCCACTCAGTTCAGGTTAAATGAATGTGATAGCTTGACCATCATTAAATTTACAGAATGAAGGAATAAATGAAAATATATTGGCAACTGTCTGACAATTTGCTTTTTGATTAGCATTTGAGTGACAAAGTAGCTTGGCTTGCTGAAATTTTTAGAGAAATTGTCAACTGGTAGCAAGATACAAGATGTAAATTCATGGTGTTTTAATTGAGACTAGAAAAAGCGAGCATTTAATCTTAAATTAGGTTTCTAAAGAAGCCAATGGAACATCAAGAAACTAGTTTATTCTAAAAGGCAGGACTTAAACAGAACAGTACCTTAGCAACTGTATATATATATGGATAAGGTCACCTTATCTCTAAGAAACAATCACTTCACTGATACTTCCGTGTAATTAAAATGAGATATGAGCTGTGATGATTTAATGATTTAAAAATCATTGAAATCAAATAATTGAAATGATTTAAGACCTATGTTAAAATTTGCATGTGATATTTTAAAATGTATGATAGACTGCATTTTTCTCTGAGGTATGGGAAATAATTAATCCACATATTATGTAAGTGTAAGAAGATGATAAGTTTTTCAGAAATACTTTACATGTTTTCATGGAATACAGTGTTATAGTGCTTCCTTGTCATTGTATAGGTTTTTAGATCATAACAGTGTAACAACTGATTCCAGACCAAATCTGCTTCTTTCACATATGGAGGCTGAAAAATAGCAATTAATGTTTGCTTAGGTGTGTGGACACTGCATAAATCAGTAGGATGCTTCTGTGTCTTGTTTTCCATTTGGAAGCATGGCCTTTGGAAACATTTCAACATTTCAACACTGAAGCTGAGTCCACTTAGGTTTGCTCTGTCATCCTGTGTACCACAGGATGATTCTTTACAGAAGGAATGGAAATTGCCAAATCTGAAGAGGACTGAGTAGGTGTAATTGCCAGTTCTTTTCCATTTTCCACAATCGTTAAAAATGAAACAAACAAACAAGCAAAAAAACTAGCTAGGTTGATTCTGCAGAACCTAGTTAATAGATTGCTAATTGCTAATGGTGGAGGATCTGATTTAGAGAGAGCAACTTTTATCTGTCTTGGGAATCCTGTTACAACAATTTTATGAGTTTGTATTCACTGAAGCTATGATCTGCTGTTACTAATATTTCTGCCATAGAAGCTCCTTTGCTTGTCAATGGAATGTAGGTTTGCTGATCTATGTATATCACTTTGTGTTGCTTTTCATTCTGGAGACATATCACGGGTGACACAAAAGGAATAATTTAGTTTGTTTAAGTGTGATTGAGCCTGGGCTGTAAGAACTGATTTGCTTAAGGAATGGAGATTGCATGTCTAGCTGTGGGTTTCTACTTGCTAAAACTGATTCAGAAAAATATTCTTTCTTCCTTCCTTTTTTGTTTTGTTTTGTTTTGTTTTGTTTTGTTTTGTTTTGTTTTGTTTTATAATTTCTGGTTTCTTACTCAGTTTTCATTAACCACTGTAAAATGCTTTAATAACTGCCACAGTGAAGAACAGTCTTCTTGGATTATCAAGTCTTATTTTCTGACATTTCATATAAATTTGATGTATATATTACATAATCTGACCATTTCAAATCAATATAATGATCTAGAGAAAAATCCATGTTACCTGAATGAAAAGTAAACCTGCTTACGTTTTCAATTATGTCGCTGGATGGTTAGTGAGAAAGCTACTGGCAGAAGAAAAAAAAAAAAAAGAGAGAAAAAGAAATCATTATTTCTAATAAAAATTGGTCAAGTTGGGTGATACTGTCAGGAAAAATGTAAGACCTGTAGCCACTGCAGTGAAACTAGAAGCCAACCACCAAAGATGTGTGGTAGGCAGCTGTCTTCAACCTTTCTTAAGTAAGAGTCTATACCTGTATGGTTAGGATGCAACAGAAAGACAACAGAAAGACAACATTTCATTAAAGAATTGTTAATTTTGTCCGTTACCTATCCTGATAGCCAATAAATAAATAAAGAGTAAAAGAGTGTTTATCTCTAAATAAAAAGATCTTTAAATAAATAAAATCTTCAGATGGTTAAAAAAGTGACTTTTAGACAATGAAGTTGAATTAAAATACTTGAAAGGAAACTCCAGATGCAGCCTTTAATACGTCACCACCTTAGACAGGGAATTTTTTCCATTTTGTTTCAAAAACATACCATCATAATTTCTGCTTTATATTTTGTTAACATTCAAAATCCAAGTAAAATTGTTGATGTTCTGTTTTTTATCCCTCTACAGGAGTAACAACTGTGTTGACAATGACAACACTGAGCATCAGTGCTCGGAATTCACTCCCCAAAGTAGCATATGCAACAGCTATGGATTGGTTTATCGCTGTTTGCTATGCATTTGTATTCTCTGCATTAATTGAATTTGCAACTGTAAATTACTTCACAAAACGAGGATGGGCGTGGGATGGAAAAAGTGTAGTGAATGATAAGGTAAGTCCTAAAGAAACATCCTGATTTCCAATCAGCTCTAATACACTGTTTTGATACAATTGGCTATTACTAGAAAATACATGATGTTTTAAATCAGAAGAATGATCATTCTAGTCCTCTTAACTGAGAACACTTTAAAGATCTTGTAATTCTGTTGTAAGAAGTTAGATACAAAACAGAGCAAGACTGATAGTTTTCCATTTATTCCTACAATTACAGTAACAGGCCTTTACTCATATAACTTCAGCAGGGTTTTTGATGGACAGTGTCCATGTTTTTAGAATATTCTTATGTTACCTATACCTACTTTTTGGATAAACTGCAAGTGTGTTTCTTCATATTTGAATTGATCATTATGGTATTCCTGGCACGTATTTTAACATACTAATTTATTTTACATTTGAAATGTTGTTTTATTAAGTCTGATACAACAAATACACATTAAATACTTAACTTCATGCTGTCTCCAATAGAAAAAAGAAAAAGCATCTGTCATTAAGAAAAACAATGCCTATGCAGTGGCTGTTGCCAACTATGCTCCAAATATTACCAAGGACTCAGTGCTACCGACCATCTCCAAGAGTGCTACAACTGCAGAACCCAACAAGGCAAAACCAGAAGCGAAGCCACAGGAAGCGAAGAAGACATTCAACAGTGTTAGCAAAATTGACAGAATGTCTAGAATAGTGTTTCCTGTCTTATTTGGTACTTTTAATTTAGTGTATTGGGCTACATATTTAAACAGGGAGCCTGTCTTACTTGGCTTTGCACCATCAACCTAAAAGCTGAATTGCACTGAGGACTTAAAACATCATTCTAATCAGATAGGTTGTTCGCTATGTACAGTACGACTAATAACTGCTAATCTGTGAACCATTATGTACAGAGTGTATATAGATGTCTTATCTGTGTATCTCCAAAGGAGGGACACAGTGTTAATTCATGGGTCTGTAAACAGATACCACCCATGGCAAATATAGCAAGCTCTTTAAAAGTTATACCCAGGGGAGTTCTGTTAAACTAGGATTCAAATATACAGAATTATATTCTCTCCATACAATGAAATGAAGATATGATCCTACTTAATTATTTAGGAACAGTATTTTTTTAATTTAAAGTTAAGATATTTTTCTATAAAGTAACTAATCCTACTTTAATGAAAGAAACTGTCATTTAAAAAAAGTGATTTTTTTTAAAAAGGGTGTAATTGTTTCATACAATAGCAGTACCCATGTACATAAGAGTACGGAGGTCGTACAGTTCTATTGTTCACAACCATTCTGGACACTAGTTAGGCTGAAGAGGTAGTAAAGGCTACTATATGTCAAAAGCCACAAGTTTCTTACTTCTGTCCTCTTTGAAGTTGTTAATAAACTATTCCAATTGATTTCAGGGAAAAGTAGGTGTTAATCAAATTTCTAATATCAGGCAACTTCCACTCATATTCTTTTCACTGCTTTCTTTATGTGGTGTTGCTAAACCAGGTTGTCTGGTTCAGCAAAGTTGGATTTTTCTGCTTCTTTATTTTGTTCTTAATTATATTATTGTCCGGTTCATAAAAGCACTCAATTTTGGGGGGATTAAGTTTATCAGTAATATATTCTTTTCCTTGCTTAGTGATATGCTAAAACCTGCCATTGAAAGATTTACCTGTATTTGTCCCAGAAAGCTTATTTTTCAAAGGAAATAAGAATTCATTATTTAAGTTCAGGAAATTGTCCATATGAATAAAATTTACTGCTGCTTTTGTAAATTGCAACTTTACATTTCGCTGACATAAATTTCCAACAACTTTGTATACTAGAAATGGTTTTGCTAAGATTTGAATGTTATTTTTTTAATAAAAGGTTATGCATCATCAGTAGGTATCAATTGTATTTCGTATATATGATTATGACAAAATTGGAGCTGCCATTTGCAATTTTATATGAACATTTAATACTGATCAGCAAATTTATTTTTTTTTTCTTCTAAGCCTTTGCAAACATTCTTTATGCCCCTAAAGGCCTGGTAAATGATGACATAAGTAATAACTGTGTACTGTATTTAGATTTTAGTATATGTGGCCAATCAAAAATATTTTGATTCACACATACATTAGCAGTTATTAGTTGACCTTTAAAAAAAGATACACCTTTATGATGATGTCTTCTAGTAGAGACATATGTAGTCGTATAGTGTCATTTATTGCAGTTTTGTACAGTATTTGAGTATAGTGCATAAAATAGGTATGTTCAGAGTTGTACAAATATTTCTAAAATCAAATAAAAGAGTATCTTAAGACATGGAAATGTGCTAAAATCAACAAAGAGAAACTGCTTTCTTTTGCTGCTTTATTTTCTTGCATTTTCTTTGCTTTTAATGTGATTCTGTTTTGTACTTTGTGTGACAGTATAGATACCAAGGTCACAAATGCATTTTAAGAACAGAATTAATAGTTAAGACAGAGTTGACATCAACAAAATAAGTCAGCAAAATAAAGGGAGAAGCATGGACAAGTTGTGTATCCCTTTAAGTCCCTCTAATTAAACTCTCAGATTAAACCTTTCTCATCAACAGTAGTTAAAAAACTGAGCACTTTATTTAGAACATTAAAATAAAAATATCCTTATTTTCATATATATTTATATATAAATGTAGATCTTCCATGTAATATGGAAATGTGTGCAATAGTGTGATTATGAGCATAAGGCTGGAAGGCAAGCAATAAAAAAAAAAAAAAGGTTCTTTTCATGATATAATTATACATTTTAAAAATGTTTCTTTTGTAAATTTTAAATTTCCCCTTTATTGTCACATTGTCCAGGTATGAATAAATATATAAATATGTACATATGTACAAATAATTGTAAATATTAGAACTGTAGAAAAATCCCTTCACTTTTAACTCTGTTTTTGGCAAAGGGCTCTGACTGTATAGTTTAATGGAAGCCCATGCTTAACTGCTCTTGGACTTGAGTAGCTTGATTATGTTTTCTGTAGCTGAGGTCTGTGACCTAGTGAGAGTTCTTAACCTTCAGTTCACATCAGCAAGATTTAGGAACTCTGAATCACATTGAACTCGGGGATGAGAAAGAGAGGTTTGTGTTTCACCCTTGGCCACATCCCAGATACTCCCAACACTTCACAGTGTTCAAATAATGTCGTGCATTACTCCACAGATGACACTGTGTAGTCAGAAACATGACTGCACAAACTACAAACTACCCCACTACAAACATGAGTGTTCTTGGAGGCATGTTAGATAACAATAAGGAAAGATTTTACATCCTTATCTAAGAATGGGTACCCTGAATTTTTTTTAACTGTACAAGTCTTATTCTCCAGGAAGTTTTCTCTGGTAGATAACATCTGTGTAATTTTCAGCTGCATGCAAAAAGCATATTATCTTCAGTTTGCACAAGAAGCCTGATGCTGTTTCATGTGAGTCAGCTCTGCTGCTACTACTTTTATTGGGTGCAATTATTTTTTTGGTCACTGACCATTTTCTCTATGCTTGTGTTATGCATAGAGACAATCGAGCAAAAGAATGGGTGCTTATCACATGCTAAAGATATATTTTTCACGCACTAATATAGAAAAATAAGCACACTATTATGCCTATTATACTATTATTTATTGCTATAAATTCACTCTGTAAAAGTTAATCATGTTACATGTAAGTATTTCCATTCAGTTCCTGTGAGCATCAGGAAGGTTTTAGAGTCTATACACTACAGAAAAGGTTTACTTTTAAATTTAGTTCAGTTGGTCTGAATTAAAGCAAACTCCTGTAGGAGTTAGAAGTCTGCTTCACTCATTCACTACCAAAACATCTAAAATAAATAAATTGGCTACACATAAATTGCATATTTTTAAGACTAACAACTGGATAAGTGAATTTGAATGTAAACATTAAAGTGAACACAAGCATCATGCAAGGAACACTAAAATACTGTAGTTAGGCCTTCTTTCTGTTTAGCAGTATAGCTACTCTGTCTGGGATTTTAATGCTTGTCTCAGAAATGTATGTGCCAAACAAAAATTTCTTTTATTTTGAGTAAGACTTGCTGATATTAAACACAAAACAAAGAGAGAGCATGAACGAACAAATGCAAGTTATCTCACTATTAAAGATTTGCACATGGAATCTACCTGTGAAATTTTTGGTTGACAAGATAGTTAATTTATTTTTTCTATTCTTTCAGGGTGTCATGTCACATTCTATGTAAATTAAGAAGCAAATAGAATAAATGCAATGATACAACACTGTAGTAAACATGGATTGAAGTTATCCTAATTCAGAACAAAGTTAATGAAATAGGTTTCCAATGTAGTACTGGGACATGTAATTCTGGATCCATGTGGTCAGTAATTTAAAAGTAATTTATAAAACA
Organism: Anas platyrhynchos; assembly: GCF_047663525.1. Taxonomy (NCBI): domain Eukaryota; kingdom Metazoa; phylum Chordata; class Aves; order Anseriformes; family Anatidae; genus Anas; species Anas platyrhynchos. The sequence goes on from NC_092590.1 coordinate 53,656,078, forward strand.
GCATGGGAAGAATATAGAAATCAGCAGGGTTTATTAGCCAGGGTTGTCTGCTGAAGACTTCTTAAGAGATTGCTTGTAAAACAGGGGTTTCCAAAATTTTTGATTATGTTGTAGGCAATGAAATTATCTTAATTTTCTGTATGTGGGTAAATCAAATAATAACTGCTGCATTACTGAGCATCTTAAAAAATATTATGGTAGATAGAAGCTTTAGCTTGGGACACTACTGATACTACTATAGTTATGCTAAATTAAGTCTGCCTGTATTGTTACAGGAGAGCATAAAAGAGTTTCATTAGACACCAAACAGGAACATTACTAAATGACCTTATAAATATACTGGGGAGACAAGGGGTAAAGAGAATAAAATGGCTGTGTAACTGTGCCTGTGGATTGCAGAATTATTGATGAAGAAGCCATTGAAGGAGGTAATGTGTATTTTTGTTTTGGGTTCAGTTCTGAGCTTTCATTATGGGAGTTGTGGTAAAGTATCTTTTAGAGCATGTGAAATCGGAATACTTCTTGTATAATTCCACTGAATTTGAGGGAAATGATTTGTGCCTTTGAAAGCGAGAAGCTTCTACTGACAGCTTTATGAAAACCATACAAAATGTTGTATGCTTTGTGTCATTTCTGCTGTCTAAGGCAGAAGGAGGAAAGAAACTTCAGGAATAGAGAAGAAATTTTTTATTTCCAGGTTTTGTTTTCTTAAGAGCTGTGATTTTTAGTTATGCACATAGTCATCATCCATCCTCCATACCTCTAATTCCTATTCTGAAAGCTTAGTGGTGCACAAGTTTTTGCTTTGGCCTTTTACAAAATAGATAAAAGACTATGCTTCTGAATATTTCCATTCCTAAAAAAAATTGCATGAAAGTGAATTTCAGTATGGATACGAAGAGATCATCAGTCTATGGCCCATTATGTGCAAACATGCACTGCTAAAGTCTAGATAAGTAATGCAATGAGTTTTGAAACAGAGTAAGAAAACATTCAAAATTGAGTCAAGAAAGTTAAATAGCTTCACTAAAACAAAAACAATAATAAAAGCAAAACAACAACAGAACATGATAAATATGCAAGTGTTTAAACAAATCTAAATAGAATCTCTGAGTATGGTATAATTTGACTTTGAAACATTAAAATAAATTAAATTAAAGTCATGTCACAGTCCAGCCTCCAAAAAATTGAGTAGTTCTTTAGAAAGAAGAGTTTTTGGATTCCTTTCACTTCTTCCCAATCACAGTGTATCTTCTGCTAGAAGACTGTCAATTTGCAGTATAGCTTTAAGTATCCCTTTAACATTACCTTGTTTTGTAGTTCTTTTCTAGTCAAGGGGAACTTCTGCTGCTTCTTTTCTGTAGATAACCCAAACTTCCTACCAACCAGAATGTTTAATTCTGCTATTATGAATCCGAATGTTAATTCCAGCCTTCTGAGGATCCACAAGTTGCTTCATCACTTTAGAACTTCAGCAGTGAAAGCTAAAAGCTTAAAATTTTGTTTCAATGAATGACATATGTTAATTATATTAAAAATTTGTTTTCCTCTACTTCATTTAATTTTCTTTCTTCTGGATTTAGATCTTTCTAGGTGAATCCTTGTGCACATGTTTTAAGTCTGTGATTAGATCTTACTGGAAGAGAATAAGCTTTGAGGGTCTGACCTCTTTGACTGAGATTGGGGTGAAACTTGCACTGAATTTAAAGGAAAAATGTTTGGGATCCTAAGGATATTCCACTATATCACTGAAGTCATTAAGTTTTTTCCAGAAGGGCAGTACACCTGGACTCTCCTTTGGATAGAGGTGCTTAGTTTTTTAACCCAAGAGAAAAACCCTTAAAAGAAGAAACACTCATACTGAAATATGAGACTTCATGTCTTAGTCCTGGTATATATTAATGCCTTTTAAGAATATTGTGAAAGTGCTGTGAGTTAGGAGTGGGTGATAACACTCACAAAAAGTAATTTGGAGGATGTTTTAAAATATGCAAGATGATGTATAATCTTCTTCTAGTGTTGGTGTCTACATAAATATATATGAATATATTTTTATTGTTGGATGATTTAGAAGTTATATTTTGCTTTCAAACTTACATTCCTTATACAACATTTTGAATTCTTCACTTGATTAAGTGGCCTGGAGCACATATTTATGCATTCAAGGTGTTTAATGATTGCACTGAGTGGTTTCATTCATCTGATATTCAAAGAGGTGAGCTTCAACAAGTTGAAGTGTTGTTTTGTTTTCCAGTACTTCATCCATCTATCTATGCTGTTGGGGATGGATGCAAATAGAGAATGGAATGAGATGATGCTTTGAACAGCTGCTTTTGATATTATTTAATAGATGTTCATCTTGGCTGAATTTATCAGTTTATAAGCTAGCGTAGCTTAGCATTAGCACGGAATGCAACGTAGTTCTTTACATCTATTAGAATACACATGTACAATATGCACTGTATCTATAAACTGTTAAAAAAAAAAATTAGTTCCTAAACAGCACCCTTTCACCTTCCAGAATAGTCACTTTGTTAGGAAAAATTTGAAGGCACTTTAATTTTAATGGAAGTGATTACACTAAATCTTGTTATACTTGATTAAAATAAAAAGTAAAAATAATGTGAAGTCTGATTCAGACATTAGCAATTTCTCAGCTGGATTGCAGTCAGAAAACATTTATGCATTGAATGGTAAATTTATTTCAGTTACTTTCTTAGATGTGAAAATGTATGGGAGTTTGAAAATACATGCTTACACTATATTAAGAAGAAATATGGCAAAAGGAAGAAAAGAATGGAACCAATAATTATAAAGAAAATTAAACACCAATCAAATATGCACATTAAGAAACTGCATGATAAATGTAAGTATTCTTAACCTTGAACATCAACATCACATAAAATCTTCTGGGTGACAGTTCACTTATTTAGTAGGTTTCATAGTTACAAATAATTAAAGAGGATGACAATATTCTGTAATTTGTGACCTTGTTTTAACTGAAAAAAGTTGTTACTTTTCTAAAATGTAAAAGAAGTAACTGGATTTATGTTTGAATGTGTCACTTTGCTTGCTATTGAAGAATATTTATTAATCACATGCAAAATATTGCTTAACATTATCTTTTTGTACTTCTTATTAAAGTTAATTTAAATATAAAACATTTTGTATTTTTGTTTTTAATGCTTTGACAGCACAAATGTTTAATTCTTCTCATGGCTTTTCTCTCAGGATTTGTGTGTGGGTTTTCTTGTTTGTTTGTTTTTATTTGTTTTTAAGCAACCCATTAAAACCTGTGCAAAGGTGCTTATTTATTGCAAATAGAATTTCCCAGAGGAAGAAAATAATATTTTGGAAAGAAAATATTGCTTAGCTGGGTGACAGTTAGGTTTTCTATTTATGTAATAAGAATATCCTTATGTATTCATATTACACATAGCAATGTTTCATGTTTTCAAAAGGTTTTAAAACGTAATGCTGCAGGGTATACACTATCCCCCAGTTCATGGGCATAAGAAAACTCTTAATAGACAGTTTAGTTCATCACTGGTAGTAGGTGGGGTAACAAAGCTTAACTGGAAACAACTCAGTTTGTCAGCTACCACAGACTGTTAGCAGCCCATTGTCCTGCTCTAATGTGATATTGCCATGTATGTTTCAATCAAAATCCATACTTGCCTTCTTTTCAATATACAGTATCCATATAGCTCAATATAGATTATATGCATATATCTATCTATATATTTTAGTATGTATATAGAAAATAAAAATACCCAATTATGTGCTTCATGAAGATATCTGGGTTAGTGCATATTGTAACAACTGCTGTGACAACCCCAAGTGCCAATGCTTTGAGTAGGGTGTTCTGTTGTTTTTATTTATTTATTTATTTATTTTTAAATTTGTCTTCTGAATTCCAAGTCTTTCAGTGGAATTAGCTATACTTTAGGATGGCCCCTTTCTTTTCCTGTGTAGCTGTAGCTTTGAATACCAGGCATATAAATGCTCTTCAAGGAAGATGGAAGTGACATGACATAGCGACATGGCGGATAAGCAGCGATGTGGGGCTCCTTGTGTCAGGGCTTGGGCTATACAACACTCTCTTGGAATACCTGTGAATGTGAGGACAGTGTATGAGCAATCTATGTTGAAAATATGTAAATATAGTAGAGTTCTAGTGCTTTACAGTGGAAAGGACCTCTGGAGGCTGTCCTGTCAAGTTCTCCATTGAAAGCACAGATACTTTCACAAAGTTCTATGAGACCTCATCCAGTCAAGTGTTGAGAACCTCCAAGGACAGAGATGCCACAAACTGTCTGGGTCTATGTTCCTCTTTTACCACCCTCATGACAAAGAAACACATTTCTTTGCTTTTTATTGGAATTTCCCAGGTTGCAGCTTGTAGTTGTTGCTACTCACTCTATCACTTTGGACCTCTGAGACAAGTGTCTCTATATGTATAGTCCAAGCTATAGCCATCGCGACTTAACACAATATCCTTTGCATGTGTATGATGACTTCTTTCAATCAAAGTGATACAGCAGTAGAGCCTCGCTATTGCATATCTTAGGAAAATAACACTGGGTGATTTTGTACCTTCTTTGGCACAGCAACTTCCCAGGTATTGAGGTGCTAAGAAATACATATTATACCAAGTGAGGAAAAACCTCTCTTTTATACATTGATTGCCTTTGGTCATGAGGCAAGGGTCATAATGTGTTTGATGGACTTTTTTTAAATTTCAACTGCGTGTAGGTACTTGGCTACAGAGAGCTGTGCTCTTAATATAAACCATGAAAGATGGCAAGATACCACACCACATGGAGGAGAGGAAAGGGAAAATTCAAATTTTATCACTTTCTAGACTAGTTTTGCTGCCATTTCATATGCAAGTCTGAGATTGGCCATTTTGCCAGTGCAGAGACTATTTAATTCTATCCTGAACTTGTAATGGCTGTTAACTGAGAGAAGGAGCAAGGGATGTGTTCAGGAGGTATCAGGATGGAGGACTTCATGAGGTGGGAAAAGCTATAAGGGATTTTAGATCAGATAGTTGCACCTCTCAGCTCAAAGAGCGGCATATCCCTGTGCTGGAACAAATGCATAACACCGCATAGCCAAATGTCTGCTTTGTCAGCCTTGACACTTCCTGCATGACAAGCCCAGTCAGTGCAGGATTCTGTACTAAAAATGCAGGGAAGATTTGCAGGCAGCCTGTTCAGACAGCATGCTCTTTCCTTGGGGAAAAGAGTCCTGTACTGCTATGCAGCCCTTTGGTCTGGAACACCCCATGCTTCAGTGCTAGCACCTCCGCACAGGGAGCTCCCCTGTGGGGAGCCAGGAACCTTTAACTGCAAGGCTGGGTAGTAGTCCCAAGGCAATGTAGCACAGCTGCTGCTCATATTCTGTATGCCAGCAGTTGCTGACAGGACAGGATGCACCAGCTGTGTGCCCAGTGTCTGCACCAGTGACAGCCTTCAGTTCAGAAACACCTCTGAAAATCCTCCTGCTCCTTGTGGCCCTTGGCAAGATCTCTTTATGAGGTCTGTGGTGTTACTCGTAGGTTTCAAGATATGCTGTGCTGGTAGATTGCATTATATTGGAAGGTTCATCTTGATTCTTTTTTCAGGCTTGTAAACTCTGACTGGGAAAGGTACCAACAGCTCCCAACAAATGCATTCGTAGGTGTCTGTCAGAGAATACAGCCTGCTATCATCCCAGTCTCCTTGATTTGAAAGGAAAAGCAAAATGTGAGGAGTAAACAAATGTCAGTGAAAGCTGACTTCCTTTCTTCAGGTCAAAATGCTGTTTACAGCATACTGTGTCCTGCACTGGGAGGAACACTCCACCTGCAGATGGGTGCAAGCTGAATGAGGCTATTGCATTTCTGTTAGGGGAACTTAATCTTTCTTTTATTGCTTTGGGATAGCTCAAAATTGTGTATGTGTGTTTGTTGTTTGGTTATGTGGTTGGTATTGTTTGCTTGTTTGTAGTGCACCTTGCACAGTTCTAGTCTTGATCCCAAGGTTCCAAAGAGCCTGTGTTAGAGACTGAAGCAGCAATACAATATTGTAGAGAGACAATATGTGACCCACCATTCTAATATAACAGCCATTTACAGCATTACCTTTACAAGTGGAACTGCACTCAGCCATGGGCCATGGACAACACAATCACCAAGTACTTGCAGTAGGGCAGCCATACCTCTACTGGGTGAATTAGTGACTCCTATATGTTGTAATCCTAAACTATACATTAGCTCACAACATGCTTACACTGACTCCATTTTGCTGATAAACTGAGTTTGTCATCCTTATATCAATATTTATTGAAGCTCAGTGAGCTTCAGTCCTCATGCAACACAGTCACAAACATATTTCAGGGAAAATTCTATGAACAGGACACATGCTGCATGTTGGGCAATACACTGGCCAATGTGTGAGACTGATTCTTGTTGCCACTTCCTAGCTTGCCATTTCTCCCAGTGCTCCTAAACAAACAGTCCTCTGCTGGAGTGGTTTTGAGAGTTTGGCTGTCTCCAGGAAACTCCAGGGTGCAGTCAGGAAAAAGCCAGAGGTGTTTTTCAAATGCACTGGTAGATGTGTAGCCGTGCCATTTCTGCACTGCTCCCTGCTTTTTTTTAGTCTATCCTTTGAGTTTGCACAGACAGGGTCCAATCTCAGTTGTATGACCAGTGTGTTTCTTACATATCTATTTGTTGTAGTTTAGCCCCAGCAGGCAGCTTAACACTACCCAGCTGCTCCCTTACTTTCCCCAGGTGGAAATGGGGAGAGAACTGGAAAGGCAAAGGTACAACTCATGTGTTGAGATAAAGGCAGTTTACTAGGTAAAGCAAAATTCATGTGTGAAAGGAAAGCAAGACAAGGAATCTATTCACTGCTTCCCGATGGCAGGCAGGTGTTCAACCACTTCCAGCAAAGCAGAGCTCATCACATGCAACATTTATTGGGAAGAGAAATGCCATCACTCCCAATGTCCCCGTTTTCCTCCTTCTTTACCCCAGCTGTTATTGCTGAGCATGGTGCCCCATGGTATGGAATATGTCTTTGGACAGTCTGGGTCAGCTGCCCTGGCTGTCCCTTCCCAGCACCTTGTGTACCCCCAGCCTCCTCATTGGCTGGGCAGCAAGAGAAGCTGAAAAGTCCTTGTCTCTGTGTAGTCACTGCTCTGCAACAACTAACAACATTGTTGTAGTAACACTAAAGATCCGAACAGGCATCATACGAACCTCTAGAAAGAAAATTAACTCTATCCCTGTCAAAGCCATGACACTATGGTATTTTCTTATAAAGAGTTTTACTGATTTATTAGGACACTGCAAATAACACTTTCTGAAGCCACAGGATGAATTTGACTTCATTTCTTCCCCTGCAGAGACAATATTGTAATATAAAGCAAGGCAGCATCCTAATGCCAAGATAAAAATAAGTATGAAGTTATTGGTGAAGAAGCACTCTGTTCTGCTTGTCTGTTTATATGTTTCCTTCTTTGTGGATGCAAAAATGTATGCAGACAAAATATGGTTGGAGGGCAAAATATACTTGTAATACTTTCTTATTAGCAACCTCTCAAAGATGACTATTGTTCCACTGGAAAGTGTTTTTCTTTAGCTTGATTTTTGTTGTTGTTGTTGTTGTTGTTCCCCTGAACATTTCACTATGATCAAAGGTGTTTTTATGCTCTTATAGGATGCTAAGGAATTAATAGCAGTACAGAAAGTGGTCTAGAACACAGTATTTTTTTCAGGAAAATTTGAATCCAAAAATCAGATTCGAATGGGTAGGGGTTTTTGTTGTTGTTTTATTTATTTTTATTTTTATTTTTTATTTTTAAATATGTAGTGATACTAAGTAAACAGGAGACCTGAGTAATATTTGCAGACTTGACAAATCATATGGGAGAAGAGAAGCATTTAGCTAGATACAGCATTTAAAACATGTTGAACACTTTTCCTTTGCATTTGTTGTGGATAAGAACCACTGTAAAAATGAAAGTTGAATATTCATAATGTTTTAAATATTGAAAGCAACTCTGCTTTCAATTTATTTGCAGATCTTTTGAGACTCTGGTGTAAATTATTAAAGAGGAAAAAATTCAATGTCTCTTCCACTTTCCAAAGACTAGCATAATTTTTTTGCCAATATGGTACATGAGTAGCAAATGCAAAAAATGTGGCATAGCTTTATGAAGACTGCTATTTTGTGCAGAGTAACTTGTTTAAGTGGTGCTCTCCTCTCCTTTCCCAAATCAGTTGTCAATATTTCAAGATAGCGAGAACTGGCATGGAAAATACTTCTCAGTTGTTGTGGCTTTGCATGTTGCTGTTAAACGTTCTGATGAAACACATTTCCCTTCAAAAACCCTTTCTCCTTTCTATTGAAGCCACCTCACACTAAGCAGGCTAGAGTTTGCAGAAATGACAGTGACAGGAATTTAGAGTCAAGCCATGTTTCATGCTGCATTTTAGGTAGAGTTAACTGCTTTTACTGTGGGCTGTGCACAGCAGTCAATATTTCTATTTTTGAAAAACAAAGTCTGACAGAACTAGTACACTGTAACAAAGATCCAACAATGAGATGGTGGCAAGGTGGTACTGGCACTGTCAAAGACTAGACCCATCTGCTCATGCTGCCATTTACAAAAGGTACTTCACAATTCACATCCAGGCACAGGATAAAAAAGGAAAAAAAAAAAAAAAAAAAAAAAAAAGGAAAAAAAAGAAGAAAAAAAAAAAGCTAAGCAATACAGGAGGCTTCTGGAGTGCCTTGATGACAACTTCTGACACAGATGATGGAGTTGCCAATAATGGACTGCTAGATTTGTTTACTTTGGCTTCAGTAAGGCTTTTGTCATTATCTCCTACAACACCCTCATAGACTAACTGATGAAATACAGGTGTAATTAATTGAAAACTGGCTGAACAACCAGCCTCAGAGGGCTGTGATCAGCAGCTCAAAGTCCACCTGGAGGTAAGTCACCAGTGCTTTATTATTGGGGCAAATACTGTTTAAAATCTTTGCTAATGACTTGGTTGGTGGGACAGAGTGTGCCCTCAGTAAGATTGCAGGTAATACAGAACCAGGAGGGGGGTGGCTGGTATATGAGAGGGCTGTGTTGCCATTCAGGGTTGGAAACCTGGACAGAGAAAAACCTTGTGAAATATTCAACAAAGGAAGATGTCATGACCTGCAACAGGAGAAGAATAATCCTATGCACCTATACAGCCTGGAAAGCAGCTATGCATAGTACATCAGAGTCCTTGTGGACAAGAAGCAGAGCCAGTATTGTGCTGTTGCAGTAAGGAAGACCAACAGTTTCCTGGGTTGCAATAGGAAGGGCATTGGTAGCAGGTCATACTCAGCCCTGGTGAGACCATGTATGGTTTATAGTCCATATATGCTGGAAACAAGAGAGAAATGGACATATTGGAGCAGGTCCAACAAAGGGCTGCAAGATGATGAAGGGCTTTGAAATTCTGAAATCTGAGAAGCTGAGAGGACTGGGACCATTCAGCCTGGAAAAGGCTCAGGAGGCATCTATCAAGGTATACATATAGCTAATGGGAGGGAGTAAAGTAAACCAAACTAGACTGTTCTCAGTTTTATCCACTGAAAGGACAGGAGGCAGAAATTGAAATAGTGAATGTTCCAATTAATCATACAAAAAAAAATAGTTTACTGTGAGGGTGAGCACTGCCACAGGTTGCCCAGAGAGGCTGCAGAGTCGCCCTCCCTGGAGAACTTCAAAAGCCTCCTGGACATTGGCCCAGACACTCTGTTGTGGGTGGTTGAACAGGTGGCTGGACCCAATGGACTCCAGAGGTCCCTTCAAACCTCAGTGATCCTGTGAATCTATATAAAAGCTGTCAAAGCTACTGTTGGAAAGAAGGCTGAATTTGTAAATGTAATTTGCTTCCGAAGGTACCAAGTAAATCACTTTGTACCTCATAGCACAAAATTACAAGCTCTAGATTCAACCTTATTTTTTCTTCTGTGAATGTGTTCTTCACTTTCTTGGCCTTATGCCTTGGAATTTATCAGCTCCAGGTTCAGTGTTAAATCTGAGCAGTACAGTTCCACAAGATGGACTGTTACCAGTGGTGCAGATCTCTCCTGACCAGAAGAGATCATTTTGACCTCTCAGATTATGCAGCCCCACTGAAAGTTTTTTTGCTGGGGTGGACCCTGAGGCAACCTGACGCCAGCAATAACATTCCCTATAACACAGGGCCGCAAATTAATGCATTCATCCCTTTTTCACTTTCAAAGCCCAAAGCTATAGGAATAGCAGCCAGGTTTTATTCATATCTCACTACAAACAGAAGCTATATAAAGAAAATGTGAATAAGTTAGAAGTCACACTGATAACCCTTTAGCTCTAGAAATAGTCTGACTTGAATATAAATCTATTACTAAAAAAAGTGAATACCTACCTCTTTAAAATTGAGCCTATAGGTATACTGAGAACTTAATTTACCAAATTCCTGAAGATATTCTGAGTCTTACAACTGAGCCTGAGGCAGTAGGTGACTCATCTTGCTTTCTGTCACCCTCTATGTGATCTAGCCAATCTGAAAGGTCCAGAATTTGGTTGTTGAAGAGTTATATGGTAATAAATATATATATATTGCCATATATATCTAATATATAGCCTTGATTTTTGTTGTTACTGTTTAATCAAAGAAACAGCAGATAATTAAAGGTAGGAAGGTATATGTGGATATATACAAATATATGTATGCATGGATATATTGCTGTCTTCAAATTCTAAAACACTGAATGAAATGGTTGTGCGCAAGAGGGAATATAGTTCATTTCTGTATAAGAACAAACACAGATTGTTATAGTCCAGGCAGTGATTTGCCTTCTCCTTTAGAAAATAAGGAGCCTGACATGAGGGGACCATTGAGTGTGACTGAAGAAAAAGGATTCAGCAAAGCTTGAGCTAACATGCACCCTGGCACTTTACCAAACCTGACCAAATTCCTAGCCTCTGCATAGTCCTTGGGTTAATGCCTGCTTTTGAATCTCACATCACATTGCAAAGTGTATGTAACATTAATTGGCTCAAAAAACAGAACTTAATATACTCTGCTACACTGTAATTCAGTGTCAATCCATGTGTGTTTTACCAGAAGAAATACCCATATTTTATAAATATGATACAGCCTGTATGTTGTTATGCACACCAAACAACATGAGTTATACCTGGTATTAATGCAGCATGCATTATTAGGTAAATGTTCTGCATAAGACATGGGTCTAAGCTATGTCTTTATGGCTAGTATATTTGTGTTATAACTGTGAATGACTACAAACTGTTGCTTGGATCACATTTATGGAAACCTAGAGAAGAACAGTTAATATCTATAGAACAAAACCATTACATCAATGAGGAAACTTCGTAATCTAGCTTGATATAATACTACAAAATGTTCAGATAATTACAGAATTAAAAACTTAGGCTGACATTCATCACTCTCAGGCTGTGCTTTAATGATGTGTACAAGGTGACACCAGACTATGGTAATAACAGAAGTCCTGACACCTTTGATAATGCATTTCTGCTTCCTTGCGGCATCATTGTTGTAAGTTGGGAATTGATATGGATAACAATAGTCTGTGAAAATAAACACTGATTTTATTTATTTATTTTGGCTGGATTAGCTCCCTCATATCACCAGTTGAGCTACAGCATAAAACAAGTGCTGGCTGAAGGTAAGAAATGGGAAGGAGCATCTGGAGTTAAGGCAAGGACTTAGGACAGCTGTGAACCCACATCTTCCAGCTTTGTTTGCTCTGTCACACTTTGAATCCTTGGGCAAAATCCTGGCCTGATTCTTGTAAATTGGGAAGATCCCTTTGTCTCCAAGGTTTGTCACCCACCTTATTATTAGCATATATTTTGTCTGTAATTTAGCCTTTTGGCAAGTGTGTCAAACTTATTTGGTATTTTTCATAGGAGACATCTTTCCTGTCTATCAGCAGCTTCTATATTTACTTGAGTTCTCTTCATATTCAGTGTCATCCTCTCAGAGCCTGTGTGGTTAGCCAGCCAGAAAAGCAGAGTCCACTCTCTATGACCATGATCCAAATCTTGCTATAGAGATGAATAACTTTGTTGATGTTAACAGGTCTGTTTAACTCCTGGAACAATGTGGGTGTGGTGTTATGCATTGAAGGAATGCATCAAGGACTGCATCTTTTCCAGAATTAGGAGCATATAGCAGGACATTGTCATTAAGGTTGTTAGGATTTTTGCTAATTCTTCAAATATTTTTCTCCTACATTAAGGGAATTTGGGAAAAATGAACTGTATCTCTTGCATTCCCATGATAGTCAACACAATATGTGACCCACTGTCATTGCTGCCTAATATGCAGATGTTTCAATTTTCCTTAAAACAATTTGTATTCCTTACACTTTTAAAGAAAGTCTCTGAGCTATGAGCTCAGCATCAAAAGTTATAACAGCCTCTGTATCTCCAGACAATCTGAGTCAATGGATCACTTCTGAGAAGTGTCATTTTAGTGTGCTGTGGACTAATCAGTTAATTATTTAATTGGTACTCCAATTAGGATAATTTAAGTAATTTGGGCAAGGAAGAGGTTTGTTTCCCCTACTGGGCTACAAATACATATTTTTAACTGTGTGTGGTGCTAAGGAAATGGAAAAGAGGAAATCATAAAAGAAGATCAAACTGAAGTTTCTTTTGCACCAACATTCTGAACCAAATAGAACTAAAACTGCAGATGGTAAGGTAAGGAAGAACTTATTTAAAAGTTCCTACAAAAGCTACTACAGAAGCAATAGATTTTATAAACAATACAAACACTTGCCCTCTAATAAGGAAATGGGAAATGGTGGGACATGGTCTAGAATTGCAGCTGCACCTCATTTTGGTGATAGCGGTGTGGAGAATTCTTTTGTTCACCACAGAAAAGCCAGTATGTGAGAAGGTTTTTCACAGTGTGTTTCAGCTTGTCAGCAGCTTCATCTTTATTACATGGTTAGATCTCTTATTACACTTTAATATCTTATGTTTATTAGTCTAAAGTTACTTGGAATAATCCTTTTTATGTTATGATACTGCAACTGACTCAGTGTCCTGATCTCCTGCTATTCATTCTCTGCTTTTGCAATGAAAATTTCTAAATTATCCATTCAGTCTTGCAGAACATTAATGACAATACGATGATTTCCAATTATTCTGAGCTTTTCACAATGTCATAAATAACTGACTACTTGAAATTATTCCCTTTCTCGCTATTCACACATTATACTGGTTGCTAAGGCCTAAGTATTTATGCCTGAACAGTAGTTGGTTTGTTGCTAAGTTATAATAATGATAACAACATGTTAACTTTGAAGTTTAGTAAGCATAACACACATATCCACATTGTTTTAGTTATTTAAATATTGAAGAAATAGTAATCATCAGTGTTGAAGAAAAAATTTTATGCTAATGAAAGTTTGTTATGAGTGATATTTTGTTAATTTTAGCAATGCATTTAGGTCATGATAGCATGTCTTAACCATTGTTTCCTCCTAACTCCCACTGCAGATCTTGATTTTTATTTTTTTTTGTTCAGACTTTTCACTTGTTTTTACTGTTTGTTTGTTTACATATATATATATATATATATATACACATATATATTTTACTTTCTGAGGTGGAAAAACTGCTCTCTTTCCACATATGAGAATTACTTCTGACTTTTTTTTTTTAATGTTGACATTTGATTTCTCGTGTTAGTAATTATACTTGAATCCCTTACAGCTGCTCAAGTACCAACTGCATATTACATCCCTGCATCCAATTACATTTTCTGGTAACAATTAAGTATTTTTTTTTCCTCATCCTGGTATGTGTTGCAATAACACATTGAGTACTGCTGTTCAGAACATTCATAAGTCTCCTTCATTAGAATTTATTTTGATCAATTTTGAAGGACCAGAGAGGGCCACAAAGATGGTCGTGGGGATGGAACACTTCTCTTATAATGAGAGGCTGAGAGACTTGGGACTGGAGAAGGCTCAGGTGGGATATTAGGTTTTATAAATACCAGAAGGGAGAGTACAAAGAGGCACTTTTCAGTGGTTCCCCGTGCCAGGGTAAGAGGCACAAACTGAAACACATGAGGTTCCCTCTGAACATCACAAAATGCTTCTTTACTGTGTGGGTGATGGAACACTGACACAGGCTGCCCAGAGAGTCTGTGGAGTCTCCCTTCTTGGAGATTTTCAAAAGCTACATGGACGTGGTGCTGTGCACCCTGCTGTGGGTGTCCCTGCAGGGCTTTGGACCAGATGGCTTCCAGAGGTACCTGCCAACCTCAACCACTGTCATTCTATGAAGGAATCTTATTGGTTTCAAGTATTTAATTAATACATTACCCAAAAATTATTCCCATTGATTAATTGGTAAGTTCACTTACTGATTACAATTTCTAAAATGTAGACCATATATAAAAACTGAAACAAAAGTCTCAGTTCATCTAAAGGTTTCTTCAGTGGGGTAATGTGTCGCTGCGTATCAAAATTACTATTTTAGCAGAAATTAACATTCAGTTGACAAAGTCTGCCTTGTACCTGCTCCTTGAGGAAAGTCATAGCATTTGATTAAGAGAATAAGTACAGTATATACTGTAAACAACCAAAGATGCTGAAATTGCGCAGGCAAATAGGTGAGTAACTGACTTACTGATCTACATCATGTTCTCATATGTAATTGTTTACATTTTAAATTTAATTTAAGGAAAAGGTCATACCAAATACTACTAAGTAATAATCCCTCACCTCATGCTTGAATTACACTGGTGTGGGTTTTGTTCTTGCCTTGTTGAACCAGTATCACCCACTCAACCATGTCCAACATCTCCGTGAACACCCCTATATACAGTGACTCCACAACCTCCCTGGGCAAACTATTCCAATGCCTCACTGCTCTTTCTGAGAAGAAATTTCTCCTAATTTCCTACCTAAACCTACCCATGCACAATCTGAGGCCGTTCCCTCTAGTCCTATCACTAGTTATCCGTGACAAGAGGCCGACCCTCAACTCCCCACACCTTCCTACCTTCCTTTCACGTAGCTGTAGAGCGCAATAAGGTCTCCCCTGAGCCTCCTCTTCTCCTGACTAAACAACCCCAGCTCCCTCAGGTACTCCCCACAGGACTTGTGTTCCAGACCCTTCACCAGCTTCTCTGGACACATTCCAGGGCCTTGATGTCCTTCTTGTAGTGAGGGGCCCAAAACTGAGCACAGTACTTGAGGTACAGCCTCACCAGAGCAGAGTACAGAGGGACAGTCACCCCCCTGATCCTCCTGGGTACATTATTCCTGATATAAGCCAGGATGCCATTGGCCTTCTTGGCCACCTGAGCACACTGCCAGCTCGTGTTCAGGCAAGTGTCAACCAACATCCCCATATCCTTTTACTCTGCACAGCTTTTAAACCACCCTGCCCCAAGCCTCTAATATTGAGTGGGGTTGTTGTGGCCAAAGTGCAGGACCTGGTGATTAACCATGTTGAACCTCACCCAATTAGCATCGACCCATCCTGTCCAGGTCCCTCTGCGGGGCCTTCCTACCCTCTGGCAGACACTTTCCCCCAACTTGGTATTGTCTGCAAACTTACTGAGGGTGAACTCAATTCCAAATTGTCAATAAAGATGTTAAAGAGGATGGGCCCCAACACTGACCCCTAGGGAACACCAGTCTTGACTGGTTACCAACTGGATTTAACTCCATTCACCATTACTTTCTGGGCCCAACCTTCCAGCCAGTTTTTAACCCAGCAAAGAGTGTAACTGTCTAAGCCTTGGGCTTCAAGCTTCTTTAAATTTAAATTTATGGAACTCAGAAAAAAAACACTTTCCTGCCCAGGTAGCATGCAAGGGAAGATTCACATTCATTCCTAAACTTAATTGCAGTCCTGAAAGAAGCAGAATGGTGTGTAGTGAGGCCATTGCTCTCTCCTCCCATTGAAGTGGAATATAATCTGGTCTTGTTACAGGAAAGACAATGACTTTCGTTCATAGGAATTGTACCACAATTTTTCTTCATTCTACTTAATCAAGGAATGATGCTAACAGTTGAGCCTGAAGGCATTACTTAGTCTTCAGGGACCATTATTGTTCATATTTTGCCATTTTGCATAAAAGCTTTTAAAATAAAATGCAATGTTGAGGCTGTAAAATAACCTCAATATCTGTTTAACATCCCACTCATATGATATCTCAGTGAAATCCCTACAAAAAAAGAAAAGTGGTTTAAATGAAAGAGGAAAAAGCTATGGAAATCACATCTGTTGTATGGTACAGCACCATAGGGATTGAAAGAAAAGGAAAATGTGCAAAGAAGCTAATAAAAGAATTACTTTAATTGGAAAATAATTGGAGAGGGAGAATCATCCAAGAAGAAAAGTGCAGAACATGACTCATATTATTTTCATAGCAAGTTACAAATAAATCGCTTAGAAATGTGTTATGTTATTTGAGTGTTTAATTATTCAGAATAGATTTTAAAGAGAAAATTTTAGAAAATCTTATTTCTAACCCTGACTGTCATTCAGCCTGACCTACCTTTAAGGAATTGATGCTTTTTATGTTCTTTTACACTTTAGAAAATCTGACTAAATAAAGTAACATGATTTATTGATACATTTGTTTTAAGAAGTAATTCAGTAAAAGGCACAACCGTTTTTTTTTTTTTTTTCTTGCTAAGCCAGATATATGACCATTTCAGTAAATTGTTAAATTAGGGTTAAAAATGGTGTTTACACAAACCACATTCTATATATAAGCACAGAAGTAACATTTGTCACTCATAAGAAACATCTATAACCAAAATAAGTTAGAAAAGTCTTCTATAAGAGAAATCACTCATGCTTTAAGGATTATTTTAAAAGTAATTGTCACTGGTATTTAGAAAAATAAAAGATTTTATAACTTTTTCATCCTCCCAGCACGTACAACTGTATAAAACTCTTTAAAGCATAAAAATGTTTAACAAAAAACTGTATTTCTGTAAATTTAATATGAGATGAGAATTGTATTTTCATTTCATGGTATATTTCCCTAATTCTAAATCAGAAACTTCGTCTAGGCAATAGTCATTAGCTCAATAATTAGGGAGTGACTCAAAGAAATCTCACACCCAGTGCAGCAGAATGTGAATATCAATACCTGCAATATTTGTGAATAATTTAAAGTAAGCATTTGAGTGTTTGGAAAATTGTATTGCTAACTGCTGTGGTGTCTTACATCTTGTTGAAATCTCTGAGTAAATCTCTGACCCTTAAGCAGATGGTGGTGCTTGCTTTTGGTGAAGGGGCACCTTGCAGGTGGATGAACCTGGGAAGAAACATGGATAGACCTGCTCTTTGTGCTGTGAAAGACCTAGACCATCAGCTGCCATTGAGGGAAAGATTAGATTGTATTACATCTCAAGTTTCTAACAACCTTTTAATTTTATTTATAATTTTTTTATTATTATTTTTTTCATGGATGTAAAATATTGGATTGACTTCTGTGTGGCTATCTAGCTGCCACCTCCTTCCCTCATGTCAGCTGGTGGCACAATGTGGCCTCACAGAGTCCAACAGCCATAGCTCATTTTGGTGGTTGCAACAGCAGATTGGGCAAATGAGTCTGGGGTTTATGGCATGACCCCAGGTTTACAGGGAATGATTGGAAGGATGATGTCAGGTGCCTTGTCTTACTGGGGCACCTGACAAAGCATATTTCTTGTGGTGCTCACAAGGATGGGGGACATTAGGGCTTTTTTTTTAGTGGTGGGAAAACTGTGAAAGCTGGTATGGATGGAGCTGAAAAGAATGATAACAACCTCTCAAACTGTCCTTCAGGTATGTAGCTCTTGTATTGGAAAATGTCCCAGCAATAAAGGCACGTGAGAAAAGAGAAATACAGATAATTTTCTTAATTCACACACACAAAAAAGTCAACTTATCTGATTTTGTGAGTTGTTCTTTCTTCTCCTATAACTTTTTATTTCAAAAAACATTAATACTTAGATGTGTCTTTTATTCAGAATCCATGACACTGAGATTTTGGTAGAGGGGGACCTTGTATTCAACAGTGAGCTCTCATTGCAGTCGACTTTTAGAAAACCTTCCTCTACTTAAAGTGCTCTTGTAGCCTTTCTGCTCTTGTAGCCTTCGATCAGGTTACAAGAGGCTATATAACAAAAGAGAGGTTATGTAATAATGTACCGCTTCAAGTAAAACGTATTTCATATTCATTCCTCAGTACTATATATCCCTTTCATAGTCATACTTGAGAGTCACCATAAATAAATTCGGGGTTAGATTCTACCTCTCAAGGTGACTTGTGCAGAATAAAGGCAGTTGTTATTGTGTTTCAGCTCTTTGTAATATATGTAGAAAGCAAGGAGGATTTTATCAAAAGAAAAATATTTCAGTCTCCTGTTTTTTACAGCAGGAAGTCAGAAAAGCAGAAAACTTGCACTTTCTCAAAGAAAACTTGCTGAGCAATTGAGGGGGAATAGCTTTCTTCAAAATCAGCCTGTTTAAATTTCAGTTGTTTGAGGGATTTCTTCTTGTTTCTTCTTGTTGTTTTCTTTGCTAACACATTTAATCCTCATGATTTTTTTCCTTAGTGAAAATAACTCTTCCTTAGCATTGGTCTTTTCCAGATCTTTCCCTATCTTTTCTAGCATCAAGCATTTTCAAGTTGAATTTCTTTCAATTCTGTTTGTTTGTTAGGGATTTTTTTTTTTTTGGTTGTTTTCCCAGCAAGTGGCATTCTAGTGAATTCTTTATTAGCTTAGTGATAGGATTTTTTCCCTTAGCTTCTGTACTTATCATTGTATTTCCTTTTAAAAAGCGTGGGAGCTTACAAGAGCATTTCTGAGTCCTGTATCTCCCCACAAAACCACAGAAGATAAGATGTAGTGTACCTCTTCTCAGGCACAGAACTCTGAGGAAGAAACAGTTTTATTTTCAGAAATGTCTGCATGCATTAGAGAGAAGTCAGTAACAGGCAAACCTCAACTGCATAACATCCTTTGCAGTTAGTCTGAAAGTACGAAGGCGTAAGGATTTATAATGTATGTAAAGCCATAATCCTTTCCTTAGCTTTTCCAAATCATCTGAGAAATTCTCCCTCATTCCCCTGTGCTTGCTCAGGGAGGGTATAGAGCTGGAGCTGCAGGTGGGTGCAAAAGGCATGGTGATCCCCCAGCTCTTGCAGTACAACAGGGGCACGAGGAGACTGGCACCAACTCTGCACAGTGTGTGGAGGAGATGGCAGGCAGCTCGCATCAGAGACCATCTTTCAGCAGTATGCAAGCCAAAAAAAGAGGGCTTCCAGAGACAGCTCAGTTACAAGCTGTGTGTGCCAGCAGTCCCAGGGAAATTCTCAACAACTGGAAAGGGTAACCATTTTCTTTTCACTCTCCTTCCATTCCTATGAACAGTCAAGCTGTTGGCTGTCCCCTTTTTCTGCTTCACCCACATACATATATAACCTGGCATCAGGCTGTGTAAGATGGGATGTATGCAAGTGTGTCCCATCTTGCTGCAACAGAAAAGAAAGCTCAAGTAACATTACAGAGCAATAATAAAAGAGTTATTCCAAAAGTCTGTGGTAAAGTTCCTGACGGGTATGAGAGAACTTATCAAAACGTAAAATGTAAAAGAGAACATACACTTTAGTCAACTAGAGGATTCAGATCATACAATTTTTTTTTTTCTACAGAAACAAAGTTCACCTAGGAAAAAAAAAAAAAAGGCCTTGAGATATTTCAAACCAATATTAATTCCCAGAAAATCCCAAGTAAGTACTCTGTTTAAAAAAAAAAAAAAAAAGAGAGAGAGAGAGAGACAGAATATTTGTTCTGATAGTAAGATAGGTGCCTTAGAAATGGCTTTGAGAATAAAATTCGCTCCACATTTATCAGATGTTAGCAATCATTTTACTTGATGTCTTTTGGCATCAAACCAGATCACTGTTTTTTTGTTTGTTTGGTTGTTGTTGTTGTTTTCCTATTTAGAAACAACTGGGATGGTTTAATTATTAAAATAATGTGGGATAAAATTAATAATTGTAATAAATATTAAACAGCTTCAAAGGAACTTCTTGGTTCATAAAACTCACAATAACCTGACAAGGGATATTTAACTCAAGTTTATTTAAGGTATTTTCTACCTCCAACTTGTCTGGTGCCTCAAATTATTTCTGAAATATAGAGTATATTAATTCTTTCACTTGAATGCCTTGGACTGATCTCCAGGGAATTCTCTTAAAGCAGATCACATTGTAGCTTTGATAAAACGAAGCTCAGACTTTTACAATTTCCTTTCCTTCAGCATTTCCATTCCCAATTCAGTTAGCCTGAGTTGCATGAAAAATAATTATATTTTGCTTGTCCTTTAACTTGCCTCACAAAAATTCTTCTCCCTTACTTTGCATGCACAGAGCACCCATCTATACTTTCTTTTGCTTGGGTAGGAACAATGAAATTGTCATGTCATTTCCTTCTCTGGAAATTATAATAAAGAAAGGTTATTTTCAAAATCTCATTCTCTAAGGTATGTCATCTTAAGTTTGATTCTGAGGTTTGTGAGGCTTTACCCTACGAAGCTCCTGTGGGTCTGCCTACAGGCAGCATTCTTCTGTTTGTGCTTAGGTCCCCAAAGAGTAACTGTTGGGGTAATGTGTCACAAAATGTCATTCCTCAGTTCTGTTACTGATTTCTATTACTAGCAAATTTCCCTACTTAATTTGCCTGCATTTAAATTGTGTTTTCTTTGGCACAAGCTTTTTGTGTTTATTGGCAAAACAACATTTACAACTCTGGTGCCAGTAAACAGATAGACAATAATCAGGATGTTAGAGATAATACATGATATCCAGGCACCATGGCATGTTCAAGATGCTGTGTTTAAAGCTCATCTTGTGACTTTGTAGTGAATTTTAACTGGGAATGGTTTGTTTTCCATTAGCACAGTCTCTGCAGTGACAGGTATAGTGGGAAGATGACAAAGCAGTAGCCATGTTCAACACTGTGTTGTGTAAATGATGAGGGAGCACACACAGCCTTTTCTTATCACAGGCACTTCCATTTAGAGCATATGAAAAATGATGTGAGACATATTAATATCTAGGTAGCTACTGTGTTCTACAAGAGCTGTCTTTATAAGGTTTGTTTGCCTACTGGAGTATCTAACTGTTGTGGTTTTTTTGTTTGTTTGTTTGTTTGTTTTTTTTCTTAAAATATGTTTTCACACTTAGATGTCATTTCAGTCCTGAAGAACTACTACTTTAATCTGCTGAATGCTGGATGGTCCCTAAGGGATTTTAGGACACCATTTAAAGTCAGATTTTATAGCTCTTTTATGCTTTATGACTGACACAGCTATTTTGAAGTGGAGAGAATGCCTACAAAGTAGATAAAGGGGAAAAAAATGCTCAGGCAATTCAGAATAGGAAAAGGAAGAAGCAAACACATTAATAATTTGCTATATTTAATCACAAGCTACGGTATTACTCCCTTAGAGGGAGATTTCCTGAAAACATCCTACTCAAAAATTATTGAATTACGTTAGGTTGAGAGATTATTTAAGAAATTCTGTGAACTGAAGTAATCAGACATGTCAGGGAAGTAAAAAGACAATGTCTAGAAAGTCCTAGAAAGGACTTTTGGGGTTTTATGTATTTAGGGTGTTGTTATATTTAAGGATACAGTACAAAGATGTGCTGTGGCATATTAAGCGATTCATTGTTCTTCAGTAACTGTGTCTGATGGGCTGTGATTTTTATCAAGGACTCCAGCAGCTCATTTCATAAGCATTTATCACTACTTTATAAACATTTGTTTTCCCTAAAATGCCTCTACTAGTGAAAAACTAATTATCCCAAAACAAATATCAGAGATACAAGGAACTTTCTCTCTCTCTTTTTTTTTTTTTTTTTTCCTCACTCGTCTCTCTGAAACTTTATAATTTTGGACAGAAGCTTCTGTAGCTGGAAGGAAGTAGAGCTTTCTGTGCAAAAGGAAAAGTTTCACCTTCACAGGTGCTCTTTGGGGCCATCAGAAGATGAATTGTGCCTGGAGAAGCCTTAGATAAATGAAAGCTCAGTCCCATCCTGATACAGTCTGACCAATCTAGTCAGCAGCAATTGTAACAATGCGAGTATACAGAGAATTCAGAGATGGTCAGGAGGTCAAATGGTGCCTGTACAGATGAGCTGAGGGCACAATTAACTTGTGGGTGTGAGGTGGGTCCTTATTTGTGTAGTTCAGGGAGCACTGTTAAGTGACTGTAGTTAGCCAATGCTGCACAGGTTTGTGCTTTAAGGTCTTGCAATCCCTGCATCTTTCCAGAGTGCTAGGGGCTAGGTGGAAACAATGACACAATCTCTTCATCAAATTGCTGCTATTCTTGTTTTGATTGTTGTGACATAGAAGGTAATCAAATATTCCTACTCAGTAGGACCTTATATATACAGAGCACTTCATTAAAAGAAAAGCTATCCTACTAACCTGTCTATGATTACAGCAGGTGTATGTTTTAAGAAATGAACAAATAAACGATAATTGAGATACACTACATATCTTTAGAGTAACGCATCCAGATTGCAATCACAAGGGTGGAGCACCAGACCACATAGTTTGTGCAGTCTATGTGGGCTAAAGAAACACACCTTCTGCAAAGTCAAGAATTTATTGTTAGTCTGATTAACATATTAGAAATCTAATCAAAGACTTATTACTAATCTTGTTACAATGATACTGGCACTTACTGTTCAAATTATCCAATTACAGCTAATTCTCATTTATAATAAAGATACAATTGTTGAGCACAGACTTCGTAGTGTCTATCCTTGTCTCTTTTATGTTCACTTTTTCACTGATACTCTGGGTCAGAAGACTGATAGTACTACTCTTCCTTAAAGAGAATATGGTAAGGAAGGGGAGTTATTCTGGGGATCTGGCATCTCAGGTGTTTCACTAGAAGGAACACAGTGTTGATGGTTGGATTTCTTCCTCCTTTTTTCTGGTTTGGTCTGAGATTATTTTTATAAGTTTTCCAGAAAATTCATATGCTTTATTTTTTTTTTCCAGTGGTCTGAAAATTCCATGTTACTTTTGGATTTTAGTACATATGGTTTTTCATGTGTTAGATACCTTTGCTATTTTTGTTTTCCCTCGGCCCTGTGCTACCCTGGCCTCAAGGTTGCATTTCTTTAGTAACCAGTAACTGCTTGTTTGTGATTTATGTATTTAGCCCTGAGGTTTCTGGTATCATCCTGCACTTGCAGTTTCAAGGCTATAATATTGAACTTTTGGAGGCTGCTGTACTTCTTCATGAGCCTTGAAGGTGTTCTTTCCTGATAAAATAATTAACACTTCATTAGCACAACCTAGTCAAGCACACAAGCATATATCCTTGTTCAAAGCTTATTAAAGAGTTCAGTCTACAAAAATAATGCTCCACATATGCATCGATTTGTATATAGATATGCTCTGGTAACTACTTGATATTAATACCTTGATATTGATAGTTATGGCAATATCACTGTTATCAAAATTGCTTTACAACAGGAGGGATTTCAGTCAGTAGAATCATAGTAGCTATTTAAAACATTTATAGCATGTTACTTTTGGTCACTGCCTTAATGTAATTATATAACTTGGTAGTGCAATTTAGTGGCTTCTATAACTCAGAGAAGATTTGAGAAGTTAAACTCAAATCCTTAGCATACTTCACACATTGTCAAAAGCTGTGTAGGAAAGAAGATAGAGTAATTCTGTTTGAATGCAATGAATATGCAAAATTCATTGGTAGGTAGCACTGGGACACAACTCCTAAATCATTGATTCCAACTTATTGTTATTACCGACATGTATTAAGTTTCTTTGTACACTTAACAGTTCTGTTTAAAATCCATTTATGTTTTGCACAGATAATGATATCACATTAAGCAGGTTTGTACAAAGAACAAAGGCAGCTCAAAATGCCTACTAGCAACTCTTCCCCCATCCAAGACTGGATATTTTGACAGTTACATATTCTAAACAGGATTTGTAATACTATACTGGAAGCTGTGTACTGGCTTTGTTAGGAGAAAGAGGCAGGACCACAATATAAAACATCCAGTTACCATGAAAAATCCTGGGAAGAAGTAAAACTAGTTGCAGACAGGAGAACAGGGAAGCAAACTCTTAGGAGCTATATTAGTGGGAGTTCTTCTAGAGCTAAAAGTTTGAATTGATTTATGAAAAGAATATTTGGGTAAGTTCATCAAGTTGAGGAGGATTTACTGAAGGACTTAAAGGCACTAAAAAGTACTTAAACTTACAAAATCTCATGGAAAAATACTGTCTGAAGATGACGTGTGATTTCAGAATTCTGCTTAAAAAAAAAAAACAACCTTCCAGCACCAAACATAATTCTCTTAGTTCAACAGCCAAAAATTCAGAACCGTATTGTGAATGGATCATTAAACCAATCTACCTTATCTTCTACCTCCTATAGGTCTTTGTTCAACAGGTGCTAAGTGCTCTTTGCTTTCAACTTGTCTGTTTGACAAATAAAATTATGTTAAACTGAAAGTAACTCCATTTAACCTCTATTTTGCTTGGAATTGTTCACATTTTTTTTCAGACTTGGTAAAGACATTCTGTAGCTGAAAGTCTGTCTGCATTCTCCAACTATTTCAGCTAGTCTTAGACAGTATCTTACCTTTTTTTTTTTTTTTTTCCCCTAAGAAAAGACAAAAAGCATCACAACAGACTTGATTCCGGTAACTTGTTGACAGAGAAATATGGGGATAAAGATGGATCATCAACATGCAGCAGATTACAGACCTATAATCCTGAATAATATATTGGGCTCCTATAAAAAAAGCCACAAAACCAGCAATAAGATCTGAAATTTAAAACAAGATTGAAAGGTATTTAAAAGTCACCATTATTTAGAGGGATGAAGGTGATAAATATTTCTATAGCCAAGGATGAAGGACTACATCTGGAAAAGGCAAAAGGAAGCATATCTATGTTGTTCATACCTACCTCAATTGTAGGAAACACAATCTGCTGTCAGTGTAGATACACTAGGTGGGCAGTTTCTGACAAGAAAGATAAGGACATGATGAAGCCTTCTGCAATCCAGATGTCACACAACAGGGCGAAAGTTTCTCAGTTTAATATTTGGGTTAGTTTTTCTAAGATGATGATAAGCTCGGAGATGTAACATGGTGTCTGTTACTACGGTTATTCTTGTAGCTAGCAGGGTGATTTTATATTTTCCTTACAGAGAGAAAGAAAAGCAGCCACAGACGTGTATGATGAAATGGGGAAAAGACTACCGACCTTCAGATGATAGGTTGAGACAGTTGGGTACATTCATCCATGGCTAAAAGATTTTCAGAAAAGTTAATTAGAAAAGTAAGGGATTTCTTTTGGCTATAGTTAATTGGATAAATTCTCAATGATTAATATAGGCAGCGTTAGCAGCATGAAATCTGCAAGATCTTGATACATAGTGATTTGTTTTGGTTTGTTTTTTATTTGGTTTGGTTTGGGGGATTTGAGGTGTAGTTAACACCTCAACTCCGTATAGCCGCACTGTGGATGAAAGAAGGCAAGAGGCTGTACGGTGGGGCATAAGGCAGAGGGGAGACTGATCATATTGAGTTTCTAGGAATTAAATGCATTCTACTAATTTGTCAGAAACAGTAATTAGCAGTAGTACAGCTACAGTGAAATTCATCTGAAGGAATGGGAGGGAAGGACTAGTCACACAGCTGAATTGTAGACTCCCTGTGCAGCTGAGAAAGAGAAATTGAATCCTCCAAAAGAATTATTCTCCTTTCCATGGACTACTTAGTGATCCTGAGAAGTAAATCTCTTAGCCTAAACACTCCACAACATCAGAGGTAAATTGGGTGTCCAACTAGGCACTTGCTAAATGTTCATTTTTGCTGTGACTTTCTGAAGTTCAGCTATAACTTGGAATTTCCGGACACATTCTAACAAAATAGAGAGACTGCATTTAAAATTTTCTCTCCTCTCCTTGATAAGTAAAACATGTAAAAATTACTTCAGTATTGTGATTTTTTTTTTCACCTAAATTATTTCTCCAAGGAAAATATGACATTATTTCAAGGAGCATTCTTACAGGAAAAAAACATATCTTGCTATCTTGAAATGCGTTTAAATAAAATCAAAATGTAATCACAACTACATACATTATGTAAGATGACATTAGGTGCATATAGTAAGATGTTGCACAACTTTATATTATGTTGCAGTTATTTTCAATACATTCTTAATCATCAGAGACTCAAACAAGATTAATGAAGTCATCTCTCCTCAACAGATGTAATGTGTAGGGTCACCCATTTTTCAGAAGTTTTAAAGATTTGTTTAAAAGCAGCTTATTCTGAGCCCAAACAAGAAATATGCACTTCTGACTAGGACATTCCTATAAGGCTACAGCAAGAATAGTTGCTGCAAGCAAGAATCTCCATCATCCCAAGAAGGCAAGTAGCTTTACTTTTTAAAGACAGTTTTTAGTGTTTAGTCACCAGGAGAAAAATGTTCTGTGATATCCATTTGGCAGGGGACTATACCACTGTTATTCAAAAGTATTTTGCCATTGCAGTATGCTCCTACAGTCATTCATACAGCTATGACTCAACTTATCTGGGTCTTATACAGGGACTGTGCTTTAGCATAGTATGTTGGTGACTCATGGCCAAGAGGTAGCATGAAAGCTTCTTTTCCATTTATATTACTTTTTTTTTTTTTTTTTTTTAAAGGACCTGATCTCACTCTGCTATGGACTGGATCTGTGGAGTTTTGGCAAAGTCTGAGACTGAGCTAAAAGTAAGGTCTCTCTCTTGTTCTTGTCATGATTCACCAAGAGAGTGCAGCTGTACTCCAGGTCCAGCTCACAACACAGACTCTAAAACCTGGAGGCAGGACCTTATCAAAAGAGTAATTACCGGAAGAAATCTGTAGAATGAGCAAAGGCAAGCAGGGTTCATGACGGCAGAAGGCTCTGCAGAAAGACAGCACTGAACAGTGATTTTATCTTTATCTTTCTGTCTTTCCAGAAGGTTTTCACACTTGATATCTGTTTTTATTAACTGGAATGTGTGCACCCCACTCTGAAATTTGACAAGGTAGTTAAATAAATTTAAAAAGTCATTGATATTATGGTGGATATTTTGAAGAAATTTTGACAGCAAGTTGAATATGAGCCGGCAGTGTGCCCTGGCAGCCAGGAGGGCCAACCGTGTCCTGGGGTGCAACAAGCACGGCATCGCTAGTAGGTCAAGGGAGGTGATTGTCCCGCTCTACTCTGCGCTGGTGCGGCCTCACCTCGAGTACTGTGTGCAGTTCTGGGCACCACAGTATAAAAAGGACATGAAACTGTTGGAGAGTGTCCAGAGGAGGGCTACGAAGATGGTGAAAGGCCTGGAGGGGAAGACGTACGAGGAACGGCTGAGGGCACTGGGCCTGTTCAGCCTGGAGAAGAGGAGGCTGAGGGGAGACCTCATCGCAGTCTACAACTTCCTCGTAAGGGGGTGTCAAGAGGCAGGAGACCTTTTCTCCATTAACACCAGCGACAGGACCCGCGGGAACGGGGTTAAGCTGAGGCAGGGGAAGTTTAGGCTTGACATCAGGAGGGGGTTCTTCACAGAGAGAGTGGTTGCACACTGGAACAGGCTCCCCAGGGAAGTGGTCACTGCACCGAGCCTGTCTGAATTTAAGAAGAGATAGGACTGTGCACTTAGTCACATGGTCTGAACTTTTGGGTAGACCTGTGCGGTGTCAAGAGTTGGACTTGATGATCCTTAAGGGTCCCTTCCAACTCAGGATATTCTATGATTCTATGATTCTATGAAGAAATTCTGTGGAGTGGAAGAGACAAGCTGGAAAAATGGAAGTAGGGGTATGGTCCTCTTAAAAGAAGTTTTTCTCAGCAGAAATAGTGTGACACAAGAGGAGCTGCAAAATGCCTTGTAAATACTCACCTAGGTCCTGGTATTGATCCAGAGAGAAGTGAGGACTATGATAAAGAAGTGTATAAAATGGAGATTCTTCAGCTACAGTATGCATCATCAAATTCTGAATGAATGGCAGCTTTTACTGGACACCTGTCATAAACCTATGACACACTGAGATTGACAGCTATTAACATATTGCAGTCTTTGCAATACTTCTCAAGGAAAAGGGCTAGCCTCTTGGTGGATGACATTTTGCCAGGAGCTAATGAGTGTTTAATAGAGAAAAAGAATTAGTAATATAGAAGAAATAATTTAAAGAAATTAAACAATATTCATTAGAAAATTATTTTTAATTTGCAATTTATTTTATTAAATCAGTTTAAATTAAAATGATATTTTTCAGAGTAAATAAAGAATCTCTTTTAAATGGCTAATACGGTTTGGTAACTGAGGTGAAACTTCTCAAAAACATGGGATACTTTTAGCTGCTATTAAAGAAATCAAAGAATATAACAGAATACCAGCTGAAGAACAAGATAATATGAACATCACCAGTCTTGTCAGTGGAATTATTTTAGGAGATATTTCAAGAGAATGGTTGAATTACCCCAAGGAAGGATCATACTCAATAATAATAGTCATCAGTGATATAAACTTAAACAACTGTTACCTTAGTCTCTGATCAAAAGGATGAATTGTTATTGATAATCGTAGCTGTTAATGATTATCCTCCTGAGAGCACACGATAAACCTTAAGATAATTACTTCATATTAAAAAAAGTTGATTTCTGCGCCATTCACTAGAACTACCTCTGCACAGCAAAAAATTTGCGTCATGCTGGAATGATGAATTTTCATCATATACTAGAATATGCAAGTCAGTGATTAAGGGTGACTGCAAAAACAAGAGTTTGTCTAGCAGCAAAAGTCCCAAGACTAAGGGTATTCTAGTCTTACCTCTCTAGTACTGATTAAAAGAGAAAAATAACCTTCTCTGGGACTTGTTAAGAAAAAAAAAAAAAAAAAAAAATCAGAGCACTTTGTATTGATGAAGTGATGAAGTCATTTTGAAAACATTGAAGACTTCTGCATTTTGACACAATGGAATATGCATTGTTCATATGCATATGTTCTTTATTGTTTAACTTCAGTCTATATCAACACTCCTTAATGCTGACATGTTTGATACCATCAGGAAATGGTTACTGGTAATTAATAGTGTTATCTTTATGTGATCTAGTGAGGACTTGTCATGAAAAACTACTGAGGAAGATTGTTATTTTCCACTTTGTGCTTCAGTAATTAAGCTTGGAACTAATGCAGTTTTTACTTTATGTATTTTGACCTATTCCTGACACTGCAAATAAATCTATTGACCTGACAATTGACTTTACAGCAAAGTATTTGTATAATTTGAAGCTCAGACAGATCTCTCCTTATTTACCTAGGAAGCATGGGAGATACTGATGATTGTGATGAATTAAAAATGGAAATTGAAGATATCTTTTTAAAGTTTTCTACACTAACCAATAATGGGAAGATGAAAGAGAACCATAAGAAGAAAAATGGAGATGCAAAAGAAAATGGGAAAATTAGTGCAATCTCAGAGAATATATACCCTCTGCAATAGGCAAGGAAATGTAATCTAATGCACAAAAAATGCAATCTCCTAAATGCCTCAGGTTTTTGTTACAGTTGAGAGGTCTAGAGGTCAATTAATAACAATTATAGGAGAAGTTCAGTAAGTGACATAATATATTACAAAAAGAGTGCTCATGTTCTGGACAGCAATTATATTACTCTTCATTAGATTTGTGATGGGATTCTGTTACTAAGAGTTTAAATTGGCATTCTGGAGAGAGTGTTTTTACATTATCGGACAGACCAGTCTTATGAAGAGGATTCACCTTTTTATGTCTTATACTTTGCAGACTAAAAAACTTCTTATATTCTGAGGAGGATTTGTCAAGATAAGGTATACTGAAAAGCCACTTTCAACTTTCAACAGAGGCTGAACCAAGTACCAACCAATTCTTTTTGAAACTGGGAAAAGTACAGACCACACTCTTTTGCCTGTCCCATTATTTTTCATTTTCACATCTTTGTCCTCCTGATCTGGCTGGAACAGTAAGTGTTCACAGTAGTCAGATAGAACAGCTGCCCTGTTAGCCTCTAACAAAATAAGACCAGACAGATAATCAAATATTAGCCTCCTGAGAGCATCCTATAAGCTGTGAAACAATTCTTATTCTTACCATTTTCAGAGAATTTCCATCCTGCCTGGAGACAAGAGGAAACAGCAAAAAGAAAAGAAAACTTTGCTATACGATTTGAAACTATGAGAGCAGGTGCTTGGAAGGCAGATTTGCCACATCTGATGCCAGGGTTCCTGTTTTCTAATTATTTAATGTGGCTTTAGCTACATTGGCAAATACTGTGGAGGAGAAGGTCTTCGGAGAAAATTAGTTGGTGCTGAGGACCACAATTTATCTGGTCCTGTAGACTGAAGACCTATTAGAACTGGAATACAGTAGGTTCCAGCACTTCTGGAAGGCACTTTCTAGTTTAGTCTCCTCCAAAAAGATGATGCAAACATCATCATGTGCTTCAGGGCCTCTCTGTTATGCCAATAAAATCTCAGTACATGGGGATGATTGGGAAGTTCAATTTGAAAGTAAACTGTATATGCACATCTGTAGGTCACTGCGGTGAACCATGTTGCTTCCTTGCCAGGGAAAACAACATAGACTAGAGAAGAGTCTGAACCAGTGCTCACCTCCCGCCTGCAATACCAACCTAGTCCAAACTGGACTTATGTTCCTAAACCACTGGCCTGAGATGCCACAGGCATCTCAGTGCCCCATTCCTGTGTAAGACTACTCATCCTGTCTGCAACACAAGTGCCTCGCACTTGCAAATATGATGCAGCCGTGTTTCTCTTGGTCACTATGTTCCACAGGAAAGTCCACCATCTTAAAAGATGGGAAATCCAGGTCCTGGGAAATCCAGTACCCATGGCCTCCATTTTCTGTGATATTTCCTGGAAGGTGAGGGAGAGGCAGAGAAAAAAATATACTCTTGGGGGGAAAAAGAGACAGAGTGTTGACATATCCTGAAAAAAAGAGGACAGGGCAAGAAAGTATTCACTTCTGTTTTCTGACTCATATTGAGAATATTTCAAGGTCTAGTGAAAGGCAATGGCAATAGTCTTTAGGAAGGCCAAGCAAATTATTGGGATTTGAAATTACCTTTTTGCACCTAGGCACTTCAGCCTTGTTACCCTGTATCTACCTCCACTTCAACATTTTTCATTTTGTCATGGCATAAAAGGAGAAGGGTAACAAATGGTAATTGTAGAGGAATACAGTTTTGTATGATCTAACACTTTTCCTCTCCCCTGGATGCAAAGATGTGTCTAGCCTTCTCCCTTCCCACATCCGTCGCTCTCTACTTGAGATTACTTCTCATTTAATTTTTAAGTGCCGCTATAGTTGCACTGTTAGTAATCATTTTAATGAATAACATAAGTGAGTGAGCAGTTAAATCAATGTATCAGAGATGAAATCTTAATTAAAATGGTATTTAGCTATGGGAAGTGAGAGTTTTATAATTTATTTTCTATTAAGATGTTGTCTGTTTCACCGAACACAATTATTTTGTGGTTTTAATCATGATATGAAAGCTTCACTGAAGTTATTTTTCTCCATCTTTCTGTTCTCCTCCATGAAAATCCACTAGCTTCATCTTTAAGGATACATTTTAAAAGGTCAGTGCTACAATGTTTGTATTCATTTTCTTTGTTCTTGAAATTATTTTTATTATTATTTATTTATTTATTTATTTTTACAATTGCAACAGCAGGCTACCATGCTGTTTATTATACAATTCTTCAATTTTATTACAGGGTAAACATTCAGATGGGTTTAAGTATGAAAGATTTATTACATATTTGAAACAACTTTTTTTTTTTTTAACTTTTTTTTTTTTCCTGATGTTTCCTAAGAAGAATGTAACTGTTTTTGTTTGGACTGCAGTTACAAAATACATGTGACTCTGCACTGGCATATCTAGTTATTCAAGTGCAAGAACATAAATCACATGTATACTCTTTGCAATCTGAGGGGCAAGGTACCCACAATTCCCACAAGTAATTACTTTGTGCATCCACACTTAGGATTTGCATATGTAACTTCACTAAAAATGTGCTAAATAAATTTGAATCTACCGTTCTGAAGACATGGCTGCAATGGTCCTTTAGCTCTTGCTATTATACGCACTTTTATTTTTCTGGGGAACAGAAGACCTAAATTATTTTCTTTTCCTTCTCCACACATTGGATGTCTTTGCTCTCAGTAGGATAAGTGCTCCTTACACAACTACAAAAGTGACGACCACCAACTTTCCTCAAGCATAGTGAATGCAGTTGGACAACCCATTAGTGCTACCTTTTCAAAACTCTTCATGTACTCAAAGTGGTATGCAACACCCAGACCTGCCTTCAAATTCAATTTGTTCCTGTCAGGAAAACAGTTATGTCACAGAGAAATAAAGAATGTGTGATACCAACTATGTGAAATTACATAGGGCTGCTTTTAGGTTCCTGGGTGGTCTCTAACTATGAAATGTTGAGCACTCAACATGCTTTTCACCCCTCAACTAGAAGTGAAAGCTCCCAGGTGCAAAATACAGTTTTGTTTTATTTTCCTCCTCCTTTGATTTGGACTTAGACTTTAAGCATTAAAATTCTTTATAATTGTAGATGCACTACAGATTGTAGGTACCTCAAAGTTGAATAGGTAGCATCCAGACTGGAAATCATGAGCTTGTGCCAAGTCTTACAGTGCCTGAGGGATAGGGGTATTTATATATATAAATATAAACACTATATACAGTGCCTGAGGGATTTGCATGGAATCCAAAACAAACCTCACAGTTATAAGAAGTTGGGAAAGGAGTTATCTACACTGGCTGTGTATTAAAGGACTTTCACGTTGCATTAGATTATCTTATTATATTGCAATCCTGAAGGTTGGAGTGTAGAAAAAGATTTCAGATGAGCTTAGGCAGAATCTTGGTCCTGACCTATGTAAACTAGTGTCCTTCTGGTTGCTTATAAGGGTGCTGTGCTACAATGCTGGAGCATTTAATGGTCAAACATAAATGCTTTCTGTGGATCTTCTACTATTAGGTAGCTGCATTGCTGAGGGCTGCAATGCAGTTTCATATTTAGGTACTTCAAATCTTTACCAAATTCAGTCCTTGAATTATCATCTTCTGTTTACCAGCATCATCACTTCCCATTTTACTTTTTATTTTCTTTACTCTAAGGAATTTATCAATACTCTTTATTTTCCGTAGTCTTAAAAAATAAAACTTTCATCTGCAAAATTTGCTATTGCTTGTCTTTAAAACCATCACTTCAGTGAGGAATCGGTTAAATAAAATAATCTCAGGAACAGACCTACAAAAATGTGACCATGCCAATGGTAGTCTCAAGCAATTTGTGAAAGATGACATTAATGTCCTACCCAACCTATAATTATGCAGCTCTTTTAACAATTAACTGATAGACTTAAAAAGGTCTTGAAAGACAATAAATTATGTAGCCCTATTCTTCTATTCGCAGACTCATTAAATATGACTGAAGAAGTTAGAGAGACATTGGTTTTCCTTTGCAGAAGACATTCTGGTTTGTTCCTCTTTAATAACAACAGTGATCTTAATCCTGCAATTTTGTTTGAGCATTAGCATTGTTCATTTTGCTGTTTCTGAAGTGATGCCTAATAGGTCTGAAATTGCACTGGTGATCCCTCTAATGTTTTAGTCATTTGTTTGTTTGAAGAGAGCCCTTCTACTGTCAGCTGGAGAAAGTGACTTTAACTGAGAATTTAAATATTGTTGTTAGGTCAGCTTCACCAATACCAAGTGTTTGATGAGTATCAGCAAGTCCTGATTAACACACTGTCCTTTAGTTTATTATCCTGCATCAACATCTCCTTCTTTTGATGCTCATCTGGGCAAAGTTAACCTCCCCAGATTTCCTTCAATATCACCTCTCCCATTTTAGAGTTTTCCTTTATTGCTTCTTTTGTTTCCTAGAAATACAGAAAATCTGAGTTTGTTTTTTTTTTTTTTTATCCTTGAGTCTTCTTTTTCTGATAGCTTACTATTATTCTTCCATGTTTGCTTTTCAAAGTTTTTATAACAATTTTTCATCTATTGTTTTATGATGGACTTCCTTTGCTTACAGGAAAAGTCAGATTTGCTACTATCTGAATCCAGTGGGTCCTGATACCATTCTTGTTCTTGTGTCATTTGAGAAATCTCATTGGTGCTGATTTTATTTTAAACTATTTTTAATGTCAGTCTTCTGTGCCTCAGTATCCTAATCCCAGAAATCTAACAAAAAATATTTTTGCACTATTTATTCTAAATGTTATGTTAGCTGTAACCCTTTACCTCCTTAAGTGCTAGCAAGCAGGTGGTCCTACACAGGGGTGAAATTATGTTTTTAAATCTTTATTGTAAACTGCTCATGTAGAAAGAAGTTGTTTTGTAATCCTGCAAGTACCCTTAAACTTCTCATGCCAAACTTTCTCAATAGTCACGTTAATTGTATACCATTTCATTGATGGGATGAAGTTTTATAGAATAGTAAGAATTTTAATGGCTCCATAAACATCAGAATACAAAGTCATAAGAAGAATTCATTGCATATTTTGTGAAACTCAGTCCATTTGGCAGATCAATCCATAACAAACCTAAACACCATGGCTGTTTTCAGGGCGAAAGGACTTCACAGAGAGAAAGGGACTTGGAGATGGGCTGGGATTACTTTATTGCTTAGGGGGACAGCAAACCTGCTCCTTAGAGCCAGTGCCACCAGCTGCAGCAGGAGAGCTGCTCCTGCACTTACTCTTTAATAAATGCATGTTCTCTCCTCTGAGCTCATGCCTCTGCCATCATGCTAGGATGCTGCCTGCTGTGTTAATCCGCCAATAAAGAGACCTCAGGTCATATACTAATATGTGCCTTTACCTTCTGCCAGCACCCCCAGGACTGGCTATTAATTTTCAAGTCGTTGAATTTTCACTTAATGTACTGCAGCTCTCTGAAGCGTGGTGAATTTCTTTAACCATTAAAGTAGCTGTAAACTGTGTGTGTGGAACAATAACTGGATGATGATGCATAAAGAAACAGGAGAACCCAAAACAAAACAACACCTTTTATAGGAATAACCACTGAATGGGGCATTAGTTGCATTTCTATACAGTTTTGGCTCAGAGGAGGATGATGATAATGATCACAACCAAACAGGTTGCTTCATGCTGAGAATCAAGCAGTGCAGTTATTCCAGGAGTGCCCCATAGACAGCTGCAGTCTGGGACACCTCCAGGGCCAGGAAGAATTAGGGGGAGAGACTGGGGTTGCCGCCCGACCTGAAGCACAGGAACGCGCGTAGTTTTCGCGCTAGTCCCGCCAGAGGAAAGGGCTGCGGACGCGAAATAGTCGCCGAGTTTCCGCCACCGCGGTTGCCTCACAATTTATACAAATCGCCTTTTTTTTTTTTTTTTTTTCCCGCCTACTCTTCCCCGCAGGTCTCCCGAGAGGGGCAGGAGGAAGAAGCAACAAGGGGAAGGAGAGGTGGAAAAAAAATAAAGATAGCTCGGTTTGCATTTTATAGCAAGCCCCTACGCATTTTGTAGCATCGTCGGCTTCAGCCCCCGGCCTCCCTTCCCCACCCCGGGGGCGCTCTGCGGCCGCGCAGAGACGCCTGCAGCCTCCGGGCTTGCGCGGCTCTCGTTTTTGGGGTGCGCACAATTCCCGCGGTTGCACTTGCGCGCCGCCTGCCTCCAGCGCAGCCCTAGGGGGCCGCGGTTAGAGGGGAGGGTCCCTGGGGACGGGCGAGGGGCTGGAGGCTGAAGGCTCCCCCGATGCCTGCGGCTGGTGCCGCTCTCCCCCAGAATCGCGGTCGAGAGGGGTCGCGCAGTTCCCGCGGGTGTCCGCGCAAGGGGACCCAGCGCATCCCCTCCCGGCCGTGGGTCTCCGTTTGCCAGGGCCGAAGTGCTGCCCCTCAGGCTAAAAAAAAAGACTAATATATATATTAAAAAGCTTAATATATATAATATATAGCTTTAAATAGATATTAAATATTTTATACATCACACACATATATATTTAAGATGTTTTATTTCCCTCTTTGGAGAAAATAGCAAATCAATGCCACCCTTTCCTCCAAGCATGTTTCTCTTCTAGTAAGAGAGGCTCCACCTCTGCTAGAGATTGATTCGCCCGGCGGTTTTTAGGATAATTTATGGAGCAACCTGATGAGCCTATTGGGCGAGTTGCTCGGTCCTTGTAGAGTGGGTTCCTACCTGTTTGGGTGTTTTATTTTATTTTTCCCCCCTTTTCCTTCCCCTCCCTTTGCCTGCCGTGTGCCGCGAAGGGGGGGGGGACGGTGGGATTGGCAGGGTCGCCGTTCCCCAGCCTCTCCGGAGGAAAGTCGGGGAAAGGAGAAGCTCCCGCACGCCCATGGATGCGTGGGGGGGCTCCGCGCCCCTCTGGAGCCGCCGCCGCGGGGCCCGGCTGCTGCTGCTGCTGCTGACCGTGCGGTTGGGGAGCGGGTGAGTACGGCCGGGCACCGCCACCGCCAGCCCGTCTCCTCCCGGGGAGGTGCCGGCCGGGCTTGGGGAAGGGAAGGAGGCGTGCTGAGAAACTTAAATAAATAAATAAATAAATAAATAATAATAATACAATTTTAAAGGTGCTTCCTTCGGATGCGGGGGAAGCCGGCACCGGGAAAGTAAAAGTTCTGCCGCATCCCACTTGTTCGTGGGAGCGTCGCATCACCCGGCCGGCGCAACAAAAAGCCACCCCCGACCCGGCTGCGCTCCCACGGGTGGGGAGAGTCTGCCCCCGCCGCGGATGGCAGGGTGCTGGCACCGCTCGTGGTGCTGCTAGTGCTGCTACTTTTTTTTTTTTTTTTTTTTTTTTTTTCCCCCAGCCTGTGGGGTGCTCGCAGCCGGGGGTGCCTCCTGGCCCTGATCCTGCCCAGCCCCAGCTTGCGGGATCGGGCCCACGCGTGCCGGGCTGCTGCTGCTTAAGTCCGCCAAGTTGGAGATGAGCCTTCCGAGGGAGAGTTGCGAAATTTGGGCTGGAGGGCTCTCAAGACACAACAGTTTGGTGCTGTTGTGTGTTACTAGTGCCCGTAAAAAAAATAACAAAAGGCAATCTGATCGTTCAACGGCTTTAATAATTCAGAAGTAATGTGTATCATTCCACAGGTTATACTGTCCTTAAAAAACAAAGCAGTATCGAAATGGTATTCAGTTGTTGCTCAGTTTCTTCATAAAGGAAGACCAAATTGTCATTCCAAGAGGCTATATCAGATATGTTGTATAAAGACTGGCTGGAAAAGAAAAAAAAATCCATAAACATTTTTTTAAAAGTCCATTAGAATGTAGACCCCTTCCTCATGTTGAATGATCATTTATCAATCGTGTGAAGTGTGTTCATCTCAGCTCATCTCTCATCTTCAGAAGACTGCTGTGTTATCCTACTTAGAAACCCTACTGATTATACTTTCCTTATTCTGTCTTTTAAAACCTTGGCATATTATGGAAATATTTTTCAAAAGCATTGATGGAAATTATACCAGTGCAGCTGTGCATCTTCAGAATGCTTCTTAATGAACATATTGTACCTCAGGTATGAAAGAAATTATCAAGTGGTTTGAGAGAAAAGAATATGCATGCTAATATATCAGTTCAAAGGCTTGGTTACGAAGGAGAAGGACTAGCTTAAAAAAAAAAAGTTTGTTGTTGTTGTTGTTTTGTTTTTCAAAGTGTGGTTGTGATTATAAGACTAGGTGTTAGATTATTATGTTTACGTCTCATTAATGGTTGCATTTATAAAGAAGTTGATGAGAAGTCTTCAGTGAGAAAAAGGAGTAACTTACAAGCATGTTTTTATTTTGTGCTTCAGAACATCTCAGATAAAATGCACCCGTTGGTTTAAATAGGCACATATCTGAATCAATGTTTTTCAGCCTTGCCTTTCATCCAGAGAATACATAGGAAAACAGTGTCTCTGTTGAGGGATTTTTTTTTTTTTTTTTTTTTTTAACGTAACCACAAATGGACATGTTTTTCAGATCCCGATTCTCTGATGTGTATTGCATTACAACTCAGGGTGTTTGCAGAGAGCTTGCGAGCTCTAGCACCCTTTAGCAGCTTGCCACAAAGTATGATGGAAATACTATTTCTCTTCTCTGGCTGCCTTTCTGTAGTTTCAGCCAGAGCTTTTCATTGAAGTCCAAATGAAAAAACATAGAAGCAATGCTTTTCTCAAGAATAGACTAGGCTACACCAATTCTAGCTGGTTTTCCAAAAACATCCTGCAGGAGCCAAAACATCTTTCAAGCCATGATTTTTAAAGGCTGCAAATTGCATAACTTTTCATATGCCTTTCATAGAATGGTTTGGGTTGGAAGGGACCTTAAAGACCATCTAGTTCCAACCCTCAGTTATATATGTCATTTTGTGTCGAGTGTGGGTAAAAGTTACTGCAGATATGACACGTGGAACTAAAGCCTAAGAAAGGAAATCTGAAGTTGATTTCAACCATTTTTAGTGTATTGCCCCCAACGCCATAGCACACCTTCACTGAAGGAATTTGCAACAGTTGAATTCTGATCTGTAAAACAGTTGTTTTACCCTAGTTCTGCACACACACCACAAACAGACCAGAATTGCCATTGCACTTGGTGTAAGTTCATGAGCTGGTATTTTGAAGAAGGATGTCTTCAATAGCTTGTCTACCTTCTACAGAAGTGATCCTTTCCAGGTACGTGCAGTCACCGCAGTCCTACAAGTTCAGCAGTTCAGCACACTCATTATACTTAGTAATCTCAAATAAACAGATATTTCTTGGGGAGACCATGAGGGCTGATAATAAAATTAATATTTTTTTCCTAGTTCTAAATATACAGGCACAGCTAAACTATCACTTTTTTTTTTTTTTTTTTTTTTTTTTTTTTTTTTTCTACTGAGTAGAGCAAGAGTTCAGTTGGAAGGGACCTTCAAAGATCATTGAATCCAACTTCCTGACCTCTTCAGGGCTAACCAAAAGATCAAGCTTATTAATGAGGACATTGTCTGAATGATATCTGTCGGTCAGCATATATAACAGTATACTGTAAGGTTTACTTTATTTTGCCATACACTCTCTTTAGTTTTGGCAGTGGCTGTTCTAAAAAGCAATTGTAAATGCTCCATCACAATGGGACTGTCAGCAGGTGCAAATGTCAGCTAATATTTTCTTTTCCATTTCATAGCATCTTGTAGGAAAATACTTATATAATACAGCTTACATTTTCTTCTTGGATAAATTCATGGATCAGAGTTAAGCCTGTCATAACAACATGGGTTTCTTAATGCTTGATAATAGTGATTTAGTGTTTCATTTGAACATCTGCGATGTTTATTCATTATTATCCTTACTCATATATGCTTTGTTCATGACGTGACAATGAAGAACTTGTTATTTAGTAGTACCAGTTGTTTAAAGTTCTTTATTTTATTAACAGTTCATAATCTTTTTTGGCAGAGTTAATATAAAGTTTAACTAGAAATAGTTAAATATCAAGAATTACTATTATTTATGCATAATTTTATGTTCCTTTATTGGATTAAAAGGAAATCTTCAAACTATGGCAATCTGAAAATGAACTCATAGTAAATTAAACAACATTTTCAATTGCTTTTAACTTTCTGCTTGTTAAATATTGTTGCTTGCTACCAAGTCAATTTTTTTTTTTTTTAAGCTGGGTAGAAAATGTTAAAGGTGAGCACTCATTGACTTTGGTCAACTTTTTAATGGATCCATGTCTGACCACGTAAATTACAAGGGGATAAAAGGACTATGTTTTTTCTTTGAAGTTACAGAGGAACATAATTTGGGTTTAATGCAACACCTAGTTTCTATGGACAGTATGCAGGAGTACCTTGGCATATGTGCAGTTGAAAAGTGAGTTGCACTGGTTTGTGCTATCATATATAGCTGAAGAGGTCATGTATTTTGAACTCACAGAAAAAAAGATGAGTCTGCAAGTTGCCAAGATGAACAACCTTTTTTTTTTTTTTTTTGATAGTAACATTTATGAGAGAAGAGTGTCTGGGCTTTTTAATTACTTGCTTAGTCCTCTTTTGCATGGTGTACTAAACTGGTTATGTACTTAAAATAATAATATCATAACGTGTGGTAAAAAGTGACAGAGAGAAATTATGATTACAAACAATAGTATGTAGCACACTGACAAGAGTCTTTGAAAAGATGGTGGATGGCAGTGGTGCTAAGCTTCATTTCTTGACAATTTCAATTAATAGTAAAAATTTGTAAGGAAGTATAGTGCAGATGCAATTGAATTAATCTGCTGATGACATGGAAATCCATGGAAATTTTGCAGTTTTACACATGTGAGTGCTTCTATTAATAAATCTAAAAATAGTGTGGTGAGTTCAGTGGCCTACTGGCCTATGTAAAAACCTGATTCTACATATTTAAACTTAAAAAGGTAAATCGTGCACTGAAAAAGATGTTGTGATAGAGGTGGCTGGAAAGACTAGATATGTCTCTCTAGTGCTCCAAGGAGTTGAACAGAATGGAATTTGCTTCAAAGAGGGAAATCCTAATGATTGGCAAAGATGAAAATAAATACTTCATAAAATATGCTTTCAATTATGTATGTTCAAGTCTGCAGGACCTGTTATGATAATCTGGTCCAACATAAGAATAAATGAAGATGCAGAACTTAACTTCTGCATCAGGTTTGTTGCTTCAATATAACTGTTCTAAGCCCCTGCACACACACTCAACAAGAAGGAATCCAGTGAAGTATTTTACAATATTTCTAGTCTGAGGTTTTTCCAGTTTCCAGCCACTGGATTTTCTGCCTTCTTCTGCTAGATGAAAAAGTCTCTCTTCTCTTCCTTTCTCTTCCTCTCTTTCTCTCTTTCTCTCTTCCTTTTTTTTTTTTTTTTTTTTTTTTTCTTTCCCTCTTCTATTTACCACATGCTACAACTGTCCCAGCCACTTTTGAATCTGATGTGCTTCAGTCCATCTCTTGGGAAAACCATGACCCTGTTTGTACCTCTGATTCTTGTACCTCTGTGAGGGCAACCTCCCAGTGTGGACCCATGGCTACAGATGCTCTTAGGAATGGAGCATGGTCTGCAGCACCTTGAAGAAATCTCAGAGCACCTCAAATTAATCCTGAGATTCTTAAGGGAATCCCTATCTTGATTATAAAACATCTAGTTTTCTGTTTTCACCATAGTCTTTCATGACATGTTGTATCATGAAAGACTACATTCATGTTCCTTGCTTCGAAAAACTTCCTCACCTCTCAGAGATGAGAAACTGCTGTGCAGTTACGTGCATAGCAGTATTTATGGGGTGAGTGATCTAGTCCAAAATGAAAGTTTTATACAAATGTGTGACAATCAGAGATATTCAGCACAGGGTGGAATTTTCCATTAAATTGGATTTACCCAAGCTACAGCTGGAATTATTTCCTTGGTATATATAGTTTAAGAGGCAACTTGATATCAGCTTACATTTTTCTCTCAGATAAGTAAACTGAGCTACATAAATTTCTTCAGCAAATATTGAATTATTCGTTTAGACATTTTTTAAACCCTTTCAAATTTTTCTTTGAAGAGCAGACCTCAAAAATGGGTAGATTATACAAATATTAGCCTCACTAATGGTATATACACACAGAATATTACTTCCCTACTCCTGCTTAATACTGCTGAGATAATATATCCCGGGATTAGCTCCAGTACTGCCCTGGTGTACTTCGTGTTCTTTTTGATTTTTGCCTTGATTCTCAAATCCTTTTCAGTGCTACTGCATTCCTCATTCCTGGTCGGGTGTGAATGTCTTTCCATGGTCCTAAATTATATGCAGTCATTCTTCTTGTTTTCAAGAAGATAGACAGAAATTGCGGGTAGAAAAGATCTGAGGTAACACAAGATACATCCCCACTGGATGAAATTATTTGAAGGCTTAAAAAGTAGCTGATTGCCCATATAATATGGTTTTATTCTTATTTAAGGCAGTGTACCATGAGGGATTAAGCCTTCTTATTAATAATGTAATATTATAGTCCAATTTATCTTTCAGAATAAAGTTCAGCTGGGTGGAATTTATATTAGGAAAAGTTGTAATATTAAGTATTAATTTAGGTTGCTAACTCTGGCACTGTAAGTCATGACAAATTTTTTGTTTTCTCTTCATTCACATTTACATTGTAGAATAGATTATGTAGATGTTTTTAAAAATAAACTATTCTCTAAGTTTTCCTTGAGGGAGAAATGTACTTGACCTCACCAACATATAGACATTGAATATGTACCAGATTGTGTCAGACCTGCTGCAGGTGAGCTATGGAGCCATATCTTAAGATCTAGATTTTTTGATGAAGATCTGATGGCCAGCAGGTTTCATCCAGCAAGGGATATTTCTGACAGTCATAAACTTTATTCACCATCTGTCAAGAGGTGGAATGCTTCTCTTGTAAAATACATGTGTTATATTTAATACACAATAAATTACACTGGGGAAGAGAGAATTTTGCTTGCA